>NC_140590.1:873891177-875091177 GCF_964204655.1 Triturus cristatus
GGTATTTAATTCTAGTGCTAAAAGGAGCGGCAGTCCGCCAAAAACAGAGTGCACCAAGTTTGGAAAAATTCCGAGGACTGCTTGAAAAGATGCTAACAGTCCTGCACACATGTTCTTAAATACATGTATAATACGGTTCGTTTCAGACATGTTTAAGATACGACCTAACAATTCTGAGAAATGTACACAGCAGTTTTTATACAAAAGGGTATGTATCTCCGCAGAAGACCTTGCGACTTGGAGATCATAGGCTTCTCTGGCCGAGGTCAGTGGCACTGTTTTTTGTAAAAGAATGGCTTTCATTCAGCTTAGAGTATCAATTCGTATAGAAGAGATGTTCAGTGAAGGCCACAAATGCGACTCCCTGACTGTGTCTATTTGTGGAAATAAAACTAGCCAACAGCAAGTGACCCTCGATGTAACCGTAACTAGATATAGAATACCTGGCAACATGCCACAGCAGCTGTGATCATTCAACATAATGTAACTCCCATACCAAAGTTGGCCAAAAATTGGATTAATCACTGCAGCCGGTGAACCTTGCAGGTGACAGGATAAGTTTGTAGTGGAACCATCACAGGCCTGTGTAAGTTAATACCCTGACAAAGGAGAGAACCTCTTAGTGCGTGTTCACAGTTTTCACCGCTAAGAAACACTTCACGTTCCCCACTCCAACATCTATGTGTGTAAGGTAAATCCCAGGATGTCTTGATGTATCCTTTACCCAACCTTTCATATTTGCCAACTGGTATATGTTTTAGGAAATACTGAAAATGGAAAGTTGCAACAGGCAGAGTAATGTTACCATGTATGATCCACTCGGTAGCTGGTTTTTCTGCCACTGTCAATGGTAATTTTTCCAGTTTTTCAATGCTCAGCATAGTGTAGTCTGCTTCCCTTTGTGCCAGGTTGATCTGTTTATCAGTGAGATTGAATTCTGAAAACAGTGACGTAGTGTTGATTAAACGCCAGGCACATAGCCTGCATACAAGTTTTGTAGCGTCCAGCCCAATAGCATGATAGAACGTAGCTGAGACTGACCATGTTGCAACATGACCAAGTCTTGTTCCATGATGTCTATGACAGAAGACACAATGCTGTCTAATGAACAGTAGTGGTCCGTGGAGGGAGTTCCGTGGGGCGGTGAGGCGGGGCGGGGGAGGGGCAGGGTGGGGAAATGTAAAGACCGGAATATGGATGAACGGAGGTAAGTACACATTTCAATAAATAAAACAAATTTTGCTGCGCGCACTGCATCGCATTTTGCGATGCAGCGCACACAAAGGCATTCATTTTATTTATTTAAATGTGTACTTACCTCCGTTCATCCATATTCCGGTCTTTACATTTCCCCACCCTGCCCCTCCCCCGCCCCACCTCACCGCCCCACGGAACACCCTCCACGGACCGCTACTGCCAATGAATATATTCTGGACGACAGAGTCGTTAACCCGTTGTCAACTACAGAGAGAGTTTTCTCTATATTAATACGATCAATTTCTCGTATTCGTTCTGCAGTCTCTGCTTGGGTAATCTTCCATACTTCATTATAAGCAGCGTAGATATCTCGGCAGATATGAAACATTTTTAACGCTGTTTTCTTGGTCCTAGCAATAATTCCCTACGGTCTGCACCTTCTTGAAGTAAAGTTAAGTGTTGTTTTACATCCTTCAGTGTAGCTTTCTGTAGCCAATCAAGGCAAAGTTTCCCTACACTGTATGTTGTTACTACCCCTGGAAGCTGTCTTTGAACATAGTGTGGGTCTGGCCTATTGACAGTAAATCCTGTGTCTTGTTCAGGAATCGATCTTGACAGTTGTTTGTGTCTGTGGGCCAGAGCAACCATTTTTTCCATTCTGGATCTGATCTGTTGTGATGCAAAATATTATGTACGTCGACCTCCCCTGTGTAATGCTATTACTCGCAGGTATAGGTATGGTCGGTGTGTTCATGTCTTTGATCTTGGCTAACCCAAGGCAAGATGTTTGTTGGACAGTGTCATTCAAAAACATAATTTGCTCAGGGATGATACAGGCTCTAAACAAAGCTTCTATCCCCTGTACTTGCCAATCTTTTGTACCCCAGACAGATTTTGTCTCAATGTTGTCTTTCCAAAAGTCGAAACCCTGTCTAGACAGTTGGGCAATAAAGGCTGCAGAATCAACCTGTTTCGTATTGGTTAACATATTTTTCGTTCCTGTCTTGTTCACCTTTTTAAAGTAAAACGTTTCTGGATTAGACAAATTGTAGCCTGAAAAATATGGAAATTTAATCGCAAAAGTTTTCGAACTACCCTTTGGAGGTGTAGGACAATCTTCCCATTGGTTATACATAAATACATTTCAAGGTGTTGCAGATTTATGCAAGAAATGATGTCCATAGTGGTTAATAACAATACATTTGTTCAAAGTCTGATGAACCCTCTAAATATTCATGATTTGTGAATACTGTAGACATCTTTAGATCAGACATCATGTTATTAACAGTCTCGAAGTCCCAATCATCAGAAAAGGTACTAGAGGTAATAAAGTCACTTAATGAAATCTTAAATAAATGTGGAATCATCAAAAGCTCCGACGGGCCAAAAATGTCATATTGAGTTTGGTCACAAACTATACCATCATGTACAGGAACGGCTGTGATATTCAATGATGACAAGTCTCTTGCTTCACGATGGGATGATTTGTGTGGCTGGAGAAGTAAGCTCACTCTTTTACTTGCTGTGTCCATTTGAATATAACTTCCATTTATCAGCATACCCAGAGTTAATGCCAGAGCTAACCAAAGAATTTTCCTAAAACAATCCATAGTTCAATCCATGGTGAAACCAGATAAGTCTTTTTCAGGAGATGAAAAAATGTTGTTGCTTGTTCTTTGAAAGTTCTTTGTGCTGGCGTCGTTTCAGGTTCGCTGGGATCCTCAGAAAACGTATCAAAGTTCATGAAATAGCCAGAGGCAGTTCTGTCAATGGTTGGAATTGCATCAGGATTTGTTGATTTCGCTGGAACCAGTTGATCACTTGTTACTTCGTTGTAGACAGGTGTATCAGGACGAACTGTGATTTGGGTCTCAAGAGGTATAAGTTCCATAGCTTTGTTGCTTAGGGCCATATGTAGGTAATTTCTATTTACCGATTCCTAAATACCGAATGTTACCGATTCGGTATTTAAGAATCGGTAAATAGAATGTAGGTAAAAAATCGGTACATTTTACCGATTCGGTAATATTTGTTATTACCGATTCGGTATTTACCGAATCGGTAATAAGGCATACCTTCTCATTCATTCCTATGGGCCTGGAGGCCCATAGGAATGAATGGGAAGCCATTCACTATTACCGATTCGGTAAATACCGAATCGGTAATAGAAGGAGCATATTCAAGGGTGGCAGGGTGTCACATTGACACCCTGTTGCACCCCTGAATCGTGCATGTGTGCACATGTGGCACACATACATGCCCTAAGGGCATGTATGTCTGCCACATGGCACTTTTAAAGAAGCACAAAATTGCTTTTGAAAAGGTATTCGGTATTTACCATCAACTTGTAGCTGGTGGTAAATAACAAATCCTTAACCTAAAAATGCACTCACTTGAGTGCTCCCTACATAGGATTTAAGGATTCGGTAATTTACCGATTCGGTATTTTACCGATTTCTTAAAATACCAAATCGGTAAATTACCGAATCCTTCAATCCAGCCTCCTACATCTCAAAGGGCTAAATACCGGTCGGTAACGGAAAATTTACCGATTTTCGGCCGTTACCGACCAGTATTAGCCCACCTACATATGGCCCTTAGTCTTTTATTTCTCACTGTAGCATCTTCAAATGTGATGAGTCTCTCAGTTTGAACCTCTTGGATTGTAGCTAGTGTAGTGCGTCTGCTACTTTGGCGGAGTCCACTTGGCCTACTGCTTAGTATCGGCCACATAGTGTGGTTTGATCAGGTCGATGGACACAAATCTTTTCTCCTTTTCCTTGATCCGTGGATTGCTAGGACAGGTACTGGTTGTCTGTAAGAAGGCCCAAATTCCTTCTTGTCCGCGATCTTTTCTCTGACTAGATCACCAAGCTTTGGGATCCAGACAGGCCTTGCTTGGGCGGCCGTTTTTTCCCCAGTGATGGTTGGCTTCAGGAGAACATTGCTTTGTTTCGTTCTTAGTTCATTTAAGTCCTGTAAAACAGTCAAACGATCTTTGATATCAAATTTCTTATTTTCCAGCACTGTGCCTTGCATATCAAGGTCCGGTACCAACATTCTACTTCCAAATAGAACTTCATATGGAGTGACGCCCCCTAGAGAACTTCTTGGCAAGTTGTTAAGTGCGCGCGGGACCCCATAAAGGTGTTTTACCCACCCATCACCCGAACCTAATACCCTAGCTGTTATAGACTGCTTTATGTCCTGGTTTTTTCTTTCCACAACAGAATTTCCCTCAGGATGGAATGGAGAAGAATATCGCAATGCTATGCCCAAATTGGCCATGGCTTCTTTGTAAGCTTGAGAGCTAAATGCAGGACCCTGGTTAGAATGTAGTGTGCCAATTGCATATGTGCCGATAAAGACTCGCAAATCTTTTATAACAGTTCGAACCTCAGCCGAGCGCTGAGGCCACATCCATAGGAACCTTGATTTAGTGTTTGTGGGACTGCATTCGTCCACAGGGATGGCTGCATGTAGATAGTCTAATGCTGTCTAACAATGGTGTTTGTACTGGGCTGGCTACGTTGTAGACAGGTGCCTGGTGGCGTTCAGTACTGCGATATCTATTGCAGTCTATGCATTCATTGATAAAAATGTGTATCAATGTATTCATTCCTGGCCACCAGTGCATCTCTTTTAGTTCTAAAATTGTTTTAGAGATCCCCTGATGTGTCAGACCCTCTCCCAAATGTGCTTCATAAATCAAAGCTGCTCTTCGTTACATGTTTGGTATTACCCTATCCCCCACTTCAGGGATTCAAGCAAACAGAACATTGTTTGCATCAATTATATATGAGTATTTGAGTGTACATTTTTTAGGTAACGCTGCACTGCTGCCTTTGCTTGAAGCATTGACAGCCAGCATTAGTTCACTGTCTATTTTCATTTTTGAACGAGTGACTGCAGCTACGGAAGCCGTTTCCACAGTCCCTTTCGCGGCTTCATCAGCCAATGAGTTCCCTTCAACGTGAACGCCATCGCGTTGATGACTCAGCGTGTGTATCACGTGAGTGTTTTGTAGTACGTTTCGCAACTGAACTACTTGTTCCCATGCTTGATTGTGCCACCTTTTGCATCTTTGAAACCATTTTGAAGCAAATTCTGTAAATATTCTTTGTAAGATTGAACACAGTAAAAAGAATCGCACACTATGAGTGCCATCTTGAATGCTTGTAGTTCAGCTCGCTGAGCTGTACAATCTCCTAGAGATTGCTTTTTTTTGTGACCATTGGTCTGAATTTGCCTTCGCGCATATGACTTTAACGATCGCGCATGCTGCACTGTAAGCTTGTTTACTCCTCGTAGCGGGTTGTGCAGATCCGCCAGTATAAATGATAAATTTGTACTGATCCAAAGGGAGAATTTCAGTAGGCAGAGGACATTGGTGTTCGTATTGCAGGAATGCTTGTGTTTTTAAGTAAGGATTGTTAGACCTGGCACCATTGGCGTGGGTCACCCTTCCATTTTTGTCTGTGCCTCAATGTGTTTTTGTGTTGGTGTTAGCTGCTCAGGGCACTGTGCCACTGCCATCCAGTGCCACAGTGCAAGTGCTCCCTATGGTAAAATGTATGATGTGAATTGACTTCCACGTTTGGTTTATTTGGTTTACTATCAGTCCCGAGTAGAGTGCACCAGGGGTGCCAAGGGCTTGTATATCCAAATGCTGCTAGTGGGCTTGCAGCACTGCTTGTGCCACCCACCGAAGCAGCGGGGTAAAATGTGTCTAGGGTCTGCCACTGCAGAACCTGCGCGCGGTCTGGTACCGTCGCGCTGACTGAGCAAGTGTCCCCACTTACCAGTCCCTAAACCTTCCCTTAACTACATGTTAGTCACCCCCCTGGTAGGCCTAAGCGCAGGGTGCATTGTAGGCATAAGGTAGGACATGCCCTGATATGTGTGGCATGTCTTAATAGTGAATTACAGCCATTTTCGTTTTTCACTATTGAAGGCTACCTGCTCTCCATAGGCCAGAATGGGCTGCTGGGATCTCTACACGCTGTGACCCCAGTGGACTCAGAGAGCATGGTAGAAAGTCATGTTTAGTATGCCTGAACTCGGGATGATAAAATACATCTTTTAGTAAAGGTTATTTTAATATCCTGGGTTTGCAAATGCTACTTTTAGAAAGTTAGCCTTTGCGTGCCTGACCATCTCAGTCCGCCTCTGCTGTGGGTGTGTGTTCTGCCTAGCAACAGTACAGGAGCAGGGCTGGGGGATTCCAGGAGACAGGTTGGCTGCCAGGTGGTGGGTAGAGAGATTACACCAGGACGGGTGGGAGGAGTACACCCTGACTCTTGAATAGACCTGTGCTCTGCCACCACAAAGCCGGCACCGCCCCCTGTGGAGCGGCTGATGTCTCTGCCCTGCTGCTGAAAGGAACAAGCCGAGTCACCACAACAGAGTGCTCCAAAACTGGACTGAGCCAGGCCCAGGCCCCCTGGCGCTAAAGAACAAAAGAATCCCTGTATAAAAGTAGGAGCCTGGCTCCTAAGAAATCAGATCCAGATTGAACCACGAAGGAACTCTGCCCGACTAGAAGGACCTGGAAGAAGCTGAAGGAGGAGTAACTTTCCCTGACCTGAGGGACAGGCCTGCAGTAGGTGCCTTGCTGAGGAAGGAGAGGAAAAAGACTGAAAGAGACTTTTGCACTTTGTTCTTCAACTATCTCCAAGGGCTTGGAAGAAGAGCTTGCCCCCTGAACTGAACCCCAGGACCAGTGGGTTCACCGTGTCTCCGCTCGTCTGAGAACTCGAGCCGTGTGCTTTCTCCCGCCGGAGTGCTCTGCGCACCTTGCCACGCCTCCTAGGGCCGTGACACCCATAAGCCTGGCCGCCTCCCCTCGCCGAGAGCCCCGCTCTACCTGAGTCGCTCTGGACCCATCGAGGCTGGCCGCCCCGCTTCCCTGTCACCAGGTACACAAAAAACTGTCACAGTGGAAACACATTTAGAAATGTAAAAAAGCCATACATCTGTTAGCAATACAAACAAATTTTACGACAACACCTGTTACTTGCATGTATGCACATTATTTAATGTCCAGTTTCTCAGTCCAACAAAAGGATCAGTAATTCAACACAGCGCCAAAAGCATCACAATATCAACATTTTCAAAAGTATCTTGGTGTAAGGTACGTGATAAGTGCAGGATTTTAGGGATTAGTGCAGGGCGTAGTGAGGGAGGGAGGTTGTGAAAGATTTAGGAACATCCACAATTCAATTGAAGAACCTGACCTGCCAGTTAAATGGCCACAAAACTTAAATTAGATAACACAGACTAAGACAGCAGTTGTACATTCACTGACAATCTCCTGTGTTGATTGAGGAAATGAAAAAGTCGACGTTTCGACCCCTGTTAGAGCCAGCAAATTGGTTTGCTTGGGGTTGGGGTCTTCATCAGGACCGGGGGAAGGGCTTACACCTGGGGGCAAAAGGTCAAAAATAAAGAACCGTGAGGTGTGTCTATGGAGGACCATTACAGTTAAGAGAGAACAAATGTGAAAAATAATTACCAGCATCAGCAGCAAATGTCACGCTGGAAAAATTGGGAAGGGGCCAGTCAGTGCTCCTAGGAGGAAGGAAAAGAGACGAGGAATACTAAAACCATACTTAAAAATCGGGTGTCAGTAAAACCTAAGTGACCAGAAATACTCACCCAAGGTGTAGTATTCCAATGCTCGAAAAATGAGACAAGGGAAGGCTGAATGTATCAGCATAAACACTCATCCAATGGTGTTAGAAGCTGGAAAGAAAGGGGGGGAGATGGCGTTAATGATCTCCCACACTCCAAACCCGTTGTGAAACAAAGCGCATATAAGGTTACTAACCCTGAATATATTGCGCGGGAAACATGCGAAGCAAAATTAAGTATCAGCGCATTCATGGTACGTCTGCAAACTATGGCGGGGCGTACAGAAGTGTAGGGAATCCCAAATACAATGAAAAAGTGGCAAGACTCACTCGTAAAATAGCATTGGGGGAAAGGACCACTGAGTACTTGGGCTGCAACATACCTCGAGGGCCGCGCCGTGGAAACTGACAGCTAACCCTGGGTGTCGTCACAGGACTAAACAAATACGGGCCAATCTCGCGCACAACCAATTGGTCGCGCCTTGATTGGTAGGCTTGGGGGTGTGTCAGGTCACGTGTTCATGTGCGAACCCGGCCAAGGGTCTGGAAGTTTAACGAGAGACGGAGAGAAGCGAAACCACCGCAGCTGCAAGCGATAACATACCTCGAGGGACGCGTAAGTCGGTCTGACAGCTAGCCCTGAGCCGTGTCACCCGATCAAATATATATCGATCAGACGCGTCCTGATTGGTGGAGGATAAAGGGTGTGTAATGATAGCTAAGCTGATGTCAGCTCGTCTAAAGCAGGGACCATTTGCTGGTTCTTGATTCATAATCACAGTATTAAAAAGCATTACATGAATATGGTTACATCAGTAGATGATACGGAAAACAACCCCAACATTTGACATGACATATGTATCCTTGGTTAACGCTCAAATAGCATACGAAATAGCACAGGTGATTGGTATCACTCAACGGCACCACAGCAGAGGTGTATTCATATAAACACTGCAAATACCCAATGTAATGGGGTTCACCAAGACTTATACTAGACAATTGCAGGGGTGTGTCCCATGCTGGATTAGATGTTTAACCATTGTTTATTAATGATATTTGGGTAAAAGTTGCGTCAAGTTCATTCAGGCCACATGTGACAGAGTCAAAACGGTCCATCCACTTACACTCCCTGATGTTTAGGATTGAAACGAGGTCACCACCCCTAACACCCAGTGTTATGGCTTCAATTACCAGCCATCTAAGCGATTCAGGGGAATGGTTGCATGTTTTGAAATGGTCAACCATGGGTGCACCAGGTGTGTTACATCTAATCCTGCTGCAGTGTTGCAATATCCTGCATTTCACTTTCTGGGTGGTCTGGCCTATATAGATCTTGTTACATGGGCAGACTATCACATAGATAACATTCTTAGTATTGCAATTGGTGAGCGTCTTTAAATCCACCGTGCAGTTGTTATGTTGGAACGTCTTTGTTTCAAGAGTCAAATTGCAGGCTTTGCACTGTCCACATTTCACATGACCCGTGGGGGCCGGAAGATGCCAAAGCGATTCAATTGTTGGTCTAGGTTGTGTTTCCAAAAGTGATTTCACCACATGATCGCGGACATTTTTGCCTTTTTTGAAGGCATGCATTGGGGGTTCGGTGAGCTGAAGTTCTGCTGCCACCAGGTGCCAATGTTTGTTGACAATTTTGCGGATATCATTACTCCTGGTGTTAAAGGTCGTAACACATATAAGTCTGTTGGGATCATCCATCCGTGCTTTGGGGGTAAGGAGGAGGTCTCTATGATTGTACCAGGCTCTCTTGCGGGCCCTCTTGACAAGCCTCCGAGGGTAGCCGCGTTCAATCAGTCTGAGGATGAGGTCATCGGATTCCGTGAAGAAATCGTCTTTTCTGGAACAGTTCCTCCTGATCCTCAGAAACTGTCCGAAGGGGAGGTTATCACGTAGTCCTCTCGGGTGGTGACTTCCATACCTCAATAGGGTGTTTCTTTCCGTAGTTTTTCGGAACAGGGTTGTGTACAGACAGTCGTCCATAACCTTGATAGTGATATCAAGGAAATCGATACTGGACTTGTCCTTGGTCATGGTAAACCGAATGTCTGCCGATCTATCATTCAACCAAAGAAAGAACTCATCAAGATCCTGGTCGTTGCCCGTCCAAATCATCAGGACATCGTCGATATATCGTTTCCAATATTTGACTCTTTGCCTGAATGGGTTGGTGATATTACTGACAAAAGTCTGTTCGAAGTTGTCCATATACAAAATGGCCAGATCTGGGGCAAAGCTGGCACCCATCGCCACGCCTTTCGTTTGCATGAAGAAGTCATTTTGGAAGAAGAAGAAATTCTGCGTCATTGCTATGTTGAGCAATTTGATGATAAAATCAGAGGGGACTTGCACTGGTTGGCTTCTTGTCTCTAAACATTTCAAAATCACCTCCAGAGCATGTTGTTGAGGGATACTTGTGTATAAAGACACAATGTCCATTGTCACTAGAATCTGGGTGGTTGGATCGAAGGGCATCCCATCAATCAGATTAATAAATTGCATCGTGTCCCGCAGGTAAGAATCTGTTTTCTCTGCCAAGGGCTTCAAGAAGAAATCGATATATTTACACAGGGGCTCGAGGATTGAGCCACACCCCGAGACTATGGGGCGGCCGGGCGGTCTTTCCAAATTTTTATGTACCTTAGGTAAGGTATAGATTGTCGGAAGACGCGGCTGGGGTTGATTCAGAAACTGAAACTCCAAGTTTGAGAGGAAGCCTTGGGCAAGGCCTTCTTGGGTTATTCGAAGGATCATGGTGCTGATCTTTTTCGTGGGATTTATGTTGAGTCTGGTATAGCTAATGCCATCATTCAATTGGGAGTAAAGTTCTTCTTTATAGTTATCCACGTTCTGTAGTACGATGGCTCCTCCCTTGTCAGCGGGTTTGATGACAATAGAACGGTTATTCCTCAAATCGTCCAAGGCCTTCCGTTCAGCTGAGGTGACATTATGTTTGACATACTTTCTAGTGGAGCATACTCCAAGCGCCTCCTTTAGTACAGTACTCTCGTAGGTTAAAATCCGATGTGAAACCATCTGAGAGGTAGGTGTAAATGTCGATGGAGTGCGTAGTCCAGTACACGATGTGGTTGTACTCACAGGGGCCTGACGAAAGAAATAGCGTAACCGTATCTTTCGAAAAAACCGGTACAGCTCAGTCTGTAGGTTAAATTTATTGGGATAGGTTGTAGGGACATATGATAGACCTTTACTGAGAATCCGGTGTTCATCAGCGGTAAGTATATGATCCGACAGGTTCATAATGGGGTCTTTGGATGTGCCTACCAACGATAGACTCGACGTCTCGTTTGAATTTCCCCATGTTGTTCCTGAGGGAAGTGTACCTGCTTCTGGGCAGTGTTCATGCCCTGTTGTTGAGCTCTGTCCCAGCCCTGGATTTGTTGCAGGCGGCCGCGTCCGCGTCCCCTGTTCCAGTTCCAATTCGTATTCCTTCCCCTGGGTGGACGCCATTGTCGGTCTTCTAAAAAAGCCGGTCCAGAGGGTGGGTAGTAGGTAGTATCCTGAGGTTGGTACCCTGTGTAGCTCCCTGCTTGTTCTCCCTCACTGCCTGTGGAGCCAGACGACTCCGAGAAATTCGTGAATCTACGGGAGCCTCGATAACCCCCTCTCCCTCTGTTGAAGAAACGGCCTTGTTGGTCTTGTTTATAATAGTCTTCCTGTAGGTATGAGTAGGTCACTTTTTTATCATAAAAACGGACGTCTTTAGATAGTTTATCCAATTTCTTGGTTTGTGTATTCACATCAAACTCCTTGATGGTTTTCTCAAGGCGTTCAAGAGCCTCCTTAGCATTGGTTAGAGCATTGTCTGTAGAAATGTCCCGCTTTAAATCAGCAATCTCCTTCATCAACACTTCCACCTGTTCAAGGGCAGTCTCCACTCCAAGGACCATCCAGTGGCGCGAACAGTTGTTGGCCACGAAGCTGAATCCCTCCTTGAACTTTGGTTGGTCTACAAAGATTGCTGGTTCGTTTTTAACCTGTAGCCCAACCGGTATGACATTCGATTGTAAGTACTTGGTTAGAAAATGGCCGTGCAGCCTTGTGCGGATCAGCTTCTTCTCTAGTCTCTCTAATTTGTTAATTTTCTCATTAAGGGACACATCAATGTTTGGGGTGTTTGAAGAAATGAAAAGGTTGGAGGGGTCTTGAATGAGTGTGGTGATGTATTCCTCAGTGTATGATAGCGTCTCATTGCCTAGCATAGTGAAAGAAAGTTAGAAATAGATAAGAACAAATACCCTCGCAGGACGGCGCCTGCACTATAGAGAGTTATATATTAATGGGGTAACCCGGTAGACCACTGGACTCGGGTATAACTAGGTACACAAAAAACTGTCACAGTGGAAACACATTTAGAAATGTAAAAAAGCCATACATCTGTTAGCAATACAAACAAATTTTACGACAACACCTGTTACTTGCATGTATGCACATTATTTAATGTCCAGTTTCTCAGTCCAACAAAAGGATCAGTAATTCAACACAGCGCCAAAAGCATCACAATATCAACATTTTCAAAAGTATCTTGGTGTAAGGTACGTGATAAGTGCAGGATTTTAGGGATTAGTGCAGGGCGTAGTGAGGGAGGGAGGTTGTGAAAGATTTAGGAACAGCTCACCGAACCCCCAATGCATGCCTTCAAAAAAGGCAAAAATGTCCGCGATCATGTGGTGAAATCACTTTTGGAAACACAACCTAGACCAACAATTGAATCGCTTTGGCATCTTCCGGCCCCCACGGGTCATGTGAAATGTGGACAGTGCAAAGCCTGCAATTTGACTCTTGAAACAAAGACGTTCCAACATAACAACTGCACGGTGGATTTAAAGACGCTCACCAATTGCAATACTAAGAATGTTATCTATGTGATAGTCTGCCCATGTAACAAGATCTATATAGGCCAGACCACCCAGAAAGTGAAATGCAGGATATTGCAACACTGCAGCAGGATTAGATGTAACACACCTGGTGCACCCATGGTTGACCATTTCAAAACATGCAACCATTCCCCTGAATCGCTTAGATGGCTGGTAATTGAAGCCATAACACTGGGTGTTAGGGGTGGTGACCTCGTTTCAATCCTAAACATCAGGGAGTGTAAGTGGATGGACCGTTTTGACTCTGTCACATGTGGCCTGAATGAACTTGACGCAACTTTTACCCAAATATCATTAATAAACAATGGTTAAACATCTAATCCAGCATGGGACACACCCCTGCAATTGTCTAGTATAAGTCTTGGTGAACCCCATTACATTGGGTATTTGCAGTGTTTATATGAATACACCTCTGCTGTGGTGCCGTTGAGTGATACCAATCACCTGTGCTATTTCGTATGCTATTTGAGCGTTAACCAAGGATACATATGTCATGTCAAATGTTGTGGTTGTTTTCCGTATCATCTACTGATGTAACCATATTCATGTAATGCTTTTTAATACTGTGATTATGAATCAAGAACCAGCAAATGGCCCCTGCTTTAGACGAGCTGACATCAGCTTAGCTATCATTACACACCCTTTATCCTCCACCAATCAGGACGCGTCTGATCGATATATATTTGATCGGGTGACGCGGCTCAGGGCTAGCTGTCAGACCGACTTACGCGGCCCTCGAGGTATGTTATCGCTTGCAGCTGCGGTGGTTTCGCTTCTCTCCGTCTCTCGTTAAACTTCCAGACCCTTGGCCGGGTTCGCACATGAGCACGTGACCTGACACACCCCCAAGCCTACCAATCAAGGCGCGACCAATTGGTTGTGCGCGCGATTGGCCCGTATTTGTTTAGTCCTGTGACGACACCCAGGGTTAGCTGTCAGTTTCCACGGCGCGGCCCTCGAGGTATGTTGCAGCCCAAGTACTCAGTGGTCCTTTCCCCCAATGCTATTTTACGAGTGAGTCTTGCCACTTTTTCATTGTATTTGGGATTCCCTACACTTCTGTACGCCCCGCCATAGTTTGCAGACGTACCATGAATGCGCTGATACTTAATTTTGCTTCGCATGTTTCCCGCGCAATATATTCAGGGTTAGTAACCTTATATGCGCTTTGTTTCACAACGGGTTTGGAGTGTGGGAGATCATTAACGCCATCTCCCCCCCTTTCTTTCCAGCTTCTAACACCATTGGATGAGTGTTTATGCTGATACATTCAGCCTTCCCTTGTCTCATTTTTCGAGCATTGGAATACTACACCTTGGGTGAGTATTTCTGGTCACTTAGGTTTTACTGACACCCGATTTTTAAGTATGGTTTTAGTATTCCTCGTCTCTTTTCCTTCCTCCTAGGAGCACTGACTGGCCCCTTCCCAATTTTTCCAGCGTGACATTTGCTGCTGATGCTGGTAATTATTTTTCACATTTGTTCTCTCTTAACTGTAATGGTCCTCCATAGACACACCTCACGGTTCTTTATTTTTGACCTTTTGCCCCCAGGTGTAAGCCCTTCCCCCGGTCCTGATGAAGACCCCAACCCCAAGCAAACCAATTTGCTGGCTCTAACAGGGGTCGAAACGTCGACTTTTTCATTTCCTCAATCAACACAGGAGATTGTCAGTGAATGTACAACTGCTGTCTTAGTCTGTGTTATCTAATTTAAGTTTTGTGGCCATTTAACTGGCAGGTCAGGTTCTTCAATTGAATTGTGGATGTTCCTAAATCTTTCACAACCTCCCTCCCTCACTACGCCCTGCACTAATCCCTAAAATCCTGCACTTATCACGTACCTTACACCAAGATACTTTTGAAAATGTTGATATTGTGATGCTTTTGGCGCTGTGTTGAATTACTGATCCTTTTGTTGGACTGAGAAACTGGACATTAAATAATGTGCATACATGCAAGTAACAGGTGTTGTCGTAAAATTTGTTTGTATTGCTAACAGATGTATGGCTTTTTTACATTTCTAAATGTGTTTCCACTGTGACAGTTTTTTGTGTACCTAGTTATACCCGAGTCCAGTGGTCTACCGGGTTACCCCATTAATATATAACTCCCTGTCACCAGCCTGCCACTGGAGCGTGCCTGGTGCCCTCTCGCCCTCCCGCCGGATTTCTACTTGGGAAGTGAATTCAAGCCTCGGACGGCCGCCCGTACGTCGTAACGTATCCGGCCGCCCCGCTTCACCTCCCAGCCTGAGTCTGACCGTGCCGCCCTCCGCAGTGACCTCCCGCACAGTCCGTGTCGGAGGCCCTGGGCCGCCGCTGTGTACCGAGAGCCGCCCGCTGAATTCTTGATCCGGAAGACCCACGAGGTGCAGAACCTGCATCTCCCCTGAAGACTCGTCCAAGCACATCGCACGTTCCCAGGTACAGTGAACTCTCTATCGGACTCGGGGTCCGCAACATTCTGATTTCCCCGTATCACTGTATCCCAGGTGCACTGCGCATCATCGTGACTGGACCGACTCAACCGAGCCCTGTGAAGCGCTCGTGATCGAATAAGTTACCAAAGACAAGAACAGTGCCTAATTATCATCTTGTGGCTTCCATTTCGCAACCGTTATTGATGGTCTTGTACATGCCTGCGTAACAAAGAATCTTTAATATAAAGCATCCGTATTTTTGATACAACTTACGCCTGGTGTCCATTTGTGGGGGATCGTTGTGGTTTACTGTGTGTGATCATAAATGCTTAACTGACTAGCGCCCTGAAGTTTAGCCCTGACTGCTCGCGCCACACTACCTATAGGGTGAGCAGGGGTTGTTCTGAAGGGGTAATTCTCTCGCCCTGAATAGAAGAAGGGACCACTGCTTGTCACAAGTACCTACCTGTGCCAACCAGAGGTTCCCCATTCTAACATTGGTGGCAGCGGTGGGATTTCGAATTTGCATTTATGATTTACATACAGTGAATTATTGATCAAAACGTAGAGCAGACCTATAACGCAGCCACAGATTGATTGACAGTTGTTGCTAAAGAAGAATCTCCACCTTAAGAAACCATGCCTAGCTCAGTCAATGGAGGCGGAGCGTCCTCTGTATTCTCTGGAGTGGATGACATCGATTGGGAGCCCGAGGCACTGAGGAAGTGCACAAATGATGTCCTGAAGGGATATCTCTCCAAGTACAGAATCAAGCAAAGTGGACTAAGCACCAAAGATCAGTATGTGACAGCGCTGAGAGCCTGGCACGAATCAAAGTTCCCAGAGAATGCACGGGAGGTGATACCCCCAGAAGGTGTTTTTGAGCCTAGCAGAGGCCTGTCGCCCGAGGAGATGGCCGACAGGAGTGCTGCACGAGCACATGAGGTGGAGATGGCAAAACTGCAAATGGAGATGGAAAGGCAGAAACTGGCCATGGAGCATGAGGTAAAAATGAGGGAGTTGGATCTGAAGGCCAGGAGTTTAGACAACTCACCCTCTGGTGGCAGCAATTCAACAGAGTCAAGGGTGCACATTCCTGAAGATGTAGTCAAAGAATATTATAAGCAGGATGATATTGGGCAGTGGTTCAGGGCCTATGAAGTAGCCATGTCC
The DNA here is from genome assembly GCF_964204655.1 of Triturus cristatus. Classification (NCBI taxonomy): domain Eukaryota; kingdom Metazoa; phylum Chordata; class Amphibia; order Caudata; family Salamandridae; genus Triturus; species Triturus cristatus. Next base: position 873,907,514 of record NC_140590.1, read on the forward strand.
TCCCACCGGGTCCCTGAGAAGGATTGGGGAGCGGGGTTGTGGGGAAGGTTCCTGAGTGAGGGGTGGGACACACTGCTGGATCTCCCCTCTGATGTCACCACATCCTATCCACACATGAAGGAGGCTCTTATGACAAGGTATGGGTTAACTCCTGAATTGTACAGACAGAGATTTAGGGATTGCGCCAAGAAACCTGGTACCACTTATTTTTTTGCAGAGCGCTGGATGGTTGGGTGAAGGGTAGCAAAGTGAATGATTACCAGGGGCTGTTTGATTTAATTGCATGGGAGCACTTGTCGGATAATTGTTTTCCTGAGCTACGCCAACACCTGATCGATAGCAAGCTGTCCAACCCGAGGAAGCTTGCTGAGGAGGCGGACCGCTGGATCAGCACCAGGGTCCACAAGGGTCCCATGGGAGGCCCCGCCAAAAGTGTTCAGGGTCCCCAGCAGAAGAGTGGGGGGGACAAGGGTAAACAGAGGGAGTTCTACAGAGGGCCCCAAAGTAATTCCCAAGGGAACCAAGGGAAAGGTTCTCAGCCACCCCCACCTCCGAAGCAGACCGGGGCCCCGACAGGTAACCCTGTTCAAAGAGGGCCCCTCAGATGTTACAAGTGTAACAACCTGGGGCACATTTCCGTGGATCCCAAGTGCCCCCTGTATGGTAAACCAGCACCCTCTGGTGCTCCACCCCCCAAGCAGGTGAATAGTGTAGCCTTGGGGAGGGAGATAGATGTCCAAGGGGCGGGGGATCCCGTACAGATGACCCTAGTCTCATTAGGAGACAGTGAGATGGTCGCTGAGGCCCAGCTGCCCCCCAATACTCAAAAGTATGGGCAGTGGGTGACCATAAATGGCAAGAGGGTGGGGGCTCTTAGAGATACAGGAGCCAGTGTGACTGCTGTCAAGCAACACCTGGTGTCTCAAGAGCAGGTTGTCCCACACGCATTCTGCCGTGTTGTCAACGCCGACAACACAGAGAGTCAGTGTCCAATGGCTCAGGTTCCCTTTGAGTGGGGGGGGTCTCTGGTACTCTGCAAGTGGCTGTGAGAGAGGCTATGCCGGTTGATTGTCTCCTAGGTAACGATTTGGAGAGCTCCCCTTGGGAAAAGGTGGAGAAGACAACTCACCTGCGGATGGTGGGCTTGCCTGATTGGGCGTGCGTGACCACCCGGTCGATGGCAGCCGGTAGGGGTGTTGAAGGAACCCTGGAGCCTGAGGGAGAGGCCCAGGAACCGGCCTTAGAGAGAGGGCAAAGGAGGCACGGGAATCCGGCTCCTGAAGTTCCCACGGGCCAGGAGGAAGCAGACCTTGAGGGGGATGCCCTGGAGCCTACCGGGGAACAGATAGCCGAACTGGGGGACCTGCCTGAGCTGACCCATTGGCAGCAAGAAGGAGGCCCCACCAGGGAGGAATTCTGCAGGGAGCAGAAAGAGTGCCCCTCTCTAGAGGGTATGCGGCAGCAGGCTGCAGCCCAGGCCAATGGTGATCAGTCCGGAACTCACTTGATCTACTGGGAGAACGACCTCCTATACTCAGAGCCTAAGGTTGCTGAACCTGGGTCAGCCCGTGCGCTGGTGGTACCCCAGAAGTTCAGAGCCTTCCTACTGGGGCTGGCTCACGACGTACCGTTAGCAGGACATTTGGGGCAGGACAAGACCTTTGAAAGGCTTGTCACCCACTTTTATTGGCCCCAAATGCGCAGGAGTTCTGACACTCACTGCAGGACATGCCAGACTTGCCAGGCAAGTGGCAAGAGTGGAAGGAAGCTGAGAGCTCCACTCCAACCTTTCCCTGTGGTCAGTACCCCATTCCAGCGGGTGGGGATTGACATTGTGGGGCCGCTGGACCCCAAGACAGCCATGGGCAACAGGTTTATCCTGGTCTTGGTGGACCATGCCACCCGGTACCCTGAAGCCATCCCTCTGAGGACAGTGACGGCCCCCATGGTGGGACGGGCACTGATGGGAATTTTCTCACGAGTAGGATTCCCTCTAGAGGTGGTGTCTGACAGGGGGACCAACTTCATATCGAAATATATGAAGTCCCTTTGGCAAGAGTGTGGTGTAACCTACAAGTTCACCACACCTTACCATCCCCAAGGAAACGGGTTGGTTGAGCGCTTCAACCGAACCCTGAAGGGCATGATTATGGGTCTCGAGGAACCCATGAGGCGTAAGTGGGACGTCCTCTTACCATGCCTTCTCTTTGCGTACCGCGAGGTGCCACAAAAGTCTCTAGGGTTCAGTCCCTTTGAGCTTTTGTATGGCCACCCAGTATGAGGACCTCTTAGTCTGGTCAAGGAAGGCTGGGAGCAATCTCCCAGGAAACCTCCCCAGAATGTATACAGTTACATGCTGGCTTTCCGGAACCAGACTAGGCGTTTCAGGCAACTTGCTGAGGCAAACCTGGAAGCCAGCCAGGAGGAAATGAAGCGGTGGTACGACCAGAACGCCACTCTGGTTGAGCTTCAACCTGGCCAAAAAGTGTGGGTCCTGGCCCCTGTGGAGCCTTGTGCACTCCAGGACAAGTGGACAGGACCCTTTGAGATTGTGGAGCGCAAGAGTTCTGTCACCTACTTGGTGAACTTGCGGTCTCCTAGGAACCCTTAAGGGTCCTACATGTCAATCGACTGAAGCCCCACTTGGAGAGGTCCGAAGTGGGCATGCTCTTGGCCACCGATGATGGGACGGAAGAGGAGTCCGAGCCTCTTCCTGACCTCTTGGTAGCCTCAGAGCGAGACGGGTCAGTGGATGGAGTTAACCTCTCACCCACCCTGACCCCTGAGCAACAGGGTGACTGCCGCCAGCTGCTGGGGCAGTTCCCTGACCTGTTCTCCCTGGTTCCTGGTATCACAAATTGGTGCGTCCATGATGTAGATACAGGAGACAGCTTACCTGTGAAGCACAAGGCCTACCGGGTAACTGACCGGGTCAGAGCCTGCATCAAAGAGGAGGTCTCGAAGATGCTTGCTCTAGGGGTGGTTGAGTCCTCCAGCAGTCCTTGGGCCAGCCCAGTGGTCTTGGTCCCAAAGGCTGCAGCGCCGGGTGCCACGCCCGAACTCCGGTTCTGTGTGGACTACCGAGGACTCAACTCAGTCACGAAGACTGACGCGCACCCCATCCCCAGAGCTGATGAGCTCATCGATCGGTTAGGGGCTGCACGGTACCTCAGCACGTTTGACTTAACGTCTGGGTACTGGCAGATCGCCTTAACTGATGGGGCCAAAGAGAGGTCCGCATTCTCTACACCAGATGGGCATTACCAGTTCCGGGTGATGCCCTTTGGGATGAAGAATGCCCCTGCCACCTTCCAGAGGTTGGTCAACCAGGTGTTGGCTGGGCTGACCGAGTTCAGCGCCGCCTACCTGGATGACATCGCAGTGTTCAGCGGCACATGGGAAGAACACCTGCAACATCTCTGGGAAGTGTTGATGGCGCTGCGCAAGGCAGGCCTCACGATCAAGGCAAGCAAGTGTCAGATCGGGCAGGGTTCAGTGGTGTACTTGGGACACCAAGTGGGGAGCGGCCAGGTGGCGCCCCTCCAACCCAAAGTTGAAACCATCCTGGCTTGGGAGCCCCCAAAGACCCAGACGGAGGTGAGGGCCTTTTTAGGACTTACAGTTTACTACAGGAGGTTTGTCAAGGGGTATGGCAGCATCGTTGCCCCCTTGACAGAGCTGACTTCGAAGAAGCAGCCCAGGAAAGTGATATGGACTGACACCTGTCAGAAAGCCTTCGACACCCTGAAAACTGCCATGTGCACGGCGCCCGTGCTCTTGGCTCCTGACTTCTCCAAAGAGTTCCTGGTGCAGACGGATGCATCAGAGCATGGTGTAGGGGCTGTTCTCTCACAGATCACTGAGGAGGGCTTTGACCAACCCGTAGCCTTTCTTAGTAGGAGGCTACTTCCCCGGGAACAAAGGTGGAGTGCGATAGAACGAGAAGCATTTGCTGTGGTCTGGGCGCTGAAGAAGCTAAGACCCTACTTGTTTGGGTCTCACTTCCGGGTTCAGACCGACCACAGGCCCCTCAGATGGTTGATGCAAATGAGGGGTGAGAACCCAAAACTGTTGAGGTGGTCCATCTCCCTACAGGGTATGGACTTTACGGTGGAGCATCGCCCTGGTACAGATCACGCCAATGCTGACGGTCTGTCCAGGTTTTTCCGCCTTAGTGATGCAGAACTCCCTGGGGTAGGGTAGTTCTCCACACTTTTCAGCTGGAGGGGACACGTGTTAGACCTGGCACCATTGGCGTGGGTCACCCTTCCATTTTTGTCTGTGCCTCAATGTGTTTTTGTGTTGGTGTTAGCTGCTCAGGGCACTGTGCCACTGCCATCCAGTGCCACAGTGCAAGTGCTCCCTATGGTAAAATGTATGATGTGAATTGACTTCCACGTTTGGTTTATTTGGTTTACTATCAGTCCCGAGTAGAGTGCACCAGGGGTGCCAAGGGCTTGTATATCCAAATGCTGCTAGTGGGCTTGCAGCACTGCTTGTGCCACCCACCGAAGCAGCGGGGTAAAATGTGTCTAGGGTCTGCCACTGCAGAACCTGCGCGCGGTCTGGTACCGTCGCGCTGACTGAGCAAGTGTCCCCACTTACCAGTCCCTAAACCTTCCCTTAACTACATGTTAGTCACCCCTCTGGTAGGCCTAAGCGCAGGGTGCATTGTAGGCATAAGGTAGGACATGCCCTGATATGTGTGGCATGTCTTAATAGTGAATTACAGCCATTTTCGTTTTTCACTATTGAAGGCTACCTGCTCTCCATAGGCCAGAATGGGCTGCTGGGATCGCTACACGCTGTGACCCCAGTGGACTCAGAGAGCATGGTAGAAAGTCATGTTTAGTATGCCTGAACTCGGGATGATAAAATACATCTTTTAGTAAAGGTTATTTTAATATCCTGGGTTTGCAAATGCTACTTTTAGAAAGTTAGCCTTTGCGTGCCTGACCATCTCAGTCCGCCTCTGCTGTGGGTGTGTGTTCTGCCTAGCAACAGTACAGGAGCAGGGCTGGGGGATTCCAGGAGACAGGTTGGCTGCCAGGTGGTGGGTAGAGAGATTACACCAGGACGGGTGGGAAGAGTACACCCTGACTCTTGAATAGACCTGTGCTCTGCCACCACAAAGCCGTCGCCGCCCCCTGTGGAGCGGCTGATGTCTCTGCCCTGCTGCTGAAAGGAACAAGCCGAGTCACCACAACAGAGTGCTCCAAAACTGGACTGAGCCAGGCCCAGGCCCCCTGGCGCTAAAGAACAAAAGAATCCCTGTATAAAAGTAGGAGCCTGGCTCCTAAGAAATCAGATCCAGATTGAACCACGAAGGAACTCTGCCCGACTAGAAGGGCCTGGAAGAAGCTGAAGGAGGAGTAACTTTCCCTGACCTGAGGGACTGGCCTGCAGTAGGTGCCTTGCTGAGGAAGGAGAGGAAAAAGACTGAAAGAGACTTTTGCACTTTGTTCTTCAACTATCTCCAAGGGCTTGGAAGAAGAGCTTGCCCCCTGAACTGAACCCCAGGACCAGTGGGTTCAACGTGTCTCCACTCGTCTGAGAACTCGAGCCGTGTGCTTTCTCCCGCCGGAGTGCTCTGCGCACCTTGCCACCCCTCCTAGGGCCGTGACACCCAGAAGCCTGGCCGCCTCCCCTCGCCGAGAGCCCCGCTCTACCTGAGTCGCTCTGGACCCATCGAGGCTGGCCGCCCCGCTTCCCTGTCACCTGCCTGCCACTGGAGCGTGCCTGGTGCCCTCTCGCCCTCCCGCCGGATTTCTACTTGGGAAGTGAAATCAAGCCTCGGACGGCCGCCCGTACGTCGTAACGTATCCGGCCGCCCCGCTTCACCTCCCAGCCTGAGTCTGACCGTGCCGCCCTCTGCAGTGCCCTCCCGCACAGTCCGTGTCGGAGGCCCTGGGCCGCCCCTGTCTACCGAGAGCCGCCCGCTGAATTCTTGATCCGGAAGACCCACGAGGTGCAGAACCTGTATCTCCCCTGAAGACTCGTCCAAGCACATCGCACGTTCCCAGGTACAGTGAACTCTCTATCGGACTCGGGGTCCGCAACGTTCTGATTTCCCCGTATCACTGTATCCCGGGTGCACTGCGCATCATCGTGACTGGACCGACTCAACCGAGCCCTGTGAAGCGCTCGTGATCGAATAAGTTACCAAAGACAAGAACAGTGCCTAATTATCATCTTGTGGCTTCCATTTCGCAACCGTTATTGATGGTCTTGTACATGCCTGCGTAACAAAGAATCTTTTATATAAAGCATCCGTATTTTTGATACAACTTACGCCTGGTGTCCATTTGTGGGGGATCGTTGTGGTTTACTGTGTGTGATCATAAATGCTTAACTGACTAGCGCCCTGAAGTTTAGCCCTGACTGCTCACGCCACACTACCTATAGGGTGAGCAGGGGTTGTTCTGAAGGGGTAATTCTCTCGCCCTGAATAGAAGAAGGGACCACTGCTTGTCACAAGTACCTACCTGTGCCAACCAGAGGTTCCCCATTCTAACAAGGATCAAAAACATATTCAACATCACTTGCAGCAATAGAATTAACCCATTGTATCCATCTTGGATGTAAAGCTTTTGCATTCGGAATGCTAGCTTTAGTAACTGCCTCTAAGGCTGGTACCAGAGTTACGACCATAATGCGTTTCCCCTGTGCTAGGGCTCTTTCTTTTGCTTCAGCGGTTTGAACTGCTGTCAGAATCTTTTCTGTAGAAGTGAATTTCATTTCTGCTTGTGTATACAAGTGTGATTTGTATGCAACTGGTACTTTTTCACCTTCGTTAAAAGTTAAGTAGGTGAATCCACATTGACCCGGAATGATTTGGATTACTAAGTTGCATACGTTTACGCGTGTTTGCAAGTGTTTTGTTGTTAACATGTCTGTTTGAAGTGCACGCAGAATTTCTGTGCGTTCTTGTGTCCAAGTTGTGGCTTTGAAATCAGGTTTGATTAATTCGTAGAGAGGTTTAACCCTCTCTGCGTAGTTTAGAATGTAAGTTCTTCCGACATTCAGGAAACCTAGAATTGACTGTAAATTTTTCAGCGTTTTTGGAGGTTGGAGCAGCTCACACTTTTCTAAAACGTTGGCTGCCAGGCTTTTGCCTTCACTTGAAAGTTCATATCCTAGGAAAAGGACGTTGAGATGGGTAATTCTGGACTTTTTAACCCCTTCCATGCTCATGACGGAACGGTTCCGTCATGAGCATCGGTTGAGCTGTGCTCATGACGGAACCGTTCCGTCATGGCCCCGCCCGCGCTCGAACCCTTCAGCACCGCGGAGGAATCCGCGCAGCGCTGAAGGGGTTAAAGTTGAATTTGTAACCCTCAGAGGCGAAACGCAATATAATGGTGTTCACCCTGTTCAAGTGCCTGTTCAGGTCCTCGTCTGTCAGATATATATCATCGACATATAACAATGCCTCGTCATCATACATTTGTAGTAACTCTGTTACCCTTGCTGAGAATAACCCAGGGCTGTTTTTGAACCCCTGTAGGAGTCGACAAAATTGACGCTGGGTCCCCATTATTGAGAAAGCGGTCAAATATCTACTTTCAGGTGCAATATTTTGACAAAAGAAACCATTCGAAATGTCTAATGTGGTTTTGTACTTTTTACGCACAATATTATTCATTAATGCTGTACTGTGTGCATTTTGCACTGCAAATGTTTTACAACAAGAGTTTAGGTGTCTGTAATCCAAAACTAGACAATATGTATTGTCTGGTTTGGAAAAAGGAAACACAGGATTGTTCATTGATGAGGTTCATGTTTCAATCACCCCCTGGTATACAAGTTTATCTAAGATCTCCCTGACTTGTTTTTTTGCTTCTTGCTTAACTGGGTACTGCCTTTGTGCAGCTGGTTTAACTGGATTTTGTTGTGAGGTGAGTCCTCATCCCATCCTACATGATTCTTGTATAATGTTGGGGCTTGGGCCACTGCCCATTTCCTGGCATAAGTACTTTTCAAGTGTACTGGAACATTGTTAGAGAAGGCTGGCATAATGATGTCTTCGCCATGTGGGCACTCCCTGACAAATTCTGGTGGCCAGTCTTGTTCTGCTTGAAGTATATCATAACCCTTTGAAAGTCGCTCCCAAAAGAGTGCTTTCACTTTTCTTGGTATGTCTCCCTCCATCCGGAGTGTTTTTTCATATAACCTATGTGGAGAACTCACCCTGGTGTCTGCAGCTTCAACTTGAATTTCCTCATTCAAGTCCACTGTCTCCACAAGCCCCTTCAGGATCTGGTGAGCTACTTTAACTTCTGTTGCACTGTCCAATATTGTCTGAGCCCATTCTCGGTTCTTGAGTTGTGTTCTCAGAATCCTCAGGATGTCTGATCTTCAGACCTTCTACCTTCTTTTTGGAGAATTGAGGTTTTGGTTTGGTTTTCTGAACGTGTTGATCGTCCTTGGACTTCACGCGTTCTTCTTTGTTCTCTGACCGTCCTCTTCTTTCGGATGTCTTTGATGATATCTGAAAGGTACAAGAGGAACGTGTATCAGTATCTTGATATCTGTCAGGTTTTCTCAAATTATCCCTATTCCTGAGATTGTACCTCCTTTCAGAGGGCTCCTTTTGAGGAGACCTGCCTCGGGAATGAGAACGCTTCTCTTTGGAATGTTGTTTGCTATTTTCCCACTTCCTTTTAGAAGAGCTAGGAGTGTTTTTAGGAAAGACCTTATCAGGACTTTCAGACAGTTGTGGTTTAACTGTATATTTCTATTAGCTTTTGTATGTTATTAAGTAATTCCTCGTGCAACATTGATTCAATGTCAGGGTCAGGTGTGCAGCCGGCTAAAATCTGCCATGTTGCTCCTGGTCTACCTAGTGGACCCAGCCTGGTAATGTGATTGTAATGTTTTAGGGCGCCTTTAAACCAGAGCTCATGCTCCTGGTATGTGAGTAGAATTTCAATATCCTCGAAAGGAATATATTTCTCAGGTGGATCATCTTCTTTGTAGAAGTTAAACAAGTGTGTTACTGGATTTGATTCTGGGAATGTAATCCATGAGTAGAATACCTCTGTCTGGTGAGATTCATGGGCTTTTATCACAAAAACTGCTCTACCACCTCTTGGTGTTAGGCCATGTTTTATAAGTTTTAGAGTGATGGCTCTCCTTAAATTTGGAGGGATGTTTATAGCATCCTCGTTGGTTTCTTGAAAACCTGTACGATTAAAAGCTGCTGCAACTTGGTCGGCTATAGTCCCACCAGTATCGGTGTTTGTGCCGTTTTCGGACATGTTGAAATGAAAATGCAGAACAAGTTTCAAGGGAACAAAGATAAGGTGCACAACATTTTGGAACACTGTATCCTTCAACGTTGAACAAGCCAAACAGCTAATACATAGGATTTTTGGCCTACTCAGCCATGGCGGATATTATCCCTGCACACTCCAGATGTCTTATGGAGTATTATGAGTAGGGGTCTCTGAAAAAAGCACGACTGAGTTACTTCAGTATCTAGCGTTAAATTAGTGCCTTACCAAACCACTGGGCGCCATGTAGTGTAGTTCCTATATCCCTGAAAGGCTCTGAGCATTGGAATAATATACACTATAGATTTGACATAGGACTGAGGTCAGTATGTCTCTATCGAGTACATTAAACTTAATTACTTGTGTGTGCCAGCTAACTCAGAGGTCACTAGAGACTTCTCGAATAAACAAGAAGGGATTAGTTTCTGACAACCGCATAAACATGACAACTTTGTTTCCCTTAGAGTCGGAACAATCTCAAAACCGTGGAAACAATAGATAACAGTTTCACTCATCTATCATGCATGCTTTGTTTCTACAGAGTTGCATAGAAATATAGAGACTAGCGTTTCAATAAAAAGAGTTTATTGAACAGTCTTATTTCTCCTGCAAGAGATATGAACTGCTACAATCATACGACAGGCTGCGAAGTACAATACGTACAGAGTTAGCAGTAAGATAAAATAATACTGCAATAGCATGGTTTGTAGCTAGGACATATATTAATTAAAATACATTCATAAATAACACAGGCTAAAATGTGAATACTCTTCTGATGCTTCTAAATTGTTCTACCCCAGTGTACCTAACCTAAGTGTAGTACGAGGTAAGAAGTAGGTGCTGTTTTCTAAAGTATAGCTAGCTATAGTTTAGTGTTGTCAAGAGTTGCCAAAAAATTCTCTAAGTTCTAGTCTGCTGCATACCTTAGAATGTGCGAGGTTGGAATCTTTCCGGGACTCGATATCTAACACCCTGCAAGGGGAGTCAGAAACACTGGAGCTGGATTCTCTGTGAGGAGGATGACAGCATCTGGTCAGTGCATCAGGCTGGAACTGGATCTCCTTCCGAACTTGCCGTGGCGAACCGCAAGTAGGCAGTCGAACTGGACCGTACCGGAACCGTGGTTTGCCAGGGCAAGTGCAGGTATATTTATACCTTGAAGGTGTTTAGGAATGCCTGTATTGACGTAAAAGTCGGGCATCGGAACGTCATGTATGAACTCCCAAGGAATAGATGTTCATGCATAATAATGAGTTCCTGGAAAAATCAATATCCAAGCAAGGGAAATTCCTAAAGGCTTAAGAGTCTGGTTTTCCAAGAACTCGTTGTGACGTGGATTGACGGATGTAGGAGACCATGCCTGTATTTGGTTAGCATGGACAATGCCTAAATAAGGGCTGGATTTTCCATGCCTAAATAAGGGCATATGAATTGTACCTATATAAGGGCATAAATCGTGAAACCGATATACGGAATTTAAATCTACACACAACAATGTGAATCATCTCACACTTCAAGAGGATCCCAGTGAACTGTGGTGCCAGCTCGTCAGATCATGAACCTTCCAAAAACAGCCCTCTTGGTAGACCAGACACCCTGGGAGAGACATCTGAGGACGTTGACACACAAGGCCAGACCAAACCCTAGTGCAACAAATCTGCCCAGCAAGCAATGCCTTCTTGTCAGGAGCTGCCATGAGGCTGGAGGAAGCAACCAAACCTCGACGCAGTAAAGGGGTACTGAGTTGTTTTCTTGAGATCCAAACCAGCTGCATCACAACAGTATAAAAACTTTGGGGCTTATTTATGAGCCCCTGCGTCCCATTTGCGCCGCAGGTGCATCACTTTTTGTGACACACCAGTGGCGTAAAAAATGTGCCATATCATATTTACAATGTCACTCATTTTGGGAGATGTTTCACTTTGTAAACCCCTGCGCCACATTATACCTGCACCAGGTATAATGTATGCAGGGTGGGCATTCTGACGCAAGTAAGCCCCGTAGAAGTGACGCAGTGGAATCTTTGAGATTTCACTCTGCCACTTCTAGAACACAAATGCGTCAATATCTTATGCCTGCCTCACAGCAGGTGTAAGACTGACGCAGGCACATTTGAAATGACCCACTGCTGGAGTTGCGTCACTTTTGTGACACACTCCAGCAATGCGTAATTTTTGCGCCTAAAGATACATCAGAAATACTGACGTGTCTGTAACTCCTTGTGACATGATGCGTCATACTGTAAATATGATGCATCAAGCATGTCGCAAAGAGGGAGCAATAAAAAGTGACGCATCGCTGTTTTCACGCAGCGATGGTCACTTTTCATAAATGAGGCCCTTTATATCCAACTAATCCATTACCAAAGGGAAGCTGAAAAAAAACTTTTTCAAGTTGATGTTGTTACAGGACCCATATTAGCAAACTATTAGATTGCTGTGTTTCTGCTATCCCTGAATAAGGGAGGGATGTAGTGTTTCAGGCCTTGAGGGACAGTGAAATTAGGGACATCCGGGCAAGGGAGTTCACCAGTCTTCCCCCATGGGAATTAGTACAGTCCTTCAGCCTGGCATCCCTACATTGGAAGTTAAATAAGAGACGGCCCATCTAAGCAGAGTTAGTTAAAGAGAAAACAAGTGTCTGTATGGTTCTACCAACGCACGTATGAGCAATGCTAAAAGCACCAAGATAACATACATGTTTGTCATACTGTGTCAAGTTCATTTGCTGAACTGTCCTGAAAATGTGGAGTCCATGGATATTGCTCAGGAATTTAAAATGTTCGGATAAACCAGTGAGAGATGTTTTAACTTACAGTATAATTGTAAGCTTGGCTCAACTCAGCACAGTGTGTAGTGCATTCTACCAAACTACGGATGATTGTCCAAAGGGCCTAGCTGAAGATGACTTATCAGTGGTTAAAACTATACTGAAAGAGAATGTACCCCCTATACCATAGATCTCAATGTGGGTAGGTAGATATTTTATTGTTCTGTTAATCAAATAGAATATGACACTCTTACATAACCATATGACACCTCATAACAAAATATCATTTCTAACAGAACCGTTTAATATACAGTTAAAATCTTCGTAATATATTCAAAACTGCAGGGTAAAATGTGATTTTTAACAGCACTGATGTACAGTTAAAACATTTAATAAAGTCTTATTGTGCTTAATAGGCCCATAGCGCCTTAAATGACCTATTTACCCCATTGTGGATTAATCCACAATTCAATCTGTGCAAAACAACCAACAAGGTGCAACGTGCCTAACAGGGATCCTGTATTATCCTAATACTAAATGATTAGTCAGGGATGAAATGCACTTAATGAGTACATGCCCAAATATTTAAAAATCATTATAAAGAACACAAATCTATGATTTTTGCATATCAGCAGCCTGGTTATCCATTGTAAGAAAGTGATTAACTAATTTATAATTATATGTTCCGTTAATAATAAACTTATAATGTATAACATTTCATATTCCAAGCTTAAAATCACCTAGTAACACAGTCTTAACATTCACTTAAAACTGATTCAAAGTTTAAAAAGAAGAAGAAATGATTCCATTATTGTTCCCGGCTGTATCTGTTTTGCCCACTTTCTTCTATTAGGATTTTAAAGTGCTATATGCCCATTTTTACAAACTTCGTTATAATTCTTAACCTTAAAAAACTTTAAAAAACCTAACATTTTTTCCTCCTAAATCCAACCACTTGAGCATTTATCTGACAAGGAACCCTTATTGTCAGTATGTCTCATTCCCCTCAGTTCAAAGTTGTATAAATAGCAGGATCGTCATCATAAATCGTTATTATACGCATTTTATCTAGTTTACCCTCCCCTACCTCAATGAACTTTTGAACTTTACCAATAAATGATACATCTTCTCCCAACAAACCATCTATTACTGCTTGATGACATGTGCAAAAGGCATATTTGTTAAAACCCTCTCTTAGCAGGCTTTTACGTTCTCTGGATAGTATAGAGCCGGACAACTGCAAACTACATGACAAACGTCTTCTCTGTAATAATTACAGAGGTGACATGACGTTGATTTGCCTACCCTTTTCCAAACTGGCAAATTGCTACAAAACTTAAAATTGCCCAGCCGGAGACTCATAGGCTTTATTTTTACTTTTAGACCGTTCCAACCCCTCAGATAGTTCTGGGGTTTTAGATGGCCATATGATGCAATTACCATCCAAGAGTAGGATCTTTTTGCTAGGGCATTTTTATCCATCAATGATGAAACTATTTGACTGGTCCCGTTATTCGCTCTATCAAATGCGCCTTGTGAGAGGGATAAAACCCATATTTGTTCTGCACTAAAAGAAGTCATGGCCAGATTAAAATATTCATGGGCTACCGCACTTCTGGAGTCACTTTTAGCCTGCCATACAGTTGTCATCAGAGTAGAGTCAATATCCTTTTTTAATTCATAACAGAATTTCAGAAATGACCCCAGACTGTTTATGTTTTGTCTCTTGAGGCCAAACTCTAATCGAATGTGTGCAGGCGGGGCCCGTTTTAGAAGATTAAATAAGCAACGATAGTTCCCTAACGTGAGCTTATGTATTAATTTATCGGCTTCCCTCGCAGAGTCTCCACGCCATATGACAGAGACGGTGCGTGTTTGGCTGTCTTGAAAGTGATTTAAGGGACAGGCCTCTAAGGGTGTTCCGGAGTGAGGCAAACGGTACAGTTAATGCGTTGTTCCTTCTTTGCATTGCCAGACAGTGAGTCTTGAAAGAGCCTCCTGCATCAAATATAACCGCCAAATATTTGTACTCTTGTACTGACTCTAACCTTAGTTCTTCTATATAAAATTTTGGTCGTTTTACTAAGCCATGTGTCACTAGCATGGTTTTTGTTTTACCTAAATTACCTTTTAACCCATAAATCAGGGCATACTGGCTGGTTTCACTAATTAGCCTCTGGAGCCCCACTGTGGTGTAACTGAGTAAGAGAATATCATCAGCATCCAGCAAATGGGAAAAGTTAAAGTCGACTACCAACGGGGAATGTGAATGGATTTTGTTCAGGCCAGGGGTAATGTGGGCGAGGTACAAGTTAAACAGGAGTAGGGCCAAGACGTGCCTTGTTTTAGACCATTCATGGTTGAATTTTGTTTTTCGAGATTCTTGCGCCTTGACCTAACCTAACTCTAGTCCATGTATCTGTGTACAGTAATTGAATTGCTCTAAGTGAGGTATATGAAATACCCCAATTTACCAATTTACCCTATAGAATGTTTCTCTGCACTGTATTGAAAGTCGAACGAAAATCAACAAACCACAGATGAAGATTAATTGCACGCCGCCTTGGTTGATCTATTATAAGGGCCAACATCTGAGTGTTAATGAATGTACCTAGGCCTTTGATAAACCCGGTATGATTTCTAGGCAACAGATTTTTAGCTTTGACCCAATCCGTCAGCTCGACTAGAAGGCATTTGACAAAGAACGTGGCCTCACAATCCATAAGGGCTATCAACCGATAATTGGAGTCTGCATGTTGGCCGACTTTGAGAATAGGGGCCAATATCGATCCTCTCCAGTTATCAGGGATTACTTGGCTAAAAAGAATGTAATTGAATAAAGTGGCCAGGTTCTCCACCCAATATTGTGGTTTCTGCTTGTAAAGATCTTCGGGAAATCTATTTGGCCTTGGGGCCCCAGCCCTGTGAGTATTGCTGATGATTTTTACCACTGTTCTAGGGTAGATTACCATGGATGGGGCTTCCCTGGTGATATTTTTGGTGACAGATTTTAAGGACCCAGTTGTAGACACAATACCCCCATACATGGCTCCTAGATGTTGACTCCAAGTTTCTTCTGAGATGTTTGAGGCCAACCCAGAGATTACCTGCTGGTAAAATAATTAACCAATTTCCAGAATTCTCTAGAGTCTTACCATTTGGGAGTGTTGAGAATTTTACACCAGTACTGGTCTAATTCTATTTTTGTTTGACGCCATACCTCTTTATTAAAAAGCGACCTTAGCTTTGGTAAAATCCTGCTCCGGTCTCTTGCATTTGGGTTATTTCTTAATACCCTTAATGCACGATTCAGCTTCTTTTTTGCGGTTATAAGCTTGACTGATTTTTTCCTTGTCAAAATAGGAGATATAATTGATGTAACTGATTGGCAACCGGCAATGTGATTCTTAACAAGTTACTCCAATTGATTGTATCTGTGAGTGCCAATTAAGGCTACAAATAATTCCTTTTTTATTTTTTTTACTCATCATTGACCACTAGGTTTCCACCCAACCCTCACTCATCTGTGCTTCTGCACCTTCATTTTACATGTTCAAAGGAGCATAGCATATATAGAAAGAGGATGATTTGAGTGAATTTATTCCAAACCAACTTCTGCAAGATCATTGGTTTTGTGCAATACACATACGCCACTCAATGGTATCAGTAAATGTCAATTAAGGCTACAAATTATTCTTTCTAAATTGTTCACTCATCTTTGACTGCTGGGTTTCCACCCAACCCTCCCACATTCAAGTGCCCTTCTGCACCATCATTTTGCATGGGTAAAGAAGCATAGCATATATAGAAAGAGGATGATTCTTATCTTATTTTAGTGCATTTACTCCCAGCCCCATGTTACCTCAAAAGGATCACTCCCCGTCATGACAGACATTATCAGTAGTTATAGCATGCATATCAATCTATCAACTATGTGTGAAGTTTAAGAAGATTAACTAGTTAAGATGACTACGGAAGCAAAACTTGTTCATAG
The DNA here is from genome assembly GCF_964204655.1 of Triturus cristatus. NCBI lineage: Eukaryota > Metazoa > Chordata > Amphibia > Caudata > Salamandridae > Triturus > Triturus cristatus. The sequence continues at coordinate 873,923,552 of NC_140590.1, forward strand.
GTGTTGAATGTTTAAAAAAATGTGTGCTTCATTAAAGCCTGTAGAGGCATTTTGTTCGCAAGTGAATAGCTGTAAAAAGACATCCACCAAATGTGGGTAAGTTCACAGATATGAAATGTGTCCTGCACATTGCCAAAGGTTAGGTAATTCGATTGCTTATAGGAGATTGGGCATATGTGTAACTAGTTTAAGTACTCCCAGAACACAAAGCCTAAAGCACACTCTCACAACTTTTGCTGTAAACAGTGATGTCATCAGTGGTGTGATTGGAGTTGTTATCAATTAATTAATTTAACATGTCATGTGTGATGTAGCATATGAGGTCATAAGCAGTGCATGATGGGACTGCAAGTCATAGTTAGTTCACTGAACAATAACTGGCAAATTTCAGGTGTTCTATTGTTTTGTTTTGAAACCATAGCTACATTTTAACTGTTTATTTGGTTTTCTCAGTTATGTTTTGTGCTTTTTTGATCATATTCAAAACTCAATTATGACTACCGTCCACTAAGGTTCTGCATCAAGTCCACTGTTGGCATCCATCCACTATAGCACACAGACTATGCCTCTGTGTGAAATGGAAGTTGGCTGCTGGACTGGGACTCCGGTCAGGCCCTGCACCCAACCCTCTGTGGGTCGCCAGACCCCCACTGGTCACTTTCTTTGGCAGTGGGAGTGGATGTAGGCCATAGCACCTGACCTCTGGCAGGGCCCAGCATCCAGGTCTCTTAAGGTGGCCAAACCTCTGTGGGTGCTCAACCACCACTGCATTCAGACTTTGGATGGGGGTAGCTATGGTTGGATACAGGGCCTCTCCTCTGGCATGGCTCGGCATCTAAGTTTCAATGAATATTTAACATTCCATTGGTACATACCTTATGGCCAACTGTTCTTGGCCTGCCAACTGGTCATTGGCGGCCAACTTCCCCTACACATGGCCAAATACAGAAGCTAACCATTCAGTTTTTTTTTTGATCCACATTTCTAGGAGCAAGCTCCAATACCATGGGGCCATGGTGCTATGCTAGCTTTGTTCACTCATGCAGGATCTTTGGTACGAGAATCAGAACTTCGAATACAAAGCCATGGTACAGAAGCTTGCATGGGACCACCACACCATTGTAGGGAAGCTTGCTCTGGGTAGCCTGCAGCAATTCTGTGAAATTACATGAGGGAATCTCACTGGGTTCTACTGGAGTACCCTGGATCCAACCACAACAAACAAAAGTATATTTAACAACAGAGGCGAGCTTTTGGTTCTCCCTCACATGGGCCAGCGGGTCAGAGAGTTTACTCTTCCGCTTATGAATGAACGAATGAAGTTGTATGTGTATAGCGCATGGCTACCCTGAGGCCTCCCAGCACTGTAGACAGAACAGGCAGAAGAGCCAAGACGTTAAAGCGATGTCTTGAAGAGGTGGGTTTTTAAGAGTTTACGGAAGGCCAGCAGATTTTTTTCCTTCCGTAAAGTGGAGGGGAGCGTATTCCAGAGTTTTGGTACATTAGACGAAAAGGAGCGTCTGCCCCATCTAGATCTTCGTATTTTCTTTGGAGTGGCCAGAAAAGAGGAGCTGGAGCGAAGGTTTCTGGAGGGGTGATGTGGAATGAAAAGGGAGTGGGTGATGACCGGGCCATTCTTCCACATGGCTCTGTGGGCCAGGCACATGGCTTTGAACTGTATCCTGGCCGAAATTGGGAGCCAGTGGAGGCTCCTCAGTGCTGGTTTGGCAGATTGCCACCGGGGCATCTGGAGAAGTTGACGGGCAGCACAGTTCTGAATTATGTGCAGTTTGTGGATGGTTAATTGGGGAGCTCCCAGGTATAGGGCATTCCCATAATCAAGGTGTGAGAGTATAAGGGCCTGTACCATAATCCTTCTTGCCTGGAAGGGAAGGAGGGGAATGATTTTCTGCAGCATTCTCATCAGGCTATAACAAGTGGCTGAGAGCTTAGTGGCCTGGTGGTTAAAATTGAGGGAACTGTCGAGCCATATGCCAAGGCTCTTGATCTGTGCCTTTGGAGCTGGTGCAGGGCCAAGACAGACTGGCCACAGGGGAGCAGGGATAGAAGAAATGGAAGGATGAGGGTTGCCCAGGAACATTATCTCAGTTTTGTCCCCGTTGAGCTTAAGGCAAGAGAGTTCCATCCACTCGGCCACCGCCTCTAGGTAAGGACATAGGGTGCTAGATGACCCCTCAGAGTTATTTAATGCCACTACGAGCTGAGTATCATCTGAATAGGTGATGATCTTAATGCCGAATGGATGGAGAATCTCCGCCAGGGGACTCAGGTAGATATTAAATAGCGTAGGGCTCAGGGCAGAGCCCTGAAGCACCCCACAGCTAAGAGGCAACCGGGTGGACACCACATCTCCTTCAAAGATTTGGAAGAAGAGGTCACTAAGGAAGGACTGGAACCAGGTTAGTGCCGTGCCTGTCACTTCCATGTTTTTGAGACGATGAGACAAGATGTTATGGTTAACAGTATCAAAAGCGGCACTGAGGTCCAGGAGGATGATTGCCGCTGTGCCTCCCTGGTCCAGTAACCTCCTTGCTTCCTCCGTTACTGCTAGTAGGGCCGTCTCCGTCCCAAGCCGAGGACGAAAGCCTGTTTGAGAATCATGTAGCGATTTGTTGTTGGATTCCAGATAATCAACAAGTGTAGTATTAATGTGTTTCTCAATCAGCTTACTCAGCCAAGGGAGAAGGGAGATTGGGCGATAGTTGGCCAGATTGGATTGGTCCAGGTTAGGTTTCTTCAAAAGGGCCCTGACCATTGCACACTTCCATGCAGAGGGTACCGTACCAGAGGTGATGGAAGAGTTCAGAATATCAAGATTTGCTGGGCGGATGGAATTAATGACTAGGGTAAGGGGCTGCGGGGGGCACGGTCAGAAGGAGAGCCTGAGGTTACCCTGGAGAAGATCAGATCCAGTGAGTCAACATCTAGGAGGGGAAATTGCTCTAACAAGCAATGGGAGTTAGGATGAGGACCTCTTGCTCTGGTGACCATGGGCTCAATCAATGTAGTGGGGAAGGACATATAAATCTTTTGGTGGAAAAAAGCTGCCGAATTATTGCAGCGAGTTAGTGCTCCATCTGTTATCGGAGGTTTCTGGGGCAAGGTGGTGAGTGATTTGACAATACGAAAAATCTCTTTGGGTGAGTTTGCGGCAGTACCTATTTTCTCTTCAAAGAATGTGGTTAGGATATTTTTGATTTCTAGTTTGTATAGCCTGATTGTCTTTCTGTAGTCTAGTCTCCTAGCCTCTGAGAAGTTATGTCTCCATCTTATTTCTAGTCTTCTGCATGACTGTTTTAAATCCCTCAATTTGGGGGAGAACCATGGGGCTGTTTTCAGTCTGCTTTTCTTGTGAGTGGGTTCTTTAGGGAGTACTAGGTAAAGGGAGCTTTGGATTCAAGTATTAAAGTTATCGCTGGCCAAATTGGGATTGGGATCGCTGAGTGGTCTTGTGGCTTCAAGAACTATGGTCCATTGGTCGGAAGCAAGCCTAGACCATTTCCTTTCCAAGATCAGCTCTGCTCTCTGGGGAGGAGGAGGAACAGAAGTCTCCCAACATAGAGGAATCAGAAAGTGATCCGTCCAGGGGAGTCGGGTAGGTGTACCTACGACAAGGTTGTGCAGGTTACTAAACACATGATCAAGAAGATGGCCCTTGACATGTGTAGGGGCGAATCCTTTCTGTCTGAGTTGGAACGCTAGTAGGCTCAGTAGTAGATCACTGGATACATGATTGGAGGGGTTGTCTAGATAAATATTTAAGTCTCCATACACCGTAAAATTGGCTGGAGCCAATGCTAGATTGGCAACTGACATAGAAAGATTAGGGAAAAATTGCCCTAGGGCTCCCGGGGAGCGATAGAGCAATAGACCGGAGAAGGTCTATTGGAAGGTACTCCCCCGTAGGGAAGGTACTCCCCTGTAAGGCAGCTGCAGTCATCCAATGCCAGCTTGCTGGCACAGCCCAGGTTTAAACGGGCAAGGCTGGGTGGGAGGGCCTTTAGTGTGGTTGGGGCCCGAATCTAGAACGAGCTCCCACACAAACTTAGACAGACGCAGCCGTTGATGGAATTCAGAAGGAGCCTTAAGACCTGGCTTTTTCCAGCAGCTTGAGGTCCCCTGTTCTACCCCCCCTCAGCATTAAAATATCTTGTTTTGTCTGAGCGCCTGGATACCCGTAGGGTCGCAGTCTTTTTTGCGCTATATAAATATCTATACATTACATTACATTACAAGGTGCTCGTTGGTGAAAACTCTAGAGAGAGGGCCATCCTCTCACAATCTGGTAGCGTATTCAAGGTGGTTCGGCAGTTGAAAGTGTCTTTGACTATAATGGCTAAGCCCCCACCTCTGCCTGTCTTGCGGTTGGCTCTGAGTATTGAATAGCCCTGGGGAAGGGTTTGGATAATAGCAGGATCCGCTTCAATCTGAAGCCATGTCTCTGTCAAAAAAAGGGCATCTGGCTTGAGCTCATCTATTAATAATGCTAATTCAACAGAGTGTTTAGGGAGTGATCTGCAATTTAAAAGAAACATCCTTAGTGGGGTATTGACCTGGGGCACATAGATATTGTGAGGCTGGAACCTAAAATTGCAGTGGGGAGGCCTATTAACAATATTCAGTGAATGTAGACAGTTGTGATTAGTATCCCTTCTCAGCGCATGCAGGGATTGGGAGCTATAGGTTATGCTATTTCTAGGAAAATTGACAGGGGTTGTGGCCCCTGGACCCCGCCGGGCGCGGACGGGCGCGGACGGGCGCGAACGGGCGCGAACGGGCGCAGAGGGGCTTGGCTTTGGCGCGCCAGCTGCGCGTGTCCACTGCGCGTCGGCGCCATTCCGTGCTGAAGTAGATTGGACCAGGAGGAAGGCTAGAGCGTCACCCTGCCAAGATGGCCGCCCGAGAATATCCCTATCAGGAAGTACTGGGGGTGAGTTTTTTCCCTCAAGCTCAGTATTTTCCCTCCACTCAATCAGCATAGGAATTGCTGCGGTGTACCGGGGAGACGTCGAGCAACGAAGCGGCAAGTTACAAGTACAATAGGTAAATTTTTAAAACAGTTCCGTGCAACTTTTAAAAACAAGCAACAAAGCGCTAGCGCAGCATCGCAGGCCGAGCTAACCTCTGCCTCTCTGTCAGCTGTGCGTTGGCGCCCTACCGTCCTGAAGTAGTCTGGACCAGGAGGAAAGCTAGAGCATCACCCTGCCAAGATGGCCGCCCGAGAATGTCCCTATCAGGAAGTACTGAGGGTGAGTGTATTCCCGCAAGCTCGGTATTCTCCCTCCACTCAATCAGCATAGGAATTGCTGTGGTGGACCGGGGAGTCATCGAGCACAGAAGCAGCAAGTTACAAGTACAATATTTAAATTTTTAAAACAGTTCCGTGCAATTTTTAAAAACAAGCAACAAAGCGCTAGCGCAGCATCGCAGGCCGAGCTAACCTCTGCCTCTCTGTCAGCTGTGCGTCGGCGCCCTACCGCCCTGAAGTAGTCAGGACCAGGAGGAAAGCTAGAGCGTCACCCTGCCAAGATGGCCGCCCGAGAATGTCCCTATCAGGAAGTACTGAGGGTGAGTATATTCCCTCAAGCTCGGTATTCTCCCTCCACTCAATCAGCATAGGAATTGCTGCGGTGAACCAGGGAGTTGTGGAGCACAGAAGCGGCAAGTTACAAGTACAATATGTAAATTTGTAAAACAGTTCTTTTCAATTTTTAAAAACAAGCAACAAAGCGCTAGCGCAGCATCGCAGGCCGAGCTAACCTCTGCCTCTCTGTCCCCTTATGTACCCTTTCTTAACTTTTCCCAAGACACACTATCACGCACCATGCCCTGTAATACACATTGGAGAAACTGGGTCATGGCTGCAGGGGTGTCAGATAGCATGACCGGATGGAGCTCACATTTTCCATCAGGGGAAAATGCAGATCAAGAGGGCCATCCTAAGTGCTCTCTGGGGGCTATTTTACTGGGCTGGTTAAGGTTTATGCTTTGTTCTGCCTCTCACCCTTGATACCTTGAGGACTTGGGTACTGACATTGACTGGTCTTGCTGGGTGCTGCCTTTTGTGACCACTATTGGCTGATGGCTCAAGCGCAGGTGAAACTACTGGTGGTAATATCTGCTTCTCCTTATTAACATCACCCAGCCTCAGATCTCTGGCTACAGAGTTTGAATGCCATGCCTCATTCCCGGCTCTCATACACTGTGTAATGATGTGATCTATCTACACTTGCCTCCTGCTCTCTGTTGGCCTTGGACCTTTTTGCAGGGTCATCCCAGAACGTTTTGCCTTCCTCCTGTATTTTGTCTGACCAGTTGTTGGTGCTTTTATAACTCTGGGCACTTCACCACTGCTGATCAGTGCTAAAGTGCATATGCTCTCCCTGTAAATTATTGTTATGAGTTGGTGTTTCAATGATTGGCATATTTGATTTATTAGTCAGACCCTAGTACAGTGCCCGGGCCTGTACATCAATGCTGCTAGTGGGCTGCAGCACTGATTGTTCCATCCTCAGAAGCAGCCTGTAAAATGTAACTCTGGCCTGCTATTGCAGAGCCTGTGTGCAGTCTAGTACTGCCATGTTGACTTGGCAAGTGCACCCACTTGTCAGGCCTTAACCTTCCCTTTTCTTACATGTCAAGGTACCCCTGTGGGCAATGTGCAGTGTATGTAAATGGTAGGACATGCCCTGGTATGTGTGGTATGACCTGATAGTGAATTACTGACAATTTTGTTTTTCACTATTGCAAGGTTACCTGTTCACATAGGACGGAATGGGGACTTTGTTTATAAAATCTTATGTCTCCTCCTCAATACCAGTAGAAGCCACTTATCTTCCTAATGTCCTTGCATCAGTAACTACATCAATCAAGTAGGACAAAGAAAAGCAACTCTATCCCTTATTCAGCGGGACCGCCTTAAAAGAACCAGAAATCGAAGTCCAGGCATCTACACAATTGAATCAAATGACCATCGAGGTATTATCATTGCAATCATCACTTAAGCTAACATCTGATCCTTCTTCGTCCACGAACCAGAATGGAATTATTCAACAAGACTTAACCACGCCCGTTACTACAACATCTACTACATCTTCAATAGTTAATCTTACATCCTCAGTATATTCCAAATCATCCACATCAACGACACAATCTCCTCCGCTCCTTCCAATGGAGGCAACACTGCAGCAACTTCTAATTGAACTACGGGACATCAAGATGTCACAAGAAAAGGCCCACATGAAAACTATCGAACAGCTTGAACAGATTAACAATAGCCTCCAATTGACTTCACGCATGACCCAGGCAGAGTCTCAAATTTCTTCTGTGGAGGATTCTTCTATACTCAAGGTACAACAATAAACAAGCTGGGGTCAGACCTCGAAGAACTGCAATTTAAGGTTGATGATGTTGAAAATAGGGCACGGCGCACCAACCTTCGGTTTATGGAAATTCATGAGGGTCCTCATCTATAAAGTTGATCTCTGATCTGATCCACAAACATGTATTGGTAGACAAGGCAGCTGTGAGGCAAGATCTCACAATCATCAGGGCTCATCGAGATCCTCCAACGCGTTCTTCCAGTGCTAAATATCCTCGGACTATAGTGACCAGCTTTGGAGACATGCGAACAAAGGAACAGATCCTTTCTCAAGCTATCTCCAAAAAATCCTTTTCAACATTGGAGAACTTCTCATTTCAGATATTTAGCGATATGTAGTTATTCGCGGCCCCATTATCCACTACTAAAGTTCTACAGATCGTACAAAATTGTGCAGCCCAACTTCTGTTAAATATCCCTATATTTGTATCTGCTAGGCCGGCACTCTCCTCATTACACTGGCTTCCCATTCAGGAGAGGATTAAGTTCAAAGTAATGTGTATCATACAAAAATCCTTGAATGGAAAAGGTTCTACCCTGACAGAAGATATGATACACCTTCATCTCCCACAAAGAACCCTGAGATCAGAGGGTAAACATTTGCTGACAGTTCCTAGAATAAAAGGCACCAGATGTGGAGGCCGTAGGTTCTCCTATTGTGGTGCGAAGCTCTGGAACTCTGTTCCTATCCACATTCGATCACAAAACAATTATGCAATTTTTCGTGAACAGCTAAAAACACTACTTTTCCCCTAAAGTAGTCTTGAGGAATAGTTTGTCCATTAGCGCGGGGATGCCTACAGGTAACCAGGAGCTCTATAAATGCTTCTTCAATTCAATTCAATTCAAAGACGAAGAGAGTTTGTGGGATTATTTAACGAATTCAAGAATGTGGGGGCACCTGCTGAAATGATGCAACAATCGAAATTAAGAGTACTGTATAAAGGATAGACACATGTTTTTCTATCAGCGGATCAAGCCAAAGAATTTCTACATGTAATTAAGCGGGTGGGGGTAAAAAGGAGCAGGGGCTCTTTTTCTTTTTCTTTTCTCTTTTAAGCCATCCACTCCTCCTACAGGATCGAGGCTTTGAGTACCATATTAAAGTACTCACTTAAGGGATGTTAGGCACAGGGGGTGGGGGCGGTAAACCCTTTATGCCCGTTTTGGCAGTTAAGGGGGGTTGTGGAGGAGGGGGGTGTTTCACTAGGGTGTATGGGGTACATGGGGCAGGGGGTACAAATAGAAAAATTGCAGTTAGTAAAAAGTTTGCTTGCTATTTTTGAAAACACTTTTCCACCAAGATATATAATCATTTTGAAAATTTAGTTTTATTTTTCTGACACGATTCAAAATCCATATGTCTACACAACAAACTATTAGATTGGCTTCATGCAATATTAATGGGGCTAACATCCAGATTAAATTGAAGGCTATGATACAATGGTTGGTTTCTGCACTAGTTCAGATTATCCTTCTTCAGGAGCCACATTTTAAAAGGAGAAACATTTCCCTGCAAACTACCGAGCTCTATTTCCCAGGCCTTTCTTACCTCTGCAGAGGCTGTTGATAGAGGGGTAACAATTTTGTTTACACATCACTGTGTTGGGGAAATTTTACAAATTCAAAAAGATCTAAATGCTAGATGGATTATTGTAAACTGGAAAACAAGTTATCAAATCTTTCAGATAGTTATTTTTTATGGCCCAATTCTGGACGACACATTCTCACTGGAGGGTCTTCAAGACGCTCTTTCCACACTTCCAGGTCATATTATTATAGGGGGTGATTTCAACGTAATTGAGAAGCTACAGCTCAATTCTTCTCGAAAGAATAAAGCTAAAAATATACCCAGAATAGCGAGATGTGTCGCCACCTTGAAACAAGAATTTGTGTTGGTAGATCCTTGGCAAATTCAGCATCCTCAGGCACGTGAATATACGTGTTTTTCGAAAAGATACAATTCCGCATCAAGAATAGATCTTTTCTTAATTTCACACTACTGGGAACGAGGTGATAGTACTATTCTTGCTAACCCATTTTCAGATCACTCCGTTCCAGTAATAGAAATCAAGGTTAACGTAGTTAGACGAGAACATCCTCGTTGGACTTTAGATAAGGCTCTCTTAACTGATGAAGAATGGGTCAAGAGTATGCAAATAAAAATTATGGAGTTTTTGGAGAAAAACGAGGGGCGAGCCCTCCATATTTTTATCTGGGAGGCTTGTAAAGCTTATATAAGAGGCAAAATAATTTCATATAAGTCCAATATAGCTAAATCAAGGAGGGCAACTGCTCTGGCACTACAACATAATTTAGATCAAGCAGTCCAGAGACACTTAATCGATTATTCCCCAACCTCAAAGTATAATGTGGATAAAGCGCGAACTGAACTAAAAGATTTATTTACGTCCACTATCATAGTTAATCAAAATACTTGTTTTCAGAAACTCTATGAAGAAAGCGAATATGCTGGTAAACTTTTAGCATGGTCTTTAAAAAAGAGAACGAATAAAGCAATGATTAAGACCATTTTTGATATAAATAGAAATTAAGTAGTTGACCAAATGGCAGATATTGGAACAGTTTTTCTCTCGCATTATAAGGCAATATACTCATCTTCCTCCTTAATTTCTTCTTCTTCCACAGAAGAGTTTCTTAACCCTATCCAATTACCAAAAGTCAATGGTCTACAGTGAACACGTATAATGCCTCCAATTACAGTTGAAAAAGTTCAGGCAGCGATAATGGTAAAGCATGCGGTTGTGATGGCTTTCCATCCGAGTTCTACAAGACCTTTTTACCTCAAGTAATGGAAAATTTAGTTGAGCTCTTTAACTCAATTTTAAAAGGAAATTATCTCCCGAAATCCTTTTCTGAAGCAGTCATTATAAGTTTCATTAAAAACCACCCAATAATCCCGGCTCTTATCGCCCGATCAGCTTACTTAATTCCGATTACAAATTGTTAACTAAAATAATGGCACAAAGAATTGCTATTGCCACCCAATTGGTGGTCCACAGAGATCAGTCAGGTTCTTTGCATGGTAGAATACTGGCAAGTATTACCAACTTTTTAATACAGGCAATCGATTACTACATACAAAAAGATATAGAGGCCACAATCATTATGATCGATGCTGAAAATGCTTTTGATTTTGTTTCTTGGAAAATCCTATTCGCGATTTTGAGGAAATTTAATTTCCTCCTTGAATTTATAGAATTATTAAACAATCTCTATAATAAGGCCAAAGCTAAGTTTATTATAAACTCGCAAACGGTAGGAACAATTCAAATAAAACGGGGCACTCGTCAAGGATGCCCAATGTCTCCAGTACTTTTGGCGCTATTTATAGAGCCTTTAGCATCCTAACTGTGCCCGGATTTGCAAATTAGAGCACCCCTACCAGGTGCTCCCAAATTTAAGCTCTTCGAAGATGATCTAATTTTATATTTATTGGCCGAGCAACATAACATTGTGAATGCCTTTAAAAAAATCAAATTGTTCTCCGATTCGGTAGATACAAGATTAATCATTCCAAATCAGAAATTCTTCTATTCAATTGCTCTGACCAGGTTCTTCCATCAGAAATGCAGAGCCAGGTTTGCTCTTCATGAGCAATCAGATACCTAGGAATATATGTCTCTCAGGATCCTTCCCAGCTATATCGGTTAAACTATGAAAAGTACACTTATGAAAGCCAGAAATCTTTTAAAACAGTGGCTGAATCAACTACTTTTTTTGATATGCAGAATTGCAGATGTCAAAATGATGATTCTACCTTTGTTTCTTAGCCTCTTTTCAAATGTATTAATCAAAGTGCCTTCAAAATATTTTCACGAGATAGACCAAATGGTTCGGTATTTTGTCTGGTCTGGCAGAAAATATTCGTACCAAATTAGAAACTTTACAATTACCTATTATGGATGGTGGACTTGCATTACCTCATTTAAAAACATACTATCAAGCTGCATTTTTTGATTGGTGCACAAGGTTACTTTCTAGACGTAAGATAGGATTGCATTTTTATTTGGAACAAATGGTTCTGGAATCTGGATCTCACCTTGCTCCTTTTATTAAAATTCCAAAGCTCCCAAAGCGAAGCAGATATAAGACTCTCCAAATTATTTCTGGCAGATTTTTTCAACCGAGACAGGAATTTTAGTTTACCCACTTTCATCCTGAAATGTTAATCTCTCAAAGTAGAGAGATAGGTTTACAAATCAGCTTAAGAAATATAACAGCCTGGGAGAGATAAGGAATATATTGTTTTAAGGATCTCCTTGTAGGCGATCAAATCAAATCCTGGAATCAAATTAAGCAATCATATCCAGGACTTCCATTTTCATAAATATTTTCATTATTTCAGTTTAGGAACTTAATAAGAAATCTTCAACCTTTTTCAGATCCACAAATAAATTTGATCAGTCTTAACTTTTACGTAAAAGCAAGTAGAGGGATAGGCAATTGGTATAAAATACTAATTAGCTATCTTCAGATTAAAACCGTGCCAAAAACTCTCCAAATGATCCAAAACTCCACTGGTTGTAGACTGGATATACAAGCATGGAAAGCCTATAATAGTTGGGCTCGTAAAGCTGTAAGGGGTGCTAATTTTAAACGTATGGCTTTCCTTTTGAAGTAGAATCTCTACTACACTCCTTTCATAATTGCTAAAATGTATGCTTCTATTTCAGAAGCATGTTTTAGGTCTACACCTCTCATTGGGGATTGGCTCCATATCTGTTTTGAAAGTCCAGTTTTAGCAAAATTCTGGACGCAGATATATCAGTGGCTTAGCAACAAACTTCAGATAAGTCTAACCCCGAACCAAATACGGCGTTATTAGGTATGACCAATTCACTAGCTTTACCAATTCATCACCAACAGTTTGTATTTATAGCATCACTTGTTGCTCTGTCACTGATTTTGCAAAGGGGAAGGAAGCTGATCCTCCAATATTTTCACAGTGGTTGGCTAAGATGTCTCGTATTAAATCAAAAAGAAATTATTTTCACAACGGATAGGAGCCTCAAGAAAGTTTAATGAAATATGCAATGAGATCCAGGTCTAAATACGCTCTCATACACGCAAAGTTTCCTTTTAGATATTTAATTCTGTATTTCTTTGTATACTTATCAATGAGCGTTTTTCATGTATATTATTGATAATTCTATTTAGATTAACTGCTTATTTATGTTTACTTTTTACTAGCTGCAAATAAAAGAAATGTATATATAAAAACATTCTTATAAACAGAACTACCCCTGGGAACAAGGTAGGAACATAAAGTTTGATATGCCTGAACTCAGAATGTTACAATGCATCTTTTAGTGAGGGTGATTTTCACATTCTATGTTTGAAAATACCACTTTTAGAAAGTAGGTATTTTCTTGCGTAGCCATCCAGTATGCCTCTGCTAGGTTTGTGTATTGCATGTCTGGCTTTGGAGTGTCAGGGGCTGGGGAGGAGCAGTGGCTCCAGAGAGTCTGATGAGTTAGAGCTGTGCTAAATAGGCCTGGTCTGCATTTGGAGTGATGGGAGGAGTAGCACCTGCACCTAAATAGGGCTGTGCCTGCCTTCCACAATGATGCTCCGCCCCCTTGTGGTGTGTCTGAAACCAGGGCTCACACTGATAATGGAGGTTGTTGTGCACTTTGGCTGGGTACAGACTCTCTCTGGCTTCAGAGAACAAAGGATTTTTGGGTATCAAAAGAGGGGCCCAGACCCCAGACTTTTAGATCACTTCTTGGAAATCAAGAGGAACCTTTGCCAAGGAGAAGAGCTGGAGAAAATGAGTAGGAATACTGCCCCTGTGGTGTTTGCTGTCTGGGGTTGGCCTTCATTGGCTACTTGCTGCCAAGGAAAGGAGAAAAGGACTTTCCCGTTTGATGTGTCCCCTGCTTGAGGAAGATCTCTAAAGGGCTTGAAACTGAGCTTGCCTCCTGTTCTGAAGTGTCAGGGATACACATACTTCACCACCAGCTCCCCTGAACTTCCTTGCAGGGGGTTCGGACTTGTAAAGAGGTGCCTGCTGTTGTTTTGGACCTCTAGAGACTGTTTTCTGCTGGAAGAATCCACGCATCGTTCCAGAGCGTCATATCACATCTAGGCACCAAGTTTGTTGCATCATTGGGGGACGCAGTAAGAAACCAACGCATCACCTCCCCACGCAGTAGGAAACCGACGCATCACCTCCTCTCCTGTAAGGAACCGATGCATCACCTCTCCTGCGCAGTAGTAAGGAACTGATGCATTAACTCCCCCAGAGCAAGGAACCAACGCATCACCTTCCCTGAGTGTAAGGAACCAATGCATCACCTTCCCTGCAGCCCGTTTTTTTTGTTTGCGTGACGCATCCCAGGTACTTTGTGTGAAAAGTGCAATTTGCTTTGAACTGAACTATTTCTACCATCTGAAAGTCATACTTTTCATTACTGTAATGTGGATTTTTGTCGTTTGGTCTTGTTTTGATTTAGATAAAGATTACTTATTTTTCTGAAAACTGGTATGGTGTCCATTTGTAGTGTTTTCACTATATTACTGTATGTGTTCACAAATGCTTTACACACTGCCTCTGAGATAAGCCTGTCTGCTTGTGCCAAGCTACCAAGGGAGTGAGCAGGGGTTATTTTAGAAGTGTATCCCCCTTACCCTGACTAGAAGCAAAGGTCAATATTTGGATAAAGGTACCTACCTCTGCCAATGAGAGACCCTCATTTATCACATGCTCGCTATCCCCAGCTCAACTTGTGATGCTAGAACTGACTGCAAGCGGCGCTTGAGGGCTCCTGGTTTTATGGGGCTCACTCACAAAACCAAGGAGGACCCCCCCAGTGCCCTCCAGTCAGTGAGTCTGTTACCTCTTCCCTGATACAGGAAGCAGAAACTGAGCAGGGCCCAACATGAAGGGATAAACTGGATGCTATTCTGGCTGCAATCACCTCCCCTTGGGAGGCATTGCAGGTTGGTTAGCAATCCAACTCTTTATTTAAGAGTGAAAGTATGAGTAATAAAGGAGCGTGCAGCACCATGACAGCAACCATGGAGTAACTGACTAGCACCAACCGGCATCAACCGAATCGCCCTTCACATTCCACTCCACCCCACCAATATTCTGATCATACCATGTCCCACACATCTTCCCCCCAATAATACAATCCATCAAAAACAACAGGAAAAATATAAAAACAGAAGCCACTATATAAGTCATTTATCCCACAAAACGGATGGATCCAGAAGGACCAACTATGGGATTACCCCAGCACACATCCACCGAAATGGCCAGTAGTTTCTTCTCTCTCGTACAACACCACATTTCTATTTCTTGACTTCCCTGACTTCCTCCTGCCAGCAATTCCTCCCCAAAATCATTTCCAATCTCTCGTTCCTACTCACAACCTTTGTACCTATCTGACCCATACCATCACCCATCATGTAACCACTCTCACATTCTCCCTCACCACTTTTAGTCATACCATCCATACTCCTCATGTTACAAAAACGTACTCAATTTTAATTCCAGAATCTTCCATCCTCCAATTTGATTGCGCTTCCTAAAACCTTAATGACTCTTAAAGGTTCTGACCAATGTGATGCACCCTTCTCCACGAAACATGATTTTTTCACCCACACATACTGCCCAACCTCATATGAACATTCTGGTTCTGTCTCATCTGCTCTGGATGCAATTCAACTTTTCTCTTCATATCATGGTCCATTTGTCTTCCAGATCCTCCTTCATTCTTGTTCTTTAACCACCATGGAACCAACCTGGAAGAAGGTTTCCTTCTCAACAACAATTCAAAGGCTTCCTGCCAATCACAGAATGGGGAGTAATTCTGTAAGACAAAATTTCCTGAACAGACTTCTTCCATGACAAACCAGATTTTAAGGCTAATTAGATAGCCCCTTTTATAACACAATTAAAACATCCTACCTGAGCTTTACCCACTGGGTGGTGCAAGGATACTCTCACAAAGTTAATTCCTTGAACATTTTAAAAATAATGACATCTTCTCTGACGTTATCAGATACCAGTACCGCCGGAATGCTTTTTCTTGAAAACACATCCTCAAGAAACTCAACTATCACATCAGTCGTGACATCGCTTTCCATGGGGACTTCCCGCTATTTTGAATAATAATCAATAAGTATAATAGGATATCTCTCTCTGGAAGACAAGTCTATGGCTAACTTACGCCAGGGTCCATCTGGTAACTCCGCCATAGTCAGAGGTACACATAAAGATTTAGCAACTTTATCACTAGCATTGCATGCCTTAAAGATCCTCACCCAGCAGTCAACCATGGCATCCAATCCTGGCCACTAAAAAGTCTCGTTCATTTTCCTCCTTGTGCTCGACATCCCCTCATGTCCTTTATGTCCTATTTTGAAAATACTCTCTAACACTCCTTGTGGGGGGTACAATGTTGTCATCTCTCAATACAATGAATTGACAAGCAGATAATTCATCTTTTACTTTCCAAAATGCACTACATTCTCCTCGTAATTTACATTCCTTAGGCACCCACCAGAAATATACTATTTTATCATTTGTAGAACCACATCCTTTTCCATTTCCTGCATCTATACTTGAGATAACTCCTGCCAATACTCCAAGGTTTTACTCAACACAACATCCTCATACGTAGAAGCTAGCTCACATACATTCTCATTTGCTACAGATTCAAACCACTCATCCAATGGTAGACATGACAATCCATCAGCAATATTATTTGCCTTCCCTGGCACGTACACAATTTCATAAAAAAAGATTTGTAATTTTGATGCCAACCTTGTTCGCCCCAGAGTGAGATTCTTCCCTTCACCGGGTTTCAAAATGTTTATTAGAGGTTTACAGTCACTACGAATTTTGAACTTTCTCCCCATACATACAACCTAAACCTTTCTACTGCCCACACGACAGACAGTAGCTCCTTCTCAAAAAATGAATAACTTCACTCCATCGGGATAATCTAAGGGAAGCATATGTCACCATCCATTCAATGACATCTTTCATTTGAGACAGGACTGCACCAACTCCATACCAACTGGCATCCACGATATTATGCAATCCACTGCCATGACAAATGATTTTATGCAAGGTGCATGCATTATACAATTTTATGTTTGAACTCTTTTAATTTGCCCGAACTATCACTAATTGCACACGGAAATTAATTCTTAAAATTCCTATATTCATCTTCTCTCACATTCACCACTTGTGCTACATCACATACAGAATACACAGGAGGATTGACACTTGGATCTATTTTCATGCCCAGTTCCATTATGTGAGGCCAATTAGAAATCGTAGCACCTTTGGTAGCCATATAAGCCTTCGCCGTGACACTGTCTGAAACCAAATTCTATATCAGCCCATATAAATCATTGCATGAGGAATATATGACCCAAAAAACTACCCAACTTATCTTCAGATTCACACAATTGCCTACCAGGCAATAACGTGTCAAACATTGTGTGTTCATGATCGTATACCATGTGCACAAATCAACCATTGTTTCATGTTGTGCTCCTTCTATATTTACTGTACAACTTGGTAATTTAACATTTTCCCTCCATCACATGCAAGGTCATCCAGTATACTTAAAAGAACTCCCTGCATGCTCCCTCTTTCATCTCCAAACTCTTTGTATCTGCAGTTAACCTTCTTGCCCATGTTCTTGCATACTCTGCTGAATAGTCTCTTCTTAATGCATGAGCTGCATATTTTACCTACAGCAGGGCACAATACTTTTCAAATTTAGTTAAAAATTACTCAATAAAATAAAATCACATTGGGGAAAGACCTCGTTATAACTGTGGAATATAATTCATAATGCTACTCAAAGTGTACTAATGCTGCTATTCAGTGTGACAATCACTGAAAAGATGACTACTAAAGTTCCAGTATACGTAAATTAGCTTTCACAAAGTATCTACAAAATTGCCAAAACAATCCATCAGGTGTTCTAATCACCAAAAAGATGACTGCCACACAACGTGCAGATTAATAAAACAAGCCAGGTGTGCCAATCAAGGAGAAGATGAATGTCATAATACATGCAGACGGGTCAAAGCAAGTCAGGTGTGTCAATTACCGAGAAGGTGACACTGCCACTACATAGAACGTGCAGAAAAACAAGCCAGGCGTGGCATGAAAAGATGACTGCCACTACACAGTGCATGCTGATTAATAAAACAAGCCAGGTATGTCAAGCACTAAACAAGATTGCCACAATACAAGATTACCTAAATGACTATAATGTAGGTGCCGCTTTGCCCAAATGCTTCAATCCACTCCAGATGCGCTGAAAAACACTTTGTAGATATCAGCTTAACAATTACAAGCCAGAAAATGGATGCCACATGATAAACGCAGGTGACATTACCAAGGCAACGCTTGCTTCTGAGCAAAACTGCCAGCAACTCAATGACGCCCCTGCGCCTCAGGGCGAACCAGGTAATGGCTGCCGCAAGATAATTGGCGTTTCCCAGGCAATGCCAATTTAAATAAATGTCCGCCAGTGTGACACTGATGGGCCACAGGAAATCCGTCTGGGCCAGCAACACTTAGACTGCTATTGTGTCACCAGGAACTCACTCTGCACATTGGCATGACACACTTCCCCATCCAACTCGTAACCAGGATACAATCAATGCCGAGCACTGCATTTGTAGACCGAAGGAACCAGGAAAAATGTCTACCACAGCTTGCTCACCGCTCCTCATTGTCCACTGACACAGCTCCATCCCATCCTCGTCACCATTATTGGAAAAGAGACACTTTCCACTCAGGTTAGTTAGCAATTCAACTCTATATTTAAGAGTGGAAGTATTAGTAATAAAAGAGTGGTGCAGGCTTTACCACAGCAACCACTATCTAACTGCCTAGCACCAAACATCACCTACTGAATCCTCCACCACGTTCCATTCCACCCCAGAAACATTCCAATCTTACCATATCCCACACATGGGAAACTAAAATAGACTCTGTGGCGTTGAATCTGGGCAGCCTTCGCGCTGGTCTTAGAAAAATGGAGGACCAGTTGCAGACCTTTGAGACCACAAGAGCCGACCTGGCACCTGCCATGAAGGCACAGTCAACCTTGAATTCATGGCATGTCTGATCAAATTCATACCCTGCAGGTCAGAATTGAAGGTCAGCAGGGCATGGTCCAATAACATTTGAATAGTGGGCCCTCCTGAACTCAGGTGGATATGATAATCTCCTTCCTCGATGACTGGTTACAGGAGTTACTAGCCCTTCAAGTCTGATTCAAATTACGTGCATTGGAGCAAACTCATAAGGTGCCCAAGTGGTACCCCGCCCGAGAACGCCCTACCTGACTGTGGTGGCCCAGCTTTTGCATTTTCAAGACTGAGACTATATATTTAGACAGGTGTGTGCTATCCTCCCAGATCTTACAACATCCATACAGAAAGTTAGAGCCTAATTTCTTGCAGGTGCAGGTGCGAGTACTCTCCGGTTTCACCACATTTACGATAATATATTCATATGTGGACTCAATTTCCACAGACGTGATAGTTATGCAGTCCAGTCTAGATTTTATTTCTCTCAATTTACGACACTTATATATGACAATTGTGATAATGTAAAATATATCGAAAGTCTTAGCACTGAGGAAGTTAGTGGTAACTGTAACCACAATGAAGAAACAGATGTTGGCTACTGGAATCTGTCAAGGCCTTATGAATTATGAAAAGAATAAAAGAACATTGTGTACTTTGGTTCTTCCAAGACTGTATAATCTGAACTTTGGTGCTCAGGAGTCTTTGCAAATGTTGGGGGGAGCTGTGTCTCCTAAAATGAAGGGTTTGGTGGCTACCTTCTCTCCTTGGAGCACCCGTGAGACTCATTTTCAACTGGACAATTGGGCATACACATTTTTGCACAAGCGGATAAACGTGCCTCCTTGCTTTATGTTCATTTCTAACAGTTACAAAAAGATTGTGATCTTGCTATCCCCTACACATTACTCTTCCCAGCCAAACTCAGAGTGCAGCAAGATGGTAAATCACTATTTTTGACACACTGATGGAGGCATGGGATGGAATAATGCAGATGATGCCCTGGAGCAAGTGGGCCACCAAGGTGACTTTCCCTTACCTCACCAA
Organism: Triturus cristatus; assembly: GCF_964204655.1. Lineage (NCBI taxonomy): Eukaryota > Metazoa > Chordata > Amphibia > Caudata > Salamandridae > Triturus > Triturus cristatus. The sequence goes on from NC_140590.1 coordinate 873,943,095, forward strand.
CATAAACAAACATGCTTCAGGGGGTAAGGAGCTACGAGGCACTCTCAGAGGCAGGCTCAAGCGGGCAGGGACCCGTCTCTTACTGCTGCTGCTCCGTAGGAGCTGGTGGTGACCTTGAGAGTGCTACAGCTTCTGGTGATAAAACGGGTTCTGGAAATGACAGAGCCCCTGGCTCTGATACAGCATCATTCTGCCTAAGATCACACCTCAGTAGGTGGAGGAATTTGTCTAATGGTGAAGTTGCTTCCTTTATTGAGATGGACTGGGCATGTGCTGTGGGGGTGTGAGGGGCGTCATTACCTGTATCTCCCGGGAGGGACCACTGCTCCAGTTTCTTTCTCTTCCTTATCTTCAGACGTGTGGCTGGTCAAGGAGAGTTATGGACTGAGTATGGGCTTTATGTGGTGTCCTCCACCACTACCCAAACTTGAGTGCTGATAGAATGAGGTTGCACTGGAAAAGCATTTACACTCTAGTTCTATGTTGTTTGGGTGGAGCTCTATAGAGCAACTGTACCGGGGGTTACAGTTGGGTTATGTTATGGTTGACATGTCACTATTACGGGGGACATGTTTCTATTTAGTGTTCCTGTCACCGGGGCATGATGTGCCCACTTCTGGTGTTGTGGAGGACATGAAATAGGTAGCTTGGTGTGTGGGGATTTCAGCCGATATTCACTTGTATGACTAGCGCCCTCTCCACTTTTGGGGTGATCAAATGGAATGTATGGGATCTTTATTCACCTCCAGGAGACACAAAATCTTAAGCGGAGGAGAGCCCAAATAGTCTAGTGTTAGTGATATGGCTCCTCCCTGAACACCCTTCATACCACAGATTGATATAGTAGATCCTGATGGCAGTTACATATTCCTAATGGGGAAATTAAGCAGCACTTTTACATCCCTAACATAGGTTAACTGCCCCTCCTAGCCTTTCTTAACTCTTTCATTGCCCGTATTGTTATGTTTCATATAGGTACCCTAATATAGGCCCAGGTAACATCATGCCCTTTCACCTACATCACCTCCCCTACACTACACAGTAACAAGCCTTTTAGGATTGTACCTTTACCTAGTTCTAGTCCTGGGTGCAGAAGGAGGGTTTTCCTGAACAATGGCGTTCTATGACTTCATCTTTAGACTGACACAGTAACGAAAAGAGGAGACACTAGTGGCACTCTGAGCTAGCTTAAATGCAAATAGGTTAACATTTCTCGGTGGGGGTGTACGGAACCAGTCTGCCACCAATCCCACAGTTTATGTTATCCAAACGTGCAGGTCCTGCATGGGTACTATAGGAACTACACACTAGTATACATCCTTCCCATTACTGGTTAGATGGAATATTAACTGTGTAGCAGACCTCACCATAGATAGACCCCACCCCTAGCTTCCTACATCTCTAGCACATAAAGCAGCCTGATTATTCTTGCAACAAATGGAGGGTATGAGAAAGTGCCATCTTTCTTGCATGGTATGCCCCCACTTTTTGCTGAATTGCTGATGTACTTTGACTGAGTGTGCCCTGGGCTCCTGCCAATCAGGTACCCAGGGCCTATGTTCCTTCCCTAAAACTGTGTTGAAGCCTAAACCCATTTTGCATCTCTGGCCACATGTCAGCCCCTGGTAAATGGTACACTAGGTACCCAGGGCCTTGTGACCAGAGAAGGCCCTAAGGGCTGCAGCACTCTATTGTGCCACCCTTAGAGGCCCTGTACGCTGACACACACACTGCCCTTGCAGGATGAGTGTCTGGGTGCAAAACAAAACAGAGAGTCGACATGGCACACATCCCTGTGTGCCATGCCCACAACTCACACTGCCCTGGCATACATCAGCCACCCCTCTAGCTGGGTGCCCTATGCCAGTGGTGTGGGTACAGGTGCATGAGCCCTGTGCCTCTACAGTACCCAGGTCCATTCCTGGACAGTGTAAGTGCAGTGCTGCCATCAAAGAGTATATGGTGCTGAGAGATCGTCAACACAAACTCCACAGCACCATGATGGCAACACTGAAGACTGAGAAGTTTGGTATCAAACTTCTCAGCACATTAAACCCGCACTGATGCCAGTGTGGGATTTAATGTACAATGCACAACAGAGGGCATCGTAGAGATGCCCCCTGAACCTAACCTACAATCCACATCTTGTCTGAGGGGCTGCCTACGCTGCCACACAGCAGACATGTTGGTGGACCCCTGGGTAGAGAGCCATCCACTCTCCTGGGCCTGCAACAATGCACATCCTGGGCGAGGCGCTAGGTCTGCTCCCCCAGGATGGGCAGGGGAAGCTTCAAAGGCATGCCACCTTTGTGAGCTTCTCCAGGCCACTTGCTGTACTCAGCAACTGAACCCTTCCCAATCAGGACTAGGCTACTGCCCCCTCCCACAGGAGAGTGGCAGGATAGGGGGTGTACCCACCTCAGGGAGGGGACACCTTGGTCCCTGCCCTTTACCTACCTGTAACACCTCTAAATTTAGTATTTAGGGGCACCCTGAACCTTCCTTCCTCAGATCCAGACTCCGAAACAAGCAAGAAGATCAAGAAACAAGAAGACCTGCAGTGCAGCTGCTAACAAGAGGATGACACCAACTGATTTGGCCCCAGCCCTACCGGCCTGTCGAGCCTTGAACCTGCTCCTGCTAAACCCCGGTATCTCCAGTGGTCAGCAACCTCAGAAACCCCGGAGGACCTGACTGCCTTTTGACTCTAACTACCTGGGACTCCCACGAGCAGTGGTACTGCTCAAAGCAAGTAACTGACCCCTGGCATCAGCCAGGAACCATGAACCCTGCACACTCTGCACCCGCCAAGCCTGGCCTGTGTCGGAGTGAACAATGACCATGAGGACGTCCACCCGGCGACTGTGACCCCGAATCCAGCACCCAAGGACCCACCTCAACGCTCCTGACGACGCCTGCAGCCTCAGAACCAGGGACCCCTCCAACCACGACCAGCAGAGGGTAAGATTTCCCAACACCTAAAGGCACCCCTGCACCCGGCGCCTTGCGGCCCCCTGTGCCCAACTCCTGGGTGCCTACCTATCCTCCAACTACCCAACTTACCTCTCGAAGTGGTGGTCGCACCTGAAGAATCTTCGTCCCCAAGCTTGCAGCCTCTGTTCGTTCTTGAGCTTCTCCATTGCAATCCTTTGAGCGCCCGACGGCTCAAAAGCACCCTGCACCCAGCCGCCCGACTGCCCCTGGCAGTGCAACCTCTACTCTCATCTACTTCCCCATTTGCCCTGAGCAAGTGACCAGGAGCCCAGCTCCCACAGTCGTGTGGCCTGCTAGCCAGCAGCCACCAACAAAAGGCCCCCTGCCTCCCATAGGATAATATTTGACCTAACTCACTCTGCACCCGGCTTCCCCTGTGCCGCTGAGGGTGTAACAACTGTACTTACCTGACCCTGGTAGACCCCTGAGTCTATGCCCAGAACCTTAACTCTGCCAGTCGAGTACTTACCCAAAAGCCGATAACTCTCTTTTTTTTTCCATAGGGTAACATTGACTGGTTTCACTTGGAAATTCTTCTGTGTCGAGTTTTGAAACTTTAAAATATTTCTCTAAAATCAGCCGAATTACGAAAACAAATTTACTCACCTGCTATCAGGAGAGATCCCAGTGCTGGATCTTGGTGCCCAGCACTGACCCTGAAAAGTAATTACAACCATACTTACCGCTAACCCAATTTTCTTCCATAGGAAACCATTGACTATTTTTCTGTGAAATTTCTTCTAAGTGTCGATTTTTGCAAACTACAAATATTCTTTAAAAATCGCACCAACTGTGAAAATGTAATTGCTTACCTGTTTTATATAGATGTCCCAGTGCTGAACCTAGGAGCCCAGCACTGGATTACAAAAGTAAAGAGAACATACTTTACCTGTAATTTGAATTTCCTTCCATAGGATAACAATGCCTGGTTTATGCTGAAAAAGTTTCTAAGTGTGATTTTACAAACTTACAAAGATTCGTTAAAAATCGCCTGTATAACCAAAATGAATTCTTTCAACTGTTTACAGGTGATGCACCAGTGCTGGATCCAGGATCCACCACTGAGTTAGAAAAAGTAACCATAACCCCACTTATCTGAAACATTGATGATTCTATGTGAAAAAGTTTGTCAACTTTTAAAATACAAAAATATTGCTTGAAAATCACAACTGTAACCAAAACACTTTTACTCAATTGTTTACAGGAAATGTCCCAGGACTGAATCCAGGATCCAGTCCTGTGGTTATAAAAGTAGGGGCATATTAACAAGGGCTATATCTCCGCTTTTTTGGCTTTAAAAGCCAAAGAAGCAGAGATAAAAATATCGCCCTATCAACAACAGGGTGCTAACATGCAAAATCGCATGTTAGCACCCTTTTTCACTATGCTTCCCTTTACATCTCTAATGAGATGCAAAGTGGGCGTTCCAGAGCAAAATAATAGGAGAAATGTCGCTAAGCGACATTTCTCCTATAATCAAGCTTCACGCTAACCCTGTTAAAAAGCAGCGCTAACCACGGTTAACGCTGCTTTTTTACGTCTGCTAATTTTCCTACTTAGTCATGTAATCCAATGGGAGGTGGATTACATGGCTAAGTCCACCATGGGCTATCAACGAGGATATCCCTATCCTTGTAGTTTTATCGCTGCATTACCAGCGATAACCTTCCAAAATGCCGCTATCGCTGGATTTTTTATCGCCTGGGCGGTTAGCGTTGTTAATAACGTGATAACCAGGCGATATTATCCAGCGATAGCGGGCGTTAAAAAAAATAACGCTAAGCGCCCTTAGCGTTAATTTTTCCTGTTCCTTGTTAATATGCCCCGTAATCCTTAAAGTAACTAATTGCATTTAACTAGAAATCCCCATTGAGCTCAATGTATTATTGTGTTTGAAATTGTGTTGCCTATTGCAATCACTGTAACTGTTATATTCAAAAGTCTATTGCCTATTGAAAAGTATTTCTCTAAAGCATCTCATTCTGAGAAAGTATATTTTCATACCTATTGTTGGTTCTAAAATAAAACAACTATATATTTTTATACAAAAAACATTGGCCTAGAGTTCAGTTCTTGAGTGTGTGAGACCATTTGCTGACTGAGTGTGTACAACAAATGCTTTACACTGTCCTCTGATACTGCCTTACTGCTCGACCAAGCTACCACTTTAGAGAGTAAGGTTGTATCTAACTTTAGCCTCTGCCAAACCTCTGGGGACTGTGGACTCTGTGTACACTGTCCCTTTTTGGGAACTGTATATAAAGAGCCACTTTCTTACAGAAGGGTGGGGACTCAGTTGACACTTGGAGGGTCCACACCCCAAAGGGTAGCCTTTTCTCCTAATACTCGTTATGCATGAGTTGGCAGTCCAGCTTGACACATTTCTCTGTCCCCCCACTGTTCATGCAAGAGCCAAGGGATTGAGTACCAGGCAAAAACATACTCTGACCATAACCAACCTCTGTTGTCACTTGACTGGCTATAGGATACACCCTGCATCCCATTGTGGAAGCTTGATACCATGACTCTTGAAGACCCAGTCTTTAAAACCATATTAGGGGAGGTGATTAGTAATTACTTCAGGGACAATACGGTCATGGTCTCCTCTCTGCTGGTGGAATGGGAAGCATTTAAAACAGTTGAACATGGTCAAGGCATTTCGGCTATGGTGGAGACCCATGGGTTTGGCTTCCCACAGAGATCCCATCCCAGGAACTCTTGTTAAGGAGCTTGGAGGGTGATCCAGTGCCCCATGAAAGACTACAAAACTAAACTGGAAAAGCTCCTGGAACAGATTTAATGCCTTTGCACATATGACTATCAAGCCTACCTAATTAGAGCCCATTCTTAACATGATAAGGGATTGAAACTTTATGAGCGGTCTTACATTCCTAGCGATCATTTTTAACATTGGTGTCAATGCTTTGTCTTAAACTTTCATACTCGCCTTACTTTCATTTTTTATTCAGTCCCTGCCTTTTCCTTCCTTTCTGTTCATTTTAAAACTAGCGAGTGCCTCCTACCTTGCTTGGGGCTCCCTTGACTCTACCGTCCACTGCCGTAAAACCTCCGTTTGAATGGAGAGAGTCAAGGGGGTTCCATACATCAGTGCAACTCACTTCTGGCCGCCATTTCTCCCAGAGGCGCACCAAAGGCAAGCCGGTCTGTGCCTGTCCACACCTGAAACCCTGCTCCCGTAACCAGGTATTCTAGGAGAGAGCTTGTAGAGCTACGCTACAATGGAGCAAATAGTTACTGCCACCCTCAGGACTAGGGTCTCAGCACAGATAGGTATGAATGTTGAATGTGTATGGCCATTTTTCAGACACATACTAATGATCAGCATAGGCCTGTTACCCCTGCAACTTCCATCAGAGATACGACTGACAGGCATACGGTGGAGGTATGTTCACCTGTTTGTTGCTGAATTCAAGGTGCGTCATTAAAAAATAGATATGAATTTGCAGATTTTGTGTTCCTCACTGAGACCTGGGCTGACAGTTCTTCTGATCCAGATATTAGAATCGCCATCCCCGATGGCTTTAATATTGAAAGGCTGGATAGAATAGACAAGAGAGGTGGGGGGATAGCGATTTTGTATCAGAGCTCAATTGAGGCTAGTTTTTTACCAATCCTCTATTTAGACTGTGAAGCACTTAGCTTTAGTATAAAAATTAATAAGTCATACACGTTTCAGGGACTATTAGTTTATTGAGCACCCGGCCCAAGGTCCAGCTTTATCTATAAAATTCAGTCTTTAATGGAATCCTGTATAGATTATTTGAGTTTTACTACAGTAGGGGACTTTAATTTCCATTTTGAACACTCCTCCAACACGGATCATTTAGTTGATACTTTAAAAAGCTTCAACCCTCACCCGATAATTGAAGAACCTACTCATTTTGTCAATCATACGCTGGATAGAGTTTTCACAAATAATCAAGAACTGGAAATAGACAAATCTCTGCCACTTTCCTGGTCAGACCATAAGGCAATTTTCTTTTCAACAACAGCTCTCTGTAATGAAGCATTATTGAACAATACAGTTAGAACTGATAAATATATGCCCTGGAAAAATCTAAATGTGGAGGCACTGCAGGACACACTTTTAAATCAGTTTCCACTCCAGACAACAATGTCAATAATTCAGTAATCGCCTTTACACATTGGTTAGATGCAGCATGCATAGGGGTGGTCACGGATAAAATATTTAGGAGCTTTAGGAAAAATCCATCAGCCCCATGGTTTTCACAAGAATTAAAAGCTTCACAATTGAAATGCCGACTTCAGGAGGGTAAATGGAGGAAAGACTACTGTCCTGAAGGAAAAAAAAAACTACTCTCTGAGTGTAAGGAGTTAATTAAAGCAGAGAAGACTAAATGTTTCTCTGTTAAAATTAGATCAGCGAGTAACTCTTCCAGGGAACTTTTCTCTGTCCAAATAGAACAATAGTAACATCTTTGTCCCAGATGTATCCTTTTGTAACCAGCTGGCTGATTTTTCAGCTTAAAGTCAATTCTATATTTCAGGCATTTTCTTTTGCCTCAAACATACCAAATGTAGTGGCAGCGTCAGATCAGGCCGAGCCTTTGAACTACGTACTAGCCCTTGGGCCCTTGGAAACACTCAGATTTGAAAGTTTTTCATCTCTTAACTGAGAAACAACAACTAATCTCATAAACTCCATCAAATCCCGGGCCCCTTCAGACCCTTGTCCTCCTGGGGTCATTAATCTGGTGGCCAATACGGTGGTAGGACCTTTCACGGATCTGCTAAATGTGATTCTTAGTTCCGGACAATACCCAGAACTTTAGAAGAGAGCCTCCATAATTCCTTTGGTGAATAAACCCTCTCTGGACCCTAGGCAGGTGGAAAGTTATAGACCCATTTCCCGTCTTACATTTCCAGCCAAGGTCTTAGAGAAGGCAATGAATGAGGAAATACTTTCCTTTTTAGATAACAACCAGCTGCTGGTTTCTTCTCAATATGGTTTTAGAGCAAACCCTTTGCACTGAATCAGCGCTGGTGGCTGCATCTGAGGAACTAAAAGGAAAAGTCGACAATGGTGGCAGAGCAGCAATAATTCTACTGGATTTCTCTGCCGCCTTCAACACCGTTCATCATGCAGTTTTCATCAAATGATTGCATTCTTTAGGTTTTTTAGAACACTGCATTAGAATTGTTGAGTTTGTTTCTTAATGGGAGACAATAGTGGGTAGAGATGGGAGACGCAAGTTCCTGACCTTTCTCCCTCCCCTGTGGGTTGCCTCAGTGGTCTGCCCTTAGCTCCACCTTTTTTCAATGTATAGGTCACTCCCCCTATCAATCTCATTCATAGTTTTGGCAAGGCTGCATTCTCTTACGCTGATGATACACAGATTGTGGTATCTATCTCATCAGAGTTGGGAAAGGATGCAAGTAATTTCTGCAGATGCATGGCCCAGGTTGCAGGCTGGATGCAGAGGAAATGTCTCAAGCTGAACAAAGATAAAATGGAGGTTCTGCTATTTGGAAAGAATACCTCCTTCTGGGGTGCATCCTGGTGGCCCTCGGAGTTAGGCGCCTTACCGAGGCCAGTGCAGAAGGCAAGAAATCTGGGTGTCATCTTTGCTACCAAACTATTTTTTTCGGATCAAATTGATGCTGTGACTTCAGCAGTTTTTTTTATGCTGAGGGTTCTTAAGAAAATTCTGCCGTTCATTCTGTTTGATCTACAGAAGACGGTGATGATGGCACCTCAAAATATCTGATAAAAAAGCTCCAGTCTCTTCAACATGCAGCAGCAGGAACATTATTGAGGGTCCCAAAATGTGGACCAATCTCTCATCTAATGTATAGCCTCCACTGGTTGAGGAGTCTATTAAAGGCCCTTTGCATTATCCACAAGGCCCTTCATAGAGCCGGGCTAACCTTTTTTTCACGATCTCTTCTCCTGGTATATTCCTTAGATCGAGTTCTACACATATGATCACTGTCCCAAGAATAAGCAAAGCAAAGTAGGGTGGAAGAATGCATCTATACCGCAGAGGGAAATTATGGAACTCCTTGCCTTTTGCCTTACACTTGCCACTCGTTTTCCAGCTAATCAGAAAACAATTGAAGACCTGGTTGTTTTCTCAATAGGTCGTTAGCTATGCCAGAGGTATGTCCCCAGGCGGCGGGTCTCCTGGTTTTGATCCATACAGCGCTGAGGCACATTTGGGTATTGCACGCTCTATAAAATCATTTAACTCATTCATAAAGCTGGTGGTCCAGATGGTGAGAGGGGCGATTAAGACCATGGCCAGGGACAAAGTCCCAGGATAATATGGGCTTCCATTTTACGCAACCTATGCTGATGCTATGGCCCTAGGCTTGCCTACAATGTATAATGCAGCCAGGTCAGCCAGGCTGTTGGTTCCCCATATCAAAAAGGGCAAGGATGGGGAAAAGCATTGAAGCAGGGTGCGGTTTCCTTACTTGGATGAGGTTATTACATTCATCTCCAATGGCCAGGATTAGGACTTGAGCAGCATGTTGTCATCCTGCAGAATTGAACACAACACGCAACAGAGTTATCCGTTGTCACCAGTACTTTTCACAGTGGCTATAGAAGTAGGCCAGGGCTTGAAAATATGCTCTGCTCGCAGACTTTCTCGAGTTTTTCCCACTCTGCACTCCGCATAGTGCGCAGAGGAGCAGAGTTGTTTTCCTCGCTCGTCAACATTAAGATGGCAAGCGGGAACAATCTTATTCCAGACCACCTCCCAGTGAGATGGTTGTGGATGGGCACTACTGCTCGAATTGAGAAACCTTCCTTTCACGTTGAGGAAGTTGCAGCTCGAGTAGAATATCTACTTGAGCGGCAGAAAGAAGCAGCATCCTTCTGTGCTGCGCTGCCCATGGTGCAGTTCATGCAGATTTTATTGGGTTAAAAATCAGCGTGAACAGCACACTGCAATGCACTATGCCACTTGTAAAACGCCGTGAAGGGTGGGGGAGTTTTCTGGTCACTTCATGGAACTCAGTGTACTCAGCACCGGCCTATATTGAACCACTCTGCACTGGCCGGTGTTATCAATGGCTAGGGGAGACGTTTTTCTATATGCAGACGACCTATTACTATATCTCCTAGGGGAAAGTTCCAATTTTGAGGGAGCTTGCCAAGACCTGGAAGTTTATTGACATTTATCCGGTCTCCTTGTGACCTGGGTTATGTGGAATCCTTACTCAATGCACGCCCCTGAGACAAATGCAACACCGCCAGAGGTAGTAAATTATTTCCATTGGGAACCATGCTCATTTTGTTACCTGCGTGTCCATATTTACCATATGGTGACCAACTTACTTGAGGGCAATCTGCGATTGGCCTTCTCATGCCTTCGATCTGCCATAACTTTTTTGTCTTACTCTCCCATTGTTGAATATGGCTTTTCTTCCTTGTCTCCTGTACTACTTTGCGGCACTTGCGATTTGACTCCCAAAAGTCCTTTTTTTGTAAGATGGATGGCCTATTACTTTATCTCGTTTGGGGTACTGGTTGTGTGGCACTGGCCAAAGTCACGCTCCTCATTGATGGCGGAGGGCTGGCGGTTCCTGAACTAGAATGCTATTATTTGGGGACTTATTGGAGACACTGAAGATAGGGAGGCATACCCTATTTCTTCACCCACATACTAGACCTCGTAACAATCACTATGGCCTCCTGTTAAGCACGCTACAGTTTGTGCAGGCCAGGACATTGCAGTGGATGCAGAAAAAAAACCCTGCATGCAAATGCCCTCCCCTGACAGTCCTATTGCATCTTCCACATGTGGGAAACTGGTCTGGGTTACGGGACTGGGAGAGAAGAGGTATGTCGGTACCAGGAAACTAATTTATGGATGGGAAACTGCACAAGTTTGTGGATCTTGTTGAAGAGTATGGCATACCCACCCACCATTTACTATGGCGGACATGGTGGAAGCTCGGCAAGGAACCCTCAGAATTTATAGACCTTTAAACACTGCTCCATTAATCACCAGTTCCATGCAATCACCTTTATTTCAAAGCTCTATTGACACAAACCCAAAGCGCACTGACAGTGCTACAAGTCCACTTTGTGTGGGACATAGATCATGAGCTCACGGACTAAGACTGGTACAATGTCCTCAGACATATAGCTTGCATATCATGCAAAGTTCAGTTCCGACTTATTCAATTTTATTGCATCCACTCTGCCTTGCTCCACCCTCACATCATGCTTTGAGGCCATTATTCCTTATTATGGCACTGCCCCACCAGCTAGACTACCTATTTCCCTTTACCCTTGATGTTAAATACATATCACCACGTCCACTGCTGCTCTCTCTCTTCTTGTATGCTAATACCTACATAACACAAGAGGCCGCCAGTCTGACAGGGTGCTCATTTGGAGGCTGATTTTGTATTAATCTGAGTTAGGGTATGCTACCACTGTGACTTATGTATTAGCTTTGTGTTTTCCATTGCAATCTAGTGTACTCAGGTTTGTATGCCATGATGTTGATGAAAAATGTTTAAAAAGATAGATCATTCTGGTCCCACAGATTCTTCTCTACATGTGCAGTCCTGAAAGGACTGATGGTAGAAAAAGCTCCAGACACCAATCAGAAATGACAATTGATTTTGGATTCACAATGGATCCACCTTACAGATTGCTTGAACACATTTTGAGGGTTAATTGGTTTACACTCACCCACGGAACCTATTCAAATGCTATTTCTCAAAAACTACTGAACAGATTTACACCAAATAAAAGAAGCACACTTTAAAAAAGTTCTAACTTCGTGCCAAATCTGGTTTGATGCCATTCAGTCATTTTTTATTTATTAGTAATCCAACTTTCCTAGGGGGATTACAATTAGAAATCACATTTTGCAGTACCCCCACTGTTCTTTTTTTGGCCCCACTTGATGAACTTGTGCAAAACGTATCGTAAAGGATCAAAACTGGATGAATTTCTTTTGGGAAACATTTGTGCAAATTCATCGAATGGTGCCAAAGTTATTCAGAAAACAAAAATAGAAACTCCGACCTATAACTATGTTGGCACTATTGCTGCCATTGGAATAAATGTATATATAATATATAAATATAAATATGGTTGTTGATTTGCCTATAACTTTACAGTTTGAGAAATCTGCATGAAACTTGGCAGGCATAATCAGGTCACTGTTACTGTTTTCCAAGTTGTGTTGATTCATAGGGGCATATTTACCGGGAGGTTAAAAAAAATTCATTTAAAAAAAAAAAAAAACTGCAATCGCTTTTAACCCCTTCCGTGCTCAGGATGGCTGGCAGTCATCCAGAGCCATGGTGGGGGTGTGCGCAGGACTGCTCCCAGCCGTCCTTGCACATGACAATTGAAATCCCTCTGGTGCGGGCACCAGAGGGATTTCTTTATCCCCCCAACAGCCTCAGGAGCTGGGGAAGAGCTTCCCCAGCTCCCGAGGCTGTGTTGATGGTTTACCTGAAATGATGATCAGCGCGCATGTCGCGCTGACGTCATTTCAGAGAAACCGAAACTGAAGTGAGCCAATAGGCTCATTTAAGTTTCACTTTCTACGTGCTCAGGAGCCTATCTCAGCCCCCAGAGCATGTAAGATATCAGAAGAGGTATAGTTAGTAAAGGGAGAATTGCTCCTATCCAATGGTACCCCTCCCTAGTTGATCCCTGCCTGGGGATCCACCCACTAGGCACCAGGCAGGGGGACGCGGCCCCTTGGGCAAGGGCCTTTGCCCCCCCATTGGAAAAAGCAGTAACCAGTCTTTCTGCACCCCCCCTGCCCACTAGACTCCAGGGATTTTTTTTCCGTTGAATTTAGGGGTGGGGACTGCCCAAGATGGGCATGCCAATGCACGCACCACTGTAAAATTACAGTCTGTCGGCCCCCCTGGAGGGCACAAAGCTCACTCGATACCAGTGATGTTTTTTCATTGCAATCTAGGGCGGGAGCTGCCCAAGATAGGCATGCCAATACTCCCACCTCAACGCAAAATTAGTCATCCCCCCCCCCCGGTGGGCACATGGGGCAGTAGCCCCCAATCTGCCTCCATGAGGGGGCAGAAAGCCCATTAGATGCCAGAGATTAATTTTTTTAGTGTTTTAGGGTTGGGGGCTGCCCAAAATGGGCATGCCATGCCCTCACCTCGCCCCAAAAATTCCACCGTTTTTCTGTCCCCTGGAGGCAGATGGGGGCAATAACCCCTGCTCTGCCCCCCAGGGGGGCAGAAAGCCCACCAGGCAGCATTGATTTATTTTTATGTGTAGGGGTCCGGGTTGCCCAAAATGGGCAAGCCAATACCCCCAACCCCCAAAAAGAAATTCCACAGCCTTTCTACCTTCCCTGGGAGGCAAATGGGGCAATAGCCTCCAATCTGCCTCCGCGGGTGGCAGGAAGTACTCTAGGCCCCAAGGATTTTTTCAAATGTTTCTTGGGGTGGGGGCTGCCCAAAATGGGCATGCCAATGCTGCCCTCCAAAATCCCACAGTCCTTCTGCCCCCCAGGAGGCAGATGGGGCAACAGCCCCTGATCTGCCCCCCGGGGGCAGAGAGCCCACTAGGCCCCAGGGACTTTTTTTTATACGTAGAGGTGGGAGCTGCCCAAAATGGGAATGCCACTGCCTCCACCCCCCAAAAACAAATTGCCACAGCCTTTCAGCCAGATGGGGCATAGTCCCTAATATAGCCCCCGGGGGGCAGAAAGCCCTCTAGGAACTAGGGATTTTGTTATAGTATGTATGCGTAGGGGTGGGGGCTGCTGAGAATTGGCACGCTAATGCCCCCACTGCCAAAAAAAGTATTTCATCCCCCCTAGAAGGTAGATCGGGGCAATAGCACCTTTTCTGCCTCCCACGGGTGGGGGCAGAAAGCCCACTAGGCAACAGGGATATGTTTATGGACATGCCTGTGAGAAGCCCAATAGGCAAGGGTCGTTCCCTTTTTTTAGACACACATTTTGGCTGCTTCCGTGATATTTTTATTCTCATCGACACCCAAGCGGGGGCAGCAAAATACTAGCAACTAGGGAGAGTTTGTGTTTATGAACTGGAGTTTGGCTGACGGTCTGAATGTACTCACCTTTGGCCGGCATTTTGCTGGCAATGTGTGTGGACCTGCACTTGGCTAATGGTGTGTGTGGACTTGCGCATGATGACAGATTTACGCTTGCCTGGTGGTGTGCGTGGAGTGGCACTTGGCTGGTGGTGTATGTGGACTGGTGCTTGGCTGGCTGTGTGCATGGATGGTGCTTGGCTGCAGGGCCGGACTGGCCAGAGCAGGCACCGGGTATTTCCCCGGTGGAACAGAGGGGTTTTCTGGCTGTGGGGGCCGGTTTTGCTGCAGTGCTGCAATACAGGGCTCCAGTAACAAAAGTGGGAGCAGTGCTTTTTACTAGCACTTCCCGAATGCAGAATCTGCAAAAATGTTTTTTTTTTTTTAATTAGCACTTAGAATTTGCTGTGCTATACCCTTAATGCTTATGTTTTTGGCCCTTCCCGGTCACAGGCCCTTGCCCCACTCATGCAAGTGAGGAATCATTTTACTCGGAAGACTAAAGGGAACGCTGTGTGGTAGGACATTTGTGCTGGCACGGTGATCCCACTCAGAAATATGTGGAAAATGTGATTTATTTCAGCTAAATTTGATTTGCAGGGGATTTTGGGTAAGAAAACGTTGGACTTCACCGGGTGTGTAGCTTCCAGAAATGTGTGGGTTTGGTAGGTTTCCCTAGATGGCCGCCGAGCCTGTGCCAAAAACCCAGGTGGCCGCCATGCAAAACCAGACTGTTTTGTAATAGGTAATTTTGATGTCTCCTCAATAAGTTTTGGGCCCTTGCCTGTCGCAGATACTTGGCCCACCCAAGTGAGTGAGGTACCATTTTCATCCAGAGACCTGGGGGAAGGCTGGGTAGTAGAAAGTTTGTGTCAGATGGGTGATCCCACAACTTTTCCACACAGAAATTTGATCAACATTAAATTTTTTCAGCTAAATTCGAGGTTTTCAGGGGATTATGGGTAGGAAAACGTTGGTGGGTCCACGCAAGCCACACTTCTCTGGACTCCCCTGTGTGTTAAGTTTTCAGAAATGTGTGGGTTTGGTAGTTTCCCTAGATGGCTGCCGAGACCGGGGCTAAAAACCCAGGTGACCCTCTTTGCAAAACTAGGTCATCTTGTGATTGTTAATTTTGATGTCTCCGCAATACGTTTTGGGTCTTTGTTGGTCTCAGGTACTTGGCCCACAAACACATTTTTAACGGGACACCTGGGGGAATGCTGAGTGTAGGAGAAATGTGTCAGCCCAGTGATCCCACAACTTTCCCACTCAAAAATGTGAGAAACATTTGATTTTTTTCAGCTAAATTTGAGGTTTGCAGGGGATTCTGGGTAGGAAAGCACTGGGGGGCACACGCAAGCTATAACTCCCTGAACTTCCCCGGGTCTTTAGCTTTCAGAAATGTGTGGGTTTGGTAGGTTTCCCTAGATGGCTGAGAAGCCTGGGGCCAAAAACCCAGGTGAACCCTCTTGCAAAACCAGATCATTTTGTGATAGGTAATTTTGATGTCTCCTCAATACATTTCGGGCCCTTGCCTGTCACGGTTACTTGGCCCACCCACACGAGTGAGGTACCATTTTTATTGGGGGACCTGGGGGAAGGTGTGGTGAGTAGAATTTTGTGGATCCACGCTGATTTCAGAACTTTCCATCAGAGAAATGTGAGGAAAATGTGGATTTTTTGGCAAAGTTTGGGGTTTGCAAGGGATTCTGGGTAACAGAATGTGGTGAGAGCCACACAAGTCACCCTATCCTGGATTCCCCTGGATGTCTTGTTTTCAAACATGTGTAGGTTTGCTAGGTTTCCTAGGTGCCAGCAGAGCTAGGGTTCAAAATCTACAGCTAGACACTTTGTGAAAAAAGGGTCAGATTTCAGTGAAGAAATGTGGTGTGTCTACATTGCGTTTTGGGCCGTTTCCTGTCATGGGCACTAGGCCTACCCACACAAGTAAGGTACAATTTTTATCTGAAGATTTTGGGGAATGCGAGATGGGTGGAATTCTGTGGATCCAGCAGATTCTAGAACTTTCCATCACAGGAATGTGAGGAAAATGTTTTTTTTTTAAAGTTTGAGGTTTGCAAGGGAATCTGGGGAACAGAACCAGGTTAGAGCCACACAAGTCTTCTGGATTCCTCTGGGTGTCTAGTTTTTATAAATGTATAGGTTTGCTAAGTTTCCCTAGGTGCTGACATAGATAGGGTTCAGAATCCACAGCTAGGCACCTTGCAAAAAAAAAGGGTAAGTTTTCAATTTAAAAATGTGGTGTGTCTACATTGCGTTTTGGGCCATTTCCTGTTGCGCACACTAGGCCTACACACCCAAGTGAGGCACCATATTTATTGAAAGACTTTAGGGAATGCGTAGTGCATGGAGTTTTGTGGATCCACACATATTCCAGAACTTTCCATCACAGAAATGTGAGTAAAATGTGTTTTTCTTTTGCAAAGTTTGAGGTTTGCAGGGGATTCTGGGTAACAGAACCTGGTGAGAGCCACACAAGTCACCCCATCCTGGATTCCCCTGTGTGTCTAGTTGTAAAAAATGTATACTTTTTCAAGGTTTTCCTAGGTGCCGGCAGACCTACGGTTCAAAATCTACAGCTAGACACTTTGCAAAAAAAGGGTCAGTTTTCACTATAAAATTGTGGTGTGTCCACGTTGCGTTTTAGGCCGTTTCCTGTCATGGGCACTAGGCCTACCTACACAGGTCAGGTACTATGTCTATCGAGAGACATAGGGAAACTCAGAATTGTAGAGCAGCTGCTATTACCTATTGACTTTCCATGCATTTCGGCCTTCCAAATGTAAAACAATTTGTAAAAAAGAAGTCACTTTGAAAAATGTCCTACAATTTACATGCTAATATGGGTACCCACAATTTTGGAGATGTGCAAATAGCTACTGTTTCTAAACTCTATATTTTGTTCCCATTTCGGAAAGACATAGTGGTCTTTTATACCTTTATTGAAGTCTTTATATTTTACCAAATGAATTGCTATATATCCGGTACACAATGAAAAACCCCTGCAAGATGCTGCTCAGTTATTCCCTCTGGGTTCCTCAGGTTCTTGGTGAACCTGCAAGTCCTATATATCCCCACAACCAAACGGGTACAGTGGATGTAACAGTATATTGCTTTTAAACACTTGTCATACTTGAAGAAGTTACAAGTGAAAACATTGGCACAAATGGCTGTTTTTTTAAAGTCATTTTCAATGTTATTTTCTATTTAAAAAAATTGAAGGATCTACACAAATGGCCCATTTGTGAACTCAGAATATTGTCTACTCTTCACAAATGTATACCTTTCTGGGATCCATTATTGCTTTCACACCCCTTTCTACCACTAACTGGAAGAAGGTTGAAAGTACAAAAAGTAGCAAAAACAGGCTATGTCCCAGTAAAATGCCCAAACCGTGTAAAATGTTGGGGTTTTCTGACAAAAGTCTGCTTGTCCCGGAAAGCTGGGAAGATGATCATTTCAACACCACAAACTCTTTGTTGATACCATTTGCAGGGGAAAAACAGACACTTTCTTCTGCAGCACTTTTTCCCCATTTTCCCCCCCCAAAATAAAACTTTGCTTTGATTTGGCTAATTTCTGAGTCCCCTCCAGGGGATTCCACAAACACTGGATGCCTTTAAAATCCCCATGATGCTGGAAGAAAAGGGCTCAAATTTGGTGTGGATACCTTATGTGGACAAAAAGTAACAGGGGCCTAAGGGCAAACTACCCCAAAAAGCCAAAAAAAGGCTTAGCACTGGGGGGAAAAAGGCCTAGCAGTGAAAGGGTTAAGTGTTAGCATGACATTTGACAAACCCTTTATCATGTTTATTTTAGTCTTGGTATGTCAAGTTTTATTCAGCTCAATAAAAGGGGAGCCAATATAAAGGGGATCACAATATCTTTCATTTGCTAATATTTTTGGTGCTTTAGGAAAGATCTGCAACATTTGGCAGTCCCTTGCATGTTTACCTTATTCTTTATATATATTGAGTTAAATGGAAATCCATCAATTAGGGTCTGCATTCAATAGGGGGCTGCATGGTCAAAAAAGTGTTCCTTTGCAAATAACTTTGAAATTCATAAATTAAGTGGCTCGCTATATGATAGGTTGTTATTGTGTGAGTCCAATGGAAGAATTTCAAGTTTCGGGCACATTTGACAAGGGGGGAAAAATAACGTGGAGATCAAAAATTATTTAATTTGCTCATATATGGTATTATATCAAATTTGGGAGAACCTTAGCATGTTTAGTTGTCCCTTACTTCCGGGTTGGGATAAAAAGTGCTCTTTGCTAATAATTTGCTAACTTGTCGCTGCCAACAACCACTGTGCACAGCCTTCAAATGCGCATAGCACAGGTTGAACGTGAGTCATGGACTGTAGCCTGGCTCAGTATTCTATTAGTGAGTAGTGTTTTAACTGTTTCAGAAATTAACCTTTGGTAGTGTTGAGCCAAAATAGATAACAGGAGCAAAAGGCTTCCATTTCTAATGGGGCCTTCTTTGTTTTTTGCAGGTACACAGAGAGTCAGCAAACCTGATTCGGGGGCTGTCTGAAGATTAATGGTCCAGATAGCTTTAACTTTTAATCATTGCAAATCACTGGCACATTATTGTAATCCTAACTTCTTAAAATCTACTGAATGGATTTACTCCAACTCATTGCACTTCCCTGAGTAAAGTTTTAGATTTAAGCCAAGTTTGCTATAATCGCCTTAGGGTTTTTTTTATATAGCAGAGAGCAAATATTCCTATATTAGTTAAAATGAGAAATGCTGCTTTTTTTCGACCTCCCCTTTAAGAATGCCCCCTCCCAGGATGGCTTTGCATGAAACTCAAAATATCACAATTGAAAACATGGTATCTGCCAAGTGCTGTGCAGATCTGTAAAACTGTGCTAAAGTTGTTTGCAAATAAACATTGTTAACCCTTCCTCCATTTAACACTGTCCCCTTTCTGAGATCTGCATTAAACCTGAGATTCCAGCACTAGGTATAACATGGTAAAACGCTGCAAAATGTAATCAAGAATGCTAAATATAGGAAAGTTATTAGCAGATTAAATAGCCCTCTCCATTCAATGTTACCCCCTTGACAAACTTGTGCAAAACTTGTCAAAGCAACATAAGATTAACCATGCTAAATATCTACCAAATGTTTCAAATTGTTCCTTAGCTAATAAATAATTAGCACGTGCGATACCCCCTTTAAAAAGTGCCTTACTTGGAAAAGTTAAAAAAAAATGAAAATACACAGAGCAATCTAAATATGCCAAGCATCTTCCAAATCTTCTGCAGGTTCGTCAAACAAAACTACGTGCCAACTGTCAATGTACTTCTAAAATGTAAACTTTTCCTGCCCAACCATAGCAACTCTTTAAACATTAATTTATCTAACATTACTGAACGGATTTCAACCACACCAACTAATCCGCAATCCTTGAGTACAGTTAGAACTTTGTGGCACGTTTGATGTAATTTCATTCAGTTGGTTTTTCTGCACCAAAGAGCCAAAAACCCAATAGGAATTAAAATGGAAAATCGCACTTTGTGGATCCACCTTTCTTCTTGGCCCCTCCTTGGCAGATCTACACAAAATGTACTCCTCTAGCTGTGACAAAGTAATTAAGAAAATGAAAAAAATGCCTTTCCTATAGAAACTCAAAACCCACTATAACACCCCTGGTGCTATAACTGGTAGGGTAGTACTAGATGCAAGTGCTGCATAAATTATGTAAAAAAGGTAATAGAAAACTCAAGTTTTAGGTGGAGAGTAGCTCCTTTATATGGAGCACTGTACAATTCCATTGACACTCTAAATCTGCACACCTCAAATGTTTGCTTTTCTAGCGTAGTATTTAAGCTTGTTCCATCCACGCCAAGCAGAAAACTGAGAAAAAACATTTGTTCTAGGCACCGTATCATAGCTTTGAAGTGCATAAATGTTTATTTTGTTTCAAATTATAATTTTTATGTTAATTTAAGGCCTAACTTTAACATTTCTTTAACCTCAGATTTTTCAGTAAATGTCTAGTTTTTGTAACAAAACAGTTTTACCATACCTAACCCCAAAGTTATTTTAACCTTTGTTTTGTCATTAAACTGCTAAGATTTCTCCTGTAAAGTAAATAATTATTACCCAAACCTAATGATAACATGACTTTACCGTTGCATTTTTTCAGTGAGTTTCTTGAGTTTCTTTTATCATATTCACCCAACTCAGAGACTGAGCATACCTTTTGACTGTGAGAAGTAGAGGGTTACGAGCGGGCCTTGCCTGTATCCAGGGTGGGAGGTGGGAGGTATCCATTGAGTTACAGGGTGGGAGGTGAAATCCTACTCAAGCAGCATCCACAATCTCTGTCAGGGTGAAACACAAACAAACCCCAACCCTCTGGTAGCTTGGCATAAAGCATTCAGGCTTAACGTAGAGGCAAGGTTTAGTGTATTTATGCAGCACTTCAAAGAGTAATAACATGAACACACAACACAAGGAAAAACTCCACACCAATCCAGAAAAAAATAGAGTAAAATTTAATAAATTATTTGAGACCAAACCAACAAAAAGCCAATCAGTATAGGTGGAGATATGCAATTCCAAAGTTTTTTTTTGAGTGAAAATAGTGCCTTGAAACACAAAGTGCCAACTGTTGTTATCTGTTCGCGCTGGACTGAGATAAAGGCACAATTTCAGGCTGAGTGCAATGGAGCATGGGCCTGATACAGGCACTAAGTTAGGCCCACTAAGCAGGGGTATCTTAAATCTTGGTTGCCAAGATTTGCGGGGTCCTGCGTTGAGGGTGTGTTGCACAGTGGCAGTTCTGATGAACTGAAAGGCTGCGATGCAGAGTCTTATTTAATCCTCAAGGATTCCATCAATGAGGGGCTTGCAAGCTGAAGTCCTGCTTCAAAGATACATTGCATACCAGCAGTTCTGAAGAAGCTGCAGGGCTGCGATGAAAATTCCTGCGTTGTTGATGAGGGGCTTGAGATGTGAAAGTCACGCATCAAGAATGCATTGCACAGTGGCGGTATGGAAAAGACTCAAAGCTGCAATGCGAGGTGCTACGTTGAGGATGCATTGTGCAGCGGCGGTTCGGAAGTAGAGCTGAGAGGAGACGCGTCGCTGTTGGGCCTCACCCATTTGCGGGGTTATCCCCAAATGTTTTGCCTTCTTCTTTTAATTTTTCTTTCCCCTTTTTTGGTTTTAGAACTCTAGGCACTTTACCCCTGCTAATCAGTGCTAAAGTGCACATGCTCTCTCTTTTAAACATGGTATGATTGGTTTACACCTGTTTGGCATATTTAATTTACCTGTAAGTCTCTTGTAAAATGGTATCCCATATACACAGGGCCTGTAAATTAAATACTACTAGTGGGCCTGCAGCACATTTTGCGCCATCCACAGAAGAAGCCTTTCAAACCTCTCTCAGGGCCTGCATGCACAGTTTACTGCCACATTGACTTGGCCTTTCAAACTACTTGCCAAGCCTTAAACTCCCATTTTACTATATATATGTCACCCCTAAGGTAGGCCCTAGGTAGCCCTATGGGCAGGGTGCAGTGCAAGTAAATGGTAGGACATGTGCCTTTATTGTGTGTCATGTACTGGTAGTGACAAACAGCTTATCATGTTTCTCATTATAGTGAGGCATGCTCCTTCCATAGGCAAACATTGGAAATCCCCTTTCATATGTTTAGGTGACAATTCCTGATCTGAAAGGAGTAGCACTGCCATGTTTTAGATGTTTAGAATGGTAGTGAAAATCATGCTTATTGGTGTAGTTGGATGTTTTATTACTATTATTGAAATGCCACTTTTAGAAAGTGAGCATTTCTCTGTGCTTATAACTCTATGTGCTTTGCAGCCTGACTCCAATTCAAGTTTAGGGCAGAGTGCCAGCTACACTTGTGCATACTTTGTAGACAGCCATAACACAACACTTACTGTGTGGTCTAAAAGACTCCCTGGATTGCTTTTCTACTTGTTTTCATGTTGCCAACTGCTCCCTGCCTCTGATTTACCAGGGGTAACATTTCTTTGGACAGCTTGCTTGTTGTGCTGATCTGCTGCCAGTTGGGCTGAAGGAAGGACCGCCTCTCTGGAAGTCCACCATATGTGTTAGCCTGTTACCTGTCAAATTGCCTTGTGCATTCACTGTGTTCTACAGGAGCCGGGAGGCTTGCCTCCCCCTGTTCTAGTTATCCTGAAATTACTGCAGTGTGTGGAGTGTTGGTTTCTGCACAGCCTGTGTTAAGGGAACATCTACAAGGGTTCTACATTCTGCACGTGCTGTCTCGATTAGTGCAGGGTGGGTCCTGGGTGTTGAGCCTGAAACCAGCAGGGGTTGAGTATCCCGTTGTCTCTGCAGGATAAGTGCCCCATCCAGCACATGTGTAAAGCTTCATCGTGTCTCTAAACACAGTGCGGGGCACTCTGACCCAGCTGCTGCTGGCCACGAACGCATGGCATGCTCGTGCTGTGTGCACCAACATCACCAGACCCGCCCCTGCTGTGAGTCAAGAGTGCTCCTCAAGCTGCACTCCAGATTGAACAGTGTCGGCATGAGCGTCCCCCTGAAGAGAGGACCTGTGCTTGCTGACCCAGCAAATACACTGTTAGCCCTGCACCCCTTCTTGCAGCAGGGCATGCCACAGCCCTGTCGGGAGAGACCTCAGTGGTGTCAAAAACATGATGGGCTTGGCAGCAGCACCGTGTGATCACAGGTAGCTACCCTTTGGTCATTTTTTCATACGGGGGGCCCAGTGAGTCCTCCCCACTTAAAAGTTCAAAATGCGCCTCTCCTTGTACCGGAAAACACATACCCTGGGGGAACTTGAGTAATGTGGCAGAATGGGTTTAAACTTGAGTAGGCCCCCATTTCATGCCTGGAAGAAATCTCTCCAGCTACCATATTACGAGTGATAGGCACTCGGGTGCCTCTGAGTCTTCAATGTGCTTTGGTTACCATATTGCTGGTAATGGATGCACCAATATTTTTGTGGCCACATTTTCATGCCAAATTACAGCATAATGTGTAGTGGGAGGGCAGGGACACTATACCCTGCATTCTTATGGTACTTTCTGGTAAGAGTTGTACTGCTAATGATATTTGGTGAGGTATGTGTCTTCTACAAACCTACCTACTGCATTAAATGCCCCGACTATTCACTAATAAGTCATGTTGCCATAAATTGTCCAGGGTAATACATACCATATAAGTAACTACAGTCATGCTTCCTGCTAGTATGTCATAATCTAGTCTCGACTATCCCACCACATATGCACAATTTAGCTGAACAAACCTCATCTGAACCTTTGAGGTGTTACTAACACACACACACAAACACATTCACTATATCACCTAGACCTTGGAACACAAAGTGTTCGATGTGAAATGCAGTGTTAGGACATGTGATAAAATTCCCCTTTGTGCGTGGTCACCCCGTATTATGTTGTATTTTATTGCTCTTTTTTAGACCCTGATTGGCATATTTAGCTCTCATATAAGCCTATAGTATATGGTGTAGAAACTGCGCCTATAGAATGGAAATTGAAATGACATATGCAAACAGCAGTATATATTTTGCCAATCACAAGTTTGATAAGGAAATTATGGCTCCAGGCCTACCATTGCAGCCTGACTGCTGCAGTTTAAACCGGCAGTGTGACCTGTTAAAATAACCCTTTTGACAGGTAAAACCATCCCTTTCAAATAATAGTAATCCAACCGTTCATAGGCCTTGGAGCCCACAATGAAGGGCATATGTTATTTAAAAGTGGGACACATATATCACTAATTTAAAAAATGCCCCTACATTGACATGGGCCAAAAAGCTATTGTCACTTCGGCAGGACTAGCCGTCATGTGTAGAAAACTAGAATTCAGATTAAAATACTGCTATCTCATGAAAGGGACAAGCTTGAAAAATAGTTACAGCAATATTTTTTATAGTTATTAAAATCCAATTCAGTGATAAAGTTGGAGTTTTAACACATATTAAGGCAAGGTAACTTATAGACAGGTTTAAGGAGGCAAAATCATGTTAGTTTCCTGGTTACTCCCAGCTAGTACTTAGCCTTTAATGAGACACAAATGAGGAGTGAAACTCCTCCCAGAAGCAAACAACAGGCTGACCTAAACAGGCAGAGATGACTCCTCTGAGGTCAATAGAATATGCAGGGTGGGGACAGTGCCCCTCCTTATGACACCCCAGTGGGAACGCCTGCATGACCGGTCTGTTTGAAGCACATAAAAAATGTTTGTGCCCTTCAAAGGGAGCAAACAGATGCTAGGACAATTCTTGGTTATCGTCTGTCTAGTTGCTGAAGGACCCAGCTTTTGTAATGCCAGAATTCTATCTTTTTTGCTGGTGCAAACTAGATTGTAGTGATATATGTGGGTGGACACTGGGATTTCCATAGTACACTCCCTACACACACACACACACACTCAGCCCTCAGAGCCCACGTTTAGTGTGGTTGAACTGTTTTGCCATCTTCAAAATGTCCTGAAATATGGCATTTTAGGCTGGTTCTTGCAGTAAAGCAAACAGAAACTACTGCAAAGGTAGGTAGGTCAGGCCTGGGAACCTCTACTCCGATGGTCAAGAAATAACTATAAGTGTTTTTGAAGTCCCACCCAGAGGCTTGAGAACCCTACCAAGCTAAATCCTCACTCAGCCTTCCTCAGAACACTGCTAGACATGCAAAAAGATCCCAGGTTGACTGAACCTGTTGCACCAAGCATCTGAGGCCTGTGAGAAGGACTTGAGGTGGATGTACCCCTTTGCACTTGAAATCCAAGGAAAAAATAGAATATCGAAGGATGATAAGGCTAATCCCCTACGTAGCTCCAAGAATCTCAGCTGATAAGTGGCAACTGCAAACAGACTGGACTTTGCAGTTCCTCTCTGCCTGACACCCTGAGAGTCTCTAAATCCTCTCCCGAGGTCCCGGGGGGGGGGGGGGGGGTCTCAGAAATGCACTTCTGTGGCTGTTTGGACACCAAAAGTACTTTGGGAACTTTTTTTAAACTTTTTGCTCCACAGCTTTACGGAGACAGATCACAAAAATTATCCATTCAGCATTTCCATGGTGTTGGATTGGATTTCAGATTTGTACAGCATGAAGGAGAGTGTTTCCACAGATAAACAACAACATTTACTAGTAGGGCCAATCCACTTGTATGCTGCATGCAATCCTTCGTGTTCAGCTCAAAACAAGCCTAGGTCCGAGTGTACCATGGCCATTGACCACAATTGGTGCTTTGCACTTCTTGGTGCTATTTTCCCTTAAATGTTTCTGTAATTTGTATCTCCAGTTTCACCTTATTGGATTTATGTTGTTTTGGTGCCATTTTGTTCATTAAGTTTTACTCAATTTTTAAAAGTTGAATTGGAGTAGGATTTTTATTGTATTTTGTTTTTAACTTTTCATCTCTTTTGGTACTTCTAAATGCATTACTCTTTTTCTTTAGGTTAAGGGCCTAATTACGAGTTCAGCGGTCCATGGGGCTGCCAAACCCGTGGTGGCGATCCCTGGTCCGCCAGACTGGCAATCTACCCGCTGTATTAAAACTACAGTGGTGGGACTGCCACCGGACCACCACAACCACCGGGGATCGCTAATCCCCAGTGGTGGTACAGCGGTGTGAGGCTATAATATGCTGGTGGTGCCACTGCAGCACCGCCAAGCATATTATGAGTTTCCTTACTGCGACCCTTTTCATGGAGGTGAGCCTGCCATGAAAAGGGTGGCAATGAAGAAACTGAGGGAGCACTAGAGGGTCCCCTGTTGCCTCTGTGCATGTGAATGCAAGCAGGGGGGCACATGGTGTGCCCACCAGTCTGTATGCACACCCTGTTCCTGCACGGAATGAAATGCTCAACATTGTGCATTTTGATCCGTGCAGGAACTGACTGCGGAGCTCCCACAGTGGTACCTTTCTAAGGTTCTCCTATGAGCCTTAGAAAGCTACCACCGCGGGACCGCCGCAGCAGGACCTTCAGACCTGTATTCCAGTCGGAATATAGTGGGATGACTGACTACGGGTTTGACGGTGTTGCAGCGGGGCCCTGGCGTGGTGGTCCACTGAAACACCGCCAAACATGTAATTAGGCCCTAAGCCAGTCTGATCAGTGTGACAGCTACCAGAGGTTGAATTTAAGTTTAAATTATTTCACCTTTGACTGGGCCTAACAGGATAGTGATGGTTGACACCAGTCTACTCCAACTAACAAATCACTTCCTTACAGTAGATAATAACAAGAGGTTTGGGAGAAATTCCATCTTTTCTACCACAATCCTTCTCATCAAAGAGAGGAGTGACTGGTCTAATTCTTTACCTTCTCCTCAGTTATTGCAAGTGTCACATGCACATTATAAGACTGAAATTCATTGAGGTAGTGTATTGCATGTCTCAAAACTGTCAATAGAGTCATTCTGATTAAGTTAATATTGGTACTTGCTGCAGGTGGAAATTTCAATTCCATTTTATATATAGTGGGTAAAGATATTCTATGATAATGTGTTCAGACTTTCCTGACCCCTTATCCACCCATATATTTTAAAGGTGTTTGTTTAACAAGAGTCGATGAAGGTTAATATCCTATTTCTTTACCATAGTAAATGAGGGTATCACTAACTAGTGCCTCTCCATAATATAACAACATCTAATATTAACATGTTGGTTTTAATTATAGCACACTGTTTATTACACAACGATTGACTCCAATTCACTCCAATTCATCAAATGATACCCAGTTCCCATTAAGTTCCAGTATATTGAATCAAGCTTGTCAGCATCCTCTTTCAACACACCCTTCACTCTTCAAACAAAAATGATTTTGGAACAATCTAGCACAAACTCTTCTCTAAAACAAGTCCAGTCTGATCAGTTATCTTAACCTCAAAGTAAATCTGGCATCTGTACTCAGTACGATGCAACTTTCAAGCCTATCTGTGACACCCAAATACTTCAATTATTTCTTATTTCTGAGTTTAATCCAATGTTCAGTGTAAATGAAAATGTCTAACAATATATTTGTGTCACACATCCTCTCAATCTTTTAAGCAGCGCTTTAGAAACTCTATTTTCAATAGGCAGAGCAACACTATGGGGACTATCCAAAAGAGAAAGAGAATCAGGTATAGATCCAGTTTGACATAACAATTTAAGTGTAAATATGCACGCACAGGTTGTACCTCAGAATTTCAATCCTTTCAAACCATGTATTTCCAAACATTCATGTCTTTATAAGTGACTGATAATCCAGCACTAGAGGTCTGCAGTAGATATCAAAGATATTGACCAAATCTGCTTGTCAAGTAACCATACATTTGTATATAAGAGAACTTTGGAAAAGTATGATTAATTCCTCATCAACCCCATCTGCCATTATGCGTCAGGTACGGGAAACATCCTTTACCCCGCATTTTTTACTCCGCATGTCTTTACCCCGCATCTTTTACTCCGCAAAAACTTTTACAACTCAGGAATTTACACCACAAACTGTTACAAAGCATTCCCCAATGTAATGTCCTTCCCCTGGAGTTAGAATAGTAATTGTGTTGTAATGGGGAAAGCATTGTAACGGCGAGCGTTGTAAACCCCTGCACTGTAAATGATTTTGCGGAGTGAAATCTGCGGGTACAAGCATGCCGGGTAAATGCATGGGGGTAACGTCATAAAACCTTCAGGTACATCATGTTGATCATGAATAGTTTTAAGGTTTCTGGTTGATCTAGAGTGCTGTCAGAATCATCAAAGACCGATCCAGAACAGTAGACCAGAGCAGTATCAAAAAAATGTAAAATCCTAGCCCCATAACACAAGTACGTTTAAGTATACAAAGATCTTAAGGGAAAGACAGTTCAGGGAACCTGCAGTCTCGTAGTTGAGCTCGTAGACAGTCAACATCTTGATCATCCTAAAATGGAAGCTTCTTTTTAGAGGCATTCAACTGTATGATAGTTCTACTTTGCGGAACTTGAAATAGCAAGTATTATGTATCTGGATATATACACCCCAATCTGATGATGCATAAAATAAAAACATATGTAAAACCCTGCAGCCTATGCACACTGATGTGCTCTGCAGCAAGAGGGATATTGGGCTAATAAACAAAACTTGAGTTGGGTTTTAGTACAAACACTGATTTTGCTTTGACAGCTGAATGATTCACTGGTGCTTCAGTTCATTATTAATCACACTAACATTAAGTTTATACATTTCAGAACCTGAATTTGTCAGACCTTTGAGGTTGTGCATAGAATTGTAATTGTTCAATCTGCTCCTAAAAAAATCAGCAACTCACCAGCTTAACAAGCTCTTTCTCAGTTCCCAATGTGAGCATTTACACATTGCAGTTGCTTGCAATGGGATGCTATACCTGCAACATTAGCTTTTCTTTAGGAAAGCACTGGAATACAATATTACATTTTACATTGTTATCTCAAGATGGAAATAGCTAAAGAGTTCATTCTTGGATTCTATAAAACCTTTATCACAAATTCGATACATTGGCAGGCCAGATTTGTTATACACATCGTAATTTAGGCTACCCACCTACATTTTCTAGAAGCCCATTTGCATAAGATTCTAATTTTCATCAAGGAGCTGAGTAACCCCCTTGAAGAGGTGAGAACTTGCTTGAAAGGCTGATGATCTGGTCTGTGCCTGGGTTCTTAATTAACTTCAAAGGGGTCTACCCTGCCAAAGGCAGATATAGTTAACACCTGGGCTGCCCCCTTCCTTTGGCCCCCTTGCCAGGCAGGCACCAGGCCCAGCGGAAGAGGAGCTACCCTCAGAACTGGTTTTGTCTGACCACAGAGACAGGGTTCCTCATTTCCCTAGCCACAGCACTCTCATGGGCATAGGAGCTCTACACTGGGGAACAAAGGTCATGCTATGTTAGTATTGGACAGAGAGGGGCACTGTGGGTTTGTTTGCAGTAGAACATACAGGATGTGCTGCAAAAGTGGGAAGGGCCTCCCCTGGGAACTATTGGTTGGAAATGGCCAGGAGTTTCCCCACCCCCACCTAAATGGTTGACATCTGGCATAAATGTTGCACCCCTAGACACATCCCCAGGGTGGACAGACTATCTAAAAAATATATAAATATATTGTGTCAGGAATATTGGGACATCAAAAATATTGTTGACAGGAATATTGAAGGCAAAAATATCATTTTAGTATCGATTTTAATATTATTGTCGCAAATATCGATGTAGCAAATATCTTTGTATGTAATATCATATATAAGTGTTAATTAGTATTTCATTTATTCTACTGGGTTTTATTGAACCCTTTTTTTATATTTGTGTTTTAGTAAGGTTTTCTTTAGTTAGGAAATTGTTGAACTTGTGTTTGTAGTTATTTTTATGTATATAAACGATTAACTTTTTTTTTTAGTAGTGGGATATTGCGTTTTTAGGGGATAAGGGTGGTAAGATTTTTATTAAATGTATATTTTAAACTACAAAATATTTTATTGATT
This sequence comes from Triturus cristatus, assembly GCF_964204655.1. Classification (NCBI taxonomy): domain Eukaryota; kingdom Metazoa; phylum Chordata; class Amphibia; order Caudata; family Salamandridae; genus Triturus; species Triturus cristatus. The sequence goes on from NC_140590.1 coordinate 873,972,648, forward strand.
TTGAAGTTATGGAAATTAAACATTTAGAATTTTTAAATGTACTAAAAACAAATTGTAAAGTTTAACATTTTTGAAAAATGCGTTTAAATTGTCGAATATTTTTTTATTGTATATTATTTCCAAAGATTATATTCATAACATAATAACATGTATTTACATATTTTTATGTTTTATAATGTTTACATTTTGAATATTATTTGTTGATTATTTTATGGTTTAAAGTTTAGGAAGGTTAGAGAAAACTTGTTGAAAACATTTTAACTATTAATAGTATTAGACTTATATGTATGTAATTTAATATTCAATTTTGTATATATAGGTTTGTAGTTCAGGGTATTTCTTTAGATAATTTTTACATTTATTTTATGGTTAATAAAAACTGTATAAGTATGTCATATTAATTGCGTATTTAAGTTGTTTAATACGAATTACCTTGTGTAAAATTATTTATAATGAAGTACCCCTTGAAAAATTCACATCTTTAGTGTAAAACATCTTTTTCATATAGGCTTAGACTGGAGTGGGATTAATAAATGTCACTCTGCTAGTGTCCAATACCTTCCCCAAATTGGTATGGATTGAAGTGGGAATAGTAAATGTCACCCTTTTAATGTTCAACACCTTTCCTCAATATGGTTGAATTGGAGTAGGAATAGTAAATGTCATCACTTTAGTGTCCAATTCCTTTCCTAAATTGGCATAGATTGTAGGAGTAATAGCAAATGTAACCCCTTTAGTTTCCACTGCCTTTTTCAAATTTGTATAAATTGGAGTGGGAGCAGTAAATGTCACTACTTTAGTGTCAAATGCCTTCCCTAAACTCGTTTAGATTGGAGTGGGCATAGTAAGTGTCACCGCTTTAGTGTATAGCACCTTCCTCAAATTGGTTTAGATTGGAGTGGGAATAGTAAATGTCACCCCTTTAGTGTTCAACGCCTTCCCCAAATTGGTTTAGATTGGAGTGGGAATAGCAAATGTCACCCCTTTAGTGTTCAACGCCTTCCCCAAATTGGTTTACACGGAAGTGGGAATAGTATATTTAACCCCTTTAGTGTCCAACACTTTCCCAAATCGGTTTACATTGCAGTAGAAAGAATAAACGTAAGGCTTTAGTGTCCAACGCTTTCCTCCAGTATGGTTGGACTAGAGTGGGAATAGATGGGAAAAGATGTTATTTGTATATTGTAGAAATAGTTTGTGTTATGTTATTAGTATTGTTCATCATTTGAAATATAATTAAAATATTCCTTTATATGTCTGTATAAAATATAATTATTTACATTTTTATATGTAATAAAGACACACACATTTTTATCTTTTATTCATTTTTTCAAACTTTATTAATTGTATATTTAGAAATTCTTTATTAGATGTATTGCATATTAAAAACAAACATTTCTATAAAGTTAAGTAAATTAGATATTTCTTTTTATTGTTTTATCAATAAAAGTGTAAATTATATAGATATAGTATTGTATGTTGTACATTCTCAACATTCATTTAACACTTTATTATCAACTTTTAAAGTATTCATATTTTTAAAATTATTTCATCATATGTTTTTTAAATATATATTAAATAGGTGTATATATGTGTATGGCAACATTTATTTTATACCTTATACATTTTAACCATTTTATAATAACATGTTTTGACATGATTTACATGTTTAATATTTTGCAACATTTTTGAATACATTTATTCAACATTTTTACAATATTTCCTATTCATTTCTTTGGGAAGATAATCATTTTTTAGATTCTTTTAGCGGCCATTTCTATTTTACTGCAACTTCTATTTTGTAATCTGTTAGTCTATTTTCCTGGAACCAGATCACAGTGCTGCTGTTCATCAGAACAGGTAAGTCCTGTAAAGTGTTTTGAAGTGGCGGGATTCAGAAGGGGAAGTCTAGAAGGCAGTTATAGTGGTGCTTCTGAGTTTGTTGTTTATTTAGATGTGTTTCTGTTATTGTTATGCAGTAGTTTGTAGGTTTGCATTTTTGTTGGCTATTTTGGCAATGTCTCTTACAATTAAGTTGTGTTCGTTATGTTTTGATGATTAACTCTTATGTATATGTATTTTGGGAGTGTAACGTGTTTTTGCAGGTGGGTTGTTTATGATACTTTACAGGTTTTTGTCTACAATTATTTTCTATGGCCATTGGGAGTTTATGTTTTTTTTTTAAAGGAAATCATTTTTAGTTTATAGGAAATCATGCTTTTAAATTTGATTTCCTTTTTTATGGTTTTCCTGGAGCATTCGCTTTTTTAGTTCAACTTTTTTGCTGTTCCTACAACATTTGAATTGTTTTGATGGAATTTTATTGGATTCGTTTAATTTTTGCATTTTTTAGGGCTTTTAGGAATTATTTTTAAGTAATTACTCCTTTGCTATTTATGAAGAGTTTGACTTTATACTACATCATACAGTACAGTGTTTTGGTTTGTTTGCTAAGTTTAGGGCCAATTTGGGTAACAGATTATTCCATTCTTAGTTGTTGGTAGATTTTCTCTTTTTGCAATGCTTCTATAAATTTGTAAAGTGTAAGGTGTGGCCTGCCTAATGTGAATTGGAAGGTATTGTGACATCCTTCCACTGCATTGTTTGTTTTTGCTTTCGTAGCCAAGGCGCTGTCATAGACATTCTACTATGGTATTTGGAATTTGGGTTGAAGTCTGTTTCCTTAGAGTTGCAGTATGCCATCCCAAGTGTCTTCGCAATAGTTCAATAGGGGGCTAAGTTTACCTGCATTTTGTTGGGAGAAAGGGCTTTTCAGTAGTAGATTATAGTGGTTGGCCTTCTCTGTGACACATGCATAGCCTAGTGTTGCCATTTCTTTAATTTCATAGGCAAATTTGCTGTTTGTAGAACATTCTACACTTAGGGCCTTCTTACTACTTTGGTGGTTTTCCACGATGCCGTCCAATGGAGGACTGCCAAAGCTGTGGTGTGCCCACCTGCCAGAATATAAGTGCAATCTGGGTCGTGGGGGCGCTGCTGTGGCAGTTTCACATGGTGGGCTGCAAGGCTCATAGGAGAGCCGAACATGCAGCCTGCCACAGTGACAGCACTTGCAGAATGTTCCTGCATGGTGCCACACCCGTGCAGGAACTGATGTGCAATTACAGGAGGCACAGCATATGCCCCCCCTGCATGCACCTCCAGGGCCAAATCCATCAGGGGACCCTGTGAGGGCCCCCTTAGTTGCCTCTCTGCCACCCTTTACATGGCAGTCTCACTGCCATGAAAAGGCCAGTGAAAAGCCAAATCAGAACATGCTCAGCAGTGCTGGCACTGGCATCGGCAGTATATTCGAGCCAGTTGCAGATTCCCAGCCCAGCGGGATCCTTGATCCCGGTGGAGCCAGCAGTCTTGTGGTGGTCTGACCACCCCACTTGTGATACTGCGGGTGGGCCTGCAGGGTATCGGTTGTTGGACCGCCACCATGAGTATGGCAGTCCTATCAACTGCCGTACTCGTAAAAAGGACTTTATTGCTGGTTTTTGGGAGGTGTCTCGATGTACTTTATTTGAAATGATAGTAACATTGTGGGGGGACACATTTTTAGAATGGTTTGAATCATGGTTATCTCAAAGTCTGTTATTAGTCTTTGGGGTAGTAATTATTTGTTTTGTGTTTGGTTTGGTTAAGAAGCTCATAGTAAGTGCTGCTTTGTTTATTTGGTAGTAGAGCATATATAAAAGGGATATTTATGTTTTCATAATCACCATGTATGAGCAAATGGTTTGGGGCACCTTTTGAAGGTGCCAGACATCATCCATGTGGACATTGTCTTTGTTTTAGTAAGTAATCTGTTGTAGAGAATAATAGAATATTAGGATTTGTTTTTCATTATTTCGGTAGCCATGTAAAACGAAAGGTTCCTCATTATTTTTCATTGTTAAGGGTTCGGGTATATGTATGCCTTGTTATCGTCTAGTGACAGGTGGGGAATCGCTGGTGGCTCTTTTAGTTTGTGCAATTAATAGGTGATAGTTGGCCTGTTAAGTTTTTGGGGACTTTAGGTAGTATATCTTTAAGGATTGTGCTTGTTGGCTCCTCAGCGCTAGTGCTTGCTTCTCTTATATCTTCCAATAAATCTTTTACCTCTATTTCTGCTATATTTGGAGGGTGGTTATGCTCTCTTACATGAATTACATCAGCTTTTGTAGTTGCCCTCCCTTAGCATGCATTATAATATTATTTAGTACATTTCCAGTTTATAGTTTCTGTTGATGGAGTTTACTGGCTGTAGGTTTAGCAATGTGATATAGTAACTCTTTTCCTTTCTGCAAAGTGATATACTGTGCAGCTTCTGTTATTGTATCTGAATATAGTGTGATAGTATGAATATATAGAATATTTTAATATTTATTATTTACATTTAAAACTATGCAATCACTTCTTTTTTGAAGACTTACATGTATGTTGTTTATTGATGTTTCCCACGATTTTGCTGCTTTTCCATTGTGGGTGTTCTTATGTGGAACAGGTGCTTTGTTTTCTGCTGGATGACAAAAAGTCATAAGTTTCACTTTAAATGTTAGGTTGTTAGTTTGTAGAGATTGAGGTTGTTAGGCTTATTTTTTATATTAGGGTGACTTTATACTTTTCTACTAAGATATGTAAACTTACTTTTTTATATATCTTTAACCCCTTCGACGCTTATGACGGAACGGATCCGTCATGCACGTCGGTTGGGCTGTGCTCATGACGGAACCGTTCCGTCATGGCCCCGCCCGCGCTCAGAACCTTCAGCACCGCGTGGGAATCCGCGCAGCGCTGAAGGGGTTAATGCCTTTTTGATAGTGTTTATTTTCAGGCATTTTATTGCTGGTTCCAAGGAGTGGGTTTTTTCTCTGAGGAAGTCTATGTAAAAAGAAATAAATTGAATAGTATTTAATTAATTATTTGTTATTTAATCAATCAATCAATCAACCATTTGAAGAGTGCAAAAATGTACCCTTATGAGTTTCTGGGCACTGAGGGTGCAGAGTCTCAGTCGAAAAGCCAGCTCTTGAGTTTGAGGTGCTGTTTGGAGGTGGAGGGGCAGGTCGTTCCTGGTCTTGGCGGTGATGTAGGAGAGGGGGTGAGCCCCCCTGTGGCTGTGCCTGATGTGGGGTTTGTGCATGAGGGCAAGTGAGGTAGAGTGTAGATATCTTGAGGGCAAATAGAAGTTTATTCGGTGATTGATGTACAAAGGTCCTTGGTCAGGAAGAGCTTTGGAGGCATGTGTGAGGATCTTGAACTATCATCTTTTCTGGACATGGAGCCAGTGGAGGTTTCTGAGGTGAGGAGTGATGTGGGTCCATTTGGGGAGGTCCAGTATGGGTCTGGCTGCAGTGTTCTGTATGGTCTGGAGTCGTCTGAGGAGCTGGGTGGAGATGCCGGCATGGAGAGCATTGCCACAGTCAAAGAGGCTGGTGACGAGGGCCGGTGTGGTGGTTTGTCTGGTGTTGATTGAGATCTATCTGAAGATTCTGCAGAACATGCAAAGGGTGTTGAAGCAGGAGGAGGCAACTGCCTTGACTTGAAGTTTAATGGTCATTTGGCTTTCGAAGATGATGCAGATGATGCTTGCATGGTCGGTTAGTATGGGTCTAAGTTCTGCTGGCCACCAGCTGGAGTCCCATGTGGAGGTTTTCTTCCCGAAGTTAGCACTTCTGTTTTGCTGGAGTTGAGTTTGAGGCAGTTGCCTCTCCTCCATTTGACTATGCTGGTCATGGCATTGCGGAAGTTGGCTTTGGAATTGGAGGGGTCCTTGGTGAGTGAGAGGATTCGTAGAGTGTTGTCGTAGTAGGAGATTCTGTTGACTCCGTGGGATCCAACAACATCTGCGAGGGGGGTCATGTAGATGTTGAACAGAGTGAAGCTGAGGGATAATCTTTGAGGTACACTGCATATGATGTCCTTGGGTGCAGAGGTGAACAGAAGCAGATGGATGCTCTGTGTGCGTCCTGTAAGGAAGGAGGAGATCCACTTGAGGTTGTATTGCCTTATGCAGATGTTGTAAAGTCTGTCGATGAGGGTGTGGTAGTAGATGGTGTCAAACTCGGCAGAGAGGTGAAGGAGAATCAAGGGCACAGTTTCTCCATGGTCGAGAAGCATTCTGACGTCATCTGCTGCAGCGATCAGCACAGTCTCAGTGCTGTGGTTGGCACGGAATACTGATTGTGAAGCTTCAAGGAGGTGGTTGTATTTCAAGTATTTGGTTAACTGTTGGTTGATGGCTTTCTCGAGTGAGTTCCTTAGCTGTGTAGGGGAGCAGTAAGATCAGTCAGTAGTTTCTGAGGTCGCTGGTGTAGAGGGAGGGTTTCTTTAGGAGGAGTATGACCTCAGCATGTTCCAAACTTTCTGGGAGGGTTGCTGTGGAGATAGAGGTGTTGAGGATGCTGGTGAGCTGGTGCTTGGGTGACAGGAGGGATAGTTGGCCCCCAAGGACATCCTTGAATGCCAAGTAACCCTCCTGTTACCTCCAGTAAGTCCCACACAGCACAATTGCCGAGAGGATTTCAGAGACCATGCCCCCTTTCTCCATCACTTTACAAATGAGCCTCCTGGTGCACTACTAGTTGGGAGATGAAGTCCCCTTGGCTATTGAGGGTCCCTGGGGGCTAACTACCCCTCCTGTTACCTCCAGTAAGACCCATACAGATGGATTGCTGCAAGGTCGTCAGATGCCACACACCGCTTTTCCACCACTCTGAAAATGCACCTCCTAGCACACTACTGGTTGGAGGAAGTAGTATACTTTAGTCATGAGTCTCTCAAGAGTAAAGTGGACTTCCTTTCCCAACCAGTAGTGTGCCAGGAGGTGTGATTGCCGTGTGGAGGAGAAAGGCGTTGTGGCCTCCACAGACCTCTCAGCAATACCCCTCTTTGGGGCTTATTGGAGGAAACAGGAGGGCTTGTCAGCCCCCAAAGACCCTCTGGAGCCAAAGGAACTTCATCCAGGAGGCGCGTTTGCGGAGTGATGGAGAAAGGGGGAGGGGCCTCCAGTAAGTTCCCATGCTTTATATATATATATATATATAATCTTTTTTTCAGGGAAGGGGAGCTGTGCAGCCCCCCTTCCCTGGGCCGATTTCAGCCCCAGGGACCCCATCCCCGGGGTTACTCCTATATGAAATAGTGAAGAGGCCCGATCACTTGGACTTTCTTTCTTTTTTCTTTTCTTTTTTTTATTCAAGGGAGGGTAGCCATGCGTCCCCCTGGACCCCATCTCCAGGGGTCAGCCCTATTTTATTTCTTTTATTTTTTTAAAGGAGACCACCTCCCAGGCCAGGACTCTACTGTGTGTGCCCTGGTCCCACCCAGGGCACCCACTCTCATCTGTTGGTGATCCATGCTGGGAGCCTGAAGGCCAGCTGCCCATCTCCTGCAGAAGCCGGCATTGCATTTGGACAGAGACCTTTGGGGATTTGCGCGCTATACAAAAATCTTTGACATTTGACATTTGACAGGGAGCTGCTGAATATGCAGCTCCCTCTGCACAAAAGCAATTCTGCTCCGCTTTCAGCAAGTGAGAGCTTGCTTGCTGAAAGTGGAGCAGAGTTTGCTATGGCTTGGCGGGAGTAGTTGCTGTGCTATGCCATAGCAAACTGCAGTGTCCTGTGGGTGGGCATCCCTGGACATTGTAGGAGCCGTTTCTGACAGTCCCCAGTGCCATGTTGGCTATAGGAGGGAGGCCACACAGCCCCCCTCCATTGCTGGAAAGCCCTGAGGAGGTGGTGGTCCCTGGGGCTGCAGGGAGGGTACGTGCCCCCCATATTAATTCCTTTTTTAGCCCCAGGAAGGTGGCAGTCCCCAAGGCTGCAGGGGGGCCAGAGTCCCTCACAATATTTTTACATTTAGCCCCAGGGAGGTGGTGGTGACCGGGGCTACAAGGGGCCCAGTGGGCCCCCGCATTAATACCTTTGCCCTGGGAAGGTGCGATCCCCTGGGCATGGGGGCCATGCGCCACTCATTTCTTTTCACTAAAGCCCCGTGGAGGTGGTAGTCCCCAAGCTGTGGGGGGTAGGAATGGCCCCCGCATTATTTAACTGTAAAGCCCCAGGGAGGAGATGGCCCACAGCGCTGTGGGGGTGTCTGCATGGCCCTCCCCCACTTTCAATAATGCATAAAGCCATGGGGAGGTAGCAGTTCCTGAGGCAGCAGGGGAGGTCATAGGGGCCTCCCCCACACTAATCTATCACATAGCCCCAGGGAGGTGGTGGTCCTTTGTGCATGGGGTGCCGCATGAGCACCACCCACATATTTTTTAAAACATTCTCCTGGAATTTGGCCCACCCAGCGTCGTCTTTTTTAAATTTTTCAGCAAATCCACCTGTGAATTAACAGCAAACATTTTTTTTTAAATGCCTTTATCCCCTGGCAGGGTCCCTATGGGACCCCCCCCCCCTTATGTTGAGGGTGAGGGTATTGCTACCCTGCCCCCTTTTCTTTATTTTTCACTTTAATTGAGGTCCCAAGTCAGCTGCCAACATTTCCCGTTTGAAGTGTTTGCAGCCAATCAAATTTTGGTAGGATCCGCAAGTCCACTGCAAGGAGTCGCATCCCCCGATTTCTAGATTTTTTAAGCTTAAATATCTTTGAAACTACTGAATATATTTACACCAATAAACTTTAAATACCTGTAGACATTACATGAGGAAAATGCTTTTTGGGACGCCCCTTTTTTCCCAGCCCCTGCTTGTTGGATCACCCTAAAACTTTCGACACAGCAGCTGAACCAAAAAGGGGAAGTTCTTTGAAAGTTTTATGAAGATTCATCAAGCGGACTCAAAGTGATTGGCAAAACAGACAATGCTTTTCCTATGGATACTTTGGTCCTAACTATAACTACCTACCGGCGACGGTGGTGGGAGAAGGAGGTGGCATGGACTGAGGAAAATTAAAATGAAAATTTCACCCAAAAGTTTGCTCTTTGGACCCGCTTCATAGATTACTTGTTTATCTTGTGAGAAGAAACTGAATCTGAACTGAACACCTTCTTGGAAAAACTTAACTGCAATGATCTTAACTTGCAATCTATGAACACACACATAGAGTTGTTTACACTGTGAATTTCTAGATGAGGATTCATAGGAAACGTACTGCCATTAACTCCTTATTACATGAAAATAGTGGTCCCCCATCTGCCCTCAAATGGAGCATCCCATATAGCCAAATGTTAAGGGCCAAGAGAATATGCTCTACGGAAGAACTTTACAATAAAGAGGGATGCGATATGGTTGAACGCTTATCCCAGAAATGTTTTAGAAGATGCTAAAAGGAGAGCCAGTGAAACAAAGCGAGATCAGCCATTGTACGTACAAGGTAACTATCTAAACAAGAAGGACCATGAGGTGAAACGATTATCCCTGGGCTTTGACATGGTACAATCAACCATTTAAAAAATCTTACAAAAAAATTGTCACATTCTAAAAAAGGACGAACATCTTGAAAATGTTGTTTGAATGGCTCCTTGGATAACCTTAAAAAAAGTAAAATCCTTTCGAGTTATTTTAACTTCCAGCCATCAATTAGGACCCTAAGAAGGATGAAAAAAATTGGCTCTCTGCAAACATGGGAAGTTTTATAAAGTGCAGCGCATGTAAAGCATGCAGGTATGGATCTAATTGTAAAAAGTATCAAATATTTGAAGGTCATATGGTCTCAATCAATGACAGGATCTCTTGCAATATAGACCATATTGTTTATGCCCTTAGATGTGGCTGTGACAAGTTATACACTGTTAGCACAATCAATAAGTTAAAGCTGTGAATCTTACAACTGATACGAGTGATAAAAAATGAAGACAAGAATTTTTCGGTGGCTTCCCATTTTGAACAATGTCATAGTCACTCCTTGGACGCAATCAGCTATTGTGGAATTAAGCATATTAAGCCACACCCAAAGGGAGGAGACCAAGAAAAAGAGCTTAGAAAACAAGAATCCCGATTAATAATCTCAATTAGGAACGGAGATACCTTAGGGCCATAATGCTGATGCCGAACTATATGTCCAATTATTATTACCATGATATAGGAATTCTATGATACACTCCCTCTTGACTTTGATATGTGTTTTATGCTCCATTTGTCTATATTAATATACTTTTAAAAGGTTTTAAGGTGCAAGTTGTGAAAGATAATTGAAGGAAATTTTATGTCACCATTTCACATTAGGCATTTTACACGTAGTAGGGCTGTGTATTTTAGCATCGTGTTCATTTAGCATTTTAAAGGATTTAAAATAATATGACCCATTGAGGAATGGTGGCTTGTTATGTTTTCTGTACATCTATGGGCACATGTGCAATTAAGCATTTTGTGCTTTATGAATATGTTCCTATTTACATGAAGATGAAGAGAAAAAAAATACACAATTTTTGGTACAAATAGAAAGGTGCATTTATGAGCAAATGTTCACAGAGAGTTCCAACAGTAACCCCAGCCTCGAGTACCTCTGGCTTCCCAAGGAAACAAAAAATCAAATGATGAAAGAAGTACATAGGCTGAAAGCATGGACATGAATGCCTGTTCCTAAGACAGGTACTGTGGTCTGAAGTTTTTGTTAGTCAGTCAAGTATGGCAGATGACCCTGAATTTGCTGATAAACAAAAATGGCATAGACTCAGCATTTATTAGATTCACCCACAATCACCGAAAGCAGAGGAATGAGGTGCAATGAGAAGGATTCACTAGGCAAACATAAAAAAGGGTGAATGTTGCAATGAGAAGGAAGAGAAAGTCAGAAAGCCGTAGAGGTGGTTGATTGATTGACAGCTTTTGACAAAGTTTCTCTTAGACATTTTTTGAGACTCTGATAAAAACCACCTGCTGTCACTTTGTCAGTTCCTGAGGTCTCAGAGATAAGACACTGAAAATGGGTTACGTAAGAAAAAAGTACTTAAACACCTTACTGTAGCATTAATGACCCTTTAGGGACTTTTTGAATTGTTTGTTTTGTTTCAAAAGGTCTTAAAATTGAGTCAAAAAGTATCATATTGAGATGAGATTGGGCTCTGTTTTAAAATCAAAAGGAGCAACTAGTCATGGTAGGGCACAAGCAAGTCCCAAAATAACCTGTTCTCAGCCCCCTGGTAGCTTGACACAGAGCAGTCAGGTTGAACTTAGAGGAAGAGTATAAAGTAATTGTGCAAAACTTCAAACAGTAAAATAGTGAAAGCATCACACAAACATAATCCCACACCAGGTTGAGAAGAGGCAGTGATATTGAATTTGAAAGTTTTTAGATAAAATAGGACCAAAAGGCAAAAACAGCAAGTGTGGATATCTGGTCACACCGGGTTGGTAGAAAGTCCTAAGTTCAGGCCTACTGAAATGGGGTGGAGGCTGGCTACAAGGACCCAGTTAGACCAGCAGAACAGAGTCCCTTAAATCCTGAACTTTGAAGCATTGCATGGATCCACTTCGAAGATGCTTTGCGCAGTGGACGGTGCTTGCAGTGCGAAGTCCTGTGTCAGGGTTGCAGCACACTGTTGGGGCGATGTGTCAGTTTCGAAGAGCTGTAAGTCTATGATGCGGAGTCCAGCGTCGTCATTGAGGCTACCATCGACAAAAGATGTGAGGGCCAGCGCTGAGGATGCATCATGCGGTGGCAGTTGCAAAGGCGATGTCAGCTGCGGTGAAAACTCAGGTCTTTTGCAACAGGTCCAATCCACACAGCAGCGGAGATGCATCGGTTCTGCTCGGGGTTGTGATGCACAGTAGAGGAGATGCATTGCTTTTGCTGGTACCGCAGCGGCTGGCAAAGCACCTTAGACCCCTTTCCAAGTGTCCAGGACTGGGGTGGCACTACTTGGCAGGGTAGACTCCCAGATGGCAGTGTCCAAGTGATGATGCAAGGCTGTTGGAAGCTTGTTATGTTCCTGAGGCTTCATATCAAAGAGACCAGCCAACAAGCCCTTGGAGTCACTCTGGGTTCTGTGTTCAACTGATGCAGGTCCAGTCCTTCTCGCCCAGGCAAGAGGGCAGCAGGTAGTAGTTTAGCACAAAAGGGCAACAGTTCCTTCAGAGCAGCAGTCCATCAGAGTGGCTATCCTAGTAGCAGCACAGCAGTCCTTCTTCCTGGCAGAGTATCCACAGGTCCATAAGTCTACTGTAGTAGTGGTGTCTGAGGTCCTTCCTCTATAGACAGTTGTAGCTTTGAAGTGGGGAGAAGTTTCCAAATGCATGTCTTTGAAGTTAGTACATTCCCTGCTGGACTAACTATAGGGGGTATGCAGCCCATTGTGTGGAGACAGGACACAGCTTACTCAGGTGTAAGTGAGACTTGGCCCAGCTCCCCCCTCACATTCTGCCAGTGATGGCCCATCCAGGCACATCTAAGCTTTCTTTGTGTGAGGCTGTCTAGGAAGAATATACAAAGCACAACTACCAGCTGCACCCAGTCATGTGACCAGAGACAGGTTGCAGGTATCAAATGGCTAAGGCTAGAAAATGCTAACTTTCTAAAAGGGGCAATTTGGAATTTTGAATTAGGATTCCAGGGACACTAAACATGAACCTATCATCTCTTCCTATATGGAAATCACACTTGTATAATGTAATAGGGAAACTCCAAAGTTATCCTATGGGAGAAATATGCTTTGCAGTAGTGAAAAACAAATATTGGAGTTTTCACTACCAGGACATGTGAGACCTAAAAGCACATGTCCAACTTTTTAAACACCCTGCATTTTGCCATTTGGGCTATCTAAGGCCTACCATAGGCATGACATATCTGTTAAAAAAGAAGGTTTTGGCCTAGCAAAAGGCTTAGCTTGTCAGGTTGACATGGCAGATTAAAAAAGTTAAAACTTCACACACAGGCTCTGCAGGGCAGGCCTGAGACATGTTTAAAGGACTACATAAGTTGGTGACACAATCAGTGCTACAGGCCCAATGGAAAGGAAAGAATTGATGGACGGAATACTGGACTATGCAAACATTCACCCCCAGTCACAAGGATATGTGTTTAATCCATCATTCTTTTGCTCACCACACCACCCCAGTTTGGACCCATCCATATGCAAATCAGTCTTGACCCTGTTCCTTGTGGGAACAGTCCAGACCGTACTGCCAAGCCAGGTCCTCCCTGGACTGCAAACAAGCATCCTGGGTCCGGTTTAAGGGCATCAGCCTTCATCAACCAGGCTAGCTTGAATCTAGTGGTGTAGTGAGCATGTGACCCACCTCTGGGCATACCCTTCCCAGTTAGGGCAACATATGCAAAAGAAACAATTGATGGACGGAATGCTGGACATTACAGGCCCTGGGCACATGCAGTGCACTTTACTATGGGTGTGTAAGTAACTTAAATATTCCAATTGGGGATAAGCAGTTGTTACCATGTTTAGGGGAAAAAGCGCAATTACTTTAGCACTGGTTATCTGTGGTAAAGTGATTAGAGCCCTAGGGCCAGCAAAAACGAAGTCAGCAAAACAGGAAGTCTGAAAGCACAAAATATAGGAGGAAACCATTCAAAGGGCCCCTTAGAAAGATTTTTAAAATGCAGCTAGAATTGAGTCAGAAAGGCTGCCATTACCAGACGAGGGGAGAACCTCAGTCGGCTAACTGGACTATCCAGCATGGTTGAACTGAAATGCCATCTAAACACCATAGGACCAAAGCTTGGTTACCAACCATAGAAGTCTAAAAGTGAGACCTCAGGAAAAAAGAAATAGAGAAAGTAAGGAATTGATTAAAATAGACACTTCAACAATGGTAAGGATCAATGCACTTGAGACCATGACCAAAAGGTGCCAGAGAAAAGGACAGAGCAAAGGTCTCTGAGGAAAGTATGTAGTAAGGTCAAGGATCAAAAGCTAAGGAAAGACAAACTTGAGAGTGAAAGCAGAAGCAGGGAAATAAAGGAAGTACAGAAGGAAACTGTTGGACTCGGCCCTTCTGTTAGTGATTTTTGGCTTCTGCGCACTTTACCACTGTGTCCCAGGGTAAAGTGAGTGCGTGTAGTGAGGTTGGCCTGCCCTCCCATAGGAATGCATGGGGGAATGTATGTGTCCCTGGTAGTTCCTGATGCGTGGGGAGTGCAGGTGCGAGTTTGGTATGTGCGGACTCGTGTGATGAAATGCTGCACGATGATGTGTGCGGCGTCAATGTGTGGAAGTGCCACTTCTAGAAGTTAGCATTTCTGTGTGCAGTGTGAGATAAGTGCCTTGTCTGGCGATTGGCTGGCTGAGGTCATGTGATGGGCTAGGGAATCCCCAGAGTCAGGAGGAGTCACCCAGTGGTGAATGGGGAGATCAGCAGCCAGATGGGTGAGAGGAGTACACCTGGGACCTGAATAGGGCTGGGCTTTCCCCTCACAATGCTGGCTCCGCCCCCTGTGGTGCGTCTGATGGCCCTGGCCTGTCCTGTGAAAAGAAGGAGAGGAGCTGAGCAAAACAAAGTGCTCAAGTGCTCCTGAACCTGCTGTAACTGGTTCTGCCCTAAACCCTGTGCTGTGCACAAAACAAAAATGTGTATAAAAAGGGGCTGTGACCCCTTACAAAATGTTCTCACTTGTTCCTAACTTTAGGGGGACACCCTGCCAGGAGGAACCGCCGCGGGACCCAGCTGCTGCTTCCTGAGGGTCCCTGCGTGCTGGCCTACCTGGCTGTGCTTTGCTGGGGTCCCCCCAGCCCAAGGACTTGCTGGGCTCTGCCCTTTCTCTAGGAGGGTGCTTCAGGGGGTGTTGGCAGCGAAGGGAAACTGCCTGGGCCCCCCCTTTCTCGGCTGCTCGAGCGGGAGCCTACCCCACTTTATTAGGGAATTAATATCCCTAGCGGGTGCCCACCCCGCCAGGGACCTTGCTGTTTTCTTTTTATTGTCCTCGCGGGTGCCCACCCCGCTTATTTGAATTGGTATCCTCGCGGGTACCCACCCCGCATACTTGTGCCTGTCGCGGGTGCCCACCCCGCATTATGTACTTAAAGAACGGGAGCCTACCCCGTATATCCACTGATTTATATCCCTAGCGGGTGCCCACCCCACCACTTAAACCACGGGAGCCTACCCTGTATTGCCTCCGGCCTTGCCACAGCACCGCGCCGGCTCCCCGCTGATGTTAGAGGGGAGCCGCGCTGGGATTGGTGCTCGCGCCGGGATTTGCCCGGCAACCGGAGAGCGTCCTCGAGGACGTCAGGCCTGTGGAAGCTGGAGCGGGGCTACTGCGCATGCCCCAGGACTGTCCCGGAACCAGGAAGTCCCGGAGTCCCAGGCGGGGGCTCTCGTGAGGCGGAGGGAAGCCCCGGATACTCCCCCGCGCCGGCCGTCGGCCCGGAAGCTCTGAGGCCTGTGGGAGGAAGCTGCGGGAGCCAGCAGGCCAGCGAAGAGGAGCAGAGTCCCCAGAGAGCAGCCCGGTGAGTTAGAAAGGGCTGTGGGACTCCGTGTGTGTGTTGTGGGTGCCGGTCCCAGACCGGTCTACTTCCTGGGCGGCCCCCGTCTGATAGGGGGGGTCGCTCAAACAGTTGGGGGCCTTATTATTTGTTTAGAGTCCAGAGGGACTCCACCCACCTGTGCCAACATTCCTGGGGGCATATTTGTTTTAGAGCCAGAAAAGGCTCCAACGAAGGGGGCATTATTGTTCAAGAGCCAGAAAGGCTCCAACGATGGGGCACAATTGTTCACAGAGCCCCATGAGGCTCTAATGCTTTGCTGACTTGGTCCCAGAGCCGTGTGAGGCTCCAACATTTGGGGGCCCTATTTTCTCAGAGCCCAGAGAGGCTTACCTTGTATGTGGTGCAGTTGCTATACACCACCAAGTCACTATGAATACCATACACATGGAACTTGAGGCACTCCTCTCTGTACAGAACCTGTTTGGTACACCACTTCCTAGGACCTGAATTTGCCAGGCACCACATTCCCTGAGGATGTCACTCACATAGTGGATTCTCACATTTACCTCTCCCTTGTGCCCTGTGGTTCTTCTATCATTTTAGCCATGGTACTTGATTACTACACACTCCTCTCTCTCATCTATTTTTGCAAAGGTTCAAAAAATAGCTGAGCCAATCTGCTAGGTCTTTCAGCGGTGGGATATGGGTATACACTCTTCATGTCTCCAACAAACTGAATTATTAATTTGGGAAGGGATGGCTTTCCCAACGCAATAACATGTTAAGTTGCAACATAGGTCTACTTGAGCCTCTACACAACTTCTGGGGGCTGTGAGCAAGCAATTCCCTAGTGAAATGTGCATTACATTAAAACTGTACTAATAATTTAAATGTCAGAATAAAATTCCCAAACAAAAATAGAGAAAATATAATAAGCAAAAACATACCAAAATTATCAAAATCGGAAAAGGGGGATTAGAGATATCTATCTTAAGGTTTTAAAGTATACAGCACCTAGAAAAAGTATTGAACCAGTGAAAAATGTAGTTTTCAGTTGACCAGGAAGTGCAAAGGAGTGGAGATTTGTTACAACAAACTTGTCAATATGTTAAAAGTTTTTACCTCCACAGTTTGACAGAGAGGACACTGTCAAATTGTGGCAAACATCCCATTCACCATATTACATATGCCATAGACTATAATGTACTTGTCATAATGGACAGGACAGCTGCCACATTTGTGATGGAGTATCACATTTTCTCAACTCCAAATAAGGTCCTCAATCTACTTTTTGTAGATTTTGGGCCAGATGTAGGTAAAACCAAAATACTGAGGGCCTCATTTATGAAAAGTGATGCATCACTGCGTGAAAGCAGTGATGCGTCACTTTTCTCTGCGCCCTCCCTGCGACTCCAATGATGCGTCATATTTACAGTATGACGCATCATGTCGCAAGGAGTCACAGATACATCAGTATTTCTGACGTATCTGTAGGCGCAAAAGTGACGCATTGCTGGAGTGTGTCACAAAAGTGACGCAACTCCAGCAATGTGTCCTTTTACATGGGGCAAGCCCCATGTGAAAGGGCCTGCGTCAGTCTTACGCCTGATGTGAGGCAGGCGCAAGATATTGATGCATTTGTACCCTAGAAGTGGCGCAGTGAAATCTCGTAGATTTCACTGCGTTACTTCTACGATGCTTATTTACGTGGGAACGCCCACCCTGCATACATTATACCTGACGCAGCTATAATGTAGCGCAGGAGTTTACAAAGTGACGCATCTACCTAGATGCGTTACTATGTAAATATGGTGCAACAAGGTCCAGTTTTTACGCAGCTGATGCGTCACAAAAAGTGACGCACCGGCGGCGTAAAAGTGACGCAAGGACTCATAAATGAGCCCCTGAGTCCTTAATAGCGAATTTTAACGATTCGTAATTAAGAACTCGGTATTTCAGATGTAGATAAAAAATTGGTAAAAATTACCGATTTGTTAGAAATCGGTAACATTTACCGATTTGATAAAAATGTGTTAAAAAAATACCGAATCCCCATTACCGAATCGGTATTACTGATTCCCTAATACCAATTCGATAATTAGCGAATTCAGGATTTTGAAAAATAGCTAATTGTTGAATCAGCCAACCTGTGCTACCTCATTACCCCACAGCCAGGAAGTGGCCACACCCATGCAGCTGCACTGATCCTTAAGCTGTTGAAGAGGCAGGGAGCACAGCAAAGAAGCCAGGAGCAACTTTTCCAGATTTTTGCTGACATCCAAGACCAGAAATGGACAATCAGGATAAGGATAAGGAGGCTGGAGAGCGCAAAAGGAAACACAAGTTCACTGAGAGTGAGCTGGAGGTCCTGATTGAGCAGGTTACAAAGGACCATGATAACCTGTTTGGAAAAAATTCCCTGTCGTCCCTGAATCACAGAAGAGGCAGATATGGCTGGTCATCCAGGAAAGGATTAATGCCATAGGTGTCACCCAGCGCTCCATTGAAGAACTTAAAAAGCACTGGTATGACCTCAGGAAGCGTGCAAAGGAGAGGTTGGCAGAGAGAATGAAGCAAGCCAAGCAGACAGGTGGAGGGAGATTCACAGCATCTGCACCAACTGCCCTGTATCTCCTGGTGGAGTCCACCCTCCAGCCGGAGAGTGTGAGTGAGATTGGGGATGCAGACAGCTCAGCCAGAGCTGGCAACAGGCAAGGTAAGATGCATGCACAGCATGCTGTGCCTCCCACTCCCTCACCCCAATCCCCAATGAGGCAGTATGATTCCCACTCCAGTACATGTTTTACTAAAAACCAGCAATGCATTATGGGAGATGTAATCAGAAGTAACACATATCATAACAGTCAGTCCACTGAGCCCAAATGCATGTGACACACATCAGCAATTAGCAAGCAGAGGACAGTCAGTTTGATTGGCAGTCATGAAATTTATTATTACGCAAATGCTGCCAGACAAGTGAGAAAATGTACATTCTGTCTCCACAAGCGAGCCATCCTGCAGGACTGCAGAAGGGAACACAGGAAAGGCACCCAGGAGAGAGAAAACACAGGAGGAGGAGGTCTTGTCGCCTGCAGAGCACACCACACCACCGCCATCACCACCACCATCACCATCACCAGCATCACCATCGCCACCATCACCGCCACTACCACCGAGAGCCAGGAGGCATACAGTGACTAGCCTCCCGCAGATAGAGGTGTCCGAGGATACCAGCATGGGAGGCCAACATTCCACGCTGGCAGCGGATGACAACAGTGCAGGCACACAGTCCCCCACCGAGTGCGCAGGTGTCAGACGCCGCAGAGCAAGGGCAGCCAGTCCTGTTGCACAGGGCGAGGATCAAAGTGTATAATAGGGGAATATGCTCAGGGTGCAGCGCCTGCAAGGCAAAGCAGTCAGATCAGTGCAACGGCAGATGGTCCACATGAATAGACAGATGCTGGAAATCAAGGAGGGCATGGACAGCATGAACAATACTGTGGCTGAGGGCATGAGGGACATATCAGAGGCAGTGAGGCTGCTGTGCAGCAAAATGGATGAGGGTTGTTTGGCGAGGCGCAGGGACCGGCAGAAATTGGACAACCACACTAAGGACCTTGAACCGCCTCTCCACTGCCACCTCTGTGCTCTGCAGGCGCTCAGTGGCCATGCAGGAGGAGATGGCCCACTGCAGCCTTGACGTGGCAAGGGGGCTGGTCACAGTGACCAGTGCACTGGAAGTGCTACAAACAAACCAAATAGCCACTACAGGTGCAGGTGATGGGGGGGATAGTGAAGAGGTAACTAGCCGCAGTAGCATCACACCCCCGATAACCGAGTCCAGGAGGCACAGCGAAAGGCACAGCGCTGCCACAGGACAGACTGCCAGTGAGGACAGTGTGCCCAGGGAACGCAGCAGTGCTGCGTGTGGGCACAGGAAATAATGCCAGCCATCACCTGGTTTTGTGAAATGGGTGATGTAACCCATTTCGCCTTTGGAATGTCCATTGCATATTGGCCTGGCATGTTGAGGCCTTCATGTTGTGGCGGTGTGCTATGCTATTGCCTGAGTTAAGGTAAATAAAACACCGTTACTCAATTACAGTAACTGGCTGTGTCTCCTTACTTACTCAGAAATAGTTGCGTGTGATCTCAGCCTGTCTGTGTCTCCCATCTGGTGCTGCTGCCACACCTGCTGCGCTGTGCTCTGGCTGCAGACAATCCTCACCCTCGTCCTCAGAGTCAGTTAGTTCCACTGCTGTTCCTTTCTTTGTGGCAAGTTTATGCAGCATGGCACATGTTGCAATTATTTTACAGCAGATGATGGGGCGGTACTGACGTGCACCTCCACTTTTGTGGAGGCAGTTGAACCTGACTTTTTGGAGTCCGAATGTGCACTCCACAACATTGCGCGTCGATCTATGTGCCACATTGTATCTTCTCTCACTTGGGGTAGATGGGTTGAGATATGGAGTCAGGATAAAAGCCCGCACGGCATATGCGCTATCACCTGAGTGAGAAAGGAAGTGCCATTAATAACAGTCACCAACACATTCATCCAAGGTATACATCAGGGTGTGTCACATTGATTTACCTAGCAGTTATCCTTCTCCAAATTCGCCCCCAGCTAGACGTGTGTAGATCCCACTGTTCCTGAATATGTAGCAGTCATGTATACTCCCTGGAAATTTGGCTACAATGTCAGTGATGATGTGGTCCGCATCGCATATTACCTGCACATTGATAGAATGTGTAGATTTGCGGTTCCGATATATGTACTCTGTAGCTGCAGGTGGGCAGATTGGTATGTGTGTCCCATCAATGCACCCTATTACATGTGGGAACTGTGCCTTTTGATAAAAATCCTCTTTGGTTTTCTGCAGTTCCGCCTGTGTGCTGGGGAAGCGTATGTAGTGATGCATTCTTTGCATCATGGCATCCAGGAAATGTTGAAAAATCGGGACAGGCAACTCTGTGCCACACCACCTGCCACAGCTATCACCCCCTGGTAACTACCTGATACAAGTAGGTGCAGGCTACAGAGCACCTGAACATGTGTTGGTATAGCTAAGCCCTTGGTGTCTGCTGCTCCAGGAGTGGTCCGGTATCAGGTCTAGGATGGTTTGGGGGTCGATCCTGTACCTCTCATGGATTTCAGCCTCAGTCAGTTGGAACAGTGTAACACGCAGTCTGTACACGCGTTCCTCCCGTCTCCAGATCCTCAGTCCTGCAGCTTGCATATGAAGCCGCCTTGCAATGATGTAGAGGGCCGCCATTGTGTTCACACTGTTGCATTTTGGGGCTGTTTAAATGCAGTGCACCTGATTACCACCTGCTTTGAGTCAATGGTAATTAGCAACTCCTAAATACCGAAAAATGGAAAAATCGGTATTACCAAATTTTGGTACATCGATTTGTGAGTTTTTAAGGATTTCTTATTTAGCGATTCGGTATTTGGGGTTTCGGTGTCTGCTAATCGCAAATTAAGGATTCCGTAACTGGTTTCCCTTATTTCTACCGATTCCTTATTTGCGAGGGCGTTTGGTGTTACCTACATTGTACATGGCTAAATGCTGGTCGGTAACGCAGAAATTCTCCGATTTTCTGCGTTACCGACCCGTATTTAGCCACCTACATCTGGCTCTAAATTCTTTATGCAGCATAAGGACCAAAGCTAAAGCCAGAAAGGGTCACTCATAGTGCAATACATTATTGTTGAGTTCCCACTTAAGCCATTGGTTTTGGTGTTAAAATATCTGAACAGGATAAAGTTAGATTTCTTCGGTTTAAGATCGTTTTGCAGTTTGCTGGGATAGATTTAGCACCTTGCCCCTGTCTAATGTTTTAACTTCGGACTTAGTCACTTTTTTGGTTCTCAAACATCCCCAACTGGGCAAGTCTGGAAGCTGTAATCTGGCAGGACCCCATGAGTCCACATTCTTTTTCCATGAAGTTCTGCTGAACCTGATGTCAATGCAAAATGTTCTCAATGGCACAAATATGATTTTATGCCATGACACGGAGGCCCACATTATGCAAAACTCCTTTATTGCCACAGCTCAGCAGTAACAATGAAGAGTATACAGAACTTGTGAACAGTCCATGAGCACACAGTTATCATCCTTCTTTGTTGCTGCTGCTCACACAGATAAGTACCTCTCTTTCATGCTTATTCATGCTTTTTCAATGCCTGTATGTTCGCTTGATTTTTGACAAATTATCTGCCTGGGTCCAATTGACCCTATTATGCGATTCTTTTTCTTCTTCCCGTTTTAGTTTAAGTTTAAATGCCTCTTTCCTTTTGGTCTGATGCCCACCTTTTCTCTCTCTATTCTCTATTGTTTACATAATGCCTTTTAATTTCGATTTGCTTGACAAGTTTAGCGTACTTCCCGTTGCCTTATCGGCCTCGTTCCGTGCCCGATATCTTTTTTACACCCAATATGCTGATCTTACCCTCACTCACGTCCTTTGAACGACTCAACTGCTCCTCACTGCCTAGTAACCCCAGCGCGGCGGAGATACCACCCATATGCGTCCACGCTTCCCTTTTCCTGTGTCAAAGCAGCTCGACTCCCCCGTCTCTCCTCGGAGCCGTTTTAATTCTCTCATTTCACCTCTGCGGTTCACATTTAATCGCGTACCGCAGAGGAGATGTATCTTTGAGGAAAGGACCCTAACAACTACCGCGCTCGTCTCCGTGCGTGGTTGTCTAAGTTACAGCAGTAAACCTTGACAGTTACTGCTGTAACTCAATCGACATTAGAACAACAACACGCATATCGTGCAGACGGATCTTTTCGCTTTGAAAATATCTTATAAACCCCCCTTTTTTCTGATTTATAACCAATACCACTTAAACAAAAAAAAAAGAAGAAGAAAAAAGGTAGGAAGGTAGGGTTGGACACATTTCTCTGGTTGGACACTTTTCTCTGGTATATACTACCGAAAAATTAAAAAAGGGGAAAGACAAGCTTGGTCACACTTGTCTTTATATAATTATTCACCCCCCCTTTTTTCATTATGTTTTCGAACCCTGATACCTCGCTAGAAGCCAAATTAGATCTAATGGTTTCAAAAGCCATGGATAAAGCCATGGATTCATTTAATGAAATTAATAATAAAAAAATGTAATGACACCATCAACAAAAAGTTTTAAATGTCTACAAGGGCATAGCCCTCTACTAGCGGCGCGCATAACTTAAGCGCAAAAGAAGGGACACTTAAGGCCCCAAAGAAAAGAGCTGGAACAGAACAAACTGGTTTAACCTCCAAAAGGACAAAGGTGTCATCCAAATCGGCTCGATCTCGCTTCCAAGGCGGAGACCAGAATGATGCCCAGGGCATCACAGAAGGGCAAGAGACAGGCCCACAACCCTATACATATTGACAGCGATGAGCAAAACGAAACGGAGATAGATCTCTCCTGCTCATCACCCTTTGATTCGTACATTGAGGTCCAAGAAGACAATTCAATTGAAAATTCTGAAGAGGCAAGCAAGGCCTCAGGATCCAAAATGGGTATCACTGACCCTTTCGGAGACAATATATTCGATCCACTGTTAATAAAACATCCCCTATCTCCCAAATGGCTACCGTCCCAACATGTAGCAGATTATATTAGCTTTTGGCTAAGAAGGGAGATCCCGAAAGAAGTGAGTTCCAGGATAAGATCGGAATGCCCTCGCCCATCCCTTCCAGACAAAATTGCTTTCACACCTGAACTCGACCCTAAGGTCGTCGCATTTATAGCCAAAGATGCAAAGGACCCAAGGAAGGGCATAGACAAAAGTCTTAGGTCATGTCAAGAACGCCTACTTGATTTAATTGGTCCGCTAACTAAAATTTTTGACATGGCCGAAAATGCCTACGTTGGTAGTATTCCTATTGATCCCAAGGAACTACGTGAATGGGTGCAAAGATCCATCTGCCTTCTTGGCAATGCAAACACTGCCATATCAAACGAACAAAGGAAGGGGATACTCCTTAAAATAGATCCCGAACTTATAGAGTTGCCTAACAAAGAGGCAGGGCCCACCTCTCAAGGACTCCTATACGGAGAAGACTTCATCCGCGATATGGCCAAATATGTTGGGGCGTTCAGCTCGATACAAAAGTCCCAACACGAAATTAAAAAAGTGTTCCAAGACAGAATTTTTGGATGGGCCGGTAGAATGCGGGGTCGATTCCCCGGCCGTGGACAACCCAACTCAAGATCCTTTCTGGGACGAGGATCTAGGTTCCAACAAACATCTTTCTACGGGAACCAAAACTTCTACCCTCAGAGACAACGCAATAGAGGAAGATCATTTCAAGGCGAGAGGAAGACCAGAAGTTTCTCAACAGATAGGAGCATCGACAGACCCTTCAGATACCCCTGTAAAGGTGGGAGGGAGACTAGCCCTTTTCTCTGGCAACTGGACATTGATTACCCAAGACCCGTGGGTCCTACAAACCGTCAAAGGTTACAAAATAGACTTTATAGACTTTCACTTCCAATCAAAAATACCCCGCGAGATATTCTTCTCCCAAGAACAGAAAAAACTAGTATCTCAGGAAGTCAAGGATCTTCTCGCCAAAGGGGCTATAAGAGAGAGCTCACAAACATGTTTCACCAGCAATATTTTCTTGGTCAAAAAGAAAGACAAAACACAGAGACATCTTACCACCACTTCAAGATGGAGGGAATACATCTCCTCAGAGACGTATTGAGAAGAGGCGACTGGCTAACACCCCTAGACTTAAAAGACGCCTATTTGACAATTCCCATCTGGCCCCCACACAGGAAGCTTCTCCAATTCACCAGGGAGGGAAAACTCTGGGATTTTTGCAGTCTTCCATTCGGACTGTCATCAGCGCCTTGGTGCTTCACCAAGGTCCTACGTCCAGTAGTAGCATGGCTAAGGGAAAGAGGTGTAAGACTAATAATCTATCTAGACGACATCCTTATCATGGCTCAGTCCAAGGTGACAATTTCTCAACACACGGACCTTACTATCCGCCTTCTGGAGCAACTAGGCTTTGGCATAAATACAAAGAAATCTTGCATTATCCCTTCTCAAGAAACCAAATTCCTGGGGTTCATGGTAAACACGATATCGGGAGAATTTAAGTTACCAAAGGAAAAGATAAAGAAACGCAGAAAGGAGTTGAAAAATATACTTTCTCTTGAATTTTTCCCCTTAAGACTTTTAGCGAGAATTCTAGGTCTCCTCTCCTCAACCATTCAGGCAATATTTCCAGGCCCTCTTCACTTCAGGGCCCTACACAGACTCAAAGTGAAAGCTTTGAAATCGAGTCTGTCTTACTCCCAGATGACTTCCTTAGACGTAGATTCGAGGAAAGAACTTTCTTGGTGGCCGAGAAATGCAGAAGCATGGAATGGCAAAGCCATCTTCGGGAAACCCCAGATTTGATAATAGAGTCAGATGCGAGTCTAGAGGGTTGGGGTGCCGCTTTCGCCAACTTTTCCACAGGGGGGCGATGGACACGCAAGGAGAAGATTCTGCATACCAACTGCCTGGAACTTTTAACTGGTTCCTTCGCGGTTCGAAGCTTTACCCAGAATTCGATGAAATGCTCTATAATGCTCCGCATGGACAATGTCTCTGTGGTAAAATACGTCAACAAGATGGGGGGACCACGTTCGAAAGGTCTGACCGAAATAGCGAAAGTTTTCTGGGACTATTGTTTGAACAAGGGACTGTCAGTCACAGAAGAACGCATCCCAGGTTTGAACAACGGCGTAGCAGACTGGTTCTCCAGAAATTTTAGGGATTCCAGCAACTGGAAGTTGAACAGGGGGACATTCTTGATCATTCAAGACCAATGGGGCCCCTTAGGGACAGACCTCTTCGCAGGCAGATTAAACACTCAGATGCCGAAGTTTTTCAGTTGGAGGCCAGACCCTTAGTCATGAGGGGTAGATGCCTTCCTCCAGAACTGGCAAGGCTTAAGACCATATGCCTTCCCGCCTTTTGTAATGCTTCCGCACCTTCTCTTACACGCTCGCCGATACCTTCAGAGTATGGTGGTAATAACCCCCCTCTGGAGGTCTCAAGCATGGTTCCCGGTCATCTTAGAGATGACCATGGACTTCCCAACCCTAATTCCACCTTTCAGTCGTCTTCTGCTGGGTCCTCAAGGCGAATCTCATCCCCTCCTAGACCAAGGAATCTTAGTCCTCATGGCATGGAAGATTTCGGGCGGCACTGGGAGATCCCTGGCCTTTCTGACACATATCTGAATCTTGGGCATCTGGAACAAGGAAGGCATATCGATTGGCATGGAACAAATGGGTTCGCTGGTGTCTTCAACGACATTATGATCCCGTTTCAGCTGATTTAGTTCACGTAGTCAATTTCCTATCGGAGAAATTTGCCTCTGGACTGAGCTATAGAACTGTTAATGTCTATAGGTCAGCAATAGCTGCAGGTCATTCCCTAATCGATGGTGTGTCTGTTGGTCAATCTCTCTTAACTAAAAAGCTTATGAGAAGCATGTGGGTTCTCAATCCTCCAACTCCAAAATATACAGCCTTAAGGGACGTGAGAAACATTTTACATCTTATCTCCTGGGGAGACAATGCTTCCCTCTCTCTCAAACGTATTTCTTATAAGCTTACTGTCTTACTTTACTTGGTTTCCTTTAGACGTACATCAGATGTCAAGGCGTTAGATGTTACTAGCAGAGCTTATCAACCAGAGGGAGTTTGTTTTTATCTTAGAAAAAGTACCAAAACTATGTCTTCCTCTATCTTCTATCCTTTCTTTCCTGAGAACGAAAGATTGTGTGTTGTCAAATGTCTTAAAGAATATGACAACAGAACTGTAAGCTTGAGAGGAACTGAAACACAACTCCTGATCTCCCATAGATCTCCTCATAAGCCAGTTTCTTCTCCCACTCTCATCAGATGGGTGAAAGAAGTGATGAGTGAATGTGGTGTCGACATTTCTATTTTTGGCGCACACTCTCTTAGGGGTGCATCAGCTTCTAAAGCTTTTATGCTTGGTGGAGGGCTCCAAGATATTCTAAGAGCCGCTGACTGGTCTAATGAGAGTATGTTTAAAAAGTGTTATTTTAGACCAATCAATAAAGTGTTTGACAATGTTCTTAATTCACTTTAAACTTGCATAATGTTGGCCTCCGTGTCATGCCATAAAATTTAGATTTTTCACAGCCTGCTGGGCAGAAAATCTGGATTTTATTAAAGTCACGGAGGCTAATATTATCCCTCCTCTAACTGTCCCTCCCTAAGGGTTTTATCTATTTCTTTCTTCTCAGAATGGAATATCTACGTTTGGTTAATGGAAATGACTCCTTCAACGTCATATTTGAAAGTTTGGATTTCTTGACTTTATTCTTTTGGTTCTCAGCATTGGACAAAGAAGGATGATAACTGTGTGCTCATGGACTTTATACTATTTCTAGAATGTTCACAAGTTCTGTATTCTCTTCATTGCTACAGCTGAGCTGTGGCAATAAAGGAGTTTTGCATAATATTAGCCTCCGTGTCTTTAATAAAATCCAGATTTTCTGCCCAGCAGGCTGTGAAAAATCTACATTTTCCTGCCCATCTGTTTGATTCCCTCCATGTGCAGACTAAACTCCTTGACAAACAACTTGGAAAGTTGCTCCTGGTCACTCCTGCAGCCTTGAGGTCATCAATGTAATTTTCTAGGCAGCTGGTCTTTCTCTGGAAAGGGTGCCAGGAAGGTCTCATCTACAGTGATCAGCTGGGCGTGGTTGGCATTGCCATAACAAGTTCAACATAAAACTGGAAACCAAACTCCTGTTGTGAACAAAAAACAACGGGTTATTAATCTTTGTCTTTCTTGTGCACTCTTTTAACTTCATCAATTATTACAATGTTTATACAATTTTGCAATGATTTGTTTGTAATGCTTGTGAATTGTTTCAACTTTTCTTCACTATTAGAATAGCTGCCATATTTTGTAATGGGTTTTTATTAATCACATATTGAAATAGTATTCTCCTTCAGCTTTATATATACATCCATGTTGTAGGTTGCAGAATCCCTGGGTGCACTCAGGAGTTCATGGATCTTCTTTCTTACAGCTTTCAGGCAATCTTCTTTCTTCAAGATTAGGGGTGGGTGTAACTTGCGTAATTCTTTGTAGTAGAATCACTCGTAATTACCAGAGAATCCTACAAGATTACACAGTATTATGTGAGAAGAGTAATTCTGCATTAAGCCCTATTTCTTAGCGCCAAAATGCCCCCTGCCTCCATTTTGGAGACAAGGGGGAGTTTTGGTGTTAAGAAACAGTGGCAAATACCACAGAACACAAATACTGAGTGCGAACAGGCACTCTTATGTTCTAAATGTGGTCTTGGGTATAAGATTTCCCCCCAACTTACTCTCGGCATTTAGCACAATTGTCTTAAAACATATTGCATCCAAAATGGAAGCAAGGATTTATTCTTGCACTAAAAAATAGTGCTAAATGCAGCAGAAGACAAATAGCGAGTACAAGCTGCCACTCGCGCTTCCTAAATGTGCTCTCGCTGTAGGAATTTTTCTCCATAATTATGTGAGGAAGAGTAATTGCATAATTATTAGTAATTCTGGATAGAAAGAGTAACGCAGAGATCCCGAAATTTCTCAGATTAGTCCAGCCTCATTGAAATTCTGCCCAGGCCTATTCAAAATGTTTTTTTCCCAGGAATGTTCTGAGGTGGTACTGGAAAGTGCCAATTGTATCCTGCGTGCTAGCCACTGATTGGAAAATATCCTACCCCATTCCTCACTGTTCAATTCCACTATCCCTACTTTCTTTTTCAGCACTTCTTCTTTGGTTTAGTGTACAATTCTCGCACAAACATTAAAGTCAAGATGGCTTCCACCTTCCTCCACTTATATTGGATCTGGGTCTTCTCTCGCCACTCCCTATTTATTTGAGGTGTGCTCTCTTCTGGTAGGGTTCAAACAGGTTTTCTTTTTGCTGAGGTTCGAAGCCAGAACGTCGAGGATGCACTAGGAATAAATTAGAACAATCTCGACAAGATCCACCTGGCGTCACCAAGTCAAAAGGAAACGTGCTGAGGCTGCACTTTGTACTTCCATTCGATTCTGACCACCTTTGAAACAGCTAATCCATAATAAATGGCCTGTTATTGAAAATGCTCATCCATTCCTGGGCCAAAAGGTGACGCCTTTCTCCTGTGGGAGCATGGTCATTAACAAGTAGCTAAAATATGTATTGGACTTAACTGTAGAACTGAGGGACATTGGTATTAAAATAGATTTTAGTTAGTCAGCGCAAAGTTCACTTTCTTAAAGTTACATTTCCACTTAGAATGTCAAACAATTACTTCCACCACTATTGTGGAATTAAGAATATTAAGCCACACCCAAGGGGAGGAGACCAAGAAAAAGAACTTAGAAAACAAGAATCCTGATTAATAATCTCAATTAGGAACGGAGATACCTTAGGGCCATAATGCTGATGCCGAACTATATGTGCACTTGTAATTATTATTACCATGATATGGGGATTCTTTGATACACTCAGCTCTTGCCTTTGATATGTGTTTTATGCTCCATTTGTCTATATTAATATACTGTTAAAAGGTTTTAAGGTGCGAGTTGTGAAAGATAATTGAAGGAAATTTAATGTCACCATTTCACATTAGGCATTTTACACGTAGTGGGGCTGTGTATTTTAGCATTGTGTTCCTTAGCATTTTAAAGGATTTAAAATATTATGACCCATTGAGGAATGGTGGCTTGTTATGTTTTCTGTTCATCTATGGGCAAATGTGCAATTAAGCATTTTGTGCTTTATGAATATGTTCCTATTTACATGAAAATGAAGAGAAACAAATAACTCAATTTTTAGAATAGAAAGGTACATTTAAGGGCCAATGTGCACAGAGATTTCCAACAGTAACCCCAGCCTCAAGTACCTCGGGCTTCCCAAGGAAACAAAAAATCAGATGATGAAAGAAGTACATAAGCTGAAAGCATGGACATAAATGCCTGTTCCTAAGACAGGTACTGTGGTCTGAGGTTTTTCTTAGTCAGTCAAGTATGGCAGATGACCCTGAATTTGCTGATAAATAAAAATGGCATAGACTCAGCATTTATGAGATTCACCCTACAATCACTGAAAGCAGAGGAATGAGGTGCAATGAGAAGGATTCACTAGGCAAACATAAAAAAGGGTGAATGCTGCAATGAAAAGGAAGGGAAAGTCAGAAAGCCATAGAGGTGGTTGATTGTTTGACAGCTTTTGACAAAGTTTCTTTTAGACATTTTTTGAGACTCTGATGAAAACATCTGCTGTCACTTTGTCAGTTCCTACGGTCTCAGAGATAAGACACTGAAAATGGGTCACATAAGAAAAAAGTAATTAAATACCTTACTGTAGCATTAATGACCCTTTATGGACTTTTTGAATTGTTTGTCTTGTTTCAAAAGGCCTTAAAATTGAGTCAAAAGGTATCATATTGAGAAGAGATAGGGCTCTGTTTTAAAATCAAAAGGAGCAACTCAATTTAAAGTATCTTTAGTCAGATTTTACAACTTGCATTTTACTTTTGAAAGATGTTAGAAATTGGGTTACTGATTGACTGGATGTGAGCCCTGGTCAAGCAGCAATCACAATCATAGTCATGGTAGGGCACAAGCAAGTACCAAAATAACCTGTTCTCATCCCCCTGGTAGCTTGGCACAGAGCAGTCAGGTTGAACTCAGAGGCGAGTGTAAAGTAAATGTGCAAAACTTCAAACAGTAAAATAGTGAAAACACCACACAAACATAATCCCGCACCAGGTTGCGAAGAGGCAGTGAAGAGTTTTTTGAGAAAATAGTACCAAAAGGCAAAAGCAGCAAGTGTGGATATTTTTAGGAGAAAGTCACAAATTCGGGCCTACTGAAATGGGGCAGAGGCTGGCTACAGGGACCCAGTTAGACCAGCTGAACAGAGTCCCTTAAATCCTGGATTGTGAAGCATTGCATGGATCTACTTCGAAGATGCTTTGCGCAGTGGACGGGGCTTGCAGTTCGAAGTCCTGTGTCAGGGTTGCAGCACACTGTTGGGGCGATGTGTCGGTTTTGAAGAGCTGTCAGTCTATGATGCGGAGTCCAGCGTCGTCATTGAGGCACCCATTGACAAAAGATGTGAGGACCAGCGCTGAGGATGTATCATGCTGTGGCAGTTGCAAAGGTGATGTGGGCTGCGGTGACAATGCAGGTCTTTTGCAACAGGTCCAATCCACACAGCAGCGGAGACGCATCGGTTCTGCCGGGGTTGTGATGCGCAGTAGAGGAGATGCATTGCTTTTGCTGGTACCGCAGGGGCTGACAAAGCACCTTACACCCCCTTCCAAGTGTCGAAGACTGGGGTGGCACTACTTGGCAGGGTAGACTCACAGATGGCAGTGTCCAAGTGATGATGCAAGGCTGTTGGAAGCTTGTTATGTCCCTGAGGCTTCAGAACAAGATACCAGCCAACAAGCCCTTGGAGTTACTCTGGGTTCTGTGTTCAACTGATGCAGGTCCAGTCCTTCTTGCCCAGGCAAGAGGGCAGCAGATAGCAGGTTAGCACAACAGGGCAACAGTTCCTTCAGAGCAGCGGTCCATCATAGTGGCTATCCTAGTAGCAGCACATCAGTCCTTCTTCCTGGCAGAGTATCCACAGGGCCATAAGTCTACTGAAGTAGTGGTGTCTGAGGTCCTTCTTCTATACACAGTTGTGCCTTTGAAGTGGGGAGAAGTTTCCAAAGGCATGTCTTTGAAGTTAGTACATTCCCTGCTGGACTAACTATAGGGGGTATGCAGCTCATTGTGTGGAGACAGGACACAGCTTACTCAGGTGTAAGTGAGACTTGGCCCAGCTCCTCCCTCATATTCTGCCAGTGATGGCCCATCTAGGCACACCTAAGCTTTCTTTGTGTGAGGCTGTCTAGGAAGAATATACAAAGCACAACTACCAGCTGCACCCAGTCATGTGACCAGAGAAAGGTTGCAGGTATTAAATGGCTAAGGCTAGAAAATGCTAACTTTCTAAACAGGGCAATTTGGGATTTTGAATTAGGATTCCAGGGACACTAAACATGAACCTGTCATCTCTTCCTATATGGAAATCACACTTGTAAAATGTAATAGGGAAACTCAAATGTTATCCTATGGGAGACATATGCCTAGCAGTAGTGAGAAACGAATATTGGAGTTTTTCACAACCAGGACATGTGAGACCTAAAAGCACATGTCCAACTTATTAAACACCCTGCATTTTGCCATTTGGGCTATCTAAGGCCTACCGTAGGCATGACATATCTATTAAAAAGAAAGGTTTTGGCCTGGCAAAAGACTTAGTTTGCCAGGTTGACATGGCAGATTAAAAAAGTTAAAACTTCACACACAGGCCCTGCAACGGCAGGCCTGAGACATGTTTAAAGGACTACATAAGTTGGTGACACAATCAGTGCTTCAGGGCCAATGGCAAGGAAACAATTGATGGATGGAATGCTGGACTATGCAAACATTCACCCTCAGTCACAAGGATATGTGTTTAATCCATCATTCTTTTGCTCACCAAACCACCCCAGTTTGGACCCAGCCATATGCAAATCAGTCTAGACCCTGTTCCTTGTGGGAACAGTCCAGACCGAACTGCCAAGCCAGGTCCTCCCTGGACTGGAACAAGCATCCTTGGACCGGTATAAGGGCATCACCCTTCATCAGCCAGGCTAGCTTGAATCCAGTGGTCTAGTGAGCATGTGACCCACCTCTGGGCATACCCTTCTCACTTAGGGCAACATATGCAAAAGAAACAATTGATGGACGGAATGCCGGGCATTACAGGCCCTGGGCACATGCAGTGCACTTTACTATGGGTGTGTAAGTAACTTAAATATTTCAATTGGGGGTAAGCAGATGTTACCATGTTTAGGAGGAAAAGCGCAGCTACTTTAGCACTGGTTATCGCTGGTAACGTGAGCAGAGCCCTACGGCCAGCAAAAACAAAGTCAGAAAAACAGGAAGTCTGAAAGCACAAAAGATAGGGGAAACCCATTCAAAGGGCCCCTTAGAATGATTTTTAAAATACAGCAAAAATTGAGTCAGAAAGGCTGCCATTACCAGACCAGGGGAGAACCTCATTCGGCTAACTGGACTATCCAGCAAGGTTTAAGTGAAATGCCATCTAAACACCACAGGACCAAAGCTTGGTTACCAACCACAGAAGTCTAAAAGTGAGACCTCAGGAAAAAAGAAATAGAGATAGTAAGGAATTGAATAAAATAGACACTTCAACAATGATAAGGATCAATGCACTTGAGACCATGAGAAAGGACCAAAAGATGCCAGAGAAAAGGACAGAACAAAGGTCTCTGAGGAAAGTATGTAGTAAGGTCAAGGATCAAAAGCTAAGGAAAGACAAACTTCAAAGGGAAGGCAGAAGCAGGGAAATCAAGGAAGTACAGAAGGAAACCAACATAGAAATAGGCTTGCCTGGTGCAAACTGGGCATAGCTGCTGTCTGAGTAGGACCCAGAAGAGGATGGCTATTATTTTGGAATGGACTAAGATGCTTACCTTGTATGTGGTGCAGTTGCCATACATCACCAAGTCACTATGAATACCATACACATGGAACTTGAGACACTCCTCTCTGTACAGAACCTGCTTGGTACACCACTTCCTGGGACCTGAATTTGCCAGGCACCACATTCCCTGAGGATGTCACTCACATAGTGATTTCTCACATTTACCTCTCCCTTGTGCCCTGTCGTGCTTCTGTCATTTTAGCCATGGTACTTGATTACTACACACTCCTCTCATCCAATTTTGCAAAGGTTCAAAAAATAGCTGAGCCAATCTGCTAGGTCTTTCAGCGGTGGGATATGGGTATACACTCTTCATGTCTCCAACAAACTGAATCATTAATTTGGGAAGGGATGGCTTTATCAACGCAATAACATGTTAAGTTGCAACATAGGTCTACTTGAGCCCCTACACAACTCCTGGGGGCTGTGAGCAAGCAATTCCCTAGTGAAATGTGCACTATGTTAAAGCTGTACTAACAATTTAAATGTCAGAATAAAATTCCCAAACAAAAATAGAGAAAATATAATAAGCAACAACATACCAAAATTATCAAAATCGGAAAAGGGGAATTGGAGATATCTATTTTAAGGTTTTAAAGTATACAGCACCTAGAAAAAGTATTGAACCAGTGAAAAATGTAGTTTTCAGTTGACCAGGAAGTGCAAAGGAGTGGAGATTTGTTACAACAAGCTTGTCAATATGTTAAATGTTTTTACCTCCACAGTTTGACAGAGAGGACACTGTCAAATTGTGGTAAACATCCCATTCACCATATTACATATGCCATAGACTATAATGTACTTGTCATAATGGACAGGACAGCTGCCACATTTGTGATGGAGTATCCCATTTTCTAAACTCGAAATAAGGTCCTCAATCTACTTTTTGGAGATTAAATTCTTTATGCAGCATACAGACCAAAGCTAAAGCCAGAAAGGGTCACTCATAGTGGAATACATTATTGTTGAGTTCCCACTTAAGCCATTGGTTTTGGTGTTAACATATCTGAACAGGATACAGTTGGATTTCTTAGGTTTGCTGGGATAGATGTGGCACCTTGCCCCTGTCTAATGTTTTAACTTCGGACTTAGTCACTTTTTTGGTTCTCAAAAATCCCCAGCTGGGCAAGTCTGGAAGCTGTAATCTGGCAGGAACCCATGAGTCCACATTCTTTTCACATGAAGTTCTACTGAACCTGATGTCAATGCAACATGTTCTCAATGGCAAAAATATGATTTTCCTGCCCATCTGTTTGATTCCCTCCATGTGCAGACTAAACTCCTTGACAAACAACTTGGAAAGTTGCTCCAGGTCACTCCTGCAGCCTTGAGGTCATCAATGTAATTTTCTATGCACCTGGTCTGTCTCTGGACAGGGTGCCAGGAAGGTCTCATCTACAGTGATCATCAGGGCCTGGTTGATATTGCCATTAACAAGTTCAACATAAAACTGGAAACCAAACTCCCGTTGTGAACAAAAAACAATGGGTTATTAATCTTTGTCTTTCTTGTGCACTCTTTTAACTTCATCAATTATTACAATGTTTTATTCAATTTTGCAATGATTTGTTTGTAATGCTTGTGAATTGTTTCAACTTTTCTTCACTATTAGAATAGCTGCCATATTTTGTAATGGATTTTTATTAATCATATACTGAAATAGTATTGTCCTTCGGCTTTATATATCCATCAATGTTGTAGGTTGCAGGATCCCTGGGTGCAATCAGGAGTTCATGGGTCTTCTTTCTTACAGCTTTCAGGCAATCTTCTTTCTTCAAGATTAGGGGTGGGTGTAACTTTTGTAATTCTTTGTAGTAGAATCACTCGAAATTACCAGAGAATCCTACAAGATTACACAGTATTATGTGAGAAGAGTAATTCTGCGTTAAGCACTATTTCTTAGCGCCAAAATGTCCCCTGCCTTCATTTTGGAGACAAGGGTTAGTTTTGATGCCAAGAAACAGCACCAAATACCACAGAACACAAATACTGAGTGCGAACAGGCACTCATATGTTCTAAATGTGGTCCTGGGGATAAGATTTCCCCCAACTTACTCCCGGCATTTAGCACAATTTTCTTAAAACTTATTGCATCCAAAATGGAAGCAAGGATTTATTCTTGCACCAAAAAATAGCGCTAAATGCAGCAGAAGACAAATAGCGAGTACAAGCTGCCACTCGCGCTTGCTAAATGTGCTCTCGCTGTAGGAATTTTTCTCCATAATTATGTGAGGAAGAGTAATTGCTTAATTATCAGTAATTCTGGATAGAAAGAGTAACACAGAGTTACCGAAATTTCTCAGATTAGTCCATCCTCATTGAAATTCTGCCCAGGCCTATTCAAAATGTTTTTTTTCCCAGGAATGTTCTGAGGTGGTACTGGAAAGTGCCAATTGTATCCTGCACGCTAGCCATTGATTGGAAAAGGGCCTACCCCATTCCTCACTGTTCTATTCCACTATCCCTACTTTCTTTTTCAGCACTTCTTCTTTGGTTTAGTGTAAAATCTTCGCAGAAACATTAAAGTCAAGATGGCTTCCACCTTCCTCCACTTATATTGGATCTGGGTCTTCTCTCGCCACTCCCTGTTTATTTGAGGTGTGCTCTCTTCTGGTAGGGTCCAAACAGGTTTTCTTTTTGCTGAGGTTCGAGTCAGAAAGTCGAGGATGCACTAGGAATAAATTAAAGCAATCTCTACAAGATCCACCTGGCGTCACCAAGTCAAAAGGAAACGTGCTGAGGCTGCACTTTGTGCTTCCATTCGATTCTGACCACCTTTGAAACAGCTAATCCATGATAAATGGCCAGTTATTGAAAATGCTCATCCCTTCCTGGGCCCAAAAGGTGACGCCTTTCTCCTGTGGGAGCATGGTCATTAACAAGTAGCTAAAATATGTATTGAACTTAACTGTAGAACTGAGGGAGATTGGTATTAAAATAATTTTTTGTCAGTCAGCGCAAAGTTCACTTTCTTAAAGTTACATTTCCACTTAAAATGTTGAACAATTACTTCCACCACTGAATTTGCTTTTTCACACTGAGCGAAAAAATCCTTTGTTCATTGTTCTAGCATTTTTCCACACAGAAGTAGACAATGGAGATTTTGGCCAAAAGAAAGCTCTAGAAAATGTAGCTTTACCTATACAATAATAAAATCTTTTGAACAATCCTTCACTTTGGGTGTTAAATGGTAGCGGCAGTTTCAGTCGGTATCCTTTCAAGTATTTGCCCGGCGGTAATCGCCTCTCATACCACTCGATAATTTACCAATAAAAGAGGCAGGCGCTGGAGACTGGAAGGCAGGAAACAAGGTTTTATTCCGTCGGAGCAGAACACATCAGATCAGACAGCAAGGTATCGTCACGAGGTGCTCTAACTGCATCTCTGAGACCTGGTCTCTTATACACTGGTTTATTGCTTTATTATACATAGTACATTCTTGAGATTCCCTTGATGTGCGGGGAAATATCCCCTGAAGCCCCGGCTCAGATCCGATCCCACACATGGTTACAGTAGAGGTTCCCACCCTACCCGCAGTGGGAGATGGCTATCGCGCAGCAGGGAATTCCGCTAATTCCCGGGGGTGTGTGCAACCGGCCGGGTCTCAGGGGGTAGGGGCTTTGATTCTACTGTAATCCCTTTGATGTGGGGTGTTTCCCTTACAGTAGGGGCAATAAACTGCATCCGCAGGGCTAGGTGATGGCCTGGGACCAGTTCAGACAATGGGGCGCAGGGGAAGGGGGGTTATCAAAGGAGAGGCATGACCATGTATGGGTTGTCGGTCGGAAGTGGTTCTGTAGCAGGGTCGCGCAGAAGGAGAGGGTTTATGGCCTGTATGAGAGAGCGGGGGTGGCCGGCGCGCGGGGGGATGCTCGCAGCGCCAGGGGAAAGCGCTGGCGGTCGAGAGTGAGCGGGGAGAGAGTGGGGTGTCTAAAATGGCGGCCGTGCATTTGCTATGCGTGGCGCTGGGGAGAGGCAAGATGGCGCAGATAATGTTCAGTTTGCACGCTAAATTTCCACAGTCCTCCCTTTTAACATGTCTCGCCAGCTTGCCTAGTTTGGATCTATCCCCATAATACCCCGTACCTCCACCTCATTCAGAGCTTTCATCCGCTCAGTTTCAAAGTCCAAAGTCTTAGGGCAGATGCAGTTCATAAAAAACGAACATAAAGGTGGCAGACACTGAATCCCCAAGCAACATCCACATAGTATCATGATTGGTATGAGGATAAATGAAAACAGCCTCCATCCCCAACCTTTAATAGCGTCCCAAAACCAACTCCCCAGCGACCATTCTTCTTGTTCTTGATGGACCTCTGTGGACAGTCTGTGGAGGTGTTCAATTGCTTTGTAGACTGAGGGTGAGTTATCCGGTATGTAGGTACAACAGCTGGACCCAATGATGCGGCATGCTCCTCCGCGGTCAGCCAGAACCACATCTAGAACAAGGCGGTTCTGGAGAGCCACCAGGCGGACGGCCTGAAGCTCAGCGGTGTTGTTGGCGAGGGCGCCAGCTGTAATCTTCATTGCTGTTTCGACCGCCTGGGTTAAGTGGCGGATGGCACGGCTGTTTGCCATCGGACCCCAGAGCGGAACAAGACCCTTTACTGCGTCCATGAACTGTGCTCTGGTGGAGTCGGTTTGTACAATGTCTTTGGCACGTTTCTGTCGGTGATGGTTTGCTGGAGCCACATACGTCGGAGGAAGGACAAAGGCGATGTAGCAGGTGCCTCCCCAACCTTTCGGGAGCCAGGTGTAGGCCTTAGTACCACACACGAAGTACATATTCGGGGAGGCAACAAAGGAAGGTGGGTCAACTGAGTCCAATGTTCGGGTGATGAGGCAGGAGCTGTGGCCCACCAGCTGTGCCCCCAGGCCTTCGAGGCATACAGATCCAGTGATGTTGATGACGGACAGGGCCACTGTTAGGGTGGCGGCTGTCCGTTTTCGGAGGTAAGAGAAGGTGGGTCTGGCTGGATTGTTGAACACTTGCATTTCAATTCGTTCTTTGGCGGGGATGTCCATGTGAAAGGAAGTGTTCGATCTCAGAGGGCAGAAGAGGGCGGAGGTTCTACCAGTGTTGTTCAGCCAGAACCCATGGTAGAAGTGTGACATGGTTCTGCCGGAAGTGGCATTGTCCTTGTAGCTCTCCTGCAGGAGGATCAGCCAGGCGAGGCAGGAACCATGGACGGAAAAAGGTGAAGGGATGAAGTGGATTGAGTGCCCAGTGGCATGGGGCAGCAATCCACAGATCATGCAGTTAGTGGCGTTGGTGGCAAGATTGTGTTGGTGGAGTAACTGCACAAAAGAGTTATTCCAGAACTCCTTACGCCTTTCTCGGAGTTGCTATTGTCTTAAAGCTGTGCATTCGGTCAGTCTTTGAGTTTTTGAAGTGGATCTTCGGACGTCCGGTTGCTTCCATCATCTTCATGTCGGGCGCTTCCATCACCTTCAAGAGACTCGGTAGCGGGCAGAACCACAGACTTTGTTTTAGTTTCTCTCCTGGTGGCCTTTGA
The DNA here is from genome assembly GCF_964204655.1 of Triturus cristatus. Taxonomy (NCBI): domain Eukaryota; kingdom Metazoa; phylum Chordata; class Amphibia; order Caudata; family Salamandridae; genus Triturus; species Triturus cristatus. The sequence continues at coordinate 874,011,065 of NC_140590.1, forward strand.
GGTGCCTAGGCTACCGTTCTGAGATTTCCACTTAGCCTGTGGTCTGCTTAGCCGAAGTTCTCTCCTTTCGTCGCAAGTTATACCCTTCTTTGGATGGCACAGTGGGATCGGGATATTCAATCAACTCAAGTGTCTCTGTATCCGGGCAGCGGCTCAGGGATGGTCGGTCTTTGTCCAGAAGTTCCTCTTGGGCGGTGATGTTGTCCGTGGTTGTCAGGGTCGGTGATACCTTCTTGCAGTGGTGTGCGTGCAGCCAATTGCGTTTCCCCTCCACTCGAAGAGCTGTTCGGGTGGTGATCAGGACTTGCAGGGGGCCCGTCCACCGGGGCTCCAAACTCTTGGTGCGCTGGAAGTTACGCACTAAGACGAAGTCACCGGGTTGGATGTCGTGTCCCGGGCCCCTGGAAACATCGGGAATGGCGTGCAGCACCTGCTGATGGATAACAGACAACGTTTTAGTTAGATTGTACAGATAATCAGACATGAGGACGTCCGGGACGTCGTGGATGGATGTCGGTTTTGGTGCAGTCCAAAGGTTCATGGGCCGCCCGAAGACGACCTCGTAGGGGGTTAAGTGGTGTTTGGTGGGGGTGGAACGCATTGATAGCAATGCTAGTGGGAGAGCGTCTGGCCATCTTAGTCCTGTGGTGGCGACTATTTTTGCTATCTTAAGCTTCAATGTGGCATTGTGTCGCTCAACCAGGCCTGCAGATTGGGGATGGAAGACCGCATGGAACTTCTGTTTTACACCCAACCCTTTTAAGATGAGTTGGATAACTTCGGCTACGAAGTGGGGGCCATTGTCGCTCCACAAAATTCGACAAAGGCCGTATCGGGGGAAGAATTCCTTCAGCAGTACTTTTGCAGTAGTCATAGCGGTGTTGTCATGGGTCGGGTAGGCTTCCACCCACTTGCTGAAGGCACACACAACGACAAGCACATACTTTAAACCTTGGCACCTTTCTAGCTGGACATAGTCCATTTGTAGGACTTCAAAGGGGTGATTGGGGACCCCAAACCCTCCCCGGGGTACAGCAGTTCCTTTCCCAGGGTTGTGTTGGAGGCATACTAGGCATTGTTGGACCAGACGTTTGGCTGAGTCTGATATTCTGTCGTTGTGCCAGACTTTGGAGATGAGTTCGATCATGGGGGCAGACCCTATGTGTGCGGGGGAGTGTGCCATGGTCAGCATGGGGATCAAGTATGAGTCGGGTAGTAACCATTTGTTCGAGTCTTTAGTTCGCCAACAACCGTCATCGTCCTTCAATCCCACCCGGGCCCATTCAGTTGATTCGTGTGGTGTGCTGGCTAGTTGGATATCCCTAATCGTTTCCCTAGCATCCTTCCATTTCTCAGTTTGTGACCTGGTCACGTACATGCGGGTCGTGGACCTATTCTCGGCTGTGGTTCGGGCAGTAATGTCAGCTAGTGCATTTCCCTGACCTATAATGTCTGTCACCTTCTTGTGTGCCTGGCATTTGATCACAGCTATCCGTGTGGGGAGGAGGACTGCTTCGGTCAGGGCAGAGACTAGATCTCCATGCAGGATGGGTGTGCCATGAGAAGTCAAGAATCCCCTCTCTTTCCATAAGAGCCCGAAGTGGTGAACTACCCCAAAGGCATACTGACTGTCTGTGTAAATGTTTGCGGTTGTCCCTGCTGCCAGGATGCAGGCTCGTGTGAGGGCAATTAGTTCAGCCGCCTGTGCGGATCGCTGTGTGATGCGGGCTGTCTCAACAACTGTTCGAGCTGTGGTGACTGCATAGGCAGCTGAGGTGGTGCCATCAGGGAGCTTGATGCATGAGCCATCCACCCACAGTTCTCCGTCAGGGTCCGGGAAGGCAGTATCCCGGAGGTCAACCCTACTCTTGGTTTGTTCGTCGGTGAGGGTCACGCAATCATGTATAGGGGATGCATTGGGGTCAGCGTCAGGGAGAGGTAGTAGAGTAGCTGGATTCAGAGTGGTGCATCGTTTCAATGTGATATGGGGCGCAAGCAGAGTCAGTTCATACCCAGTCAGTCGTGCGCTAGTCAGGTGTTGAGTCTTGGTTTGGTTCAGGAGGGTATCGACAGCATGGGGTACCAATACTGTGAGGGGGTTCGAGAGCACGATCCCCTCACTTTGCCGGATAGAGACAGCAGCGGCGGCTACTGCTCGAAGGCAGGCGGGCAAAGCTCTGGCTACGGGGTCAAGAGTGGCAGAGAAGTAGGCACAAGGGCGTTGCTTAGGGCCTATGGACTGGGTTAGGACAGACAACGCACACCCCTCCCTTTCGTGGGTGTAGAGGGAGAAAGGTTTAGTGTAGTCTGGGGTTCCTAGGACTGGGGCCGAGCAGAGGGCGTCTCGTAATTCTTTGAAGGAAGATTGACATTCAGGTGTCCAGGGGAGGGGGAAGGGGACATCCTTAGCCAGCAGGGAAAGCAGAGGCTTTATGGTAAGACTGAAGTTTGGCAACCACTGTCGACAAAAGGAGGTGAGGCCCACTAGGGATCGTACTTGCTTCTGAGTTTTGGTAACAGGGGTTTCTAGGATGGTTTGAATTCGGTCAGGGGTAAGTTTCCTCCCGTCTTTGGATAGTAGGTGGCCTAGATAAGTTACCTGGGGCTGGCAGAATTGCAATTTCTTTCTGGAGACCTTGTGACCGTTCTCCGCAAGGAAGCAGAGGAGGTGAATGGTGGCTGTGACGGCGAGAGGAGTGGTGTCGGCCGCCAAAAGAATGTCATCAACGTACTGTATCAACACCACTCCATCGGGTAGTTGGACTGCATCCAGTTGCCTCTTGAGGGCTTGGCTGTAAATACTGGGACTCTCAGTGTAGCCTTGGGGTGCCCTGCAGAATCTGTACGAACGGGCTTTTAAAGTGAAGCCGAACAGGTAGCGGCTGTCTGGGTGGATGGGGATGGAAAAGAATGCGTTCTTGAGGTCAATAACAGTAAAGATGGTGGCAGTGGATGGAATCAGGGTGAGGATGGTGGTGATGTCTGAGACTACGGGGTACTGGGGTATGACTACTTTGTTAACCTCTCGCAAGTCAACAATGAAACGGTAGGCTTTCTCATCCCCCTCGCCTTGCTTCTTTACAATGGGTAGGATAGGGCTGTTGCAAACATTACTGACTACTTCTTCTACCACTCCTGCCTCGACCAGGGACTCGATGATTTCCACCAATGCCTTCTCGCCTTCGGGTGATATCCGATACTGTGGAAGCTTTGGGAGCACTGCGTCCGGTCGGACAGTTATGTGTACCGGGTCGATCACCATGCGCCCTACATCTGAGTCGGTTTTAGCCCATAGATGTGAAGGTAATGTGTCGAGTAGGGACATATCAGCATCGGTTATAGAGAGCATACGCCGTGTGTGACAGGGTCTGGACAGATCTGGGTTATCGTGTAGGATGACTCGAACTCCGTCTGGGGAGCATCTGATGGTGGCTCGAAAATGCTTTAGCAAATCAAGTCCCATAATAGCATCGGGGGTGTTGGAGGAGAGCAGAAAGGTCGTGTCAGTGGTGTTGTCGTCTAAGTCAAAGGAGATTGGTGTTGATAAGGGGTTAGTGGAGGGCGTTCCGTCAAAGCCTATTGAGGTTACGTGTGAGCCAGACAAGGGTGCCCTAGGAATCAGTCGTTTAGATAACGCACTACGTGTCGCCCCAGTATCTACCAGGAATGGAGATTTTGTGCCCAAGACCTTAGCGGTGACGTAAGGACCTTGCTGGTCAACACGGAGTTCGACTGGATCCCTCCCTTGCCCCTGGCGGTCCTATGCGAAGTCATGAGTGCTCTCATAGTCGGACTGCTGACACTGGTTTTGGTGGGGGCGATCAAAGGTGTTTGGTCTGCCTGGCCTGTCGTTGATGGTGTTGTTCGTGTGCCCTCGTCCCTGTCCTCTATTTCTGGGGTCATATGCTGTGTCTCTGGGGTCCCTATTCTTGTTCATTTCCAGAAGGACCGGGCACTGGGATTTCCAGTGTCCGAACCCTCTACAGAACGCACATTGATTTCCATCTAAGTCTCTCCGTCCGTTGTAGGGTGCAGGTGTATGGTCTCTAGGGGGTAGCTTTCTAGGGGCGGTTGGTTGGTAATTCTCTTTCGGGGGTTCCCTTCCTATGGTCACCCCTTGCAACTGTGCTATCATTATTCTCTCCTTCAGTTCCTTTTTCTTCTTCTCTGATGCCCTATCGTTCTCGTTTTTCTGATTTTCGTAGTATTGGGCCATCTGGAGAATCGCTGCGGGTTTGGAGGCTGCCCAACTACTCTCGCTGGTCTGTAGCTTCTGGGAAACTTCCTGTGACAGACCCTTTACATAATTCTGGACAAAGAGGTGGTGTCCGGTTGCGGTGGTCATGTCTTGGCCACTGTAATCGGAAAACACAGTCTCGAATCGGGAGAAGTATTCAGACACATCTTCCTGGGGTTTCTGGCGGCAAGCCGTCACTATCGACCAGTCTACCTTTCTTTCTGGGATTAGAGTCTTCAGCTTTTGTACAATCTTGTCTGGGAGCTCTAAGATGGCTTTCGGGGGTTTCTGTCCTGGTTCTCGCTGTTTATCTATGGTATCGAGTTGTATCCAGGTATATCCGAACGGCTCAGCGTGGTCAACTTTCCGGATTTGTTTCCACACATCAGCCGGCAGGCATAGCCCAAAGAACAAGTCGATATCTGCTAACGTCATTATCGTTGAGCCTAAGGCTGTACCCAATTCAGTGTAGAAGGCAGTCGGGTTCTTTCTCAAGTCGGGTAGAGTCTTTCTAAAGGTCAAAATATCTTGCCGGTCCCACGGCTGGTAGACCCAGTTATATACAACCCTTCCCTTCACATCTTGGTGGTTGATGTCGTCGTGTGTTCCCTGACCCCGTGGGGGGACCCAGTAGGGGGCAGCTTCTTTAATGGGCATCATGGCATCGGCCCTTCCTCCCTGGGGCTTAGTGGCTATGGGGGTTTCTGTTGTGGTGGTCTGTCCATGTTCTTTAAGGTGTCGGTAGACCTCGAGTGTACGAGTGAAGAGGTTCGTTACATCGCCCTCTCTTTCTTCCCCAATGTCTACCTTCCTATATAGGGCCGCTAAGCCTTCGGGACCTTTATCGTGGTACCTATCCTCATATGCATTCAGGGCGTGATAACAGAGCCGTACGACGAAGTGTCGTCTGCGGCTGTCGGCATACGAGTTATACACGTCTGTTATATACTCCTCACTTTCTTTTCGTTCCACCAGCGTCCCTACTATCTTGTCAATTCCTGCTCGTTCATCCTTAGTTAGTCGATTCATTCTGGTGGACTCTCTCTTTCCTATCTCATGGTCGACTGGCGTTGTGGTTGACGTTGGGTTCGGCACAAGAGGCTCAGCCGGCGCGGAGGCCGTGAGGGCCGAGGCCCTTGTACTGCTTTCGCTCGTGTTCGGGGGTTGTGGGTGTTGTACTATTGATTGGGAGGGTGCATACGGAGGGGGCATGTAAATGATCGGAGGACCTAACAGTAACTCGTCATTCGTTCGCTGCTTGGAGGACAACTCAGGGTAGAGCAAAGAAGGGGTCCTAACAGCGTACTGGCCTGAGGTTTCGGGTTCCTGTCTTAGTTTAGTTTCCCTTCTCTCTTTTATGTCTTCTTCTAACTTTCTAGCGGCAAGGTGAGCTGCCTTTCGTAATTCCTTTTCTGCTTTTACTTCTTCCCTCTTTTTCCGTTGCGTTGCTTCTTTGCGCCACATGCCGATACTGTCAAGCATAGTAGGCGTCGTCTTATTGCTACGCAGAGCTATTTCTAGCGCTTCTATCTTATGGTCGTCGAAGGATCCCATCAGTGGCCACTGACTTTCGGGGTCCTTCTTGGTATATTTATGCCACAGCTTGCTATAGGCTACGGCGACTAGTCCATATTTAGTGAACATGTCCTTATTAGGGGTGCCTTCCAGTGGAGCCGGATGGTTCACCTCTAATAAGCGGTCCGGGCAGAACCAACTACCAATCAGTGGGGAGAAGATAGGCATGACGGGTTTCAACGGGGACAAAAGTCAGCACTACCTATCTTTTCACTGCTTGCAAAGACTAGACAGAATATCTCTATTCTTCGTTATTTGTAAGCAGAGAATACCTCCAAAGAACCAATATCGAACAACTAGTGTTCGGACAATCAATCAATCAATCAATGGGGAGATAAAGATAGGCACGACAGGTTTCAACGGGGACAAAAGTCTGCGTTACCTACCCTTCACTATTTGCAAAGACTAGACAGAATATTCCTATTCTACGTTATTTGCAAACAGAGAATATCTCAAAAAGCACTATTCTTCAAAACAATCAATGTTCGGACAATCAATCAATGGGGAGATAAAGATAGGCACGACGGGTTTCAACGGGGACAAAAGTCTGCGTTACCTACCCTTCACTATCTGCAAAGGGAGAGAGAGAGAGTATTTCTACTCCTCCCCGTTTGTAGACAGCGAATATCTCAAAGAGAACAATCAATGAGCACAATCAATGAGCAATACTAGTATTTCCAGAGCATTAAACAATCAATCAATTATTTCTCAATTTGTCGTGTATCACGACCTTACCCGGACCGCGTGGACAGTTTCTCGTCTTCCGCCTCCAGCGTCCGATCGTCCTCTACTCTCCGTATTTGCCGCGGCACTCCTGATGGTTCCCAGTCAGGACCGTAGATCACTCGAGAGAGGTCTGCTCGGAACCAGTGAAGTTCGGATGATCGGCTGCCAGACGAGGGTCTATTGGGCAGGAGCTCTCCCGATCGTTGCAGTCGTTCACTCTGTCGTCGGGACCTCTCCCACTGGATCCACGTGTCGCTGATGGGCCCCACGTTTGGGACGCCAATTGTTAAATGGTAGCGGCAGTTTCAGTCGGTATCCTTTCAAGTATTTGCCCGGCGGTAATCGCCTCTCATACCACTCGATAATTTACCAATAAAAGAGGCAGGCGCTGGAGACTGGAAGGCAGGAAACAAGGTTTTATTCCGTCGGAGCAGAACACATCAGATCAGACAGCAAGGTATCGTCACGAGGTGCTCTAACTGCATCTCTGAGACCTGGTCTCTTATACACTGGTTTATTGCTTTATTATACATAGTACATTCTTGAGATTCCCTTGATGTGCGGGGAAATATCCCCTGAAGCCCCGGCTCAGATCCGATCCCACACATGGTTACAGTAGAGGTTCCCACCCTACCCGCAGTGGGAGATGGCTATCGCGCAGCAGGGAATTCCGCTAATTCCCGGGGGTGTGTGCAACCGGCCGGGTCTCAGGGGGTAGGGGCTTTGATTCTACTGTAATCCCTTTGATGTGGGGTGTTTCCCTTACAGTAGGGGCAATAAACTGCATCCGCAGGGCTAGGTGATGGCCTGGGACCAGTTCAGACAATGGGGCGCAGGGGAAGGGGGGTTATCAAAGGAGAGGCATGACCATGTATGGGTTGTCGGTCGGAAGTGGTTCTGTAGCAGGGTCGCGCAGAAGGAGAGGGTTTATGGCCTGTATGAGAGAGCGGGGGTGGCCGGCGCGCGGGGGGATGCTCGCAGCGCCAGGGGAAAGCGCTGGCGGTCGAGAGTGAGCGGGGAGAGAGTGGGGTGTCTAAAATGGCGGCCGTGCATTTGCTATGCGTGGCGCTGGGGAGAGGCAAGATGGCGCAGATAATGTTCAGTTTGCACGCTAAATTTCCACATGGGGACGTAATATTTCCAATGTGTTACATGCAAAATTTGTATATACTAGGAACACAGACCTGTGGGCTTACAAGGCACACTTTAGTGCTGACTTATCTAATATGTAAACTATGTTTTCTTAATTGGCATAGGCACTTTTTTCTGCCATGGATTACTACAGTACTTTTAAATTCTGTCATAATGTGGCTTCACGCTTTTTAACTGTGACCCAATGGTAACAGCTGGAGTAATACATTGTTGTTATATATTTGGGTGCTATAAATATGAACTGTTGCTCACATATGACTTTGTAACTCAATTCCACTTGTACCATTTTATACTAACTTACAATGGACTTATAGGATAGTTAAATGAACCAAGTTGAGAACACCAATTTCATAATACTACTTGAGGGGCAGAGCACGTTTTGTAACACTGGATGACAGTATCATACAACACAGTATCCTAATACTAGCAAAAATAAGGTCCATTAACAGGTGAGAAATCTGCGTGACCACACATAAAAGATTCACATGCAGTGAATGTAGCAGGAGGGGGGTACCCTATTGAGGTATAAATTCTAATACACTTCACTGTTCCAGTGAGCATGCCTTCTTGTACACTATCACATTCGATCCTATTGAACTTGCAATTACACACCCACTGTCTGCACAATCATTAAGTAACGTATATACTAATGCAGCTCTTATCTCCAGTGACCTTTACATATGCATTGTGTGGTACTACGTATGAACACAAATGACATTCATTAGATAAGGCCAAATCATTGATGTCGAGTGCCCACATTCTACACAGTATGTTTAATCTCACTGTTTATCTACACTCTGGGGCATATGTACAAGGGAAGTGGTGGAGTGAGGCGTTAGCCTTCCTGGCTTAACGCCTCACTCTGCCACTTCAGAAATGCAGCGCTGCACCAAATTTACAAGATTATGGTGCAGTCCTGCGTTTCCACCTGTGCTGGCGCTACACTTCATAGCCTAACGCCAACGCAGGCACTCTTACACCATAGTGCAAAGGTGTCTGCGTGTAAGGGAAGATTGTTCATGTGCAAGAAGGTCCCTCTTTCTGCACATAAAGAATCTTTAAATGCCTCTTTGTAACTTCTATGTGTGCAGAATGCAGCACACATGAAAACAGAAAAAACGAGGAGAAATGAACCATTTTGGCTCGTTGCAGCTTTTCCCTGGTCTTAATTTTGGCACTGCCTCTTTTTATGCCTCCCTTGTAAATAGGAAGCAGCATCAGAATCAATGGGTGTTGCAGTGGAACTATCACAGCAACACCCATTGCCCTCCCCTTTCACACTAAGCATAGCGTGATAGAGTGCCTTATATACAAGGGAGAGTTAAGCCATGTTAAGTGGCTTAACGCTGCCTTGTAAATAAGGAGAGGCCCCTATCGCCATTACAACATCACTGAAAGTAATTTGTGATGGTGATAGGGGCTTGTAAATATGCCCCTCTGTGTGCCTTTTTGTGGTGACAAATAGCATGTGGATTACATCTACCAAGAATTTTACACTACTAACTTCAAAGTCAGGGTACACATCCTCACTGCAGAACCACCTTTACCAGCTCCAGGGTGTTGGTATCTTTGTGCAGTGGCATGAATCCTGCACTCCTTAACACCCAACTGTATAACTGGGAGATCAGTGTCTATGGCATTTTGCCATCACAAAGTCATTTCTGGCACACTCATTCCTCATTGATGCAATAGCCTGCCATGTCACCTCATTTCAGCTCAATCCACGCCACATCCATAGACTTCTTGCTTAGGGATAGAAGACATCAGCTCCTTAACATGAAATATATCAAATGACTTTTTGGAAGCAGAACTGCATGATCTTCTTCGATATCAAGTTAGATTATATTAGGTGCAAATACAATTCAGTATTGTTACAGTGAGCTTCTGGGTTGCTCTTTTTACAATCCTGCCTTACCATGCCTATTCGAAATAGTTTGACTAGGCCAAACATTCTGCTAGAAATATACCTCACACACAAGGTGTTCGTTGAATATCATTTTCATATACTATAATTTAGAACCAGCATCTGAATGGGTTGCCGTATGACTCTACTGACCCCTGGCACATTTAACAATCCTTTGTCCTACAGATGAGCAGGATATGAAGTGTTTGAGATCCGAAGTTTGTAAGGTCATCTTTCTGAAAGACAGCAACAGTATTTGTCAGTATATATCAGTGAATGGGAGGAATGTGAAGTCCTAACAATGAAGGGTATTTACTTTCCATCTAAAACGTTCAACCATGTTATTATTTAGCATTTATAAAGCACACTATCACCTATCAGGCATCCTGGCGCTAGCATATAAGTGCACACAGAGACTAATGTTTCGGAGAGATGTCAGAATAACCATATTATGCACTAGGGAAGAGCCAGGTTTTTAGTCTCTTCCTAAATGGAAGGAGATCCACCAGTTGTCTCACTTCAAATGGGAGCTTGCTCCATAATCGGGCAGCAGAGATACTAAAGGCTCTGCCTCCCGATTTTATTTTTTAAATCTTGGCACCTTCACCAGTCTGGCTGATGAGGAGCGGAGACTTCTCTCAGGTACATACCAAGCAAATTTCCTCTGCATAAGTTCTGGTCCAGATCCATGCAAGGCCTTAAAAACTATGCAGAGGGACTTAAACTGGATTCTCTGCAATATTGGGAGCCAATGCAGCTCTGCCAAGGCCGAGGAGGTAGAGAACCGTCTTGACTTCCCCAAGGCCAGTTTAGCTGCAATTGCTTGGATCCTCTGGAGCCTATCTATTAGATATCTCGGGGAGTCCAACAGCAAAGCATTACAATAATCTAATCGGCTTAAGATGGTGCTTTGAACTACCAATGCTCGAGCATGAATTGGCAAGAGCGGGAGAATTTTGCGTAGGACTCTAATAATAGCAAAACAGCTCCCCACACTTTTATTAACCTGTGATTCGAGCGTCAGCTTATTATTAAACATGATACCCAAATTCTGAACCTTGTCGACAGGCATCGGTGGACGTGCCGTAGTTAAAGGCCAAAAGTTCGAGGGCAGCGAGGGAGGTACCTTCCCTGCTAGGCAATAGAGAACTTCAGTTTTGTCAGTATTAAAGTGCAATGAATTTTCCTTTAGCCAGTAAGCTGTATCTCGTATGCACTCATGAAACACTTCAAGAGATGTAGACTGTTCTCCCTCTAAAGAGAGGATCAGTTGAGTGTCGTCCGCATAATTAACAATGTTAATATTATGCGCCCTTATGACGGCGATCAGAGGTTTCAAATATATGTTGAATAAGATCGGGCTGATCGCAGAGCCCTGAGGAACACCATGCGAAGTGTTAATAAATTCAGATTGATAGGGAGGAATCGCCACTGCCTGACTCCTACCAGAGAGGAAAGATTGAAACCACTTCAAGGCGATGTCTGCTATTCCCACCTCCCTCAATCTCGTCAGAAGAATGGCATGGTTGACTGTGCAGAGAGGTCAAGCAGGATAAGAGCCACCGCTTGACCTCTATCTGCCCGCATACGAAGCTCATCCATTACTGTCACCAGGGCGGTCTCTGTGCCAGGGGCAGGACGAAACCCGAATTGCACATCTTCTAAGATCCTATTAGTTTCAAAATATTTTGATAATGATCCACTAACTATCCGTTCTACGATTTTTGCTGGATGGGGAAGCAGGGAGATCGGCCTATAGTTTTTAGGACAGGCAGGGTCCAGAGTTGCCTTGTTTAAAAGAGGTGTCACCAGTGCCTGTTTCCAGCTAGTCTGTATTACTCTACTACGAAGAGATTAATTGCAAATAATGCGGAGTATAGGGAACAATTCTGCTCCCAACTCCTTCCAAATTTTATGTGGCAAAGGGTCCAACTGTGAACCCGAGGAAATATCTAAAGCCACATTACTGAATTCCTCCACAGTAGGCATCTCAAAATCCACTAGGGTATTTGTGCTCTCTGTCTCTTCTCCTCCAAACTTTGGATCTTTTCTTATGCCGGTAGAATCCCTCCTCGTCTGATCATGTAACTCTGGGCCTTCTCCTTCCTCTTGCAAAGTATCCCTACCAAGGCCATCAATGATAGTTGTAATTTTATCATTGAAAAAGCTAGCAAGGTTATCGCAGAGGTCTTGGATAGGAGGTATCTGATTCTTGGCACAGTCAGGGCTGATCAAATTATTCACTATTTTGAAAATGCTTCTGGTATTATTAGGAGCATTTAAAGTAGAATTGGAGAAGTACTCAGCTTTTGCAATATTTCTTTATTTTTTATAGCTAATAATTGCTGTTTTCCATGCAAACTTATCCTTATCTTCATACATCCTTCTCCACTTCCTCTCTGCCTGTTTACATTCAAGTTTCAAATCTTTTAATCTATCATTAAACCATGGGGCAGAAGGTCTACCCACTCTCCTAGGATTTTTTAGTGGAGCAACACGGTCCAATGTGGATGTGATCTGTGTGTACAGTCGCATAGTTCTCCTCCACATGTCTGTCCGTCAAAAAACAACCATCCAGATCAAACACCGTAGGAAAACAACCCTTTCTTAGAAAGGACTTCCAATCTCTACTAACATAGTTTTTTGTTTCTCTGGTTACGTGACTGTTACACTTCAGGTTGTATGCCTGGAATTTAATCATATAATGGTCGGACCAGACCACACGCGAGATATCTAAAATTCCTAGTGCGTGTTCCTCTTAAAAAATTAGATCAAGGGTGCGTCCTCCCTTATGTGTTGGTTCAGAGATCCGCTGATGTAGGTTGAAGCCTTCACACTTCTGAAGTAAATTGCTATAACCAGAGTCTAGTGATCCATTTAACCAAAGATTGAAATCACCCAAAATCACCAACCTGGCGTGTGTAGCCACCATATTGCTGATAATCTCAATCAGTGACTGCTGTTGCTGCACACTAATAGCCCCAGGAGGTCTATAACAAACAATCCCAGTCATTACATGGCCACTAAAATCCTTTTTAGCTAATCCAAGCATTTCAAGCCCCTCTATCACATCAATATCTATAGTAACCAAATTCCATGATTCTTTAAAGATCACACCTACTCCTCCTCCCCTCCCACTCGTTCTGGGTTTATAACAAACTTTATACCCCGGCGGACATGCCAATCCTAGTTCTAAATCACTTTCTAAATGTGTCCATGTTTCTGTCATGAATAGGATATCCAATTCGTAGAATTCCATCATCAGCTGAATCTCCACACAATGCTTAGGCAGAGATCTATAGCCCACAGAAGAGGTGATCTTGTTTTACGAAATCTAAAATAGGGCCCGCAGTCTCCTCAATTTAAAATTTCCCCCTCCCCTTTCCCAACGCACCTATCTTACACAGTTCAATCAATACCTGCATAACTAATACAGCAGACTGCATCATTAACCTGCTGCGGTCTCAAACAGGCAGCCTGGCTGGCGCTGTGCACGTTTGGTGCGTGGACTGGCGCAGACGGGCTTGCCTTTGGCACGCCAGCAGCGCGTCCGCTGCGCGCTCACGCCAGCGTGTCCCTTTATAGTTGTGGGCCCAAAAAGACTAGACCGCACACCTCCCAAAATGGCAGGTCCGCTCTGACAGACGGACACCGCTAGCTAAATTCAGGGCACACTCGAAGTCTGATGATAAGTGGTACACTGATAACAACAAAATTAACAATTTTAAAAAGCCCTGATTTTAAAAATGATTTTCAATTAAATGTGCAAAAACGCAATTCGTTAGCAGCTCCCCGTGCAACATACATCTAACAATGCAGCATATATTATCTCTTTCACACTGCGTGCCCACGCCAGCTTGTCCCTTTATAGTTGTGGGCCCAAAATGACTAGACCGCACACCTCCCAAAATGGCGGGTCCGCTCTGACAGACGGACACCGCTAGCTAAATTCAGGGCACACTCGAAGTCTGGTGATAAGTGGCACACTGATAACAATAAAAATACCAATTTTAAAAAGCTCTGATTTTAAAAAGGAGTTTCACTTGAATGTGCAAAAACGCAATTCGTTAGCAGCTCCCCGTGCAACATACATCTAACAATGCAGCATATATTATCTCTTTCGTGCTGCGCGCCCACGCCAGCGTGTCCCTCTATAGTTGTGGGCCCAAAAAGACTAGACCGCATACCTCCCAAAATGGCGGGTCCGCTCTGACAGACGGACAATGCTAGCTAACTTCAGGGCACACTCGAAGTCTGGTGATAAGTGGCACACTGATAACAATAAAAATACAAATTTTAAAAAGCTCTGATTTTAAAAATGATTTTCAAATAAATGTGCAAAAACGCAATTCGTTAGCAGCTCCCCGTGCCACATACATCTAACAATGCAGCATATATTATCTCCTTCACGCTGCGCGCCCACGCCAGCGTGTCCCTTTATATTTGTGGGCCCAAAAAGACTAGACCGCACACCTCCCAAAAAGGTGGGTCCGCTCTGACAGACGGACACCGCTAGCTAAATTCAGGGCACACTCAAAGTCTGGTGATAAGTGGCACACTGATAACAATAAAAATAACAATTTTAAAAAGCTCTGATTTTAAAAATGATTTTCAATTAAATGTGCAAAAACGCAATTCGTTAGCAGCTCCCCATGCAACATACATCTAACAATGCAGCATATATTATCTCTTTCACGCTGCGCGCCCACGCCAGCATGTCCCATTTATAGTTGTGGGCCCAAAACGACTAGACCGCACACCTCCCAAAATGGCGGGTCCGCTCTGATAGACGGACACCGCTAGCTAAATTCAGGGCACACTCAAAGTCTGGTGATAAGTGGCACACTGATAACAATAAAAATAACAATTTTAAAAAGCTCTGATTTTAAAAATTATTTTCACTTAAATGGGCAAAAACGCAATTCGTTAGCAGCTCCCCATGCAACATACATCTAACAATGCAGCATATATTATCTCTTTCACCCTTTATAGTTGTGGGCCCAAAAAGACTAGACCGCACAGCTCCCAAAATGGCGGGTCCGCACTGACAGACGGGCACCGCTAGCTAAATTCAGGGCACACTCGAAGTCTGGTGATAAGTGGCACACTGATAACAATAAAAATAACAATTTTAAAAATCTCTGATTTTAAAAATGTTTTTCAATTAAATGTGCAAAAGCGCAATTCGTTAGCAGCTCCCTGTGCAACATACATCTAACCATGCAGCATATATTATCTCTTTCACGCTGCCCGTAAAAGTAAATGTAAATTGTAAGATTTTGTTTGAAGTGTAATGGGTTTGTTCTTGTACCTTTTTGTTTCATACCTCAGATGCTTACCCCAAAAGTGAAATCATATACACTTGGCAGAGAGGATTACTTAAGTCAGTTGATGTATCTAAAGAGTCCTCGAGTCTCCTCCAGTATGACCTGGTGGGCCAGAAGGTGTCCAGTGTGACAATCACGTCCAACACAGGTAAGCACATCTTCGTAGTTTGGGTAGCCATTTGAAATTCAAAAGGGCTAAAAAGATGACATGTATTAAATATTCAATGTATTAGTTATAAACATCATACCTACTTCATCTGATGGAATATCTATGCAGTCCACATCTGTCCCAGCAGGAAAGAAAATCATAGGTAGCTACATAACAAAGAGTGTCTTAAAGTATTTCTAGAAGGTATACATCAGACCCTAGTTTGCTTGCAGGGAACCTGATTGTTCTATGGACTTGAAACGAAAATTGTTATGTGCCTGTTTATTCAAATATTAATGGTATTCTAGTATGGAATGTCACTTTTGAAAAATTATGTCATGCCTTAAAATTTTGAAGAACACTTCAAGGATTTCATCTATCCTAGATTTTTCCACATGGCAGTCACCACCATTGCACCCGAACTACGCCGAACTATCAATTGCTCCCTCGAGACTGCCACATTCCCTGATGAATGGAAATGCAATGAAGTCACCCCTCTCCTAAAGAAGCCTTCCTCGGACCCAAGGATCTCAAGAAGTTCAGGCCCATCTCTCTGCTCCCTTTCACTGCCAAAGTCATCGAGAAAGTTGTCAACACCCAGCTAGCACACTTCATAGGAACCAACAATATCCTAGACACCTCTTAAACCGGATTCCGCAGCAACCACAGCACCAAGACCACCCTCATAGCTGCCACTGATGATATCTGCACCCTCCCCAACCAAGGCCACATGACAGCCCTCATCATCCTGAACCTTTCAGCAATCTTTGACACCATCTCCCACCACACACTAGACTCCAGGGTCCATGGTGCCGGCATCCAAGGAACAGCCTTAGACTGGATTTGATTGTTTTTCTCAGGCAGAACACAAAGAATAAGACTCCCGCATTTCCTCTCCAAAAAAACAGAGATCAGATGCAGAGTACCTCAAGGATCCTCCCTCAGCCCCACGCTGTTCAATGTCTACATGGCCCCCCTCGCAACCATCGTTAGAAAACACGGACTTGACATAGTCTCATATGCCAACAACACCCAGCTCATCCTCTCCCTCACCAAGGAACCCAACATCACCAGGCACAATTTCCAAGAAGAGATAAAAGGCGTCGCAACCTGGATGAGCAGCAGCTGCTTGAAGCTCAACTCGGAGAAAACAGAAGTCATCATCCTCGGTTCCACCCCCTCCGCATAGGACAACACCTGGTGGCCCCCCTCCCTCCGAAACCCACCCACCCCAGTGGACCATGCACGCAACCTTGGCAACATACTCGACTCTTCACCCACTATGAACCGCCAGATCTATGCCGTGTCCTCCACTTGCTTCAACACCCTCTGCATACTTTGCAAGACCTTCAAATGGATCCCCCACGATGCCAGGAAGACTATCACCCACACACTCGTCACCAGCACACTGGACTACGGAAACGCCCTCTACGTCGGAATCAACAATTAACTCCTCTGCATACTCCAGACCGTCCAGATTGCCACAGCCAGACTTATCCTCAACATCCCACGACATGTCCACATCACCCAACACCTCTGCGGCCTCCGCTAGCTCCCCGTCAAAAGAAGAAAAACTGTTCCCACATGTCAACAAAGCCCTCCATAACACCAGACCCCAATACCTCAACAAACGAATCTCCTTCAACGGCCCCAAGAGAAACCTCCACTCTGCCGACCTCACCCTAGCCACAGTTGCCCGCATCCACAGGTCCAGAGCAGGTAGCAGATCCTTCTCCTAAGTCACGGCAACGACCTGAAACGAACTCCCCCACTGCACCTGATGAAGCCAGACACTGAACCAATTCAGAAAGGACCTCAAGTCCTAGCTCTTCAAATGACCAATGGAGCTGCTTGAACCCCCTCCCCCCCAGCGCCTTGAGACCCTCACGGGTGAGGAGTGCGCTCTAAAACCCCTGATTGATTGATTGATTGACATGACCATAATTATTGCAACAATTTAGACAAAAACATTGCAGGAAGCCATGCGTGCTCATTTCTCTTATGAAAGACAAGAATATTTCACTTTTGAGATTTGTTAAAATGTTGTTATGATTTTCAGGGCTTATTATCGTTTTATTTTTCAACTTGTATGTGCTGCGTCCTGGGGGGCAGTCAGGAGAGGGAGTGGTGGGCAGCACTGTTGTCGGTGCGCATGTGCATTTGGCTGTCCAAATCTGAGGTCCGCCAAACCCACATGCGCAGTGAGATATCTCCATCCCAGCTGCACTGCTGGCATAGAGAGCGCAAAGCACAGGCTCCCATTCCCCCAGGGAGCACCAATCCCCAGCGCTCATGCAAATTCTGATACTGTTTTCGAACTTGACATCAGGATTGGCAGCAGGGGAGGCAGGGAGCCTCTGCTGCAGCGGGGAGACGACTCAGAGAAGAACGTTGGATGGCAGGCGAAGGGTAAGGTATTTTTCTTTTTAAATGTTTGCTATCTGTTTCCCCTCACTCCCCCCGGCCCCCACCCCACCACTACACCCGCACAGTAGCGGCTACTGCTCTGGCCAATCACGTAAATTAATTTCACGGGTAACACTATGTAAATAACAGGGCTTCGAGACAGTTTGCTTCACCCATTGCTCTTTTGGAGCCTCACTCATACTTTAGTTCAGCCCACGGGTCAGAATCCATACAGTGGGAGTCCTGATCAGCCCCCTTTAGACATTAGCTTGTGAGCAATTTCAGTGACAATTTGTATCAGCTCACAAAACAACTAGTTGGTAGTTGGCTTGTCAAGCAGTGTGAGTGACATTGTTATCAGGTCTCGCTGAGCCCAGCGCATGCGCTGGCTCAGAGAGACATTTTGTGTGTGAGCTTTCAAAGTGATGCTGGCTGGTCTAGCGCTTGCGTTCACGCGACCGTGCACGCGCGCTAGCCTTCAGCAGCACTTTGAAAACTCGTGCGTCATCGTGATCACTTTCGCTTTCGGAGCGATCGCTATGACGCTCGCTTTCAACGATGAAATTGGCATCAGTATGTTCCAATGTCTTCTTATGTCGACATGGTTATAATTTCTTACAAAGTGAGGTGAAGAACTAAGGTCCAGGAAGGCCATGTCCATGCCAGATTTTAGGAACCTAAAATTAACCTAACTGCACATGCATTGAATCTTAATGGCCATCATTTACGTCTTTGGTG
The DNA here is from genome assembly GCF_964204655.1 of Triturus cristatus. Taxonomy (NCBI): domain Eukaryota; kingdom Metazoa; phylum Chordata; class Amphibia; order Caudata; family Salamandridae; genus Triturus; species Triturus cristatus. Next base: position 874,029,277 of record NC_140590.1, read on the forward strand.
GTTATCCTGAAAGTATGTCGTGAATCCAGCTGACCTGGGCCCACTTTGGACGCCCCTTCTATACAATTCCCAGTGCACACAATTCTGTTTTGCATGCCTGGAATCCTGTAAACATTTTCTTCTGTACCCGGCTTTTTGCACGCATTTATGATAGGTCATTTTTCAGAGTTGGCTTGCTTCATATTTCGTGCCTTTCGTGGGGCTCTTGTCAGACCCTAAGACTAGATGTTTGATTTGTTAACAGGTTGCGAGTGTCTCTGCAAGATAGACAAATGTTTACTGTCCATAAGTGGAGGACGCACCTATAATCTGCCAATGTAATCAAGACTCTAATGTGTCACACTGTTCAGGAATGCTCACGTGATCAGCAGTGTAGAGCCTGGAAGGGGTGCTGCAGTCCGAAGTACACCATCTCGTGGCGCACCTGTTCCTGGGCACGTGTCTATTCCTACATGCATATAAAATGAATTTGGAATTAAAAAATGACTTTCTTGTTTATTTTCAAAACCATGCAAGCCTTGCTTTTAGCCAAAAGTAAGCTATGCAACGTTTGCTGAGGATTCTGTGCTGTCAGAGTGGTCCCTGCAAGCTATGTGTATTTAGTAGTTGGTGTATATCATTCAGGGGAGATGACAGCATGAGCTAGGGTCAGTCATTGAAATATCAGTGTTCACTAAAGGAGGCTTGTTTATTAATGCTTTTTTCAGTACAAAACGTGCATAGCTGATGGCATTTGTTTGCGACCGATTACATCATATGTGCTTTCCAAACGCGCTTAGCTGTTGGCATTCATACTTTTACAGCTGTGCATCCACCGGTACAGCCGGGTCCGCTGCGACGGTTGGGCGCCCCAGTGTCATATTACATGCACTGGTATACTTTTTCACTGTTATTTTTTCAATTGCATATATTCCATTTATTATATGACTCATTAGTATTTTTGTTACAAGTTGCTTTTGTTGGCACGTGGAGAGCACCCCGAAGAAGTTCTCACCTCAGGTGTGAACATTTGTAACCTTTAACAAGCATTGGCATAGCGAATAGGTCTCATAGCGAATAGGTCTCGCATTTGGGACCTTATTAGTGTTTAGCCGTGCAACAGTTGTTGTTGCACCAAGGATATTGTGCTGCAAAACTAAATACTTATAAGGTCCCAAAAGCGAGACCTATTGGCTATTCCAATGCTTGTTTACCTACTTATTCTGACAGGCAAAAGAGTTTACATCAGTCTGCCAATGTATGTAATCCCAGCTCCTGCTGTATCCCACCCTCCATGTGAATGCTTCGCTGTGGCCTGCTCATATTAGCCCATCCGGTTATTTTAAAGCAGGTTTGCTTAACTGGATCCATTTCCAGATTTACATTGTTAGATGTGTGCTTCAAATAATATATATAAAATATCTTTACCTTGTTGACCTTCTGAATAAAGACAAACACTGTTGGTAAAAAGGACTTTAATCTTGCCACACTAGGCACTGTCAGATACACGTATACTGGGGTAGCGTTTATAGCATGAAACTGGATCCCTTATGGGATTTTTGCAGTGAAGGACAAAAAGATTGAAATATGAAAAAGTTAATGATTTTGTCTCAGGTCTTTTTTGTGTACAAGACTATAAAGATTACGTGATTTTATGTGCACACTGCACAAGCCAAACTTGCTGAAGATGATCTCATATAGAATCCTTATGAAGTACAAAAAAGATGGTCAATTGTCCCACCACACCCCGATTTCAGTTAGATGATTATTAGGAATCCAATAGCTAAAGGAGCCTGTGAGCACGATCATATCCTGCTTGCTATGAAGATCAGTTCAATTTGTATCATATGCACAGAAATATGACAGGCCATTGTATAACATTTGAGTACACATTAGTCTAACTGTTCCACCAAACTACTCATTCGGATGAGGTTCTTTTTAGGGTTGGGCGGAATTTGCGAAATTAACTTTTGCAAATTATCGCGAAAATGCTAAAAATCTCCGCAAACACGCCGGAAATATCGCAAAGACGCGGAAGTTTTTTTCCCGCCTGTTCGCGGTATTTTTTGCGTGATCGCGGGCCGCCAACTTACCCATGCGGTTGCTCAAGGGCACGGCCATCTTGTTTTCACTTGTCCCGCCCTCTCGCGATGCTTACTTCCTGTTCCGGGTCTCGCAATGCATGTTCGCGCCCGTTCGCGGTCGAAATATCCTGTTCGCGACCGCTTTTACTCGATCGCGTTGCTTTTTGCTTGCTCGGGGAGAAAATATCGCGCGAACTTGCGCACGTGGTCGCAATGAGCGCGGCCATCTTGTTTTTCACTCTATTGCATGGTTCTGGGGCCTGATTTTCAATCCTCCCAAAATCCTTTCAATCCTTTGTTTATAGCCACTTTTTTTGGATCTTTATTACTTATTATTTCTCTAACTATTTTCCTGCTTCTATATTTTTGGTTTTTGTCTATTTGTTTTTGTTTTTTAGCTACATTTTCCTCTTTCTATTGCCTGCTATTTCTTTCCTTTACTCCTTTATTTATTTTACCTTTTCTTTCCCGCCCCGTCCCCAGAACCATGTCCAAGGGTAGGGCTGTTCGCCGGCGCAGCCAGAGCCGCGACCGCCTTCCTTGCGGAAGACGGCGCCCACAAGGGGTGCAGGCACGGGCCTTATTTGGGGAGGAGGAGTTGGCTGCACTAATTTTCTTTGTGCAGCGCCACCTCCCCTGAACCCTGGCAGCAGGTGGCAGGCCTGGGTCCCGGTACGGCCTCCGGGAACGTCGGCAGCGGTGGGGGAAGGTGCGCCGGGCAGTGTCGCGCATCTCTGGGGTCCGGCGCACCCAGGCACAGCTGATGCACCGGTGGTCCGACATCCTGGACCGTGAGCAGGACCTGCTGGACCTGCTAGGAGTGGAGGTCCCGGGGCTTGGTGAGTACATATTTAATTACTACAACTTTGTGTCTGTTCTTCTGCTCTGTGTTATATATTGCGAATATTTGTTTTCCTTCCAACGGGCCTTATTTGGGGAGGAGGAGTTTTCTGCACTAATTTTCTTTGTGCAGCGCCACCTCCCCTCAACCCTGGCAGCAGGTGGCAGGCCTGGGTCCGGGTACGGCCTCCGGGAACGTCGGCAGCGGTGGGGGAAGGTGCGCCAGGCAGTGTCGCGCATCTCTGGGGTCCGGCGCACCCAGACACAGCTGACGCACCGGTGGTCCGACATCCTGGACCGTGAGCAGGACCTGCTGGACCTGCTAGGAGTGGAGGTCCCGGGGCTTGGTGAGTACATATTTAATTACTACAACTTTGTGTCTGTTCTTCTGCTCTGTGTTATATATTGCGAATATTTTTTTTCCTTCCAACCAGCTAGAATGTTGCTGCTTACAATACATTCCAGGTTAATAACGTTTAAAAGTCTTCTGTGATTATGGTGCTCTTCTGCGCTACTACTAATCTTACTTGTTTGCAGCTTTGCGTTTGCGCTTGCTTAGCGTGATTCTTTACGAGTTTATTTTAGAGAAATTAAGTTACGTAATGCTCTAGTCCACTCCTTACTTTGTCCCGTCACTAATAGATAGGGGCGGATTGATGTTTAGGTACACTACTTTGTATGAGCTTCTAATTTGTTAGTGGTATGCGTGATGCCCCCTCACTCAGTTACGTGAAGTGCTGCTAGTACGGCAGTCTTTAGAACCTTTTCTAGTTTGTTCAATGAGTGGTGGTAGGCTTAGCAGTTACTTTGCAGTAGCAGATCAGCATCAATCAAACCAAAATTTGGTGTATACAAAAAATGTAGTCATGTTCATGTGTCCTCCATGATTTGACCATACGCATTGTTGAGGAATACAGTGAAATGCATACTTAATGTACAATTGGCATGCCCGGAATAGGTGGGCTAGGTTGGGTGGTACGTTGTACTTAGGCTTAGTTGTAACTTAGTTTTCTGGAATCAGAATGGAAGACTAGATTACTGTTGATAAATAGTAACTTAAGAAGTCGAACTGCGAATCCCCCGATATTACATGTTGACCAGATGAGATCGGTCAATGTAGTTATTGCAATTGTTGTTTACATAAGTGTTTTTTGAAAAATATTGTATTTGTTGACACCATCCATCAATGTTTGTCTCTTTCTTATATCTTTCCTGTTCATCAGCACCCAGGGGCAGACCGACAGGGACTGGGCAGTCGGCGGGACAGGAACAACACCACCAGGAGGACACCGCTGAGGGCTCCTCTGCTGGCCCCAGTAAGTCTTCTTGTTTTTAATAATATTTCTTATTCCATAACTTTTACTGCCCCATATTTTTCCTGAACTATTGTTGGTTTCCAAATGCTATTTTCTTACCTCCAATTATCCTTCGATCTGTACGGTTTCAAAAATCTTATCCCTGCCTCCGCTATGATGACTCTGAGTACTACTACTACTACATACTATCAGTCTGTCTGTACTGTAGTAGCTAGTCTTGCCCAGTTGGCCAGTGCCACTCTTTGTGAAAGGTTGTAATATAAAACTCATATACACCAGTAGCTCGAGCCATTGAGTCCAATCCGTTGGGTCGTCGTCTTGTACTACTTTTACTCTTATTGATCTTGAGGCTTTGAAAATTCACAGCAACAACAGGCCTACCAGATGTATTACTATTTTGATATGATACCCTATAGGACATACTACTGTTGTAGGGATCTTGCACATACATTTGCACCAGAAAATAGGATGTTGGTGATGGTAGGTTGGACCTTCCTTGCACACCTCAATCAGAAATTCCGCACCCACCACAATTCCACTGCTTGACTATAGTACTGTCTTGTCATAACTATTAGGTCTCGGAACCCTCCCCCCAAGATACCCAACAAGTAGACAACCCAGAACATAACACACCCAACCACTCAGTCGTGGAAGCAATTCACATGCACACCCTTACTTTAATTTGCTCACTCGTGTAACTTAGTCTACACCAAATACCACCATGTCTATGTAAGTTCAAAATGTTTATTTCAATTTGAGAAGGTCTGTACACTGTTTTCTTAGCAGCACCAACCGGAAAATCAATAACATTAAAACAATATACATTGTTACACTTATACAGTTGGGAATTAAATCATGATAACTGAACAGTGATGGAAGGCGGCACCACCATCCCATAGCAATTTAGTTTATATAAATTTATAAAAGAAGATGTGAGTGAAGGGACCCCTCACCTTACAAGAACCTAGTACTGGTAGTTGTTGCATCATTCAGAAGCTCTGGTTCGTAGAAGGGAATCTTGCGTCTGTAATGCGAAAAAAGAAATGGTGTGCGTTAGTATATTGCAACTTGCAAGCATTTCTCAGCCGTGCCAAAAAGTGTAGCATCTATGGATAAGCAATATGGACTAACAGTAACAGTAGTACACCAGTACTTCCTAAAAAAGTGGCTTGTTAATGTTTGTGGACCGCTTGTACGCAGCGCGTAGACTAGACAGTAGCAGTGTGAGGCAGGTCATGTGGGCTCAAAGGTGTCTTAAGAAGCTGCAAGGTAAAGGTAACGTCACATGTGCAAAAATAAAAGCCACAAAGGTAAAATGGTAGCATGGCTAGGGCTAATTAAGCAAAGGCTACAATGATCATATACAACTATTAGTGTCTACTCTACTACTACCTGATTTGTACTAGTGATGTATGTTAGTATTAACTCATTTTTCAACCTTGCTACTGATCAATAGGGGGAGGTGTATATGACGCCTAATAAATGTGTAATGTTTTCTAGGCGCACTACCGACCACCAGTGCCGGGGCCAGCGAACAAGGCGACGCGGAGGGAGAGGATGCGGCAGTTGCTGTCGATACCGACGAAGGAGCGGTAGGGGGAGTGGCAGCACCAGTGGCAGGCGGTGGTAAGTTAGATTCATAATCCTTAACTATTGTTGAACTTGATAGCACACTCACTGCAAGGGTGTACTGTATGTATATGTATACTGTACAGTTGTGACTTAGGGCCCCATTAGGATGGTGGGCGTATTGCCCCCGCCGGGCCGGCTGGAATTCACTGCCGGCACCGCAGGGGCAAACCTCCGCCATCCCTGTAGAAATTATTCAGACCCCCCACATGTCGACCAGGCGGAAAAGGGTTCAATATGCCGGTGGTGTCTCTCTGAACACACCGCCAGCCATATAATCTGCATTTTGGAATGCCTTTGCGTGGCGGCATTGCCGTCCGCCACGGAAAGGCATGCAGATATTGCAGTGTATGCTTGGGTGCCCCCATGGAGGGTACCTACCTATGCTATGGTACCCCCCCGCCTTTCCAAGCAAAACGTGACAGGCTCCGTGTGGGGCCCGTCATGTTGTGCTTGGAAAAGCAGCACAACATTTTAGCATTGCTTTCAGCAAAGCCAACCAGAATGTAAAAAAAAAAACAGGATGCGCCCGCCACTGTGCCGGGCGCATCATCCTAATTAATTGTCCCCACGGGACCCCCACCCTTTTTAGCATGAGGATGTCGTAAGTAAGTATGAGTAAGTATGAGTTGTTGGGGACGTTTGAAGAGTGAACCAGAAGACTAGAATTCCCTTTATTTGGTATAGGACTAGGAGCCGGAGTATTGAGTAACCAATGGCCTCATCTATCTGATTTCAACTCCGCTTTGAAAGTTTTATGGAGAAGAGCACCTGGTGCACTGTTCAACTAAAAAGTGAAAGACAGGTGGAAGGAAGAAGGACGGGCGACATTTAAAATGTTATGTACTACTGTGCTTTATTTTATAGTGCTACTCTACCATGCCACTATGTGTAGAAATAATTAACTTGTCTTACTGTTTTTCTAAGAGTATATTTTACAATTGTCTTGTTTTTTTCTTTTTGATACACAGCTACTCCTAAACTAAATCGAAGGGAGTTGGCCGCCAAGGCACGGCGCCGGAAGCTGGAGGCAATCCAGAGAGAATACCGGCGGCTGGTGGTCTTAGCCGAGGAGGAGGAGGAGACTGCAGCTGCAATTGGGAAGCCTCCTCCAGTGCCCCGGGCCCCAGCCACCACCCTCCAGCGGTACGGCGCCACCGTCTGGCGGCTGCCCGCCGCCACCATGCCATCTCCGGTGCCCCCCCCCACTGTGGCTGCAACTGCCGCGGCCTTAGACGCCGCGTCGCCCGTTTAGAGGACGAGATGCGCCAGATGCGTGTCCTCCTTCAGTCCCGCCCCACCACTTAGTCCCTGTCCTCCTGTTCTGCCCCTTTTTTAATTCTTGTTTGGGTGGGTGGGTGGGAACTTGTTTGGGTGTTGTTACGGACTTCTATGGATTGGACATTGGTTGGGGTTAGGGAGGGGGGTGGGTCAGCTTTTGTGGGTTTAGTTTATTTTTGTTAGGGTAAATTAAATATATTTTTCTATGTTACATGCAATGTTGTTAATGTTTTGCAGGTGGGGTAACTATTTTACATCACACTGTTTCCTTGCTGGTGCATGGCCGCCCATAGCCTGTGTTTGATTTCAATAATTTGCTGACTGTATAAGACACAAACAGATAGATGCGACACACCTCACTCATTGACTGGTCCTTCTAGTACTTTCAGTCTGTCCTCTAGTCTATGCATTCTTTGGAGTGGTGTGTGAAAATGAAATCATTGACAACATGTCTATTATTAATTCTGCCTCCCCCAAACTTCTCTCTTACCGGTGCTTGATGTTTATGTCCAACTGTGGCACAGCACTGGCTGCATGGTGAAGATGGTTTCCTTTTTCATACATGCCATGATTGGGGTGGTGGTGGTGGTGGTATAGTAGTAGTAGTAGACACTGGCAGGGCGGCAGCATTTCCAAAAAAAGAAAAGGAGACAGTCAATCGCCTTTGAGAGACTGTTAGAGGAGTAGTTGAATGAAGTACAGTACAGAACTTACCGAGCAACAATAATATGCTCAAATATTTGACAAAAAAACTGAATGGTGGTTAGGAGGATAGCCTACTAGACATGATTTACAAACTATAGTTGTGTCGAGTCACTTGACTATGCCTACAGTCTAACAGTTAGTGCTGTATATGAGGAATGACAACAAACAAATCCAATCAATGCCGGCAATTCATGCTGAGGTATATGTTCCTTTGTTAAATAAAATAACCTCTGAAATATCCTACTCATGGGTGGCCAAGCAGAAGAAGATCAGCGCTCTGCCTTGAAATTGAAGTAGTGTTGCTTTCACAACATCCGCCCCAGCAAGTGTGTGATTAAGTATTGGTGTACATTTAATTTAGTTACACCTCGACAATAAGTCACACAGCCCGGGGGAAGAGAGTTAGGGTTTGTTGAATGGATGGCAGGGGGTTTTTGGGAAAGGTTTGACATAGAAAAACAGTATGCATACATAGACAAACAAACGACAATCATTGAAGACTACCATATCCATATGTTAAGGGAGAAAAAGGCAATGCATGCATGATGATGAGAGACCCGGATTACATACACTTCTATTTCTTGTTCTGTTGTTCCGGCCTTAATATTTAACAGATAGCAAATAGAAATTTTAAATATTGATAGGGAAGAATCGTAAACACAGGGCAAACCTAATGATGATTGATAATAACAACTCCAAGAACACACTGTTGTAAAGATTGTATACAAGATATTAATCAAATTATTTAAAAGAAGTTAAACTGTCTTATCCTGGTCAAAAATGTTGACTGGATTTTTGCATCTCGGCATTCCTCTTGCTCCTCTCGTCCATCAATCTTGGGTGTCTCGCCACTCACCACTGCCCGGCTGGAAAAAAAAAGGTGATTGATTGGTAAGGTAATTAATATGCATTGTAATGTTTTACAAAGTTTTGGGCAAGGCCCGGCCTGTAATTTTAGATGGAAAACCAAAGGGGATATTGAGAAAGAAAGTGAAAACAAATGCACAAGTGATGGTGTAGTGCAACAAGAACACTTTTTGAGGTGGCATGTATGCATATGCATCATCTCTACTCTAGTCTGTTTCCAGCATTGACCTTCAACAGTAACAGGAGAGAGCAGGCCCACAGTGCTTAGCATTAGCACATCCTACGTTAACACTTTAGAGTCCTTTTTTTTTCTCTCAAAGAGTTGGACAAACGCAAAGCCCATTATCCATTCCATACATAGCATTTTACAGTTTAAGTTAGTAAAATCAATGCACTGCAGTCATCCCACCGCTACACTCTATTCAACTTCTACACAGACATTTGGGTCTGCTGTGGTTGTTGTTGACGTGTTTACCTTTAGGCTTTTCCGTTTTATGCCACTCCTGAAACATCCTCCTGACTTCATCATCATCTCTGATACTTTTACTGACTGACTGTGAAGATTGGTGTTGGAAAGGCGTTCGCCGGAGGGGGGTTCGATACACGTCTTGCCCACCCCTTTGACCCCCCTCTCCCAAGTAAGCCGAACCAGGCGCGCACACCCTGAGATGCACTACGAACAGAGTGACACCACACGTATTCTTTGTAGGACGATAGGTTCTTTTATCGATGATTTCAAGGGATCTTTATGATCCAAAAGGCAAGTAGTACAGCAGTGGCACAACGTACCACAAATCAGTCGTGGGGAATGGGGGTAGCGGGACAGTCTTTCAAGATAGTGTCTCTGCGAAATACCCTGCGGAAGCTCACAATCCTCGAGCTGGAGGGTGTCGTGTCTCTGGGCGATCTCTTACCGAGTTGTCCTCAAGGGGAGCGCCGCGAGTCTCTCAGCAGGCACAGGTGGTCGGAGTTCGGGAGCCGCGATTCCGTCAGCAGGGCTCAGGTGGTTCAATAGCTGGGGGCCGCGAGTCACTCAGCAGGCCTAGGTGGTTCAGTGTTCGGGAGCCGCGACTTCGTCCGCAGGGCTCAGGTGGTTCAATAGCAAGAGGCCGCGAGTCACTCAGCAGGCCCAGGTGACTTCAGCGTTCAGGAGCCGCGACAGCGTCAGCAGGCTCAGAGGGTTCCAGGTCTTCTCTGTCCTTGTTTCTCCGGCACCCCTTGTTATACTCCGCTGGTTCTTTGAAGTCCGGAGTGCTCGCAGAGGGGGGACTGGGGTGACGGAGGGGGTTCGGCGGGATTTCCTGCCGCTCACTTCTTTGGTCTTTTCAGGTGGGTCTGGGAGGGACCCCAGACGCTCGGTAGGGGAGGCGCCTGCTCCCCAGGGGCCTGGTGGCCGATTGAGTCCTCCCGGGGAAGGCGACCCGAGGTGTGACTGGGCTGGCGCCTCTGGGTCTGGCTCAAGGGTTCCCGCTCCCTCGGTTGGGCATGCGTGGTAGGGTGTTGAGTCTGTCAGGCCTCTGGCCGGCCCGCGGATCGGGGGTGGCTGGGGCGGCCGGAGTCGGAGATGTCGTGTCTTGAGGGTGGTGGCAGGTTGGCTGGATGATGGAGAGGGCCACGCCGTGAGGCCGGTCTCACACGCGTCCCCCCCAGCTGAAAGGTGTGGAGAACTACCCATCCACTGGGGGGTTCTCCTCGCCGAAGCGGAAGAACCGGGACAGGCCGTCGGTGTTGGCATGATCTGTCCCGGGGCGATGTTTGAAATTCATCCCTTGGAGAGAGATGGACCATCGTAGTAGCTTGGGGTTCTCCCCCCTCATCCGCATTAGCCACTGCAAGGGCCGGTGGTCCGTCTGTACTCGAAAATGGGTTCCGAACAAGTAGGGCCGCAGTTTCTTGAGGGCCCAGACTACGGCAAAGGTCTCTCGCTCTATAGTACTCCAACGCTGCTCTCTCGGCAGCAGCCTTCGGCTGATGAAGGCTATGGGCTGATCAATGCCCTTGTCGTCGAACTGCGAGAGCACGGCCCCGATGCCGTGTTCGGATGCGTCGGTCTGGACCACAAACTCTTGGGAGTAGTCGGGGGCCTTGAGTACGGGAGCGGTGCACATGGCGGTTTTCAAGGCGTCGAACGCCTGTTGGCACGGGGTGGTCCACTGCACCTTCTGCGGAATCTTTTTGGAGGTCAACTCTGTGAGGGGCCCTGCGATACTACCATAATTTTTAATGAACCTCCGGTAGTACCCCGTAAGGCCCAGGAAGGCCCGAACCTCTGTCTGCGTGGTGGGGGGCTCCCAGGACTTGATGGCGTCGATCTTCGGCTGGAGAGGGGCGACCTGGCCGCTGCCCACTTGATGCCCCAGGTAGACCACGGAACCTTGCCCGAGCTGGCATTTGCTGGCCTTCACGGTTAGTCCGGCTTGGCGCAGGGCCATTAGTACTTGTCGGAGGTGCTGGAGATGCTCGTGCCATTGAGAGCTGAATACAGCGATGTCGTCAAGGTACGCTGCGCTGAACTCCTCGAGTCCGGCCAGGACCTTGTTCACCAACCGCTGGAACGTGGCTGGGGCGTTTTTCATCCCGAACGGCATGACCCTGAAGCGGTAGTGGCCATCTGGCGTGGAGAAGGCAGAGCGCTCTTTCGCTCCTTCCGTGAGAGCAATCTGCCAGTATCCGCAGGTCAGGTCGAAAGTGCTGAGGAACCGGGCGGCCCCCAGGCGGTCGATGAGCTCGTCGGCTCGGGGAATAGGGTGAGCGTCTGCGCGGGTGACCGCATTGAGCCCCCGATAGTCCACACAGAATCTTAGTTCGGGGGCGACCCCTGGGGAAGCCGCCTTCGGGACCAGAACCACCGGGCTGGCCCAGGGGCTGTCGGAGGGTTCGATTACTCCCAGGGTGAGCATCTTCTGTACCTCGGTCTTGATGCAGGTGCGGACCCGGTCAGGCACCCGGTAGGCTCGGTGTCTCACAGGCGGGCTGTCGCCGGTGTCCACGTCGTGGACACACCAGTCGGTAACCCTTGGAATGAGAGAGAAGAGGTCTGCGAATTGTCTGAGCAGCTGGCGGCAGTCGTCGGCCTGCTGGGGAGTGAGTGTGGCCGACAGTTTCACTCCCTCCACGGAACCGTCCAGTTCTTTCATGCACAGGAGATCGGGCAGGGGTTCGGTGTCTTCTTCCGCCCCATCATCGGTGGCCAGTAGCAAACTTAGTTCCGTCCTTACAAAGTGGGGCTTGAGACGGTTCACGTGGAGGACCCGGAGGGGGTTCCGCGGGGACTGTACGTCGACCAGATACGTGACCTGGCTCTTCCGCTCGACCACCTTAAAGGGACCAGTCCATTTGTCTTGTAGGGCGCAGGGTTTCACCGGAGCCATGACCCAAACCTGCTGGCCCGGCTGGAACTCGACCAGGGTTGCGTTCTGGTCATACCAGCGCTTCATTTCTTCTTGGCTGGCCTCGAGGTTAGCCTCTGCAAGTTCTCTAAACTTCCTCGTCTGGTTGCTGAGCACCAGGATGTAGCGGAACACATCAGGGGGTGTCCCCCGGGGGCTTGTCTCCCAGCCCTCTTTGACCAGGCTCAGGGGCCCTCGGACGGGATGTCCATACAGCAGTTCGAAGGGGCTGAACCCCAGAGACTTTTGGGGGACTTCTCGGTATGCGAACAGGAGGCAAGGGAGGAGGACGTCCCATTTCCGGCGCAGGGGCTCTTCGAGGCCCATGATCATTCCCTTCAGGGTTCGGTTGAAGCGTTCCACTAGGCCGTTGCCCTGGGGGTGGTAGGGGGTCGTGAACTTATACGTGACTCCGCACTGCTGCCACAGGGACTTCATGTAGCGGGATATAAAGTTAGTGCCGCGATCACTCACAACCTCGCGGGGAAATCCGACATGGGAGAAGATCCCCATGAGAGCCCGGCCCACCACGGGAGCCGTCACGGTGCGGAGGGGGATGGCCTCAGGGTAGCGGGTGGCATGGTCCACCAGGACAAGGATGAATCTGTGGCCCTGGGCGGTCTTCGGATCCAGGGGTCCCACGATGTCGATGCCGACCCGCTCGAACGGGGTACTCACAACGGGGAACGGTTGTAAGGGAGCTTTGCGTTTTCCGCCACTCTTCCCACTGCCCTGGCACGTGAGGCAGGACTTGCAGTGTGCTTCTACATTCGCTCGCATCTTGGGCCAATAGAAGTGGGACACCAATCGCTGGTATGTCTTGTCTTGGCCTAAGTGTCCTGCCAAGGGTACATCGTGGGCCAGGCCCAGGAGGAGGCTCCGGAACCGCAGGGGTACCACCAGTACTCGTGCTGCGCCTAGCTCGGCGGACTTTTGCTCGCTGTATAGGAGGCCATTGTCCCAATAGATCCAATGGGTTCCGGTTCGGTCACCGGCGGCCTGGGCTTCTGCTTGTTGTCTTAGTCCCTCGAGGGAGGGGCAGGTGGTCTGTTCCTGGCAGAACTCTTCGCGGGAGGGCCCCCCTTCGCAGCGCCACTGGGCCAACTCGGGCAGTTCTTCGAGTTCCGTCGGGGCCTCTGGGGCGGAAGGTTCCGGTCCTTCCCCTGGGTTAGTGTCTCCTTCTCCCTCGGAAGGAGGGTTGTCTGCTTCTGGGAGGGGGTCCCGGTTCTCGGGGATAGTGTTCGGTAAGAGGGCTTCACCGCCCTTGGAGGGAGGCACTTGTGCGGTCATGGAGCGCGTGGTGGCGCAGACCCATTCAGGTAGGCCCATCATCTCCAGGTGGGCTCTTCGTTCTACTTGCCCCCACGGGGAACTCTCCAGGTCGTTGCCCAGGAGGCAGTCCATGGGCTGCGAGGTCCGGACCGCTACCTTCAGTTCTCCGGAGACCCCTCCCCACTCGAAGGGCACCAGCGCCATCTGGCAGAGGCTCTCAGAATTGTCAGAGGATACGACCGGACAGAGGGCCCCGGTTAGAATCTGGTCTTCTGAAATTAGGCTGCGGTGGACCGCGGTGACACTCGCCCCGGTGTCGCGAAGGCCCTCGACTCGGTGGCCGTTGATGGTCACCCGCTGTCGGTATTTTTCTGTGTTGGCGGGCAAGGGTGTCCCGGGGACCATTTCTCGATCACCAAGGGAGACCAGGGCCATGGCCGCCGGTTCCCATTCCTCGGAGTCTTCCATCTCTTCCCCCAGAGCCACGAAGGCCATCTGCCGGGCCGTGGGGTTGGTCGTTGTGGTTCGCTGATACTGGGGACACTGTGGGTCATTGGCGTAGTGTCCGGGCTGCTGGCAGCGGAAGCAGGTGATCCTAGCTCGTGGACCTGGTCGTCCTGGGGCTCCGGTGCTTGCTGGGGACGGTGCCGAACCCGCCGCTGGTGGGCTGCTGGGGGGGCTGGTTGAGGACCCCCCGGGGAAGTCTCTTGGTCGGCCGTGGTTCCCTCCGCCCCTCTGGCGGGGGGACCCTGACTGTGGCGGCCGTAGTCCCCCACGGGGCCCCGGGTGGCCCGGGTGTTCACCCAACGATCAGCCTCAGCGGCCAGCTTCCGAGGGTCGGTGAGTTTACTGTCCAGGAGATGCTGGCGCAGTTCTATAAAGCAATTGGCCGCTAAATGTTCCCAGGCAATCAGATCGAACAGTTCTTCGAAGGTGGAGACCTTGCTGCCCTTGATCCACCCGTCCAAGGCTCGGCTGTAAAAGTTCACGTATTCCACCCACGTGGTGCCCGGTATCTTCTTGCAATCTCGGAACCGTTGTCGGTACATTTCGGGGGTGAGTCCGTACCGGCCCACGAGGGCTTCCTTCATGTGGCTGTAGGAGTTCATGACCGTGGAGGGCAGATCTAGCAGAGTGTCTCTTCCTTCGCTTAAGAACCGGCCCCATAGGCCAGCCCCCCAATCCTTTTGCGGGACTCGGTGAGAGGTCATGGCGACTTCGTAGGCCTTAAACCACTGCTGGATATCATCGTTCTTATAATACTCCTTTACCACATCCTTGGGGATGTGAACTTTGGTTTCCCCGGTGGGAGCGGACGGTGGATTCCCGGGTGGCTGCGACTTTTCGTTTCTAGCCCGCCACTCAATCTCCTTCAGGCCGCGTTCATGTTCTAGCTGGAGTTTCTTTTTGTCGTGCTCCCTTTGGAGTCTCTTCTCTTCGAGTTCCCCTTGTAGCCGTAACTGCTCGACGGCTAACTTCTTCTCCGCCAGTTTTATCTCTCCCTCGATTTTTAGTTTTGCCAGTTCAAGTTCGTGGTTGCGGCTTCTCTCTCGGTCCGCTAGTTCCTCGGGGGACAGGTTCCCCTCTGGCCCGTTGTTTCTCGCCGGGATGCTTGGTGGTTCATAGGTAGAATCCCCTTCCGTTTGGGTCGGGGGCGCCCCGTCTCGACCCAGGCTTTCAGTACTTTCTGGAAGTCTTCCTTTGTGCTTAGTCCGGTGGTAGCGATGCCAAGGTCCTTGCAAAACTGTTTTAATTCTCTATGCGTGTAATAGTCCAATTGATCCTCTCGGAACGGTGAGCTTACTTCGGTACCTGTGGCACCCAGGGAGGTTTCTCCTTCCATCTCTGTTTGGTAGTGCGTCAGTCGTTCACTGCACGCTCTCTTTCGGTGTCGGCTCGGATCCCGTCGTCTGCCACCAAATGTTGGAAAGGCGTTCGCCAGAGGGGGGTTCGATACACGTCTTGCCCACCCCTTTGACCCCCCTCTCCCAAGTAAGCCGAACCAGGCGCGCACACCCTGAGTTGCACTACGAACAGAGTGACACCACACGTATTCTTTGTAGGACGATAGGTTCTTTTATCGATGATTTCAAGGGATCTTTATGATCCAAAAGGCAAGTAGTACAGCAGTGGCACAACGTACCACAAATCAGTCGTGGGGAATGGGGGTAGCGGGACAGTCTTTCAAGATAGTGTCTCTGCGAAATACCCTGCGGAAGCTCACAATCCTCGAGCTGGAGGGTGTCGTGTCTCTGGGCGATCTCTTACCGAGTCGTCCTCAAGGGGAGCGCCGCGAGTCTCTCAGCAGGCACAGGTGGTCGGAGTTCGGGAGCCGCGATTCCGTCAGCAGGGCTCAGGTGGTTCAATAGCTGGGGGCCGCGAGTCACTCAGCAGGCCTAGGTGGTTCAGTGTTCGGGAGCCGCGACTTCGTCCGCAGGGCTCAGGTGGTTCAATAGCAAGAGGCCGCGAGTCACTCAGCAGGCCCAGGTGACTTCAGCGTTCAGGAGCCGCGACAGCGTCAGCAGGCTCAGAGGGTTCCAGGTCTTCTCTGTCCTTCTTTCTTCGGCACCCCTTGTTATACTCCGCTGGTTCTTTGAAGTCCGGAGTGCTCGCAGAGGGGGGACTGGGGTGACGGAGGGGGTTCGGCGGGATTTCCTGCCGCTCACTTCTTTGGTCTTTTCAGGTGGGTCTGGGAGGGACCCCAGACGCTTGGTAGGGGAGGCGCCTGCTCCCCAGGGGCCTGGTGACCGATTGAGTCCTCCCGGGGAAGGCGACCCGAGGTGTGACTGGGCTGGCGCCTCTGGGTCTGGCTCGAGGGTTCCCGCTCCCTCGTTGGGCATGCGTGGTAGGGTGTTGAGTCTGTCAGGCCTCTGGCCGGCCCGCGGATCGGGGGTGGCTGGGGCGGCCGGAGTCGGAGATGTCATGTCTTGAGGGTGGTGGCAGGTTGGCTGGATGATGGAGAGGGCCACGCCGTGAGGCCGGTCTCACAATCGGCCTACAGTATAAGTAAAAATTTGTATGACACAACAAGAGTAGAAATATAAATATTACTGACTTGAGTCATTCTTTATTGTGTACAGAAAGATAGATTACTACTAGTACACTTTGAAATCACTTTGTGCACAACAAACAAACAACGCAAACACAAAGACCAATAGCTCAGAGTCAGGTGTCCAATGCATGCCATTAATTGTCATCATTCATTACCTGTTCCTTCTCATCTTAAGTTAATGGGCCATCTCTTTCGCCATCATCATGATGGACGGTGCTGTTGTGTCACAGTCATTTGCATTGTGCAGATTGAGTGAGTCCCCTTCCTGTATTGAATTAAAAGCAATGTATCACCAAGATGCAGGATAAGTACACATTTCTTATTTACAAGAAGGGGAAAATTGAATTCACCTTGAGTTAAGTTTAGTGTGTTCTGTAAAGTTGATTAGTGGCAGTGCACAATTACATAAATTCATGCGCAACAAACACAACAAAATCTACATCATTCAGTCTGCGACTCTGCGGCCAATGCATGGCATCAATCATTACCTGTTCCTTCTCATCTTAAGTTAACAAGCCGTCTATTTCGCCATCATCATCATGGACGGTGCTGTTGTGTCACAGTCATACGCATTGTGCAGATTGAGTGAGTCCCCTTCCTGTATTGAATTAAAAGCAATGTATCACCAAGATGCAGGAGAAGTACAAATTTCTTATTTGCAAGAAAGGGAAAATTAGTGTGTTCTGTAGAAAGTTGATTAGTGGCAGTGCACAATTACATAAATTTATGCGCAACAAACACAACAAAATCTACATCATTCAGTCTGCGACTCTGCGGCCAATGCATGGCATCAATCATTACCTGTTCCATCTCATCTTGTTAACGGGCCGTCTATTTCGCCATCATCATCATGGACGGTGCTGTTGTGTCACAGTCATACGCATTGCGCAGATTGAGTGAGTCCCCTTCCTGTATTGAATTAAAAGCAATGTATCATCAAGCTGCAGGAGAAGTACAAATTTCTTATTTGCAAGAAGGGGAAAAATTGTGTGTTCTGTAGGAAGTTGATTAGTGGCAGTGCACAATTACATAAATTCATGCACAACAAACACAACAAAATCTAAATCATTCAGTCTGCGACTCTGCGTCCAATGCATGGCATCAATCATTACCTGTTCCGTCTTATTTTCAGTTAATGGCCAGTCTCTCTCGGCTCTGAAAGGAGGATAGCTATAGTAGTCATCTGATTCATGGTCCACTTGTTTTGGAAGGACGAGGAAAGTTTGAATTTGTTGTTACCATCATCCAATCATCATTCATGAGGGAAATGGAATTGAGCAGGAGATTCAGTATGATCGAGCGGAGGAGCTGGATTCGGAGGACTGTACTGTCAAATGGCAGACACCTGAAACTTGTATATTAAATTAGAAGAGTAGAAGACGGTGATAATGGATTTGTTGCGATTCACAAGTTTATAACCGGAACGACAGACACATAAACAAAGGGGGAAAAAAGGGAGGAAGACAGTAAGTGCGAGCCTAATTGTCAGGGAAGTATAGCTCGTCCTCAAACTCTGGGGTTCTTCTAGTAGTAGGTAATCATCTGACACAATACTTCCGTCACCTGAGCCGCTGTCCTCATCTTCCTCTGTTGATTCATGCATTGTGTAATTCGGTGGTATGAAGTGCTGATTCATTTTGATCATTGTTAACCTCTCCACGTTTTTTGGAGATAGACTGGTCCTTCTCAATGTTACAATGGAACCAGCAGCACTGAAAACACGTGCGGAAGAGACACTTGCGACAGGGCAAGCCAGATAGCTTATCGCCAGCCTGCTGAGCTGTGGCCATTCAGACCTCTTCCTATTCCAATACTGCAATGGGTTTTGATCAACGTACACCTCTGTTGGGTCGTCCAGATAGGCCTGGACCATCCGCTCAATGTTCAGGGTTGCTGCTGGTAAGCTTTTGTGCTGTTTTTTCTGTGCATCCGCACTGTGCTTACAAAGGCCCATCTTTACATACCAATCCTGTAATGATTGTACTCGGCCTAATGATCCAGGTATTGTTTCTGTAGTCGATAGTGATGGTGAGTGTTGTGATTGTGACTCTGAGCCAAACGCACTGCCCTCAGCCGACGAAGTTGCACTTGATTCTGCATGGCCTGCTTCAGTATCAGTACTTGTTGTGGGTTGATGTGGCGGGCTTTTAATTAGCAGCCCTTCATTTTCAAACTTAATGGCTGCTTCAGCTATACAACTTTTGTAGCGGGCAACATCATTGTCGGAAAAAGCAAGGAATGTCTTCACTAGTCCTAATTTTGCACGTGGATCCAGAATTGTGGCACAAATGTAATGTTCTTGTGACAAAATTTTATTTTGTATCCTTACATTTTCAGTTAAGCGCCTGGATAAGCTCTCCACCAAGTCATGGGCTTGCCTTCTGTCCTCTACACCTTTGTAGGATTCAGACACATTATTCAGCTCATGCTCTAGCATTTGCAACAATGGGATAGCTTGGCCCATTGTACAGTCCTCCTTGCTGACTTCACGTGTGAAGACCTCAAAAGGAGACAGCATCTCAGTCAGGCATTTAATTAGGGTCCATTGCTCCCTCTCAAGGGTCATGCCTTTAACACTAGCATCCCTGCTTCTGTACCAGACATATTCATGGAGTGACCTGTGCTGTTCGTACAGACGATCAAGCATGTAATACGTTGAGTTCCAACGTGTTGCCACCTCCTGGATGAGTGCCTTGACTGGCATCCTAAATTCACGTTGGATGATCCTCAGCTGCTTCCGAGCTTTAAAAGAATGTCTGAAATTAGTGCATATTCTTCGGCAGATGGCCAGTAAATTGCTGACTATGGGTTCTTTTTTCAGAAAGTCTTGCACTATAATGTTTATGCAGTGTGCCAAACACGGAACCCTGAAATAGGAACCAAGTTCCATGGCCTTAAGTGTACATTACTGCCATTGTCTGTGGCAACAAAACCAATACCAAGCCCTCTGGGCCGCAGCCATTCCAAAACCTTGGTGCGAAACTCTTCTAAAATGTTTTCAGCCGTATGAGATTTCTCCATGGCGAACATGGCTACAGTTGCATGTTTCCGAGTACCTTCAAAAATCGCAGCTGTGTCAACAACACCTCGTGCAGATAGTTTATCTCTAACCCCCACAAAAGAGATCCAGTGTGCAGTGATGCACATGTAATCTGTGGCTTGGCAACTGCTCCACATGTCTGTTGTCAGGTGGATATTGTGCACAGCACTCTGCTGCAAACCTTGACCAACCAATTCCAGCACATCATGATGTAGTGCCGGAACAGCAATTCTTGCGAAATAGGACCGGCTGGGAACTTTCCATTTCGGGCAGATGGCAGACACAAATTCAAGGAAACCCACCCCTTCCACAAATGAAAAAGGAAGAAGGTCCAGCGCTAACATTTTAGCCAGCTTCGCATTGTACAATCGTGCCGTTGGGTGGTTGCGTTGGAACTGCCCCTCCAACCTAAACATGCTCTCAATGGTAGGCTGGCTTACTTTCCTTAGTGGTGCTGTTTTCATTAACCCACTAAGGCTCAACAACACAGATTGTCTCATTGAGGTACTCGCCGGTCACCTTGGTGTCTCACCCACACTCTGAGTATGGCTCTTACTGCGGTGCCACTCTGATGTTACTGAGGAGGATGTGGGCATTACCACTGCAGTGACTGCACTACTGGAGACAGGGCTAGAAATGCCTCCCTGTTCTTCACCTGCCACCACAATGATATCGCTCCCTGATTCTGAATCCTGAGCAACTTCAATGGGTTTAGTTTTTCTACTTTCTTTTAACTTAAGTAGGTGATCCTCCCACACGATAGTGTGGTGTATTCTGAGATGACTTGCTTGTCCTCCGGTACCATAGTTTGTACCAAGCTTACCACGCCGAACACCTTGCCGACAAATTGAGCATATAGCAACGTTCTCCTCCTTGGCGCTAACAGAAAAGAAGTCCCAAACTGGGGAGGAGAACTTTCTGGCACTGCTGGATGTGCCACTTTCAACACCAGATGAACTTGAGGGGGTGCTTGAAAATATGTGACCCTGTCAACCTACACTGTGACTTTTACTACCACTTCCTACTGAGATGGTTGAGCTGGATGTAGGTCCCTGCCGGGCCTTGGAAAATATGGCAGCTGGAGGTAGTTGTGGTGTAACCTGTGTTGGTGAGATCCATGCTACATCACGCTCAGTAGCAGCCTTTCTGGATAGGGTGAGAATGTCGGTCTCCAATCCCTTTGGGTCGGGAGTAATGTGCGTGATGACTGGCTCGTCTTCATCAACATCATCACCCCCCTCTTCTACATCTACCTCCATAACTCTAAGTTTTTCTGGGACCTTCCTTTTCAGAAGCATTGTCTTGTGGCGTATATCACTCTCAGACCGAGCTGGTGGGACCCAAGTGTCATCACGATCATCAGAAGCGGGGCTTGAAGAAGAAGATGATGGACTAAGCCTCCTTTTCCTTGCTGGTGGTCTGGAAGACAATAGATCTTCTGAAACAGTGGTTTGACTTTGCTCCACTTTGTCTGCAGGAAGCTCGATTTCCTGAAATGCCCCTACGTCAGGAGCAACAACTACTATGGTGGGCTGTTGCGGCAGCTGCTGCTGTTCTTGTTGCGGCGGCTGCTGCTGTTCTTGTTGCGGCGGCTGCTGCTGTTCTTGTTGTGGCGGCTGCTGCTGTTCTTGTTGCGGCGGCTGCTTCTGTTCTTGTTGCGGCGGCTGCTTCTGTTCTTGTTGTTGCGGCTGCTTCTGTTCTTGTTGCGGTGGCTGCTGCTGTTCTTGTTGCGGCGGCTGCACACTGATCTGCTGAGTTTGCGCCTGCGTTGAACTTGATTGTGTACTACTTTGCGGTAATGACATTTCTTCAACATCGCTGCTCATTAGTAGACTGGCTACCTCTGCGACACTAAACCCCTTGGGCCTAGGTTGGTGGGGTTGGACTGCTGTGCTGCTCCCAGCTTGGTTCCCAGACAACGTTTTGGTGCCAAACAAAATATTGGCCGGCACACCACCAGTCGTGGTTAAGGGCACTTCCTTTTTCTGTTCCTTCTTCTCACCGGCAACTTTCTTGGTACTGGACCTGGTACCTTTCTTTGGGGCCATCTTCTTCAGACGTCAGGCAGGATGCAGATGCACAACAAGTTCTGGTCACACGTGGACGTGATGCGCAGCAGGACTTCTGTCTGGCTGGCAGTACAACAGGTAGCCGGATGATGCTGATGACACCTCCTACTCTGTCTTTTGTGCACCTAAAAGCAAATAAGACAGGAGAAGAACATCAGTGAAATGTTGCATTTGTTGTTGTGGTTCAGTTACTTAGTACTGTACTAGTGCGAACAAAAGATAGTCTAGCCATTTATGACTTTTTTTTTAACTAGAGCTATGTTATACTACTGTGTAGAGCCACACACTACACTCTCAGGAAGGATAGGAAAGTTAATAATAACCACCAAAATAAAAATGTAATGAAAGTGGGGTGGACCATTAAATTATTTGAGCATCTCAGCATCCATGGAGCTGCTGCTGGCAAAGGGGGAGGATGGATGGAAGCAGTAAGCCAAATAGCCAATAGGAAAACCATGCAGGCCTATGGCAAAAGCAGGACACTAATAACTCACAGTCCAAACACCAAAAAAGGCCACCACCCACATGGACACTCACAAATCACAAACAAGCCGGGGGCCTCAGAAACACCAGGAGCTGACAAAAGGCCTATAAAAGCCAGGTAAAGGATGCATGCTAAAGCACACTGCTCTACCTTTTTAATGCAACAAAATGGAAATACGAACATTCACAGGCCCCAAAAAGGTCTGCAGGGTGCATGCATTGCACACCAACACATCAGACACATACAACAAAAGCATGTCTTTAAGACAACCAACATCAGAAAGGCCACCCCAAAAAACACACTTCCCCAACTCAATCCAATGCCATCCATGCCCTAAATGATGTCTAAATTCAACAGACCACACAGAAAACACTTGATTAATAAAGCTGTGGCTACCTGCTCTGATCCTAGTGGATGAAAAAGCAGGCCTGTTGGCAGACAAGGCCAGGCAAGCTTGCAGGCCTAGGCCTCAAAATGGCCACCAGCCACATAGCCAGGCCCAACAACACCACAAAGGCCACCCCCAAAAAACACACTTCCCCAACTCAATCCAATGCCATCCATGCCCTAAATGATGTCTAAATTCAACAGATCACACAGAAAACACTTGATTAATAAAGCTGTGGCTACCTGCTCTGATCCTAGTGGATGAAAAAGCAGGCCTGTTGGCAGACAAGGCCAGGCAAGCTTGCAGGCCTAGGCCTCAAAATGGCCACCAGCCACATAGCCAGGCCCAACAACACCACAAAGGCCACCCCCAAAAAACACACTTCCCCAACTCAATCCAATGCCATCCATGCCCTAAATGATGTCTAAATTCAACAGATCACACAGAAAACACTTGATTAATAAAGCTGTGGCTACCTGCTCTGATCCTAGTGGATGAAAAAGCAGGCCTGTTGGCAGACAAGGCCAGGCAAGCTTGCAGGCCTAGGCCTCAAAATGGCCACCAGCCAAATGGCCAGGCCCAACAACATCACAAAGGCCACCCCCAAAAAACACACTTCCCCAACTCAATCCAATGCCATCCATGCCCTAAATGATGTCTAAATTCAACAGATCACACAGAAAACACTTGATTAATAAAGCTGTGGCTACCTGCTCTGATCCTAGTGGATGAAAAAGCAGGCCTGTTGGCAGACAAGGCCAGGCAAGCTTGCAGGCCTAGGCCTCAAAATGGCCACCAGCCACATGGCCAGGCCCAACAACATCACAAAGGCCACCCCCAAAAAACACACTTCCCCAACTCAATCCAATGCCATCCATGCCCTAAATGTGCTTGAAAATGAAATACATTCAAAAAACAACGAAAGGAACAGTTGCTTCATCATGCACACACACACCCATGAGGCCATGCCCATGGCTAGCTCGGGCCTACTACTACTACCCACAAAATAAAAAAAAATAAAAAAGGAATGATGATAATTAATTATCAAAAATAAATTGTAGTTACAACAACTGCAATGCCCACAATCAAACAAACACAACAACCACTTACTTGTAAAATATCCTATTCCAAAAATCCTCAAATCCAATTACAATGATGCAGCAGACAAAAAGAGTGATCTTTCCAGCTCCAAATCCAAAGGCAGAATGAGCAGGAGATGGGCAAAGCACTGGGAGGAGCCTGCTGGACAGTAACAGGAAGTTGGAGATTCTGTGTCACTTCCTCCCTCTCTCCACCTTTTAAAAAAATGACTCCTTGCACAAAAAAGGAAAGCCAAATGTCAATGTAAGGAGTTCTTTTCATCCAAAATCAGCATTTGCAGATGGTTTCATGCTTCTAGAGCCGATATTCCTCTCCAAATTGAGAATTTTACGTTGTTGAGTTCTCGAGCTTCACATTACTTCCGCCGGCGTGTCGAAAACGACATGATCGCGTTCTCTTCTTTGTCCCTGTCGCGTTGGATATGACGTGTTCGGGGTCTCTTTCTCCTGTTCGCGTTCGATTAGACGTGCCCGCGTCCTCATCCTCTGGCTCGCGATGTAGAATGACATGTTCGAGATCTCAATCTTCTCATACTCGCGCGGGGCATGATCGCGAGAAGAAAGACGTGATCGCGCGACAAATGACGTGATCGCGCGACAAATGACGTTAATGCGGCCGCGAACTGTCGCGGGACAGCTCAAAATGGCTACCAAAATCCAACATCTCGTGGAGAACGCGACCGGTTCGGGAAAACTTGTCGGCGAACGCAGGGTTTCAGGTAAGGCGATCGCGCGAACGCGAGAATGTATTTTTTTACACTGCGAGCAAGAAACAAATTATCGCTAAGCTGCGGAATGCGGAAATTTTTACATTTTCGCGCTTTCCGCGGAACGTGAAAATGCCAAAATATCGCAATTTCCGCGAACGGAACGGAATTTTGGCCCAGGCCTAGTTCTTTTCAGGTCTTGCGTAGACAGCGCATGCACTGTCGCAAGACCTATAGTAAACACAATATGGAGGGTAATTTCTCCTGTCGCTTGCCATTGGTTGATTCTGGCATTGGTCTTCTTACTTGGCTTATGGTTGGCTTTTGATCTCATATGTCACTTCCGTTTTCCCTCAGTTTTGCAGGAAGCAGCACCGACCAACTACAATCCAGTTCTGCTGCTGGCTGTTGTCTATTCATTTAGGAACTTATTGTTTCACTTTGCCACCACGACACCAAGCACGGGGTTGCTTATTTAGCCTTCAAAGCTATTTATAATGTCCCGTCGTGTTGTCGTGCTGGGTGCCCGCAAAGTCCCCCAAGCTGCATCCTGTTTGTCGCACGCTCTACAGTGTCTAAGAGAAGGTTTTTTTTTCTTTCCTATTTTCTTATCTTGCACCAATTGTTGCGTGTCTCATGCCCCATCCCATTTAGCTTTCCTCATCATTGTTTATTTAACAGGCTGCGGGCAGGAAGGGCCATTGTCCCCATTGTGTTGTGCTCCATGCACGCCAAGTCACCCAAGCGCATACTGTTCCTCGCACGCTCTACGGTGAACGTCGAGGTTTCTCCTTTTATCAGTACCATAGAAAACAGCGCTCGCAGCCAGTCGAAGAGAAAGTATTTTTCCTTGTTTTTCTATCTTGCACCAATTGTTGCATCTCTCCTGCCCCATCCCGTTTCGCCTTCCTCATCTTTGTTTATTTAACAGGCTGCAGGCAGGAGGCACCGTGTATGAGGCAATTATTTAATCATCGCTGGTTACCTGTCCTTGCATCGTGCTTTCATAGTTGCGTCTCTCCTGCTCCTTCCTGTGTTGTCTTTCTCACCATTGTTTATTTATTTAACAAGCTGCAGGCAGGACGGAACCTGCATGAAACAATTATGTAGTAAATAACATGGCTGCAATCATCTCTGCTTAAACTTTTGGCAGAGCGGGATGTAATATATGTCCATTTTGTCAGATTTACCACTTTCCCGTTCTCTCTGAGACCGTGTAATCTATTGTGTTTAAGGCAACTTTTTATTTAGTATGCTGCACAATAAACCTCTGCTTGCTAATCTGCCAGGGAATGTTGACAACAAGAATTTATTTAGGGTTTAAGTGGAACCGGTATTTCAAGAAAACACGTGGTGTGCTTCTTGATGGTTACAAACCTTGGGGCAGATTTATGACGACTGGCGCATCCCTGCATATCAGCAGGGATGCGCCAGTTATTATGCGCCACAGCTGCGCCACCATGGATGCGCCGCATTTATAATGCGGCGCACCATGGGGCAAAAACGGCACAGATGCGTGACGCATCTGTGCTGAAAAGTGGCGCATTGCTGGAGTTGCGTCGCAAGCGCGACGCAGCTCCAGCAATGATCTGGGGGGCCCTATCTGTACAATGCTGCGTCAATCCTTACGCCTGCTTCAAGCAGGCGCAGGGTTTTGACGCAGCATGGGCCTAAAAGTGACTGAGTGAAATCTTGTAGATTTCACTCAGCCACTTTTAGGAGGCGTTCCTGCGCCGGAACGCCCCCACCTGCCCTGGAACGCCTACATGTGGCGCAGGGCTTTACAACGTGACGCATCTGGGAGATGCGTCACGTTTGTAAATGCCCGGCACCATGGGGCAGGATTTGCGCCGCTGCTGCGTCACAAAAGTGACGCAACGGCGGCGCAAAAGTGCCGCAAGTGCAACATAAATCTGCCCACTTGTTTTTAAACTGTTCGCTCGTTTTCCAAAGCATATGATGCGATTTAATATTACAATTCAATGAATTGTTAAGCCAAATTAAGTGCATTGGTACAAACAAGTAGCAGCGACTAAAATATTCTTGTGGAGCGCAGACTCCTCCCGTTTGGAATAGTTTTATAAACTTCAAGCAATTGCTCTCCTAAAGTAGGGGTTTGTCCTCTACTGTAATTTCCGTCTCCTAACAAATTGTGAAAGCAGCTGTCCTGAGTAGACCACTAAGAAACAGTGGCTGTTTAAATTGGGTTTTTTTTTGTATAAAGTTAATCCAAAAGAAAAACCTCTTTACTCTGTAAACAACGACATTGCGTTACAGCATAAATTTATGTTTCGTATATGGGTCTGGTGATTTAGTATAGGTGCATCGAGATCGATCGGTATGTATCTTCATGGCCAGAGGTTCGAATCCCAGCTGGTCTATTCAGCCTTTTTCTCTTACAGGGTGGACAACTCGAGTACCACTGAGTTGGAACAATTAACATCTGTCATTCCGCATCAGATAAACGGCCCCTTACAAATATGCTTGTTCTGTGTTTTACACAGCTTGCTTTAATTATTTTTCTCCTTTGTAGTATGCAGTGACTTTTTGCCTAACGACCACCCTAAACCTTTTGTGGCTACTTTAATTTTAAAAAAATTTTTCTCAACATCCGAACCAGATTTTGAGATCCAGCTGCATGGCTCTCCTCTAGGAGCCCAACTTCATATTCAGATCACAAGAAGTTCAAAAATTCTTTTTATTTCGCCCTTAGTTGACCATTGTTCTTTCCCTTGTAGTTTAAAGCTTACTCTTGTTCTGTAAAGCTAAGGAAATATGCATTTAGTATTTCGAGATAGCTGTCCGTGTTGTAGCAAGTTTCAGTTAAAGGTGTCTCTTAGACGATTTGGCTCAGAGTGAGCGTTTTATAAATGTATAAAAGATATCAGGGCATGTCCATTTAGCTCATTGAGTGTTTCTTAGGGGTTAGGGAGGGGTGCAGTGTATCTCAGGGCGGGGAGAACCATTGGAGGCTAGCGCTTCGGTTATTCTTTCTCCAGTTCCCTAGAGTTCTTTTCAGCAGGGGTCATAAGCAGAGAGAGGTGATGAAGAAAGACCACAGAGACACAGAATGGAGGGAAAGACAGAACAAGAGTACCAAGGATCAGGCTGGTGTTAAGCATTTTTGCCAGAACAGCTTTTGGTTCCCTGTCTACACCTGTATGACACATTTGCATTTACTGCTTCATTTATGTTAGCTTGCAAGTGTTATTTACAAACGTGTTTCTCATTGTACTAAGAGCACTGGTTAATTTTCTGCTTTCGGTTTCTCCATTGATCCCAGAGTGTGTACCAGCTACAGTGAAGAGGCGGATAAATGTTTCCCTCGATTTTACATGGAGTGATTGTAGCGCATACATATTTGAGTTTGAATCCCACAGCAAATCCAACGTGAGCAAAACAGTTTTTCTCCCATGGTTATTTGTCCAGAATTGATGTGAGAGTTTCATTTTATAGAACAGCTCCCTTTGAAGCAGGCACATGACAAGCATTTGTATTTCTCTTTACAAGTTCTGAAAAATGCTAGGCTGTATAGTATGCTTGCATGGAGTTTTCTGTATTATTTTTCCTTTTTTTTTACATTCTGAAGAGATCTGCGTTTTGGTGACTGGTGTTGCTGGTCAGATCGCCTACTCATTGCAGCAGTCTATAGCCAAGGTAGATGTCTTTGGAAAGGAATGATCTTTTATTGTCTCAGGAATTGTGTTGGTTGCTCTCTTCTCATCTAAGTTGACGTTTCTGACTTCACTACTCACCAACCAGTGTCCATGAGATCATTATATAAGGTCACAGAGAAAAAACAAGACTTAGTTAATGTTTAGCTTCGTGAACCATATGCTTTAGTTGTTACAGTTTTAACACTGCCTTTAGGTACAAAGGGAAGCAGGGTAAATGGCCACAGTTGCTTTGCTGCTTCTTTGGGTGTGGAAATGCTGACAGCACCATTGAGTGATCTGTTATGTGGATTTTAAGGCCTGGTTAAAAATCTTTGCATCTATATGTGTAATTAAAATGTTGTCAAACGACTGTGTGGCTGCACCATACTTTGTAAACTTCCTAGTTTGATCAATAAAAAGGATCACACATTTGGAAATATTTACTGACAAGCCCAGAACTGAACTTCTGACTAGCAGTTCTCTTAAATATTCCCAAAGTTACATGTGCTGTGTGCAGAAACAAACTTCATCTGTCAGCCTATGAATAAAATCCAAGCCCCTTCACCTCTACCTCACACTGTCTTAGTGAGTCCCTTCAAATGTACTTACTACTATTTATATTTTTTCCCTTTTTTGTGCTGAACTATCAGATTGAACTGTTTGTCAGGTAGGCCACATTGTTTTCTGTTGTCCAAGCCACCAAACAAATCTTGTTAGTTCTGACTGGCTGTATTGAGCAGGTGATATGGTAAGCTCTCTTCGAAGGGAGATTACTGGACGGAATCTTGGTTTTACTTGAACACTAACTTTTTGTCCTAAGTATTGTTCAGGTTCTTCACTTGCCAACTTGCCCAGTTTTGGAATGGTGCTTTGCCACAATTCATAGTTTGGTCTTTGTATGCATTCTCGCCATACTCTGCCCCCCTCTCTTGTTGCTGCTAAAGGAGGGTAAGAACCTCTGCCAGCAGAGATGTTTAACTCCTGTTTGGGATGCCATCTTCTGATTATTTGTATCTTTCAGGAAGAAGCAGACAGTATCTGCTTCTGTGACACATATGGAAAGCACAAAGGAGCAGTTACTGGAAGCCATGCTTTGCATAAGCAAGGACTATAAGTACAAAGTGCTTGTTTATGCACTGCTTGCAGCTTTTCAAAACATATAAATAAGTAGCATTGTCATTTACAATGCCTATTGCTCAGACTCTCGCAAATGCGAGACCTATTGCATTGCAAATGCTTGTTTGATGAAGTAATCCAGCAAACATGAAGCACAGATGGTGACAGCCTGCATTTTTTGGCTTGGTCTACCTTTGTCGGACAAACCCTTTACCCGCAGTTGCCATAGTCATCTAAACAAAGCAAATCACTTTACAAGTAGCCGTGGTCTGTGCTCATTGACTGGTAAACTAGACCTCGGATACAGATTACAATGTTCAGTTATGTCATAAAAACCAAACATGGTCAGATTTTCAAAATTTCTTTCATGAAACATGCATAGCAGCTGCAAGCATGTGTGTTCCTTTTTGTAGAGGCAGCCGACCATACCTTCAGGACTCCCACTCTCTGACATTGCTGCAGCAGTTCACCAATTCAGTCAGCCACCAGTGTTTATATTTGCAGGACTTGCTCAGCAAATGAGGAATGGGTGGTTCACATTTTCCAGAGTAGTCCACTAAAACGCTTCGACCTAAGTCCCTTGTTTGGCAGGCCACCCTGGAAAAGCTTCAGTGCTGCAGCTTTGCTCTCCAAGCCATATAAGGATAGACCACATTCTATCTTGTACATCATACAAAGACAGCTCTTGCTCTCGCTCTGGCCCATACCAAGCAGACCCCTCACAAGTGAAATGGAGGGATATAGCCTCACAAAGAGGTGGCTACCAAGGCTGCCCACAAGAATGCTCCTGCCGCTGTTGTAACCGCGCCAGAACTGTGGCTCATGCTTTGATCATTAGTACTTCTGTCTTGATGTTGTTAATGCACAAGAAGTGCATTAACATCCAGTGGACCACTTACTCAACCAGGTAAGGTTGGTTGCCATACTGTACCTAAGGAAAACTATAGGGGTTCAGGTTTGCCGTGGAAATTGCAAGTCCAGTATGTGCAGTAGCAGAAATAAACCAACCACTCGTACTGAGGGCCAATTTGTTTGATCATGTTGTGCTTATACCTGACTAAGCCCCTCCACTTCCAGCTGATTATGCCTCAGTATAATAACAGGGGTCAAAACACAATTAATAGATAGGTGATTACAGTATATTCTTTGCACAAGAAACAGTATATTCTTTGCACAAGAAACTGTAGTATCACGATTCATTCAAAAGCACAGAAACTAAGTATTGCCAATCACACTATTCAATCGCTATGTCTCAAAAAATTGAACATATGGATAAAATGATGAACCTGATATTGATCCACTCCATGGTAACATAAACTACCTGATGTAGATGCCCAATAGTAGTCTGTGAAACAAAGAAGGTCGTTGTAAATTGCCAACAGTACCAATATATGTGATAAAGAGTATGAAAACCTGCATGTGATGAGAACTTTCACTGTCCCTCGTCCTAATTAATTTCATGCAACTTAATTGAATTATTCAACCAAATTCTAAATGATTAATATATTTTGACCAGCAACTCAAAAGCTTTGATGTTCCAGAACAGCCCTCTATCCTACAACTGTCGTAGGGTTTTTTCCAATTTTTTTGTAAAATATATTTTATGCTTACATTTCTATATTTTCTAACCTTTATTTATACGAGCTCCCCCCTTACTGAGTACCAGGTCAAGACCCATCCATAGTAAGATGAGACAGGAAATATGCATGAACATCAGCACAACATGAGTAATATCACTCCCCTGACAGAGCTTTTAAAGAAACCCATTCCAACATGGTGGCTGCTAATCTACCAGCATCTGAGTGGCATCTAGTATCACAACGTTAGCATTCATAGTCACCACAACACCAATAAGTGATTGAAGTGACATATGGACTAGGGGCACAATTACGTTAATATAATTCCATGTGCTGTCAACCTTTGCTCTACCCACAGTAAAGTATGTGAACCACTCATATAAGGTACGCTCAACCGTGGTCGCCAATAGGAGAGCCAGGTCCCACTGGTCTGATGACATGCAGCAATACGATCCATGATGCAGACATGGTCAGCTACTTTAAATCATCCACTTATGGGGTAGGATGTAAACCTCCATGCTGCTCGTCCTAGTTATCTTTCGGCACCGGGAAATCACAGATAGTTTTCCAGTAGGGCATACCATAATGGTCAGTAAGTGAAACAAAGGATCTCCAAGGTATCTCGGGACCTGTCAAACTCACTATGGGTTTAATACTTTCTACTATTTCCACCAGGCACCATAACTGGTTTGAATGCTTGGCGTCTCTGAAGTACTAAAGGTGCCCAGAAGGTACATAAATCTAATTTGTGAGGGTTATCCTGTCCCGTATATTTCACTGGCTTATTACTATACATCTAGCGTTAGGAATGGTGTGCTCTGCAAGTATTCCACATGTGTTGATTCATTTGTTTACACACTCTAGGCATGACACCATCAACCTAACGTGCAGCTGAACCCTATGATGAAGCATGCCACATAGGAGGTTGAGGGTTTATCTTCCTGAACAGAACATGCCATAAGTGGACCTGTTAGATTAACAGAAATATTGAAGAAAAAAACCTACCCTACTAGGATGGACGGTAGCTCTGAAGAGTCACATTTTTTGGGTTTATTGTTTAACGTAGAGATAGGATATGTGACAGACTAATTCCAACCTGACCACCCTTGGGTTGCGTTTTCTAAAATATATTTTTACTACGTGATTCCACATTGTCACATTATTATAATCTACACATGTTGTAATAACATCCTGTTAGACCTGGCATCATTGGCATGAGTCTCTCCTCCATTTTTTTCTGTTTGCCTCCTCTGTTTACGATGTTTTTGCTGGATTATTGCTTTGGGCACTGTGCCACTGCTGATCAGTGCCACAGTGCAAGTGCTCCCTATGTTAAATTGTTACATTGATTGGTGTTACCATGATTGGCTTGGTTGACTTACTGTTCAGACCCTAGTCTAGTGCACTGCGTGTGCCAAGGGCGTGTAAGTTAACTGCTGCTGGTGGGCTTGCAGCACTGGTTGTGCCACCCACAGAAGCAGCGTGTAAAATGTGTCTCAGGCCTGCCACCGCAGCGCCTGCGTGCAGTCCCTGACTGCCATGTCGACTTGGTAAGGAAACACACTTACCAGTCTCTAAACCTTCACTTTGCAACATTTCAGACACCTCTATGGTAGGCCCTAGGGCAGGGTGCATTGTTGGTAAAAGGTAGGTCATGCCCTGATGTGTGTGGCATGACCTAATAGTGAATTACAGCCATTTTCGTTTTTCACTATTGAAGGGCTACCTGCCTCCAATAGGCCAGACTGGGCAGACTGATTATTAACTCCATTATAATCTATCTGACTCAGGGAGCATGGTAGCATGTCGAGTTTAGTATCCCTGAACTCAGAATTTAATAACACACCCTTTAGGATGGATGGTTTTTAAATTCTATGTTTGAAAATAACACTTTTAGAAAGTGGCTATTTTCTTGTCCAACTATCTACCGGTCTCTGCTGGTTTGGTGTGTGTGTCAGGGGCTGGGTGGCTCCAGAGGTCTGGGTGAGTCAGTGTGGGGTGAATGGGGCGTTTACACGTAGAGTGAGGGAAGAGTAGCCTGCCCTGCCTGACACAATACTGGCTCCGCCTCCTGCTGGGCGACTGATAGCCCTGCTCCTGCCAGTGACAATACTGGCTCCGCCTCCTGCTGGGCGGCTGAGGACTCTGCCCTGCTCAGTGAATAGGCCAGGTGCCTCTGCCTGGCAACACCCACAACAAACCTGAGATGGTGGGAATCTCCCTGCTTGGACAAAGGGAACAAAGGGAAAACGGGGTATAAGAGAAGGACCCCTGAACCAAGAACTCAGATCACTTCTGACAAGGAAACCTGTACCAAGGACAAGAAGCCTGCTGATCTAAGGACTTGCCTCCCCTTTCTGCCAGAGTGCTGTTTTGCTGTGGAGGAACCTGAAAGCTGCTTCTTTATTTTTGCCAAGGAACAAGGAGAGAGGAACTTGGTGTGTACTCTCTGAACACTTGCTAGGAAATCTCCAAGGACTGGAAGAGTGCCAGTCTCCTGCTGAAGTCACAGGGCCAAAGGACTTCACCATCTACTGAATTGCTGAATTGCTGGAAAGTGTTGTTTCCAGTACCCAAGGGAAAATCTGCAGTCTCGACGCCAGCAGCAACGCCAGTGAGCAGTGGGTATCGGCCCCGGCTCCAAGTGACCCCGTCTCGACGCCGGTATCGACGCCAGTGAGGAGTGAGTATCGTCTCTACCTCCAAGCGACCCCGTCCCGACGCCGCTGCTGATCGCATCGACTCGACGCCCTTCTCGACGCCGTGAGCGCTGCTCCGGCCCGACATCCCTCGACGCCGCTGCGGATTGACCCGACTCCGAGGCACGATCGACGCCGACCTCGACGCCGACATCTCGACGCCGTGGATCATCGTTTTCTTCGTTTCTCAAGGTACTGTACTTGTGGGGTCTGTTGCGACTCCAGGCTCGACGTAGCGCTCCTCGCGGTCGACGCCGAACCTTGGGAATCTTGTAGACTCGACGTCGTGTGACTCCTGTGGGGGTTACGTTGTTGCCAAAGAACTGTGCTCAGAAGAATACTTTGCTAAAGAACTATTTGCCAAGAAGAAACCTTACTTGAACTATTACTTTTCCTTCCAAAGAGTATTTATTAAGACTGTGGTATATTTTTGTCGTTATTTGGTCTTGTGCTAAGCCTTATATAAAAATACTATTTTTATAATAACTTCTGTGTCGTGTCCATCTGTAGTGTATTCACTTTATTACTGTATGTGGTCATAAATGCTTAACACACTGCCTCTGAGATAAGCCTGTCTGCTCTGCCAAGCTACCAAGGGGGTAGCAGGGGTTATCTGAGTGTGTAATCCCCTTTCCCTGACTAGAGTTGGTTGGTCCCTATTTGTCAGAAGTGTATACCTCTGCCAACTAGAGACCGCCGGTTCTAACATTGGTGGTCAGCGGTGAGGATTTGAACTTTGCATTTATGACTCATGTGCAGTGATTAGTGTACGCTACATAGTGAAAGCAGACCATAACGCAGCCACATTCGGTTTTGGTAGGATTGCCTATTTTTGTTCTCCGCTTTCCTGGATCTGATTTTTTTAAACACTGCCAGTTTTGACCATGGAGAATGCCAGAGCTGCTACACCTGTGGAGATTGTTGTGGGGGAATTTGATAAGGAGAAGATAGATTCCTACGTGCTAAAGGATCTAAAAGGATTTTGCAAGCAGTTTAAAGTTCCTACCACAGGTCTCACAAGGAAAGACGACTTCCTCAAAGCGCTGAAGGCCTGGTTAGAGGCCAGAAATCCCTCTGACCCGGTGGTGGTACCGGAAGAGGAAGAAGAAGAGGAAGAGGAAGAGCCCACAGGTGGGCCAGTGTCATCTCCAGGCAGTAGTGCGTCCTCTAGGAGCCTTTCCCCCGAAGAATTAGAAGACAGGGAGAAGGAGAGGGGGTACAAGTTAGAAATGGCAAAACTTAAATTAGGAGGGCAGTTGGAATTAGAGAATGCGAGAAGCAAGAGAGAAGCTGAAATGGAGAGCAAAAGATTAGATTTTGAGAGAGAGAAATTAGCGTTTGAACGTGAGAAGATGGCGAGGGAGATGGAGCTTAAAACTAAGAGTTTAGAGTTGAATCCCTCTGGTGGCAGCACTCCATCCGTGCCTGCAGAAAGTAGGTTTTATTTTCCTAAAGATGTGATCAAGGATTACAGTAAGAATGAAGATATTAGCCAATGGTTTAAAGCGTATGAGTTAGCATTGTTGGCCCACCGGGTCCCTGAGAAGGATTGGGGAACGGGGTTGTGGAGCCGCTTTACAAACGAGGGGAGAGATACCTTGTTGAGCCTTCCTGCTGAGGATAGGATGTCTTATACTCATATGAAAGATGCTTTAATGCTGAGATATGGCTTAACTCCAGAAAAGTACAGACAAACCTTTAGAGAATGTAAGAAGTTGCCTGGTACTACGTGGGTTGAATATGTGTCTTTTTTCTGCAGAACCATGGATGGTTGGATAAAGGGTAGCAAGGTTGATAGTTATGATGCTCTTTATGATTTGTTTGCTTGGGAGCACTTGTCTAATAACTGTTTTCCAGAGCTACGCCAGCACCTTGTTGATAGCAAGCTATCTAACCCTAGAAAACTTGCTGAGGAGGCGGACCGCTGGGTCAGTACCAGGGTCCACAAGGGTCCAGTGGGAGACTCAGCCAAAGGTGGGCAGGGTCCCCAGCAGAAGAGTGGGGGGGACAGGGGTAAACAGAGGGAGTTTCAGAAAGGGCCCCAAAGTAGTCCCCAAGGGAACCAAGGGAAGGGTTCCCAGCCTCCCCCTGTAAAGAAGCCAGAGGCCCCGACAGGTAAACCTGTTCACAGGGGCCCCATGACCTGCTATGCCTGTAAGCAGGTGGGACACCGTTATTATGATCCCCAGTGTCCCATGAAGGATTCGAATGCACCGCCGCGTGCACCCCCTCGTCAGGTAGCGAGTGTAGCCCTGGGAGGGGATGAGATGGGTGCCCCCGGTGGGTGGGGTCCCGCAGAAATGTCCCTGGTCTCATTAGGAGATGTGGAAATGGTCCCTCCAACCCCTATGCCTAGTAACACTAAGAAATATAGGCAGTGGGTGACCATTAATGGCCATAGGGTGGAAGCTCTCAGAGACACCGGAGCGAGTGTGACAGCTGTCAAGTGTCACTTGGTGTCCAGAGAGCAGGTGGTCCCTCATGCATTCTACCCCGTTGTAGCTGCTGACAACTCACAGAGTCAGTGTGAGGTAGCTCAAGTTCCCTTTGAGTGGGGGGGGGTCTCAGGTACTCTTCAGGTTGCTGTGAGGCCCGCCATGCCTGTTGATTGTCTCTTGGGCAATGATTTGGAGGACTCCCCTTGGGCTAAGGTGGAGAGAAAAGCGCATCTGGAAATGTTGGGTCTGCCTGAGTGGGTGTGTGCGACCACCCGGTCCATGTCAGTCAGTAAGGGTGTTGATGGGGGCCCGGAGCCTGAAAGTATGGCCCAGGTCCCAACCGTGAAGAGAAGAGGCAGGGGGCGCGGGAAACCGTCCCCCATCGTTCCCGCGGTCCAGGAGGGAGCAGACCCTGAGGGGGATGCCCTGGAACCGACAGGAGAACAAGTGGCCGAACTGGGAGACCTGCCCGAGCTGACCCATTGGCAGCAGGATGGTGGTCCCTCCAGGGAGGAATTTTGTGCTGAACAGAAAGTGTGCCCTTCTCTTGTGGGTATGAGGCAGCAGGCCTCAGCCCAAACGACAGGTGATCAGTCAGGATCACATTGGGTCTACTGGGAGAACGACCTCCTGTATAGCGAGCCTAAGGCTGCTGAACCTGGGTCAGCCCGTGTGCTGGTGGTACCCCAGCGCTTCAGAGCCTTCCTACTGGGGTTGGCTCATGACGTTCCGTTAGCTGGACATCTGGGGCAGGACAAGACCTATGACAGGCTTGTCACCCATTTTTATTGGCCCCAGATGAGAAGGGATTCAGATATCCATTGTAGGACCTGTCAAACTTGCCAGGCAAGTGGGAAAAGTGGGCGGAAGCAGAAGGCTCCCCTCCAACCTTTTCCCGTCGTCAGTACACCCTTTGAGCGAGTGGGAATTGACATTGTGGGGCCACTGGACCCCAAGACAGCCATGGGCAACAGGTTTATCCTGGTCTTGGTGGACCATGCCACCCGGTACCCGGAAGCCATCCCTCTCCGAACAGTGACGGCCCCCGTGGTGGGACGGGCACTGATGGGTGTTTTCTCCCGCATGGGGTTCCCCAGAGAGGTGGTGTCAGACCGGGGCACCAACTTCATTTCGAATTATATGAAGTCTCTGTGGAAGGAGTGTGGGGTAACCTACAAGTTTACCACTCCTTACCACCCTCAAGGTAATGGGCTGGTTGAGAGATTCAACCGGACCCTAAAAGGCA
Source organism: Triturus cristatus (assembly GCF_964204655.1). NCBI lineage: Eukaryota > Metazoa > Chordata > Amphibia > Caudata > Salamandridae > Triturus > Triturus cristatus. The sequence goes on from NC_140590.1 coordinate 874,066,211, forward strand.
TGATCATGGGTCTTGAAGAACCAATGAGGCGTAAATGGGACGTCCTCTTGCCATGCCTGCTGTTTGCTTACCGTGAGGTGCCCCAGAAGTCTCTAGGGTTCAGCCCCTTTGAGCTTTTGTATGGTCACCCGGTAAGAGGACCTTTGAGTCTGGTCAAAGAAGGCTGGGAGCAATCTCCCAGGAAACCTCCCCAGGATGTATATAGTTACATGCTGGCCTTTAGGAACCAGACTCGGCGCTTCAGAGATCTTGCTCAGGCAAATCTGGAGGCCAGCCAGGAAGAGATGAAGCGGTGGTACGATCAGAATTCCACTCTGGTTGAGCTTCAACCTGGTCAGAAAGTTTGGGTCATGGCCCCTGTGGAACCTTGTGCGCTCAAGGACAGGTGGACTGGACCATTTGAGGTTGTGGAGAAAAAGAGCGATGTCACCTACTTGGTGGACTTGAAGTCTCCCAGGAACCCCTTAAGGGTCCTGCATGTCAACCGGTTAAAGCCCCACTTAGAAAGGTCCGAAGTGGGCATGCTCCTTGCCACAGATGCTGGGATGGAGGAGGAGAGTGAGCCTCTTCCTGACCTCCTGTGTGCAAAAGAAAAAGATGGGTCAGTGGATGGTGTTGTCCTCTCTGACACACTGACCCCTGAGCAGCAGCAAGATTGTCGCCATCTGTTGGTACAATTCCCTGATCTGTTCTCCTTAATCCCTGGTGTCACTCAGTGGTGTGTCCATGATGTGGACACTGGGGACAGCACTCCTGTGAGGCACAAGGCCTACAGGGTGACTGAAAAGGTCAGAGCATATATCAAGGAGGAGGTCTCCAAGATGTTTGCCTTAGGGGTGGTTGAGTCCTCTAGCAGTCCTTGGGCCAGCCCAGTGGTCTTGGTCCCAAAGGCTGCAGCGCCCGGTGCTTCACCAGAACTTCGGTTCTGTGTGGATTACCGAGGACTCAATTCGGTCACCAAGACTGACGCGCACCCCATCCCCAGAGCTGATGAGCTCATCGATCGGTTGGGGGCTGCCCGGTACCTTAGTACGTTTGATCTAACGTCTGGGTACTGGCAGATCGCCTTGACTGATGGGGCAAAATAGAGGTCTGCATTCTCCACACCAGATGGGCACTACCAGTTCCGTGTGATGCCCTTTGGGATGAAGAATGCCCCTGCCACATTCCAGAGGTTGGTTAACCAGGTACTGGCCGGGCTGGAAGATTTCAGCGCCGCCTACCTGGACGATATAGCAGTGTTCAGCGCCAGCTGGGAGGAACACTTGCGCCACCTCCAGGAAGTGTTGTTGGCCCTGCGCAGAGCAGGCCTCACAATCAAGGCTAGTAAGTGCCAGATTGGGCAGGGTTCAGTGGTGTACTTGGGGCACCAAGTAGGGAGCGGCAAGGTGGCCCCCCTGCAACCCAAGATAGATACCATCCTGGCTTGGGAACCGCCCAAAACCCAGACTCAGGTGAGAGCCTTCTTGGGTCTCACGGGTTACTACAGGAGGTTTGTCAAGGGGTATGGCAACATTGTGCACCCCTTGACCTCGCTGACTTCCAGGAAGCAGCCGAGACTTGTGATCTGGACTGACGCCTGTCAGAACGCCTTTGACACCCTGAAAACTGCAATGTGTACAGCACCGGTCCTCCAGGCACCCGACTTTTCAAAAGAATTCATTGTCCAGACAGACGCTTCAGAGCATGGTGTGGGGGCTGTTCTAGCACAGATGAATGAGGAGGGCCGAGACTTACCTGTAGCCTTCATCAGCCGGAGGTTACTTCCCAGGGAACAAAGGTGGAGTGCGATAGAGCGTGAGGCATTTGCTGTGGTCTGGGCGCTGAAGAAGCTAAGACCCTACCTGTTTGGGACTCACTTCCGGGTTCAGACAGACCACAGGCCCCTCAGATGGTTAATGCAGATGAGGGGTGAGAACCCAAAGCTGTTGAGGTGGTCCATTTCCCTACAGGGGATGGACTTTACGGTGGAACACCGCCCTGGTACAGATCACGCCAATGCTGATGGTCTGTCCAGATTTTTCCGCCTTAGTGATGAGGACTCCCTGGGTGAAGGGTAGTTCTCCCCACATTTCAGCTGGAGGGGACACGTGTTAGACCTGGCATCATTGGCATGAGTCTCTCCTCCATTTTTTTCTGTTTGCCTCCTCTGTTTACGATGTTTTTGCTGGATTATTGCTTTGGGCACTGTGCCACTGCTGATCAGTGCCACAGTGCAAGTGCTCCCTATGTTAAATTGTTACATTGATTGGTGTTACCATGATTGGCTTGGTTGACTTACTGTTCAGACCCTAGTCTAGTGCACTGCGTGTGCCAAGGGCGTGTAAGTTAACTGCTGCTGGTGGGCTTGCAGCACTGGTTGTGCCACCCACAGAAGCAGCGTGTAAAATGTGTCTCAGGCCTGCCACCGCAGCGCCTGCGTGCAGTCCCTGACTGCCATGTCGACTTGGTAAGGAAACACACTTACCAGTCTCTAAACCTTCACTTTGCAACATTTCAGACACCTCTATGGTAGGCCCTAGGGCAGGGTGCATTGTTGGTAAAAGGTAGGTCATGCCCTGATGTGTGTGGCATGACCTAATAGTGAATTACAGCCATTTTCGTTTTTCACTATTGAAGGGCTACCTGCCTCCAATAGGCCAGACTGGGCAGACTGATTATTAACTCCATTATAATCTATCTGACTCAGGGAGCATGGTAGCATGTCGAGTTTAGTATCCCTGAACTCAGAATTTAATAACACACCCTTTAGGATGGATGGTTTTTAAATTCTATGTTTGAAAATAACACTTTTAGAAAGTGGCTATTTTCTTGTCCAACTATCTACCGGTCTCTGCTGGTTTGGTGTGTGTGTCAGGGGCTGGGTGGCTCCAGAGGTCTGGGTGAGTCAGTGTGGGGTGAATGGGGCGTTTACACGTAGAGTGAGGGAAGAGTAGCCTGCCCTGCCTGACACAATACTGGCTCCGCCTCCTGCTGGGCGACTGATAGCCCTGCTCCTGCCAGTGACAATACTGGCTCCGCCTCCTGCTGGGCGGCTGAGGACTCTGCCCTGCTCAGTGAATAGGCCAGGTGCCTCTGCCTGGCAACACCCACAACAAACCTGAGATGGTGGGAATCTCCCTGCTTGGACAAAGGGAACAAAGGGAAAACGGGGTATAAGAGAAGGACCCCTGAACCAAGAACTCAGATCACTTCTGACAAGGAAACCTGTACCAAGGACAAGAAGCCTGCTGATCTAAGGACTTGCCTCCCCTTTCTGCCAGAGTGCTGTTTTGCTGTGGAGGAACCTGAAAGCTGCTTCTTTATTTTTGCCAAGGAACAAGGAGAGAGGAACTTGGTGTGTACTCTCTGAACACTTGCTAGGAAATCTCCAAGGACTGGAAGAGTGCCAGTCTCCTGCTGAAGTCACAGGGCCAAAGGACTTCACCATCTACTGAATTGCTGAATTGCTGGAAAGTGTTGTTTCCAGTACCCAAGGGAAAATCTGCAGTCTCGACGCCAGCAGCAACGCCAGTGAGCAGTGGGTATCGGCCCCGGCTCCAAGTGACCCCGTCTCGACGCCGGTATCGACGCCAGTGAGGAGTGAGTATCGGCTCTACCTCCAAGCGACCCCGTCCCGACGCCGCTGCTGATCGCATCGACTCGACGCCCTTCTCGACGCCGTGAGCGCTGCTCCGGCCCGACATCCCTCGACGCCGCTGCGGATTGACCCGACTCCGAGGCACGATCGACGCCGACCTCGACGCCGACATCTCGACGCCGTGGATCATCGTTTTCTTCGTTTCTCAAGGTACTGTACTTGTGGGGTCTGTTGCGACTCCAGGCTCGACGTAGCGCTCCTCGCGGTCGACGCCGAACCTTGGGAATCTTGTAGACTCGACGTCGTGTGACTCCTGTGGGGGTTACGTTGTTGCCAAAGAACTGTGCTCAGAAGAATACTTTGCTAAAGAACTATTTGCCAAGAAGAAACCTTACTTGAACTATTACTTTTCCTTCCAAAGAGTATTTATTAAGACTGTGGTATATTTTTGTCGTTATTTGGTCTTGTGCTAAGCCTTATATAAAAATACTATTTTTATAATAACTTCTGTGTCGTGTCCATCTGTAGTGTATTCACTTTATTACTGTATGTGGTCATAAATGCTTAACACACTGCCTCTGAGATAAGCCTGTCTGCTCTGCCAAGCTACCAAGGGGGTAGCAGGGGTTATCTGAGTGTGTAATCCCCTTTCCCTGACTAGAGTTGGTTGGTCCCTATTTGTCAGAAGTGTATACCTCTGCCAACTAGAGACCGCCGGTTCTAACACATCCATATTAGGAACCCAGTAGATTTGCTGATGTATTTGTCATGAGGACCCATGGATATAAAAATTCCAGTTTTTTTAGTTGCTTAACTTTATCTCACTATGCTTTATGTCCTATTACAGAAATTCTGAATTTCCACCATGAGAGGTTTACATTGTGCATACTTTGGGCAGTGAGACACATGACTTGGCTTTTAGCAATAATAGGATTTTCACTGCTTGTTTCTGAATGCTACCTGAGAGCTGGAAAATGAATCACCATCACCGTTATATGGAGCTTTAAATTGACTTATGGTGGCCCGGTATATTATAATGGATATAACAGTTAGTGAGGCTAGCAACTGGGATTTTCACCAGCTTTCCAAATGAAACTCCCTTGTAACTGGGGGGACATTTCAATGAGCCTAATGGTTTACCCGCCATTAGATGGTTTTATATGTTGTGTTAAAACCAGGGATTTTACTTCAGAGTGCAAATAAAGTACAATTGTTTTGACATAATTTACCTTGCAAGGTATTTGTCAGATGATTCCAACTTATTATAAATGTAATAATAAATATTCCTGATTACAGGAAGTGATTATTCACATGGTTTTAATAGTTAGGCCTTGGGCAAAACCTAAATTTAATTTGAAATGTTTGTATTATGCTGGATACTCAAAATTCAAAAACTTACACCACTTCAAATATGACATGCTGTACATGGTCAAGACTTACTGCAAGTGCACAGGAAGAATAGAATAGGAGCAGCTGTTGTTTGCTGTGCTTTTGTTTTACTACACTGTTTTTAGCCTAAATGAGTTCTTGCCTCAAAAATTGACACAAGGACGCATTTCACTCCAAAATGAACACTAAATGACAGATTTGCATTTAATGAAATTTTACATAATTCTGTGCAATTTTGCTGGAATTTTGCATTAATGAGCAAAAGCAAATTATGCTGATTTTGCACAACCCTATAAATAATGCATATCCATGGCAGGCGAAGTATTTTATACTAAAAAGGCAAGGATCAATTGCTCCAAATAATCACCCCAATTGTTTCTATGGACAAGGAGGTCCCTTTATCTGAAGAACTATGCTTCTATGTAGATACACATTCCTCATTTTTCTCACTGGATCGTGGAAGTCAAAACAACACATTATTCTTACTTGGATTGTGGTATTCACAGATTTGCCCCCGAGATAGTCCACATCAGTTTTTTAAACTACCACAAGCTCAGACTGGAGAAGCCAACATTCAGCCAATGGAGACAGAAGACACATGGGCATATTACGATGTTGGGTAGACCGTCTCGGAAACGGGACAAATTGTCCCACGGTAGGCAGTTCCGACCGCCTCATCATGATGCAACTGAATACGTTTCAGTCGCAAACTCTCATTGCTCGATGGGAGAGCTCCTGTTACAGCATGGGAGTATGTGTTCATCCCTGTATCGTGTGGTAGGCACCTCAGGGTCCCTAGCACAGGGTGCAGGGATGAACAGGGGACCACCCTGAGGTGTCCCCTTGGCCCCCAAACAGAGGCTGCAGAGGCAAGGGGGCCATGCTAGGGGTCACCATACTAGCTCTCCTACAGGCTTTCTATGTCGGAAAGCCTGACATGGAAAGCCTGCTGGAGACCAAGTATCCTTATCTCAAAGACAGAAAGGCCGCGCTTTGGCATTACTAGGATGGTAGAATGGGTAACGCTAAAGACAGTGAAAAGGGAATTAGTGTAAAAACATCTAACAATGATGTATAATATTCACCTAGCTCAAAACAACTCAACGAAGCGAGAGCGTAAGAACAGAGAAAGAGAATGTATTCCGGAGACAAAAGTTACAGGTGACTGCATATTCTTGCTTGCTTCTTTGGCACGCAGACTTGTTGTAATTTTCCTAGTGCTGAAATCTACTCTTCCTTGTCCTTGATGAAGCAATCAATCAGTACTTGTAGAGCGTGGCTTATCACCCATGAGGGTATCCAGTTGCTGGGCTTAGTCGAAAATCCAGGTCTTGAGTCTCTTCCTAAAGTCCGTCAGCGAGGGTGATGTTCGAAGTTGGAGAAGGAGGTCGTTCCAGGACTTGGCAGCAAGGCAGGCGAAGGAGCGGCCTCCGCTGTGGCTACGGAGGATGTTTGGTATCTGTGCAAAGGCAAGGGAGGTGGAGCAAAAGTTTCTGGATGGTTGGGAAAGTTCAAGCTTCAAGCGGTGGTTGATGTATACTGGTCCTTGATCGTGGAGAGTTTTGTATGCTTATTTGAATTGGATTATTTTCTGGACGGGGAGCCAGTGGAGGTTCCTTAGGTGCTGGGTGATGTGGATCCGTTTGGAAAGGTTTAGGAATAGTCTGGCCGTTGAGTTCTGTATTGCCTGAAGTCTTCTTATGAGTTTGGTTGTGCTTCCTGTGCATACAGTGCGTTACCATAGTCCAGACGGCTGCTGATTAGGGCTTGCATGATGGTTTTGCTCATGCTTATGGGGAGTCATTTGAAAATTCTTCAGAGCATGAGGAGAGTGTGTAAGCAGGCAGAGGAGACTGTGTTGATCTGTTATTCATGAGTGGGCTGTCCAGGATGATGCTGAGGTTGCAGGGTGTGGTCTTTTGGTGTGGGGCTGTGTCCGAGTTCAGCGGGCCACCATGTGTTGTTCAGAAGGAGGCATGGTTGCCAAAGATCAACACTTTGCTCTTCTTTGTGTTGTGCTTCAGACTGTTGTCTTTCATCCAGGATGCAACGTTCTTCATGCCGTTGTGGAAATTGGCCTTGTTGGTGCAAGGTTTGCTGAGACCAATGGGACTAGCAAGGTATCGTTGGCGTAGGATATGATGTTGATATCATGGGTTCTGATGATGTCAGCTAGTGGTGTCACGTAGGCTGAGGAATGAGAATTGTGAAATGCTGTAGATGGTTCTTGTGGTTAAGGGTAGAAGCAGATACTCTGCATGCGTTCCGTAAGGAATGATGCAATCCATCTGAGAGCGTCTCCCTTGATTCCAATCTGGTGCAGTCTCTTGATGAGTGTGTGGTGGGAAATGGTGTTGAAGGCAGTGGAGAGGTCGAGAAGGAGCAGGGTGGCCGATTATCCTCTGACAAGTAGGGTGTTGACGTTGTCCATGGTGGCGATCAGAGCGGTGTCGGTGCTGTGGTTAGCTTGGAAACCAGACTAGGAGGTGTCTAGCAGGTTGTTTCTCTCCAGGTATTCGGTGAGCTGCCAGCTTCTCCAGGACTTTGGCGGGAAATGGGAGCAGCGAGATTGGGCAGTAGTTCTGCAATTCGCTTGGGTCTCCGGAGTGTTTTTTGAGGTGAGGTCTGACCTCTCTGTGTTTCCATGTGTTGGGAAAGGAGGCTGTGGTGATGGATGCGTTGAGGACGGTGGTGAATTGGTGGCTGATTTTGTCGCTTCCTAGGTTGAACAGGGGTTGAGGGCAGGAATTGGTGGGTGCTCCAGAGTGGGTGGAGTTCATGATGGCTCTGGTGTCTGGTGTCTGGTGTGGTGAGCTGTTCTCATCTTGTGAAATGTTCATCTGGGAAGGTTTCGGGAGTCGTGAGGAGGTTGAGGAGATTGGTGGGTTGGGGCTCAAAGTTCCTGTAGATGGTGGATATCTTGTTGTGGAAGTTATTTGCTAGTGTGTCACTGAGTTCCTGTGAGGGAGGAATGATGCTCCTTTTTTACGTCTTTGAGTTGTTGGTGGAATTTGTTGAGGTCTGACTTGAAGATGGCTCGGTCTGTGTCATTTCTGCTGGTGTGCCATCTTCTCTCCAGTCGCTTGCCGCAAAGTTTCATTCTGCTGAGTTCCGGTGTGTACCAGCTAGCTTGTTTGGTGGATCTGTGGGTTTGCCTGTTTTGAGGGGGGCAACTCGGTCGGTGGCGTTTGTGATCCAGATGTTGAAGTTCACAAAAACCGGTTTCAGGTTGATTGCGACATCGGGCTAGTGAAGTTGACGATGGAGTAGTCGGTCCAAGTGAGTTCCATGGTATGGCTGTACATGACTATGTTGCTGTGCCTGAAGATAGAGTACAGTGAGTGTCCTGCAGTCTGTGTTGGGTCTATAACCAACTGGGTGAGGTCGATGTTGTCCATTCGATCTAAGAGGTTGGTGAAGTTAGTGTCTGTGGGGTCGTCCAGGTGGAAGTTGAAGTCTCTAAGGAAGATGTACTGCTTGGATTCAATGGTGAGTGGGCCGATGAAGTCTCTGAGGGTGTCGCAGAGGCCATTTTGTGGTCCTCCTGACGGTCTTTAGGCAAGGGTGCCTTTGAAAGTTATTATGTTGTCAGTGTGCAGTTGGAAATTCAGGTGTTTCATGATCGGTGTGGTGTTGTCTTCGGTGGTGGTGCAGCAGATTCTTTGTGGATGATGACCATGCCACCTCCGAGTTTGCTGGTGCGGTCCCGGTGTGTCATCTTGTAGCCTTGGGTGTAACAATGGTGATGTTGGGGACAGCAGTGGGGTTGGGCCAGCTCTCTGTGATGAAGGTTACATCAGGGGTGAGGGTGGAAATGGTGTACCAGACATTGGTGGCGTGTTTCCAGAGTGGTCTGGCATTGATCAGGAGCCCTCAGAGAGATTCAGGGTGGTGTTGGCCAGTGGGGTGAGTGTGGTATTGGCTTCTGTGTGGATGGGTGGTCCTAAGTTGCAGGAGAAGCAACAGCGGGGGCAGATGAACAATCCTGCTGTGGAACAAGGCAATGAGAGGCAGCAGTTGTTGCTGTGCCCGGGGTCCAGGACTAGTCGATTTTCAGTGGAATACCTGAGGGTGTCCGGAGGACCAGGGTTCTTGGTGCTTGGCACGCACCAGGAGCAGAGGGGTGCAGACAGACTTGCCCTTTGATGCACCTACTGAGCGCGTCTTCTGTGCAGCAGTGTGGTGGCCTCCATTAAGTAGGTCCTGGGAGGGGTGCTGGGGAGGCGGGCGGAGGGAAGTGGGTGGGGGGACAACGGGAGAAAATGGCGCTGAACTGCCAATGGCTGGCAGGATCCAAAATAGAAAGGAATACATGGCGAAATAAATAAAAAAAGAGCAGAAGCTGACTTACGGTGCAGACTGCCAGGTACTGATCTGCACAGGGCAGGAACAACCTTAGCACCAGTGCGAGGAAGGAGGCACGGACTGCATCAAGGGGGGAGCTCGTGAGGGCCTGCTCAATGGAGCCGCTTTACAACTTCCAATAAGTAGGTCCTGCGAGGGGCACTGGGGTGGCTGGGTGGCGGGAAGCAGGTGACGCGACAACTGGAGAAAATGGCACTGAATTGACAATGTATGATATATATTATATATTCACAAGATTATCCACTAGCATATTTCATAAACTAAAAGCACCTCAACTTCCACTCTATAGTTTTTAGATCTGGACACAGACAATTTAGCTATCTCGAGATATTTATGTCATCAAATCTTGAAAAGTATAATAAGAAGTTCGGAAACAGAGAATTCTTTAGATTATTTAATTCCAGCCATTGGTATTATGCCTTTTATATGGTGTGCAATTGGTTGGGTGCATTGTCTGTCAAGACTGTGGTATTTTATTGATGGATACATTGTTCCATTTGTGTTCTCTATGGGCTTTGATGATGGGACATCACATGTCCCATGCGAAACATGATTTGTAGCTTGCAATTAAGAGCCAATGTCTGTTTATGCTTTGACTCAACAGAGCAACTGTTGCCAGAGAATTATGTGAGCATCACTAGAGAGGATTTTGGCTCTGCCCGCATGTTGGGAGCTATTAGTAAAGAAGTTGGTTGGGCAGACATGTACTGCGACCCCAAGATCAGTTCTTGTCGCAACATGATTGGGTCCCAAGGAGATTCCTCTCACCTAAAACGGCCATGCGGCAAGCACAGTGATGCAATGTCACCGTAGACGAAGCACATCATCAGTCTGCACATTTGTCTTCCTTTGAAATCTTTGGGCATCCCCCCTACTTTTCCCATTCACCCGTGGCGTAGTTGTGCAGCTGACACTGAACGGAAGCTTGTTGTAGTATGCATTATATCATAAAAACCTTCAACACACTCATGCTGATGCTGGGTGTGGCATCAGGAGTTAAAGATGTGGAAAAGGTAGTGCACACACACCTTCCACTGATGCTCCACAAGCATGAGTTCCTGGCATTATTTACAGGGACACTGCACCACTGGGTGGGGGCAATTTTAATCCTAAAGCTTTGCATGAATGAGAGGCCTCCGCTAGTTACCTCACGCTTCATAGAGAGGGCAGGTAGGAGCAGAGCTGGCAATGTAGTGCACATGCCTCAAACTGTATCAAAGTGTCAGACATGCAGGCAGAGGTAGCGTGGCTGATACTTATTGTCCATACAGACACAAGGACATGCAGATAAGATCCTCTGCGTGGCTGACCACACTCCTTGAAACCATCACAGGCAAAGACCCATCAGAAGAAGCATGTTTCTGCTGAGTGTCCGCAAGCCTCATCAAAGTGTCAGAAACAGATGAGGTGGGGGTAGGGCCACTGCTCCCTATTTTCCATGTGTACGCATGCACACAAATGGGTGCAACTTGCCCAATCTGGGAAAAAAAGCAGGGCTGCGAGAGTGGGCTATGAAAAGGAGTGGCAAATAAGTGCCTAGAGTGTGTGTTAGTGCAGTGTGAACAGTGGGTGAAAGCTATGTAAGTGGTGATAAAGAGGTGGGTGAGAGGTCTATAAGTGGTGTGTGAGTAGTGGTTGTGTGCAGGGTCGGCAATAACTCAGTGCAGCATAAGAAGTGTCTGAGTGCAGGGTGAGCATGCAGCATGAGCAAGGTCTGAGTGCAAGGTAAGCTCTCACTATGTGCAGGGTGAGCGATGTCTGAGTATAGGTTGAACATGCTGGTTGAGAGGTGTCTGGTTGTAAGGTAAAACTGTCTTATTGCCGGATGAGTGGTGGCTGAGTGTGGCCTGAGGAGTGTCTTACTGTGTAGGGTCAGCTGTGTGTGTATGCAAGGTGCACGGAGAGAGTGCTAGGTGAGCAGTCTGAAAGTGTAGGATCAGAGGTATGTGAGTGTAGGGTGAACTGTTGTCATGAGCTGTATATTAATGGTGTATGAATGCAGGGTGAATGTTATGTAAGCAGTATGAGTGTTGGGTGAATGTTTTGAGTGCAGGTAGGAGATATGTGAGTCATAGGTGAGATGTGTGAGTGCTGTATGAGCAATGTCAGTGCAGAGTGAGTGTGCACAGTTAGTGGGTTTGAGTGCAGGCTGAGAGGTTTGTTTAAATGATGTTAGTGGCATGCTAGTGCAGTGTGATGGGTCTGTGAAGTGCAAGCATATGGAGTGAAGGGTATGTGCACGTTGAGTGGTGTCTCAGCAGTGTGTAAGTAGTGTGTGTGCACATTGAGCAATGTAGGTGTGTAGGTTGAGTGGTGCGAGTAGAGAGTGCACAAGTTGGGAGAAGAAGTTGATCGGGGTGTGTGTGTGTGCAAGTTGAGCAGTGTGTAAGTATGCAGGGTGAGAAGTAGGTCAGTGGTTAGTGACAGTGGCGTTTTAAGTGGTGAGTGAATGCATGGTGAGAATTGGTATATTGTGATTGTTTTTTGGGTGTCCGGTGCCTTGTGAGGCATAAGATTAGAGGGCGAGGTGTATAAATGCAGGGTGTGCAGTCTGTGAGTGCAGGCTAAGAGGTTTCCATGAATGCAGAGTGATTGGTGTGCCCTGTGTGATTGCAGGGTTAGCAGTGGGTCTGTATAAGGGCAGGTTGAGAGGTAGACCCATGTGAATACAGGATGAGTGATGTGCCTATATGATTACAGGGTGAGCAGTGGGTCTGTTTATGAGCCAGATGAGAGGTGTGACAAAATGATTGTAGATTGAGATGCATGATTTTGCAAGTGCAAGGTGCACCACATTTTAAAGCCAGACCTATAAGCATTTCCAATGACTGTGTTGGGATATTTACCAGGCTATTTACTGGACATTATAATTGCTAATCTGAGGCTGTTTAATTCAGAAATTGGATGTTGTTTCAAATGCCTTAGCATGTCTTAAAGACAAAACAGTATCTACTAATGGTAATGGCACATTCATTTCTTTACCTTGCTGTTATGAAGACATTGCTAGAGTTAAAGTTTCTTCAAAAAAACAAACGCATGGCTGCACATAGGTTTTCTTAAAGAGGCAACAAAAATGGCTTCCTTTTGTGTATGTTTCATTGCTAATGCCACTTGAGTAAGCAAAGACAAGTTCACACTTAGGCTTTCTTAAAATGTATCAAAAATACTTACCTTTTGTCAGTGTTCCAATGCACTTTCCAGATCCTAATCAAAGAAGCCATATCATTCTCCTGCCTACAACACTATTAAATAGTAATTCCTGGAAGCACTCGCCATCACAACCATTTTGCCTTACACCATTTGCCTTGCACATGTACCACTACCTGTTTTAAACATACTAAACAACCATTCTCTCCCACAATTCTTGCGCACAAATACTTTTAAAACAAAGTTTTGCTGTCCTATTGGAGCTAACACCCAAGCAGTACCACGTCACCTACACCTCGGGCAATCTGTGCCAGTGACCCAGTTCAAGAAGGACCTCAAGTCCTGGCTCTTCGAAAGTTCCCACACCCAGAGGGACCAGCACCCCCCCCCCCCCCACCCCAGCACCTTGAGATAGCCCCTGAATAATTGATTGACGTCATACACATTTAAAATCCATCACATTAAAAATATAAACAAAAACCTCCCCGTTTACTTACATAGATATATGTATACATATTGAACTGAATGTATAGTACTTCTTTTTGTGTCTACTCATGAAACAATGCATACTAAATGCTATGCCAAATTGCATAACGATGTCAAAATAAAAATATGCTTCCTTTCAAGCGACTTTATTTTTGGCATATCAACAATTGCTAAAAAAATCAAAATAAAATACTAGTCAAACCTATTAGGCGTTTAACTTCATTTGATTTCCTCGCAATACATCAGATGCTGCTTTGATGCCTCTTCCATTCTACTTGTTGTGTACAAAATAACAGCACCTCTGGTTCATCTGCACGTGACTCATATGTATGTATTTAATAGTTCAGAACTCCCTCATGTTCGATGTGTTTGTGATGCACTTTTCTACACCAACATTGTTATTGTGAGCCTGCAGTGTAATCAAATTTAGAACTATTCACTGTTTAGCTGACAGCTGTAACTTGCAAGTTCACATTCTTTTGCACAAATCTAAAATACATATAATCCATATAATGTGGCACATGAAGCCAAAATGCCTAAAGTAGTATTAGGAAGGGATGCATAGAAACAGTGGGTGCCCAGTCCAGGTACAATCTCCAGCATCCTGTGATTATCACATCATTGCCACAATATTTCATTTACTGTTTTCTGTACCAAACATTTACCATAAAACAAAAAACCTTCAATTAGTGGTAATCATTAATTCATATGGCGGGCCACTTTGGATGGCAGTTCAAGCAAATGTATCTACTGTGCTGTATTGTGCTGTGTTTACTTTTAAGTCGCAGTTTCTTTTGCTAACCTCATCTTTGAATCCTCTCTGGTGTTCTCACTGCCTTGAAAGTTGTAGGTGTGTTTACAAATTCCTTAACTTGTTTTTACATGTCATAAATCCCTCAAAAGTACAACAGTGTTCTAGTTGCCCTACAAACGTCCTCCTACCTGAAGCCAATGGTGTTCTCTTTTGTCAAACATTTAGCCATTATATTTTGTGTTGTTCTTTTGATCACTTTGTTTTTCTACGCATGACTATATGAAAATTACATATTATTTCCACTGTCAAAGGAAATATTTGTCACTGCCAAGGTATATGTTTGCTAATTATTTTTGCTTTTGCCCCATTACAATATCCCTCCAACATTCTTATCACATGTCATTTGTGTTACAGGCAATTATTCACAACAAGTGGTTCTATTCTATCTGCAAAGAAAGATAGGCTACTACCTCATTCAGATTTACATTCCATGCATCATGACTGTTGTTCTGTCTCAGATTGTCTTCTGGATCAACAAAGAGTCAATTCCAGCAAGAACTGTGGCAGGTAGGTACATTTCAATACCAGCTTCCTGCATTTTTCTGTAATAGTGGATCTGGCGAAATAGTCAAGACACATGTAGCTGAAAGGAGTTTACAGATAGTTACCTTTCCAGTGTTTTTAATATAATGAATACATGTAAATGCAAAGATATTTGTTAAGAACACTACTACAATAAATATCAAACAACAAGACCAAATACAGAAAAAAACATCATTCTCTGTGCATTATTAAGGACATGTATACCATATTTCAAACTGTCAATGATTTTCATTCAGTGAGGTGTACACAAAGATCACTGCATACATTTAGTACCTCTTTACAAAGTAAGAGTCATCAGGAAAACTTTCAAATAAATGGTTCCTTCAGCCTAATCTATCTATCTATCTATCTATCTATCTGTCTGTCTGTCTGTCTGTCTGTCTGTCTGTCTGTCTGTCTGTCTGTCTGTCTGTCTGTCTGTCTGTCTGTCTGTCTGTCTGTCTGTCTGTCTGTCTGTCTGTCTGTCTGTCTGTCTGTCTGTCTGTCTGTCTGTCTGTCTATCTATCTATCTATCTATCTATCTATCTATCTATCTATCTATCTATCTTTCTTTCTTTCTGTCTGTCTGTCTGTCTGTCTGTCTGTCTGTCTGTCTACCCATGAATGTATCCTGGTCCTGAGCAAGTGTGGGAATAACCCTGCCTAGGATCGGTTGGTCAATTGAAAAGACAGATAAACATCATGCTACAACAAACTTTGGTGTGGGCATGGCCATAATATTACCGGAACATTTGACTGATTTTGTTTCCAACATTATCCTGTCAGTTTCTTTTCAGCCAACCAAATGCTCTGGTCTTTTAATAGATGGGTTTGTGGCCACACATCATTGAGTGGCTTTGGGTTGCTTTGGGATTATTTTCGATGCTGCTTATGTTTGTTCTTTGAGTTGAGCTCGCCACTAATCATGGGATGGCGAATGTGGAGTCTGCTAGTATGTTATGGTGGGATGTCAGAGTAGTAAGTAAGCCTTTAGATCTGGATAACTACCATATGTTTCTATGTATGCAGGACAAAACATTTTTCAATTCTAGATATTGCTTTAAAAAGTTGTTGTTTTCAGGTTTTTTCAATTGAACTGAACCAAGGTGACACATTCCACACTTCACTAATTATTAAATACAATCACAGGATTGGGAATGAGGTACCTTGGTAATGCAGTAGTTTGGGAAATCTAGACTGAGTGGGTAGGTCTCAGTAGCAGCTGCCTCCAAACGGCGGTCGTAGGGCGGGGGGATCAGGATAAAAAAATAACTTTTGCATCCGCTGCACGCCTCTCCTCCATCTTCTTTTCTTCCTGGCTGCTGCCTGCAGCCTGCACTGGAAGCAACCAGGCTTCTAACTCTGCCAGACGTTGCAGGAGCAGCATCATGATTGGTCTGAGCGGCCTGTTTGGCCACCAAGACAGTGCCTGGGGAGGCGGGCATGTTCTCCACGGGGCTGTGCAATACAGCCCAATGGAGAACATCCCAACTATGCACGACTGTTTGGCCGACCCTAGAGGGCTGTTCAAAGCGTCACACACATGTAGGGGGGAGTGCAAACCACTCCTGCTCCCTCTGCAGTGATCCAGCCCCCCCTGGAGTTGCAAAGGAAAAGAAAATGATAACTTCTTCTTATTATCATTTTTTTCTTCAAACACTCAACGGGCATTGGGGAGACACTCCTCTGTCCTAGAGGAAGAGCCACCACTGGTAGGTCTGTGACATAAGACTTTTAGAGCTTTGGTATTGCTCGCTTTTGTGAAGCACCAGACCTATGTGCGAGTAGCATATAAATTCTCATTATGATGCCTTCTAACCCCCCTCTCTCTTTTGTGGATGGAGAAGGCACAGAAGCAGAGGTCACACTCCCGACCCACAGAAGATAATATTGCTTGTGGTGTACAAAAAGGCTGAACTTGGAACGAGATACAGGCCGCTTGTTGAAGTTGGTGGGGTGTACCCACCAATCTAGTGGATAGCTCACTGCACAGTACTTTTCTGACTGAATTATTGCTTTGCACAATAGTTGTTCAGAGGCATCATGTCACTATGGCTGAAACAAGCACTCCCGAAGTCTCTTGCTGATGATGTACAGCAACAGAAAGTTGTTGTGCAGCATGGCCAAAAGTTAAAAACAAAAAAGCAATGTTGCTGCAGCTGAGATGATGAATGCATTTGCGTCATTATACATGTGACCCTACTAAACGTGAGTGCTATTTCTTGTGTGAATGCATTTTTTTAAGGTTGGGGCCCAGCAGCAATTTGCTGGTCCTCTGAATAAAAAGAGGAGTTGGTGAATGTGGGGGCCAAAGCAATGGGGAGTTGGCAGGGGAAAAACAGCATAAGAGGGAGAGCAGCATAGGGCGCTGGTGGTGAAGCACATGAAGGAGAAAACAACACAGAGCATTGGGGAGTCAATGAGATTTGTGAGGGAGAAGCACATGATAGAGCTTGCAAAACAGAGCGCTGAGGGGGCAGGTCTCTGGTCTTTGAGTTGAGGGTTGGAGCAAATGAAGAAGAGAGCTGGAAAACACATTAGATGGATCACTGATATATAATGATTGGAGTGCAGAGTTTGGAAAAAAATGTGGTTCATCATTAGTCTGAGGTACACAGCACTACCAATATTGTGGGATGGCTGCAGATAGAATATGAGGAAGAGAAGATGCCATAGTAGAAAAGACGGCTTGAGGAGTGATGAAAAAATTTAAGGGAACAAAGTGAAACAGAGTGAGTGACAGAAAGTAAATGCAATTGAAGGAGGGTGTTGGGAGGATGTGAGGGAAAAGGAGTGCATGGTAGAGGTGTTATGAAAACATAGATAAGTGAGTGAGAGAGAATAAGTAAAGAATGACTGAGTGATTTTAAAGGGAGAGAGTAAATCTAAGTGGGTCAATGGCCGAAAACTTGAGTGAAAGGAAATTAGGCAGTGAGATTAGTAGAATGGATGAGTGTATATGAGAGAGAATGTGAGTGAGAGAAAAAATTGAAGGAGGGTGTGAGATAGGATGCAATAGAGACATAGAGCAATTGGGAAAGTGAGAAGAACTTATGGTCTTAAATGCATTGAAATGCACAATTCTTTCGATAATTGACTTAAAAGACTGGTTATTTGCCTAATCCTTGCCTTTTATATTTGTGGATGTTATAGTACTATGGTTAATGCACCTGCTGTAAAGTTTTTTTAATCACCTAATGTTTGTGCATTATGAAGGAAACGGCTTAAGCACAACTACAGAAAAAAGCTTTATCTTTTGAAATGAAAGAAACCTTTGCAAAACGGATGCAACTCTTAATCCACCAGAGAATGTATATACAACCGTTTTTCTAAGGGAAAAGTGGAAATGGCCTGATCCGTTTTATCCATATATTGACAAATCTCATAAACGTGAAACACACAAAAGGAAAAGGGAAGAATACTTTCAATTTGTTTATCCACTGTTAAATGCTTGGAGTACCATCAGAACCCATTGTTCTTTTGCTCACCATGCCACCTCAGTTTAGACCCAGCTATCAGCCTTTACCCTGCTCCTTGCGGAAACAGTCATTTCCGAACTGCCAAGCCAGGTCCCCATTCAACCAGAATACAAGCAACCTAGGACCAGTTTCGCCATAATAAGGGCACATTAGCCAGGTATTGCTTGATTTCAGTGGCACAGTCAGCATGGAACCATGTCTGGGCATACCCTTGCCACTTAGGGTAATACATGAACATATAAAAGGTGATGGGAGGAATGCTTTCAATTTATCTAACCACTGACAATTGCTTAGAGTAGCCACCTCAGTTTGGACCCAACTATATGCAAATCAGCCTTGACCCTGTTCCTCAAGGGGCCAAGCCAGTTCCTCCCTTAACCACAATACAAGCAGCCTTGGACCAGTTTTGTCCTGATTTGGGCTCTTCAGCCAAATATGGCTTGATTCCAGTGGCACAGTGAGCACAAGACCCATGTCTGGGCAGAAAGTCAATGGTTTGGACTGTTTCCCCGAGCAATTGTCAGTGGTTAGAAAAATTGCAAGCATTCCCCCCATCACCTTTGTGTGTTTCAAATCCCATGAACATATCAGCAAAGGGATTTTGGTTCCAACCTAGCAATTACATGCAATCAATCTATCACAATAGTATGAGTTTTGACAAGTCTGGAATTACCTACAAAGATGAACTCAATTTCACAGCAAACATCAATATCACCTTTGTAAATAACTTCAAGGAATGTATTGTGTTTTATGTTTAAGTCATCACGGAACATACCGGAATCACCTTTTGCTTATAATTGAATTTTCTTTTGTCTAAAAAAAATGTTACTGCTTTTTTTGATTGTGCTTGTACATCCAGGATAAAACACAATTTTACCACAGTGCTTTAGTGCCCTACTTCAACTTTCCCAGTTTCTCTGACCAAATGTAAGCTTTGTAAATTTGGCAAAATGTATCTCCAGGTAAATGTTTAATTATATATATGTATTTTGATGATGGATATGGGTAGGTTACCATTCAGTACTCACAAGCCACCTCAACCAGTCAACCAAAATGTGAGGCCAAATCCTACTATGCGCTGTTTTTTATTTATTGATTGTTTTTCTAGGATCTATCATAGCATTTAAAGGTCTGTGGACTCTTGTTGTGCTCTCCATGTTGTCCATGGATCCGGCTGTGGATCTGCGAACTCTACCAATATGCCATATTAGCCAGTGAACCTTGATGTGAGTTTGTGGTCCAAAGCCTATGAAGCTTGTGGCAGGTTTCTGGTCCCCTGCACAGATTTGCTGATCTTGAATGCTGCACTGGGAACCATAACTCCAGTAAAAGGATCCACGAAGCCTCCTACAGAATTGAATTTTTATATTTTTTAGGCACAGGGTACTTTCACATGGGCCGGAATATCAGGGTATGCTCATTCTGTCTCCTTATGTGGCCTTTCAGGATGTAGGGACTGAGTTCATATAACACTTACAGGTACTTATTTTCAGATTTTGCAGTTTATACAATAAAAGGACTCTGATTGCTCCTGTGCTAAAAATACTCCACCCAAGGTGTTGCAGTATTTATTTTAGTGTTTTGGAATCATGGACCTCCTCTAAACCAGTTTTGTAGAACTCTGCAAAATAATGGTCTAGCTATCCCTAAAATTCAACTGCTTCATATCCAACCTAAGACTAATATGTGTTTTATACATGATCCCATGAGGCACAGGGTCAAGACTGATTTGCATATGGCCATGTCTAAACTGGGGTGGCGTAGTGGGCAAAAGAACGATGGATTTAACCCAGATCTCTTGACTGGGGGAGAATGTCTGCATTGTCAGCATTCCGTCCATCATTTGTTTGTTGTAACGCTTTTCGCCCTAAGTGGGATGGGTATTCCCAGACGTGGGACCCGTGCTCACTACGCCACTGGAGTCAAGCTATCCTGGCTGATGACGGCTGATAGCCAGAAACCGGTCCTAGGATGCTTGATTCCGGTCCAGGGAAGACATGGCTTGGCAGTTCGGGCTGGACTGTTCCCATGAGGCACAGGGTCAAGACTGATTTGCATATGGCCATGTCTAAACTGGGGTGGCGTAGTGGGCAAAAGAACAATGGATTTAACCCAGATCTCTTGACTGGGGGAGAATGTCTGCATTGTCAGCATTCCGTCCATCATTTGTTTGTTGTAACGCTTTTCGCCCTAAGTGGGATGGGTATTCCCAGACGTGGGACCCGTGCTCACTACACCACTGGAGTCAAGCTATCCTGGCTGATGACGGCTGATAGCCAGAAACCGGTCCTAGGATGCTTGATTCCGGTCCAGGGAAGACATGGCTTGGCAGTTCGGGCTGGACTGTTCCCATGAGGCACAGGGTCAAGACTGATTTGCATATGGCCATGTCTAAACTGGGGTGGCGTAGTGGGCAAAAGAACGATGGATTTAAACCAGATCTCTTGACTGGGGGAGAATGTCTGCATTGTCAGCATTCCGTCCATCATTTGTTTGTTGTAACGCTTTTTGCCCTAAGTGGGATGGGTATTCCCAGACGTGGGACCCGTGCTCACTACGCCACTGGAGTCAAGCTATCCTGGCTGATGACGGCTGATAGCCAGAAACCGGTCCTAGGATGCTTGATTCCGGTCCAGGGAAGACATGGCTTGGCAGTTCGGGCTGGACTGTTCCCATGAGGCACAGGGTCAAGACTGATTTGCATATGGCCATGTCTAAACTGGGGTGGCGTAGTGGGCAAAAGAACGATGGATTTAACCCAGATCTCTTGGCTGGGGGAGAATGTCTGCATTGTCAGCATTCCGTCCATCATTTGTTTGTTGTAAATCCATAATTTGTGAGGTCAGGCACACTACAATTGGTGGGAGAGTTTTGATTTTCAAGGTGTTAGAACTGGCGATTTCTGGTTGGCTAAGGCTTGCGCCAAAGTCAGGCAGAAACCACCACTCTAGTCAGGGCAAGGAAGTTACACGCCAAAGATAACCCCTGCTCACCCCCTTGGTAGCTTGGCACGAGCAGTCAGGCTTATCTCTGAGGCAAGGTGTAAAGCGTTTGCGCGCGCACCCAGCAACAACACCCAAGGCCCACCACAAAGGAAACTCCACACAAGGTATTCTATAAAAATAGCCTTTGTATTACAGAACACATTAGATAAAAACACACACTTTACAATGTGCCAACAGGCACGGGCAGAATTTACAAGGGATTATATGTACAGGGGACAGGGCCACATGGACCACTGTCTGAAATTAGCACTGTTAGATATTTAGCACTTAGCACCAAATAGAAAATTACTGTAGCACAAAAATAACATATATATAGCACACAACCAGTAACTACTGGTAACAAGAAAGTACCACCTACGCAACCCTAACCACCTTAGGAGACTATCACGCAGGGAACTAGGACCTCACTAGCACCACCTGTACTAGGAGAGAACAAACAACCACCTAAGTATCACAATACCTGTAGGGGTAAACGCACATTACACATGATGCATAAAACATTCAGAGGTGTAGGACATGGCACATGACGCATAAACTCATTCAGAGGTGCCGGGCAGGTAAACACATGATGCATAAAACATTCAGAGGTGCTAGGAAAGAAAACTCATGATGCATAAAACATTCAGCGGTGCTATGAAAGAAAACACATGATGCAGAAACTACATTCAGAGGTGCAGGGAAGGAAAACACATGGTGCATAAACACACATTCAGAGGTGCAGGTTAGGAACCTTAGCGAGAAACTCACATACGCCACCACCTGTGGCAGTCCCTAGGCCATCTGGCCTTGTCCAGGCTAGGACGTCCTGTCCCAGTCAAGCTGCGCCAGCTGCGCAGGCCAGAACGTAAGGATCCCCACCTAAACGTTGCAGCTGCCCACTAAGTGCTGGGCAGCTGTAGGAGTGAGCGTGGCACCACTGTGCCCTTTGAAACAACTCTGTCGCTCCCGTGGAGCCTCCCTGGACTCTAAAACAATTAAAATGCCCCCTAGAGCCTTCGTGGCCCTAAACGTTACTGTGGGGCAAGGGGGGAGCGACCCGCTGCCATCTGGGGCCGCCCCGTCATGAAACAACTGGTGCCCCCGTAAGGTGGAGCCTCGATGGGCTCTTGCCAATCTTGCCCCGTCATTGGAGCGCCACGCGCTCAGAAACTACAATGTCCCTCACGTTGGAGCCTCGGGGCTCTGAGCACCAGCAATGCCTCCTAGAGCCTCACAGGCTTGAGAAATAATGCCCCCAACGTTGGAGCAGGCACGAGGAGCCCAGACGGTGGAGCGGCCCGCTGTCAGGTGCGGGGCCGCTCAGAGAGCACGACGAGGAGCTCTGCTCCAGGTACCAAGGAGCCCCCACTCACCGGTCTCCGTCGGGTCCCAGGCTGCACGCGTTGATCTCCTGGCTTCTCCCGGCGGGGTAGGCTCCCGCCTACCGGTCGATCTCTGCTGGGCCAGCGAAGGAGCCTACAACGCTCCGTTTCCTCTGTGGTGGGCGGGGCTCTCTCACTTCACGAGAGCTCCGCCGGGGGATCGACGCACCTTTCCCGGTGCTGGCTTCATTCTCCTGCACTTCTGGAGCCCGGGGTGGGCTCCCGCCCGCTTCCGGATCTTGAGGCGAGGCCCCGCCCACGTCCCTTGAAGGTTTGCCTGACTTCCTGCTGGCCGCGGCTCGGGCCGCTGCGGGGATTTCTCCTGCCGTAAGAGGGGTGGGCTCCCTCGAGATAATAAAAACAATATCCCGCGGGGTGGGCACCCGCTTACAGCCACAGCAATGTCCCTGGCAGGGTGGGCACCTGCCAGGGGACTTCGGAATCCCCAAGGACGGGGCAAACGCCGGGTGGGCACCGGTTTTGAGAAATAAAGCGCTCCTGGCGCCAAGGGCGCAGGGAAGAGCGCTCTCTGTGCCGAAGGCAATTCCAGCGCTCTCAGGCACTGGGGGCTTCAGCGAAGCACCCAGGGAGGCGCTCCTCTACGCTGGTGTCCCAACACAAAGCGCTCCTAGCGCTATCAATGAAAAACAAAACGCTCCCAGGTACTGCCAGTAAAAGTCCAGCAACAAAGTCTTCAAAAGGCAGGGGGGCAAAAACTAGGCCCAGGGGCCAGCTCACAGGGCCCTCCAGCAGGGAGGCAGTCCCCAGTGGCGGTCTCTCCTGGCGCCCAGCAGCAGCAGGCCCCCCTCAAGTTGGATCCTGGAAGAGAACAAGTTGTAAGGGGACACAGCCCCTTTTTATACAGTAAACCCTTTGTCTTCAATGTGCAGGGAAGGGGCGAACCAGTTACAACTGGTCCCTGAGCACTTTGTTTTGCTCAGCCCCTCTCCCTATTCACTGGCAGGGCTAGGGTCATCAGACGCACCACAGGGGCCGGCGCCAGCATTGTGTGGGGAAAGCCCTGTCCTATTCAGGACCCGGGTGTACTCCTCCCCAGCCATCAGTATGCTAACTCCCTATTCACTACTGGGCGACTCCTCCTGACTCTGGGGATTTCCCTAACCCGTCACGTGACCTCCACCAGCCAATCACCAGACAAGCCACACATTTCATATTGCACACCGAAGTGCCCACTTCTAGAAGTGGCACTTCCACACTAGGTACATGCACGCCACACACATCATCGCGCAGCATTCAATCACACGAGTCCGCACATACCAAACTCGGGCCTGCACTCCCCACGCATCAGGAACTACCAGGGACACATACATTCCCCCATGCATTCCTATGGGAGGGCAGGCCAACCTCAACACACGCACGCACTTTACCCTGGGACACAGTGGTAAGAGTGCGCAGAAGCCAAAAATCATTAAACCAAGTCACCAACAAAAAGCAAAAAGTTTCGGGGTGAACCTGCCAGAAGGGCCGGGTCCAACACAACCCCCTTCCAGCCAAAACGCAGGGTAGACCAATCACCACCGTGAAGGTCTTCCCTGCTTTGGGCGACAAAACACGGACGCAGGCCCGCAACGGCAGGGACACTCTCCGGTTTTACGCCACTCTAAACCTATGGAATTCTTTCTAAAAGAACTCGGCGGACCAACTGGGCTACCCCACTGGTACTCCTCAGTTGTCCGCGGCCAGGAACAGGCCCTAGGCCATCTAGGCGCCACTGGTCCTTGCCTAACCACAGAGTGGGGGTAGTAACCCCTGGCACATAGTTTATTTATTTATTTATTTATTTTTATTTATTTATGAGATTTTTTGTGCGCAACTAATACCCTAAGGTGTCTAGGCGCAGCGAGATACTCTAGATTACAGCACAGATCAGAGCGCGTTCTCATTGATTAAAAAGCCAGGTCTTCAGTAATTTGCGGAAGTTAATAAGGGTGGGAGCGGTTTTAATGTGCAAAGGAAGTGAATTCCAGAGCACAGGCGTTGTTACCAAGAATCGCCTGTCACCCCAGGTGGCCGTTCTTGTGCGGGGGACAGTCAAAAGATAGCTAGCTGCTGATCTTAGATTCTTTTTGGGGATGTACACCTGAAAAGCCTCTTTTAGAAACTTTGGTCCTGTCTGGTGGATGGCCTTATAGGCTATACAAAGAGCCTTAAATTTGATCCTGCTCTCAACCCATAACCAATGAAGATGGCGTATGGCTGCAGAAGTGGAATGACGCCTAGGGATGTTAAGCAGGATCCGTGCTGCCATGTTTTGGACGGACTGAAGCTTGTTTAAGATGTATTTGTGTGTACCAAGAAAGAGAGCATTTCCATAATCTAATTTTGAAAATACTAGTGTGGTAACTAGCGTTTTTCCTGCAGATACTGGTAAATACGGCAAGAGTTTTTTTATTTTCCTCAGTACAAAGAAAGTAGCCGAAACCACCTTGATAACGTGGCATCCAAAAGATAACTTATTATCAAAAATCACTCCCAGATTCCTGACTTTGGTGGCTGGCACCGGAGGCGGGCCCATCTGACTAGGCCACCATGTGTGAGACCATTCTGGAGAAATTGTGCCGAAGGTCATAACCTCAGTCTTCCTAGCATTAAGTTTCAGGCAGTTACTGTGCATCCATGATTGTACATCCAGTAAACCCTCCTGAAACTTAGCTGCTACCACGGGGCCATTCTTATACACCGCCAACACGAGCTGGGTATCATCGGCGTAGGTGGTTAAACGCATCCCATGGGATTTAATGACCCTCGCCAAGTCCGAAACATAAATGTTGAAAAGTGTAGGACTTAGCGAGGATCCTTGAGGGACCCCACAAGGCAATTCAGTAGTGGGCGAATAATAATTGCCCAGCTTTACTGCCTGTCTACGGTTGGCTAAAAAGGAGGCTATAAGATCTTTGGCCAGATGATTGATCCCAAGGGTTGCGACACGGTCGACCAAGATGGTGTGGTCGACCGTGTCAAAGGCCGCTGACAGGTCCAATAGAATAAGAACTGCAACTCCTCCTGAGTCCATAATCTCTCTAATTTCGTCTGAGGCTTTTATTAGTGCTGTCTCAGTTCCGTGTTCCCTCCGGAACCCGAACTGAGTGTCGTCTAAGAGTTTATGATGTTCAATAAACTCTGAGAGCTGTTTATTCATAGTTGCCTCTATAATTTTGGACGTGAAGGGGAGGCAGGCAATGGGCCTGTAGTTGGACGAAATAGTGGGGTCGAAGGAAGGTTTTTTAATTAAAGGTTTAACAATGGCCTTCTTCCAGCTTGCTGGGTAGACACCAGATTTAAATATGGAATTACATATTTCAGTTAGCGGCTGTGTGATAACGTTCTGTAGTTTATTCATTGTTGTAGGTGGGCAAGTGTCAAGTGGGGAACCTGATTTGATCTTACAGATCAGCGCACTGATCTGATCTTCAGTAGCTGGCTGAAACTGATCAAAAGAGGAGTTATTGGGTATTGGATAAATGATGGGTGTAGCATCAGTTTTTCCTGACTGTTCATTAGAAAAAGTGGAATAGATGTCCATCACCTTGGTTTTGAAGAAAGTGGCTAATGAATCACATAGTTCCTGCGAGTTCTCAATTATAGGTCCCTTTGGACTAGAAAGAGAATTCACAACTTGAAAGAGCATCCTGGCTGAGTTGTGTGCTTGTTCAATTTGGCCAGTGTAAAAGAGATTATTTTGCGTGTTGATGGCTTTTTTGTAGATTGCTAGAGCGCTCTTATAATCTTGCTTAGCAGAGGGACTGTAATGTTTCCTCCAGCGCCTTTCAAGATTTCTACAGTACTGACGTTGGAGGCGCAGTTCCTCTGTGTACCATTGAGCAGATGGCGTAGCTCTATTGGGGCGATGATATTTTTCAGGTGCAACTTGGTTGGCTGCTTTTAAAATCCATTCCTGCAAATTTGTGGGCATGGTCTCAGTATCACCTGTGTTTTCTGGAATAGATGACATCAGGAGATTAATAAAATACGGCATATCTGCCTTATTCCACGTCCGTGCCCCCACTGGCAGGCGGACTTTATTCTGAGAGAGTTTGGGAGGTAACAGTTTGATCCTAAAAATTATAGCTTGATGGTCAGTCCATATCAAAGGAAGTACTACTGATGTCTCAATTTTGGGGTCGTTAGTAAATACACCATCCAGTGTATGCCCAGCGTTGTGCGTGGGGCCCCTCACTAGCTGCTGCAGTCCTATTGCCTGCATGTCAGCGATAAGTTGGATTGTATCATGATTATCCATGTTTTCAAGCGGGAAATTAAAGTCCCCAAGAATCGTATAGTATGGTGAACCTATTACTGATTCCGTGATATCTGTAAGAGCTGCTAAAAATTTGGTACGTGTTCCTGGAGGTCTGTACACAAGTGTCCCTTTAAAAGCTTGTTTCTGGGTAAGATTGATAGCGAATGCAACAGCTTCACAATTAGTGCTGTGAATAGGATCACATTTTGTTCGATAGGTGTCCCTATAAATGATGGCTAAACCTCCACCTCACCCTGAGATCCTATCTTGTCTAGCTACACAATAGCCTTCTGGGGTAGCCAGTACAAAATCAGGACCGGAAGCATCGTCTCCCCATGACTCGGTAATAAGAAGTATATCCAGTTCTTGGTTAATAATAGTCTCCCTTACTACCAGACTATGTTGAGGGAGTGAGCGTACATTGATTAATGCTGCTTTTACATATTGGTCGATAGATGGGGAAGCGCTGGGGGTTTCCTGGGAGTAGGATGTGGTGTTTGTCGCAAGCCGTGGAGATGGCAAAGAAAAAGCGCAACCTACACATGATATAGGTGCGGCAGGCAAGTGTTTACTTAGCAATAATACTTTACAAGACCTATCCACACCTGTGTTCCACTGTTTCAGCTGTGCGGAGGTGTAGCATAGGGTAGATGTGGCTTCGTGAGTGGCAGCCGGACCAGGGGGGGTGGCCCTGGGCCCGGATCTGGCGCGGACGGGCGCAGACGGGCTTGTCTTAGGCGCGTCTTCGGCGCGCGCCCGCTGCGCACGTCCGCTGCGCATCCTGGGTGAGTGAGGACTATATAGCTCTCTCCCGGAAGTGGAGAAGAGCTAGAACGCGTCCCGAGCCAGCCCTAAGATGGCGGCTGGTACTCGTGGACGTGTTCGAGTGCCCAGTTCCCCCCGCTGTAGCGGGTCGGGTTGGTGCCGATTTTCAGTTTTAAACACAATGTGAAAGTGCACAGGGTATTGCAGGGCGGTCAATAAATAAAACAATAACAAATCTAAAATTATTAAAAATTTCTATAAACCCTCCTAAAGCAGCCTAAAATATCTCAATTTCAGCAAATATCAGCGCTACTGAATCTGAGGCTCGTTCGTGCTCTGTGGCATGTAAAATGAATATCCATTTTCCACTCTTCCCCTCATCAGGGCTGTTCTAAACATCCACTGATCTTCCAGCCCAGGGTCTGTACCCTCAAGCTGACCAACAGTCACGGGTGAGGCTCTCCTCCCCCTACCTCTCCTTCTAGGGTTCCGTCCTCTCCTCCTCTGAGAGGCACCCTCAGAAATCAACTTCCCCACCAGCTCAGGACCTCTCCCTGAGAACTGGTCTCCCAACCTCTGGTCTAGAACCTTCGGTGGAATACTTGCCTGGCACTCCAGGACTTCTGGGGACTCACACAGTATCCCCCAAAGAGTAACATATGCCTCATATGTTGCATGACAGTCTGCCTGGCGCAGATCTCCCGTCGCCTGTCCACCTGACAGTGCGCGAAGATCCCCCAGGACAGACGTGTGGTCGCCATGGTCACTTCTAGGAGACTCAGCCCTACCGGCTGGTCCCTGACCCACTGGCTCCTCCACCGGGGAACACAGCCCCATGCCACTCCTCTCGCCGGACTTCTGTACCCTCCCTACCGGAGCGTTACTGCCTGACACCAGAACCACTGGAGCTCTATTTACAGAGACTCCAGGTTCTCCATACACTAGGCGAGCCTCCTCAAGTGGCCTAACAGGACAGCCTAGGCCCCCTACCTGGTGTTCCCTGAAGAAACCATCCAGGCTTGAGACTGGGTTTCGGGCCTCTGGGGACTCAAAGTCACCCACTCACTCCTACTCCGCTGAGATAGGCCGTGAGCCCCTACACCCCTCTCACTACTCTGGGACCTAGCTGGGCTACTCTGAGCCTCCACCCCCATCCAGGACGGGAAGATCCCTGAGCCACTGCTGTTGGAAGCACTCTCCCATACCTCATCAGAACCTTGGGCACTCTCCCAACGGTCTGCTTCCTCTGCCAGCTCCCATGGGCAAAAAGAGCCATACCTCAACAGGTGTTGGCGCAACCCGGGATAACAACCACCGAGCAGCTGCTCTTTGATAACCAGAGCATACAGTCCGTCAAAAGCCCGTTTCGTGTTTACCCTTAACCAATCATCCAGTGCATCCTCACATTCACCCACAAACGTGCCCCAAGACTGGTGAGGCAGTTTCTTACTGCCCCTGAATTTCAACCTACATTCCTCCTCTTGGAAAACAGGTACCATACTCTGGGAAGTGGGAATGGGACTCTCTGCACTGGGCTCTCTCTCGCTGCCACCACTGGACTCCACCCTCCCTGGGGAATCCATAAAAGCAATGCGCTCAGGGGACAATTTACCCTCTAGAGCTAATTTCTCCCTGGCTAAGGCCCTCTCAGCCTCCGCCATCCTCTCCTCCGCTAAGACCCTCTCGGTCTCAAACTTCTTCTCCTCCACCCCCAGCTGCGCCATCGCCCTGGCATGCTCTAACCTGAGCTTCTCCATGGCCAGCTGATGCTCCCTCTCTTCCCTCCTATCTATCCACTCCTCTGGGGACAGGGAAAGGGATGGGGTGCTGCTCCTGACACTGGACCCAGCAAGGGACTCCCTATCTATGGGGCCTTCACTTTCTACTGGCGTCCCTGTCAGGTAACCCTCCTCCTCTTCTGAATCTTCAGGGCTCCCCACAGACCCACCACCCTCTCGGCGTGCGGCCCGGGCCCTATCTTCCTCGCTGCGCTCTCGCTCCCACTCATCCTTTTGCCATAGGATCAGGTTGTCCCTCAGTTTGGACTGGGTATCTGACTCACCCACCTCTATGTCTCTCTCTTCACAGAACCTTACCAACTCCAACCTACTGTATCTAAACAGACCACAGAAATTAAAAGCAGGCTCCATTTTGGCGGACGTTCCTGAGAAGAGTTTAACACAAGGAACCTGAGTGTCTGAGCTAGCACAGGAGTACATGATTCACAAGGGACACCTTTAGGAGAGGAAATAATGGAATTCCAAAACAATAATCCCTAAAAATGTGATTTATCTAAATGCAGAGTTTTGTAGTGTAGCCAGTCGCTGCTGCGGTACAGCGCAAACGCACGTCCAAATCCCACCGCTGATCACCAATGTTAGAACTGGCGATTTCTGGTTGGCTAAGGCTTGCGCCAAAGTCAGGCAGAAACCACCACTCTAGTCAGGGCAAGGAAGTTACACGCCAAAGTTAACCCCTGCTCACCCCCTTGGTAGCTTGGCACGAGCAGTCAGGCTTATCTCTGAGGCAAGGTGTAAAGCGTTTGCGCGCGCACCCAGCAAAAACACCCAAGGCCCACCACAAAGGAAACTCCACACAAGGTATTCTATAAAAATAGCCTTTGTATTACAGAACACATTAGATAAAAACACACACTTTACAATGTGCCAACAGGCACGGGCAGAATTTACAAGGGATTATATGTACAGGGGACAGGGCCACATGGACCACTGTCTGAAATTAGCACTGTTAGATATTTAGCACTTAGCACCAAATAGAAAATTACTGTAGCACAAAAATCACATATATATAGCACACAACCAGTAACTACTGGTAACAAGAAAGTACCACCTACGCAACCCTAACCACCTTAGGAGACTATCACGCAGGGAACTAGGACCTCACTAGCACCACCTGTACTAGGAGAGAACAAACAACCACCTAAGTATCACAATACCTGTAGGGGTAAACGCACATTACACATGATGCATAAAATATTCAGAGGTGTAGGACATGGCACATGACGCATAAACTCATTCAGAGGTGCCGGGCAGGTAAACACATGATGCATAAAACATTCAGAGGTGCTAGGAAAGAAAACACATGATGCATAAAACATTCAGCGGTGCTATGAAAGAAAACACATGATGCAGAAACTACATTCAGAGGTGCAGGGAAGGAAAACACATGATGCATAAACACACATTCAGAGGTGCAGGTTAGGAACCTTAGCGAGAAACTCACATACGCCACCACCTGTGGCAGTCCCTAGGCCAACAGGCCTTGTCCAGGCTAGGACGTCCTGTCCCAGTCAAGCTGCGCCAGATGCGCAGGCCAGAACGTAAGGATCCCCACCTAAACGTTGCAGCTGCCCACTAAGTGCTGGGCAGCTGTAGGAGTGAGCGTGGCACCACTGTGCCCTTTGAAACAACTCTGTCGCTCCCGTGGAGCCTCCCTGGACTCTAAAACAAATAAAATGCCCCCTAGAGCCTTCGTGGCCCTAAACGTTACTGTGGGGCATGGGTATGAGCGACCCGCTGCCATCTGGGGCCGCCCCGTCATGAAACAACTGGTGCCCCCTTAAGGTGGAGTCTCGATGGGCTCTTGCCAATCTTGCCCCGTCGTTGGAGCGCCACGTGCTCAGAAACTACAATGTCCCTCACGTTGGAGCCTCGGGGCTCTGAGCACCAGACAATGCCTCCAAGAGCCTCACAGGCTCGAGAAATAATGCCCCCAACGTTGGAGCAGAGACGAGGAGCCCAGACGGTGGAGCGGCCCGCTGTCAGGTGCGGGGCCGCCCAGAGAGCACAACGAGGAGCCCTGCTCCAGGTACCAAGGAGCCCCCACTCACCGGTCTCCGTCGGGTCCCAGGCTGCACGCGTTGATCTCCTGGCTTCTCCCGGTGGGGTAGGCTCCCGACTACCGGTCGATCTCTGCTGGGCCAGCGAAGGAGCCTACAATGCTCCGTTTCCTCTGTGGTGGGCGGGGCTCTCTCACTTCACGAGAGCTCCCCCGGGGGATCGACACACCTTTCCCGGTGCCGGCTTCCTTCTCCCGCACTTCCGGAGCCCGGGGTAGGCTCCCGCCCGCTTCCGGATCTTGAGGCGAGGCCCCGCCCACGTCCCTTGAAGGTTTGCCTGACTTCCTGCTGGCTGCGGCTCTGGCCGCTGCGGGGATTTCTCCTGCCGTAAGAGGGGTGGGCTCCCTCGAGATAATAAAAACAATATCCCGCGGGGTGGGCACCCGCTTACAGCCACAGCAATGTCCCTGACAGGGTGGGCACCTGCCAGGGGGCTTTGGAATCGCCAAGGACGGGGCAAACGCCGGGTGGGCACCGGTTTTGAGAAATAAAGCGCTTCTGGCGCCAAGGGCGCAGGGAAGAGCGCTCTCTGCGCCGAAGGCAATTCCAGCGCTCTCAGGCACTGGGGGCTTCAGCGAAGCACCCAGGGAGGCGCTCCTCTATGCTGGTGTCCCAACACAAAGTGCTCCTAGCGCTATCAATGAAAAACAAAACGCTCCCAGGTACTGCCAGTAAAAGTCCAGCAACAAAGTCTTCAAAAGGCAGGGGGGCAAAGACTGGGCCCAGGGGCCAGCTCACAGGGCCCTCCGGCAGGGAGGCAGTCCCGAGTGGCGGTCTCTCCTGGCGCCCAGCAGCAGCAGGCCCCCCTCAAGTTGGATCCTGGAAGAGAACCAGTTGTAAGGGGACACAGCCCCTTTTTATACAGTAAACCCTTTGTCTTCAATGTGCAGGGAAGGGGCGAACCAGTTACAACTGGTCCCTGAGCACTTTGTTTTACTCAGCCCCTCTCCCTATTCACTGGCAGGGCTAGGGTCATCAGACGCACCACAGGGGCCGGCGCCAGCATTGTGTGGGGAAAGCCCTGTCCTATTCAGGACCCGGGTGTACTCTTCCCCAGCCATCAGTATGCTAACTCCCTATTCACTACTGGGCGACTCCTCCTGACTCTGGGGATTTCCCTAACCCGTCACGTGACCTCCACCAGCCAATCACCAGACAAGCCACACATTTCATATTGCACACCGAAGTGCCCACTTCTAGAAGTGGCACTTCCACACTAGGTACATGCACGCCGCACACATCATTGCACAGCATTCAATCACACGAGTCCGCACATACCAAACTCGGGCCTGCACTCCCCACGCATCAGGAACTACCAGGGACACATACATTCCCCCATGCATTCCTATGGGAGGGCAGGCCAACCTCAACACACGCACGCACTTTACCCTGGGACACAGTGGTAAAAGTGCGCAGAAGCCAAAAATCATTAAACCAAGTCACCAACAAAAAGCAAAAAGTTTCGGGGTGAACCTGCCGGGTCCAACACAAGTTTTATGTTTTTTGTATTTATTTGCAGAGTTATATATAGCGCGAACTTGACCCGAATCCAATCAGGTATCAGAGCGCTTTACATAGCACCAGTTAGGTTACATGAGGACACACATTCCTTTTTTTTTTTGTTAGGCACGGGGAGATTAAGTGATTTGCCCAGAATCACAGGATGTTCAGCGTCGTTACCGAGACTCGGATCTAGTTTTCCACATGTCCGAGGTCGAGCACCCTAGCCGTTAGGCCAACTCCTCTCCCCTTACCATCAATAAGTAGCCAAGTACAGGGATTTTTTTGGTTTGATTTTGCAAATATAACTTTAGTTTAATTGTAATACTCCAGGGAATGTAAAAGTTTTCAAAGTGTTAATGTGTTATGAGCAGAAGAAGTAGACTGCACTAATGAGAACAAAATGTTGGCACATTCAGTGAGACATGATAGCAAGAACATAAGGGCAACTATTTATATTTGAATATAACTATTCATATTAATCTGTGGTTGACCGTGCCATAAATGTGCAATTTAGTCCTCTTACTTTTATTGTGATTAAACTTATCATCATTGCAGATGGCCCCCGGCAGGCTCCCTTGATTACTCTTTTGCTAGCTTGTTCTGTACTCACAGGAAGTAAACCACAGTGCTGATCAGATTTCTGGCAATGGGGCAGCGACATGCCCTTAGCCATCTGGATCAGTAGGTATCAGTACTCTGTTACTTTAAAATGGTAGCCTGGATGATTTTAAAATGAGACCAACAGCACTTGTATTATTGGGTTTCCCTCCTAAGTCAACTGTGAGAATAATAAAGCTGTTTCTCAATAAAAACTACAAGTCCCCTGCTCTGCTGGTGCACCACTTGTTTTGACGCACCGGCTGCGCAGTGTGCTAGCCCATATGTACAAGGCCACACAAAGCCAATCTGTGTGGCTTTTCATGGCCTTGTAAATATGGCCCCTTTTTTCTCATTACTTTGCATGAAAGGTACATGCTATGGGTGTTGCTGTGAGTGTTCCCATGTAACACCCATGATATCTAGCTCATTTCCAGATTTACAACATTTTGTGTACATATTAATTTACATACTGTACATTAAAAAGAGAAAATATATGCAATATGCATCAAATATAGGAACATTGGTTAACTTACTTGCAAAACTAGCGAACTAATTTTCCTGTTCCTCACTGCCAGGATTTCAGTTTGCAACAGAAATGCCCCCCCGTACCCTTTCATACTAACAGCAATGAAGACACCTAGAGGCATATTTACAAGGGGACTGTGCAACTGGAACGTCACTTTATTTGACGTTCCCGTGGTGCAATGCCCAGCACCATATTTCCGAAGTGGAGTTAAGCCACTTTTTGCGTCTTAACACCGCTTTAAGCCACTTTTTGTGTCTTAACACCACTTTGTAAATATGGTACCCTTTCACACATGTGTCTGCTTGTAAGGGGCATGCAATGGGTGTTGCTGTGGGTGTTCCACCCCAATACGCACTGCTTTTTGACACTGCCCCAAATTTACGAGGAGGTGTAAATCTGAGGCAGTGCCAAAAACTAAAGCCATGCAATAGCAGGAGTTTAATTGGTGCAAGCAGGAGAAAAAATTGTATTTCTCTTTGTTTTTGCTTTTTCTGCAGCACACAAAGAAAGAGCAAAATGCCATTAATGATTGTTTATGTGAAGGAAAGCGTCCCTCTCTGCACTTAAACTATCATTAAATAATTGTGATTTGCTACTTCTACATGTGCTGCATAGTAGCAAATTGCCATTATTAATTGTTTATGTGCAGGAAGAGAAGGGACCCCTTCCTGCACATAAACAATCATTCCCTGCAACGCAGGCACCCTTGCACTATAACACAAGGGTGTCTGTATTGGTGCTAGGCAGCTATTTTGAGCATCAGCCATGCGGAAAACACAAGGGTGCACAGTTTTGTTGTAAATGTGGCGCATCCCTGCATTTTGGAAATGGCTGCAAAATTATTCTCAGCTCCACGCTCAATCATTTCCTTGTAAATATGCCCCCTAGATCCACGGGAGCTTGATACATAGAAACAAATTGGGTGATACAACCAGATGCAAGAGGTACAGGCTGGCATAGGGATGTGATATGCAGCCTGACATATATGGTGGTATTAACCTAACTTGAGGATAAAGGAAAGCACATTGAGTGGCAGTTCAGGAGGACCTAATGGGATATGTCAATGTAGCCTAACATGTGCAGGTTGACTAGAGGGTACAGTATAGTTCACAAAAGTTGTAGAAGACATAGGAAACTTTGTGAAGCTTGTCTCGGTAAGTTCTGCTTTTGTGTCAGAATTCAGAACAAAGACTAGCATTGTAGCATGCTAGAGGGCTAGAAACATGGAAGAATAAGTCAGCGTAAACTCATGAGAATTGGAAAATTGACCTCTAACTCCCTGAATTCACATACAGACTCCCTGATGTTAAGGTCACGTCTGATTCAACAGTGGTAGTTCTCTACTTAGGATGATTCAAGCCTCAGATACTTCGTCCGGTAAATTGTCGCAAGTAGAATTGGCTTGCCTTGTTTATGTAGCAAAGTCACACTTCAACTCATCCTTCATTTTTGTTGTGTTTCTCCTTCTTGATCCCCAAGTTCTTTTGGCCTTGCTACCTTTGTTGGTGGGTTTTTCTCTTGTAGTTTCTATACCCTGTGTATGTTTGCAACAGCAACCTTGGACTTATGGCTGAATTCCTGGTTGGGCTGAGGTTCAACACAGCAGCATTCACTACCATAATAAGCCTGTGTCTCTATGTGTTCACATCTCCTCTCTGGCTGGTTCAATATGCACATTTGTCCCTCTCTGTTTTCCAGCCAGTGCAGAGTAAATTCTCTGTAACATCAAGGTTGCACGGTGCCATCCTTTGACTGAGAAAATTCCATCTGATACAACGACCCAGTCCGGTGTTTCTCTCTCTTGCCCTGTCTTTCCCCAGATTCCTATCACCAGCAGCATGTCCATCTTTGCTCACCAGTATAGGTATTTATAGATGGCTTGATGCTAGAAATGGGATCCCTAGTTAGCAGTGGTTTGCACCCTGTCAAAGTAGAGACCCTCACTCTAGTCAGGGTAAGGAAGTCACACAGCTAAGATGACCCCTGTTCACCCCCTTGGTAGCTTGGCACGAGCAGTAAGGATTATCTCTGTATCAATGTGTAAAGTATTTCTACACATACACACAGTGAAAATACGACAAGAGGAGTCCACCCCAATTTTACAAAAATAGCCAATATGTATCTGAATAAAACAAGATCAAAATGACAAACATCCAGCATACACAAGTCAAGATGTCACTTTTCAGAGATTAAGCAATTTTAGTCCAAAGAAATCACTGGATGCATTTCTTTTAGCACAAAGTTACCTTGGATGCATGAAAAATCAAAGACGAAGTAGGCGTAGGGGAGGTGAGGTGCCGTAAAAGCAAAAGAGATGCATCAATTCCTTACTCCAAAGGGGAGGTGATGCGTTTTTTCCTTACTGCCAGGGGAGGTGATGCGTTGGCTCCTTACTGCTTGGCAGGGGAGGTGATGCTTGAGTTCTTCACTATCAGGGGAGGTGATGCGTTGGTTCCTTACTGCTTGGCAGGGGAGGTGATGCTTGAGTTCTTTACTATCAGGGGAGGTGATGCGTTGGTCCTTACTGGGAGGGGAGTTGGTGCATTGATCTCCAGACATATGGCCTTATTATGGTTTCTTATTGAGGTGCGACGTCGATGAAGAGTCGCATCGAGGAACAATGCGTTGAATTGACGGCAGCGAAGTAGGCACTGCGTTAATTCTTCAGTGGCAAAACAGGTGCTGAGTCAGAGTGGGTGCCATGAATGTCAGTGACACAGTGCTTGGGCCTCACGCTGTGGCAAATTTTCAACCACAAAACAGGTGATGTGTAGAGAAAACAGGCACTGGGAGTCAATGCATGGATTTTCTCACCAGGTACACTTTTAAGGACCCAGGAATTGGATTTGGCACCACTTGGCAAGTCAGGGCTCTCAGCAGAAGAGCCCAGACACTGGCAGGTGAAGTCTTTGATGGCCCTGAGACTTATTAACAGGAGGCAAGCATGCACATGCCCTTGGAGAGCTTTGGAAGCAGGATGAAAAAAACAAAGGCCTTCACTCCCAGGACAGAAGCAGCAAGCAGCAAGCAAGCACAACAAAGCAAGGCAGTGTGGCAGTCCTGTCTACGGCATCTAGCTCTTCTTCCTGACTGAATGTCCGCAGTCCAGAAGTGTTTGGATTTTGGGGTGTCAGAGATCCAGTACCTTTTCTCATTTCTGCCGTTGAAGTAGGCAAACTTCAAAGGGAAGTCTTTGTAGTGCACAAGACCCTGCCTTTCCCTGACCTGGCTCCAGACCCACTAATAGGGGGTGGAGACAGCGTTGCATGATGACAGGCACAGCTCTATTCAGGTATCAGTGACAACTCGTGCCACCATTCTAGCTCAGGAAGGCCCATCTGCCTGGTGAGGGGCCATGAAGATATATGCAAGACACACTGCAGCTCCCTTTGCATAACTGACTAAAGTTAATGCACAAGCGTCAAACTGTCAGCCAACCCAGACATGTATTCTACAGACAGGCAGAAGCACAGAATGGTTAAGCAAGAAAATGGCCACCTTCTAAAAGTGACATTTTGAAAACGCAATTTAAAAACCAACAAGACCAAAGATATATTGTAAGTTGTGAGTTCAGAGACCCGAAACTCCAAATCTCTATCTGCTCCCAATGGGAGCTTACACTTAAAAGATATTTCAAGGCAATCCCTATGTTACCCTTTAGGAGAGATAGTCCTTGCTATAGTAAAA
The DNA here is from genome assembly GCF_964204655.1 of Triturus cristatus. Lineage (NCBI taxonomy): Eukaryota > Metazoa > Chordata > Amphibia > Caudata > Salamandridae > Triturus > Triturus cristatus. The sequence continues at coordinate 874,103,560 of NC_140590.1, forward strand.
AAGTAAATTAGCAGTATTTTACTGTTGGGACATGTAAACACACCAGTACATGTCTTACCTTTCAGATACACTGAACCATGCCCATGGGGCTGCCTTGGGCTTACCTATGGGTGATCTACATATAGTAAAAGGAATGTTTGTGCTTGGAAAGTAGGTGCACTTGCCAGGTTGCAATGGCAGTTTAAAATTGCACTCGCAGACACTACAGTGGCAGTCCTGAGACATGTTTGCAGGGTTACTCATGTGGGGGGCACAATCAGTGCTGCAGGCCCACTAGTAGCATTTGATTTACAGGCCCTGGGCACATATTGTGCACTGTACTTGGAACTTACTAGTAAAACAACTATATGCCAATCATGGAAAAACCAATCACCAATACAATTTAGACAGAAAACATATACACTTTAGCACTGGTTAGCAGTGGTAAAGTGTCCAGAGACCTGAAGCCAACAAAATCAGGTCAGGTAAAATAGAAGGTAAAAGACAAAACCTTTGGGGATAACCCTACAAAAAGGGTCAGGTCCAACACAAGAGATTTTAGTAAATCTATATCTTCAGAACCTGGCACTGGTGGATAGTATAGAGTGTCATTTAGATTAGGCAAAATTTCACTGCATGGATCCAATTTGACGAAACAAGATGCAGTCTAAAATGGAGACTATTGCAGCTAGATACTGTGGACCGACACTGAACGACTATTAAACACTGGCTAGGTCTCATGTCAGTGCATTTTTTGGACATGGCCCTTTCTGCAGGCTCACCCCAGGCTTTTTGCCTTCAACCTTCTGTTTTCTGAACCTGCTTTTGTTGGCTGTTAGGACTCTGCACACTTTACCACTGCTAACCAATGCTAAATTGCTTGTGCTCTCTTCTTTAAACATGGTTGGTGAAATTGGCTTTCACCCAAATTGGCACATTTAATCTATTTGTATGTTCCAAGTGAAGTGATACTACATGTGCTCAGAGCCGGTAAATTAAATGCTACAAGTAGGCCACCAGCACTGAGTGTGTCTGCCACTCAAGTAGCACTCAGGTCTACCTTTTCAGCCTATGTATGCAGTGTTAAACTGCCACTTCAACTTGGCAAAATACTCCTCCCTGGTGGGACCCCCTCCCTGCTACCAGTTTACCAGCTCAGGCAAATTCCCAAGTTCGGCCACATCATCCCCTGTAGGTTCCAAGGTGTACGCCTCAGGATCAGCATCCTCCCTGAGAGTGGGAGTCTCAGGAGCTGGTTTCCCACACCCCTTCAACTTCCTTTTCTGGCAGGCACCTGGGCCATTTTTTCCAGGCTCCAGGTCCTCCTGACTACCTTTTCAGGCTTCCATGGACTGTGTGGTCAGGAACACCCACCCAGGCAACCCTAACTCTCCAAGTGGGACCTGAGCTCCACCTCCTTCGAGGCAGTATGCCCAGGTCCTTGCCAAGCAGACGATCCATAGGTATGGGTGGACTCACAGCTACCCTCACGGAACCTGAAACCCCACCCTCTCTCTCAAAGGAAACCAGAGCCACTGGGTAGTAACTCTAACAGTTGTCAGCTGCAACAACTTGGTGGAACACATTGGGGCTACCTACTCTAAGAATGCAAGATGACACCCAAAAGTTGTCATGCTGGCTCCAGTGTCTCTCAGAGCCCCCACCATCTGCCTATTGATTCAGGTGACCCACTGTCTCTACTTACTTGTATTATTAGGCATATGAGTTTTCTTCACCTTCTCTCCATCACCCAGGTGCTCTAGGATAAACTTTTCTCTGTCCCCCTCACTATCTAGGACAATCTCCTCCACAAGTTCTACACTAGCCAGCCCCAGTGACTGCCCCTGGTGTGGGCCTGTGCCCATTTGCAACACTTGACATCCCCATTGAAGTGTCCTTCCTGTTGGCACTCAAATCACTTAGGGGGTGCTTTCCCTGCAGATCTGCTGTCAATCACATCTTTTTTTCTTCTCAGTTGGGGATGGGAGTACTGAACTGAATAGCTATTTTGGGGGACTTCAGAGAACTCCTTACTTTTGCTTTTGTCCCTAATCCTTCTGGGGAGGACACTGCCTACCCTTGTGGGGATCCCCCCAGATACCTTCTTGTGGACCCTGGTGCTGACCAAGAGGTCCGCCTCCTCATCTAGCTCCCTGGAGTCAGGAAGCTTACTGTCAATCAACTGTTGTCCCAGATCTGGAAAACAAAGACTGATCATGTGCTCTTTTGCAATCAAGCTTTACAGCCCCTGATAACCCATGATTTTACTGCCCTTCACCCAACCGTCCAGTGCCTTCCAAAAAGAATCACAACAATCTACCCAAGTGAGTTGGTCCAGCTCCTGAATGTCCCTTAACTTCTGCCTATACTTCTCTGGGGTCAAACCACATTTTTTAATCAGGGCTTCTTTCAGGGAGGGATCCCTCATCCTGTCCTCCCTCTCTAGGCCCAATTTGGTGTCCCTCTTTTCACTAGGGATGTTTCTCCACAGACTAGCCCCCCAATCCTCCTCAAAGTTATTGTGCATCTGCAGGGCAATCTCATAAGCCTCAAACCGTCTATCCATGTCATCTCCCACCACAAGGTCAGGCACCAGACCTTTGGAAATGTGGACTCTCTTGTCAGAGAGCAATGAAGAAATGCTGCCACCATCAGTGCTGGACTCAGCCTGCCTGACCTTAATGTCCATCTCCCACCACAAGGTCAGGCACCAGACCTTTGGGAATGTGGACTCTCTTGTCAGAGAGCAATGAAGAAATGCTGCCACCATCAGTGCTGGACTCAGCCTGCCTGACCTTAATGTCCAGCTCCTTTAGACTCAGTTAATGAGACAACATTAGATTCCTTTCCTCTATGGCCAATTTCTTCTTCTCCTCCTCCCTTTCCATGGTCAGCCTTTTTTCCTCCAAGGCTCTCTCTTTCTACATTTTTAATTTTGCAAGCTCCTTTAACTTTCTCTCCTCCCTTCTTTTCTCCGGCTCATCTGGTGACAGGCCAGACAGGCCTCTGTATGACAAACTGCTACCATCCCAAGTGGAATCACTAATCCTGGAAGGATTTTGCCCCCTCCTCCACAAGTAGCATTCCAAAACCACGAGTCTTGGTCCAATTCCTCCTCATCATGCTGCTACTTGTCGTCTTCTGGGGTTAGGTTCAAAGCAGCACAAGCTTTTGCTCAAGTCCTCAGCACGTCTTTTAGCTTCACATTTTAAGGGTGAAATTTAAAAGACAACCTGCCCTGTGGGCAATTCCTAAGGATAAGGAGAAATTGTTCAAGAAAAGACTATTTTTTAAATGCTGCCATGCTTCAAGAAGAACTCAAAGAGAAAGTATATCCACACAAGTTAATTGAGCGATCATTAACACGGGCATGGTATATACTAAGAGAGAGCTTACTTGGAAATTAGACTGTCTGGTCTATGTATCCTCATATTGCCCATAGACAAGTAATTTAAAATATCATCAAAAACAATTGGCATTAATTCTTGAATTCAGAATGTGGATTTGAGTGCCCACCATTAGAAATGAAGAAAAATGCAAGTATAGGAACCTAGTAAGAGCCAGTTGCCCTCCTATAGCTGCAATACCAGTTTAAAAACACAGTGGGATATGAAGACTTTGGAGGGATACCACACGTGTGGGACATGTGTTGCTGGTAACCAAACAATCAAGGGAGCAGAGTTTGAAATAGGAAATATTAAATAGAAACATACCAGTTTTTCCAACTGCAGTACTAAGATTTTAGTGCATGGAATCATCGGTAAGTGCCAAACAATATACATCGGCAAAACCTGTTGGAAAGTCATCCTATGCCCTGGACACCCCCAGCTTTTTTGCTGAATATTACAGGTGGTAACTGACTCTAATTGACCCTGGGCTCTGCCTAACCAGGCCCAGTGCCAGTGCTATGCTGAAAGAGAAACTTTGAATACAGTGAAAACACCTACATACACTTGGGTACACTATGGGTAAGGGTACCCCTGTGATTGGCATGACCTCGCCTATAAGGCCCTGGTACATATTAGGGAAGGGGTGTTGTGTGGCTAGAGCACTCTTTGATGTGTTCACCAGAGTTGGTTTTCTGAAAGAGGTAGTGTCAGATAGGGACGTAAACCTTCTGTCCAGCTATCTGACTGCTATATAGGATAAGTGTGCTGTCAAGTACAAGTTAATCACCCCTTATCACCCACACACAAATGATCTAGTTAAGAGTTTTAACAAGATCCTGAAGGGCATGATAAATGGGTTGTCAGAGAAACTCAGTAGGAGATGGGATGTTCTCCTCCCATGCCTGCTGTTTGCCTATAGGGAGGTTCCAAGGAAAGGGGTTGGCTTCAGTGCCTTGGAGTTGTTGTTTGGACACTATGTGAGGGGGCCATTGTGCCTGCTGGAAGGGTCTTTAGAGAAGCCTTTTAAAAAAGCAAGGGACAAAGTGCTTGATTATGTGCTAGGCCTGAGATCAAGAATGGCAAAGTACATGTATAAGGCAAGCAGGAAACTGGAGGCTAGCCAGGAGCTCATGAAGCACTGTTATGCTCAGAAGGCTGCTATGCCTGAGTCTACTCCAGGACAGCTGGTGTGGGTGTTGGAGCCTGTAGCTCCCAGGGCCCTCCATGACAACTGAGTGGGCCCTATCCAATCTTAGAAAAGAAGGGTGAGGTTACCTATTTGGTTGACATTGGCACCCCCAGGAACCCTCATAGGGTCCTGCATATGAACAAATTGAAACCCCACCATGACAGGGCAGATATTACTGCTCACTGATGAGGAAGTGAAGGAGGACACTGGGCCAGTGCCCAACCTCCTCTCCACTAATGTGCAAGATGGGAGAGTGGAGGGAGTTGTACTCGCTCCCAAGTTGACAAAACAGCAGCACAGAGACTGTGAGCAGGTGCTGGAGCAGTTTGCTGGCCTGTTCTATTTGCCCCAGGCATCCCTGAGTGGTGTGTGCACCACATTGAGACTGGTGACAGCCTACCTGTCACAAATGAGCTGTACAGGTTGTCTGACCACATCAAATCCAGCATTAAGGCTGAGGTTGCTAAGATGCTGGAATTGGTGGTAATTAAACCACCTAAAAGTCCATGGGCCAGTCCAGTTGTGCTGGTGCTGGTGCACACTGAACTAATCCACCTAATCCCCGGGGGGGCCAAAGGAGTTAAGGTTCTGTGTGGACTACAGAGGACTGGATGCAGGTACAAAGACTGATGCTCACCCTATACCTAGAGCTGATGAGCTCATTGACAGGTTAGGGGCTGCTAAGTGTGTGAGTACTTTCGATTTGACTTGAGGCTACTGGCAGATTGCCCTCACTGATGAAGCAAAGGGGAGGTCAGCATTCTCCACACCCGAGGGATATTAGCAGTTCATTGTATTGCCCTAAAGAATGCACCTGCCACCTTCCAAAGGTTGAAGATCAGGGTCTTGTCTGGGTTAGAGCAGTTAAGTGCAGCTTATCAGGATGATGTAGCTGTATACAATTCGACTTTGGGGGGATCCCTTAAGACACCTAAGGGAAGTGCTTCAAGCCATGCAGCAGGCAGGCCTGACTTTTGAGGCAAGTAAGTGTCAAACAGTGCAAAGTTCTGTGGTGTACCTGGGCCACCTGGTAGATGGAGGCCATTTACAACCTCACTAGGCCAAGATTCAAACTATCTTGGATTGGACAGCTCCTGGTACCCAGACTAAGGTCAGGCCATTCCTTAGACTGACAGGGTATTATAGAAGGTTTACTTAAAATAATGGGACCATTGTGGGGCCCCTAACAGAACTCACATCTAAGAAGAGGCACAAAAAGGTGCAGTGGACCCCAGAGTGTCAGAAGGCTTTTGCCACTCTGAAAGCTGCTATGTGTTCAGCACCAGTGTTGCTGGCCCCAGACTACACAAACAAATTTGTGGTTCAGACAGACGCTTCAGAGCTAGTGATTGGGGAAGTATTGTCACAGCTAAATGAAGAGGGCCTTGATTAGCCAGTTGCCTTCATTAGCAGGTATTGTGTTCCCAGAGAGCAGAGGTGGAGTGCCATAGAGAGAGAGGCTTTTGCTGTGGTTTGTGCCTGAAACAGTTGTGACCATATTTGTTTGGGACTCACTTTCTTGCTCAAACTGACCACAGCCCTTTCAAATGGCTCATGCAGATGAGAGGGGAGAATCCCAGGCTGTTAAGGTGGTCCATTTCTCTACAGGGAATGGACTTTACAGAGGAACACAGAGCTGGGGGTTTCCCATGCAAATGCGGATGGGCTTTCCAGGTTTTTCCACTTTGCTGATGGGGACTACCAGGGTGTAGGTTAGTGAACCATCACCTTTTGTTAGGGGGCTATGTTACAAAGTCATCCCATGCCCTGGGCACCCCCTAACATTTTTGCTGACCTGTACTGGTGGTAACTGACTCTGACTGACCCTGGGCAGAGGCAGTGCTATGCTGAAAGAGACATTTAGAATACAGTGAACACACCTACATACACTAGGATACACTATGGGTTAGGGTGCCCCTGTGATTGGCATGATCTCCCCTAAAAGGGCCTAGTACATAATAGGGCACAGGGTGTGAAACTACCTTCAAGTCCCTAGTATATAATAGGGCATGACAGTTTAGCGGATAGCCGCCATTTCTGCACTTGCATGTGTGCACTACTGAAGCCTGAGGTTAGTTTAAAACCAGGCATGGGTTACAGGACAGCCTTTAAAATGTAAATTGTGCCAAAACTTGACTTTGGTGTTTGGAGCACTTACACATTGATAAACTACAATTTTTGGGCATATTAGGTACCCCCAGTGTCTCCCCTAGGTGTCCCAGGGGTGGGGGGTCAGGTATGTCTAAGGAGGACCCTTATAAAATGGATTTTATATGCACTGGTTTAAGTGATGTTACTCATTTCACTCCTCACATTGTGATAAAGTGATTTGCAAAATCAACGTTTGTGCTAGGAGCACTGTGGAATGAGGATCTGCAATATTTTAAATATTCGAATCCCCTAAAATCTCCACTAGGTGTTCCAGGGGAAGGGGGTCCTGTTGATGTAAGCGGGGTTCTTATAAAATATGTTTTTATAAGCCCTTGTGTTGGAAAAATGGCCCAAGTCATTGTTCCCATTGCAAATCCACTGCTACATAAGTTAACATGGCAAGAGGTTATTAACTAATAAATACTGCTAGGAAAATTATAAAATGCCATTCAAAGACTTCCTAGAATGGTATTGATAAATCCAACAATATGGTATTGTTGAATTTCTCCTAAAGTGTACAGTCAAGAAGTTATACGATTTTCCTGTCTATAAGCCATAATTCAGCCTAGCCAGGTGTTAAATGGTAGCGGCAGTTTCAGTCGATAACCTTTCAAGTATTGCCCGGCGGTAATCGCCTCTCATACCATTCGATAATTTACCAATGAAAGAGGCAGGCGCCGGAGACTGGAAGGCAGGAAACAAAGTTTTTATTCCGTCGGAGCAGAACACATCAGATCAGACAGCAAGGTATCGTCACGAGGTGCTCTAACTGCATCTCTGAGGCCTGGCCTCTTATACACAGGTTTCTGACTTTATTGCAGGTTTATCACACATGGCACATTCTTGAGATTGTCTTGATACAAGAAAGAACTTCCTCGGAATCCCCACTTCGAGCTCGTTCCCACACATATCTTCAGTGGGAGTCCCCACCCCTCCCACAGTAGGAGATGGCTATCACACAGCTGGACATTCCGCCAATTCCCGTGGGTGTGTGCAATCGGTCGGGTCTCAGGGGGTAGGGGCTTTGATCTGCTGTAATCCCTTTGATGTGGGGTGTTTTCCTTACAGTAGGGGCAATAGACTGCATCTGTAGGGCTAGGTGATGGCCTGGGATCGGTTCGGACAATCGGGCGCGGAGGATGGGGGTTATCAGGAAGGATGTATGACCAAGTATGGGATGAAAGGAGGTGTTGGTCAGGCACGGGGTGTGATTCCATGGCATGGAATCACGCAGAAAGAGAGGGTTTATGGCCCGTGTATGAGAGAGCGGGGTGGCCGGCGCGCGGGGGATGCTTGCAGCGCCAGGGGAACGCGCTGGCGATCGTCAATGAGCGGGGAGAGAGAGTGGGGTGCCTAAAAATGGCGGCCGTGCGTTCGCTGTGCGTGGCACTGGGGAGAGGCAAGATGGCGCAGATAATGTTCAGTTACAAGCTAAATTTCCACAGTCCTCCCTTTTAACATATCTCGCCAGCTTGCCTGGCCGACATTCACCTTCGTTAACCCTTTAGCTATAATATCGTGAATGTTTTTCATGCATTCCTTAAAAGTACAGAGTTTTTAGGACAGGCAGGAGCAATCTGACACATTTGTACATAGTTACATACAGTTGATAAAGTAGGCGAGGAGGTAGTACATACAAAATTACATCAGCTGTGTCGCATGTCAGGCCCAGGGATAGGAGGAGGGGAGCTTGTTTGAGCACAAACATGATACTGTAAAGCAAAAAAAGAAAAATATTTCTGGCAAAACAAGGGATATTTCGTACATTACTTAAGGCCCAGACTTCGTGTGGATCAAAAATAGTCAGTATAGTCGTGTGCATGGCTGGTGTTGTATGAATGTCATTATACAAAGTTAGATTTTCTTAACTTCTCAGTGTACAGTCGGAGGTGACTGACGCAGCATCATGAAAACTCGATAGGAAGATAGTTAATATAAAAAGGTGGTTGGGAGAGGAATTCAACTTAACACGAGTTCTTCTTTCCAGTGTCCTATTATAAAGAGCCATCACTGGTAAGCTCTTATTGTTGTTCTTCTTTTGTTGGCACTGTTGAGCACCGGCGGTGGAGCTAAGGTCCAGCTCAAATCCAATTTCTCACGTGGCAGGGTGTGACCATTCGCTGTTCTCCGATCACAGTCCTGTTCCCTAACACAGTTCATAATAGGTACTTTGAGACAGGGTACCCGCTTTTTGTTCTTCTGTAGTTAAGTCAAATTCAAAATCCATATAAAAGAGGGAGAGAGAGAGAGAGAGAAGGGTGTGACGTGCTTCGGGATGCCGAGGGAAGAGGGGGTGGAGTGGGATCGGATCAAAATGCGGACCAAGGAGAGCAGAATCTTCCAGCACTGGGCCCATCAATCGGGCCCGACGGGTTGGGACTTCAGGCACGCTGGTCAGTGAGCAGGGGGCCTCGATATAGCCCTTCGTTCTATCGCTTATCATCCTGATAATGGTGCCTCGTCTCACGCCCTTTTTGCTTCGTTGCTTCCCCCTTGGTCGATGCCATAGATGTTCCATGGTCCGCAGCCAGGCTGTGCGTCACGTCCGACCCCTCTCTTCCGATGGCCGCAGGTTATCTTTGAATGAGTACAAGAAACAAAATCTTAGAGAGTTGGCAGGGAAGACATTTACACACTTCATCCTCTCTCCCAACCACCGAGTAATTGGGGAAATGCTTTTATCGGTTGTTGTATGATTGGTGTTTATTAACTGTTATGTCAGTGTGTGTTACTAGTTTATTAACCCCTTCAGTGCCCATGACGAGCTGGACTCGTCATGGGCTGCGGTGGCGCTGTGCCCATGACGAGTCCAGCTCGTCATGAACTCCGCCCGCTAATACAAAGCGCGGCACTGGGCGGGGAAAGGGGCGGGCATGCAAGGGGTTAATCATTGCTGTGGTGCAGGTTTCTGTGGGTGTTCCTGTCCATCGTCTGGCCTGCTAGGTGTCGATTCCTGTGCCCTATAATCGTTGCAGGAAGCCTGACATCTGTCAACCTTCTGGTCTATTAAGAATTCGAACCGGCTTCTCCGGTAGAGACTTGTTCATCTCAACACAAGTTCTGTTAATACACATTTTCCTCCGAGGACTGCTAAGTTTATGAAAAAGTGCGAGGTGCTACTGTCATGGGTTCACAGGTATCTATTTCGGGGAGGGACATAAGCCAAACATTATTCTTGCTGGAGACAATAGGTAACCCTTATCAGTTTAGGCGATGTATTTTTAGAGAATAAGGTCATCAGCTGTTTCGTTCGAAATACTCTGAGACGGCTAGTATAGGGCTGGGGTTATTTTGGGAGAACGGGGTGCTTTAGACATTCTAGTTCGGGGTAATTGGGCGGGGGCAATTCTGGGCGGTGGAGATGGTGTTGTTAAAGCTCTAAAAATGAAAAAACCACTGACATATAGTCCCCGTGATGAGGGCCAAATTGGGAGACATCAGTCGTCTTACCTGTCCTTTCTTTCTCAGCCAATTAAGTTCAACATTTGTAGAAAGGAGAGGTAGTAACGTGGTAAAGTACGGTTGGTTTTTGTTTCTGTCAATTTGTTCGAACACCGCCGTGTTTCAGGCCAATTATACACTTACCGAAGAGGTATGTGTCGTTAATTTATTCAAAAAGAAAGAGGGCAAGAAAGCCTTCAGCGAGGGAGAGAAAGAGAGAGAGAGAGAGAGAGAGAGAGAGAGAGAGAGAGAGAGAGAGAGAGAGAGAGAGTGAGTGGTGCGCATCAAGTAGGCTACTTGGCATACGTACGACACAAAACGAGAGAGAGAGACATGTGTATGATAATAGGCTACTTGGTGCACAAACAACATGGCGTGGCATGGGTCAGTTCTATGTAAGAAAACACAAGCGGGGGAAAGACATGAATTCGGTGATCACGTACACACAAATACCGGATAGGGTGTGACAGTACATGCATCAAGCGCAGAAACTTAAGACGGAGACTCAGGGCTACGTTGAGTATGGGGACCTCTCCTTTCCTGTCCTCTTTCCTATGTATGCTACGTATTTTCAGTATTTTTGTAGTTTATCTTGGGGAGGGGTGTTGGACCTTTTACTCCCCTCCCTTTGATCGATGGACGAGCACTTCAATCATACGATGACGCTCTCTTCATGCGACCCAAGCATGAAATGCATACACATTCATACCGCATAATCGTAGCACACACGCACAATCATACCATACAGCTTTTCATGTTCCCAATGGTGGTCTGCACTTTGCGCATTATCCCACAACGTTTGTCTATGTTTTTCCCTATATTGAACATGGTGCGGTCCATGTCCACTCCATTCTTCAGTCGGACCTTCGTCGTGACCTATAGAGGGGAAAAAGAGGGGAGGGGATGTGCAGTATTCAAAGTACATTAGCGCGCGTAGACACGAAAAAGTTCTACTTACCGCGTACCAGGCTAGCCGCAGGAGTGGGTAGTACCACAGACCTATTATTCTTTTCTTCCGAGACAAAGATGCTCTATTTCATTCATCTCCTAACTTCGGGTTCCCTGGTCGTACATGCATTTCTCAATCGGTCGTGTATTATGGTGCAAGATACCATACCTTGCATTCGGCATATACCTTAAGCTATAGTTGACCATTTTCTGACAACTCTTGGAAAAAGACAGGTGTGACGGGTACAAATTCCGTTAATCAAAAAGATTCAGGCAAATGGGGTCTGCATTATCTGTTTTCTATTGCTTGGGAGTAACAATCATTTATTCAAAAGAAAAACCTTTACCAACCTAGATGATTTGTCATGACACTGATTCCGTAATTCCTTTAAGAAGCCCTTTATTTAAAACAATGTCAGTATACAAATACGGGCCTACAACCGTTCAGGACGGCCACGGTGTGAGAGGCGTCTCGGCGCCATTTTGGGGCGAGGTCGGATGGGTTCAGTGCACAATTATAAGTCTTTCCACTAACTAGCTGCCGGACCAGAATCCCCTTCGGTAGCTCGAGAGTTTTTCATCAGCGTCAGCTTGCGTCAGCATGGCGTCACCGCGGTTTTGTAGCGATGCCGTGGTCCGTCCTTGGGGCGGGGACAGCAGGCGGGTTCTTCCGCCGTCGCCCTGAATCAGTCTTTCTTTTACAGCACCAAACGGAGGCAAGATGGCTGCCACCCGGGGGGGCAAGGACAAGTTAACGTGGAATAATCAAGCAAAATAGCAGCGATTGTCCCCACCGGAGGCCCACGGGAGTCGAATGTCAATGACTCCCGCTGAACCTGCAAAGCTGAGAGGGTGTTTTTCAAGGGGTGGGGCCCACGCTCGAGCAGACAAGCCTCCAAGTCCAGGGCCGTCTCACGGTGGGCTAGGCCTGGATCCGAAGAACCGACCGCCAGAGTCCAAAGGCAGCAGCAGCAGCAGCTCTTCGTTACAGCCACCGGGGTGGGTCCCCCGATCATTCTGCTGCGGGGACCCACCTCTCGAGTCAAACGTTAATGGTAATATTGGTGCAGAAAGGAACCCGCGCCTGGGCGGCTGTCCGGCAGGCAAGACGTAAATGGCTGTCTTGCTGCAGCTGGTCGGTGAGTGCAGGGGCGCCTACTCAGCTGGACGGCGAGTGAAATGGCTGGGTGTAACTCAGCTGGCCGGTGAAAGAAACGGTTGGGGTGCAACTCAGCTGGCCGGCGAGTAAAATGGCAGGGTGCAACTCAGCTGGTCGGTGAAAGAGACGGTTGGGGTGCCCTCGTCTGCTGGCGAGCCTCCACCTGGGGAGGTGGGGGAGGTCCGTCTGCGTCGCTTCCCCCCGCCAGGGCACCCTCCGTTATTGAAGGAAGAAGAAGAGAATGCGAAGATCCGCACGACGTGGCAGACCCACCTCGGCGTTGCCAGGGTCTTGGCGCCGCGTGTGGCTTCCGGACTATTCGCACAGTTGTCCGCCACTGATGTCAATGGATTTTTGCATGGCTTTTATAGCCCAAGGCCAACTAAGAGGACCGCCCAAAACAGGCCAATGTTGCAACTCCGAGGGAGGAGAGGCGAGGACGGTGTCACGTGGACGTAAATGCTTTGGGATGCAGGTCGCAGCAGACTGTCATGTAAATAATTGTTTAAAACGTGTTTTAACCTGTTCACCTTGTCGGAATGTTGTTATACCTATAAGTTACTAAAATGTTTAATCATACTACTTTGTTGGAGTGTTGTACATATTTGCAATCTAGTTAGTGTAATCGGAAAATGGCATTGTCCAATTGTGCGTGATCCTAGTCAAGTTCGGTGACGTCGATGGTGGGTATCAACAGGCTTCCGGTTGTGTGGGATTTCGGTCGTGTTTACTGGGCGGGGTGGGTGGTAGGGCAGACATGTTTAGGCAGCGAGAGCGATGGAGCCGGGCTACCTCGTGGCCGTCTCGACCGTGAGCTTGGCTCCTTCCCTTAGTTCCATATATCCCACAAAGGGCTATTTCCTAGCGTTACTTTAGTTTTGTAGGGTCAAAAAGGATCCCACCAGTGGCCACTGACTCTCGGGGTCCCCCTTTGTATATTTTATGCCATAGCTTGCTATAAACTACGGCGATTAGTCCATATTTAGTGAACATGTCCTTATTAGGGGTGCCCTCCAGTGGAGCCGGATGGTTCACCTCTAATAAGCGGTCCGGGCAGAACCAGCTACCAATCAGTGGGGAGAAGATAGGCATGACGGGTTACAACGGGGACAAAAGTCAGCACTACCTATCTTTTCACTGCTTGCAAAGACTAGACAGAATATCTCTATTCCTCGTTATTTGTAAGCAGAGAATACCTCCAAAGAACCAATATCGAACAACTAGTGTTCGGACAATCAATCAACCAATGGGGAGATAAAAATAGGCACGACGGGTTACAATGGGGACAAAAGTCTGCGTTACCTACCCTTCACTATTTGCAAAGACTAGACAGAATATTTCTATTCTATGTTATTTGCAAACAGAGAATATCTCAAAGAGCAATATTCTTCAAAACAATCAATGTTCGGACAATCAATCAGTGGGGAGATAAAGATAGGCACGACGGGTTACAACGGGGACAAAAGTCTGCGTTACCTACCCTTCACTATCTGCAAAGGGAGAGAGAGAGAGAGTATTTCTACTCCTCCCCGTTTGTAGACAGCGAATATCTCAAAGAGAACAATCAATAAGTAATACTAGTATTTTCAATCAATCAATCAATCGTTTCGCAATTTGTCGTGTTTCACGACCTTACCCGGACCGCGTGGACAGTTTCTCGTCTTCCGCCTCCAGCGCCCGATCGTCCTCTACTCTCCGTATTTGCCGCGGCACTCCTGATGGTTCCCAGTCAGGACCGTAGATCACTCGAGAGAGGTCTGCTCGGAACCAGTGAAGTTCGGATGATCGGCTGCCAGACGAGGGTCTATCGGGCAGGAGCTCTCCCGATCGTTGCAGTCGTTCACTCTGTCGTCGGGACCTCTCCCACTGGATCCACGTGTCGCTGATGGGCCCCACGCTTGGGACGCCAATTGTTAAATGGTAGCGGCAGTTTCAGTCGATAACCTTTCAAGTATTGCCCGGTGGTAATCGCCTCTCATACCATTCGATAATTTACCAATGAAAGAGGCAGGCGCCGGAGACTGGAAGGCAGGAAACAAAGTTTTTATTCCGTCGGAGCAGAACACATCAGATCAGACAGCAAGGTATCGTCACGAGGTGCTCTAACTGCATCTCTGAGGCCTGGCCTCTTATACACAGGTTTCTGACTTTATTGCAGGTTTATCACACATGGCACATTCTTGAGATTGTCTTGATACAAGAAAGAACTTCCTCGGAATCCCCACTTCGAGCTCGTTGACACACATATCTTCAGTGGGAGTCCCCACCCCTCCCACAGTAGGAGATGGCTATCACACAGCTGGACATTCCGCCAATTCCCGTGGGTGTGTGCAATCGGTCGGGTCTCAGGGGGTAGGGGCTTTGATCTGCTGTAATCTCTTTGATGTGGGGTGTTTTCCTTACAGTAGGGGCAATAGACTGCATCTGTAGGGCTAGGTGATGGCCTGGGATACGTTCGGACAATCGGGCGCGGAGGATGGGGGTTATCAGGAAGGATGTATGACCAAGTATGGGATGAAAGGAGGTGTTGGTCAGGCACGGGGTGTGATTCCATGGCAGGGTCGCGCAGAAAGAGAGGGTTTATGGCCCGTGTATGAGAGAGCGGGGGTGGCCGGCGCGCGGGGGATGCTTGCAGCGCCAGGGGAACGCGCTGGCGATCGACAGTGAGCGGGGAGAGAGAGTGGGGTGCCTAAAAATGGCAGCCGTGCGTTCGCTGTGCGTGGCGCTGGGGAGAGGCAAGATGGCGCAGATAATGTTCAGTTACAAGCTAAATTTCCACACAGGCTCCTTTAATGAGGTGATAAATCACCCCTGAGTTAGCCAGCTCTTCTGGGAGGGCATGTTTCTGCTACATAGAAATGCCAGAGCGGGGGGGGGGGGTTATAAACAATGTTCTTTAATGGAAGGAGGCGACAAGCAGAATAAACCAGTTTAATTTACACCTCTCCTCTTTGAACCCAGCCAGATGATAGGATTAAGGAAGACATGAGTAGATGCAAGGGGGAGAAACTACGGAGATTAGCCATCCTGGAGGTGAGTTTAACCTGCTCTTCTCTCTGTGCTGGAAAATCAGCCATGATGAATTTTGGAGAAAGGGTTCTCTCTGGGAGAAAATAGTGGCACACTTTGGAGGATGTGATCATACCCTGGGGTGTTGCCCTGCACCTCATTGGACAGGAATGTCCTCCTGCTTGACCCAGAGAGCTTGGGAAATGTATCTGAGAGGGGCAGAGCCTCTCAGATCTGCTGCTTGGAGCTCAAGAAAGAAGAAGGTTCCATGCTGAGAAGTTTTATTTGCACCAACCAGGCCCCGCACTCGGAAGACTCTGCCTGCTGCTCAATCTAGAACTACAGCCCCGCGGACTACCTTGCTTCAAAAGTACTAAAGAGTGAACTCCCTGCAAGCTACTGGTTAAAGAAGCTCACCTGGAACATCACTACCAAGAATCCTCAGCCTGGAGTACTACCAGTGGATTTGTAAGGGTTTTGTCCGGGTGGGTTGTGGAAACTGAAGTCCCAATCTTTCAAGGACCTTGTTGGCGCTTCCAGACCCTTGGAGTAGCTTTAGGGCCCTTTGTGGAACTTCAGGAAGAAGTTTGGAAAAGTTTGGAGCAACTTTGGAAAATAGCTCCATAAGTGGACTGACTCGACCTGGCCAGACCCTCAATTGTGAGCTGGCCTGCCGCCCAGGTTCGTCCTGCTGAAAAGCTCCGGAGCTTCGATTTCCAGAGTTTGACTGAAAGTAGGCTGAAACTCAAGCCAGCAAACCTTCACCAAATCTGGCCTGGTGGAGAGCATCGAGGGACCCCGCAAGAAAAACCTGCATAAAAGTTTCTAAGTCTGAACCTATAAAAGGTGACTGGGACCAAACGTGAGAGCCAAGCCGCCTACCTTCAACCGCGAGCCAGCCTGGATCCCTGATTTGTCACACTGGTAAGCTCTGGAGGTCGGACTTCCACAAGTTTGACCCAGAGCTTGTTGCAAGGCAAGTTAGCGAACGTTCATTAAATCCTGACTGACTGAGAGCTTCAAAGGACCCTGGAAAAAAAAGCTCAAGAAAGGTTTCTATGTCAGAAGGTAAAAACTTTGACTGAGACCTACCACCACATGGGATAGCCACACAGGGCTCTATCCCGTTCAGCCTGAAACTCTAACTTTGACCCGGTCTAGCGTGACTAAATGTCCCAATAGGCGCTATAGGTATCTATGTGCTATATAGTGCTAAATCTTAAAAAAATCATATCTCCGGTTACCTACAATGGATTGCTTTTGCTTTGGCATCATTGTACCGATAAACATATTTCC
Organism: Triturus cristatus; assembly: GCF_964204655.1. NCBI lineage: Eukaryota > Metazoa > Chordata > Amphibia > Caudata > Salamandridae > Triturus > Triturus cristatus. The sequence continues at coordinate 874,120,121 of NC_140590.1, forward strand.
AATTTTTTTAAATTGTTGGATTTTTAATTTGTGTTGTATCTTAACTATTTACTGTTTGATGTTTTAAATGCTTTACATACCTATCATTGAAGTTAAGCCGTCCTGGTCACAGCCAAGCTACAAATGGTTGGGCATGTGAATCATTTTCTAAGAACTGGACTGAGCCCTATATTGTGTTAGTGGCCTTACTGCCAGTTGTAGATATATATTTATCACTACTAATAACCCACATTCCAACAAAAAAAGCCAGGAATTTCAACAAAGGATAATGCAACACAAATTAAGGATCCGTACAAAAACGGCCTCATTACCCTTAGTGAATCACTTTGTCACAATGGGCCACATGGAAAAAGACATCCAATGGATGGCCCTATTGACAATTTTGCCAAATTCGAGTGGTGCTGACTTTGAAATGACTCTCATGCAGAAAGAAGCCTATCTAATTCTGAGATTCAACACCGTAACCAGGGACTTAATTAAATGATGGATCTTAAAAGGTTATGAAGAAAAAACTGCAATGGTGAAACTAGACGGTATGAGGATCCCCTTGAATAACACACAGTATGGAAAGAAAAAATTAAGGGAGATCCACCATGATGAATGAATGGAGCAAGCTAAAAAAAAGTACAGCAAAGTGCAAGCAGGATTCAAGTGCTAATATTAGTACAAAACACAGAAGACAATCAGTGGGAGAGAAACAAAAATCCGAAAGTGATGAGATTATGGGCCAGATGTACGAAGGATTTTTAGATATGCAAATGGGTATTAGAACTGTTTGCCCATGCATAAACCTGTGACCCATGTATTAACCCTATTTTGCGTGTCGCTATTTAAATAGTGACTCGCAAAATAGGGTTTGCGACTCGCTAATACGAAGGGGCATTCCGAGGGTGGTAGACTCACAGTTACCACCCTCTTGAAGAGCTGGTAAACCATTCGCAAACGGGAAGGGGACCCCTTCCCCTTTGTGCATGAGTGCGCAAACATTTTTTCAGAGCAGGCAGTGGTCTCAGGGACCTGCCCTTAAAAAATGAAACAAAAACGTTTCATTTTCTTTTTTAAATGCATCCCGTTTTCCTCTAAGGAAAACGGGCTGCATTTAAAAAAGAAAAAAAGACTGCTTTATTTAAAAGCAATCCTAGACATGGAGGTCTGCTGACCCCAGCAGGCCACCATCCTTTGGAGTGCCACCCATTCCCCTTGGGTTCGCAAATTGCAATAGCCTCATAAATATGCATGAGGCACGCAATTTGCGACCCCATTGGGAATCGCAAACAGTGTCCCAGACACTGTTGTACATTGGCAATTGTGACTAGCAAATTGTGGTTCGCAATTTGGCGCAATTTGCGAGTCGCAATTGCTATATCATCGTACATCTGGCCCTATATCCCCTAAAGGAATACTTTCCACGCGAAGATAAAGAGAAAATGTAATGAAAGCACTAAATCTACCAGCAAGCGACCGCATCCAGCTATGCAATCAACAACATCAGTCTTTAGAACAATGGCTGCAGGTTCGAGCAACGAGTAAAAACAGCCCCCAGAACGGAAGTGTCAGAAGAGACAGCAGCACCACGAAAAACCAAACAATAAAAGTAAGTAGGCGAATGCAGCGTTGTGATTAACGGGTCTAAAACCAGCTTAAAAACTGCACGGAGAATCAAGAGGCTTGTCACAATGTAGCAAAAAGAAGAAGGACCGTGCGCAATATAATGTAACTGTTGCACAGAGTGAAGAAAAGCAGCTGGAGCACCCAGTTACAAGCACTTGTAAAATCTAACTGGTGAACACCAACAAGGGATGTAGTCAATTCAATAAGCTTAAAGGTGAAAAGAAAACTGATTGAGCACAAGCTCCCACAACCGCTTGACTTTTAAATAAGCGGGTTCCCAAGAAAAGCTGTAAATAATGCTTGCAATCGCGAAGGGAAAGATAAGGAAATGTCAAGCACCTAGATTTAAGAGGAAACTTGGAAAATACGTGGAAATAAATCAGAAAAGCGTTGATTTGAGAAAGGCCTCAACAAATTAGAACTTACGCTTTATTGATTTTTTAGATTCATTTGTGCAACTGGCAAAAAGGAAGAAACTAAATATTGAGAACACCCACTGTTTAAAAGAAACGTGAATAAAAATGTAATCCTTATAGAAAGGACAAGGCACACAAATAGCACAAAAATGAGTCAGTAAGACCCTTTCTAAAAACGTTTTCAGAATAGATTTCGAAGAATGGGAATCAGACTTGGCAAATAAGCAAGAGTACTCAACAACAGAATAAGAACACAGAAAAGTAGAGGTAATAAGCTTTAAAACCACAGCCATGAAAAGAAGGTAAAAGCCCCAACACAATTTGAACGCAAGCAACATTGATGTCTTGTCGATTGATTAGTCACAACCAGTCAAGGCCCTGAGGGGAATCCAAAAAGAAATTACCTGACCCAGCGTGGAGAGGAGAACCAAAAGGGACAACCAAATGGAGGAAAACCTTTAAAAAAGATTGGAATGCTACATGTTGAGTTTGCAATACTTCCCCCCTACCCCCACCCCAGCATTAGTCCTTAAATAGGAGTTCCAGTCCTTTCAGTCCAACAGACAGAGACTAACACAGAAACTCAGACAATACGTAAACAGTGGACTGGCATATCACAAAAAAGTCTGTTATATAGTTGTTCAGTTTAATTAATTCGGTTTGGAATAATGTTTTCCTTGTATTTTCCTGAGTTTTGTAAGAAGAATTGTTAAAGATTTTGTAGGAGGGCTCAAAAATTTGTGTATAATATTTGAATGTGGTTTGAAGATGATCAGTGTATAAATACAATGTTCAAACATGTTAATAAAACTTCAAAATTGTGAGAAGGTGCAGATAATAAAATTACTTAACACATTTGAGAAGTATTGTCTCTTAAATACATTTCGGGTATTCTTGTAGAAAACAACTTTTAGAAAGTTGGCATTTCCCTGCCTTAACTACTCGGGGGCTGATTTACAAGCTCCTTGCACCACTTTTGCATCACTTTTAACATGGGAAAAGTGACGCAAAAGTAGCGCAAGGGGCTTGTAAATCTGCCCCTCAGTGTATATAGCTTGATCCTGGGTCCCATGACTGGATGTAGTTGGCATTTGGACTTTGTTTATTCCACCCAGACAACAACCAAATAGAGGGTTAGATATGCTTGGGTGGGCCATCCACTGGAATGATGGGGATGGTGGAGCTGAACAGAGCTCCACCTACAACCTAATAGTCTTTGCCCTGCCTTCATACAAAGTACTTGTCATCACGGATGCAGGTAATTGCATACAAACGTAGCAATCCCTTACTTCCATTGTTTTCACATATTCGTATAACAACTTTGAAAAAACATTACTAGAAAAATCATTAATTGACCTATCTTTATGCATGTAAGTATTACTAATTCTAGTTGGAACTACTTTTTGCGAATTCTTCTCTACATTTGTCTCATTCTCAGTATGTATTCCAAATGTACCTATTGAAACTCTAAATGTAACTAATAAAGCTAAAATACCCCATAGTAGCATTAATAATCCAGTACAGCAGCAGCACATTCTACACCATCTTTTTAAGAAGGCACATCTACTTTGATTATTCTCTATGTTAGCCATTTTACTACTTTGACCTTGTCTTTTGACTTAGCCTCTACTACTCCACTACTGTAATTTCTCAAACTTTGGATTACTTCAGACAGCTGAGTTTCAGACTTTCTCCTTTTCACTTTTTCCAAGTGATTTCTTCAGTTCACTCAATTTGGATATTCATCACTTTTCACTCCTTCTTTTTCAGCAACATCAAACTGTATTAGATCATCAACAACATCCTGTGCATCTGACTCTTCTCCAATGTCAGTCAGAATAACTCTTAAGATTCCAACAGATTCTTCCTTTTCCTCAACCACTTTTCTCAAGATCCCCTCCGGATTATCTTGAGTCACTGTTTCTTAGTTCCTTCTTCAGACAGTGCCACATAAGACCATTCCGGTGATCTGTACTTTTGGTTGGGTCTTCTAATTCTCTTTATTTCCTCAGGTTCTCTTGACTCCTTTTGTTCCTTCCTTTTTACTTCATTTTGACTCGATACTTCATTCACTTGTTCAGCTTTCGATGTATTTCCTCTTATCAGTCTGTATCTCAGCCTCTTTACTCTGTTGTTAGGCCAAAAATCTCCTCTTATGACCTTTTTCGGTCTTATCTCCGTATTATTTCTTTCTCCAATCCAAGTTCTCTTTCTCAGAACTCGACCCTTTGATTTTTCACTTTCACTTTCATCCGATTCTGTTTCAAATGCCTCTTGTTCTTCAGCAGTTTTCTTTCGCTCTTGTTCTTCAGCAATTTTCTTTCGCTCCACAGTCCTTTTCACCACTCTTTGAGACTTCCCTACTTCTTTCCCTCCTCGGGTCTCCGACACGCAATCTTCTTGCTGTCTACTTGTCCCTTCACCTAGCTTATTAGAAGTGTTCCCTACACCTCCTCGGGGGTCTTCCGCAATCTGTCCCTCTCTATCTTCTTCTGACCCTACTTCTTCAGCAATAATCTCAAGTGGTTCTTCAATCTCCTCCTCTTCTGATTCAGGAGTAATTTTTGTGGAACTGCTCTTTTCTTTTCTTTTCCCTCCACTGCTTTTTGGAACTTCAGGCTCTCTTTCAGAATCAGATCTCCTTTCTGAAATTCTCAATGGTTCTCTTGAACTTGTAGGAAAAGCTTCTTTTCCTGAACCTTGATCCTTTCTTACTGGTTCTGGGTCTTCATCATCACTGGAATCTGACTCTTCAAAATACTCTCTACCAGTCCCATCCTTTGGGTTTGGAACTCTCAGAGTATGACTCGCATGCACCCAGTTTTTCACACCAGCACACTTCACTGCAGTCGTCGTAGTTAGAATGACTTGTCTTGGTCTTCCCCACCTTGGAACCAAGCAATTTCTTCTTCTGTGCACCTTAATCCTCACCCAGTCCCCTGGACTCAGATCATGAGCTTGCTTCTTCTCAAGTGTAGTAGCTTCTTCTCCAATCTGGTGAAACACAGAATGAACTGCGTCAGCCAGGCCTTTACAGTAATCCAAAATCATGTCATCAGTTATTGTCATCAACTTATTGACAGGTACATATGCATGTCGCATTGCACGTCCCATGATTATCTCGTGCGGACTTAAACCAGTAGTTCTATCTGGAGTAGATCTAATAGTCATTAGCACTAGAGGCAAAACATCAGGCCATTTCATGCCAGTGGCTAAGCACATCTTACCAATCCTGTTCTTGATTGTGCCGTTTATCTGCTCAACAACACCAGAAGCCTCTGGTCTGTATGCACAATGTAGCTTCTGCTGTATGCTTAATGCTTCACAAATCAAACTCATGAGTTCATTATAGAAGTGTCCACCTCTATCAGACTCAATCGTTACTGGAAATCCGTACCTAGGAATCAACTCTCTTAACAGTAACTTTGCCACTGTTACTCCATCATTTCCCCTAGTCGGATAGGCCTCAACCCATCTTGAAAACAAACAGACTACAACTAGTACATATCTCAGTCTGTTCACTTGGGGCATTTCAATGAAATCAATCTGCATTCTTGTAAAAGGACCTCCTTCTCTGCCTATTGTTCCCAGACTCACCACTGTCTTCTTCCCAGTGTTAAATTGCTGGCAAATCAAACATCTTTGACAGATACTCTCTGCAATTGTCCTGAACTTTGCATTGTACCAGGTTTGTTTGAAGGACCTAATCATCGCATCCCTCCCCAAATGTCCCTGGCCATGATACATCCTTGCCATTGCTGACAGCATGGAGTTGGGCATTACTGGTCTGCCATCTCTATAGACCCAAACATGGTCTGTCTCTCTCGGGGCACAACCTGCCTTAATCCAATCTTTCTTTTCTTCCTCCTTTGCCTCATCCTGCAACTGTTTCACTTCATCCCATGTCTCTAAGACATTAGTAAACATCACAGAACAAAAAGACATTTCACTCTCTCGTTCCCGATTAATAGATTGATTATTTCTTGCACAGTATTGTGCAATGTCGTTAGCGTATCTGTTTCCAACTGTCACAAAATCGTCTCCTACTCCATGGGCAGCACATTTCACAACTGCTAGTTCTTTAGGCAGCTGTATCGCCTCAAGCAATTTCCCAATCACTTCAGCATTCTTTATTGGAGTCCCACTCGACGTCAAGAAACCTCTTTGTAGCCAAAGTTGGCCAAAATCATGCACAACTCCAAATCCATACTGACTATCAGTCATCACAGTCGTTCTCAAATCTTTCCCAATTTCACAAGCTTTTGTCAATGCAATTATTTCAGCAACTTGCGCAGATTTCACTCCTTTCAATGATGATGCTTCCATTACTTCTGAAACCTTATACACTGCATATGCTGCACATAGCACACCCTCATCATTCCTCAGGCATGATCCATCCACAAACAACACATGATCACTCTCATGCAAGGGAAGATCTCTTATGTCTGGTCTCGGTTTTGTACAGTAATCAAGCACATCCAAACAATTGTGATCATCTTCTGTTTTCACACCCACATTTTCAATATCCGGCAACAATGTCGCTGGATTCACATTCACACACCTCTCAAGAGTCACATTTGATGCTCCCAGAATGACTTTTTCATATTTAGTCAACCGACTATGTGACATGTACTGAGTTCTGCTTCTTGTCAAAAGAATTGCCACATTATGAGGTACGAATACCCTTACAGGATATCCCATTATGATTCCCTCACTCTGTTCTAGGCTTCTGCATGTTGCAGCCACAGATTTCAGACAACCTGGTAAACCCACAGCTACAGGGTCAAGTGTCGATGAAAAGTACGCAATAGGCCTTCTCAGTAATCCATGCATCTGAATTAACACTGAAAGTGCACATCCATTTCTTTCACTGCAGTACAATTCAAACTCCTTTTCATAATCAGGCATACCCAAAGCAGGGGCTTCACACATTCTGCTTTTCAGCTCTTCGAATGCTGCCATTTGTTCTCCATCTAGTTCCAATGGGTCTGTCATCTCACTTTTAGTCAGCTTAATCAGTGGCTTCGCTATCAGCGAAAAATTAATTATCCACTGACGACAATAACCCACCATTCCCAGGAACATTCTCACTTCCCTCTGGGTCTTTGGGGCTTTCATTTCTCTGATAATTTTAATCCTGTCATCAGTCACTTTTCTCAGACCTTTCTCAATATTGTGTCCAAGATAATGCACCTCTTTCTTGCAGAACTGCAATTTGGCTGGAGATACTTTTAACCCTCCATCTGCCAGATGATTCAGTAAAGCTATAGTATCTACTTCACAAGCTTCACGTGTCTTTGATGCCACAAGTAGGTCATCAATATATTGCACTAGTACTGAGTTTTCAGGCATGATCAAACTCTCCAATGACTTTTTCAATAACTGATTGAATATTGAAGGACTCTCTGTATACCCTTGTGGGATACGACACCATGCTAAAATACGCTGGCCAAATCTAAATGCAAAAATCGGCTGGCTGTCATGATGCAATGGAATTGAAAAGAAAGCATGACACAAATCAATCACTGTATACCACTCAGCATCATGTGGAATCTGATACAAAATCACTGATGGATTTGGCACAATAGGACAACATGCCACCACAATTTGATTAACTTTTCTCAAATCCTGTACGATCCTGAATTTCCCATTAGGCTTCTTTAGCCCCATTATCAGTGAATTACACGGACTACTCAGTAGTTCTCTCAGAACTCCCTGCTGAATCATTTTCTCAATTATAGGAGTTATTCCCTCAATTATTTCTGGTGTCATTTTGTACTGAGGAATGTTAGGATAAGTAATTCCCTCTTTCACTGAAATTTTCACAGGATCTACATTATTCATCAATCCCACATCCTCTCCAGTAAAATCCCAAACTGTCCTTTTCACTGTGTCTCTTAACTCTTGAGGCAAATCCTCTGGATCAAACACAGCATATGCACCAATTAACTCACTTTCTCTATTTTCTAGAGTCACTCGGTACAAAACATCCTCATCTGGTGTTTCAAAAGCTATTCCATCTGGTGTACAAAAAATTGTACAGTTCATTTTACAAAGTAGGTCCCTACCTAACAGGTTCACTGGACTTGTGTCACAGACGATAAATCTGTGCATGTCTGAGAATTTCCCTATTTGTACTCTTACTGGTTCAGTAAGACGTGTTCTGATTTGTGTATTTGCTACACCAACTACTTGGATTGCTTCATCCGAGAGAGGAAGATTTCTAATATCTGTTGACCTGACAGTTGATCTTGTCGCACCTGTGTCTACTAAAAAAGTAACACCTTCTTCATTTATTTTCCCATCCACAAATGGTCCTGTCTGGTCTATTTCTAGAGTTGCACCAAGTATGCACTCTTCCTCCTCTCTTCGGCACCGTCAATAATCACCCTCAGACTCACTCCCTTCATTCTTTAACAAGTACTGTTGTACCTGGTTAGAACGCCTTGGTTTGTTTACCTGCTCATCATTGTAGAATCCCGAATCTGGATTATACTTTTGTGCTCCTCTATTCTGCGGCAAGGGCGGTTTTGGCTCTTGACTCTGCTGTCTCACAACTTTCTGCTGTTGCTGCTGTTGATTTTTCCCCTCGTTCTGCACCTGTTGATTCAAGGAGTTTCCCTCATTATTCACTAATGGTGGATTAGTACATTCCGATCTCCAATGTCCCAGTTGGCCACAGTTGTGACATGGGAACTTCTTTTTTGCTTCCTCAAGATTCCCCTTTCCTTTCCCTGCATACCTAGGTCTATTCCCTGCATTATTTCCTGGATTATTCGCCTGTTCCACCAACTGTGCTTCCTGTCTTTCCGCAACTTTCACCTGTGCCCACATTGCTTTCTCTTTCAGCTTTCTTTGTTTTGCTTCAATCTCATCACTGAAGTATTTTGCATGTCTCAGAATCTCATCTATTTTCTTACTCTGCCAATCCACAGTATGCTCACGAATTCTTTCACTAATCTCAGGTCTCAGGCCATATACAAATCTGTATACAAAATGACTCAAATCCTTGTCACCCAGGTGTTCATCTCCACTGAATTGTTTAAATGCCAGTATCAGCCTCTCGTAAAAAGCATGAACTGATTCTTTTGCTTCCTGATGTGTTCGATCTATTTTAACCCAGTCTGTTTCTTTTGGAGGTACTTTATTTTTCAGATATACAATCACCTGCTCATACTTTCTCATTACTTCTGGATCTGGTGCTCCTGTTCTCTGATCTCTTGGATATTCCTCAGTAGGCCAACTCACAACTATTTTACACTCAGCCCACAAGTCTGCTGGAACAATTATATCAAACAGACTATTCAGGTCAATCCACAGCACTTTTGACAATTTCACAAACCTGTCTACCTGCCTGTACCACTCGACGGGTTTTTCTCTCAATCGAGGGAAATCATTTGTAAATGACAAAATATCCTGTCTGGTCCATGGAACATGTACATATCCTCCTCCAGGTATTTCTCTCATAGGATAAGTATCCACTGGTTTTTCCTTTTCTCTCACAGGAAATGCTGAATAAGTCCTATCCCCTGATTCTTCTCTCTTTTTGTACCATCTATCCTTCCACTTTTCAACATCACCCCATTTTCGCAATAAAGCGATCATCTCTTTAATTTGTCCTGTTCTACCAGTACCATTCAAATTTTCTATATCCTTGTCTGTGAAATCCATCCTGTAAGACTTCTGCAAAACTTTCACTTTATCAATGTCAACTCCATAGTCATTTGCTATTACTCTTAATCTGTCATGTGTATTTCTTGCTCTCTAGGTAATATTCTTACACATGAATAATAATTCACCATCATGATGATTTTTTAGAATTTCTGTTGGAACTGTCCCTGCAACAAGCTCTTCTAATTCTACACGTAACCTAGCAACATCAATTGCTTGTGAATCTTTATCCCTCTTTTGAAGAACTTTCATCCATTCATTCAAATCCTCAGCTGTTATTTCAGTAGATTTTCTCACTGGAACCACTTTCTTCTGCGGTTCTAAAATTGGCATCCCTGAACAACTAGCTTCACCAGCATCCAGTCCTGAATTAGACTCCTCTAATACTTCATTACAGGTGTTATGTCTGAATTTTCCTGCCCTTTTTCCTGAATCTCCTGAAGGACCAGCCAAACTTGTCAATCTATTCCCAACATATGGAATAACCAAACCATTCTCACCCTTCCTCTGCTTATCCAAAACAGGCATAACCGGACCTATTGTTACTGGTACCGTAACAGCATCTAGATTTTTTGTCAGTTCCTTGATCTTTTCAGTCAACTCCGATGTAGTTCTAGCTAATTCTCTCGTATTTTCGCCACTGCTTCTATTCTCTCTCTCCCTGAAAGGATTACCATTTCTTAACTCAGGTGTCACATTTTCTGTCTCAATGATATGATGCGTATCTCTTATCGGAGAAACAATTGGTGTACTCTCTTCTGGTTCCGGTCTATATGGAGGTGGTCTTTTGTAAATCATGTCATTTAAAACCTCATCCTCATATTCATTAACTCCATATCTTCTCACTTCTGCCTCAGGAACCCTTTCTGCTCCCTCTTCAACTGTTCTCACAGGATATAATCCCTCTGACATACTAGCATCTCGCCATCTCGTCATTCGATCATGATGAGTTTCACGACCATGTCTCCTCCCAAACATATACCTATAGTTACCTCCAGACCTCTGTTTCTCTCGCTCATGTACTTCCTCTTCCCATTCCACTAAAGCCTCGAATTGTGTCGGCCTTGGTCTTGGGTCAAGACATAACATCTTTTCCCGTAAATTTTTCAACACGGCCAGATTAAATGAACCATGTTCTGGAAATGCTAAAACTCCATCTTCTTTGGTGTACCTAACCCAATTCTCCAACCATATACAGGTATGATACCCATATCTCGCAGCCATGAAGGATGCAGGCGTTTTCGATGGAGGTAACAATTCACCCTCTCTCGTTTTAACATCTTTATCCTTGTCAAACCAATTTTTAATCTTTCTGAACAAAGATTTTTTCTTTTTCTCCTCTTGGTAATACATTTTAACGCTTACCAAAACTTTCTAATCCCTTCCGTAATACAACTACACAATATGATTTTTCAACCAATAACAGCGCGACTCACACTAACGCACCAATCCTGGAACGTTACGTCACTAAATAGCTCCACCAATCCTTGCGCGGCTCACACCAACACACCAATCTCAGCGCGAGTACTATTCTGATCTAATATCCAATGAGAGCGCGGTCTGTTTGACGTCAGCAGTCGCTGCAGTTTCTCGCTCCTGACTCCTGTCAGTCGTCTACCCCTCCTTTACAAAATTTCTCAGTAGACGTCGTGTCGAATTTCTACAAAATCTATTAGTTACAAGATATAAACATCTCCATTGTCCGCTTCGCTAACCAAAGAATAATAAAGAAATCTATTTCACAAGAATTCCGTTGACACAGTAGCACATCCCTCTACTCTGCCCTTCTAACATACATTCATTAACTGTTTCCTCTAGGACTTGTCCAAAGAGTCTTACAATCAACTAAATGTATAAACATTCACGCACATTCATACAAGAAAATATAGTACATACACACAGAATCCTGCTTTTCCCGAGAACAGCGAACAATCTGCTCCACTACAGAATTATAATACACATCAAAGTTTCTCAAACAAGCTCAGAGAATACCTATTACTTCTCCCGCGATAAGCTTTAACGGCGAACCTTACGGATCCCTGGGACTTAAAACCAGAGTTTCATAGATAACCTTCACTACCATACGCACTCCTTATATACCAGAAATATCTCTAATAGTAACATATAACAATGTCACTGATTCCGAACCCAGACAATGTGAATTTTCCTGCATACATACAGGACCAACAATCCCGTCTTTCCCGAGAGCAGCATATACTTCCCTCTGCCCTACTACGGAACTGCTACTAGCTTCCAAATTCCAGAAGCACTACATATAACTCAACATGACGACTCCAACATATAGTATTAGTACATATACCAACATCAATCAATAATCAATAATCAATAAGCTAATGTACAAGCAATCTAATCAGATCAAGACAATCATCAATAACCATCATCACTCTGCTACCAGGAACTTGATGCAGATTGGGGTGTATATAATCTCCTTACTTCCACGGATAGAGTAATTTCACAGTTACACGCACATACACTCACCATACACTAGGGCCCATTTCACTAACATACACTCAAATACTCCACTAACATTGAACGTCCTAAACTTAAACCCCACACCTACACCGAGGTCAATAAGACCTAGCTATTGCAATTGTCATGATCTAAACAATCTATACATCAATAATCAAATAGAGTACTCAATAATTGACAAGAAATAATCACCAACACCGTATTAAAGTTATGATTCTTTATCTAAAGTTAGTCAAAAGAAATTAATCAGAATAAATCATTTTCTCATAATTACCTATTCTAGCTAAATGTCAGAATGGGTCATCAGGACAAGTCTCTCAGTAGAAATCTCCCAAGTCACCGTCCTTACAGCATCGATCCTCACCAACGCAGGTTTGGGAAGAAAGTAAAACCGCAATGGAATGGAACCCTCTCTGGTCTAATATATTTATAATAATTCAAACAAAGGAAAGAAACATTTAATTTCCTCTTCATCCGCCGAACCGCTGAGCAGAGCGAGAAGGAAAGGATGTAGCATCGCTACATTTTGAAAAATCTCCGCTCAGAAAAAGTCACAAAAATAAAAAGACAGAACAGGAACTAAGTCTACAAATGTTTCTTCTCAACTTCCACATATTTCCTCTGGTGAGCTCACAGCTTAGAGTCTTTCTTTAAAGCTCCTTTGTTTTCCAAGGCTACCAAGGCTGCTGTCCAGTGCATCTGGAAACATGCCCAGATCTGCTGCTGTCCTCACGGAAAGTTTTAACCAGGCAAGGACTGTGGACAGATGACTCGCATCCATATTCAGCAAGGCCTTTTCCATCACAAATTCTCACTCGAAACCAGGCTTCAAAAGTCAGCCATCTTTTAGTAGGCCACAATAGACCATCTTAATTAAAAGAGACAAAACAACGTTACCACAGCATAATGATTAAACAGTGTTAACCCCACTAATACCCTTATGTGTATGCAATTATCTAGCTTTAGCAACACAGAAAAGCATTAATTCAAAAGCGTTTCGTGCTTAAAAATAAACAGCACTCAGCAACGTTTATTTAATAAAACATGCACATTGTCAATAGCAACATATAAGCATTTCCCTCGTGTCGGGTTTTCTCTTGTTAATACATACGTATTGATTAATAAAAAAAAACATTTACACAAAACAAATAATTAATGATTAAAAATTAGTAATTTTATTTTTACCACGTTTAGACAACTGAAGCTTCAAAACCCAATGAATTTTCAACAGAAAACTCTGCTCCAGCAACTGCATTGTTCACGTGGCCAGCTTGGAAACAGGACAGGGGAGGCAGGAAACTTCAAGGACTTCAAATAGAACCCCCTAGAAACTTCTCCTACTGCTACTTCAAGGTGGGCACCAAATATAAATATTGGACCCTCCGGCCAAATCTTCAGTGCATTTCAGGACCTGTGGATGCTCCAGAAGAAGGACTGCTGTGCTGCTTTGCTGTCAGAAGGACTGCCCCTCTGCTTCCCTGCTACTCCACTGCTCTGTGGCCTGCCACCCTTCTTGCTGAGAAGGAAGACTGGACCTGCACCTTTCATCCCAGGCTGAAGTGACTCCAAGGGTCAGCTGACTGACTCTCTATTTTAAGCTACAGGTGCATGAAAAGCTCCAGAGACTCCTTGCAACTGCCCATCTGACCTGCTGCCTGGATGTGGAACAAGACCTGCTAGCCTCTGCTGGAGTGGGTTCCTGACCCCCAAGGCATGCCCTTCAGGTCCTGGACTCCTGCCATCAGTTGTGTTCCTCTCCAAAAAAAGGATAACTCCTGAAGTTTTGGGCTGGTTCCGAATGTGCCCAGTAGCACCAAGATCTTGTCAATTGTTCTTCGCACTACCTCAATGGCCATCCACGACACTCTCCCTGCTCCTCACGCCCCTTCCCCTGCCAACATAACACTTTGTGCTGGATTTTGTAGGTAATTATTACAACGGAACTAACCTAGTTCCTGTATTCAGCTTCGCACTCCATCGAGGTCAGCCTGAACTTGTTACTTTCACCCGGTCTCACAACATTGGATAATTGCGAGTGGCACGTTGTGATTTTAGGCACTTTACTTACCAGAAATCTTTAGAATTCCATATCTACTCAATTCTACTAATTGGGGTTTTGCTATATTGGTACAAATAATTTATTACGTTTTACTCATTTTTTTTTAACTAGGAATGAGATTGTTCTTGTGTTGTGTTTTCGTCTTATTACTGTCTGAAATGATGCATAAATACATTACACATTGCCTGGTTGAGTCTGACTGCTTTATGCCAAGCTACCAGAGGGTTAAGCACAGGTTAATTTAGGTTTGATTGTGGTCCTCTCTGACAGAGATTGTAGTTGCTGTCTAAGTAGGGTTTCATCTCCATCAACCAGTAACCTAAATTCCAACAGCATTTCTAAGGGTTTTAACGAAGCAACACTGCACAGTCTTGTGCATGGTATACAGCTTAGCAACTGTCCATGATTGTGTGTTGTCAGCCCCTTAGGCTGCAATCCCCTGCATCAAGGATATTAGAAATCCATCTTATATTTTTCTTATCAAACAATTGCCTTTTGAAGTAAGCCATCATCCCTTTGACAAACAGTGAGATCATCATGAAACATCAATGATGTGAGGTGATAATTTAGGTAGCAACTTTTTTTTATTCAGCCATGCCATTCCTGACAATTGCTCGCAGTTGTGCGAAGTTCCAGACTTCATGCTTTCCTCTGTTTCTTCAAATACAAAACCAACAGTTGATGGACAGAATGCAGAACAAAGTCATACATTCACCCCAGTACAGAAATCCGGGCCTAAATCCATCGTTTTTTTGCTCACCATGCCATTCCAGTTTGAACCCAGCCATATGCAAATCAGTCTTGACCCTGTGCTTCATGGGAACAGTCCAGCCCCATCTGCCAAGCCAGGTCCTCCCTGGACTGGAAACAAGCATCCTAGGACCGGTTTCGGGGTTTCACCCCTCTTCAACCAGGATAGCTTGATTCCAGTGGCATTGGGAGCACAGGACCCACGTCTGGGCACACCCGTCCCACTCGGGGCACAGGGTCAAGACTGATTTGCATATGGCCAGGTCTAAACTGGGGAGGCATGGTGAGCAAAAGAATGATGGATTTAACCCAGATCTCTTGACTGGGGGTGAATGTTTTGATTTGTCCTGCATTCCGTCCATCAATTGTGTGTCTTTTGCTTTCTCGCCCTAAGTGTGCCAGGTATGCCTAGACGTGGGTCCTGGGCTCACTGTGCCACTGGAATCAAGCTATCCTGGCTGAGGAGGGGTGAAACCCCGAAACCGGTCCCAGGATGCTTGTTTCCAGTCCAGGGAGGATCTGGCTTGGCGGTTCGGGCTGGACTGTTCTCATGAGGCACAGGATCAAGACTGATTGGCATATGGCCAGGTCTAAACTGGGGTGGCATGGTGAGCAAAAGAATGATGGATTTAACCCTGATCTCTTGACTGGGGGTAAATGTTTTGATTTGTTCTGCATTCCGTCCATCAATTGTGTTTCTTTTGCTTCCTCTGTTTAATTTCCACGCTAAATGAACCAAGCACAGCCGAACCATACCCCAAAGTCTGTGATATATGCTAATTGCATATTTGGAAAATAGCTGCCTACCTTTGACAGAATTATTCTCTACAAGTATATATTGTGCAGAGCTTTTCAATGCATAAAGGCCAACTAGAGTAAAAAAATGCAAAGGCCTGATTACAGGTTTAGGTGCTATTTTTCTCCTCTGAAACATAATGATACGACGGGTATTTTACTTATCGAGTATGATAGATAACACCTATAACGAGTTAGGATCTGATTACAAGTTGAGGCATTATTTATCGCCCCTGATAAATAATAATACAATGGGGTATGTTATTTATCAGGTGTGATAAATAAAAAAAATTGAGAGTACATGGGGAAGAACATGTGGGTATTGGTGTTTAGCGCACCAAAATCTGCATGATATGTTAAATGCCTTAGGCCTCATTTATGAAAAGAGACGCATCACTGCGTGAAAACAGTGATGCGCCACTTTTCACTGCGCCCTCCCTGCGACTCCAGTGATGCGTCATATTTACAGTATGACGCATCATGTCGCAAGGAGTCACAGATACGTCAGTATTTCTGACGTATCTGTAGGCGCAAAAGTGATGCATCGCTGGAGTGTGTCACAAAAGTGACGCAACTCCAGCAATGTGTCCTTTCACATGGGGCAAGCCCCATGTGAAAGGGCCTGCGTCAGTCTTACGCCTGCTGTGAGGCAGGCGCAAGAAATTGACGCATTTGCACACTAGAAGTGGCGCAGTGAAATCTCGTAGATTTCCCTGCGTCACTTCTACGACCCTTTGTTGCGTCAAAACGCCCCCCCTTGCATACATTATACCTGGCGCAGGTATAATGTGGCGCAGGGGTTTACAAAGTGACGCATCTACCTAGATGCGTCACTTTGTAAATATGGTGCAACATGGCGCATGTTTTCTGCCACTGGTGCACCAGCGGCGCAAAAGTGACGCAGGGGCTCATAAATGAGCCCCTCATGTTTTCCCCTTTTTAAACTTCGGCAGGTTTCACCTGCCAAAATGTAATTAATGTTGGGGTATTTAACGCACCAGGGGTTTACTCACCTGTGGGAAGATAATGAGACACTCATAATCAGGCAGTAACAGTTTTCTACAAAATCTATCTCTGCACAAGCCACTTTTGAAGTTTAAAGAAGGTTACGAGTGACATAATTTATCACCCATGTCCCCTTTTTGACATGAGTGTTCTGAAAACTGTTCAACCCTCGCAAATCGGCAAAGATTAAATAGAAGAATAGAAGGCAGCAGAAAAAATCTTTACGCCATCCAACACATCTGTCAGTGAAAGTAAGCTGAACCCCTATTAACCCTATTGTAAATGAGCTCGTCGTGCCGCAGACTCACGACGCCTCGTGCTTGTGGCAGGTTTATTCAGGTGACACTATATGAAACCCCGCAGATGATTTCTTGATGCTTTTGACAGGATCTTCAAATTGCAAGTGACACACTTCATTAGCGGTATGCATGTTTTTAACATAAATTGGTTTGTTCAATGGAGCAGGCTGCACAGGCATGCTCTTTCAATAATAATTAGTCAGCGTTGCTATTTATTCATGTAAAGTTCTTCATAATGCACCTTAGTTAAAATACTGTTCTTTCTGAACAGACTGAAGCTGAAAAACTCAGAATCAGAAGAATTTAGGGGCATATTATCAAGCTCGGCGTTAAAATTATCGACGCTTTAGCGGCATAAAACTGCCGCTAAAGCGGCGATAATGGGCTTGATAATATGCCGCAGAGAATTCTAATAGAAGCCCATGTTGACACCAGAACATGGGCTTCTATGGGAATTCTCAAGGGCATATTTTCAAGCCCATTATCGCCGCTTTAGCGGCAGTTTTCTGCCACCAAAGCGGCGATAATTTCAACGCCGTTTCTTGATAATATGCCCCTTGGTGTCTTCTGTGATTACTTCCGGCGTACTAACGTGGCCAAGACTGGATGTGTGTATACGGTCCCCAGCTTTCCTTTAGTAATTAATTAGTTAAATAATGCCATCCATTGCGGCATGATGTATTTTGCTGTTCCGCTTATAGAGACTGAAATGGGTGACTGACATTCTGGACTGTCTCGAGTCCTCTGAGACCTGTAAAGGTCTAGGGAAAAACACTGTTCACAAAGGTCTTTTTGGCCGCCCGAGACCTGGTATTGCTTACATAGGTGAAATGGCTGCTGCAATGCTTGAGTAGTGCTACTTGTAGTGTCTTTTGAATAAGTATAGTGGGACCCTTCTGAATAATTATGTAATTGTTTGGGTGTGTCTGTATGTGGTTAGTAGAGTTCATGATGTGATGCGTACAGTTAGTTGACAGTTGCACTCTGAAGAATAATGACAGGCACTACAAAGCTCCGTGTGTGGCCTGGTCATTTGCATGCTACCATGCTGGGAAGGACGAAACAACTGGCGACAAGTTAGGGGGTTTGCAACTCGAAGTAACAATAGTGCTCTCACTGAAAGTTTGCAGAGTTCCAGCAAACTGCTTGTGTGTGCCACGTTTGCTTCAGTAACAGTGAAGAAGTCGACGGTTTGGGTATGTTGAATCAAAGCACCACTCCAGCCAGTGAAAGTCTTTCGAAGAAGGTGAGGGGCCTAAGAAAAGTTCAGTCACAGTCAGCTGAAACCTGCTAGTATGGCCAAAAGAAGAGGTAGTACGCCGCAACATAACACAGAGCCAGCATACGTACAGTACGATAGCGCTAAAGGCAGCAAAATCCAGGTACAGAAAAGCACAGAACGTCGCAATAGCGAATTGTAGAAGAATGTGCGAAGGAAAGCAGAGGCGTCTAGGTGGAAAGAGCATAATTGCACTTACCAGCAAGAACGAAAAATGAGACATCAAACATCGAGTCAAGTTCTGGTCGAGGACCAATGCATTCAAAGAAGCAAGTAGCTTCCACAACGATAAAAGTGAACCCACGGGGTTATGTTTACGGAGCTGTTGGTACTTGAAGCAGCAACCACCAAAGAAGCTGGTTGTGCTCAGCACAACACAAAAGTCTTCAAGATGTTAGAGTTTCGAAGGTGGAGAGGGGAGCTATGGAGATACTCATCGCTCCGTAGTTCAGGTGTGACCCCGCCCCCCTGAGGAGGAGACTGTGGCTGACCCGGTGATGGCGATGGCAAGGGCGCGAGTAATGGCGGTGGCGTCGGCGCGCTGAGAGATACGAGCGTGATACGAGGATAGAAGGAAAAGGAGATTTGCAGCATTTGCTCACCGGTGCCTAACGTGTAACGGATAATTTTCGGCGAAATTGGAGAAATGTTTAGACGGCTTTAAACCTCGTTAGCTGCTGCCTATTCCGGATGCTTAACACGCAAATATTGACAGCGGATCTCTGACATATTATCGACAGACACATTATCGAACTACACAAATATCGCATCAAATATATCGACATCAAAAATATCGACATTGTATACTTATTTAAAAAACGACACTAATATCGACACTACAACATCGAAATACAATTATATCGATCACACAAAAATCGCACACATAAATGTCGCAATACTAAATATCGACATGAGTAAATAAATATGACACATGTCACAAATATCGATAACCAAAATATAGACATCAATAATATCGTTTTTTTTAAATATATCGACAATTCTAACACTAATAAAACCAATATTTTAAACAACATAAAGACAATATTTTCCCAAAACATAAATTTTTTAAATGATATTCTACTTAAACATAAACATAACATTTATAGCGATCTCAATATTAACAACATAATAAAAAAACACTGAAATAATTATCACATTGGCATTTCGAACACATTTAAAAAACATTCACTACACATTATAAACAATCTTTTTATATATAATGATTTGAAACTCTCCTCCTTTAAAACTAAATTTACTGTTACTTAGCATTTTCCATAAAAGGAAACCAATTAACTAAAAAAAATTCAAACCATCATATAGAAAGGCCACATACAGAAAACAACCAATAACATTCAAGAAACAATTTAAAACCACTATATAAACCAATTAACAAGTCTTCTACTGCGCCTTAAACCAAAGCATTGAACGAAGAAGAAACTCTGCTAAACAGAAGAAACCTACATCCTACTACTATTCTAAAAACGTAAGTAAATATTATTTTCTAACTAAACTGCCAAATTAAACTAAAACACTAATTTATCTTTACTCAAATAAATAACTAACGTATATATTCCATCTCTTTATGTTTCCACTACAGATATTACTCCAAACACCTAAAGAAAATATTATACCTAATGTATTTCGTGTTTCTATGGGTGATGTGGTTAAGCAAAACATACGTTCTGATGATTCGGATGTTCACGCCATTGAAGCACTGTTTTCAGATTTGAAATATTATACCGCTTTTGATGCTTAAGATTTATATCAAAATGCGGCTAATTAAACGGAACAATATTGTTTTCAACATTATGGCAATCACTTTCTGCATAAAGCAAACACTTTTCGTAATTTTGTAAATTTTACCCAATGGGAACACTGTCCCACTCCCTCTTTCGGCAGTTCACCTACATTGGTTGATAAGTATACTTATTTTACTGATTTCAGTGTTTCCAACCCGGCTTCCTTTTATTTTAAGGTTATGCCTGAGTCTGCCACAAAGGTTAGACTCACACACACCAAGTTACTTTATTCTAAGTCCTTTATGGACGAGTTGTCAATCAAAGGTTATGATCTATGGAAGGCTACTATTGATCTTAAATCGGTTTGGGGTTCCAAACCGTGGCAGGTTCAGGGAACTGAAGCTATGCATCGTGCCTGTCTTTTACCAAATCATATGTTGTTTTTAAATTCAACCATCTTCCGAACCACCTGTTTCGGATTGCACATTTCTAAACAACTAAAGTCACCTTCTGTGCCGGATCTGGGTGCTTACCCCAATTGGGATAACCACACAGATCTGTCCCTTCCTGCTTTCCAGTCATTGATTTCTAATACATCTTTCAATATTTCGAAATTTAGTAGTGATGGATGGTTAGTTTGGCAAAGCAGTTCAGATACATGTCAACGTCGTTTTCTAGGTCTGAAACCGGGGTATACTCAGCAACGAGTGGACCCTCGGTTTGAGTCGTCACATACCGTAACTACATACTCTGTATGAAAGTTATGTCAATCCTGGCTGCGACATTCCACCTTGGCATCTGTCAAAGTTCATTTATCAAGATTACATGACAAAATAGATTTGAATGATTTTGTTAAAGGTCCTGTGGGTGGCAGATCCAAAAGGTGGGCGTATACTATTTACAACGAAGTATGGAAACTGTCGCAAATAGAGGCAGCGTCACGATTGAGAGCTATTGATCAGGCTAATATGGAAAAGGTATTAGCAGTTATTGATAACAGCATTAGCACTCTTTCTTCCCGTATTTATACATTGGACAATATTGTTTCTTCAATTGTTGATATTGTGCATAATGATGTGTCTGTATTGTATCATGGTCAAAACCTGTTGCGTTCTGTTATGCAGTTTGCATGGACATTACAAACGTTAAAGGCAGGGAAGGTCCCCTGGGACTATTTTCCACCCCCGCATGGGCGGCTGGATGTTTCCATCTGGCCTTCGATTCCGACCTTGAAGGCAGAGTTCAACAAGATGAGCAGAATAAGGGCGCTATTGTCCCAAAACGAGGTGCCATTGACTTCCTCCCGTGAAACATTTGTCCTTCACGTTGCAAATACGCGTACTGAGGTACAGGCGCTTTTGAATACTGACCTCCCCCTACATTTTGGTGCTTTGATCCAAACAATTTTCAATGCCTCGTCCACGACCGGCCTGGCTCATTTTTTTAAGCGTGTGGGCTCGGGCCTCGTGACCTCTTTCCAAACTATTTTTGGTGTGATTCCGACATTTATTCATTCTATTTTCTCGAGCATCTTTGGAGGTGTCCCGCTGATTCTGGCGCTTGTGGCAGGAGTGCTGCTTTTACTTTTCATACTGCGAAATGGCTGCTCTTTCTGTGCCACACGACAACCTGTCCCGTCTGCATCTTCTCCGTGATAGGATGCTTGAATATTATGGTACGCTGCCATTGGCGACTTTGAGCCTGGCGTATGGATTATCCTTCCGGTATTCCTACTTCACCTGCGTACAGCCAGTCTTTCACTGCCTAGATTGTCCCTTTGAATGGCCTTTGGATTTGTGCTTAACCAACACGGTGTCTCCGGTGCCGGATTATGATCGACTGATGAGGCCCTTAGTGTCTCACGAGTTTGCCTGTTCTGGTGTTCGGATTATGGCCTGTGGTGCGGCGCATGGTATCCTGGGTAATTGGGACATCGCAAGAGCAGCCTATGATTTCTTGAATATGAGCTATCTGGAGGAACAATTCGGTTGCCCTCTGATTGTGCTAGAGGCTCCGCTCATTGAAGAACATGTATGTTCCTTTTCTTTGATTAATTGGATGGCTGAAACTTTTCGTGGCTCTGCAAACGATTTCTTGTTGGAAGCAGTGGCCACGTATGCTGCATATACGTTCATGGATTGAGTGAACTGTGGTCCTCTAGGTTTTTTCTCACGTGCCTTTGTACTGCTATCCACAGCAACATTTTAAAAATTTTCCCATCACACGTTTGTGGTTTTTTGTTTTTTTCTCCCCTTTTCGGTTTTCATGTTTTCGGCTTTTGCCTGAACTATAAATTGTTTATTAATTGAATACGCTTTGTTCTGCTTTGTCGAAACTGAACTTTGCATTCTCTTTTTTCTTGCCTACTGTATAGTGTTTCGATCAAGGGGGCATGTAGTAAGGACTCCCTTAATACGTACATACATTGTTAAGTTAGCATAACCGCGTTAGATGTTAGAAAGCCATCTTGCCGCTTTTGCGCACGACACTGCGTTTACATGTTATTGCTTAAACAAACTGCTGACTCGAGCTTTGCCTCACACGGAAGCAATCTGTTGTTACCATCCCGAGCTCTGCGCAGCGACCTTGGTCTGTACATGGCGTGACAAAACAGTCTGGTTTGTTAGACAATGCATGTTTTCTACTCTAGGTTGATCGACCCACTATTTGGACATAACACACAGGCAGCTGTAAATACCTGAAAGTTGGTGCTTTTAATAACACAGACATCATGTTTATTATTCACACCGAAGACGAGCCTTCCTGCGAGAAGACTCCTGATGCTCCTGTGATGTGATTTCACTAAGCTGATCTTTGAGGTATGGGGTCCCCTATTCAAGCCTAAGAGACCTTCTATTAGCATAATAATAATATTAGCTTCTTAGTAAAGGGAAGGTGGTATTATCCACTGTCATTATAATATGATCACCCCTTTTATATTCTATGGTATTGTAACGATGCTGATGGTTTTGTTTTTAATCATTTGTCTGCTTGTATTAGCCAAAGTACTGCATCTTAGGACACGTGGTCTATAAAAATAAACTCTTTTTATTTTCACCGTGTCTCTGTTGATTCTTGTTGTGGACTGATGTGAGAATAATATACGAACAGGTATTTCCGATTCACACCATTCCTGAGAGTATACTGAGTAGCTTGTTCTGGGTTGTTTTTTCATTGGGATCTCTGAGCCTAATCTCAGATAACGAATGGGACACTAATACTAGCCGAATACTGGGTTCTGTGTTCTGAGGTGAGTTTCTGGTACACCACAATTCACTGAGTTGGCAGTATGTGCTGGACACAGAACTTAATTAATTTACTATTCCCACTCCAATCTATATTTAATTAAGATAAGTGCTGGACACTGAACTTAATTAATTTACTATTCTCACTCCAACCTATATTACATTAGAGTAGGTGCTGGACACTGAACTTAATTAATTAACTATTCCCACTCCAGTCTATAATACATTAGAGTAGGTGCTGGACACTGAAGTTAATTAATTAACTATTCCCACTCCAGTGTATATTTAATTAAGATAAGTGCTGGACACTGAACTTAATTAATTTACTATTCTCACTCCAACCTATATTTAATTAGAGTATGTGCTGGACACTGAACTGAATTAATTTACTATTCCCACTCCAGTCTATATTTAATTAAGATAAGTGCTGGACACTGAACTTAACTAATTTACTATTCTCACTCCAACCTATATTACATTAGAGTAGGTGCTGGACACTGAACTTAATTAATTAACTATTCCCACTCCAGTCTATATTACTTTAGAGTAGGTGCTGGACACTGAAGTTAATTAATTAACTATTCCCACTCCAGTGTATATTTAATTAAGATAAGTGCTGGACACTGAACTTAATTCATTTACTATTCTCACTCCAACCTATATTTTCTTAGAGTATGTGCTGGACACAGAACTTAAATAATTTACTATTCCCACTCCAATCTATATTTAATTAAGATAAGTGCTGGACACTGAAATTAATTAATTTACTATTCTCACTCCAACCTATATTTAATTACAGTATGTGCTGGACACTGAACTTAATAAATTTACTATTCTCACTCCAACCTATATTTAATTAGAGTATGTGCTGGACACTGAACTGAATTAATTTACTATTCACACTCCAGTCTATATTTAATTAAGATAAGTGCTGGACACTGAACTTAATTAATTTACTATTCTCACTCCAACCTATATTACATTAGAGTAGGTGCTGGACACTGAACTTAATTAATTAACTATTCCCACTCCAGTCTATATTACATTAGAGTAGGTGCTGGACACTGAACTTAAATAATTAACTATTCCCACTCCAGTCTATATTTAATTAAGAAAAGTGCTGGACACTGAACTTAATTAATTTACTATTCTCACTCCAACCTATATTTAATTACAGTATGTGCTGGACACTGAACTTAATAAATTTACTATTCTCACTCCAACCTATATTTAAATAGAGTATGTGCTGGACACTGAACTGAATTAATTTACTATTCCCACTCCAGTCTATATTTAATTAGGATAAGTGCTGGACACTGAACTTAATTAATTTACTATTCTCACTCCAACCTATATTACATTAGAGTAGGTGCTGGACACTGAACTTAATTAATTAACTATTCCCACTCCAGTCTATATTACATTAGAGTAGGTGCTGGACACTGAACTTAAATAATTAACTATTCCCACTCCAGTCTATATTTAATTAAGATAAGTGCTGGACACTGAACTTAATTAATTTACTATTCTGACTGAAATCTATATTTAATTATGTGATTAGTAAAATTCTACATTATATTTAAATTTTATAAATAATTATTTTGTAAAATTTAAAAATATATAAACATTTTAAATTAACTTCCCAACCTTATCCCCTATAACCCAACATTCCGCTCCTAAAATAATTTGTAAAAATCGAAATTTAATGTACAATTTCTAAATTTATTTTTTAAATAATTAAACAATATATAATCATTTTTAAAACACTTCCCACCCTTATCCCCTATAAACCAACATCCCGCTCCTAAAAATATTTGTAAAATTCGAAATTTAATTTTCAATTTCTAAATTATTTTAATACAAAATTAACAATTACATAAAAAGTTTTAAAACACTTCCCACCCTTATCCCCTCTAAACCAACATCCCACTCCTAAAATTATTTGTAAAATTCGAAATTTAATTTACCATTTCTAAATATTTTTTTTTTAAAATTTAACAATATATAAACATTTTTAAAACACTTCCCACCCTTATCCCCTATAAACCAACATCCCGCTCCTAAAAATATATGTAAAATTCGAAATTTAATTTTCAATTTCTAAATTATTTTAATACAAAATTTACAATTACATAAAAAGTTTTAAAACACTTCCCACCCTTATCCCCTCTAAACTAACATCCCACTCCTAAAATTATTTGTAAAATTCGAAATTTAATTTACAATTTCTAAATAATTTTTTTTAAAAATGTAACAATATATAAACATTTTTAAAACACTTCCCACCCTTATCCCCTATAAACCAACATCCCACTCCTAAAAATATTTGTAAAATTCGAAATTTAATTTTCAATTTCTAAATTATTTTAATACAAAATTAACAAATATATAAACATTTTTAAAACACTTCCCAACCTTATCCCCTCTAAACCAACACCCCACTCCTAAAAATATTGGTAAAATTCGAAATTTATTTTACAATTTCTAAATATTTTTTTTTTTAAATTAACAAATATATAAACATTTTTAAAACACTTCCCACCCTTATCCCCTATAAACCAACATCCCGCTCCTAAAATTATTTTTAAAATTCTAAATTTAATTTACAATTTCTAAATAATTTTTTTTTTTAATTAAACAATATATAAACATGTTTAAAACACTTCCCACCCTTATCCCCTATAACCCAACATCCCGCCCCTAAAACAATATAAATATTTCTCATATTATATACATTTTAACTATTTATACAAACAACTTCAAAATATTTAGTAAACATACAATGACGATATTTTCACATGTCGATATTATTACTGACGATATTACTTACATCGACATATCAGTAAAAAAAAAAAAACGATATTTTTAACATCGATATTATCTATTTCGATATTTTGTGCATTCGATATTTTTGACTCGATATTTCTGTCCCTCGATATTAAAAAGTCGATATATAGACTGCTCACCATTGACAGCTGCTGCTGTCTGAGGCTGCCCGAGGCCCAGGTTTCTGTGTCCTCTGATGCTTTGTGGCTGCAGGAAAATAAGGAACTTCCATAGGCTCCCATATGCTGCTACTGGCTGTTACTGGTTGCCCTGTTTGGCTTTGCTCTGAGCCCCTAGCTATGTGTGTATAGCGAAGTGGGGAATATCTGCTGTTAGCTCGGAATGGCATGGCATTCAATGGACTTGATTAAGGACTGAGAGCGGATTACTGCACTGTGGAAGGTGATTAATGGTGATCAATGAGGTGAGCAGCCCTTATACTATACTATGTCATCACGCAAGGGCAGTGTGCAGCTAGGTAACAGCGATTAAATAAAGATTGTAGTCTTATATCAAATAACTTATTTAGACACCAATATATCCAAGCAAAGTAAAAGGACTTCGATGCACGATGGGAAGGTACTTAAGACAGACGAGCGCGGTGGCCAGGGTGGAGACAGCAACAGGATAAAAAGCTAAAAAACGTAATATGCTGGCTAAGGGAGTTTTAGCCCAGGTAAAGGTCCCAGGCGCCGGACAGCGCTCAGGAGCAATTTCAAGTTCAGAAAGTTCCATAGAAGAGCTGTCTGTGACACAAGGATTACATGAGGAGGCGGAAGAAGTCGTCTTAGAACCCGAAAAGGGTCTTGAGGGATCTAGCAAGCCCCTTATGCCCCTTATGCAAGCAAATAAAATTGAGATAAGAAATTGTAAAGATTTTCCATTGTTTGTAAAAATAATATTCAGCCTACATAACCTTATCCAACTTTATCTCCCTTAGAGCCAATTCAATCCCTTCCTGTAACATTGGATGAGGTAGTAACAATCGATTCTTTTGCAAAGTTGCATATTTCCCCTCCTCTCGAGGTCTCATCTCCGGTTCCGGCATTTTCTGTTTTTTCCAATATTAGAGGGGAGAATACATCATCGTCTTCCGTGCTGATTGAACCTACGGAAGGGGGTGTACTATTGCAAAATCCTCCAGTAACCATCAGCTCAGAACAGCAGCTTGAATGTATGCAGCAGCCACAGTAACTCTTGGAGAACGCCCAGATATTACTAGATCAGTCTGATAATATTAATGGGAACAAAAATGACCAAGAGAAGCCGCAAGAAAATCCGGAACTGACACCCTCAAGGGTTAACTTACAACAAATGGAAGTAAAATATCTGCTTAACCTTATATTAGAGGAAATAAGGGAAATGAAAAAGTCCCAGACTCAAGAGATAGCCATTGTCCATCTAAGGCTTGAAAAGATTGAGGAGTCCATCTCAGGCACTCCCACAAGGCTCGAGGAAGCAGAATTAAGAATAGCTCAGTTGGCAACCCAGATGAGCACCACAGTACAGAAAATCAACGAGGTAACGGCTGATAAGCTCGCCTTAAAGACTAAGGTAGAAGAGTTGGAAAATCATTCACGCCGTTCAAATCTGCACATCGTGGGAGTGCCGGAGGGGACAGATGGCACTAATACCTTGAGCTGGGCTGAAACATTTATTAAGCAAAAAGTACTTCCGGATTTTAAGGGAGATCTGACACTAACCAGGGCCCATCGGGTAGCGGCGCATCCTATACCTAACTCTAAATATCCTCGTACTATCTTAATACTTTTCTATGATTCTAGAATAAAGGAAAAGGTGTTAAATAAGGCAATTCAACAGAGACAATTTGTTATTGATGAGGGTGCCAAATGCCGTTTTTTTCCAGACATATCGGCAACAGCAGCCCGTAGACGCAAATAATTTGTTAAGCTTTTGTTTCTATTCAAGGCACAAAGGGCTCAGGCGTCTATCGCACAACAATCAAAGTTAAGGGTACTGGTTAAAGGCAAATTTCACATGCTCTCTCGGGTGGAAGAAACTCAGGAGTTGCTGAGAGATATCTCTACCGGCAAATAAATTGATATTGATATTGACGGAATTTATCTAAGTTATAATACATAATGTGTGAAGGGCCTTTTTTTTTTCTTTTTGACTTTTTCTTCACCAGTTCTTTTTTCGGTCTGGGGGTTGGGGGATGGGGGACTCACCTAGGGTGCAGGTTCAAAGCGCCCCATATAGTGAGAGTTAGAGGAAAATGTGGTTGGTGGGCTCAGCTGATACCACATTTTGCGGGTGGGAAATGATCGAGTGGTGGGGTTGGGGGGGTTTGGGGTTATTTAAAAGTAGGGAAAAATGCGCAGGGAAAACAAATACGAGTTTTTGATTTTACAGAATTTTCTTTATTTGATATAGGTTATCGTAATGGGATTGTTCAAATCTATAGTGAGATGGCTCAATTGCAGACTGTGAAAAGTGTTTCCTGTAATGCTAATGGATTACTTAACCCACGTAAAAGAGCAGCCTTCTTAAACTGGGTTATGTCTCTTTCTCCTCAGATTGTGTTTCTACAAGAAACTCATTTTAGATCTGATAATCCTAAAATAGTATTTCCCAAAAGGTATACACAAACATTTTTTTCTTCTGCCAATTTAGCTGTTCGAGGGGTAGGGATTCTAATTGCTAATACACTTAACTGGCAAGTCAAAGAAGTTCAGCGAGATGGGAAAGGTAGATGGCTATGGGTGAAGGTTAAACTACATGAAACAATGCTGAATTTGGTAAATTATTATGGCCCTATTCAGGACGACATTTCGTCACTTACTCAAATTTACCAATTAGTAATCAGCATGGAAGGTTTTGTACTTTTGGGTGGTGACTTTAATTTTATCCAGAATTTAGTCCGAATAAAGCAAAGCGTCAACTGAAACCCAAAACTGCAAAGATATTTAGCAGCCTTATAAGAGATTTTTCTTTGGTCGATCCCTGGAGATTAGCTAACCCTACTCTCTCGCAATATACCTGCTATTCGGGCAGATTCAGATCAGCTTCACGATTGGACTGTTTTTTAGTCGACAAATCAGCCGATAAGGGGCCGGTAGAAATTGTGACTAATTCTTTTTCAGATCACTTTCTAGTCTCTTTTTCTTTATTGTTAAATAAAGGTGTGAAAAACAGACCTAGATGGCAATTCGATAAAACTGTTTTACAAGATATGACTTGGTTAGTAGAAACAAGACGGTTTGTAGAGGAGTTATTTCAAAACAACCTAAACACGGCCCCATTATTTTCGGTATGGGAAGCCTTTAAAGCCACGTTTAGAGGGCATGTTATCTCCTATAAGGCAAGAATTAATAACTCACGGAGATATAAGATTGCCACACTTCAAGCTGCCGTGGAAGAGGCGAGACAAAAAGTAAAAAGTAATTCTTGCAGATTCTTCAGCGCCTATAATAAAGGCACAGCAAAAGGAGGTAGCCATGGCAATGGAGAATCTGAAAGATTTTTTTTAACAGAGGAAATTGCTGGTAGCAGGGCCTACCAACAAAAATTATATGAGGAGAGCCAGCAGATTGGTAAATTTCTGGCCTGGTCCACAAAATTACAGAAGGCGGCACAATTAATCTCTCAAATTAAAAATACAGTAACTGGCTATTTAGGTGAGGTGTTTAGTTCATATTTTAAGCATATTTATGGAGAAACGCAGTGAGTGGATGAGGTAGCTCTTGAGAGATATTTTGATTTATTGGTTTTACTTTGTTATCAGAACAATCCTCTAATACACTATGTTCGCAAATTGGAATCCCTAAAGCACAGGTAGTACTAAAGAGTATGGCGAATGCCAAAGCTAGTGGACCAGACGTGATTCCTGTAGAAATGTATAAGCTATTTCAGGTAGAACTGCTTCCTTTTTTAGTAGAATTGTTTAAAGAAATTAAGGATGGTATAGATACTCCTAAGAGTTTTAAGGAATCGGTTGTAATAGTTTTTCTTAAAAAAAGATAAGGACCCTGCTGATCCAAGTTCTTACTGCCCTATTAGTCTGTTAAATACAGATTACAAATTGTTTATGAAAATTTGGGCTAAAAGGAACGCTCCCTGTGCACAACAGTTGGTTCATAGCGATCAAAATGGTTTCATTCCGGGGCGTATAATGGCATCAAATACTCATTTTCTAACCCAAGCCATTGATTATTTTTCTATTAACCAGACAGATGCGGTGATTATGATGATGGATGCTGAAAAAGCTTTTGATTTGGTGGATTGGACTGCGTTATTTTTTATTTTATCAGTATTTGGTTTTTGACAACAACTTACTAAAATGCTGATTAAAATATATAGAGGTGCAGAAGCGACAATTATGACCAACGGTGTAGCAAATGGTAAAATTACTATCAAGCGAGGCACCCGTCAGGGATGCCCGTTGTTTTCTCTTTTATTTTCGTTGTTTATCGAACCCCTCGCTCAGAAGATTCGGAAGAACATAAATATCGTCCCCCCTATAGAGGGTATGACTAAAATCAAGCTTTATGCAGACGAAATTATTTTAGATTTGAAGCCTGGTGTAGATAACTTACAGAACCTACTAGATGAAATTCAAAAGTTTACTCAAGTGGTTGGATATAAAGTTAATCATGCAAAAACCGAAATTTTGACATTTAATACGACTCCTTTAGATTTTCCACCTACCATCCATCTAAAACCGCCGCATCCAATCATTTATTAGGGAATTTATGTTACAAATGATTATGCGCAATTATTTTTTATGAATTATGTTAGTTTGCTTACTAAAGTTAAAAAGTTATTGGATAGTTGGTCTTTGCTGCAATTATCCTTGGTAGGAAGAGTTTCAATGATTAAAATGACGGTACTTCCACTTGTCTTGTTTTTATTCATTAACCTCCCTATGAAAATCCCAAGTGACAATTTTAAAGAGCTGGACCAATTAATAAGGAGGTTTGTATGGAATAATAAACAACCTAGGGTTAGGCTCTCAATATTACAACTGGATGTAATCTCAGGAGGATTGGCACTCCCACATTTTCTAACATACTATCAGGCTTCTTTACTTGATTTGTTTTCTCAACTGGGTAAGGAAAATTCTGCTTTCGACACATTTTTTTTGATACATATGTTAAAAGAAAGCGCCATTGGACTTCCGGCTTTTTTACGCTTGGCAAAACTTCCCAAAAAAACGCGTTATAAGGTTATTTTTACTCTAGCAGATAGAATGCAGCTATTTTTTAAATCTCGGAACATCCCTTTATTTCATGCATATACCCCATTACAGGACGAAGCATCTGGAGGTTTTAAACTTTCCAATCGGCTTTGTCAGCAATGGCAAGAACAGGGATATTCTCAGTTGGGGGATTTTTATAATCTAGATTCTTTAATTACATGGGAGACTGTTTGTCTTCACGCCAATACGCCAAATACTGCACTGGCCCTGAGTTTTCCACAAATATCTAATTTTCTAAAGAATAACTATGCAATTTTAGATGAGACAACACGACCAATTGCCAGGCAGATAGTAAATAAATTGGTAGGAGTTGGCTTCCAGTATCAGATACTTCATCAGAAAGCCAATTCAGAAGAGGTCCTGACAAAAGAGCTCCAGAAAATTCATTTAGAGACAGGCTGTAAGTTTAATATTAAAGAGTGGACTAAGCTAAATGACTTAGCCAATAAAGCTCTCAGAGGCGCTAATTTTAAAAGAATACATTTTTTATCTAGATGGCTACTATACTTTACCCCTCTCAAACTGTTCAAAATATTTTCAACTTGCCCAAATAAATGTTTCCTCTGTAATAGTGTGGGGGCAGGGGGATGGTTACATATATTCTTCGAATGTAATGATTTACAAAATTTCTGGTAAAGGGTCTTTGAGGAAATATCTCGGATTTTAACCTTATAAATCTGTCCGTCAGCTATGTTGGTGTTATTAGGTTCCTCTGCAGAAGTGAAATGTCTTACAAAACATCAACAATATTTTATATTAATTGCTATAGCAGTTGCTAGATCACTTGTTTTGCAAAATTGTAGAACCAACATACAACCTAGCATTGAACATTTGTTTAATAAGCTGATTAAGACTTATAAACTTGAAGAGGCCTACGCCAAACGAGTAGGAGCGCTAATAAGATTTAGAGCTATTTGGCGCTTCTTTGTCCCCTATGGCTGCACGACCTAAGTCTGTTAATGTAAAATATGAATCAAAATGATTTGCACATGGCACTTTGCACTTTATCTGTTTATAATCCACTTGTCATTTTACTTGCTTTGGGTGGTCAACCTAAACTTTTAAACTAAGTGGATTGGTTAAGATGAGGAGTGCGGGAGGGTGATTCTTTATCAGTGCTGTTTAAATTTTTAATGTGAAATTCCGTTTTTTTTAACATGTCTGCATTGTCTATCGGTCGGGTTATTTCATATGTAAGATGATGTGTAAAATATTTGTATTTATTGTTCTCTCCTGCTCTAATAAAAATTATTTAAAAAAAAAAAAGATGTGAGAGTTTCCAATGGCTGCTGAGACCAGTGTCAAAAAGCAGAATATTGGCGCAAGA
Organism: Triturus cristatus; assembly: GCF_964204655.1. Lineage (NCBI taxonomy): Eukaryota > Metazoa > Chordata > Amphibia > Caudata > Salamandridae > Triturus > Triturus cristatus. The sequence goes on from NC_140590.1 coordinate 874,152,851, forward strand.
AAGACTGCCTGGATTGAAAAATCCACCGATTTCATAGGCGCGGTAGAAGAAAGAAATGACAAAATAATCGTCAAATACTTGAAGAGCCCTGCAGGTGCTGGTGGGAAAGGAGCGATAAACAAAATATTACTAGCTGATAAAATATCTTACCATCAGATTAAGGCAGCATTAGGAATCTAGTTCAATAAAATGATCGGTGAATTTGCTGAAAGACTCATCAAGCATTCCAAGTTCAATGAATTAAATGATGATGAAGCCATCCATCTTGGAGTCATCGATGGTTGCCTTTCCGACTCGTTCAGACAACGGACGCTGCACGAGACACCCAGTCTGGGGACAGTGGTCATGGGTGCAAGAGCAGAATGGGCAAATCAACAAACTGCTGATATGGAAGCTGGAGTACCCCAGAGCGAATCTGCATTGAACATGAACATTAAGCAGAGAAACAAGGTCTAGTGCCATAAAGTGGTGTCTCAGAAGAAAAATAAGTTATTTTTCCATTGTTGTTGTGTCCTAGCAACAAATCTTGCATTCTTGTTATGGTTACCAGCTTCCAGAGTTCTGGAAGGTGGACCAGAGAAGAGGAGACTGTTACTGCTGCAAAGACGTGTCTAGCTGTTGTTCCTCCTTACTTGAATAAAGTTCCTGTTCCAACTACACTGCCTGCGCCTCTTAAAAGTGGCGACGAGGATGGGATGCTGTGTTTCCCTGAGGGCAGACTGAACAGGGTAACGCTGATGTGCCGTGATCCTAACCCCTAGACGATCTGGTGATTTAACTGTCGGTTGGTGCTGGCTGACCAAGTGCTGTTGTCGCTGCAGAACATCGGGAGTTGTGCCGCAATACCGAGACATCGAGTGTGTAACAGCAGTCAAGGCAGAACCACAAATTGAGGCTGACCAGAGGCTCCGTACTGCATTGCGCACCCAGGATTATTACCAGAAGTTATACCAGTACTCTACGTGCATGCGGGTGAAAACTCCACTAAGCATCGACGTGCCATCGATGTGCCAACCGCTCTGGTAAGATAACTTTGAAACTGTGTACATGAGTTTGCCAAACACTGTGTAAGCTTGATGACAGAAACTTTGTGGAGATTGCCGATACTTTGGGGAGTGTTTTGTGCACCCGAGAGCAAGTGAGCAAGTTAGCTAGACTGGTGTGTCTGATTGGCTGAAGCACCTAACTTCAATTGAGCCCTGAGCCTACCGTTGGCCTGGAGCTCAACCACCGGTGGATGCACATGAGCTTGTTGGTATTTAAAAGCAAGCTCACCGATTAGTCCTCGCAGTTGTCCTCCTCCATTCCGTTCCAGTGCTTCTTGTCCGCTGCACGTCACAGTGAAGAGACTCGCAGCTACATATTCTACAACTGTGGCTCCAGAGTGTTTCCACGTCACAAGACGTGCAGTGCAGTGTGGGCACTGTGTTTGACGTACAACGTATTTGATGCGTTCAATGCTCTGAGAAGAGATGAGAAACCGTTGCCATAGAAACCAGACATCGCAACAAGGACTGAAAAGCAGAACCAGCGCATTGAAGAGGAAAAGCAGCAAGCACAGACGGATTGTGTGTAACGTGCAATTGTAGCTGTCGATTCTAGCGACGTGAACTACGGTGACCACTTTAATTTTTTTAATTTGTTTATTTCCTTCCTTCTGGATAAGTGTGGAACTTAGACTAGTGACTACATCCATTATTTAATTCTGTGTTTTCACCATAGTACTTACATTGTTCATAACAAAATTATATAAAGCCATTGAACTGGGACACTTTTGCATTCACAGTTTACATTCCTTGGTAAGCAAGTTATTCTCCAACATGGACATGTCATCTAATATAGCTCCTCCCAAAGTTTTGCAAAGTCCTGGGGAAACTACTATGCCATGAGAAGATTGTTTGGAGTCCTTTGAGATGTATTTACAAGCTATAGGTGGAGAAGTTTTTATAGCTTCCCAGAAGGTGACATTACTCAAGCATACGTTAGGAATGGAAGGTAGAAAAGTACTGAAAACACTACCCATTAATAAAAGAAAACAAGTGATAGCGAGGCTAGAGAAGATGCTGAGGAGGTAGAAGTGCACTATGATGGGGTGGCACCTATTGACGAATATGTTGAAGTGGTGAAGGCATTAGTGGAAAACTATGGCAAGAAGGTTAGTATAGTAGTGGTGAGGCACACATTTTTCTCACTATCACAGCTAGCTGGGGAATCCGTAGAACAATACATTTCTGTGCTGAGAACCCTTGCTTTTACTTGTAAATTCAGGGATATGCATGAGGAGATTATAAGGGATCAATTCATAAACAGGACGAATACTGTCAAAATTCAGGAAAGATTATTGGATATGAAAGATCCGTCCCTACAGAAAATGATAGAAGTAGCAAGACGTCTTGAAAACACATCCAGATATGTTAAAGAGCTAAGCGTAGATCAAATTAAAGAGAAATCAGGCATTACCAAGGTTTGTGTGGTAGAAAAAAATGTGTTAAAAAAGAGGAAAAATAATACAAAAACCTTTGTACCTAAAAACAACAGAGTGTGCTACAGATGTGGCAGTACAAGACATACTGCAGATTCTGACAAATGTTTTGCCACCAAGGAGAAATACTTTAAATGTAAAAAGATAGGTCATTAGGCACGTATGGGCTGGGTCATTATGTGCTGAAAAGTGGAAGCTTTCTGTGTATACCATTAAAGAGAACTGTGAGGATGACAATTCTGCCAATGAAGGGGAAGTTGAAGTCATGATTATTTATGATAATGTCATCAGTGATATATCTGAAAGTTACAATCCACCCAACTGTGATCTAGGTATCAATGTCACCACCAAAATAACAGTTTGGGCTGACTCTTGCTCCCTTTACACTATTATTGATAAAAGTACATGGGAGAAAGTTGGAAGCTAATATTTGAATTCTCCAGATGTTGAACCTGTGGGTTACTGTGGTGTTAAACTTCCTTTGTTAGGTTTCTTTACTTGCACCTTATCTCACAAAGGTAAGGAAGCCACAAGCAAGGTATATGTAGTAGAAAAAGGAAGGGCATTGCTGGGGTGGTGCGAACAAAACACGTTGGGTATCATTCTGGACCCCAACAATCCGCAGAAGGTTCTGGTCACGGAAGATGCAGAGAAAGACAGGTGGGGTACCAAATTTCCCAAATTATTCGGTGAAAAGTTAAGATGTTTAGAAAAATTTGAACACCGTATTGTACTCAAGTCCAACAATGTTCAATGTGTGCATAAGGCAAGGAGTATACCATTTACTCTCAGAGAAAAGTTTAAGAGAGAACTGCAAAGATTATATGATGCACAGGTCATTGAACCAATTGAGACATTCTAGTTGACCGTTACCCCTTACCTCACATTATATTAAGAAGATGGTGTCCTCTGTGACTGATGCTACCTTTTTCTCAATAATTTACCTGTCCAATGCATACCATCAAATCAGGTTACATCCCAAATCAAGGCACCTCATTTCATTTATTATATCAAAGGGAGCCTTCCAATTCATTAGAATGCCATTCGGTTTAGCATCCACCTCTTAGATTTTTCAAAGAGTAATGTGCAAGATATTAGATGGATTGCCCAAAGTGTTGGTATTCCAAGATGACGTGCTGGTGTGGGGTGCAAATCGTTGTGAACATGATTTGATATTAGAGCAGACTTTGAACAAATTACAAAGTAAAGGTTTGACTGTGGGAGTCAACAAATGCAAGTTTGGTGTCAAAGAAATGGATTATCTCGGGCACACCCTATCGAGAGATGGACTGAAACATAAAAGGGAATTATTGGACGCCATTACAAATGCACCATCTCCACGTGACAAAGAGCAATTGCGCTCATTCCTGGGACTTGTGGAATTTTATTCCAAGTTTGTTCAGCATTTTGCTGACAAAGTCCATGTCCTGAGAGCACTAATAAAAAAAGGCAAGAAGTTTGAGTGGATAGATGAATGCCAAAAAGTTTTTCTGTCCATCAAAGAACAGATCGTGGAGGCTGTGGCGTTAAAACCTTTCAACCCATTGCATCATAGTAAGATTGTGGTGGATGCCAGTGCGTATGCTTTGGGTGCAGTACTCATGCAGAAACATTTAGGACAAGAACGGGTAGTGGCCTTCGCATTCCGCACGCTTAAGGGTGCAGAGGCTACTTATTCTTTCATTGAAAAAGAACCCCTGGCATGTTGGTGGGGCGTAAACTATTTTAAAATGTACATCTGGGGAACCCATTTTGAAATCAGATCTGATCACAAGCCACTTATAGAATTGTTCACCACCGAGGGAGCCGGAAGAGCAACCCCCAGGATTGCTAAATGGCATTACAGACTTCAAGGGGATGATTTTTCCTTACAGTATGTTCCAGGGATTCTCAGCGTCAATGCCGACTGCAGTGACGGCAGATTCCACTTTTAAGAATCTAATGATTGAATTGTCCAATCCCTCTAGTCCCAGTTATGCTCTTAAGAAAAGATTTGGTGAGTTCTGGACAGTCTGGACAGAACTTTCGGTTGTGGACGGCGTGCTGCGCAGGACTGGTAGGCTGGTGGTACCTGCAAGTTTGCATCCCAGACTAATAAAATTGCTACATGAAGGACAAAGTGGCATGTCGGGGATGAAGAGAAGGCTAGGGAGATGTTTTGGTGGCCAGGTATGGACAGGTGTGTTGAAGAGCATGTACGAGGATGTGTAGAGTGTATGTGTAGTTGTTGGACTTGGTCGTTTTTGGCAGGTTCACCCCTAAACATTTTGCCTTTTTCTCTAACATGGTGTTGGTGGTTTTAGGCCTCTGGGCACTTTAGCACTGTGGTCCAGTCTAAAGTGCGTGCGCTCTCTGTGCACATTTAGTAAGGTTGGCCTGCCCTCCCATAGGAATGCATTGGGATTCCCTGAGCAGTGTGTGACAGTGGTAATTCATGATATGAGAGGAGCAGAGTGGTCGAGTTTAGTATGTATGGAATGGTGATAATAAATGCTGCACAATGGTTGGCGCAGATTTATTATGACTAGTTGGGAAATGCCACTTTTAGAAGATGGCATTTATGTGTGCTATGTGTCTGCCTGCCTGATGTGAATTGCATGTCTGGCTTTTGAGTGACAGGGGCTGGGGAGGTGTGTGTGGCTCCAGGAGGGGCAGGGTGAGGCTGCACTGGGCTGAATAGGACATCTGTGCTGGGAGTAGTGGGAGGAGTAATTCCCTGACTCTGAATAGGAGTATGCCTGCTCTGTACAATGCTGGCTCCCCCCCCCCCTGTGGTATGTCTGATCACCTAGCCCCCACCTGACAAAGGGGAAGAGGAGCTTGCAAAACAAAGTGTTCCAAATCCCCCCTGAACCAGTTGCCTCTGGTTCCCCCATACCCTGCACTACAGACAAAGAGATATGTGGTATAAATATAGGGACTGTGACCCCATGAAAATGTTCTCTCTTCTACTGCTGTTGCTGAACCTGCATGGGTGTGCTGCTGCTGGGGCCCAGGAGGAATAGCCATGAGGGCATGTCTCCCTGGGCTTAGCATGGCCCCCATTGGCCTATAAGGACTTTTTGGGAACCCTTGCGCCCGGGAGCACTGGTCTTTTTATTTTCCATGGACTTAAGGGGTCCTAGTGCCTGGGGAGCGCTATTTCCTAAAATCCCCCAAGAGAAGGAGCACAAGGGCTCCTTAGCGCGAGCTGCTTGTCCTCATGGAGGGAATCCCGGCATGAGGGATTCCCCCATGATGCCGAAAGCGGCGGGTGCCCACCCCACTTATTTTGATATTTAAACAGTGGGTGCCCAACCCACATGGCCGCTTTATGTTTATTTTTAATGTGGGTGCCCACCCCGTGTTCTCTGCCTTTGCGGGAGCCCACCCCGCATTCTACTTTTTAAAATCAGCCCTGCGGCCCGAGCCTAGGAGCAGGAAGTCAGGTGGCCTTGCCTGACTGTGGGCAGGGCTTTAGACGCGTCCGGCAAGCCGGGAGAAGAAGTCCCACCCGCCGGAGACACTGCGAGGGAAGACGAGGAGCGGGGGCTCTCCCGAGCATGCCGAGGTTTCGGCAGTGAGGAGAGGTGTGGCAGCTGATTGGCGGGGCTCCTGCCAAAGGAGGGAAGCCCCGCGCTGCCAGAGGAGAGCAGAGTTTTCCTGCGCAGAGAGAAGACTGGGAGAAGTGGTGCGGGTCCCGCATGCCGAGAGAGGAGCTGAAGGAGAGCTTTCCCAGACAAGAGCCGGTGAGTGAGGGCTCTAAGGAGGTTATACTGAGCGAGGCACAGTGTCGGTGCCAATTGCCTGAGCGGTCCCGCCGTTGCGGGCCGCTCCAACGTTGGGGGGCGTCGGGACATATTGTCGATGCCCCCCCTCCATGGCCACAGTGTTGTTGCTGCCTGCTCAAGGCCCAGTGTCAAGGTCTAGTTCCTGAGCAGATCCGCCATAGCCGGCCACCCCAACATGGGGGAAAGTTTATTTAAAAGCCGCATGGGGACCCAGAAGGCACCGTGGTACCGGGACTCTTTGCAGAGATGATCACAGTTGCCCCGCTTGACAGTGGGCAACGAGGAGCATATTTATTGTTTGGGGGCCCAGAGGGGCCCGTGCTCTTCCCCAGTGCTGGGGCCAGTTTTCTCAGTGGCGCCGCCGTAGCGGGCCACTGCAACAAGGGGGCACATTTTGTTTAAAGAGCCCCAGAGAGGGGCTTCAGGAGGCACTTTGCTATTGTGGCCCCCTTTACTTTGTTTATTCCCAGCTGTCCTGCAAGAGCGCAGGCGGCTGCAATGGTTGGACATATTTGTTTAGAGTGCTCATGCCTACAGAGTGTTTCGCAGCTGCCCAGCAATGAGTGGGCAGCTGCAGCATTTAGGCCTGCACCATTGCTCACTGTTGATGTTGCTGCATCGGCAGCCGAACCCTGACATTGTGGACAGAGGGCTTTGGAACCCCCTGTGAGAGGCCAGTCGGCATGGGGTCCGTTTTGGTGATGGGTAGGGCGCAAGGCACTACAAGGATGGTGTAATGTGTTTATGCCTGATCTGATTATTGCCAAATGTGATTCCTGCACCATGAGTGTGGCATAATGTGTTTATGCTAATGCCTAATGTCATGCTGTGATGTTTTGGGGTAGTACTGATTAGCGTAATGTGGTAATGCTTATGAGGTCATTGCGTAATGTGTTTATAGTGATGTGGTTTGGGCCTAATGTGGGTTTATGCTAATATGATAATGCTTAGGTCATTATGGTACCAGTGGTTACTGGTTGTGTTTTATGTTTATTAACTACTTTCTGATGGTTCTGACTGAGGTCCAATTGGCCTAGTCCTGTATGTAATCCCCTGTGAATATTGCCCGTGCCAGTTGGCACAGTGTAAATGTGTGATTAGGTTTCTAACGTGTTTATGATAATACAAAGGCTATTGTTATATAACCTGTGTGGAGTTTCTTTTGTAGTGTGCCTAGTGTGTTGGTGCTGACTGTGTGTGTTGTGCAAACGCTTTACACCTTGCCTCTGAGATAAGCCTGACTGTTTGTGCCAAGCTACCAAGGGGGTGAGCAGGGGTTATCTTCAGTGTGTAACTCCCTTGCCCAGACTAGAGTGGCGGTTTCTGCCTGGCTTTGGCGCAAACCTTAGCCAACCAGAAATCCCATTTCCAACAGTAGTGACAAAACTCATTGAGTAGAGGAGTCTCCCATTACTTCTACTAATTTTCCAAGCAAACCATGGGAAAGGTTGGCTATGGATATTTGTGGGCCCTTTTCGGCCAAGGGGATAACAAACAAATTTGCTTTGGTGCTAATTGACTATTTTACCAAATTGTCGGAAGTGGCATTTAATGGAAAAGTCAAAGCGTCGAACGTCATTGAATTTTGTGACCAAGTTTTCCGCAGGGAGGGCTGTCCTGACATGTTGGTCACGGATGATGGACCCCAATTCCTAGCGGAAGAATTCGAGTCATATCTGTCCAAAATGGGCATTTCTCACCATACTGCCGCGTTTACAACCCTGGGGAAAACAGCCTTGTTGGGAGGTTCAATCGAGTTTTGAAGGAGTGCGTCCAATTGATTGAAAGTAGTGGTGGGGACTGCAAGGAGGTGGTTAGAGAGATGTTATGGCGTTACCGCACCACGCCCCATTCTGTCACCAAGGAGTCTCCATTTAGACTTCTCAAGGGCAGACAACCAGAGACAAGAATTTCTCCTGAGTGGATGTTTAAAGATTTTCCACGGCATGTATGCGAAAGGAGTTTAGAGTGTAAAGTTAAAAAGCACCAAGAGAAGTACGTGCGCAGGCACAACGACAAATTTAAAAAAGGTAGACGTGTATTTGCTGTGGGTGATTGGGTGAGGACATACAGCATGGGCATTCAAAGAAGGAGTTTGTCAAAATGGTCGGTGCCTAAGTGCATAACTAAGGTTGTGGGTAACAATGTTTGGTTGACTGATGGGAAAAAGTTGAACATTCGTAGTGTCACTTTTTGCAATGCTGTGGAACGTGATTTATGGTTGAAAAAGGTGGGTGGTGACCAAGTGGAAAAGTTGGAGAGGGCAAATGGAGGGGACGGTTCCGATGACATGGAAGGCACCAAACGATTAAAGAAGACTCCTAAATGGCATAATGATTACATGACTTATTAATATATGTTTAAACTTTATCTAACTTTCTTATGCTTCTTTATATTCTGTAATGTTCATAATGTTCCTTCTATTCCTTGTAAATTTATGTACACCATCATTTTATTATTTCTTTGTTTTGTTATTAAGAAGGAAGATGTGTTGTGTCCTAGCAACAAGTCTTGCATTCTTGTTATGGTTACCGGCTCCCAGAGTTTTGGAAGGTGGACCAGAGAAGAGGAGACTGTTACTGCTGCAAAGATGTGTCTAGGGGTTGTTTCTCCTTACTTGAATAAAGATACTGTTCCAACTATACTGTCTGTGCCTCTTAAAAGTTGTGGATACTCTTTTCCGCACGAAGGTAAATGTTCTACCATTAAAAAAAACATGGAAAGATTGTGGGAAAGAAAAACATTTTGTAACAGGTTGCAAAGCGAAAGAGAAAACTCATGCATCACATCAAGAAGAAAAAATGGATGCCAGACAGCTGCAGAAATCCTATAGCCATGCCCACAATAGCAGAAGGGGACATCAGTTGAGAAAAGTGGAACCAAACAATGTTGATCGTCATCAAATTCATCTTACAAAGGTTCTTCAATGTCATTGTCGAGTGACAGTGAAGAAGATGGCTATTTGATGATGATGTTGACTGGGGAACAATGTGTGCATGTGGGTTTGGCTTCATGCAGAGACGAGTCCAAGTCCGAGCGAGATAATTGCATTAAACAACAATGTTCCTTTGGACATTGCTCTAAGATCACACTAAAAGGGAATGGTTGTTCCACACCTTTTATCATTAATAGTGGTACATCGATAAACATCATGCAGGCAGAAAAGTAAAAGGATCTGCTGCCGGTGCCCCATCTCACAACGTCAAAGACAAAGTTATACACGTGGGCTACCTCTATGACTTTGCAAAGTCAAGGATCATAGCAACCATGCAACACAAGACGACAAAGGTAGAAGCACCAATTCATGTTGTTAAAGATACTTCATCAAGTGCATGTTTACTCAGTTTCAGCACTGCGGCAGACGTGGGTCTGATTTCCATCAACTATGACATAAATGCACATGCAGACGTTGTGAATCAGTTCCTGTCTTCGTGTCATGACCTAGTACAGCTTAAGACAATGAAAGTGCAACTTCATATCAATGAGGACTTTCGCCCTGTTGCTCAAAGACATTGTGGAATTGCTTTTCAATTGCAGGAAGCTGTTGAGAAAGAACTGGAAATGCTGTTAAAACATGAATTAATTGAACATTCTACTGTTTGACACCTTGGGTTTCGCCCATAGTGATAGTTCCCAAAAAGGACAATTGAGGTGCCGTACGCCACTGTGTTGACATGCCCCAAGCTAACAAGACAATTGAGAGATAGAGAGACATCACGGTGCGCACATTGCAGATAAGAATACACAGCTGGATGGTGCCAAAGTCTTTTCTCGTCTCGATCTGAACAAGGGTATCAAAGGCATCAACTTGAACTAGAGGAAAACTGCAGGTATATTACCAACTTTTCAACCCGTATTCATTTGTTTAGCTATAAAAGAGTACGTTTTGGGGTGTCGTCAGCTGCAGAACTTTTTCAAGATGTAATTCACTGCATAATAGAGCCTTTTTTTAAATTTGCTTTTAACTATCGTGATGATATACTGGTATTTAGGGCCTATCGAAAAGAACATGACAAAGCCCTTACACAAGTATGCCACTTGCTGGCTGATGCCAGTCTCACTTTGAATGCAGAAAAGTGTGGGTTTCACAAATCAAAACTGAAAACTCTGTGGGCATATTTTCTCTGAAAAAGGGATGACATCAAATTTGGTTAAAGTACAAGCCTTATTATACACTACTCTGCCACAGATGTGACCATGCTGCGATCCTTATTGGCATGGACAGATAATGGTCCAGGTATATTCATGATTTTGCCACAGTCAGTGCCCCAATGAGAGATTTGACAAAAAAAAAATTCTTTGTTCCAGTGATCACCTGTATGTGACTGAAGCTTCAAGAAAAACAAAAGTGCAATTTCAAATGCTATTGAAATTGCCCATTTTGATCCAAGATCTCATACTGAGATTGTAGTAGACGCCATCCTATTGGCGTTGGGTGCGATCCTTGCCTAGCACAGTGGACACGATAACGCCCAAAGGCACATCGTGGTTTATGCAAGCCAGAGTCTGTCGCAGACCGAGTGTGCTTATACCCAACCTGAGAAAGAAATTCTACTTGTGGTGTGGGCTTGTGAACACTTCCATGTATTTCTATACGGGAAACAATTCACCCTTGTCACTGACCACCAAGCTTTCCTTACTATTTTTGGGAATCTCAAAGTCAAGATTCGCTCTCGCATCAAGAGGTGATGGTTGCGAAGACTATGACTACACTACTGTGCATAGACCAAGGAAAGATAAGAATCCCACTGACTACTTTGCTCGAGTGCCAGTACAGTGTCACAGTATAACTACTAAAGTGGCTGAGGCCTATGTTAACTTTATAGTCAAGTTAAACTACCTGCAGCTCCGTCAGTGGAGCAAATTATTGCTGCTTCAAATACATATTGAGATGTGTGTGCTCTCAAAGTCATTATTGGCAAGCAATCCTGGAAGAAACACACTTTACCTCGTACGGATGAGTTTGATTACTAAAAGTTTGAAAATGTGAACAAGGAACTCTCTGTCACATAAAAAGGCATTATATCAGCAAAATCTAGAATTGTCATTCGAGAGAATCTGTGACAACAAGTAATTGAAATAGCCCCTGAGGGTCACGGAGAATTGCTGTCATCAAGAGAGCTCTTTGAAACAGAGTGTGGTTTCGTGGCCTTGATGGAAGAGTGGAAGGAGAATAAAAAGCTTTTCATTTGTGCAAATGCTTCTTTACTAAAACGATGCAGCATCCATTAGTTATGTCTGATCTCATCAAACATTGTGGGAGAGGATTGCAGTTGATTTATTTGGACCCCTTAACAATGGACATCATCTAATGGTAGTTGTTGATGAATACTCACGTTTTCCCCCGGTGGAAGACTTGACGTCAACCACACATGACAAAATCATTGGGACATTAAATGACATTTGTGCAGCGTGGGATGTCCCCTCCATTCCTATGTCCAACAATGGCCAACCATTCAACAGCCAAGAGTTTAAATAGTTTCTCACTAACATGAATCTCAAACATCATGAATGTACCCCTCTCTGGTCACAGGGCAGAGGCGTTGTTTAACGTTTCATGGGAACCCTAAAGAGAGTAGTTCCTGCGCACTCCGCTAAAAGGAAGCTACTCAAATCATCTCTATTTTCAGCCCTACATGCCTACAGATCAACTCCCCATTCCACTACAGGTGAAAGCCCTGCCACCTTGATGTTTGGGAGAGCCATGAGAACCAAATTGCTGCAATGGACCACTCATAGGTTGACAGATGCGGATGAGATCCATATGACAGATTCTTTCCACAAGTCCAGAATGAAGACCTATGCTGATTAACAATGATATGCTTGGAAAACAGTTTTCAAAGAAGGGGACCGGGTCTTGGTTAAGCAAAAACAGAAAAACATTTCTGATGCTCCGTTTGATGCTGAACCCCTTAGGGTTGTGACGACCAAAGGACATATGGTGACTGCTCGGCGTTCCAGAAAGTCCATCTCAAGAGATTTGTCACACTCCAAACACCTACCTCAATGTTCATTGGCTGTAGATGTCATAAATTAGACTTGTCCACCTAAAAGTCTGGAGAGCCAACCTCCTATGCCTAACTCTGCATTCCCAATGCCTGAGACAGCCCTCGCTCCTGGGCTTCATCAACCTCACAGGACTAGGTCTGGAAGAATGGTTCAAGCACCACCACGACTCCCTGAGGAACTATGATGTATATGTGTACAAATTATAGTTTTTATTTAACAGAGGAACTGTAGTGTCTTGTAAATATGTATAGCGGGATCCTTGTGGTCACCGATGGACTCTGTTGAATAATAACGGTATTTTTTGGGTGTTTCGGGGTGTGTTTAATAAACTTCATGATGCAACGTGCACAGTTAGTTTAGGGTTGCACTATGATGAATAAAGACGTGCACTACAGAGCTCTTGTGTGGCATGGTCATTTGCATGCTATTTGGCTTGGGCAGCCGCTACACTACTGTACACAAAAACAAAAGGCAAAATCATTGTCCAAAGGCTAAAACAATATATTAATAAATATAACCAATGACCATTCTCCTACTAAGCTCAATTTTCAAGCATACCTACAATTAATTCAAACAGTCCCTCTTTCAAAAATCTGCTATCCTCTTCTCTTAAACATTCTTTCTCCTCCCATTCTTCTGCTTCCTCCCAAAGCCACCATGAGAAAGGAATCATTTGCACACCATAGGGTGCACTATCACCTTTGCTTCATGTAAACTCTACCTATAACCTGAATCCATAGTTCAGACCTGCTATCTCTTTCTGATCAAAGCTTCCCAAATCCTTGGCAGTAACCCCATCCTTTCGTAGCCACAACCATTAACAACCACACCCATGTTACCAGAAGCCAGATTGGATTTTTTGACAATGCAGCATGATATACAACAAACCTTCTTTTGATACACAATCTGCAAAAGAGAAACCTTACTATCAAAGTTGATATTTTACTTTACCTGCTACTTAGACTTATTCTGTTCTTCCACTTTTAGAGGAACATTGAACTTTTCTCGCATGTCTTCGGGATGTGCTTGACTCATGATCACTCAGTTTATCAATCCTTCATGGTGCTGAAGTTCAACATCTGGGCAGATCGTTCCAACACCCAACCTGCTTCTGAATTCTTAGACTCGCTGCACTCTGTTAACAACTGGCAACCCTCCTCAGCACCTTACCACACAGTATCACTGTGAGACCTGGGATCCCTGGATGGCTGAGGTAGTTACCTTAGGCCAAGTAGGGACCCGCGTTCCAATGTCAGGGAAAGGAAGGTCACCTTCTTAGATAGCCCCGCTCACCCCCTCGGTAGCTTGGCATGAGCAGCCAGGCTTATCTTCAAGGCAAATGTGTAAAGTAATCGCAACCACGCTCACAATAATCCAACGATGACACCACAAATAGACTCCACACGAGTTTTATAAAACAAGTATAAACTTTATGCATGAAGATATACAATAAGACCACATGATATAAAACCAACATATGAGGTGTAATATTTCTCCTGGCTGGTTGTTAGGCCAGCCAGCCCTTGTAAGTTATGGCGATGTCAATGAGCACTTCTAAATATTCTCCTGTATTCCTAATTTAATGTCATACAGTTTGTAATGCTAGAAACAGGCACTTTTGCAATGTAACAATACTGTAATGCGTAACGTAGAAATCCGACACTCTGCAATGAAAAGAATGCAATGCGTAACGCAACAATTAGGCACTTTGCAAGATCAAATAATGCAATGCATAATACAACCACCAGATATGTTGTTCTGCAAAAATAAGGCAATGCGTATACACTAATCAGGTAATTCGTTATGCAGGAAGAATGGAATGCACAATACGCTAATCGGGTAGATCGTTATTCAGAAACAATGCAATGCCTCATATGACAATCAGATAGTTCGTTATGCAGATAAAAATGCCATGCATCATACACTAATCAGGAAGTTCGGCATGCAGGAATAATGCAATGCGTAATACTCTAATCAGGTACTCTGTTATACAGAAATGATGCAATGTGTAATACGACAGTCAGGTACTCCGTTCTTCAGAAATGGAATAATGCGTAATACACTCAGGCCCCGATCAGAGGGCCTTAGGCGGTCTCTCCGCCTCTCCCTCTGACTTGCAGGCAGCCTCTCACAATTGCCCCCAACACAGTACGATGTAATCCCAAAGTGCAGCTTTGCACTCTGGCCCCTGTACCGCCACTCCTTTGGCAATACAGGCTGCGACACGAGCCGAAGCAGAGGCTCGCGCTGCCAACACTAGAGAGAGTCCGAGAGTGTTTCCCTCCGTGCCCCGCCCCAGGAGTCGATCCACGTTACCTGGGGGGCGCGAACTCGCTCTCCTCTCCTCGTCCAGCGGCTGGGCCTCCAATGCAGCTTTGCAAAATGGCAACGGCGGCTCGGGCCGGAAACTCAGCTCCTCCGGGACTGCCGGTCCAGGCTGCTTCAGTTATGAAGATCTCAGGCTGCCACAAAGCACACGCACAGAGCGTAGCTGAGTCTTCCTTCACTCCAGGTGCATGATCACTGGGCACTCCATACACAAGTCTCAGGCTGCACGAAGATCACGGGCACAGCGCCGCTGAAACTCACGTTACTCCGGTTCACACTAAGACCTCACGAAGGTCTCCAGGGGCACAACGCACACACTCACAGCGGCGATGAGACTCACTTGGATTACGGTGCACACGGTAACAAGGCAAATCGTCATGAAAGTCTCACGGTGCACAACGCACATGCACACATTGTCAATGAGACTCACTTGGATTCCGGTGCACACGATCACTGGACAATCCTCACAAAGGGGTTCAGGCTGCACAAAGCACATGCACACTGCGTCGCTGATCCTTGCTTGGACTCAAGGTACCCCCGATCACAGGCCGATCCTCTTGAAGGTCTCAGGCTGCACAAAGCACGCAAACACAGTGACACTGCGACTCATTTGGATGCCAGGCGCCTACAATCACAGGCAGTTCTTACGAGGGTCTCAGGCTGCAACTGGCATGCTCACACAGTGCCGCTGAGACTCTCCTGGAAACTTTTATGTTCCTTTGTTTTCAAAGAGGGAGCCAGCTCACCTCAGGCCCTTGGGGATAGTTACTTCAGGATACAGCACACAGCAAAGTCCTTCAAGCAGGGGGACACAGCACACCGCAATGTCCCTTTAGCCTTTCCTTGGTTGAAACAGCAAACTGCAGGCCAGCCCAAGAACACACAGCAAGGGCAGTCCTATCCTTCAGTCTCTTCTGTTGTTTCTTCCTTGGCAAAGGTCCACTTGACCACGAAGTAGCTCCATTCTTGTTCACACTTGGTCAAGCCATTCTCCAAAGTTCAGGAGCTTCAGCTTTGATAGTTATACCCCTCAATGGCTTTGAAGTCTTTGTGCTTCCGGGGGCTCTGACCTCTGTTCAAACCAGTTCTGGGTGCCTCCCTGCCAGTGACACCTTTCTTCCTTTGATTAGTGGGGGTCTGGATTCTCAATCACTCCGCAGGAGATGGGACAATTGTTTTATAGCAGCAGCCCTGGCCTCTTCACCTCTAGGGGCTTCTCCTCCCCCTACACTCCAGATGCAGGTCAGCCTGTGGCTGTCAGACCTCCTCCCCTGGGTGGGTCAAGACATTCCCCAGATCCTATCGCTTTCAAATCCAGACAGTCAATCCACAGCCAGGCAGAGACACACAGAAATGTCAGAGCACAAAAACGCAGCCACTTCTAAAAGAGGGGCTTCTGAACACAAAATGCAAAAACCACCTACATAAAAAGATGTGTTATTAAATTGTGAGTTCAGGCATACTAAACTTCACCTTTCCATCTTAAGCCTTTGGGAATATAGGCTGGAAAACATATTACCCAGCCTTCCCATTCTGTCCTATGGGCAAGATGGCCTTTCAACAGTGAAAAACAAAATGGAGATTATTTCACTGTCAGGACATGACACACTCCTTAGTACATGTCCTACCTTTCACATGCATTACACCATGTCCAGGGGGTACCCCAGACCTACCATAGCGGTGTCTGACGTGTACAGAAAGGGAAGGGTAAGGTCTGGCAAGTGAGTGCACTTGACAGAACAACATTACAGTTTCACAAACTGCGCGCATGCCCTGCAATGGCAGGCCTGAGTTCCCTTTTTATGGCTACTTGTGTGGGTGGCACAAATAGTGCTGCATGCCCACTAGTAGCATTTGCATTACCAGCCCTGGCACACATAGTGCACTTTACTAAGGACTTTACGAGTAAGGCAAATATACCAATCATGGACAACCAATTACCATTACTTTATACAGGGAACACTTACACTTTGGCACTGGTTAGCAGTGGCAAAGTGTCCAAAGCAGCTAAGTTTTCAACACAATGTCAGAAAAAAGGTCTAGGGGGAAAGCAACAAGTTTGGGGAATAGGCTAAAAAGGGCCAAGTCCTGCAATCACTATTCGCAATGGTTTATTGCCATGGACAGCATAGATATTCTTTTATTCTCCCCTGAGATCGCAACAAATGAATAATTAAGTTTATTTAAGAACAATAATTGCAAGCTGCAAGTGTTTTAAGTGTCAGACTTGAACTTGAACATGCATATATTATTAAGTATAATAGATTACAGACAAATATATGTCTCAATTACAGTAACCAGAAATACTTTCTTTATTTGCCCATAATCTTTTCACTGTTGCCACGCAAATGCATGCATTTCACATATGACTGAGTATTTAAATTGAAATAACATTGGTTATAGCTCTAAATTGAATTTCCCACCATTAACAAGTATAATAACTAAGGGGCAGATGTACAAAACGTTTGTATGTACAAAAATGGCCCGATTAATGTACAAATGACCAATTGCGATTTGGTAATCTGTTACTAAATTGCAATTAGAGTTTTCGATTCGGTGTTAGGAAGGGACGTGTTTAGGGTATCCCTTCCTAAGAACAAATTGCAGTAGCATGTGGGAATGTTTTGTGACCGAAATGCGGTCTCAATATATTTGCAATTTACCACCAGCTTCAAGTTGGTAGTAATCCATTTGCAAATGGGAAGTGGCCCCAATGGGCCCCTTCCCCTTTGTGAATGGTTGTAATAAAAAAATATTGAGAGCAGACAGAGGTCCTACGGACCACAACCTACCTTCTATTTGAAGCACATTCCATTTTCAGGCAAGGAAAACGGACTACATTTAAAAAAAAAATTGCTTTATTGAAAAGTAATCTCAGACAAGGTGGTATTCTGACCCCTGCAGGCCATCATCCCTATGATTTTTCCGGTGCCCAAATGGTCGCAAACCAAGACCTACATCATTATTATTCATGAGGTAGGTGTATTTGCAACCCACTGGGAATCGCAAAATGTGTAATACACACATTTGTACATAGGTGTTTGGGATTACCAAACAGCGAATCGCAAGAACTCGCTATTTGATAATCGCAAATAAGTACCTACATACATCTGGCCCTAATTTACAGGACTAGGGGTATTCGTAGTGATTGAAATAAAATGGGTAGCTATGCAAAGCACATAGCTGCTCATAGTTAAACAAAGAAAAATAGTGAAGGTACACACTAATGGGGTCTGCTGCTACTTAGCAGCCATCCAACCAATTCCTTACTTTGTGCTCCCGTCTTAAGCTCTTAATTTCCTTAGCCACAGGTTGAAAAACACCAAATCCACCCACAGGCAGTTGCCCCAGCGCATTATTCATGTTCTTTCTTCTGTAGGAAGAATGTCCCCACTTTGCCACACATGTAAACTTGCACTCTTCCTATCATCCCTGCTACCTGTCGCACTGTCCTGGCAGCCCTCCCTACCACCAACAAATCTTGCTTTGAGGGTAAAACTACTGCATTGCCATTTCATGTTGCTGAGTTGCAGACCCAGTGGTAGATTCACAAACATTGCGCGCTGGTTTAGCGTCATAAAAGTGATGCTAACCAGCACAAAATGTGTTTGTTCCTAATTTATTTACCAGTGCAAAACTTGTTTTACACTGGGAGGTACTCTAAAAGTAATGCAAAGAAGCGCGAAGCACTGCTGTGCACTACTTAGCGTCAAGGGGGAGTTACATGGGTGATACATGGGCGTTCCCTTGCAACAACCCATGCCTTTTGACAGAAAAACCTATTTACAAGCAAGAGTAGGCAGGGTTTAGCACCAAAAGTTAAGACCAATTTAAAAGGAGGCATTAAAAGTAGAAATGTTTCATTTCTCCTTTATTTTCTGACTCTGCATCTGTGCTGCACTGTGCAGCACACATACAAAGTAGCAAAAGTTGTCAAGTGTGTTTAAGCATAGTATTTTGTACTGGAAGGGTACCCTTCCAGTACAAAACCTATGGTAGAGTCAAGTACGCACCCAAGCACTATGGAGCTAACATATGTACCTGGCGCATGCCAGCTAAAATCTGCGGCAGAACTAAGCAGAGGGGAGGAGAGAGCAATAACTCTGTAGATAAGGCATTCTCCTGCTTCCTCCCTGTCACTCAACGCACCTTTTTTGGCTGCTGTGTTGCGTTCTGTGGTGTTTTAAGAATCTGGGCCCTAGAGACATCTGGGAGCGGTACATAACAGAGAAGTGCAGGGCACTCATACTTTGCTAAAAATGGAAAACTCTGGCTACTGCTGTAACTGAAAATTCTCACGCATGCATCCATTTTAGGATATGGACACCCTTTAACACAACATGTTTAAGTTGCTGTATATTTGGAAGAAATGACCATTGTAAAATTGAACCAGCAATTGGAAGAGGAAGAAAAATGACCCGAAGTGCTACTGATGCCACTTCCAAGTTGGAGTGCATTAGGGCAGCAAAAGAGAGGAAGGTGAGGAAACCGACAATGAAACAAGACTCATGCGCAAGTGGTAGAGACACTTTAAGGCTTGGGCATACTGGGCAATCGCCCAGGGCCCCCACCTTCAAAGGGGTCCCCTGGGAAGGTAAACTTTCTCTCTTTCTAGCTCACCTCTATCTATTTCCATTCCTCAATCTCTCTCCTCTCCGCCTAACTCTGAATCTGTGCCCAGTGGCAGTTTAAGGATTTTTGTGAGACTTGGAATGACATATTACAACTGATTTTTTTGTGAACCCTGTTTCGGAAAGAGTGTTTGGTATCATGAGGGCTTCAATTTGCTGAAAATGGGTTGTATATTTATGAATGGGGCACCATAATATGTCTTGCCCAAGGTCCCCAAAATCCTTACGACAACACTGGCAAGAGGTCAAAAGCAGAGAGGACAGGTCAACTGAAGGAAGGAAGGAGTAGACACCAGGGCTGGACTCACTGCAAGGAGAAGGGAACTCAGCAGAACCTCCAGGCACAGTGAGTGTTTTTGAACTGTGCATCCTGCAGGAGTAGAGTGCTGTTATCCCTGGGGCCATTATCCAACATACAGGCTTTGTACCGGCAGTCCTTCAAGATATTAATATACACGCAAACCACCAGTGGCAAGCGTATAACACGGTTCGGAAGCTGGGGTTTTTCAAGTCCAAATATATTCACGATCTCACATTAAAGCCAAGGGTGGAACACACAACGAGGGGATTTGTAAGGTCCCCACCTGACCGTTTGGAAAAGGTCACTGGGAATTGGGGAATATGTTTTCTTGAATAACAACCCAAACTAATGTGTGACCTGTGTTTCTCGCAAGGAAACTGGAAGTAAACCCTCCTGCGAGTAAAGGGATGAATCAAAGTGATCAAGTAAGGCTAAACCAAAAGATAGCGAAATAAGAGAAAATGCAGAACAAGAGGAGTACTGGGGCTTAGAAAGAAGTACAACCCTTAGCCTTCTGGGGAGGAAGTCCCTTAAACAAATTGAGAGAACGTAACTATGGATATTGGACATTGAAATAAAGCGTGTTCAAACTTTTTCCGTCCACATCCTTTCACACACACACACACATTAATAAACCAATTTTCAAAGTATAGTCTGCTTGTCCATCCTGTCTGAAGCATTGGTGCACTGGTATTCGTGTGTTGCAGTGGTAAATGTGATCTCCGGTCTATGGTTATTCTAGTGTGTAGTGCCTGGTATTTGTTGCCTACTTTTGTTCCTACAGTCATGCAAGTAGATAACTTTTTGGATTGTGACACGTACTGTAAGTTGGATCGCAGCTTCCAGTAATTCAAGGGTATTCAGACCTTGCTCATCCATCCATTCATCACACCACCAAACAGGATACCCCAATAGTTGAAGAAATGTTTTTCTTCATTTGGTTTGGGAATGCTTGTTACGTGTGCAGGAACAATGCAATTTATCACAAATACCATTCATCCGTATGTCCTTCATACTTGGAATGCATTCTTTATACTGTTAGTATGAATAGTGTGAATTTCTTGGTCATTCGAGGGAGTCATTAGAGGCTTTCAGACTTTGTCCTTCTCTCTTCTTTTAAATCTTCAATAAATGCAATAAGGTCTGCAGTGTATCTTGTTCAGACACACAGGTTTATCTTTTTCAAAATGAAACTGTCCTCTTGAATTGCGGTGGCAACAATGGAATACAGTCGCATTTGCAGCTCTGCATGACACTAAGGGGCCCATCAGGATGGCAGGCGGATTGCCACCGCCCGTATGGAGGTGGCGATCTGCCCCCCATTCTCCACCACCTACCTAACATTTCCCCCCCCCATATTACGATGGCGGTGGGGACCCAGGCGGACGGAAAGACCGTCTGCCGGTTTTCCACCGGTAGACAATCCGCCCGATTGCTTACTGGATGGAAAAGGCCAGCAATATGGTGGCGGTGCCTTGCAGGCACCGCCATCCATATTAGGATGATGGGGTGAATTGCCTTTCCATGGCGGAGACTCCGCCATGGAAAGGCATGCGGTCTTTTCTTTGCGGGCCCCCAGGGGGTTGGGGGGGGTTGGTGGCTGCATTTGGGGGGTAACCATGGTACCCCTCAACATTTGCATGCACCAGGTGGCAGGCACTGCGCGGTGCCTGTCACGTTGTGCATGCGAATGCACCACATGCAGTTTTTACATTGCGGCAGGTGCTGCTTGCAGAACTACCCACCACAATGTAAAATATGCGTGATGCGCCTGCCAGTGTGGTTGGCGCATCGTAATCAGCACAGTCGGACCACCGCACCCCTGGCGGGTGGCCACGCATCCCGTTACGTATTGTAATGGTGCCCTAAATGTTTAGCCTTTATCCATTTTGATCACATTTTGTCTGCAGTTCCTCAATAGCACACATATGATCCGATGGTTCATTTGCTTGTGCTTTATAATGTACACCAGCATGACGATGTATTTTATTTGCAATATCTGGCAGCATAATTGTGTGCATTTTAGAAGTTTCTCTTTTAGGTTGAGATGCTGGCTTTGCATTTTGTTTCTCGTTTGGACATCTCATGTGGACACAGTTATCTCGCTATCAGCCATCAGGTACTCAAGTTGCCCAAAAACTAAAGTTAACATGTGCGTCAGTAAACTCTGGATTACCTGCTGAAGCAACCTGTTGCCTGATCTTTTTGGACGATATTTCTTTGCCACTCACCCTTTGCATGGAGCAGGAAATACTATGTGCCTTCTCCACTTCTCCTACATATGAAAGTATATCAAATCAGAAGTGTCATCTAGAATTGTCTTTCAGTTTTATTGTGTCAGTATTCAGTAATGTTATCATTTTCTGATCAGTTGAGGAGAGGACAAAAAAGATATGTTATTATAAATAAATGACCACGTTTACAGATTTTGTAAATCAAGGCACAGCATATTTGCTGTAGGGAAAAAACACATTGGGGCTTATGTACAAGGACTTGACGCCACCGTAGCATAACTTTTTTGATGTCATGGCGGCTATTTTTTTATCGCCTTTTTTACAAGTTGTCATTTACTTTTTAAGATCGGCACTTCTGTTAGCGGGAGTTAACGAAAATAAGATGCAAAGTAGGCGTTCTCGTGCAAAAACTGCCGCAAACCCCACTTCGTGATATTTACAAGGAATTTCTTGTATGGTGCAAAACCAAAAAATCTGCCTCTAACTACAGTTAGAGGCAGTTTTTTAAGACCAGAAAATAGCTGGTCCTTAAAATTGGTGCAAACACTTGGGGTCTCATTTCAGAAGGTTTTAGTGCTGGACAGCACCACAAGGAATGTTGCTGCACCACCCTGCGACAAAACTACAGGGCAGGAATGCACACCATCAATAAGACAGGGCACATTCCTGGGCCTCATTCATGAAAAGTGTTGCATTGCTGTGACAAAACAGCGTTGCAACACTTTTCACTACGCCCTTCTTGCGACACCATGGATGCGCTGTATTCACTGTACAGCACTCCATGTCGCAATTAATGACAGATATGTCTGGAATAAGCCACCCTATCTTTTTCCCCTAAGTTGGTGCATAATGGCTGCCATGCGCCAACGCAGCCACCCTTGCGCCATGGTGCATGGCTGACTGTGTTGCGGAGTTGATTGATGTTGTGGCTCTATCTCTTCTCGAGATGCCTGCAGGTGGGGCTGGACTAGTGGAGGGCAGGAGTGAACCAGTTGGTCTTCTTGGAGTGTTGTTTGCATGGTCTTTTCGTGAGGGGTGCCAGGGTGTACGCGTAGTTAGAGATCCATTGGTTGAGGTTGCGCGCTGCGGTGTTGGTGTCTGTAAGCGGTGGCGGAGTGGTTGTGCTGAGGGAGTTGACGGGAAGTTCTTTGGTGGCCTTGATCCAGACGCAACAGGGGCAATGATGGAGATGGTGTACAGTGGGCGTGGTGAAGGCATGATGTAAACAATGATGGTCAGTACAGGAGAGTCCTTTGGTGAGGCTGTAGTTGATGTGTTCCCTGGTGGAGAAGACAGGCTCGAAGTTGTGTCAGGCTATGTGGGTGGCTGCAGTGACTAACTGCTTGAGTACGATGTTGGCAAGGTTCCCCATGAAGGTGAGCGAAAGCTGTTATCGCCCACATCTGCATTTGTTTCTCAGGACCAACTGTTGTATAATATTTCAATTTCCCTGGTTTGTGTTGGAATGATGCCCTGTGACGTATACAACACTAGCCCAGAGTGACAGCAGGGTAATGCAATTACTGCATTATCTCTTTTTTCAATGCAGTTCTCGCTTCCTATTGTATATACAGCAACAGTTAGGAGATGTGTTCAGCACCATGGAAAACTATCTCAAATCGTGTGTTCGAGGCCATGCCCAACAGGAAGAACATTGTAATTTCCTGCCCACTCCACTGACATGCACAATACAAGTAAATGCCTACTTGCGAAGTTCAAAAACTAAGGGGAAAATGTATTTACACTTTGCACAGGATTTGCGCCACAAAGGTGATGCAAACTCACTGAGAATTTTTGTATTGTGATTTCCTTTCCAACACACATCCTGACATGTTTTGAAAAGTAGCCCAAAAATAATGCAAAGTAGCACTATCTTTTACTTTGCTTCAAGAATTATCCAAAGGTTGTACATGGGCATTCCATGGTTTTTGACAAAAAATCCCTATCTAATAGCATTAGGGTACAGGGTTTTGCCCCAAAATTAAACATCCTTGAGGCAGGTGTAAAGTTTGAGAAAAGTTTTCTATTCTCTAAACTTTATCAACTTTACATAAGTGTTGCACTGCACAGCACATGTACAAAGTGGGAAAAGTGTTAAACTATGTCAAAAGCACAGTATTTTGTTCTGGAAAGTAGCCTTCCAATACAAAACATATGCATGACATAATTCGCACCCTTGCACTGTATGCAATGGTGTGTTTATTGGCACTACGCCGCCTAAAGTGTGCCAGGGAAAGAAACTGCTCCATAAGGCGCTGCTCTGTTCTCTCCCTTTCACCCAACTCAGTGCAGCAACTTTCATTGATGCTCTGTGTGATAACTTACTATGAGCATATTATCAAGCATGGAGTTAAAATTATCGCCGCTTTAGCGGCAGAAAACTTCCGCTAAAGCGGCGATAATGGGCTTGATAATATGCCCCTGTGAATTCCCATAGAAGCCCATGTTCTGGTGTGAACTGGGGCTTCTATTGGAATTCTCAAGGGCATATTATCAAGCCCATTATCGCCGCTTTAGCTGCTGTTTTCTGCCGCTAAAGCGGGATAATTTTAACTCTGTTTCTTGATAATATGCCCCTTAATTTGTCCCTTTATTTGTGTAACTTACACAAATGTACTGAAACTTATATGTATATATGAGTACTTGACAGGCTCTGTAATATGTATAATCGGCATATGCACCTTTTTCCAGGCATACGCCTGAGCCTTCATCTATACACGAGGAGTTACTGCTATAGAAGAACGAAAACCGATTTTCAAATGTAGCCCTAATCTTCTTCCCTCAAGCATAAACATACTCAGGGGCTTAGCCCTAACGATGTTCTACGATTCTGCTTCTCCTTTGAGGCAGAATATGGCTCAGTGGCTCAGTTTAGATGGAGAGATGGGACCAGCGACGTATCATGCTATACAATCTAGGGGAGTATTATAAACGTGATACTCTTTAATATTGACAATACTACATGTATTAGCCAGAGGCTTTCCTATATTAAACATATTAAGTGGTTTAGTTAATTTTATCTCAGTATCCTAGTGTAGGCTACCATGATTTACAACAGCAGGTTGCTAGGCCGGGGCTCAGTATTCCTGATATGATGGACTCTAGCGTGCCAAAGAAGTATTGACAGGTACGTGATTCCCAGTTTTCATACCATTTCACACTTACAAAATATATAAAGGAATGTTTCGAAGTTTGCACAACTGATTACCATATATTGTTTTCAATTTTACATTTTGTATTCCTATCACGTAAATTCTAGTGTCAAGCTCTCTTCAGAAACTAGACATAGCTACCCAATAAACTTGACCAGGAGTGCTGATTTTTTATCTCCCAAGCTCATGCTAATAAGTGTGGTAAACCAGCCACCCCAGGGGGCACACTGACTTCCTGAGAACTCTTAGGTTAATATTGATACTCTAAGCACCTAGGTGGCTCTTACTCGCCCCTCTTTGTGATAGGGGTTTTAGGGCAGGAGTGTAGATTTGCAGTGCTACAGTGCAGGTCCAGCATTTACATTGTCTGTACCTCACTGTTCACAAGGGTAATTTGCATGGCTTTTGGACACCTGCTCCAGCCTCACATTACCTGAAGAGGGGTGTTGCAGGTGACCCAGTGTAGCTTGAGCACAGTCCGTCCTTCACAGAAACACCCATGGACCTAAGGCCTTTGTCAGGGCTGGGGATCCCTGCCTATTTAGGCAGTCATACCATGCAACAATGAGGTCTAAAGCTCTCACCTTACCAAGGAGATTTTTCCTTTATAAACCGTATATTCAGGTGGATCAGAAATCATGACTATCTGGCGGGAAGCTCCCTTTTGTAGTCATACATTCGTCAAGGTAGGGAACCTGTACATGACCTGTCTCGTCCTATATTACACCATCGCTGACATTATTATCTCTTCAAGTAATCTAAAAGTCGATATTTCAAAATCAGATAAAATATCACATTGGTAAGAATTGCAAATAAAATCCAGAATATGCAGCAAATGTGTTCCATAAAGGAAAATCCGTAATCTAAATTTACGAAATTTGGGCCTAAAAGGGAATTTAATTTCAGCAAGCAAGGTGAGGCGCCAGTTTCAGAAACCCAAATGAAGAGTTCTGAAGAGAGAAAAAGAATGCATAGGCATGAAGCTTTAGTGCTCAAGGAGTGGACATTTAGCATTCCCAGTGCCGGGGCATGACAGAGACTCTCTCAGCTCTAGGAACATTTTTAACCAATCTTTGTCCCATGTAAGCGGATCATGCAAATCTTTGTTCATTAGCCGCTGTTAGAGTCGGGGATCTCTGGTTGGCGCAAGGTTGCCCTTGTGTCAAGCAGGAACCCTCTCCTCCACGTCAGGGCGCAGGATAACCCCTCGCGAATGACCCTTGCTCACCCTCTAGGTGCGTGGCGTGAGCAGCCAAGGCGATTCCTCAGGCGTTGTTGGTTAAGCACTTACAATCACACACACAGTAAATACATCAATCCCCCCAGAAACAGACACCAGACTTGGATATATATAAAAATACGCTTCTTTATGTAAAAATAGGTATATATATCTCAGCAGACTTATCACAAGACCAATAACGTTTTCGCTATGCCACCAGGTTCTAAAGCAGGCAAATGTTCTTTGTTCGTAGCTTCAACTGGAGACTTTGTAGTCTCTCGCAAATGTTACTTGTAGTTTCCAGTACTCACAGAGTTCGTCTCCTGCGAACGGGGAAATAAGGCGTTGCGGGCCCCGAGCCCGATACTGGAACTTCTTTCGTGATGTGGAGAGTCGGCACAGGTCGGTGCGACTCTCAGCTTGGGAAGTGTTCTTGGGTCCTCAATCAGCAGGTGTGGGCAAGTAGGCAGGCGCGGCCAGCGACCCTCAGCACGGCGGTGCAGGGGGGTCTCCACAGCGGGGGCGGCGCGGCCTGAGATGTCCGGGGATAGCGAAGCGGGGTCGCAGGGCACGGTCAGTGCAGCTGGATGACCCGGCGTAGATCACAGTCGTCGGACGGCTTCCGGTGGGAGGGGTGATAGCGCGGTCAGCGCGCTCCAGTAGCAGGCGGTGACAGGGATGCAGGCGGCCTGGCCCGGGGACAGAGAGCGACTCTGGACGGAGCGGGGCTCTCACGGGTTTGAGGCAGGCAAGCTTCTGAGTGTCACGGCCCTAGGAGGGGCGATGAGGGGCGCAGTCTCTTTCCAGCGGGATGCACACACGGCTCGAATTGGAGGACGAGCAAAAGCACAGAGAACCCACTGGTCCTGGGGTTCAGTTCAGGGGGCAAGCTCAGATCAAGCCCTTGGAGAATGTTCAAGCACAAAGTAGCAAAGTCTTTTCAGTAAGTCTCTTCCTCTCCTTTCTCAGCAAGGCAAGCAGCAGGCCAGCTCCTCCAGCGTCTTCTTCTCCTTCTAGTCGGGCAGAGGTTCTTTGTGGTAAACAGGATTCTGCTTTCTTAGGAGCCAGGCTCCTACTTTTATACCATGATTCTTTTGTTCTTTAGCGCCAGGGGGCCTAGGCCTGGCTCAGTCCAGTTCTGGAGCACTTTGTTATGGTGACTCTGCTCTTTCCTTTCAGCAGCAGGGCAGAGACATCAGCCGCTCCACAGGGGGCGGCGCCAGCTTTGTGGTGGCAGAGCACAGGTCTATTCAAGAGTCAAGGTGTACTCCTCCCACCCATCCAGGTGTCACCTCTCTACCCACCACCTGGCAGCCAACCTGTCTCTGGGGAACCCCCCACCCTGCTCCTTACTGTTGCCAGGCAGAACACACACACACAGCAGAGGCGGACTGAGATGGTCAGGTCAGTAAATACTAACTTTCTATAAGTAGTATTTACAAACCCAGGATATTAAAATAAACTTGACTACAAGAAGTATTTTATTATTCTGAGTTCAGGCATACTAAACTTGACACTCTACCATGCTCTCTGAGTCCACTGGGGTCACAGCGTTGGCGTGATCCCAGCAGCCCATTCTGGCCTATGGAGAGCAGGTAGCCTTCAATAGTGAAAAACGACAAGGGCTGTAATTCACTACTAAGACATGCCACACACATCAGGGCATGTCCTACCTTATGCCTACAATGCACCCTGCCCTTGGGCCTTCTAGAGGGGTGGCTAATATGTAGGTAAGGGAAGGTTTAGGGACTGGCAAGTGGGGGCACTTGCGCAGTCGGCGCGACGGTCCCGGACCGCGCACAGGGTCTGCGGTGGCAGACCCTAGACACATTTTACAAGGCCGCTTCTGTGGGTGGCGCAACCAGCGCTGCAAGCCCACCAGCAGCATTGGCGTTCACAAGCCCTGGCACCCCTGGTGCACTTTACTGGGGACTGACAGTGAATCCAACAAACCAATCATGAACATCAATTACAGGTACACTTTACCTAGGGAGCACTTGCACTGCGGCACGGATTAGCCGTGGCGCAGTGCCCTGAGCGGACAACACCAGCAAAACAGTCGAGGCACACCATCAAAAAGTGGAAGGGAAACTCACGCCAAGGTGCCAGGTCTAACACGTGTCCCCTCCAGCTGAAATGTGGGGAGAACTACCCTTGCCCAGGGGGTTCCTCGTCACTAAGGCGGAAATACCTGGACAGACCGTCAGCGTTGGCGTGATCTGTACCAGGACGGTGTTCCACCGTAAAGTCCATACCCTGTAGGGAGATGGACCACTTCAACAGCTTCGGGTTCTCACCCCTCATTTGCATCAACCATCTGAGGGGCCTGTGGTCCGTCTGAACCAGGAAGTGAGACCCAAACAAGTAGGGTCTTAGCTTCTTCAGCGCCCAGACCACAGCAAATGCTTCTCGCTCAATTGCACTCCACCTACTTTCCCGTGGAAGTAACCTCCTACTGATGAAGGCTACGGGTTGGTCCCAGCCCTCCTCAGTCATCTGTGAGAGAACAGCCCCTACACCATGCTCTGAAGCGTCTGTCTGCACTAGGAATTCCCTGGAGAAGTCAGGGGCCAAGAGCACGGGCGCCGTGCACATGGCAGTCTTCAGGGTGTCGAAAGCTTTCTGACAGGTGTCAGTCCAAATCACGTTCCTGGGCTGCTTCTTGGAAGTCAGCTCTGTCAAGGGGGCAACAATCGTTCCATAGCCCTTGACAAACCTCCTGTAGTACCCAGTGAGCCCCAGGAAGGCCCTCACTGCGGTCTGCGTCTGGGGGGGTTCCCAAGCCAGGATGGTCTCAATTTTGGGTTGCAAGGGTGCCACCTTGCCACTCCCCACTTGGTGTCCCAAGTACACCACGGAACTCTGCCCGATCTGGCACTTGCTTGCCTTGATCGTGAGGCCTGCTCGGCGCAGAGCCATCAACACTTCCCAGAGGTGGCGCAGGTGTTCGGGCCAGGTGGCACTGAACACTGCGATGTCATCCAGGTAGGCGGCACTGAACGCATCCAGCCCAACCAGTACCTGGTTGACCAACCTCTGAAAGGTGGCAGGGGCATTCTTCATTCCAAATGGCATGACTCGGAACTGGAAGTGCCCATCTGGTGTAGAGAATGCTGACCTCTCTTTGGCCCCATCGGTCAAGGCGATCTGCCAGTACCCAGACGTGAAATCAAACGTGCTGAGGAACCGGGCAGCCCCCAGCCGATCAATGAGCTCATCAGCTCTGGGGATGGGGTGCGCGTCAGTCTTCGTTACTGAATTGAGTCCTCTGTAGTCCACACAGAACCGGAGTTCAGGTGTGGCTCCCGGCGCAGCAGCTTTGGGGACCAAGACCACGGGGCTGGACCAAGGACTGCTGGAGGACTCAACCACCCCTAGCGCAAGCATTTTGGAGACCTCCTCCTTAATGCAAGCTCTGACCCTGTCAGTTACCCTGTAAGCCTTGTGCTTCACAGGTAAGCTGTCTCCTGTGTCCACATCATGGACGCACCAATCCGTGACACCAGGAACCAGGGAGAATCGGTCGGAAAACTGTCCCAGCAAGTGGCGGCAATCTTCCTGTTGTTCGGGCGTCAGGGTGGGTGAGAGGTTAACTCCATCCACTGACCCATCTTTCTCCGAGGCCACTAAGAGGTCAGGAAGAGGCTCGGTCTCCTCTTCCATTCCATCATCAGTGGCCAGCAGCATGCCCACTTCGGTCCTCTCTAAGTGGGGCTTAAGGCGGTTAACATGTAGGACCCTCAAAGGGTTCCTGGGAGTCTGCATGTCCACCAAGTAGGTGATAGGACTTTTGCGCTCCACAACCTCAAATAGACCTGTCCACTTATCCTGAAGTGCACAAGGCTCCACTGGGGCCAAGACCCACACCTTTTGTCTAGGTTGAAGCTCTACCAGAGTGGCATTCCGGTCGTACCACCGCTTCATCTCCTCCTGGCTGGCTTCCAGATTTGCCTCAGCAAGTTGCCTGAAACGCCGAGTCTGGTTTCGGAAGGCCAGCATGTAACTATATACATTCTGGGGAGGTTTCCTGGGAGATTGCTCCCAGCCTTCCTTTACCAAACTCAGAGGTCCTCTTACCGGGTGACCATACAGAAGCTCAAAGGGGCTGAATCCTAGAGACTTCTGTGGCACCTCTCGGTAAGCGAAGAGCAGGCATGGCAAGAGGACGTCCCACTTACGCCTCATTGGACCGTCCAGGCCCATGATCATGCCTTTGAGGGTTCGGTTGAATCTTTCAACCAACCCATTTCCTTGGGGGTGGTAAGGAGTGGTGAACTTGTAAGTTACCCCACACTCCTTCCACAGGGATTTCATATACGTGGATATGAAATTGGTCCCCCTGTCGCTCACCACCTCTAGAGGGAATCCCACTCGGGAGAAAATTCCCATCAGCGCCCGTCCCACCACGGGGGCCGTCACTGTCCTCAGAGGGATGGCTTCAGGGTACCGGGTGGCGTGGTCCACCAAGACCAGGATGAACCTGTTGCCCAGGGCTGTCTTGGGGTCCAGAGGCCCCACAATATCAATACCCACTCGTTGGAATGGCGTACCGACCACAGGGAAAGGTTGCAGAGGAGCCTTGTGCTTCCCTACGCTCTTACCACTTGCCTGGCAAGTCTGACAGGTTCTGCAGTAGGAATCTGAATTCTTGTGCATTTGGGGCCAGTAAAAGTGGGTGACAAGCCTGTCATAGGTCTTGTCCATCCCCAAATGTCCTGCTAAAGGCACATCGTGAGCCAGCCCCAGTAGGAAGGTTCTGAACTTCTGGGGTACCACCAGCACACGGGCTGACCCAGGTTCAGCAGCCTTAGGCTCGGAATACAGGAGGTCACTCTCCCAGTATACGTAGTGTGTTTTGGCCTGAACACCGTTGGCCTGGTCTGCAGCCTGTTGCCGCATACCCACGGCCCATATTTCTTAGTGTTAGAGGGCAGGTAGGTTACAGGGACCATCTCACTGTCTCCTAGCGAGACTAGGGTCATCTGCCCGGGACCCCCACCCTCCTGGACTGCTACCTCCTCCCCAAAGTTAACACTAGCTACTTGCCGGGGTGGAGCACCAGTGGGTGCGGTCTTACCAAACAGGCGACACTTAGGATCAGAGGCAATGTGACCCGGGTCACCACACCTATAACAATTGAAGGGCCCCTTTGGAACAGGTCTACCTGTCGGGGCCCCGTTCTGCTGCGGGGGTGGGGGAGGCTGAGAACCCTTCTGCTGGTTCCCTTGGGAATTACTTTGGGGGCCTTTTTGGAACCCCTTCTGTTTACCCCTGTCCCCCCCACTCTTCTGCTGGGGACCCTGCCCACCTTTGGCGGAGTCTCCCACTTGACCCTTGTGGACCCTGGTGCTGAGCCAGCGGTCCGCCGCCTCAGCAAGCTTCCTCGGGTTGGACAGCTTGCTATCAATTAGGTGCTGGCGTAGCTCAGGAAAACATTGACTGGACAAGTGCTCCCATGCAATTAAATCAAGCAGCCCTTGATAATCATTCACTTTGCTACCCTTCACCCAACCATCCAGCGCTCGGCAGAAAAAGGTCACATACTCCACATACGTACTCTCAGGGATCTTCTTGGTCTCCCTGAACCTCTGTCTATATAGCTCAGGAGTTAACCCATACCTTGTCATTAAAGCTTCCTTCATATGGGGGTATGAGGCTTGGAGATCTAAGGGCAAATCTAACAGTGTGTCACGCCCTTCAGCAAGGAACCTTCCCCACAACCCCGCTCCCCAGTCTTTCTCAGGGACCCGGTGTGAAGACATGGCCACCTCATAGGCTCTAAACCACTGCCCTATGTCATCCTTTCTAAAATACTCCTTTACTACATCTTTGGGGATGTACACCTTGGACTCTACCTGCACTGGTGGAGTGCTGCCACCAGAAGGAGCGGTGTCCAAACTTTTCGCCTTCAGCTCCAACTCCTTCAATCTGATATCATGATCCATTTGGCGTTGTTGTGCCTCCAGGGCCAACTTCTGCTTTTCCATTTCCATTTGTCCTGCCAACTTTGCCATCTCCATTGCATGCACCCTGTCTGCTGCCCTGTCTGCCAGCTCCTCTGGCGACCGGACTCTGCTGGGCTCCTCAAGGTTGTCGGGTGGAACGATGTCCCCCGCATTCCGTGGGTCTCGTGACTCCTTCCAGGCTCTCAACGCCTTGGTGTACTGGTTCTTCCTCTTGAATCCAGCATGGGGAACTCGGAATTTTACACTGTAGCCTTTCAATTGCTCCATCGAGTAGCCTTCCAGTCTCTCCCAATCCACCTCATCCATTCCAGAAATCACAGAGAGTGCTCTTACAGCGGAGAGTGAGCTAGGCATGGTTGCAGTAATGGCAGATGACTCAACAAAGTTCAACAAATAAAAACCGGTGGCTGCGTTATTTGGTCTGCTCTCACTATCTGGTGATTAATAATTCACTGTATGTAAACTACAAGTGCAAATCCGAAGTCCCACCCGCTGCCAACAATGTTAGAGTCGGGGATCTCTGGTTGGCGCAAGGTTGCCCTTGTGTCAAGCAGGAACCCTCTCCTCCACGTCAGGGCGCAGGATAACCCCTCGCGAATGACCCTTGCTCACCCTCTAGGTGCGTGGCGTGAGCAGCCAAGGCGATTCCTCAGGCGTTGTTGGTTAAGCACTTACAATCACACACACAGTAAATACATCAATCCCCCCAGAAACGGACACCAGACTTGGATATATATAAAAATACGCTTCTTTATGTAAAAATAGGTATATATATCTCAGCAGACTTATCACAAGACCAATAACATTTTCGCTATGCCACCAGGTTGTAAAGCAGGCAAATGTTCTTTGTTCGTAGCTTCAACTGGAGACTTTGTAGTCTCTCGCAAATGTTACTTGTAGTTTCCAGTACTCACAGAGTTCGTCTCCTGCGAACGGGGAAATAAGGCGTTGCGGGCCCCGAGCCCGATACTGGAACTTCTTTCGTGATGTGGAGAGTCGGCACAGGCCGGTGCGACTCTCAGCTTGGGAAGTGTTCTTGGGTCCTCAATCAGCAGGTGTGGGCAAGTAGGCAGGCGCGGCCAGCGACCCTCAGCACGGCGGTGCAGGGGGGTCTCCACAGCGGGGGCGGTGCGGCCTGAGATGTCCGGGGATAGCGAAGCGGTGTCGCAGGGCGCGGTCAGTGCAGCTGGATGACCCGGCGTAGATCACAGTCGTCGGACGGCTTCCGGCGGGAGGGGTGATAGCGCGGTCAGCGCGCTCCAGTAGCAGGCGGTGACAGGGATGCAGGCAGCCTGGCCCGGGGACAGAGAGCGACTCTGGACGGAGCGGGGCTCTCACGGGTTTGAGGCAGGCAAGCTTCTGAGTGTCACGGCCCTAGGAGGGGCGATGAGGGGCGCAGTCTCTTTCCAGCGGGATGCACACACGGCTCGAATTGGAGGACGAGCAAAAGCACAGAGAACCCACTGGTCCTGGGGTTCAGTTCAGGGGGCAAGCTCAGATCAAGCCCTTGGAGAATGTTCAAGCACAAAGTAGCAAAGTCTTTTCAGTAAGTCTCTTCCTCTCCTTTCTCAGCAAGGCAAGCAGCAGGCCAGCTCCTCCAGCGTCTTCTTCTCCTTCTAGTCGGGCAGAGGTTCTTTGTGGTAAACAGGATTCTGCTTTCTTAGGAGCCAGGCTCCTACTTTTATACCATGATTCTTTTGTTCTTTAGCGCCAGGGGGCCTAGGCCTGGCTCAGTCCAGTTCTGGAGTACTTTGTTATGGTGACTCTGCTCTTTCCTTTCAGCAGCAGGGCAGAGACATCAGCCGCTCCACAGGGGGCGGCGCCAGCTTTGTGGTGGCAGAGCACAGGTCTATTCAAGAGTCAAGGTGTACTCCTCCCACCCATCCAGGTGTCACCTCTCTACCCACCACCTGGCAGCCAACCTGTCTCTGGGGATCCCCCCACCCTGCTCCTTACTGTTGCCAGGCAGAACACACACACACAGCAGAGGCGGACTGAGATGGTCAGGTCAGTAAATACTAACTTTCTATAAGTAGTATTTACAAACCCAGGATATTAAAATAAACTTGACTACAAGAAGTATTTTATTATTCTGAGTTCAGGCATACTAAACTTGACACTCTACCATGCTCTCTGAGTCCACTGGGGTCACAGCGTTGGCGTGATCCCAGCAGCCCATTCTGGCCTATGGAGAGCAGGTAGCCTTCAATAGTGAAAAACGACAAGGGCTGTAATTCACTACTAAGACATGCCACACACATCAGGGCATGTCCTACCTTATGCCTACAATGCACCCTGCCCTTGGGCCTACCAGAGGGGTGGCTAATATGTAGGTAAGGGAAGGTTTAGGGACTGGCAAGTGGGGGCACTTGCGCAGTCGGCGCGACGGTCCCGGACCGCGCACAGGGTCTGCGGTGGCAGACCCTAGACACATTTTACAAGGCCGCTTCTGTGGGTGGCGCAACCAGCGCTGCAAGCCCACCAGCAGCATTGGCGTTCACAAGCCCTGGCACCCCTGGTGCACTTTACTGGGGACTGACAGTGAATCCAACAAACCAATCATGAACATCAATTACAGGTACACTTTACCTAGGGAGCACTTGCACTGCGGCACGGATTAGCCGTGGCGCAGTGCCCTGAGTGGACAACACCAGCAAAACAGTCGAGGCACACCATCAAAAAGTGGAAGGGAAACTCACGCCAAGGTGCCAGGTCTAACAGCCGCTGTAAAGGCTTGGCCAGTAGAGAAAAGTTGGTTATCCACTGTCTACAGCAGCCCACAATTCCCAAAATCATTCTGATTTCCATTTCTATTTAATTGGATTCATTCTTAAAATTGCAATAATTCTCCAATGCAACACATTCCTTGTTCCTTTTCAACGAGAGGTCCTAAATAAAGGACCTCGTTTTGACAGTATTGCAACTTATGCCCTTTCTCAGCCAAATGATATAATAAGGCAATTGTATCCTTTTTGCAGGTTTCTTGTGCACTTGATGCCACAAGTAGGTCATCAATATATTCTACAAGAACTGGGTTGCAGGGAATCTGAAAGGTCTCAAGATTCTTTTTTAAGATATGATGAAAGATAGATGGGCTTTCTGTATACCCTTGTGGGACTTGGCACCATGCCAAAACTCTGTTTTGAAATTTAAATAGAACAGGAATTGACTGCCCTCATTATGGGATTTAAAGGAATGCCTGGCAGAGCTTCACTACTGTGAACCACTCAGTGTTACAGGGATTCTGAAACTATATTGTAGCTGGATTTGGTACCAAGAGACATGGGATGATTGTACTGTAAAACAAATGTAAGTCCTACACAATTCTGTATTAGCTGTTTGGCTTCTTTTATTACAATCACAACAATCTGTTAAGGTCCCTATTTCAATTATGTTGTTGATGGTACCTCACAAACCGACACCACAAAACCTTAGCAGACAAGTAAAAATATCTAAAACCAAAAAGATGCAGGGCGACAGACCTGCTGGATAGCACCTCACTGTTGTCCTGAAAATGAACCTTTGAGAATCGTGCACACTGCTCAAGCACCTGTCACCCTTTGGTGCCACTGAGTACAGATTATAATACAAATTAAACAAAAGAAGGTGCACCGAAGAAAGTAAATCTAGTCCATAATGATTTCTTCAAATGGTTTCTTTATTCCAAAATTCATATTCAATCATAAAACCGGCCAACACGTTTCATTCCCAAAATGAAACTTGAGGAACTTCATCAGGGCTGTAACAAATAACATAGAAAACATGTAAGATACAAAGAATAACTGGCGGACATGACTAATAACTTGTACAATTACAACATAAACACTAACATAACTTCCTGATGTACATCTTTACAGTATTTATAAATGTGTCTGAACTGTTTGAGACCTCCAGACGACTGGAAGCACCACAGAGGATGTGGGCTGATGTTCAAGGCGTGTAAACCTGAGGTTTGTGGGGTTCCCGGAGGGGGTCGAAGCTGCTGAATCAGAACTGTTTTTTGAGAAGATCACAGTGCTCTGGCACCCTGGCTGCCCCTGGGTGCACACTCGAGGGCAATAATAGCAAAAGTGCTCAACTACCGAGACAGGGATGTGATCCTGCAGGCAGTCCACAGGGCGGATGATCCCAAGTGCGAAAATTATGTCATCCTCGTTTTCCCAGATTATACCCAGAAAGTGAAGCACCTACAGCAGTCCTTTATGGCTGTTAAACAGCAATAAAAGTCCAAGGGATTATGTTGCATGCTGCTGTTCCTGACCCACCTGAAGGTACTTCAATGGGTTTGGGATCACTTCTTTGGTAGCCCATATGAGGCGTGGAGTTGGATGGAGAAAAACTGAGCATGGGGCCCTAGCAGAGATGAGAGACTCATCAGAAACCTGGAGTCAGGGGTGGTGCGGGCCCAGATCCCAGGGGCAGTGGACCCGGGGGAGTCAAGAAGACACGCAGACACGCGTAGATTGTTTTGCACCAAAATTATATCCTGGATGTTGAAAGTCGGAACATCGAGAGGAAGGATGCTAGGGCCCTTTTGTTCACAGTAACATTTGGAGCAACAGAGGACTTGGCTACCTCTTCAGGGGGTGGACTTCCGAGCATCCCTACTGGAACTGCATGATGGCCACCATGGGATGCAAGCGCTGAGGATGCATCAGCCCGCTAGTGGAACATCTGAGGGCCTGATAGCAAATGTGGGATGGGCTCTGGTAGTGGAGGGGTCAGATTTGCAGGGATCCTTACGACCCATCCCCGCGACTGAGACATGTGACGCAGACGTATGGGGAAAGTACAGTGAGCTGCAGGCCTTTCACATGCAACTTCTGCAACCCCCCAATCCTGGTGTCTGTCTACCGTAACCAGCTCTTGAGACTATTATCTCACATCCCAGCTTCTCTTCTTTGATATATTGTTTTATTATTTATTGTACATCCTACAAGTTGTGACCATTAGAGGTTTATTAGGTTTATTAAAGTGGTTACCTGGGTGGCTCTGAGCCCTTCTATTGCTAGTTTAGCAGCTGAAGGTGTGGGCGCAGAGCAGAGCCCCTCACGTTAAGTGCATAATAGTCACTTGTATGCCATGTTACTGTTTAAGCTATGGTTAAGACAAGGAGGGATTTGATTACATCTACTTGATAGGTGAGACAAAATTGAGTGTTTACCACATGGAAGGAGGGTGGGGTGGGACGTTTGATTGTTCGTTGGTAGTGAAATGCAGCACAGGGCAGATTGTGGTGTCTGGGAAGGTGTGGTGTGATTGAGTGTTGGGTTGGGAAATTGGGAGGGCCTCCCTAGCCGTGCTGCCATGGGGTCCTACTGCAGCGAGACAGTGCAGAGTGGCAGACCCCATAACAACGGTTATATGGAACGTGTGTGGCCTAAACACCTTTGCTTTGTGGTAAAGAACCCATACATTGCTTAGGCGCCATAACATGTGCATTTTCGTTTTCGATTACTTATTGCAAGACAGATGTGGAGGGATGGATGGAAAGGAGATTTGTCTGTTGAATGTCTACACTCCTAACACCATGTCAGGGAGTTTTATGCCCTTGTCAGAGATCTGCTACTACCCTATATAGGCAAACCCCTGCTATGGGCAGGAGACTTCAATTGTGTCCTAGACAGACAGAAGGATAAGCATCCTCCAAAAATGGGGACAAAGCCACTGATGACTGCTGAGTTCTGGGACGCTGTGGCACACCTAAATCATGTAGATATTTGGAAAGCCTAACATCCCAAGCATAAAGAGTTAGTGCACGACACCTACACAATAGTTTCCTGGTGATGGGGGAGGTGGTGCGATAGGTGGGGGAGATGCGGTATTTGATGCGTTATCTCTTGTGCCATGCCCCACTATTGTTGAAGGAGGTGCGTACCACAGTCTAGGGTACAGCTCTGGAGACACCGACCTGAAGCACTTCATGATGGTGCATTTCAGGAGGGCCAGTGAGAGGGAATGGAGTGGTACTTCGAGTGGAACTGGCACTCTGCTGGTGCTAGGGGTTTGGAGTGAGATGCACTTAAAGTGGTGACCCGCAGGGAGTGCCTCTCCTGAGTTTGTTGCACCCATAGACAACTGTAGGCACATCTGGAGGAGGATGAGAAATTACTGGAAGCACTGCAGCACAATGTCCTTGGATGCATCAGAGGATACATGCAAACAGTAGAGGCTCGACAGGCACTACGGGATACCTGGGACCGCCTAGATTACTTTTTGAGGTAGAATTTTTTGCAGCGATTGCACCAGGAAGGTGATAGGTCTGGACAGCTTATGTTCAGGCTGCTAAATAGTGTGATGGATGGAAGCCAGTGGACAGATGGGGATGCCAGACGCTGGGGGATCAATAAGAGGGAGATGCTTTTATTCCTTTGCAGAAGCAAGAGGATTCTTTAACCTTGGCCCAGGGCAATTTTTGCACTACTCAAAGATCTCTCATCAATACAACACAATAAGTATACCAATGTCAAATTCGGCAAGCAAATACTTTTTAGGTAAAATAATAGAACACACCAAAAAACACTATATCGTTAGTTCAGTAGCAGTGTTTTACTCTTTTTTTTCCAGAAGAATTGTATATGGCTGTCAAAAAAGTTTATTAGCAAAATAGAAAAGGTGACTCTCTTTTTTTTTTTTTTTAAACTTTTTTTATTAAAATCGGGGCAAGCGGTCCGCTTGGCAGAGTATACAACATTACAAAACAATTCACAAATTAAAGTATCAGATAGATCGGGCAGAGCAGAGGTACAAAAGTCAGAGTTAGAGATCAGAAAAATATTGCTTATAATGAAGCAGGTCTAATATGCGTTAGTCATAGTAAACAAAAAAAAAAAAAAAAAAAAACCCAAAAGGGAAAAGTTCTAAGGAAGTAATAAGCTTCAATCCTTCCCTCGTCGCTCGCCTCTACAGCTCCTTCAAATAAATGAGGACCCCCAGATTCTATCTATCTTTTGAAGAGATTTAACACCTCTAATCTCTCTGCTTAAATTACCTCTTAGCCAAGGTGGTCTTAACTTCCCCGATTTCAGATTGTATTATTTCTCAGCTTTTCTCAGTCGCCTCCGCAGCTTGTTTATTCGTAGTAGGCAACTGTATTATTGCTACCAATTTTCGTTGGGAGAGGATTCTAACATGTTTTTAGCTAAAGTGACTGATCCAAACTATTTCAAGCGGGTAAAATTCAAGACCATTAGAGATACCGTTAAAATATGGCAACTCATTTTGGCAAAATGTAATACGACCCTTTTCCATCCTCAATTACCTTTATGGGCTAACCCTGGTCTTCCAGGGATATTCCACGATGGGACATTTTTAGTGTGGAAAGTGGCTGGAATAGAGACACTTGGTGATTTATACGGTAATGATGGCCTTCTGGCTTTTGAGACACTAAGAACACTATATAAACTATCTGAAACTTCACGTTTTAAATATATTCAAATACATGACTACTTAATACGCAAAATGAAGTTACTAAATATAATAGACTCAGATATTTGGAAATGTTTCTATTCTAGCAAGGTCAGATCACTCATCAGTTTTGGATATAGTGTCTTAAGCTCCTTTAAACTAGACGACTGTGGGAAAATAGCGGAAAAATGGAGCTCGCGATTGGGCCTAAGTATTACTGCTAATCAGATCTCCTCTTCGCTCTGTAATATAAATCGCTCTGTTCACTCTTCTAGTCTGAGATTACAGCAATATAAAACTATTTGCCAGCTATATTATACTCCAGAAAGAATTTCAAAATGGCCCAACAATGGCTCTAACACCGAGCGGACAAGATGTCCTAAATGTGACCTTTTAGCTGCAAATCTGGAACATATGCTATTTATGTGCCCTAGACTTGCGGAATTTTGGTCCAAAATTAGCCAAGGTATGGCCCAGATTCTGTCACAACCAATAACACTCAACATTACTAATGTACTACTCGGAATTCCGATCTTAAGCAATTCATCAGCAGTCCCACAAGTAGCTCTGAGTAACATTTTGATTGGATGTGCTAGACTGATTATTGCACGGTCATGGATCACAAGAAATCCACCGCATGAGATGGAGTGGTGGTTTCTCGTCAAAGAAATTTATATCATAGAAAAGGTGACTCTCATGAATTAAATGCAATAGAGTAACAAAGTGAAGTCATAAGTGAGATATGTACATGGCACATACAAGTAACAAAAATAATAATTCCTGTTAGGTAAAATGGTTACTAAAAGCTAAGCAATTGGGCCACCCAACGGAACCAATTGTAGATTATATTATCAACACCCAGGTTCTGAGGGGCACAGGGTCACCTCATTATCCTAAATCATTCTGGATATAGGCTCCAGCAGAGGCATTATGTTGCACCTCTATGCAGCGAAAGAGATGGACCGCTGTGATAGAATGATAAGGGGGCAACACTATCGGAGGATGACCTAGTTGACCCACTGATGGACTGGGAGTGGGACAAAGCCTGCACACAAGTAAAGGAAGTGGGAAGTAATGCCAGATTCAAATTAACGCAATTTCATTTCTTGCACCACACATACCTCACTCCCCAGAGACTGCATAAACTCTACCCTGAATAGCACAGGGAGTGTCCGAGATGCCTCACGAGCCCAGCAACCTTTCTGCATATGACCTGGACCTGCTCAGTGCTGGGAGGTAGTTAGCATGCAGCGGTGGAGATGCTTGGGGGATTACAGCAATCAACCTGGAGGTCACACCCAGACATTGCTTGCTTGATCTACCCCTGGTCCTGTGGGCTGGCATGAAAATCTGCAACCGTTTCGTATCTCTGGGGTTTCTTTTAGCAAGGAGGCACATATCGGTAAACTGGACGGCAGCCGTGCCGCTAATTATAGACAAATGAGCGGGGGGATCTATGCAGATGGGCCTTAGCAGATTAAACAAGTTTATGCATGGTTAGAACAGATAAAAATGTGGAGTGAGACCAGGAAATGTGGGTGGAGATGGTTTACAATTTGACTGTCCCTATGCATTGTTTTGTGCCTTCAGTGGTGGGCTGGGATGGACCCTCTGGGATCATTACTTGAAGTCTGGTTGCATAGCACCACATAGGAGGTAGAGAATATGCGGGGTGTGCGGAAGGGGCTTAACGGGCAGAAAACCATGAGGTGAGCCATGCAGGTGACTCCACGCTTTACCTTTACAATACCGGGGGGTGACTCATGGTACTCTTCACAGGGGGAAGGAACAGTTAAGGACAATGACTTTCGGACAAGGGACTGCCCCTGATGTCACCTCCTGTTACCTATGGAATTTTCTACCTGTCACAGCTGCCAGTGTTTGGTATATTTTTCTATATTTCTTTTTCCCTCCCCTTTATTGATTTGCTTGTTGAATGACATTTTTGCTTACCAATATAAAGTTTTTAATACAAATGCAGAATATGCAGTAAATGTGTTCCCTAAAGGAAAATACATAATCTAAATTATTGAAGTTTGGGACAAAAAGAGCAATTAATTTCAGCAAGCAAGTCAAGACGTCTGTTTCAGAAACCCAAATGAAGACTTCTGCTGTGAAAATAAGAATGAGCAGGCATGAAGCCTTAGGACGCAAGCAGAAGAGCTTCAGCTGGGACGATCCTTCCAACCTCTGTTAAAGTCAGCAGGCTTCTCTAAGATCTGCCTCCTAACTTCTGAAGCAAGGTCTCTGTAACTAGTCTAAGGAACACAGGTTATTATATTACTTTCCCCACTCCTGTGAACTAGTCAGTCTTCAGTAAACTTTGGGAGCAGTTAAATTCCCCAGTTTCTCATGTCTTAACTATGACACAACCATGTCCTGTGGTTTAGACATTTCTTCCCTCAAGTCATACTTCCTGTCATTTCCTCTCCTCCCAGCGAGAACCTCACTATCAGTTGCCTAATACATAACAAATGCCTATTCACTAGCTTACGGTAGGCTTCGAGAAAATTACAGCATCTACAATGGGAAGAAAGAGGAAAACATCTTGTACAAAACAACATTTCAAAGCGAAACCTCTTAACCTTCAAAATGGCAGCAGTATTTAAGCTAACTTAATTCATTACAACATATGAATTAGTGTGTTTGCTATAATGCCTAAATATGATTGCATGCTACAAGTTTTACATTAAGTTTGTGTACGTTATTTGACATTGAACTTAGCACTTTACAATTAAATGCATTTCATTTGCAAAATTAGGAAATCTGCTCTATCACTAGTACTCTTCTCTTCCATGGCTTATAGGCTCTTGAAGCACTACAATCCATAGGCTTTATTGGTTTGAAAAGACAACCCATGACCTAGAAAATCTACTTGTCAATATTGAACATACAGAGAAACTAAATGGTTACAATGTTTTTCTATTTCGCTTTCTGCTTGTACCAGCAGAAATGGTGAAGATGAAACTAAACGTGATTTATTTTTCTTTTAATTGAATCAGTACATTTGGACAAATTGACATGAATATGTGAAATTATAATAACCACTCTGTTATTTCCCAGGGATCACCACGGTCCTCACTATGACCACGTTGAGCATCAGTGCCCGCCACTCATTCCCTAAGGTGTCCTACGCCACTGCCATGGATTGGTTCATTGCTGTGTGCTTTGCCTTCGTCTTCTCTGCACTCATCGAGTTTGCAGCCGTCAACTACTTCTCCACTCTTCAGGACCAGAAAGAGATAAGGAAGAAAACACTAATGGGAAACCTGGCTGCCTCAGCATTGCCTGATGAAGCTCAATATGAAACAACTTTGGTAAAGATGGTTTATTATTGTGCATAATGTGAGAAGAGGAGAATGTTATTTTCTATATCATAAGGTCATCTGCAAAGAAATGATAGCAAGTTAACTTTTCAATTTAATTTGAGTCGCTCAAACACCTGCCCGATACAGACTTAATCTAGGCAATGGTCATATGCCACCAAATAAGTCAAAAATCAGAGGCCCACATAATTAGTAAAATGGGGGAAGTATTTAATGGTGCTGCATTACCTGTCTTTTTAAGATTATTAGTTGGGAATGGGGAATAATTGTGGGAATGTATCATACCTTATGCAGGCCAAAATGGAATAGAACAAAATAATTGGTATGTTGTACTATAATATAATACAGTTAGATAATTACATATAGGGCCACTTGCATCAAGGAAAAAAACAGTCGCAAATGGGCAGATGCACAGAATATGCCCCTTTACGACCGGAAATTTTGCATTTGGGATGCATCATTCCAAATGAAAAAATCACAATTTAAGTAATCGCAAAATTTGCAATTACTTAATTTGCGATTGCATTTAAGGAATCGCAAATTGCGATTCCTTAAATGTAATGCATTAACCAGTAAAAATTAGCAATTTCGCAAATAGGAATTGCAGATTACCGTCAATCTCAAGTTGATGGTAATTTGCGATTTCTTTGAAAAATGCATTAAAGTCCATTTTTCAAAGTCCCATGTTACACCCACACATGCCCTTGGGGCATGTGGGTGTGCAAGATGTGGATAAATTGAAATTTCTGGGGTGCAACAGAGTGTCCTTTTGGCACCCTTGAAATTGCATGCACAATTTGTGAGTACCTATTGGGTACTCGCAAATTGTGCATGAAATTCCTAATTATTCCTGTGGGCCTCCAGGCCCATAGGAATTAATGGGAAGCAATTCCTTAATTGTGACTCGCAATTAAGGAATGTGCAGGAATCGCAAATTTGTTTGCGATTCCTACCTGCATAGGCAATAGCGATTCTTTAATTGCAAACCTTAAAAATCTCAATTAAAAAAATCGCTATTGACTAGTTTGATGCATGTGCACCATAGTATTTGCAAATGCGCATGTGCAATCTGCTATTTATTATAATTTTTGTGTGAGCAAAGGGTCATGACTCACCGAAGGCAAAGTTTTTTATTGTCCATGATGAGGGTGA
Organism: Triturus cristatus; assembly: GCF_964204655.1. Taxonomy (NCBI): domain Eukaryota; kingdom Metazoa; phylum Chordata; class Amphibia; order Caudata; family Salamandridae; genus Triturus; species Triturus cristatus. The sequence goes on from NC_140590.1 coordinate 874,196,828, forward strand.
TAAACAGTACATTACACTTGGCGCATCTACATATATGACATGTTCTCCATCTGTTAACATGATTAATTTATGGAATAAATAAGACCAAGCAGTAACCCCCCTCAACCTCTACCACAGACAGTTGAATCAATGAAAAAAACCTTAACCTTACACAACAAATCAAGCTTTAATAACAGCAAAATACTCTTCAACAGCATCAACAAATTCTCTAACCTCTCAGCTGTAATAACATTATTCCCTCACTGTAACTCTGTGACAACCTTGAAACTTATTCCACAACAAGATTGCCAAAATCTAGTGAAATTTTAAACCCCAGCCCAAGGCAACTGACTTCTTCAAGCAATACAATGACCCCGATACCAGCACAGACATGCGACTAACTGAAAGGAGCCAACTCGCCCCACGCTGTATACCGCCTCTTTCAGAAACTCGGTCCACTCAAGGGCCTCAACTGACCCATGTCTTCAGCACATCTTCAACCTAGGAAAATCGAGAATCAGCCACATACTCACTACCTAGTTCAACACCTCAATTACCATGGTCACTTTCCTGTGGACTGGAAACACACAGAAGTCAACGCCCTACTAAATAATCCATCAGCAGTCCCCAGCAAACTCAACAACTACAGACTGAAGTCCCTGCTCCCATTCCCAGGCAAAGTATTAGAAAAAGTCATCAACTAACAACTTTTCTCAAATCTGGAATGGAATCTCCTACTCAGCTCCTCCCCATCTGGCTGCAAACACAGCACAGAGACAGCCCTCTATGTGGCTACTGATGACATCCAAGCCCTACTCCACCGGGGAGAGACTGCAGCACTAATCCTCCTAGACCTCTCGGCAGCCTTTGATGCAGTCTCCCACAACACACTAATCACACGGCTGCACAACATAGGCATCCAAGGAGCCACATGTACATGGATCGCCTCTTTCCTCCCTGGAAGAACACAAAAGAACCCCCTCACCTCCGAACTCAAGTAAATCATATGTGGAGTATCACAAGGAAACTCAGCACCACCCTCTTCTGCACCCACATGACACCTCTGGCCAACATCGCCACTACCCACTGACTCAACATCATCTCCTACGCCAAAGACACAAAACTCATCATCTTCCTCTCTGAAGACACCACCATCACCAAAACCAACGTGCACAACTGCTTGACAGACTTCGCCAACTGGATGAAGGACAACTGCCTGAAGCTTAACTTGGACAAGACTGAGGCACTGATTTTTTAAAACAAAAGATCTCCATGGGATGCATCCTGGTGTCCCTCAGACCTCGACCTACTCCTTCTGCCACTCACCATGATAAGAACCTTGGCATCATTCTGGATAACAAGCCAACGATGATGACACAGGTTAACTCTGTCTCTTCCTCCTGCTTCTTCATCCTCTACATGCTTTCTCAGATATTCAAATGGCTACCCCTAAGCTCAAGACGCATCATCACCCAGACCCTCATCTCCAGCCGACTGGACTATGGCAAAGCTCTCTACAAAGGGATTGCAGCTCACCTCCTCTGATGACCATAGACCATACGGAGTGCCACAGCCAGACTTGTTCTGGACCTCCCTAGACGAACCCATATCACCCCCTGTCTCAGGGAACTCCACTGGCTCTGAGTACAGAATAGATGCCAGTTCAAGCTCCTGGCCCATGCATACAAGGCCCTACATGACTGTGGACTTGCCTACCTGTCTACTTGAACCACTGCCTGAGCTTCAATCAGCTCACCAAAAACCTCCTCTCCGAGTATTTTTCTCTAACCCTCACCCCTGCTTCCCTCGTAGTAGATAAGAATGTCACTCCTTCTCCTACCTAGCAGCAAAGACATGGCACAAGCTACCCTTTTATCTATGGAGCTCCCTATCTATTTCAGAGTTCCGAATGTCCCTGAAGACCTGGCTATTCAGCAAATCAACTGGTCCTTGGTAGTGCCTGGATACCCTCTTGGGTGACAAGAAGCACTCTACAAATCTGCTGATTGATTAATTGATTGATTTAACCCGTGGGATGATGGTATTTCTTTAGCTAAGGATGTGTGTGGCTTTGTTTTGCAGTTTTATATATATATTTTAAACAAATCTCCACAAAACCTTTCAAAATAGTGCTCTTTTTTGGTTAGCTCTATCCTGTAAAGTTTTGGGGTGGTGGCTCAGTGAACTAATGTGTCCACTGCAGGGGCCTGTGTTCAACGTCATGGTCACAAGTTCAAATCCCGGCTCGCTCACTCAACCTTCCATCCATCTGAGGTTGATAAAATGAGTACCATTGAGTTTGGTAACAACAAACAACTGTTATTCAGCGCTAAGATGCCTACGGGTGAAAGTGCACTTTACAAATGCACATGTTCTGTTATGTGCGGGAAGACAAAAAGGGGTGGGTCCTAAAGTGCAACATCACCATGCGTTTTCCATATACTTTTTTAAAACGCGATATCACCAAAACCGCAAAATTGCCATGTGTTTTCCATAGACTGTTTTGGAAAGCGAAAAGGCAAAAACTGATGAATGGAATTTCACCAGATTTGGCAAGAAGTTAGATCTTGGTCAAAAAAGCAAGCTTCTGTGAATTAATGTGAATTGGTCAGTAGTTTTTGAGAAACTGAGGGTAAATAAAAAAAGAAACTTTTTTTTTTATATTAGTTGGATCCCTGGGTTGGGCAGGGCCCTGGGGTCAATAAATGAAGTTATTTGAGGAGGGCATGCGCATGGGGCCACCACTCCCCCAGCTGATTTCTGCCCCAGGGACCCCATCCCCTGGGGTTCAGTGAGTAATTTAAAGGGGAAGGCAGTGCGCAGCCCCTCTCCCTCAGCCGATTATGGACCTGGGGACCCCATCCCTTAAAGTCTGCTTCAAGGTGGTATTACTTTTTACCGTAAAGTCCAGTCTGGCTATCTTAGAATGGGTTGTGCATCAAAATAAATGATTGTTTGCGCTGATCCAGTCATTTAATGACCCAAATACTGCTTCATTCTTGGAAAATGACACAAGCAAAGCATTTTTATGCATTGAAAAAAGGCATCGTCCAAGTACATAATACCATTTGCGTTGGAAAGGAAACACCATTGCGCCACTCTGTATTACTTTCGATGGCATCAAGTTGAAGTGCACACAGACTCTGCCCTCAAACACAAACCTGTGGCCTTGTAGTAGCCCATTTGGCAAAGCTCACAGCCTTTAATTTTTAACACAAAACCATACACACAACTCAGTAAATAAGATATGTCCCCAGAAATTAAAACATGTCCACAATGCAATACCCATAACATATCACCACAAGATGAAATAGACATTGTTCTGAGACCTTAAACCTTGAATCATTGTGAAAGTATTCTGACTGTTAAAAAGTGTTATCCAGCCATACCAATGGCAGAATGTACACAAAACACATTTTTAACAGTGAGTTACAGTCATTTCAAATCAAATAATTTGACCTGGTGGTGTCCTGTGCACAGCACTGGCACCTAATTGTCAACACTGGGACTTATGGCAGTCTGCCATATGATGGCGCTGTATATCTATTTAAAGATGAGGACAACAACAGTTGTTTATTCATTCAACATACAGTAAAAAGACTAATACGTGATGCCGAAGCCATTCTTATAGCATTGGGGCATGGAATAGTCTAAATTGTCACACTTGTAGGAGTGTAATGGTTCATAGTTATGTTGGTACTCCCATTTGCAGCGCCAGAAATGGGAATAGGTGTCGCATGCTGCAGTTACGTCCTGACGAGGGCCCTGGCACTTAATTTTTTACAAATCAAGCACTGTTTCAAATACACTTGCTAATGTCTTTACTAAGTATTTAATCTTTAAAACATTTTCTAAATGTAATATAATTATTTTTTCGTCTCTTGTTCATGTTTGGGCTGAATTCTACAACAAAAAACTTGAATGAGTAGCACACGCTTATTTATTTATTTAGATATTTTATATTGTACTAATGTGCCACCCTTTGCCTGGTTTGGAACACGATGTATGCACATGAAATAATATATTGTGAGTGTAACTGTGTGAGTTAGTGCCACTTGTGAGACTGGTGAAGTAAGTGTGGTTAGTAAAATAGCATTCAGGGAATTTAAGAAATAGCTTAACATAGAAGTTCTTAAATTAATAAATTGGGTGTCATAAGGAACATGTAGAATGGGGCAGTGTAACTTTCAAAGGGCAAGTATAGAAGAAATGCTGCCATCAGGACTTTTCATTCTTGGGGTATCTGTATGCCCCAGCTTAAGTTAATGAGAAATGTTTTTAGTATGATTTACCCACATAGCTGGTAGGAGAAAGGTTCACACCATTGGCCTTGCACCCATAGATATTTGCTCTTCTATATTTTGAACTATGGTTTGCTAATGGTCTTGCTGATTTGTATATGGAACATTATGTATGGGCCATTTCTTAATGCTTCTCGGCCCTTGTTCAAAAGCTGTTTAATTTGGTCCCAAGACCAATATTTGCAGACTGATTTTATATTGGCTGCAACGTGCCAATTTGTAAGGAAGGCCACTGTAAACCACATTACAATAGCCCAGCCATGCCATGATAAGTGGCTTTAATGTCCTTTTAAACTATTTCATATGGTTGGAAAAATAACAGCATCTTGTGAATCATTAAAATGTGGATGTTTAATTAATTGACAAAAGCTTTCATTTCAGGGTGAATGCTAGGTTTGCATTTAATTTTACTCTTAGTTCCAAAACATTTTGGCTTGAGACAGAGGAAAAAGCTTGTTTACCATATTTTCTGTCCCTTAACCCCTTCAGCGCGGCGCGGATTACCGCGCCACGCTGAAGGTTCCGTGCACGGGCGGGGCCGTGACGGAGCGGTTCTGACATGCGCACAGCGCGACCGACACGCATGACGGAACTGCTCCGTCACACGCATCGAAGGGGTTAATAAAATTTCAGTATTGATGGCATAACTGCAAAGGAAGAATCTAATCGTTCTGCAAGAGACAGTCTTGACATTCCGGGATTTTGGAACAGAAATGCATAAATCTTCCAAGCAGAGATCCAGATGTATCTGGAATTGTAAGTGGTGATTTATGATACCATGAGTACAAACATATTTTGAGGAGAAATATTTATATTGAGAAAAACACGGACAGATAATATACAAAATCCAGGTTAATGTTGTGACTCTGACATCAAACCACTTTGTTAGTCTTTTTAATTAAGATGTAATTGTATACCAAATCATTTGTATGGCAACCAATGTGTAGTGGATTCAGGTACAATAGTCTTCAGTTGTTTCCACAAAACGTTTTTTCATTATTTCATTTTTTTAAAAGAAACTAACACATTTCTCTCCAAAGGAATTTCTTCAGGGCTGTAAACAATTTGAACATACAAATTGCATGTTATAGTTAATTGACTCAACTATCTGTAGTGAATTTCAGTAGATTTTTGAGTTTAGAATGGCACATTTTAACTCACATTTTCTCCTAACTATATCATCACAAAAAAAACATTTCCTATGGCAACTAGGTCCAACCTTTAGATACCCATGACTGCTGCTGTGTAATATATAACTGGGCAGTTATAGTTAGGATCACGTTTCCACAGGATATTGATGTTTAGGTTTGCTAATAAGTTTGTCACCATTTGATAAATTTTCCTGAAACTTTGGAAAAAGAAGTCTCATTCACCTCAGCTCCTCCCTGGAAAGTTTAGTGGTGATCCGTCAAGCAGGGGCTGAGAGAAATTGGGAGTCTCAAAAGTGTTCTCCCCATGCAACTGTCCACAGCAATACTGGAACAACGGCTGAAAGAAATGACAACAAGTTTGTCAGAAAGCTAGACCTTGGTCCAGATCGTGTGCCTTTTGTGATTTAATGTTAGTCACCTCAGTAGTTTTGGAGAACTTAAGGTTTCAAAATGTAGTTACATTTCAAGCCGCAAAGGATCTCCAGAGCCAACAGACCTCAAGATAAGATCTGATTGCCTGCCACCACATCAACAAATTCTAGTCTCAGTCACCTGCCCTATAAAAAAAACACTCCTAGGCATGGTGGTGTTGTCCTAGAAGGCCTAGGCTTTGGCCAAAATTTATTTTTTATTCTCCTCACAGTGGAACCACAGATAACAATGCTGCAACATCTGAAATGAGATAATCGATGACAACACTGTGTATGGCAGGGAGCGAGATATAGTCACGTTAGAGTACAAGATATTTCAACAAACTATAACTGGTGAAGTTCAGTGACTTTGCTAATTTAAAATCATATGTATTTACAGATATTTTCACCTAACCATATAAAAATATATGGTTAGGTGACTATATATATTCACTGAAAAAAACACAAGTTTCAGGGACATTATAGTTAGTTGGACATTTAACTCGTACAAAACCAGTGAAATTCGGCCGTTATAGTTAGTTAAAATAACTATAACTCGCGCCCCGGCAATGCTCTGCTGATGGCGTCACATATTATACATGGTCAGTGACATCACTGATGACATCTCAAATGACATCACTGATGACATCATGCTGTGACTGTGTGTTTCTTTAAAGTTTAAATATGTTTTATATATATGCCAAGGTGTATTGAAGAATGAGTGGATGTATAAGTGTCTGGATGGAGGATCTAGTAGGTGCGTGACTGACTTTATAAGTGAGTGATTAAATGTGTCTTACTGAATGCAAGGGTTAGTGACTAAACTGTGTGAATGTCTGTATCAGTCTGTCTGTTGTTGTGTAAGCTGCTGGATGAGTTGGTGAATAGCTACATGAGTATCTATATGGGTTATTGATTGGTTGCCTGAGTATTTGTATGGGTGTCTGAGTGTCTGTATGGTTGGGTGGGTGTGTGTGACTTTGTGCATAGTTGGGTAAGTGGGTCATTCACTGGGTGTTTGGATTCAAGAGTGTGTCTGTGAAGGGCTGTATGGGAGAGTGAGTGTGCGTATGGCTGTGTTGGTGAGTGAATGGATGTCTCAGTGATATGTGTGAGTAACTACATATGTCAAAGGCAGTATATGTGAGTGTTGGAATATATAAATGACTATATGTGAGAGTGTGTGATTGTGAGAGTGGCTGTATGAATGAGTGTGTGATTGTATAAGAGAGTAAATATATGTTAGTATCTGTATGAATACGTGAGGTGGTGTGTGTATAAGTGTATAGGTGAGTAAATGGGAGTATGATTGATTCTTTAGATGACTGACTAGGCGTGTCAGTAACTCTATGGGTGAGTGGTGGTGTGTGAGTGTCTGTATAGGTTTATGAGTGCATATTAGGGGTGGGCGGAATTTGCGAAAGTGACTTTCGCAAATTATCGTGAAAATGTTACAAATCTCCGCAAACACGCGGAAATATCGCGAAGATGCGGAAGTTTTTTTCCCGCCCGTTCGCGGTATTTTCTGCATGGTCGTGGCTCGCCAACTTACCCATGCGGTTGCTTGCGGGCACGGCCATCTTGCTTTCACTCTTCTCGCGGTGCATGATCGCGAGAAGAAAGACGTGATCGCGCGACCAATGACATTACTGCGGGCGCGAACTGTCGCGAGACAGCGCAAATGGCTACCAACAATCCAACATCTTGTGGAGAATGCGACCGGATCGGGAAAACTTGTCGGCGAACGTGGGGATTCAGGTAAGGCGATCGCGCGCGAGAATGTATTATTTTACAGCGCGAGCAAGAAACAAATTATCGCTAAGCTGCGGAATGCGGAAATTTTGACATTTTCGCACTCTCCGCGGAACGCGAAAATATCAAATTATCGCAATTTCCGCGAGCGGAACGGAAATTTAGCCCAGGCCTAGTGCATATGACAGTACTGTATTGATGAGTGACTGCATGCATGCGTGACTGTATGTGTGAATGAGTGGATGTGCATGTAGACCTAGGAATCAGTGAGTGAGTATGTAGTAACTGGTGTTGGTGTGTCTATGGTTTCGAAAATTGTAGTCTGTATTTTAGTGTGGGGATATCAAAGGTTATATTAGGATGTGGATGATGTCATCAGTGATGTCATTTGAGATGTCATCAGTGATGTCATTGTGATGTCATTGACCGTGTCATGAATGATATAATATGTGACGTCATCAGCAGTGCATTGCGGGGGCGCGAGTTATAGTTAACTGAACTAACTAGAACGGCCAAATTTCACTGGTTTTGAGTGAAATGTCCAACTAACTATAACGTCCCTGAAACCTGTGGTTTTTTTCAGTGAATTTCTAAGGTTTTTTAAATGCTAATTTCTAGCTATAACGGTCTGAAACCTATGGTTTTTTCTGTGAATTTCAAAGGTTTTTTTAATGCTAATTTTTAACTATAACGTCCCTGAAACCTTTGGTTTTTTTCAGTGAATTTCAAAGGTTTTTTAAATGCTAATTTCTAACTATGCCTACAGAGGTAGGACATGTGAAGAAAGAGGAACAAAGGCACAGAAAGAAGCAAGAGAAATGTAGAAAGAGGCAACAGAAGTCCAGAAAGACGAAGGAAAGTGCAGGAAGAAGCTTGTGATGTGCAGAAAGAACCAACAGAGGAGCAGAAAGAGGCCTTGTTGCAAAGACATCCTGTGCCCCCAAATGTTTTCTGATGGGTACTGGTGGTAACTGACTCTGACTAACCAGGTCTAGAGCCAGTGCTATGCTAAAAGTCACTTAGAATACAGTGAAAACACCTACATACACTAGGGAACACCATGCATTGGGGTACCCCTGTGATTGGCATGACCTGCACTGTAAGTGCAGAAAGATGCTTCTTTAAGTAGTAGTCATGTTTGCAGAGTGGTGGAGAAAGGGTGCTGGGCCTCTGACCAGTGCTTAGGAATTTCACTGTGTGGGACTTACAGGAGGTATCAGGAGAGCTTATTGGCCCCCAAACTCCCTAAGGAGTAAATTGGACTTCATCCTCCATTCCATAGTCTGCCAGGAGGTGTGTTTGCAGAGTGGTGGAGAAAGGGGGGCATGGCCTCCGAAGACGTCTTAGAAATCCCACTGTGTGGGACTTACTGGAGGTAACAAGAGGGGTAGTTGGCCCCCAAGGACATCCTTGGGGGCCTATTACCCCTCCTATTACCTTCCTTAAGCCCCACACAGCAGCATTGGTAAGTACTCATAGCAGGCTACACCCCCTTTACCCACCACTCTCCAAAGATGCTCCCTGGCGTGCTCCTGGATGAGGATTCAAGTTCCCTTCACTGCTGGGGGTCCTTTAGGGGCCAACTAGCCTACCTCTTACCTCCAGTAAGCCCCACACAGTGGGATTGCTGAGAGGTAGAGAAAGGCCACGCCCCCTTTCTCCACAACTCTGCAAACACGCCCCCCCTGGCACGTTGTTAGTGGGAAATTAATTCCCCTTGAAGGCTGAGGGTCCCTGGGGGCAAATTAGCCCACCAGGTAGCTCCAGTGAGCGCCACACAGCTGGATTGCAGAGAGGTGGTCCGCAGTCACACCCCTTTTTATACCAAGCTGCAAACGAGGTTTCTGGTGCACTGCTGCTTGGAGGATGAAGTCCACTTGTGTCCTGAGGTCAAAAGAGGACCTCATCGCCCCACCAGCAGTGCACCAGAAGTCGCATTTGCACTTTTGCCCCGGGGACCCCATCCCCGGGGCCTGGCAGCCTAGTTTTTTTTAATACATTTTTTGGGGACGGGGCGGCATGGCCCCTGTCCAGAGGCCAATTATGGCCCCAGGGACCCCATCCCCTTGGGCCTGGCCAACCTTCTTTTATTTTTCATTTCTTTGGAGGGGGCCACGTGGCCCTGTTCCTTAGGCCAATTTTGGCCCGGGGGACCCCATCCACCGGGGCCAGGCATTACGTTTAAAAAAAATATTATAAATGTGGGGGAGGAGGGCCGCGTGGCCACCCTCTCAGGCCACTTCTGGCCCCGGGAACCATGGGGGGAGCCGCAATGACACCATGGTCCCGCCAGCTCCCCGCCTCCTGCGGGAGCTGGTATTGGTTTTGCACAAGGGGAGCTGCTGACATGCAGCTCCCCTTGTGCAAAAGCAATTCTTCTTTGGTTTTTGGAAGCAAGATCAGGTTTCCTGCTCTCGCTTCCAAAAACCAAAGCGGAGTTGGCTATGACAGGGCGGGAGCCCTGCCATAGCAAACAGCAATGTCCTGGGTGTGGGCACACCGGGACATTGCATGAGCTGGCCCTGGGGGGTGGCGGTACAGAGGGCCATCAAGGGCTCCAGGAGGGGGGCCACACAGCCCCCCTCCTATCGAATATAAAGCTCCGGGGAGCTGGTGGTCCCCAGGGCTTGGGGGGGCCTACGAGGCCCCCCTGCCTCTAATTAATCAAAGCCCCGGGGTGGTGGTGGTCCAAGGGGCTGCAGGGGCACCCGCTGGCCCCCCCTAATTAAATAGGCATTGACCCCGGGACCTGGCCCACCCAGGGGCTTAAGAATAACAAAGAGCAGGAGCTGGTTTTTTTTACTCTGGGGTTCCTTGTGGGACCCCCTGAGCAGGCCAAGGGGGTCAGGGTGTACCCTGCCCCTTTTCTTGTTTTTCACCTTTTTATATACTCTTTTCTTGTGACTCAGTTACCGAGTCACAAGATGGCTGCCACACTTCCTGGTTTGGAGTGTTAGCAGCCAATCAGAGTGAAGCTTGTGCCCGTGAGGGTTTGCGAACCCTCTTTGGTGCTCAAATATGGAAACTTTTGTTATATCTCAGGAACTACTGAATGGATTTACACCATTTAAAATAAGGGCTCTTTCTGAACCGAGTCCTACCTTTTGTCCAAATTTGGTGTAATTCCGTTCAGCAGTTCGGGCTGTAGCTTTGTCTAAAGTTCCTATGGAAACTACCATGGGGAAAACACGTTTTGGGACTGGCCTTTTTTCTCGGCCCCCGCTTGAGGAATCACCCCTAAACTTTCAAGACGTGAGCTGACCGGAGCACCCCATAAGTTTTAACAATTTCGTGAAGATCCGTAAACCGGCACCAAAGATATTGGCAAAAGAAAAAACTCTTTCTGAATAGGAACGAGGGCCTAACTATAACTACCTACTATATATATATATATATATATATATTCACTGAAAACATAGGTTTCAGTGACGTTATAGTTAGTTAGACATTTCACTCGTACAAAACCAGAGAAATTCGAACGGTATTGTTAGTAGAGCTAACTATAACTCGCAACCCCGCAATGCACTGCTGATGACGTCACATATTACATCACTCATGACATGGGCAGTGATATCACTGATGACATCACTGATGACATCTCAAATGACATCACTGATGACATCATCCACGTGATAATCTGATGTTCATTCAAACCTATAGTTTTTTCAGTGATTTTAAATTATCATTCCATTCTCAACCTGGTGTAAACAGACGATATCGCCAGTTTTCCAACAATAGCTTCGGCAAAAAAACAATTGCCACAAATGAAAGCAACACCTAACGCTAATAATATGCAGAGTAGGCGTTCCTATGCAAAAATCACCCGAAAACACAACTTCCCGATATTTTCAACGAGCAGCCAAATCTGCGGTGCGATCCAAAAACAGGCGATAAGCTGCGTTAGCAGTAAGAATGTAACATCTGCCTTTTACTGGTGTAAAGTAGGACGACTACCTACAGTGTGAAAGGGAGCCCAGCCCAGAATCACATCTGAAGACCAACACATGTCATAGAGCTACTGATCATGCACCTCACACACCCAAGAAGGCCACAAACCCACTTCCACCACCCTCAGGACCTCCCCCCTGGACCTTCCATCCCTACTACCACAAGGCAGCGCACAACAGGACAGCGAACCTTCAAAAAACGGCATGGCCCCTCAGCCACACAATAGTTGACTGTTGCAAGATGTGGCAACCAAACAGGTGTGAAGGACGCAAGTCACCCACCAATAATAATGCACACAATACCATGTGTAGCAGTGATGTGCTGGACAGACCTCACTATGCAGAGCACAAACCTCTCCATGTGTACATATACTGCTGGTGCTTGTAGTGTTGTGGACAGTGGATGCAACCATGTTACCTCAGGCAGTGGGGAAGATCTCGGTCATGTACCTGTGTCATTGTCCCCTGTAAGCGTAAGTGCAGTGGGCTGGTCCAACATACGCCACTCCAGCGTAGAAGTGTGAATAAATAGGCCGGGGCTCTGGGCGTGGTTCACGTGCGTGAAGGTAATCGCGTCTGCCAAAGCAGCGGCCCTCACCCTGCCATGTGGCTGCCGCCATGACCGTGGGCCTCCTTGACACAGGCCCCCTGCGAAAACAGCGGCACAGCACCGCAGAGTTATGTCTGTACACACTACTGCCTTCGATCTACACTGCGAACAATTGCAAAGAAAGGTAGATTTAGGAAGATAAATTGTCATTATTGGACCTGGACAACATACATGAACAAAGTGAATAAAGCTAATAAAATATAAAATGGTCAAAATTATTGTTTATAAAATTGATCTTTAATTTTTTAATTTTGTTTATTCAGATAGACCACAAGTTGTCTATATATGTACACAAATATAAATCATAAACATTGCTTCATTTCTATAACCATAATGTTCATAATTCATTAGTTTGAACAGAATTATTCAAAATCTAAAAAATAACAGAATAGTAACACGGCTTGAGACTTTTTTGGGATCTCAACACGTTGGTTGCTTCAGGTGCCACTAACTCACTGCACCACAAGTCATCGCCACGTAGCCTTATTAAGGCAGAATTAATTAGACAAAAGACATTGCTACCAATGCGGCCCACCCGGACCACGCATCATCGCAAGTTCCGCACACGCTGAATACTTCTGATGCCACTAGCTGTGCAGCTCAACTCAACGCCACGTGAATGTGGGCCCTTGCTGACCACTGCCTCTGGCCTACACTGCAGTCAGCATGGCTCACAATGAGTCTTGATTCATTAATTACAGAGTCCAGTAGGCAACTAACTACAACGTCCCTGAAACCTACACAATATCCTTTTAGTATCCTTGCTTCAAGAACTTTTTTGATATCAATTATAGCTTTAGTACAATGACCAAATTCATCTTGCAAGTCCAAAGGAACACTGAATGGCAGTCTACACTGCGGCCAGCAGAGCTCACGGTTCGATTTCAGTCTTGATTCATTAATTTCAGAGTCCAGTAGGCAACTACCTATTAGGTCCCCGAAACCTACACATTTCGACAATGTATTCAATACATATTTCATCTTTTGTTACCAACATTGTGGTCAGCAGAACTCACAATTTACAATGAGACATGATTTATTAATTGCAGACAGAATTGTACTCTATGCCCTCGGATTTTGTCAAGAGGAAGTGACAAAAAGCATTCCTCGATGTCTGTGCTGACTACTACCTTCCATCTACATTACGGACTGCAGGGCTCACAATTCAGATCGAGTTGCGATTGCAGATGACGCAGTCCAGTAGGCAACAGACACTGCTACCAGTGCGGCCCTCCCAGACCACGCATCATCGCTAGCTGTGCACACGCGGAATGCTTCTGATGCCCCTACCTCAGTGCACCACAACTCATGGACCCTTTATGATAGAATTTTTTGTGTATGATTTCAGATCTGCTGCCCCTACCTCAGTGTACCACAAGTCATGAACCCTTTACGATAGAATCTTTTGTGTATTATTTCACATCTGGTGCCCCTAATGTAGTGCAGCACAAGTCATGGACCCTTTATGATTGATTCTCTGTGTGTGATCCGATGATTACTGCTGTACTTGTTGCCAACACCAACCATTCCCTGAGGGCTGTCTTACACTCACCCCACACGTATCCAGCACAAATGTCACCGGACATGTGACCCTGGTAATAAAAAGGGGCCAAGCACATGTGCCCATACCCAGTTCCACTATCTATCTAACTGTGTCTGTGTGTTCATTATATAAGCATGATGCTGCCCCTGGGCTCTACCACATTACATTTTGCTGTGGACAGCGCTCGCAACCATGTTACCTCTGGCAGTGGGGAAAACTTTGGTTATGTAACTTTGTCTCGGTCATTGTATAAGTACATAGGTAGGGACTGGATCAGTAGAGTACTGCAAGGAGAAGTTATAGTGAATCTATAAGTGCTTCAGAATTGCGGGGTGATTGGATAAGTACACATGTTGGCGGAGCCTAACCCGCGAGCACGAGCTTGCCTTTAATTGGCTGCCCTCCATGTGCCAAAAACTGAAATTTGGGCTTTGCATGGCCCTGTATTGCTACAGCTGCAACACTCCACTGAATGTGCAATACACATTCATATCCACACAGATATGTCATGAGCACAATCTTTCATGTGTGGAAATATGGATAAATGTAGGGTCTGTGATTCCCCTACCTTCCATTTTGGCCATGTTTTAGGACTTGGGTCACAGGGTGACACATTGGTGCTTGCGGCCCAGGTGGCAGCAGTACTACAACAGGGACACCTGCATCAGTTGATTCCTCATACAGCCCAGGACAGAACCACACCCAGAGCTCCAGAGTCATTGTTCACAGCCTCACGCAGGACTGGCATATGCCAGGCCAGCCCAATCCGCTTACGCATGCATGGAGGGACAACATTGCTACATGGCCCAGATTTTCAATGTAGTGATCTGCTGCTCTCAGGTCTAGCTGTCAGTACACCACTGCCACTCACGGGACGGTGACTTTCTGTGCACTGAGGTAGGGGCACTTTAAGTGCTGAGCAGCTGTGCAGCCTGCGATGATGTCCCGTCCCGGTGGTCCTGACAGGTCAGGTTTTGTGTGCCCTGCTGGACCGCAGTGTAGGCTTGACCCATCGACCAGCGGGGGCCTACCGCCACGTGGCGTGGCCTCACTGGTCACTGAGTTAGTGGCACCGCAAGGGCTGAGCTGGTGTGCAACCTGCGATGATAGTGGTTGCACTGGTATGTCCTCTGCCATGGTAAAATCAAGACGCAACACCAAATGTGAGACCTGGTGGCCTGCGGAGTAGGGCTGCATGATGTGGAGGATGCCCTGTCTGCAGAAAGGTGAGCAGTGAGGCCTGGGTGCGCAGTGGTGGGCTGACACCTCTGGGCAGTGGAAATGGATGGGGTGCAGCAGCCTGGATGGACAAAGGGGGGACAGCAATTTAGGCGTGCGCAGTCATAATCCTGGGCGTAGTTTGCGTAGTAGCGCTACGCGTAACTACAGGAAGTGCACTTCACACTATACATGCTACGTGTAGCTACACGAACTGCGTAGTGCAGTAGGGAAATGCTGTTTGCACTGATTGCACAGTGCCAGATGCTTGTTCACACTGTGCAATCATTGCAAACGGCATCTTGCACAGTGCAAGCGGTCGTTTTCTGCCGCTCGAGTAGATTTATACTCGAGCGGCAGCTTTCTCAACGCAGACTGGTAGTTTCTCATCGCGAGCGGTCGCGAGCATACGCGACCACTCGCAATGAGAAACCTGACCTCCCCGCGTTGAGACTCTCGCCGGGAGGTTTATTTTCCATGCTCGTGATCGGCAACTTGATGTTTCTGATCGCGAATGAGGAAAAAGTCTCACCGGGATATTGGTTTTGCTCGCTCGCGGTCGCCAACTTGACGATGAGGACCGCGAGCAAGCAAAAAATGCCCGCTACGCTACGCGTTTTTGCACTGTGCTACGTGCAATTTGCGAAGTGCATAGTAGTGCAAACTGCGTATGCTCTGCGAGCGTAGTGTAGTACTACGCCCAGGGTTACAGTCGTATGTACTCTGCCATTACTGATTCTGTACTATGTTTTAGATGAGTGAGCTTGAGGGCTATACTATGTCCCGGCATGTGGTTGGAGACACACCGGTGGTGGAAAGGTCAGCTGTGAGGGTTTTGTCCACAGTGTGGGCACTCACTGCCCCTCTCCATCTCTTCCTTACTCTCCCTCACACTCTTTCACTCTCTCTTCCACTCTCTTCCACTGTTTTTCTCTTTCTTTCTTTCTTCCTCTCCCTCACTCTTTCTCTCTCTCTTCCTCTCTCTCACTGTTTCTCTCTCTCTTCCTCTCTCTCTCTCACTCTTTCTCTCTATTTTCTTCTCACTCTTTCTTTCTCTCTCTCTCTCTCTTCCTCTCTCTCACTCTTTCTCTCTCTCTCTCCTTTTATGGACGCATAACGCACAATCTTATCTTGCTTTTTGTCTAGCAGGCCTGCGATGATGCGTGGCCATCCTGGCAATCATCACCCACTCTGAATTGTGAGCTCGGCTTGACCACATGTACGTAATGGCTGAGGAGGTTGCTTTGGCACATGGTTGACCCTCTTACACAAACACCGGTGGCGGAAGGTGAGCAGAGAGGCTTGTTTCTGCAGCAGCGGGTAGTCACCTCTGGGCGGTGGGAGTGGATAGTGTGCAGCAGCCTGGGTGCACAAGAGCTGGCAGACACCTCCGAGCAGTGGGAGTGGATGGGGTGCAGCATCCTGGGTGCACAGGAGCGGGCAGACACCTCTAGGCAGTGTGAGTGGATGGGGTGCAGCTGTCTGGGTGCGCAGGAATGGGCAGTCACCTCTGGGCATCAGGGGTCGATGGGGTGCAGCAGCCTGAGTGCGCTAAACGGACAGAGACCGCTGGGCGGCGGAAGTCAATGGGGTGCAGCAGCCTGGGTGCGCAGGGACAAAACAGAGAATTAAGTATGTGCAGTTGTATGTATTCTGCCATTACTGATTCTATACTATATTTCAGATGACTAAACTTGAGGGCTGCACTATGTCCCGGTACGTGGTTGGAGACACACCGGTGGCAGAAAGGGGCTGGTGGCACGGGGTGTCGGAGCAGTGTTGGTTGTCCGAGCTACATGATCGTTGGCTCCATTGCATCTGTTGTCATTCAGGTGTAGCTCTGGGCTGGGCTCCCTTTCATGTTGCAGGTTGTAGTCCGACTTTACACCAGCTCAGAGCAGTAGTAAAATTCCTACTACTAACACACCTTATCGCCTGTTTTGTACTCTCTTCGATCTTGCTGGTGGTTGAGAAACTTGCGAAGTGATGTGTTTGCCGCTTTTTGCACTGGTATGCCTACTCTACATCTCATTCGCAGTCTTTGCCGGGGTCATCTGTGATGAGGCTTTTTGAGGCTGCTATTGCTTGTAAACTAGTGAAATGGGCTGTTTGCTCCAGCTTGTGAATGGTGCGTTAAATTTATCACCATTTTGGTTGCGATAAAGTGCCATTAACTCTACGGTGTGTCCTTCAGAATATACCCCTAGGTGTTTGAAAGACTTATGAAGTACTTGAGTGTCGTGCTGAGAGCCGTGCAAAAAAAAATGAGAAGAGGGCTGCATCGGCCCCCCTCCCGTGGTCAATTGCTGCTGGAGGATCCTATCCCGCGGGGCCTGGCCTCACCGTTGGGGACCGTGGGGGGAGCCCCAATTCCCCCACAGTCCTGCCAGCTTCCCGCATCCTGCGGGAATCGGCATTGCTTTTCCACACGGGGAGCTGCTGATATGCAGCTCCCCGTGTGTAAAAGCAATCAGCTTTGGATTTTGGAAGCGAGAGCAGGTTTCCCTGCTCTCGCTTTCAAATTCCAAAGCAGGGCATCTCTGCCAAGGAAAAGAGCTGGGAGAAGCTGGAGGAGAAGTACTGCCCCTTTGCTGTGTGCTGTCTGGGGTTGGTCTGCAATAGCTGTTTCTGCCAAGGAGAGAAACTGTATGTTTATCCTGCTTGACAAAGTATCTCCAAGGGCTTGAAGTAGAGCTTGCCTCCTGTTCAAGAAGTCTCAGGAACAGCAAACACTGTTAGAAATTGGGGTCTCTAGTTGGCAGAGGTAGGTACCTCTGTCCAAATAGGGAACCTTGCTTCTAGTCAGGGTAAGGGGAATACACTTCTAAAATAACCCCTGCTCACCCCCTTGGTAGCTTGGCATGAGATGACAGGCTTATCTCAGAGGAAGTGTGTAAAGCATTTGTGAACACATACAGTAATACAGTGAAAACAATACAAATGGGCACCACACCAGTTTAGAAAAATAAGTAATCTTTATCTAAACCAACACAAGAGCAAATGACAAAAATCCACAATGCAGTAATACAAATATGGCTTTCAAATGGTAGAAACAGTTCAGTTCAAAGCAAATTGCAGATGCAACACTTTTCTCACAAAGTACCTTAGATGTGTCATGCAAACAAACAAAAAAGGGCCGCAGGGAAGATGATACGTCAGTTCCTTACACTCAGGGAAGGTGATTTGTCAGTTCCTTACTGGAGAGGAGGTGATTTGTCAGTTTCTTACCGCGTGGGGAGGTGATGCGTCAGTTTCTTACTGCGTTCTCCAAGGATGCAACAAACTAAGTGCCTCGATGAGATGCGATGATCTGGAATGATGCGTGTATTGCAGAGCAGGCATTGCGTTGAAATCGTGCGTGAACCCGGACTTTGGAGATCGGTGCACTCGATGCAGAGTGCGGCGATTTATCGAGCCGCGGGAAGGTGCTGAGATGATTTCTTCGGTGATGCGTCGGGAACAGATGTGGATGTGTCCCGCTTCTCAAAGTTGCGTTACTTTTCCCAGCTCCCTGCAGCAAACAGCCTCCAGAGGTCCAAACAACAGCAAGAACCCCTTAGAAGGTCAGAACTCCCAGCAAGGGAGTTCAGGGGAGCTGGTGGTGAAGTCTTTGTGACCCTGAGTCTTCAGAATAGGAGGCAAGCTCTATTCAAGCCCTTTGAGATATTCCTCAAGCAGGGGACACAGCAAACAGCAAAGTCCTTTCTCTTTTCCTTGGCAGCAAGTAGCCACTGCAGGCCAAACCCAGACAGCAAACAGCACAGGGGCAGTATTCCTCCTCAGCTTCTCTGGCTCTTTTCCTTGGCAAAGGTTTCTCTTGATTCCCAGAAATGATCTAAAGTTCTGGGGTCTGGGCCACAATATTTATACTACAAAATCCTTTGTTCTCTGGTGTCAGAGAAGCCCTGTGCTTGGTCAAAACTAGTTCTGTCCTGTGTGGTGCAGCTTCCTGGCAGGAAGTGGAGACAGCATTGTGGAAGGCATCCCAGGCCCATTCACGTGAAAGGAAATCTCCTCCCCCTACTCTAAATACAGTACAGGTCTATTCAACCCAACACACTCATCAGACATTCTGGAGCCACTGCTCCTCCCCAGCCCCTGTCATCCAAAGCCAGACATGCAATACACAAACCTAGCAGAGGCACACTGGATGGCTAAGCAATTAAATACCTAATTTCTAAAAGTGGTATGTTCAAACAGAGAATGTAAAAATCACCCTCACTAAAAGATGCATCTGAGTTCAGGCATATCAAACTTAATTTTCCCACCTTCTTCCCAGGGGTAGTTATGTTTATAAGATGTTATAAGAAAACTCCCAATTCTATCCTATGGGAACAGGTAGCCTTGCAATAGTGAAAAACAAAATTGTCAGTATTTCACTATCAGGACATTGCACACACACCTGGGCATGTCCTACCTTTCACATACACTGCACCCTGCCCACGGGGGTACCATGGGCCTACATTAGGGGTGACTAACATGTAAGAAAAGGCAAGGGTATGACCTGGCAAGTGGGTGCACTTGCCAGGTCGACATGGCAGTACCAGACTGCACACAGGCTCTGCAATGGTAGGCCTAAGTTACATTTACAGTCTACTTATATGGGTGGTACAATCCGTGCTGCAGCCCACTAGCAGCATTTGATTTACAGGCCCTGGGCACACACAGTGCACTGTAGTAGGGACAGACTAGTAAATCAAATCAGCCAATCATGGAAACACCAATCCATAACAACAATTTACAATGGGAGCACTTGCACTTTGGTACTGAAAAGCAGTGGCAAGGTACCCAAAGCATCTAGACCAGCAAAACAAAGTCCCACACACAGCAAAAACATAGGGGGCAAGGGCAAAAAATGCAGGGGAAACCCACTCAAATGGTGCCAGGTTAACAGGCACCGTCTCTGTCACCGAGTCCGTTGCTGGTTCCATGTTCCGTGTCCTGAAGGCACCGTAGAAAGCACTGCCACACTTTGCACCGCATCCTTGGTCTCACCAGTGCCACTGGGCGATAGTCACCAAGCCGTTGCTTGCACCGTGTCCTGTGGGCACAGCACTCCACTCCTCCTCACTTCACTTTGCCCAGACGTCGCCAACACTGACGCTGTTTGACCAGAACATCGACCGGCTCCGTCGCCTGCACCGTGACCTGCCAGCACTGCATTGAGCATCGCCTCACTCCGCATCGTAAGCCTTGGCCGTGGGACGACCGTCACTGAGACGCTGCCTGCACCGCGTCGTGAGGGAACTGCATACTGCACTGCTTCCATTTTACGTCGCAACGGTTGCCCCGACCAGCCGACATCAACATGTCACCGCAACAAGAAAAGGTACTGTCTGCAAGTCCTGGCCCGTACCGGCACGATTGGCTGGAACTGTTAGCCTGTCGTTTGCAGCATTGCAGTAGCTCCAAATAGAGCTACCGACTCGGAAGTACAGTGGTTTTCAGCTATTCTTGCAAATTGAAGGTTATCTTGCAAAGTAACTATTTTTACAATATTGTATGTTGGATTTTTGTTGTATTTGGTCTTGTTGGTTTTGATTACGTTTTGCTTATTTTTCTGGTGTGGTGTCCATTAGTAGTGTTTTTACTGTGTTACTGTATGCCTGCACAAATGCTTTACACACTGTCTCCCCAGATATGCCTGTCTGCTCGTGCCAAGCTACCAAGGGGGTGAGCAGGGGTTATTTTAGAAGTGTATCTCCCTTACCCTGATTAGGAAGAAGGTTCCCCACTTGGGCAAAAGTGCAAACCAATGCCAACTAGAGACCCCAATTTCTAACACATATTATGATTGAAATAAAGAGCACTAAGTAGTGCCTACACAGTCATAAAACAATATCAATATCCAGTAACATGCGCCTCAAAGGAGCATAAAAACACAAATTCTTGGCTGCAGCTGCATGAATAGTATTCATAACGTCGAGCATCATTTTGTTACTGTTTATATGGCATGGATTAAATAGGATCACAATTGAGAGGGACAAAAAAGGGGTCTGTCATGCTTTGCCATGTTAAATGTACTTTTTGTATTTATTTGCAGAGTT
The DNA here is from genome assembly GCF_964204655.1 of Triturus cristatus. Taxonomy (NCBI): domain Eukaryota; kingdom Metazoa; phylum Chordata; class Amphibia; order Caudata; family Salamandridae; genus Triturus; species Triturus cristatus. Next base: position 874,217,786 of record NC_140590.1, read on the forward strand.
TTATATAGCGCGAACTTGACCCGAATCCAATCAGGTATCAGAGCGCTTTACATAGCACCAGTTACGTTACATGAGGACACACTCATTTTTTGTTAGACACGGGGAGATTAAGTGATTTGCCCAGAATCACAGGATGTTCAGCGTCATTGCCGAGACTCGAACCCAGTCCCCCAGGACCAAGGTCGAGCGCCCTAGCCGTTAGGCCAACTCCTCTCCCCTACTTGAATTTAATTCCAGTATGATTGTGACTGATAAGGGTAAAAACGGTAAATATCGAAATTTGTATGCATGTCACTAAATGTTATTAAATTGTCCAACTGTCGTAACAATGATCCTATGGATATATGTGATAATAAATATGCAACGCCATGTTCAAATTGGAAATGCATTTTTGAAATGTATCAAATACTTCATGTGTTTAACCCCTTCAGTGCCCGCCCCTTTCCCCGCCCTGTGCCGGCCGTTTCATTAGCGGGCGGGGTTTATGACGAGCTGGTCTCGTCATGGGCACAGCGCAACCGCGGCCCATGACGAGACCAGCTCATCATAGGCATTGAAGAGGTTAAGATTATCAAGCACTGTATAAGTACGCATTGTTATGTAAAACAGTTTATCAAAAATGCAAACACCATATTATAAAGACATTCTTCTTACAACAATAGCATATAGTTGCAATTGAAAAAAAGTGTGCAGTAGATTTGGAAATAGTTTCCTAGTACACCACAATGTAGACATCCATTTCTATTCCGATAAGCTGTAACAATGTATAGTAAATCATATAAGAGAAAATGTTCTAACTTTATTGATCAACACATCATGTCAGTTAGTAATATTACTTGTGTGGCTGCCATATTGTTCTTAGTGTTTTCACATTCCTAAGAGTAACATGAGAGTAATATCAACATCTACAGAAAAGGATGAAATTCAAGATCAGTACTATGACCATTCTTAATAGGTTACAACCACCATATCCGTTTGGATTCACATTTTCAGAGGGAAAGCACTCTATTGCCACCTTTTCCGAGTTGTACAATTTGTTCAGTAGATGAAACCAGAATCAATTATCACCCTCATGGCATTCAGTGTAATGTGAAGTTATTGGATATTTCAAATGTTGTTTATAATTGGGTGTATATGTTCTTGTAAGCGTAACCTAAGCTGTCTGGTAGTGCTTATCACATAAATCAAATTACAGCTATATCCCAAAATAAACACACAAATGTTGTGTTGTAATTGAGGAATTCTGAAATCTGGTATTCCCTCCTTGTGCTATATTAAACTTTTAGTTTCTAGGAAATTCCTTCAAGATGGCGATGCAGCCCTAGTTGTGCTCTGGAGCTCTCCTTTGGAGATCACTGGCTGAGAACCAGAGACATGCCCATAAGCCCTAGAGACTTTCAGACAGTTGGACTGATTATGCACTGATATTGTTGTTTACCCTGTTGGCAGGCCTCGCCACTGGTCCCTCTGCATTGCCTCATTGCCAATGCGTGGAGGCGCTGCCTCCGAGCAGAGTGGGGCTGGGGTCTGCGGGACCACCATTCACCTCCCTGCCGGTGTTCTGATGCGGGCATTTCCTGATATTTCTGAGGTGGCGGTCGTGTTCACCTGGTTTGTTGGGTGGCTACATGTGGGGCAGTCCCGGAGATCTCCGCCAGATGGAGAACACAGTGCTAGCCGGAGCAGTAAGCAGCACTTTTCAGCTTCACTGCATCGAGGAGGCAACAGCAGGAGATACAGGTACTGGTCGCCATTTCCTCCAACACTAAGGTATCGAACACTATAGTTTAACAAGTTCATTAAACTGTGGGGCTGTCAAACAAGAGTCACTGTTGCTACTGCTACAATCTTATTTTTTCATTGTGTTGGTACTGAGGGAAGCGGCTGCAAAAGCTCCAAAGACTTTTGCAATCTATATCAGACCTGCCATAACTGCTTGTTCTTTTACTGGCCTCTGTCGACCAAGTTTGGCCTCAAGGTTGCTAGGACAACAAACTGACTTTTGAGTTTTGGGGTTCCCCATCAGTGAACTCCTCCGCCAGCCATCTTGCTCCACTATTCTATCAGGGATGCCTCCAAAAATGCCTGCCAGAGGGGGCCCTTCCTAAATACTGGCACATAATTAACAACTAGTTCATCAAAGGCTGGGGCAAAAAAGAGAAACCAGCATGGAAAAGGGGACATATTCATGGCCAATAGCAGGAGCTCCGTCACTGGCAATACTGGGACCCTTGTGAGAAAAGATGGGCCGTCACTCACTTCTGGATTCATCAGGAGCAGCAATAAGGTACAAAGATCAGAGTGCACTCTTGAGGGGCCAGTGAACTCAGGAGGCTTGGTCTACAGAACCCCCTTCTGCTACTTTCTTGGCTATTGTCTCTTCTTAATAAACAATGAAAGAGTGATTCTGGAATCACTCTTTCATTGTTTATTTATATATGGTAAGGGGACCAAGAGTGGCTCCATTTAAATTACCCTTTCTCTCTCTGTGTTTAAATATATTGTCTCTTCTTCTCATAGGACCCTGGATAAGTATATTGCCCTTTGCAACCAGGAATTTCTCCCATTGGAAACAGGTGGGATGCTGGTACTCATGGAGAGTCTGCTGAAATCCTTGGGGTGGTTACTACGCGCATTGCTACGGCCGACCTGGGTCATATGACTGCACAGGTAGGACCAGCGCCCTCTAAGCCTGATTCTCGAGGCCTAAAAGGTGAGCACCATCATTCTGAGATGCAGATATCAGCAACTGCTTTGCTTGAGACACCCGAGACTTTATTCTCTGTCTCTCACTCCAGGGGCTTGTTAGAGTCAGGCTCTGACCTGGAAAATCACAAAGACGATGGGGCAATTCGATCTAAGATCTCAAGCTCACTACTTAGAAGATGGATCGATCTTGAACAGAAGCAGGCAGGAGGCAGTGGATTTCATCACCACGGCCTTGCACATTGAGGATCTCATAACTAAAGTCTTTGCGCAGGGCACACTGGATCGTGTGGCAACACCAGAGGAGGAGCTGCATTGGGACCTCAATAGCAACAAACTTACTCAAACTAATTTATTCCCACCAGTCTCAGAATGCAGAATTAGGCCTGGGCAAAAATTTCGTTCCGTTCGCGGAAATTGCGATAATTTGACATTTTTGCGTTCCGCGGAGAGCGCGAAAATGTCAAAAATACCGGTTTCCGCAGCTTGGCGATAATTTGTTTCTTGCTCGCGCTGTAAAATGATACATTCTCGCGCGCGCGATCGCCTTACCTGAATCCCTGCGTTCGCCGACAAGTTTTCTTGATCCGGTCGCGTTCTCCATGAGATGTTGTATTGTTTTTAGCCATTTGCGCTGTCTCGCGACAGTTCGCGCCCGCAGTGACGTCATGCGTCGCGCGATCACGTCTTTCTTCTCGCGATCATGCACCGCGAGAACAACTCAAAACAAGATGGCCGCGCCCGCAAGCAACCACATGGGTAAGTTGGCGACCCGCAACCATGCAGAAAATCTCGCGAACATGCCGGAAAAAAACTTCCGCATCTTTGCGATATTTCTGCTTGTTTGCGATAATTTTAAACATTCTCGCGATAATTTGCGAAGGTTAATTCCGCAAATTCCGCCCACCCCTATGCAGAATTGCCCTAGCATGGGCCGCAGTACAGGTGGAAGTTGGGGACACTACTCTTTCTTTGCCTGTCCCCTCTACCATTTCTCTTGCTTGTGGGGCTACGTCAGATTCCCCTACTCTAGGTGCTCTGTATAATCTTTTACAGCAACATAGAGAAAAGTACCGCAAAGATTTACTGGAACTTAAAACATCTAAAGACTCAAGTGGTTCTCAGGAAACTTGCAAGGAACACAGATACTCTCAACTCACAACTAGAGAAAGTCAGGAATATGCAGGAAAGTCTTCAAAACACTTTTGGAGCGGTCAAAACTCAGATCTCATGACAGAACTAAACTATCATCAAGGGCCGAAGATCTTGAGAACCGGTCCTGCCGAAACAACCTCAGGGTTTTGGAGATGGAGGGGAATGATCCCAGAGGTGCTATAGGGCATTTGTTCAGGGAGGCTTTCCCTACTTTGGAGGACTGGGATATGGACAGCATGATTCAGAGAGCCCATCGCTATCCATTTCATCCTCCACTTAAGGGTTCACATCCTCACTACTCACAGGCCATCCTAATATATGCGGAAAATATCTTGCTCCAACAGGAGATATTCAGGGCTGCCCACCCAAGATCCCAAGTAAAGGCGGCCAGAGTGGAATTCTTTGTCCGCTCTGATTTCTGTCACAAGTCTGTGGTTCAGCGATGGCAGCTGAGAGAGCATAGCCCCGTGTTACAAAAGCTCGGAGCTTCTCTTTCAATATTGGAGCCTGCAATTCTGTGCATTAAATTTGAGGGGTAAGTGTGTTCATGTTTTGATGCCCCAAAGGTTGAAGAGCTCTTCACCAAGTGGCAAAGGGGAAACAAAGGGACAAATAGCCTTGGCTGACCGTCTTATGCTCTCCTCTTCTTTTTTTCTCCTTAATTGAAGTAACTGAGTCGGTTGGGCTAACTTTTTTTGTTATGTCATGCCTTTGTGTTTTCCTTTTCTATTCTGTTTATGTATGCTCTGGTTCCTCTTCTCTCCTCACTCCTCTTTTACCTTTACTGCTGGGTCAGCTTTCTCGACATTTTAGATTATTCAGATTCTATTATGGTACTATCTTATGCATTGTATTGGGCTGTCTCGGACCTTAAGGGACGTCTTTATTTTTTTTCTCCTGTTTGTGTTATTCTATAGCATATTAATTAGGGGTGGGCGGAATTTGCGAAATTCACTTTCGCAAATTATTGCGAAAATGTTAAAAATCTCCGCAAACACGCGAAAATATCGCGAAGATGCAGAAGTTTTTTTCCCGCCCGTTCGCGGTATTTTCTGCGTGGTCGCAGCTCGCCAACTTACCCATGCGGTTGCTCACGAGCGCGGCCATCTTGTTTTCACTTGTCTCGCGGTGCATGATCGCGAGAAGATTGACGTGATCGCGCGACGAATGACGTTACTGCGGCCGCGAACTGTCGCGAGACAGCGCAAATGGCTAGCAACAATCCAACGTGGAGAACGCGACCGGATCGGGAAAACTTGTCGGCGAACGCGGGGATTCAGGTAAGGCGATCGCGCGCACGCGAGAATGTATTATTTTACAGCGCGAGCAAGCAAAAAATTTCCGGTAAAATGCGGATCGCGGAAATTTTGACATTTTCGCGCTCTCCGCGGAACGCGAAAATGTCAAATTATCGCAATTTCCGCGAGTGGAACGGCATTTTAGCCCAGGCCTAATATTAATATTCTCGGATTAGGGGTGCTTCAGTCCTCATGACTAATGCAGGGCTGAAGGCTTTCTCTTGTGTGGGGGGTGGGTAGCTCATCACTTGGGCTTCGTTTGCGGGGATGGGTTCTGTGGAAGGTGGGAATTTGGGGAAGGGTGGTTTGATTTGGGGGGCAGGGTCTTTTTTATCCACTTGTATTTTGTTTTTGGGTGGGTTGAAGGGAGGAAGAGCAAAAAACAAAAATCAGGCCTTATGATATCACTTGTGGTTTGAAAAATCGGGATCAAGTAAGACGTGTTTTCACCTTTTAATAGGATGTGCTGGATGTTAAATTGAGTATGTCAAGGTTTAGGAAGGGGTGGTCAAGACCAGCAGATCCCCATCCTTTCTTGGAATCTTAATGGTCTGAAGTCATCTCATAAGCACAAATTAATAGAAGAGGAGATCTATTATCTCCACCTGCATCTAAGTTAGTTTACAGGAAACTTATCTTCTGAACACACAGATTTCTCTCTTGGACAACTTGGGGTACCAGGTTTTGACCTCAGCCTGTTTTACTTCTTTTCCGAGAGGGATTGATCCTCTTGACTCAGAATAGGAGCTGGGTACTCATTGACCATTGCGTAGATACAGGTGGTTGATGGATTATTGTAACGGTCACGAGGGGTTAATTGTGCTTTACATTATGCGTACTCTATGGCGCTAATACCAATGACCCTGTGGGCTGTTGTGTGAGTTACATCAGTCGCCGGAACCCCTGATAATTTGTGGTGATTTCAATGTCACCCTTAATCCACAAGTGGTCTCTTCTCATTCTGGCAGGGGGGAACTTCCCCCTGGAGGGCAACTTATAACTCACAAAATATGTCTGGGCTGGCTTGTTGCAAAATGATGGAATCTTACACTCTGGTGGAGGTCTGGCAACACTATTGGGCGAGAGAATATGGGTTTACCTACTTTTCACTTTAGCATACATTTTTTTCCTGGATAGACATGTTTCTTGTTAGCCATTCTCTTGTGTCCCATCTCAGTATCTCTTTGAACCCTAGGGTTATCTCAGACCATAAATCACTTTCTCTTTTTATCCGTGTCAAGGGCTCTTTAATAAACTCAAAGCCTCGTCCTTGGACATTCGATCAGAAACTCATTCTGGATTAAGCTTTTACTCACTCTATGGATAAGGAGGTAAGGCTTTTCTTGGAGCAGAAATTGGTCAATTCTTTTGGTCTGGGATGCTCTTAAAGCATTTTGCAGGGGCCTTACAATAAAATATTCCTCCCTCCACTGGAAAAAGACAGTGCAGGCTGTGGCAAATACTCTCACCTACCTAGATTCTCTTTTGGTTTGCAATGAAATCACCCAAGATTTGATGTCTTTTGCTTCCCATCTGATGGTTCAATTTGTAATCGTTTAAGCTTCCCTTCAGGAAGGAATGCTTGACAATAAGGCGCAGAACAAACAAATAACCTTTTTTTTTTAAATAGCGAGGATATGGGCCAACTACTTTTTTTTTCGGTCGGAGATAAGGCCAATGCATTTGCTATTGCAGGGATCAGGAATTCTAACAGCCACATAATGACCGATCAAGCCCTTATTTGGGAGTTTTGTAGCTTTTATCAGAAGCTATATAACAAGGAAGTGGTTCCTTCTATGGAGAGAACTGGTCAGTTTCTTCGGGCTCACCACCATCGGAAATTGTCTGTCTTACAGCAGCGTAGGTTAGAAGGCCCAACACTAGCCTTTGAAGTTAAAGCCACAATTGGCCACGAGGCAAGGACTGTGGGCCTGATCAACTCCCTCTTGAATTTTATTTCAGATTATCCCATATTCTTGTTCGGGTCCTTTGGGAACTATTCAACTCTTTTGATCTACTCTGGAAGGTTCCAGGGTCATGGACTGAGACCAACATCGTCCTTTTCCCTAAGAAAGGAAAAGATCCCTTTCTCTGTGGTTCATATCAGCCTATATCATTGAACAATACAGGCTGTGTTCAGGGAAAACCAGTCAAAGTGATAATGCTAGGCGACGCTAGAGGCCTTTGACTGTGGTTTATGGACTTTTCTTTGGGCCACTATGGAGGCGTCAGGGTTTGGATCATGGTATGTTGCTCAGGTTCAACAGCTTCATCAAAATCTTTGCTTGGGTACCCCGACTAAACTAACTCAGATCCATCGTGGTACCCACCAGGGTTGACCACTTTCACTTGTGCTCTTATCCCTGTATATCAAAGCTTACATCCAAGCCTTGAAGAGCTCAGGGAACATTCATCTGTTCCTGATTCACCAAGTCAAGATCAAAGTGCTCACTTATGCAGATGATCTTACTATTCTGACTTCTGCCTCAGAGGGCTCATTAGTTACTATTGAAAAAATGGCAAGCGAATATAGGGCTATCTCCTTATATAAACTTAACCTTCATAAGACCTTGGTCTTAGCAAATATCGCTCCTTCTCAGGATGATGGGCGATGGGTCAACTCGAGTAAACAAACAGTTCGAACAAGAGAGTCCAAGGGAAAAAAGACCACTAAATGATTGCATCCCCAAACAACTATTAACAAACACAAGAATCCTAGCGGTTGCCAGGCAGAGGTGAGATCCTGTACCCAGCCTTTGCGGGTGCATGCAGGTTCGGATAGAGGCTTATGATATTGCATTGGCCCTATATCCTTTTTGGTTTAGTTTCTTCACTTTATTTGCTTGCAGTAGCGTTTCTTTGTAAGGTCCTGACGAAAGCCCGATCCACCCTGGGTCTTCGTGGGCTGAAACATGTTGACCACCTAAAACCCACACCATAGCGGTTCTAAATCCATACCGCAGGTGTACTGCTTTTCAATCCTGACAGTAGGCACCTTTTGATTAAAGTTGGCTTTGGTGCCTCCTAGCCAGTTTTAGTTATCACTCTTTCTCACATACTCACCATTTTCATTTTTTGCGCTGCACCCTTGCTCACACATCCTTGCTCATCATATGTGGACTTAGTTAGTCCTAAATATTAGAAATAAAACATCCCTGAGCTCCTTCCTCTCAGAGAGGGGGTTGAAGCCCCCAAAGGAACTAGGTTTTTCCTTTGGGAGGAGAGTCCCTATGATGAAGCATGTCACCATTGGTGAGTGAGGGATTACGTCCTTAAAGGGATCTGCCCTTATGCATATTTTGTTCATTAGTTTCTTTCCAGTTAGGTTTACTATCACATAGGTTTAAGTAGTAAGCGATGGGTCAACTCACCAACTTATTTGGGGGTTGAACTCTCCTTAAAAATGAAGGAGATAATGGAGTCCAACTTTGGCGCACTCTCTAGAAGAACCTTGGAAATATTTAGCAAGGGAACCACTTACATATCAGCTTAATTCGCAAATGTAATCTAATTAAAAGATCATCCTGCCTCACTACTTATATCTGTTTCCTTGCATACCCTTGTTTTTAGCTAAAGTCCTTTTTACACAGATAGAAGCTTCTTGACACAAATTCATTGGGGGTGTAAAAAGCCTAGAGCCAGTATACAAATACTGCAGAGGCCACAGCTGGAAGGTGGTCTCTCGCTACCAGATTTGTGAGCATACTATCTAGAGACATTTATGCCCCGAATTATCAAAGTGTTGGGGTGTGAACAATGGGGGTAAGGTCATCTGTTTCTGGAATATCTTCCTTGAGGTGCAGACATTACCCTGCACACCAGTATTATTGACACAGTCTACTTTAAGAGGACTTGTTTTAAGATGCTTTAGGCCTTCTATTCTATTTGGGCCTTTCTGAAAATGTGAATCTTGGGGACCAAGCCATTTAATGTATATTTTTATTACCCTAATTTCCGCCAACAAATGCACAAATGTTTTATGGATTGTTGGCAGGCATTCCATCTATTAACATTGGGCACTTTTTGAGAAGGGGATTTCCTTCTCTCTTCTGAGACATTATCCGACAGATTCTCTCTCCTCCACTCTGTTTTTTTCTGTTATTTGCAAATCCGGCACTTTAGTATGGGTCTGAAAGCAGATGATGTTGACTGCTCTCCAAACGTCTTTCTTGAATATCTACGGCATAGCCTGCCTAAGGAGGGCTCACAAAATGATCCTGGTGGCTGAGGTCCAACGACAGCCTGATGAAATGAGATGCACAAACATTTTTTCACACAGAGTTCTGAATCTTTCCTGGGTCAAAACTCATCCGTTCAAATTCATTAATGATTTCTACTATACCCCCGACTATAAGTGCTTCAGATGCTCCTGAGCCCAGACAGATTCAGTTCATACTTTTTCCACCTGTCCTGCTATCTCTTATTACTGGCAGACAGTTTTTGGGAAGTTGAGTTTGCTCTGTCTGATCACTTTGAAATTGGACCCAAAACTAATTGTTTTGGGCCATTCATCTTTTGTACCTGGTCATCTGAGTGGCATCTTTTATTTTGCTATTGTGTCAGCTCAACTGATCCTGGCTTGTCATTGGTTATTGGCTCAGGCTCCCAACCCTATGCTCTGGTGGCATGAACTTATCAACACTGGCTTCCTCGAGTGCCTGACCAGCAATAATAATAATGAGGTATGTACCCGGCTTAGGAAGATATGGGAGCCATTCAGGGGATGCTTTGTGGGGTTTCCGCATTTGAGAGCGCAACCCTGCAGCCCACTGCTGCACTTTTTAATGGTGATACCACTAACTACCGTGTAGGAAGACGTTCTTAGACAGCATGATTTACACCATTTCTAGTATTAAAAGTGCATGTTTGTGATAACTACATTTGGAGGTCTCTAAAAAGATATCAAGTGTTCTCATTCCAAACTCTTTTTGGATGCAAGTAGACAAGCTTGTAACATCCTATCTCACGAATACTATATAGTTGTAATTCCAGATCACATTTTTGGGATTTATTGAGAATGTCTTTTCTGTCTTGCATATAAGACATTAAATTATGTATAGAGTAGTGTAATTGCTTAACAACATATTCTGATAGTCATCTCTTAGGGTGGTCCCTTGGGTGAAAATGTTGCCTTTTTGTGCACTTCTGGAAGGAAATATATATATGGGGATCTCAGGTTGCGTAGATGTAATTATCTATATTCCTCCTTAGAAATGAGACACTCCTTCTAATCCAAGAGTTTCATATTGATAAGTAAGGTGAATTCTATCATGGAATGTGTCATTATTTTTGCACAGCAGCATGTATCTGCTAATCGTCAATTTCTTTTAGAAATGTAATCTTCATTATTCGTAATACCAATATTGCCTCCTTATCAGTTTCTCTGATAACAAACCTTTGTCTTGATTGAAATTCTTTAAGGCTATATATTCTATATATGTTAGATTTCTTGAATTATGTGGTCTTTTGAAACCTGTATTCCATCTTCCACAAATCCTTAATTACCCCGTCATAAAGTATATGAATACTGTTTTGTGAGCACCTGAATGCATGAATTTTGTCAGTAGTTTTAAACCGGTGTCTTAGCTAGCATTCTCCATTATTTCAAATGTAAAAAAAAACAATGTCTTTACACAATGAAATCATCAGCATTTTCCAATTAACCACAATGAATCATGCAAATCATATATAGTTTGAATGGAAACAATGGTTTTAAAACAATAGTATCAGGCTTTCTAGTCAATTCAATCAATCAATCAATCAAAGCATTTGTATAGCGCACTACTCGCCCGTAGGGTCTCAAGGCGCTGGGGGGGGGGGTGCCGTTACTGCTCGAACAGCCAGGTCTTCAGCTTCTTCCTGAAGGAGAGGTGGTCCTTGGTCAGGCGTAGGTCGGTCGGGAGGGAGTTCCAGGTCTTGGGGCCAGGTAGGAGAAGGACCTCCCTCCTGTTGTCGCTCTTCGGATGCGCGGGACGGTGGCGAGGGCGTGGCTGGCTGATCGGAGGTGGCGTTTGGGAGCGTAGAAGTTGATTCGGTTGTTGAGGTAGATTGGGCCTTGGTCGTGGAGGGCTTTGTGTGCGTGGGTGAGGAGACGGAAGGTGATTCTTTTGTTGACGGGGAGCCAATGCAGGTCTCTCAGGTGTCCGGAGATGTGGCAGTTACGTGGGATGTCGAGGATGAGTCTGGCTGAGGCGTTCTGGATCCGCTGGAGTCTCTTCTGGAGCTTGGCGGTAGTCCCGGCGTAGAGGGCGTTGCCGTAGTCCATTCGGCTGGTGACGAGGGCCTGGGTGACGGTCTTCCTGGTCTCGGTGGGGATCCGCCAGAAGATCTTCCGTAGCATGCGTAGGATGTTGAAGCATGCCGAGGAGACGGCGTTGACTTGCCTGGTCATGGAGAGGGAGGAGTCCAGGATGAAGCCCAGGTTGCGTGCGTGGTCCGTCGGTTTGGGTGCGGTGCCCAGGGCGGGGGGCCACCAGGAGTCATCCCAGGCGGAGGGCGAGGGGCCCAGGATGAGGACCTCCGTCTTGTCTGAATTCAGTTTCAGGCGGCTGGTCGTCATCCACTCGGTTACATCTTTCATCCCTTTGTGCAGATCGGCTCTGGCGGCGGCGGGGTCGTTGGTCAGGGAGAGGATCAGCTGGGTGTCGTCGGCGTAGGAGATTATGTTGAGGTTGTGTTGGCGTGCGATGGCCGCGAGGGGGCTCATGTAGACGTTGAAGAGGGTGGGGCTCAGCGAGGATCCTTGAGGGACGCCGCAGATGACTTTGGTGGCCTCTGACTTGTACGGTGGTAGGCGGACTCTCTGTGTCCTTCCGTCGAGGAAGGAGATGATCCAATCCAGTGCCTTCTCCTGGATTCCGACGTTGCTGAGGCGCTGTACTAGGGTGCGGTGGCAGACCGTGTCTCCGTTGTCCATCAGGGCTCTGATGTCGTCGGTGGCAGCGATGAGGGCGGTCTCGGTGCTGTGGTTGGCTCGGAAGCCAGACTGTGAGGGGTCGAGGGATCCATTAGTCTCGAGGAAGGCGGCCAGCTGCTTGTTGACGGTCTTCTCGATGACTTTGGCTGGAAACGGGAGGAGCGAGATGGGGCGGTAATTCTTGAGTTCGGTGGGGTCCGCAGTGGGTTTCTTGAGTAGAGCGCTGAGTTCTGCGTGCTTCCAGCTCTCGGGGAAGGTGGCGGTGTCGAAGGAGGTGTTGATAATGTCCCGCAGGTGGGGTGCGATGACAGCGTCTGCCTTGTTGAAGACGTGGTGAGGGCAGGGGTCGGTCGGAGATCCGGAGTGGACGGACTTCATCATGCGGACAGTGTATTCGGTGCTGATCGGAGTCCAGGCGCGGAGGGTGGTGGTGGGCGGCGTTGCTGTGGTCGTGGCGTGCGTCGGATGAATGCTGAAGCTGTTGTGTATGTCTGCGATCTTGTTGTGGAAGTAGGAGGCGAGGGAGTTGCAGAGGTCTTGCGATGGGGTGATGTCGTTGTTTCCTGCGCTGGGGTTGGAGAGCTCTTGCACGATGTTGAAGAGTTCTTTGCAGTTGTGTGCGTTGTTGTCCAGCCGGTCTTTGAATGCAGTTTTCTTGGCGGCGCGGATCAGTTGGTGGTGCTTCCGGGTGGTGAGCTTGAGGGTGGTCATGTTGTCCGGTGTTGGTTCCCTTCTCCAGCCTTTCTCGAGGGCTCGGCAGTTCTTCTTGGAGCTCTTGAGTTCGTCGGTGAACCATGGGGCCTTTTTGCTGCCAGGTCTGCTAGGCGGGGTCCTCAGAGGGGCGAGTTCGTCCGCGCAGTTGCTGATCCACTTCGTGAGGTTTTCGGCGGCCTGGCTGGGGTTCGCTGAGCTGGCAGGAGGGTGCTGGCTCAGGGAGGCGGCGAGCTGGTCGGCTGTGATCTTGTTCCAGCTTCTACGGGCAACCTGAAGCTGGTGGTGGTGGATCGCCGTTCTTTTGAAGGTGAAGTGGACACAGCTGTGGTCCGTCCAGTGAAGTTCTGTGGCGTGGCTGAAGGCGATGTCTGTGCTGGATGAGAAGACGGCGTCGAGTGTGTGTCCGGCGAGGTGGGTGGGGGTGGACACCAGTTGCTTGAGACCAAGGTTGGCGAGGTTGTCGAGCAGGGTGCTGGTGTTGCGGTCGTTGTTGTTCTCCAGGTGGAAGTTGAGGTCCCCCAGGAGGATGTAGTCAGCGGAGGGGAGGGCATGCGGGCTGACGAAGTCGGCGATGTCCTCGCTGAATTGGGTGCGTGGTCCCGGGGGTCGGTAGATCAGTGTGCCTCTGAGGGTGGTCTTCGGGTCGGTGTGGATCTGGAAGTGCAGGTGTTCGGCGGTGGTTAGGGAGTTGTCGGTGCTGGTCGTGATACGGATGGTGTTCCTGTGGATGATGGCGATGCCTCCTCCCATCTGGTTGGCGGTGCGGTCCCTCCGGGTGATCTTGTAGCCCTCAGGGATGGCGATGGCGATGTCGGGCGCTGAAGAGGCGTTCATCCAGGTCTCCGTGAGGAAGGCAACGTCCGGGGCTGTGGTGTCGAGGAGGTTCCAGAGTTCGATGGCGTGTCTGTGGACGGAGCGGGTGTTGAGGAGGATGCACTTGAGGTGGTTGCTGCTGGTGATCGGCTTGCCAGGTGCTGGTGGCCGGCAGGTCCGGATGCAGGTGAACTTGCAGGTGAGGCAGCTGAAGGGTCCGTGGGTGCGTCTCGGGGTGGCTTGGTGGCATCCCGGGGTTCGGCCGGTGTTGAGTGCGATGAGGGTGGCGGCGTCGTACGTCTGGCGGGTGGGCTGGGGTCCTCGGGGGCCAGGGCTACGGGCGCTGGGCGCGGGCCAGGCACGGACGGGCGCAGACGGGCTTACCTTTGGCGCACCTTCGGCGCACAATCGGCGCGCCCGCTGCGCGTGCACGCTGCGCGTTTGCACGGTCGCCATATATGGCGAAGTGCGCGGGGGGCGGAGCAGCTGGGAGGCGGGAGCGGGGAGGGTACGGAAGGAAAAAAGGGGCGGGGTCAGCGGTGGTGGCGGGAAGCGGGGAGCGGGGAGGGAAGGTACACGGACCGCAGACAAAAAACAGGCAATACAGAAGAAAAATGCACAATTCACAACAAATACAACAGGTCTAACCAACGAAGGCACCAGGGGGAGAAGCGGCGAGCACGGACCACGCCGCTCGAAGGAGGGGGCATGGTCACGCGGCAGCCGGGCAGCGAGGCAGTATAGGCAGGGAGGCACACGCGGCAGCTGGTGGCCGTGCGGCGCGGGGGTGTCCTACAACTAGGTCACACTCACCTGCGTCGCACGGTCGCCATATATGGCCAAGTGCGCGGGGGGCGGAGCAGCTGGGAGGCGGGAGCGGGGAGGGTACAGAAGGAAAAAAGGGGCAGGGTCAGCGGTGGTGGCGGGAAGCGGGGAGCGGGGAGGGAAGGTACACGGACCGCAGACAAAAAGCAGGCAATACAGAAGAAAAATGCACAATTCACAACAAATACAACAGGTCTAACCAACGAAGGCACCAGGGGGAGAAGCGGCGAGCACGGACCACGCCGCTCAAAGGAGGGGGCGTGGTCACGCGGCAGCCGGGCAGCGAGGCAGTATAGGCAGGGAGGCACACGCGGCAGCTGGTGGCCGTGCGGCGCGGGGGTGTCCTACAACTAGGTCACACTCACCTGCGTCGCACGGTCGCCATATATGGCCAAGTGCGCGGGGGGGCGGAGCAGCTGGGAGGCGGGAGCGGGGAGGGTACAGAAGGAAAAAAGGGGCGGGGTCAGCGGTGGTGGCGGGAAGCGGGGAGCGGGGAGGGAAGGTACACGGACCGCAGACAAAAAGCAGGCAATACAGAAGAAAAATGCACAATTCACAACAAATACAACAGGTCTAACCAACAAAGGCACCAGGGGGAGAAGCGGCGAGCACGGACCACGCCGCTCGAAGGAGGGGGCGTGGTCACGCGGCAGCCGGGCAGCGAGGCAGTATAGGCAGGGAGGCACACGCGGCAGCTGGTGGCCGTGCGGCGCGGGGGTGTCCTACAACTAGGTCACTGACATATTATTTTTTAAATGAGAGTAGATGAACAGACTGTTTTTAAGAAAAGAAATAGCAAATAAAGAGGCTTTGTGGAAACAACTGAGGACTACGACAATTCATTTTGACAAATTGGGTGACCTCCAGCTTACACATTTATGTGTCTTCAGCACTTAGGGTAGA
Organism: Triturus cristatus; assembly: GCF_964204655.1. Taxonomy (NCBI): domain Eukaryota; kingdom Metazoa; phylum Chordata; class Amphibia; order Caudata; family Salamandridae; genus Triturus; species Triturus cristatus. Next base: position 874,233,116 of record NC_140590.1, read on the forward strand.
AAGAGCTGGGAGCTTTTTGGGGGATCACCAATATGAACATTAAGGACTGACTGTAGCTTATGGTGGTTAATAGCACAAGATGTTTTTGCATATCACATACTTTGGAGTGGACTGGTAAGGTCAGTAATAGGTGATGGTTTTCATCTAGGGTGAGGAGAAGGTCCTCTCTAAAATTAAGTATCACGTTTGCTATTCATCCTGATTGAGATGCCAGGGTCGCTTCATTTATTTGGACAGTTCATTCACCCGACTCCTGACTTAGCTTTCCTAATTTTCTTTCCTTAGGCAGGAGAGATTTCAAATAGCTGTATAATGTGATCTTACTGCAATACTCATATTGGTAGAGGCTGGGGTTTGCAGTAAAAATACAGAATGGGTGACAAAAGAGAGACATAGAATGCAATCAGTTTATGGCCTGCTCATTTCTCATGTCTAAATTTTCATTTGTCTTTTTCAAAATTTGCAACTGTGGGCATTAATTGTTTGGGTGTCTGGACATACAGTGATGCACAGTAAACAAAGAGCACTGCAGCAGCATTCTTGAAAATGGGGCAGAAGTTTAAAGAGTTGAGGAGATATTACAGAGTGGAAGGTGTTGCTCAAATATTGTTTTACTTTTAAAAAACAAAACAAAAGGTGGTGGGAAAACAGGAGCAGTTGGTTTAATCAAATACATTGGCCTGGAGTACAACCCACAGAAATGGGTCTGAGGACTGTCTCAAAGTACAATCAATTAGTGCGGGCTTTTATACAGTTTTTGGTAAAATAAAATACATCCGGCGATCCTTCTTTGGTAAAGGAATGTGGGCCTTGTCTGTGGAGTTACAAATAAAGGGTGGGCCTCGACCTTGCATGGACACAATATGGGTCACTGGGTAGTGTGTCAAGATGTCCAGCATGAGGAAAACGTGATTGCTGCGTGCACTCTGCATGCTGATTGACTGTGTGTTCCTAACCCCATGTGGCATCTAACTTTATGGTGTTTGGAATGCATGCACCCCTCTGGCCATGTGTGCTTTATGGGCGACAATTTCCCTGGACCATTGTGTTGTCACTGCTCTGATCTGGGGGGTGAACCTGAGTTTCCTGTTCGCGCGTTTGTCTGCTGGCTATGTGCCTCTCCACCTGTGACCTGTCAATCAATTACCGAGTGCCTGGGTTGCAGAGATTGCTTGATCACGTATTTTCAATTCAGGGTTGATGGAGAGTTCATGATGGGTGAATTTAACAATAGCAATGCGATTTTTTTTTTTGTGTATGCAAGTGTAATATTATATGCATTAGCATCATATTTTTCAATATCAACAAAGGAGTCCAAGTATTTAATGTCAGGAGAGGAAACGTAAAGAGTAGAATTATGAGAGGAGACACAAAAAAGGAAAAAGTGTGGTGTTAAAGAGGCTCAGGATCTCCAATGTTCTATTTTCTGTAAGTACCCATCTTTTTGGGGAGGGGTATTGTCATGATTTGCTTGCTGGCCTCAACTTTTATTCTTGGCTTTTGCCTCTCTTTGCTACATACAAAAATTAATCCTTTCAGATTAATACCTCACATGTCTGGCAGTGATTGCAAGGAATTGCATAAAACATAGGAGATCATACTCTTTTCTTCACATCAAAAAGTTTGTATTGTTTGCTAAGCAATACTCTGACCACTTCGAGGACTTTAGTCTGGAATTATTTTTGTTTCTATTGAGAAATCTGTTGATTTCCCCTTGGCAGAAGAACCATGCCCCCTGGGATAAATTTTAGTTTTGTGGGGTCTGTGTATATGCATGGTTTTGCTAGCACATTTCTTATTCTTGTGGACAAATGTAACTCAAACCTTACTGAAATGCTAATGGGTAATGAATTGAGAACAAGGGTGCAATGGTTGTTTCATTTAAGAAGGTGATTTCCCATGTATAATATAAGTGCTCGAGCGTGCACCTCCTATCATGTCAATTGCTATAAATACTGAGTCTTCCTTTCTGTTTTATACAGCCAGAGGTAACAAGAAAATGCACAACCTTTGAAGACAGGAAGAGGTCTGGATGTCATAACATACTCTCATTCTGGGGGATCATGAGATAGTTTGCAGGTTTAGACAGGTTCTGCATATTCTGAGCCCCTGGTGTCTCCTTCAGTGGAACCAGCAGCACCAGTACTCATTTAGGAAATTGCAGTGGACATAAGCTGCCTTTCTTGCACAGCAGTCTGAGAGGCACCAGGACATAGAACAGGAATGAGTAGCATTAGTGTTTTGTGAGAGCATTTCTGTTACGGTTTATAACTAGGGGTTGAACCTAGTGGAAAAAGCAGTTAATATGATGACTTTTTCTGGAACTTGTAGCTGCTCATGCTCTTTGCTTGGTCTGAACGTATGCATTCATGACTATGGTCAATGCTTAATTTTTTTTTTTTAAAGAAGTGCGTACCAGGTGCCCCTTGTAAATTAAAGTTATGATGTATCGATACAGTAAGATCAGCAAATAAGTTACAATGCCAATTTACAGATTTTTGAGGACACGGACAAGCAATGTTTTGAAGGTCGCTGTACAGATCAAGTTAAATGTTGAACTAATTCAAGTTCTCCTGGTGCCAAACAATAAGGAATTATTTGCTAAAAGTTAAGAACTGGGGGCATACAAAGCAGCCAAGTGCTTAAGCTGCCCAATGTCTACCAACCAAATAGTACTGCATGAATAGAACCATTTGGTTTTGCTCTTGGATCCATGTTATTGACTTGCAACAACATTGTCCTACAAATAATTGAATTCAGTGTCTAACCTGTCAGTTCCTCCCATTAAAAGAAAGACAAGGTAAGGGTGACTTGGTGGATGTTTAGTGGATTAGTGCATAACAATAAACCAAGACATGCACATTGAGCATGAAATTGTAGCTTTAATTTTTGTCTATTCATAAGCCCAAATAAATATTCCTTCACAACTGGCATTCTCTGTACATATTGAAAACCAAGGCTGCTCAGAAAAGTTTCACCACTGAATTCTCTAATATCTATCATTTAATTAAAAGTGAGACAGAAACCCATCTACCCGAGGTATCTGATTCTTGAGTAATAACCTTCAAGTCAAGACGTTTATGACATAAAATGATAACGCCATTGCGATGACCTGTACATGGGATGCAAAAATGTTACCTACCCATCATCCCAAATGTAAAATGCTAAGTTTGGCGCCCAGCTGGTTGACAAGTTAAAAGGATTGATAACACACACAGATAACAGTGATGTACATTTGACATTGTAAAGATGTTCAGTATATGCTTCATACAGAAACAGTACTTGCATTTACAATACCTTGCCTTGGTTATGAAGACTGTGATGATGTAATTGAGATTTTGATATATTATAGGATGCTACTCTAACAGTGGAAGGTCATGCGAACATACGACTACTTATGTATCGAGTATAAACTTTGTAGTTGAACAATATGAACATGCTAATAAAAATGCGTTAAAAACTGAATTTATAAACAAACAGAGAATCAACTATTTTTATGCTGACCAAAAGATATTTTCTTCATGGAGACCCTTCTGCACTTATATCCACACCAACCTCTTGGTACCCTCTAAAATCAGTTCCAGGTCCACTCGCAGAGAGAGTAAATTAACTATTTGTATATTGATCTCCACTAAAAACAACCAATGAATTTCAGCCGGCACTCGTCTTCTTTAAGCAGAGTCCTTTTGCTATGTTCTTTTGTGTACGAGTCTCACCACGTAATCACTCAACTCTACGTGTTCAAGATTATGCTGGGAAATGTATTTCCCTCTGAATTGCAATTCGTATAATGTGTACCCTGCAAATAAAATTCATATATTAATTTGTTCAAACGTTTATAAAGAAGGCTAAACAAATTGACAGTGTGAATGATTATATTTGTGCATGTGTGACCGAGAAAAAGGAATTTTAAATATTATAAATCATTTCGGGTATCTGCAGAAAATAGTAATGATTTTGTTCTATCTATTACAAATCACAAAAAACATCCCTTTTCACTCCAGGTTTGTCTTAATGACCCTCTGTAGTCTCGAGGGTCAGGCACCTGACCAGTTATCTGTCACCCTGGTGCATTTTCTAGATTTATGTCAGTTGACCATCTATTATGATGCAAACTCTAGGTATTCTGTATTGTGACTGTAGTCAGTTTTTCGTGGTGAGTGTTACATATCCTCATTTGTTTGTTTCTTTTGCCTATCCTGTTTTCCACTTCCCCCTTTGTGATTTTTGTTTCTGGAGCAGTTAAATCTTCTGGGGAGGTGTGAAGTACTCCTTTTAAGAACTGATTGTTGTTAGGTGTTCGAGAGCAGCAATTCACATTTTGTGGTTGGTTACTGACTTTGTATTTTGTGGACAGAGCTATCTCATGGAAGATGGTGTAGGTTGCTCCTTTTTTCCAAGCCTACTCTCACACTTACCTTGCCATATTTTATGATGAAACCCATGGGAGGTTCTAAAAAAGATATTTTCATCTTTGTATGACTCAAGTTTTCACAGGGTGTTACTCTCGCTGGAACATCTGAGCATGAGTGAGCTAGGTTAGTAGTACTGGTATCTATGTTCCGAATTGTATTCTCATTCATATAGCTCCCCTAGTCGTGCCATCTGGGTCGCATCAGCAAGATTATCACCGTTTTCCATGGAACACCATGCGAAAACCAGCGATGTTCCATGGAAAACACCGCTATCGCAGGAATAATTATCGCCATTGCGCTATGCGTTGTTGATACAGCGCTAGCATGGCGATAACTTCCTGCGATAGCCTGCGATAAGAAATCTATCGTTATGCGCCGCCAGTGATAATTATCGCTGGCTGTTGATAATATGCCCCCTAATTCGTATCACATGATTTCAAAAGACAAATACCTGACAAGCCCCCCAAAAGCCTGATTGAACCCTTAATTAATGGTCAAATATTTTGACCCTGGAGGTGGCCGTAGTTAACCTCGGATTCTAACCCACCCCCATCCGGAGAGCATAGAGCTCTTCGTGTGCTTGTACCTGCTGCTTCTTTGCTACGCATTGCTCATGAGAGGGGGCTTCTCTCGAGTTACAGTTTTTGAGAATTATTGATTGAGTACTGTTATGTTTTAAATGTTTCAGTCAAATGCTGAAAGCTCGTCTTGTCCTGTCCTTCTACTAGACCGTTAACATGCAAAAAGCAAAAAAAACATGTGCTGCTACCATTTACAAGACATTAACTTTCCATCCTTTTTTCCCTCCAGCAAAGTGATCCTCACACAGACCTGAAGAGGAGAAGGCAAATCGAGCTCCCTCAAGGAGAATTGTCATATGCGGGAAACAGAGTTTGCTATAATTCGCAGTACTGTGAGAAAATGTGCATCCCTCCATCCCACCCAGCACTGGGATACTCTACACAGCATCATGGTAGCACCAGCAAGATAGACCAGTATTCTCGAATCCTCTTTCCCATGACATTTGCGGTGTTCAACTTGGTGTACTGGGTGGTGTATCTTTCAAAGGACAACATGGAAATACGTCAAGATATATAACTGTCCCAAAATTTGAGGTAGGTTTCAAGTTTCTTTCTTGTTACACCTTTGATTGTATGAGGTCTGCATCACTCTGCTCTTTTTACTGATATTGCCATTTTGACACTATCTTGAAATATAGAGTAAGCAGCTACTTTCAGGGATGGAGACAATGAGAGGTATCCCGATGCTAATGTTGACAAGCTACAGCTCTTCAATTGCCAATAGGCATATACACTGTGGTTAACTAACAGGGGTGTTGATTTCTTAATAATGCTTTGCCGTCTAATCAGCAATGGATGTTGGTTGTGGGTTTTAGTGTGCGCGCCAACAGAGCTCTACCACCTGCTCTGGATTCAGAACACTTAAAAAGCTTTATACAAGGGGCAGAAGCCAATCTGAGCGAGCCTGGCAGGGCATATTTTAGAAATCACTGTTGTAAACAGAGAAAGCCATCAGGGTGTACTGACCGACCTGCAAAGCAGAGGCATTTGAACCTGCTTTTTTTTTTTTATGGAAGTGGAGGCAATTAAATTGGGCAGATGGCTATAAACCGAACCCTGTCTAGACTTACTATCAATCTTGCTGTGCCTTTCTGGACAACGTGACATTTTGTGAATCAGTACTTGGGTAATCCAATTTACATAGAGTTGCCATGGTCAAAACTATATGTAGAAAATAGATTGAACAATGGATTTGCTCTGCCACATTTTCAGTGTAGTAAAGAAGGTGGCTCTTGTTTTATTAATCTGAGGTTTTAATGTTGATTTTGTTAAAAAAAAGAACACCAATATTCCGTACAGTGTCAATAGGAGACAGAGGTGAGTCCTCATTAGCAGACCACAAACAATATTATTATTAATTTTCTGAGCTAAAATATATTTTTATTTGGAAACATTCAATACCTCAGGAGTATTTTTTGAATGTCATAGCATGGTACTGTGGATTCCAAGCATAGGCATTGAGCTACCTTTTTTGCACTAAAAATATGACGATAGAAGTTATTAATTAGGGGCGACTACTTTATTGGGGCAACAGGACTCTGCTCGCGTAATTATTTTACTGAATTACTACCTCATACTTTTTCCCGACCGCAAATTTAAAAAGGGCATACTTGATTATAGCCCGGCCTCCGTTGGCCTACAACACTGTAAGGCACTGCCCGCGGTGATGCACTGCAGCCTCTGACTGAAAACAGCATGGGCGCTTTATGTTTAAGCCCCAGATTTCCAAGGTTTCTTGTCAATCCCGAGGCTGCGCCGTGACCTACAGCACCCCCCCCCCCTCCTATTTCCTAACTAGTCACGGGGTGGGATGGCCCCACCCCATTATGGGAGGGTCAAGTGGGAGACTCCGCCAAGGGTGGGCAGGGTCCCCAGCAGAAGAGTGGGGGGGGGACAAGGGAAAACAGAAAGGGTTCCAAAAAGGCCCACAAAGTAATCCCCAAGGGAACCAGCAGAAAGGTTCTCAGCCTCCCACACCCCCGAAGCCGACAGGGGCCCCGACAGGTAAACCTGTTCCCAAGGGGCCCCCTCAATGTTATAAATGTGGTGAACTAGGTCACTTTGCCAGTGATCCCAAGTGTCGCCAGTATGTGAAACCAGCACCCACTGGTGCTCTACCGAAGCAAGTGGCTACAGTAGCCTTTGGGGAGGAGGTAGAAGTCCCAGGTGGGTGGGACCCCGTCCAACTGACTTAGTCTCATTAGGAGACAGTGAGATGGTCCCAAACACCGACTTGCCCTCTAACACTAAGAAATATGGGCAAGTGGTGACCGTCAATGGGAAGAAGGTAGAGGCTCTTAGAGACACAGGAGCCAGCGTGACTGCAGTGTGGCAGCACCTGGTATCTCAAGAGCAGGTCGTACCCCATGCCTATTGTCGGGTTGTCAATGCTGACAACACAGAGAGTCATTGTCCAATGGCTCAAGTTCCCTTTGAGTGGGGGGGGGGTCTCTGGTACTCTGCAAGTCGCTGTGAGAACTGCCATGCCTGTAGACTGTCTCCTAGGGAATGATTTGGAGAGCTCCCCTTGGGAAAAGGTGGAGAAGACAGCTCACCTGCGGATGGTGGGCTTACCTGATTGGGCGTGCGTGACCACCCGGTCGATGGCAGCCAGTAGGAGTGTTGAAGGGACTCTGGAGCCTGAGGGAGAGGCCCCATTCCAGTGAGTGGAGATTGACATTGTGGGGCCACTGGACCCCAAGACAGCCATGGGCAACAGGTTTATCCTGGTCTTGGTGGACCATGCCACCCGGTACCCTGAAGCCATCCCTCTGAGGACAGTGACGGCCCCCGTGGTGGGACGGGCACTGATGGGAATTTTCTCACGAGTAGGATTCCCTCTAGAGGTGGTGTCTGACAGGGGGACCAATTTCATATCGAAATATATGAAATCCCTTTGGCAAGAGTGTGGTGTGACATACAAATTCACCACCCCTTACCATCCCCAAGGAAATGGGTTGGTTGAGAGATTCAACTGAACCCTAAAGGGCATGATTATGGGTCTTGAGGAACCCATGAGGTGTAAGTGGGACGTCCTCTTACCATGCCTTCTCTTTGCGTACCGTGAGGTGCCACAGAAGTCTCTGGGGTTCAGTCCCTTTGAGCTTCTGTATGGCCACCCAGTACGAGGACCTCTTAGTCTGGTCAAGGAAGGCTGGGAGCAATCTCCCAGGAAACCTCCCCAGAATGTATATAGTTACATGCTGGCCTTTCGGAACCAGACGCGGCGTTTCAGGCAACTTGCTGAGGCAAATCTGGAAGCCAGCCAGGAGGAAATGAAGCGGTGGTACAACCAGAACGCCACTCTGGTTGAGCTTCAACCTGGTCAAAAGGTATGGGTCCTGGCCCCTGTGGAGCCTTGTGCACTCCAGGACAAGTGGACCGGACCCTTTGAGATTGTGGAGCGCAAGAGCTCTGTCACCTACTTGGTGGACTTGCAGTCTCCTAGGAACCGCTTGAGGGTCCTCCATGTCAATCGACTGAAGCCCCACTTGGAGAGGTCCGAAGTGGGCATACTCTTGGCCACAGATGATGGGACGGAGGAGGAGTCTGAGCCTCTTCCTGACCTCCTGGTAGCCTCAAAGCGAGACGGGTCAGTGGATGGAGTTAACCTCTCACCCACCCTGACCCCTGAGCAACAGGATGACTGCCGCCAGCTGCTGGGGCAGTTTCCTGACCTGTTCTCCCTGGTTCCTGGTATCACAGATTGGTGCGTCCATGATGTGGATACAGAAGACAGCTTACCTGTGAAGCACAAGGCTTGCAGGGTAACTGACAGGGTCAGAGCCTGCATCAAAGAGGAGGTCTCAAAGATGCTTGCTCTTGGGGTGGTTGAGTCCCCCAGCAGTCCTTGGGCCAGCCCAGTGGTCTTGGTCCCAAAGGCTGCAACGCCGGGTGCCACACCCGAACTCCGGTTCTGTGTGGACTACAGACTCAATTCAGTCATGAAGACTGACGCGCACCCCATCCCCAGAGCTGATGAGCTCATCAATCGGTTAGGGGCTGCACGGTACCTCAGCACGTTTGATTTAACGTCTGGGTACTGGCAGATCGCCTTGACTGATGGGGCCAAGGAGAGGTCCGCATTCTCCACACCAGATGGGCACTACCAGTTCCGGGTTATGCCATTTGGGATGAAGAATGCCCCTGCCACCTTTCAGAGGTTGGTCAACTAGGTGTTGGCTGGGCTGACCGAGTTCAGCGCCGCCTACCTGGATGACATCACAGTGTTCAGTGGCACATGGAAAGAGCACCTGCAACATCTCTGGGAAGTGTTGATGGCACTGCGCAAGGCGGGTCTCACGATCAAGGCAAGCAAGTGTCAGATCGGGCAGGGGTCCGTGGTGTACTTGGGACACCAAGTAGGGAGCGGCCAGGTGGTGCCCCTACAACCCAAGATCGAAACCATCCTGGCTTGGGAGCCCCCAAAGACCCAGACGGAGGTGAGGGCCTTTTTAGGACTCACAGGGTACTACAGGAGGTTTGTCAAGGGGTATGGCAGCATCGTTGCCCCCTTGACAGAGCTGACTTTGAAGAAGCAGCCCAGAAAAGTGATATGGACTGACACCTGTCAGAAGGCTTTTGATACCCTGAAAACTGTCATGTGCACTGCGCCCGTGCTCTTGGCTCCCGACTTCTCCAAAGAAATCCTAGTGCAGACAGATGCATCAGAGCATGGTGTAGGGGCTGTTCTCTCACAGATGACTGAGGAGGGCTGGGACCAACCTGTAGCCTTTATTAGTAGGAGGTTACTTCCACGGGAACAAAGGTGGAGTGCGATAGAGCGAGAAGCATTTGCTGTGGTCTGGGCGCTGAAGAAGCTGAGGCCCTACTTGTTTGGGACTCACTTCCGGGTTCAGACTGACCACAGGCCCCTCAGATGGTTGATGTAAATGAGGGGTGAGAACCCAAAACTGTTGAGGTGGTCCATCTCCCTACAGGGTATGGACTTTACGGTGGAGCATCGCCCTGACACAGATCACGCCAATGCTGACGGTCTGTCCAGGTTTTTCTGCCTTAGTGAAGAGGAACTCCCTGGGGTAGGGTAGTACCCCCCACATTTCAGCTGGAGGGGACACGTGTTAGACCCGGCACCTTGGCGTGAGTTTCCCTTCCACTTTTTGCTGATGTGCCTCATTGTGTTTTGTTGGTGGTAGCTGCTCAGGGCACTGTGCCATTGCTAATCAGTGCCACAGTGCAAGTGCTCTCTTTGGAAAAGTGTATACATTGATTGGTGTCCATGTTTGGCTTATTTGGTTTACTATCAGCCCCTAGTAAAGTGCACCAGGAGTGCCAGGGCTTGTAAATACAAATGCTGCTGGTGGGCTTGCAGCACTGGTTGTGCCACCCACAGAAGCAGCCTAGTAAAATGTGTCTAGGGTCTGCCACTGCAGAACCTGCGCGCGGTCTGGTACTGTCGCGCTGATTGCGCAAGTGCACCTACTTGCCAGTCCCCAAACCTTCCCTTAACTACATATTAGTCACCCCTCTGGTAGGCCCAAGGGCAGGGTGCATTGTAGGTATAAGGTAGGACATGCCCTGATGTGTGTGGCATGTCCTAATAGTGAATTACAGCCATTTTCATTTTTCATTATTGAAGGCTACCTGCTCTCCATAGGCCAGCATGGGCTGCTGGAATTACTAAACGCTGTAATCCCAGTGGACTCAGAGAGCATGGTAGAAAGTCAAGTTTAGTATGCCTGAACTCAGAATATTAAAATACTTCTTTTAGTAAAGTTTATTTTAATATCCTGTGTTTGTAAATACTACTTTTAGAAAGTTAGTATTTACTGACCTGGCCATTTCAGTCCGCCTCTGCTGTGTGTGTGTGTTCTGCCTAGTAACAGTAAAGGAGCAGGGCTGGGGAATTCCAGGAGACAGGCTGGCTGCCAGGTGGTGGGTAGAGAGATTACACCAGGATGGGTGGGAGGAGTACACCTTTGACTCTGAATAGACCAGTGCTCTGCCACCACAATGCCGGCTCCGCCCCCTGTGGAGCGGCTGATGTCTCTGCCCTGCTGCTGAAAGGAAAAAGCAGAGTCACCACAACAAAGTGCTCCAAAACTGGACTGAGCCAGGCCCAGGCCCCCTGGCGACAAAGAACAAAAGAATTGTGCTATAAAAGAAGGAGCCCTGCTCCTAAGAAATCAGATCCTGTTTGCGCCAAGGAGAAACTCTGCCCGAAGAGAAGGACCTGGGAAAGCTGCATGGAGGACTACTGTCTCTGACCTGTGAGACTGGCCTGTGGTGGGTGCCTTGCTGCAAGAAGGAGAGGAGGAAAAGACTTGAGAAGAAAAGACTTTTGATCAGCTTGTGCTTTAAACAATCTCCAAGGGCTTGTTGGTGAACTTGCCCCCTGAACTGCGCCCCAGGAACAGTGGGCGCTACCTTTCCCCAAGAAGAAGAGAAGCTGCTGGAGGCGATCCTGTAACGCTGACCCCAGAGGACCTGTGTGCCCCTCATCTGAGCACCGCGACATCTGCCACCGGGGCTACTGCGAGCACCGCAAAAACCCGTCCACCTGTTCCAAGCACCGCAAGCAACTGCCCCCCCCGAGCCGTAGCTCGCACCGCAAGGAAGAGACTGACAAGGCTCCGAGCGCCGAGCCTCTGCGACCCCCCTGGCCGTGGAAGCGTCCTCTGAGTGAAGCCGGCAGCGTGACGCGCTGAAGAAATTGCCCCCGAGCCGCCCCTCGTGCTGCTGACCTCTGGTGCGAGTCCGGAAGCCTAGAAGTGCCCCACGAAGCATCGCCATCAACTGACCTCAAGGGACAGCAACGCGATGTGGGACACCCCTCACGGACTTCTGGAGCCGCCAGGAACTTTGCCCTTCTAGAATTTAAGGTACTGTGTGCAGCGTGCTTTGGTACGACCCGTCCGTGGCTTGGTTCGGACCGTACTGGCGCTTTAGACCCGTTACGCTGTTCACTCGTGAAGCGTGAACTTCGGCAACCTTCGAAGTAGCTGTGCGAGGCAACCCGGAAAGGTACGAACCGTACTCCATTTAAAGTATAGGACGTTGCTCACGCGAGAAGAGTGAGGATTTGGAAGAGGTGTCCTGAACGTGTACGACACGTACCTACGAGGGTACGGTCCGTACGGTTCACGTCCAGCGTACGCGTGCTCACGCGAGAATCGTGAGAAACGGCAAGACACGTTAAAAACCTTGTAAGAAGCGTACCGAAGGCGCTACGAAGCGCACAGACACATAAGAAGCATTTTTAAATTAGAACATTGCCATTTTAAGACCTGTGGACTGCCTAAAAGCATTGAAAGTAACTGGAACCTTATTTAAGTGAAGAACTGTATTTTAACAAGCCTGCGTAAAGAAATCTTATATATAAAGAACTTTATTTTGATATAAATACAGCCTTGTGTCTTTGTGTGGTGGGGTGGTGATTATTGAGTGGGACAACTTGAACGCTTAACCTAATGCCCTCTGGAAATCTAGCCTGACTGCTCGCACCACGTTACCTAGAGGGTGAGCAGGGGTTATTTTTAAAGAGGTAATCCTACGCCCTGACTTAGAGGAAAGGGTCCCTGCTTGTCGCAAGTGCATACCTGCGCCAACCAGAGACCCCGGATTCTAACACACACTTACAGAGGATTTGTTTTTAAAACTCACCCCATGCCTGCCATTCTTTCATTCTTTGTCTGTCATGCAGCATGTGAACCAGCTTCATTGCTGTTTAAAGTGCCAGTGCTCCCAACTTTTATACCCCACAAGTCTTCCTCTGCAAAGATGTTGCTCATTGACTTTCCAAACTCCAGCATGGTTATTTTCCCCATCCTGCAGCACCCCTGCACTCCTACTTCAAGCAATTGCATCACCAACTTGCCCTCTCAAATTTATGTGGGTTTTTTTCTGCTCTCAGTATGCAATAAATGGCTTCTGAGGTGGCACCTTTTTGTTTATTTCGGCCTTCTCTGGAAGGGGCACTTTTGCGTTTAGTTTTTCTAAATTCATTTAAAAATGATGAAAGACGTCCCTTTTCCCATGCATGCTGTTGAATAACTTATGGTGCATGCTGTGTCTTCTGGCAGCAGACCATCAGCAGTTTTGCATGTTTTGTTTGTGAACTTTCATCCCAGGTGTGTTTACTTCAGCCAATTGCCTGGGCCCACATTTATTTTGAGCTGAAGTATGCTCGGTATTGCAGGTATTGCAGGTATGCACGACTTGAGTATATTGTGTGATATCTATTGCATCATCGCCTATTTTAACAAGTGTAAGGGCACACTCCCCTGTTCACCTGCATCTGCACGTTCCTGACATGAAACATCATAGGGGAGGCACTACAAGTACATTTGGAGTGCTCTAATACAGTTGAATACCACAAAATGATGGTGCCCTCCTACACAATGTGAACAGAGGCCCTCAAGTCTCCCATATCTCACAGATATGTATTGGTCTTGAGGTGGAAAGGGGCTCCCCCTGAAGGATTTGAGGGGGGGGCTGAAAGGTTGGCCCCCTGCACTTCAGGGGTGCAGATGCTTGCTTTATGCCCCTGCTCTCATATATCAAATGTTCTGTGGATTCAACATAAGTCGGACAGATGTTTGATCAGTTTGATCACTGTTCGTGTGTGTGTATGACATTTCTTACATATTTATAGTTACAGTGAGTTTCTTTCCAGGGTGCAGTTTCATTCATGAATCACAAAAGCACTGCCAGTAGAAATAGTGTGTGTCAAACCAGTCTACAGTAGCAGCCCGTGGAGGGAGTTCCGTGGGGTGGTGAGGCAGGGTGGGGGAGGGGCAGGGTGGGGGGTAGTAAACACTGGAATATGGATGAACTGAGGTAAGTAAACAATTAAATAATTAAAACTAATTTTGTTGGGCGCGCTGCATCTCTACATCCAGATGTCTATGACATAATATTACGATACCTAAACTGCTACCAGAGACATGAGGCTTACAGAGTATAAAGCAAGACTAAACAACATTTTATGTTAATTGTCAGACCTGGCACCTTGGCGTGAGTCTCCCTTCCACTTTTTGTCGCTGTGCCTCATGTGTTTTGCTGGTGTTAGCTGCTCAGAGCACTGTGCCACTGCCAACCAGTGCCACAGTGCAAGTGCTCCCTATTTAAAATGTATATGTTGGTTGGATTCCATGACTGGCTTATTTGGTTTACTGTCAGACCCCAGTAAAGTGCACCAGGAGTGCCCAGGGCTTGTAAACACAAATGCTGCTGGTGGGCTTGCAGCACTGGTTGTGCCACCCACAGAAGCGGCCTAGTGAAATGTGTCTAAGGTCTGCCATTGCAGAACCTGCGTGCAGTCTGGTACTGTCATGCTGACTGGGCAAGTGCACCCACTTCCCAGTCCCTAAACCTTCCCTTAACTTCATGTTAGTCACCCCTATGGTAGGCCCAAGGGCAGGGTGCATTGTAAGCATAAGGTAGGACAAGCCCTTATGTGTGTGGCATGTCCTAATAGTGAATTACAGCCATTTTCGTTTTTCACTATTGTAAGCCTACCTGTCCTCCATAGGCCAGAATGGGCTGTTAGAATTGTTACATCCTATGATCCTAACAGACCCAGGGAACATGGTAGAAAATCGAGTTTAGTATGCCTGAACTCAGAATAATAAAATACATATTTTAGGGAAGTTTATTTTAATAGTCTGTGTTTGCAAATACCACTTTTAGAAAGTTGGTATTTGCTTGCCTAACCATTTCAGCCCGCCTCTGCTATGATGTGTATCTGCCTGTCTGGTTTGTGTGAGTGACAGGGCTGGGGAAACCCAGAGGGGCAGGGCTAGGTTGCCTGGTGGTGAATAGAGAGATTGACATCCAGATGGGTGGGAGGAGTGCACCTGGACTCTGAATAGGGCTGTGCTCTGCCACTACAATGCTGGCTCCACCTCCTGTGAAGCGGCTGATGTCTCTGCCCTGCACCCTGAATAGAAAGGCAGAGTCATGTCAACAAAGTGCTCAAGAACTGATTTGGACTGGGCAAAGGCCCCTCTACCCCAGAGCAACAAAGGAATTAGGGGTATAAGTATTGGGACCCTGCTCCCAAGAAATTAGATCCTGCTTGACAAGAAGAACCTCTGCCTGAGGAGAAGGAACTGGGAAAGCTGTAAGGAGGAGTACTGTCCCTGACCTGGGGGATTGGCCTGCAGTGGTTGCCTTGCTGCTGAAAGGAGAGGAGAAAAGACTACAAAGACTTTAATTCAACATGTGCTTAAAAGATCTTCAAGATCTTGTACTGAGCTTGGCCCCAGAACGAAGTCCCAGGACCAGTGGACTTCACCCCCAGCTCCCCAGAGTCTTTTGGAAGTGCCTGCTGCTGTTGTTGGGCCTTCTGAGGGACTGCGTGTCTCAAGGAGCTGGAAGCGTGACTCGAGAAGGAGAAGCGTGCCGCCGTCGGAGCTGTTGTCGTCGCATCTCGCAAAGGGTGTCGCCGCTGCAGCATTGCATTGAGCGGAAGCGTCTCGCATCATTCCGGAAGTGTCTCGCAACGCCGAAGAAGTGTGTCGCCATCACAGCCATCGTAGCTGACGCATTGCACCACATCAAGAGAAGAATCTCGCATCGAGGAAGAAGTGTGCCGCCATCGCAGCCATCGTAGTTGTCGCATTGCACCGCATCAAGAAAAGCGCCTCGCATCCACAGAGAAGCGTGCCGCTGTCGGAGCTGCTGTCATCGCATCGCGTAAAGGGGTGACGCCGCTGCAGCATCGCATCGAGCGGAAGCGTCTCGCAAACGTTGGAGAAGAGTGCCGCTGCCAAGGCCGCTGTTGTCGCATCGCGTAAAGGGGTGACGCCGCTGTAGCTGACGCATCGAGTCGAGTCTTCTCGCAACATCGGAGAAGCGTAACGCATCTGGAAGATCTTCACGTCTTTATTTCTCTGCACCAAAAACTTCATTGCATCAGCATCGTTGCAACACTTTCGTTGCCCTGTGTGTCGCATTTAAGGTACATTGACTTAAAGTGTCGCATTTAAGAACTTAAGAGAACTAAGCAAACTTCTACCATCTGAAGTAACAGTATTGTGTATTTTTGTCGTTTAATGGTCTTGTGGTAACTCTATATAAAGAATCCTTATTTTTAATATAAAACCTGTGTGGTGTCCATTTGTAGTGTTGTCACTTGGTTACTGTATGTGTTCACAAATGCTTAACCTATAACGCTCTGAGATAAGCCTTGTCGGCTCGCGCCAAGCTACCTAGAGGGTGAGCCTGGGTTATTTTAGGAGTGTAACCCTTTACCCTGACTAGAGGAAAGGTTCCCTGCTTGTCACAAGTACCTACCTGTGCCAACCAGAGAACCCGGATTCTAACATTAATGTTTTTGTTAGTTATTGGTATTTATCATTTCTAAAGTGCCTAATTTGAAGGTGGAAAAGCTTAACAAGTTCCTTGTCCTCCTTTATTGATTCAGATTCACATTTGGCTTTTCATTATGGTTTCTGAGAATTATTCCCCATGAAATAAGAGGCATGTGGGCACAAAACTCCAGACAAATTCTTGCCAAAATAGAGACACTTCCTTCCGCACAAAGTGGTAACAGAGCTTGTACTGTGGTTTACTGATGATATATATATATATATATATATATATTATTTCTTTCTGATTTCATTTATTCTTTGTCGAGTAGGACACTTTAAGAATTTGCAAAGTACAACATTCTAGTTAACATATTCGTCCATGCTTTTCGTTACATATACCACACCTCTTGTAAAAGATTTTTGGTTCCTCCTGCTTAGCCATGCCCCTTTTAGAGTCCGACCACCTTTTTATCCCTTTTTATGCCATCTAAAACCCTGGCCTACAAGCAATAACTTCCCAGAGCTTTCAAGTTTCCCAGCTCATCAGGTCCCAATTTTTCCCTTTTGCCATCTCTAAGCTGTGGTCCCAATTGTATACGTTTATCCGCAGGACCGCAAATCCCCGAAAGCAAAGGGGAAAGACTGGACTGGGTGAGCTGCCCATGAATGGAACTGGGAATAATGAGAGCTTTGCCTTCCTGCAGTCAGCATACTTCAGTCACTGTAAAGTCCATGCGTTTGTTCTTTAAAAGTCTGATGGTGTCACATAAATCTGGATTTGATAGAAGTTAATTATTTTTGTGTTCTTCTGACCTGACCTATAACACATTAACATTTTTGTGGAAGAAGATATTTTTTTGCATGTTACCAATGTGTTTACTCCGTTGGCATGCTCAGCATAGGGATGTATGACGTTACAACGCACACTTTTACAACGCATGCACTTACAACGCATTTTTTACAACGCATAATCCATTACAACGCATGACATTACAACGCAGGACACTACAACGCATTTAAAAAAAATACCTTTACAACGCATTACCATTACAACGCATACTACCTTTACAACGCATACCATTACAACGCATAATATTAAATTACATTTAAGGTAAGTATTAGATAGTATAGGGGTAAAAATTAATAATCTAACTCCAGGGGGTGCAACAGTAGGTTAAGTGTTGGATAGTATAGGGGTAAAAATTACTATTCTAACTCCAGGGGGTGCATCAGTAGGGTAAGTGTTGGATAGTATAGGGGTAAAAATTACTATTCTAACTCCAGGGGGTGCAACAGTAGGGTAAGTGTTGGATAGTGTAGGGGTAAAAATTACTATTCTAACTCCAGGGGGTGCAACAGTAGGGTAAGTGTTGGATAGTATAGGGGTAAAAATTACTATTCTAACTCCAGGGGGTGCATCAGTAGGGTAAGTGTTGGATAGTATAGGGGTAAAAATTACTATTCTAACTCCAGGGGGTGCATCAGTAGGGTAAGTGTTGGATAGTATAGGGGTAAAAATTACTATTCTAACTCCAGGGGGTGCATCAGTAGGGTAAGTGTTGGATAGTATAGGGGTAAAAATTACTATTCTAACTCCAGGGGGTGCATCAGTAGGGTAAGTGTTGGATAGTATAGGGGTAAAAATTACTATTCTAACTCCAGGGGGTGCATCAGTAGGGTAAGTGTTGGATAGTATAGGGGTAAAAATTACTATTCTAACTCCAGGGGGTGCATCAGTAGGATAAGTGTTGGATAGTATAGGGGTAAAAATTACTATTCTAACTCCAGGGGGTGCAACAGTAGGGTAAGTGTTGGATAGTGTAGTGTAATATTATGCGTTGTAATGGTATGCGTTGTAATGGTAGTATGCGTTGTAATGGAATGCGTTGTAAAGGTAGTTTTTAAAAATGCGTTGTAATGGTATGCGTTGTAATGTCATGCGTTGTAATGGATTATGCATTGTAAAAAATGCGTTGTAAAGGTAGTGCGTTGTAAAAGTTGCGTTGTAAAGGTTGTTCCCCTCAGCATAGACTCTGCATATGTCAGACTGGCACAGAGCCTGTCTTTGGGCCTTAGTATGAGTTCTCATGATGGACACAGTCACCATTGTATCTCAGAAACAGTCCTGAGAGCTCCATGCACAGTCATCTGGAGGTCTGTGCCTGGATGTGAGACATCCAGAGAATGGCACGTTCCCAGCTAGCTACTCACTCTCAGCGTGTCTCACTCTCAGCCACTGTCTTCCAGATATCTTGGTCACCTTTTCTCAGGATGTTGTATTCTGAGGGGCTCAGAATATCCCACACACACTCACCTTGCTCCATGGTGTCTTGGGCACAGTAATCTGTTGGAAGTCTTGCCGTCAGGCACATTTATTTAGATGTCTCTCTCAGACAAAGCCATGAGGGTGTCTCAGATGGTAAGAGACTCTCTATGGGTATCCCAGTCTGAGCTATTAGAATGCCTCATGCAAAATCACAAGTGTTTCCTGAAAACAGATATGGGTGCCTCTTGTGCAGTCATCCTCCAAACGTCTCACTACCAGGCAGTCATCCAGGCATCTCATTTTCAGACTCAGTCCTCTGGTGTCTAGTTTGAGCCCTTGAGTGCCTCAGACACAGTTAACAAGGTGTCACAGAAAGAGACCTTGAGTGTCTCAGTCTTTGACACAGTCCCTCGGGGTGGCCCATTCTGAGTCCACTAGGTGTTTCAGATGCAGTCATCAGCGTATCTTGGAATCTGCCACTGGTGTCTCAGGCACATTTGTCTCCTGGATGTCTCACTCCCATTCACAGTCCTCTGGGTGTCATACACTGAATCTCAGGCACTGTCTCCTATTTTGGGTGAGTCTGTATGCATTCTTCAGATGTCTTAGATATGATTACCACAGAACAGCCCTGGCTTTCTCAGGCACAGTCATCATCTTGGCTCTCACTCTGAAACACTGTACTTTGAGTAACTGTGTCGTACTTTCCCTGGTCTGTGGCAAGGGAAAGAGCCAGGTAGTTCCATATGAAGATTTCCTTAGTATGACTTGCAACCCCTATTCATCCCCATCAAAAATGCATGGGGAGAGCTGTGGTCATTCACGCAGGAATGTTTAGGATTTGGTGTCACGCCTCACCACCTTTAAAGTTCACCAGCCACCACTGTTATTAATTCCATTTACACTTTACTACTGTTTAGCAGTGGTAAAGTGCACAGAGTTCTAAAGCCAGCATAATCGGACAGGCAAACATGAAGGGGTGCCAAAAATGTGGTATTTTCTATCAAGCAGTAAGTTAAACATGCTCTCAGAGTCTCCCGATTATTCCTGCTAGAGTCATTGGTTACTATCTTGAGCTTAGCCAAAGCCTGCCCACCAATAATATCACCTCATGCATTATTAGTCGCCCCCTCGTTCAGGAAAGCTAGTGCTGAAACACTCACAGATCCCCACGAAGCTCTCATTAAACTTTATACATTGCATTGTAGTCTGGGGCTTTGCTGATTGTCTTTCAGACTGGCGATCACCCCGGTCAGCCTATGTTCTCCCTCTTTCAGGCCAGGGTACTTAAAAACTAGAAATTGTTAAGCTTTCCCACTGCTACCACCTTCATCATAGCATCATAAACCTCCAACTATTCTTATTGCAGTGTCAATAAAAAAAGAGAACAGGCTTGTCACCGCCTCCCAGTGTGAAATTGAGCATGTGATTGTTGGTGGAACCTCCTGACACTCATTTTTGGGAACCAGGACTTATTTCTTTTTTTTTTCATCAACAGATATTGACCTAGAGAAAGTGGGGGGAAAAACAGACAAATGAGAAAGAAGGGGGAAGATAAAGATGGAAACACTGTCACAAAGGGAGAATGCAGAGACTGGCAAGAGTGAGATAAAGGAACAGGCAGGGTCTGAAAGTGGATTAGTCTGAGGTGAAATCAAGACAACGCAGCCTTGGTATTCAACGCACCAGCATTTAATAGCGATGGCCACAGGATTCAGAGCACAACTTTAGGCATCGCACTAATTCTTTCGCTAATTAAGAGCTACCACCTTCTCACATTGAATGAATAAGCATATTTTATTGCCATTTACAAGCAGTGGCGGCTGCCTTGGTACAGGGTTGGTGCGGCAGGGGGAGGGGGATAAAAAAATAATAAAAAATACATTTACCTGTCACTGTCGCAGCCATCACCGTCTCTCCTCTGTCCGCAGAACCGGAACTACTCAGGCTCCCTGCCTCTCCCAACCAACCACGACGCTGCATCAGCAGTGTCGTGAGTGGTCTGAGTGGCCAAACAGGCATTGCCTAGTAGCCTGGGCATGTTCTCCACTGGGCTATGCAACACAGCCCGGTGGAGAACATGCTAAGTGCGCATGACGGTCTGACCGGCCTAAAAGGGGCGGCCAAACAATCGTGGGCACCTAGGGAGTGCCAACCACTCCTCACTCTGCACTGATAGCAGCGAGCCCAGCCCCACTCCACCCCACGCGACCTGGCTCCGAGTCCGGCAAAGAAAAATAATATGATAATAACTCTTGTTATTATCATTTTTTTTTTTTTTTTGCACTGTTCGTTTAGCAGTCGGGCGACGTTCCTCCGCCCTGGCGGTGGAGCCGCCACTGTATACAAGTACAGCTGACCTTGGAATATCTAAACTAATTTTGTGCCCATACATTTTGTCTCTAGATTGTTGAAAAGACTTTGAGCTCAACCCTGCACCACACTCAAAATTAGATTCACTTTCAAATTGTCCCTTTTTCAGATTTCAATTAGGAATGTTGGTTGTAAAGGAAAGATGCAAGAATGAAGAAAACACCACAGTATAATCTTTTTTTTACTTGAGGGAAAAATCCCTCGGCTGCGAAAAAGAAAAATGAATCACGTTGTAGGCGAAAAGCTTAATACTACGGGAGGCCTATTATTTCACTTGTAGAGAAGACAATGGATATTATTTGTGATACTGCTCGGAGATGGATGTGTCAAACCTGCAATCTTCATTTCACAGACGAAAGCCAGGCTGTAAAATAAAAAGCATGACTGACAGCCATACATTAAAAACCACTGTCGAGAGAGTTGTGCAGGCTCTCCATAATGATGCGGTTTTGTAGAACATTTTATTTCCCATTTATATTTATATTTCTGGCAGCGCTGAGGAAACAACTAACATGCACACAATCTTTTCTATCTCTGCAGAAGTGCTGAATGCGAAATGAAGCAGTTGTTCGCTGAACCAACAGGGAAGAGGTGATGAAAACAGCTCCTTCGACGAATGCCTTACGATCAGACTGCAGTAGTAATCACTGTGGGCTCCTCCTACCACAGCGATACGAAGTAGATGTCAGGAAGTTATGTCTCTGATAGCCTACTCCACGAGTTGACAAGTGGACATTAGCAGAAGAAATTCAAACACTCTTAAGGGCATTGTGGATGCTGCGAAAAACTTACCAAATCCACTATTACTTATGCTGATTTAAACATTTAAACATTCTTATAACAACACGGATGTATTTCTAGATGCTAAAAAGGTTCAGATGGGATTCTTACATTTAGAGGCTTATTTGCAAGCCCCTTGTTCCGCCCGTGTGTCACTTTTCATCAAATAAAGGGGCATATTTACAAGGGCATTGTGCCACCGAAGCGTCACTTTTCCGACGCTATGGTGCCTCAAACCCTCCTCCATATGTGATAAGAAGTGATGCACCATCAGCGCAAGGGGCTTGTAAATAAGCCCCTTAGGGCCTCATTTACAAGAAACTGATGCATCAGCATCGATGCATCAGCCTCCTTGCGCCTGCGCCAAATGTCCTTGAGGCACAATGGATGCACTTTGTTTACAATACAAGGCTCCATGGTACAAGGATTTAACAGATGCATCAGAAATTCTGACACATTGCTGGAGTTGGTCATAGCAACTCCAACAACACCTCAGAGCACATAGGCGAGACCCATTGTAAAAGCCCTTTGTCAATCCTTACGCCTGGTCTGAGCAGGCGCAAGGATTTTGATGCAGTCAATAAATTTCATTGCTCCACTGCTACTTGGCTTTTTGCATGGGGACGCCAACCCTGCATACATTATACTTGGCGCAGATATAATGAGACTCAGGGCTCTACAAACTGACGCATTGGAGCCAATGCGTCATTTTGTAAATATGGAGCAGTGTAATGCACTGATTGTGCCGCTGCTGCTTAAAATAAGTGACGCGGTGCAAGCTCCTTGCAAATGAGGCCCTTGGTGTCTGGGTGCGCTGTAAGCTTGGTCTCCTTAGAACTCCTCTCCAGATGGCAGTGCCCTTCAGTCCTGTCACATTTCTATTGCTTGCCCTTATAAGTTACGATTAGGCATTGGTAAAAAGTAGGCAAAGCATCCAAAATCAACGTAATTTCTGAGAACTCTTTAAATACAGAGTAAAGGTCAGAACAATACTAGCAGACAGGCTGGCAGGAAGTGGCCTTTTCCCAGGAAAGAATGATGCAGATATCAAGAGAGAGCAAAAACATTTTACACAATGACAGGTGACTAATTGCACATACAGGGGTAGTGCCATATATTATCCCAAAGCATATTGAGAAAAAAACAAAAAAACAATAAATCGAATTACATGAATGTATTTCACACAAATAAGCTTCATAAATTCTCAATACAGTATTCCAGGAAATATATTATCCTATGCGTAAAACCCTAAAACTAATGTTTAGACACTGCATGTGATGCTAAACAGAATTAAAGTGTCTGGGTATCTATAAGTCTTAGTTACATCAGCATCAATAGTGGCTGAAATGTATCGCCTAGTGTCTGAATTGGTTTTGCAGTTGTAGATGTTTATTTTCTCTCTTAAATGTGTCATAAGAAGAAGTGGTTCTTATGGCCAGGGGTATGGAGTCCTCAGAAGCACTTCCAGGGAAGGATTGCTTTAGTGTTTTGTCTTTTCAATGGTGGGATTTTAGGAAGTATGGAGTTTGCCTCCTCAATTGATTTTTTTTTCTGCAGTGTTCAGTTTCTTGGTTTGAAAGGTTGTGGAGATACCTGTCTTAATGAGGATCCATTTCAGTCTGAGGAGTATTAGAACCAGACATGTTCTTCCTTAGTCCTACTTTCTTAGCACGAGGTTCTGAATCACTTATTGAAAATATCTTCTGAGCTGATGGGATTAACCCCTCAAGGGAGTCTAAGACGACAAGGCTGGCTGGCATTTTTTACTAATGCTGTGATGGGCCCTTGCAATTTCAAGTTCTTGTCCAAGATCAAGCCAAGAGATTTGGTGCATTCCACACTATGGGAATGTCAATTCACCATGGAAAATGGGTCCGGCCATATTGACCATGATATTGAAGGTTTGGAGAGAGATCAGAAGGAACTCTGTTTTACATGAATTTAGTTTGAGGTGGGAATGGTCATCCAAGAATCAATGTGCAGCTGCTCTTGATGGTGAGATCAAATGTCCTAGGTTGAGAAATTTTCTAAATAGCTGTTAAGTGTCATCAGCATAAAAGTGGTAGATAGATATTTGATTATTTGAGGGAGGAGGCAAGAGATTTCATATAGAGAATGAACAGAGTGGATGAATGGACCCTTACAGAAACAACCAAGGGGCATATCAGCAAGGGCTTTATCTCCGCTTTTTTGGCTTTAAAAGTCAAAAAAGCGGAGATAAAACTATTGCCCTATCAGCAAGAGGGTGCTAACATGCAAAATCGCATGTTAGCACCCTTTTTCCCTACGCCTCCCTTTGCATTTCTAATGAGATGCAAAGTGGGCGTTCCTTCCGAAAATAACTGGAGAAATTCGCTAACCGACATTTCTCCAATTATCAATCGGCACGCTAACAAGCATTGCGATAAGAAAAGTAGCGCTAACCGCGGTTATCGCTACTTTCCTTACGCCTGCTTTTAGTTTGACTTAGCCATGATATCCAATGGAAGGTGGATATCATGGTTAAGTATGCCGTGCCCTATCAACAACGTAGCGCCAAACGTTGTGCGATTATCACTGGAATCCCAGCGATAATTGCATATTTGGCAGCTAACTCGGGTATTTTTATCGCTCTGGAGATAAGCGTCACTGATACCGTGCTATTTCCGCAATAAAAACAAGCGATAGCCGGCGATAATTATCCTAGCTCTAAGTGCGCTTAGCGATAATTATCGCCGGTTGTTGATGATATGCCCCAGATGAGTTCCATTCCATTGCACAACATAAACACGGATAATCTTGTCTGCAGTACCGCTCCAGAGCAATATGAACTTGTCTAGTAAAAGAAGTGACATGTTCACTGCTTTGCTTTTCCAGACTCTTGTTGTGTTCCATATTGCACTGTTCTTTTTGTGGTCAAACCTTTCTTCCGACAACCTCAACTCTTTTTTGCTTCTTACTCCCAAGAAATGCTACATTATAAGCTTTTAAGAAGTCCATTTTGCCCCTTCCACATCCTATTATATCTTGTGTAGATGGAACCTGTATTTTAATTTGTGTTATTGATGACCAAAGGCTTAACTCCAGCTGTTCAAATGTCAACATGATACAAGAAGAAACATGATATTCCCAGGATTGCTATCTCGGAAACACAACCCTTTTTTTCCCACACATGGTTCAACGTTGCTGCTGCTGCCTGCTCTTCCACTTGTCAATCAAGTTCACCAGTTTTATACATTGAGCAGGGCATCACCCACACTTGTGGTCTCCCATCTCTGTCAATGGCAATAATGTTTGAACCTGATACATACTCGTCTTGAGATTTCTGAATCACATCAAGTGATAAGCAACAGTTGATTGATCTATTTCATTAGGAATTGCAAGCAGGGCTGCTTCATATTGTATCCAATAGCCATTTTCCACCCTGGATTAGCTTTGTCTGATCGTTTTTCAGCTACTTTGTAAAAAACAGTCACCCTCCATCTTTCGCTAACCAATTGGTAAGATATGTTTGTGATTAGTTTTGGATAACTCTAATGACAGGTACAACAAGGGAGTTCACAAACTATATTTTGTGTGTGTGTGTGTTTTTTTATCGCAGCCATTATTGCAAACCCTATACTTATAGGATTCACACATATTCAAAGTAATTAATACAAAATAAGCAAGCAGCAGCCCCATGTGTGCTAAGCACAGAAATTATTCTGACACGGGAGGCCAATTAGCCTTGTTTCAATCACTATGCTGCAAAACTCTACAAATACTTCCTACAGCCATGATTAGTGAAAATAATTGAAGGGGGCCTAGCCATTACAAGATAGAAGGGAAAAGGGGAAATCAATGGATGGAGTGTCGTCCCAATCGTGGAAACTCAGGCAAGCAACTTCAGTCATGTTATGGCTATCTTTCTTAACTCTACTATGGAAAAAGTGGTTAAGTGAGTGAGCAATTGAATGACTGTGTAGGCAACTCATTTGTGGTGGTTGCAAGGCAAAGGAAGAATATTAAGAACATAATGAAATGCAAAGAACAGCATTGCACAGAAATGCAGAGAAGTAGGGATTCTTTATATATGTGTGTGCTCCAGAAATATGAAAATAGAAAGATAGGCAAGCAGAGAGGCATGAAGTGTTAGAAACCGGATTATTATGTAGGGTGGTTGACTGCCCATCTAAAGAGATAATCCATTCTTGTCAGTGTGAACCCTAAAATTCACTAAATTACCTTAGCTCAACCCCCTGGTAGATATGGCATTGAGCAGACAGGCAATGTGTGAAGTATTAATGCAGTACCATACAGTAGTTAAGTCAAAATGCCACACAATATAAATCACAAAAGAGACAATAAAGTACATTTTAAGAAATAAAATAACACCAAAATGACAAAAATCAAATAAGGGTAACCGGAGATATGAATTATCAAAGTTCAAGATAAATATGGAGCCAAAAAGCATGAAGAGCCAATGGTCATCAACAATCATGGTAGACTGAGTCCTCAGCTTGATTTGAGGCCAACCACAATGCAGCATGGGTCAAATACAACAAGCAGATTGGTCCAGTTAAGGCCTGGAAGTTGCAATGTTCAAAACATTTTCAAGTCCCAATTCAAAAGGGACTTGGTCTTTTTTTGAGGTGGAAATCCTCTCCATGAACATCGCGGCTGAAACTGTAGCCACTGCTGTGGAACTAAAGGCCAGATATGTGAAACAGAATGGTCCCACTGATTCTCTGAAGCTTTAAAACTTTTAGTTAAAAAATCTCCTAAATCACAACACAGAAAGGGAATTTGTCATTTGTTCAGAGTTGCGGAGAACTCTGCACTGGCCAAAACTGGAATTCAGTCCAACACCATGGAAATACATGGTGGATAATTTTTCTTGCATGTCGCCCTGAGGCTCTTGAGGACAAACTGACAAAGGATGAGATGAAAATTACAATTAGGACCTGGCTGTCTTCTAGAGGATGTTTAAGCCTCGTACACATGAATGATTATTCTACATTGGAAACCACGAGTTACATATAAGGTTGGGTAAGACATACCGGTTGAGGACACTGCACCAATCCGTGTCTCATGCAGAATGGCTTTGCAGGACTATGTTGGACCACGGTTTGGTGCTTCTGGAATATAAATGGAGACAACAGGAGGCTGATTTTGTGTTATATAGAGTACTACCTGTTGTATTGGAGGACCCCTTTTTTAGGAAGACTCTCAAGGAAGGGATTCAACAATATTTTGCTGCCAACATCGGAACAGCCTTTAATGTAACTGTGGTTAGTGAGGCTTTTAAAGGGGTAATTAAGGGTACCTAAATAAGAGGGGTTTCAGAGTTCTAGTGGGGTTCAGAAGAAACTGGGTACAGAATTATCAAAATAAGAACCTCCTAAATAGCTGTGTCTTTGGCTGCTGCAGTAGCTATCCATTGCAAAGAGGAACACAGCAAAACTGTCTCATATCTCTGCTAATTATTGGATAACTTGTGGAAGCACTGGCAAAAAATGGTTAGACAAATGGGTGATACAATTGGTATTCAGCTGCAGCCCATGCAGGTAGTAAAACATAAAATGTGTATTTGTAAAGCGCACATTCCCTCAGAAGGGTATCTTGGCGCTGAATAACAGATGTTTATTGTTACCTAACTCAATGGTACTAATTTTATCGACCTCAGGTGGATTAAAGAATGTGTGGACCCACCGGGATTTGAACCTGTGATCATGTGGTCAAACACAGGCCCCTGCAGTAGACGCATTAGTCCAATGAGCCACCAGACCTGGCATTGGCAAGCGCGGTGGGGCTAGGTGGGGGGGGTTTCGACAGGCGATGAGGATAAATTAATTATTTATTTAATTTCCCCTCATCATCGTCCATTGAAATACCCCCTACCCGGCACTACTGCCCCACCTCTCTTACCTGCTCGGGCCGTGGCTCCTGGTATCCCTATATTGGAACAGAGACATGTTGTATTGCTATATTCGGATGACCTTCTCCTACATTGACATAGATGGGACAGAGGTGTTGCAGGCAATAGTACAGCAGTTTTATAGGGTATCTGGATTACAGGTAAGTTGGAGGAAATCTTGTATGCACCCGATCCAAATGTCTAAGGCTTCAATAGTGCCCCCTGCCACATGAGTTGCTTAAATAGGAAAATCATGCATTTTGGTATTTGGTAGTATACATTTGTTGCTGTAGTTGTGACATAGTGAATGGGAAAAAAGGCAGGGCCCTTACCGCATTGAACGTTTTTATGATATTTTGGAGATCACTACCATTGTCTACTGTATGATTACCAGCAAATGGTTTCACACCTTGGCCTGCATATTAATTTCTCTAATATGGGGTGCTGATGGATGAACAGTGGTACTGAGCAAGCTCTGTTTCTGCGTGTCAAATACATTTTTCTGCATGTCACCCTGAAGTTTTTCAAAGTTTCCATATTTATTCTGGTGCCCAAACAACCACAACCACAGGAGTACACTTCCAGGACCTCAAGGGCCTTTGAGGAGGGCACTTAGGGGCATATCTACAATGACGGCGATAAATAAACGCAAAGTGCGCTTAGCGCTTTGTTATTTATCGCTGTCTATCTCTGGAATTTCTCACCCTGGTAATGCGTTATTAACAACGCGTTACTCCAGGGCGATAACAATTCCAGAGATAGCGTCGAAATCACGGTTTTGCAGGGAACATCGCTAGTTTTCCAGCGATGTTCCCCGCAAAATGGCGATAACCTTGCTGATACGACCCACAGGGTCGTATCAGCATCATCCACCCCAATGTTAGGGATATGCAAGTCTGCTTTTTAGCAGACGTTAGTTTTTGGAGAAAACAGTGGTTTTCTCCAAAAACTAACGTGTGCTAAAATGCTGGGGCAGCCTAGTAAATATCGCGATGTGAACATCAGCGATATTTGCAAGGTTGTCCTGCCCAGTGACGCCCACTTTGCATCTCATTAGAGATGCAAAGGGAGGCGTTGGGTAAAAGTGTGTTAACACACGCTAATGCATGTTAGCACCCTCTTGTTGATAGGGCGATAGTTTTATCTCTGCTTTTTTGGCTTTAAAAGCAAAAAAAGTGGAGATAAAGCGCTTGTAAATATGCCCCCTAGTGACTCTCATGATATCAGGCAGATTCCAGCAGCAAAGTCAGTCCAAATCCAGTTGCTACTGGTCAGCTCAACATTTCAAGAGAAAGGTCTCTTGCAGTTTGTTGTGTTCCTGTAGCCAAAAAAGAGCTCAGCTGACTTTTAGGGTACAATGTTTTGTCCCGGGTACGTATGTATAAAGTGTTTTACAAATGGATAGAACATGTATTTGTTCTACAAAATTGCTGAATTGTTTTCATACAAAAGGCTTGTGGAGAGCTACGTCAGAGGCTTAAACTCAAGTACCACTCAGAATTCATTAAATTATTTATTTAATGTTGTTTCTTGAATTTGTAAACAAGCTCGAAGCATAATTGATCTTACTCTTCACAGTAAGAATTCTAATATGCATGCATCAGTCTAGCAATAGATTTTGGGCCATATAGAAATGTTGCTTTTTGAGATTAATTAGCAATAATTAATAAATTATGTAAATGTCAGTATTGACTGTTGTATATTTTGTTCTGCTTCATTACCAATAATGATGTGTGTTGTTCTGTATGTTAAGAAACATTTTTTTATTCATACATTGGTGTCCTAAGCAATGTGCAGAGTGTAATATGCTGTTTATTACCATTGTTGAGTACTGCAGAGCTATGACTATTGAAGTCAGTACAAAACTTTCTATGAACTCCAGGGTCATGGCAAACATTATGGTTGGCAAGAACGTTTCTTTAGTAAACTCTTCCATGATTGCTACATTCCTGCATGAATCCTCTTTCAGAAGATGCCATCTGGGTGTACTTTACATGTGTGACTGAAATGGAAACAAAGCTGATTCAGTTAAAGTGGACGGAAACCCACAACTTACTTCTTGGGTTTACAAGCTGCTGTTTGTTTAGGATATCACTGTGACTTCTAAGAACAAAATGCCATCTTAGAGAAGTCTTACATGCTTGGTTGGATGACGCACTGCCTGACGGCATGAACAATATGGTGGATTGTTAGAAATGATTTGGGCACTAAAAGAAACCAAAAATCTGCAGGGCATTGCAGTGGGCCTATCCTGCAGGATTTACCTGCAGAGTAACAGAGGACTTCTCACTCTGCTGCAAAGAGAGCTGTGGTGGCCCAACAAAGAATTCCGATTAGTTTCATGGAGAAGAGTCAATGGCATTGTGGTTGTGTCCCACCAACCTAAGCTCAGCTGCAGTTATGTTATGTTAGGTTATCTGAATTTGTAGAGCACGGCTAATCACCCGTGAGGGCATCTAGGTGCTGAGTAAGGCAGGCCTGAGGGGGTAGGAGAAAATCATGTTGGTTTCACCTGCAAAAACCATTTCTTGAGGTTCCTTTGGTGTCCCTGAGAAAGGGAGAAGTTCTGAGGTGTTTTGGGAGGTCGTTGAGCAGGGGCGTATTCTGCTTCTGGTCTTTGAGAGAGGTGTGCTCTAGCCTGGGATGCAGATCGAAGCTGTCTGGTGGTTTGCTAGAAGTTGTGGCGGTGGTTGGGGTAAGCTGGACCGGTGTTTTGGAGAGCTTTGTAGGTGTGGTTGAGAAGTTTAAATGTATATCTACATTATGAGTCTGGCAGTGGCTTTCTGGGTGGTTATGAGTCAGCATAGGACATGGGCTAGGATTCAAATGTAGAGGATGTTTCTATAATCAAGCCAATTTGTAGTATGAGACTGGGTGACCATTCGTCTGGTGTTCAGTGGGATCCACTTGAAAATCTTGCATAGCATTCGCAGGATGTAGAAGCATGATTAAGAGATGGAGTTGATCTGCCTGCTCATGGAGAGGTTTGTGTTGAGGATGATCCAAAGGCTCTTGGCATGGTACGATGGGTTGTGTGGGGGCCAAGTTCAGAAGGCCACAAAGAGGCGTCCCAGGGGGAGGGGTTGTTGCCGAAGATTAGGACTTTGTTTTTTACAGTGTTGAGCTGCAAGCAGTTGTTTTCAACCAAGCAGCAAAGTTGCTCATTCAGTTGGTGAAGTTTGCTTTGGTAGTGCTGGTAAGGGAAAGGAGGAGCTGTGTGTCAGTGGCGTAGGACACTATGTTTGTGTCGTGGGCTCTGACAATGTCCGCAAGGGGTGATGTTGAAGAGTGTTGTAGTGAGCGACAATCCTTGAGGGACTCCGTAGATGAGTTTCTTGGGTTCTGAGGTGGAGGGGGAAGTCTAACTCATTGAGTTTGGTCCATGAGAAAGGAGGATATCCACTTGAGGGCCCGACCACAGCTAACTAAGTGAGGAAGCTTTCTGATAAGTGACTTTTGGAGACTGTATCGAAAGCTGTAGAGAGGTCGAAGATGATGAGCTGCAGCTTCTTCTCAGTCGAGGATGGCTCTGATATCGTAATGGCCAAAATGAGGGCTGCCTCTGTGCTGTGAGTGTTGCAAAACCCTGTTGGAGCTCTGTCTAGAAGGTGATGGAGTTCTAGGTGGTCTGCAAGTTAGGTATTGATGGCATTCTCCATGGCTTTAGCTGAAGAAGGCAGGAGCAAGATGGGTCTTTAGCTGCTGAGTGTGTTTCTTCACTTCCTCATTTTTCCAGCAAGAGGGAAGGTAGCGGTGGTTATAGCGGTTTTGTTGATAGTGGTGCATGCATAGGAGAAGATGCTTCTTCCAAGGTTTTATATGAAGTGGGGCATGGATCTCAGGGGGCTGCTGAGTGGATTGTATTCATCAGGGCAGTGGTTTCTTCACTTGTGAGGGGCTTCCAGTAGTTTAGCTGCTGTCTGGTGGTCAAGGAGGGGTCCAGCTGGTCAAGGGAGTTCGTATTGGTAGACTGTAAGCTGAATGTGTTGTAGGTCTTGCAAATATCTGTTCAAAGAAGTTGAGAGGTCGTTGCAGAATGCTTGGGATGGGATCATGTCGTTGTTGGCAGCTTCAGAATTGAAGAACTCGTTGACTATGGTGAAGAGTTCTTTGTCGTTGTTAGAGCTGTTTTCTGTGCATCTTGTAGTTGTTGATGGTAGAGGTTGAGGGTGGCTTTGTATGTGAATCTTCCAGTGGTGATTTTGTTGAGTCTCCATTTTATCTCA
Source organism: Triturus cristatus (assembly GCF_964204655.1). Lineage (NCBI taxonomy): Eukaryota > Metazoa > Chordata > Amphibia > Caudata > Salamandridae > Triturus > Triturus cristatus. The sequence goes on from NC_140590.1 coordinate 874,264,908, forward strand.
AGTTGTTTGCAGTGGTGCTTGGGCTCCCTGCGGTCATTCATATACCAGGTGGTCATTTGCTGTTTTTGTAGGTCTTGTTTCTGGTGGGAACAGTGTGGATGGCACAGATGAAAAGCCACTTATGAAAGAGCTTGGTGTCAGCATCTAGGATTCCTGGCGTGGTTGGGTGGGCGTTCCTGTTGGATGTTGGTCCAGTTTGTTTCTGATATTTTGCCCCAGTGTTTTGATGGTACTTTTTCTGGAGGGGTGGTGGTATCTTGAAATGCATGATGTAGTGGTCAGACACTCCCTAATCAAATGCACCACATAAATCTGGGACACCAGCACCACCCTCACCCCAGACGTCGCCTTCATCACCCAAACATGGCTCAACCCCACCACCAACCCCCACATTACCACCACTACCCCCAACGGATACAAGATGATACACCTGGAACACCACAACAAGCATGACGGAGGAATTGCCATAATATTCAAGGAAACCATCCAATGCTCCGCCGTGAATGACGACACAATGCCTTTCATGGATCAACACAACTTCCTATTACACATCGGCCCCAAGACAACCATAAAAGCACCTTTGCATACAGACGACCAGGACCCTCGCCATTGACTCCCTCCACTAGGTTCTGCTAGGCATCCTCAACTTCCACATCGAGGACCCGAAGGACGACAGCTCCCCATCCCTACTGGAGAACCTCAACAACATTGGACCCACTCAGCCAGTCTTTGAACCCACCCACAGATTGGACACACCCTCAACACCATCTTCTCCAGCGAACGAATCAAATTCACCCTCACCACGGAACTCTCCTGGACTGACCACACAATTGTCCATTTTACTTTCTGGAACCCCAGCACACCACCACCAAGCACCAAAGCGCTACCCACTGCAGCTGGAGAAAAGTAAGTGATAGCCAATGGACGCAGACTCTCAGCACCACACCACCTGACATGGCAGCCAGCCTCAACCAGGCCATCCGCAACTTCTCCAAATAGAGCAGCAAATTGGGTGACTAAGTCACCCCCTGAAACTGACAAAGACGAACAGATCACCAAGGTAAGCCAGCTGGTACAACTCGGAGCTCAGAACCACCAAGCAAAACTGTCTTCAACTCAAGCAGTGATGACGCATCACCAAGGACCCCTTTGACAGAGCCGCACACAAAACAGCACTAAATGACTACCACAGGAACGTCAAAGAGGCCAGAGGAGCAGCCATCACAGGCCACATCAACGCCTCGAGCGATTTGGGCTGACGAGCCTTGGTTCCGCACCTGCGTGCCGTGAGAGGTATTTTAACCTTTAATATTTTGGCAGTCTACTTGGCACCCCACATACCTACCTGCTCCCTGCTGACGAGAGGCAATTACCTCGAAACACGTGTCCAGGGATGGCATTATATTGACATACTCGTGGCATAGGCGTACTCACCGCTGCTACTACATTATCCAGAGTTCTATGGGGCTATTTGCTGGTATGACGAGCAGTGTGCGACCTACTTTGTTTATGTATTTAAGCTCCCTCGAGCGATTTGGGCTGACGAGCCTTGGTTCCGCACCTGCGCGCCGTGAGAGGTATTTTAACCTTTAATATTTTGGCAGTCTACTTGGCACCCCACATACCTACCTGCTCCCTGCTGACGAGAGGCAATTACCTCGAAACACGTGTCCAGGGATGGCATTATATTGACAGACTCGTGGCATAGGCGTACGCACCGTTGCTACTACATTATCCAGAGTTCTATGGGGCTATTTGCTGGTATGACGAGCAGTGTGCGACCTACTTTGTTTACACATCGACGCCTCATTCAACCACACCAAGGAACTTTTCAAAATCATCAAGGAATTCTCCAACCCGACTGCCACACAAAACACAGTAAGTCCCTCGCAACAACTCATGATCCGAATACTTCCACAGCAAGATTGCCAACATCTACAACCTTGACAACCTCATCCAAACAGCTAAGCCCAGCCATAACTACCTGATCCCCACTTGGCATCCACACCACCACTCCGGGGAACCACCGACCCCTGCCCCCACCATCTCTTCAACCTAGGATCTAACATAATCAAACCTGAACTCACCAACCTCCACAATGCTTCTATTTCCACAGCATCCTTCCCAAATGGATGGAAGCTCCCAGTGGCCTCAAAAACTACCGGCCAATCCCCCTGATCCTACCTAGAACAAAACCACCTACTCAACACATCACAATCGGGTTCCCAGGCCAACCATCGCACCAAGATCACACTCATCACCGAAACTGATGACATCAGAACCCTTGTCGACCAAGGAGAAACAGTGGCTTTGATTCTCCTTGGCCTGTCAAAGTATTCACCACCGTCACCCACCACATACTCATCACAATATAGGCATTTAATGACACGCCCTCAAATGGATCATCTCATTCCTCTCAGGATGCACCCAGAGATACCTCTTTTCACCTCCGCTCCCAAGGACATCATATGTGCCATGCCCTTAAGGATCATCCCTCAGCCCCATTCCGTTGAACATCTACATGACCCCCCTCGTGGTCACTGTCTGATCCCACAGACTCAACATCATCTCCTACACCGACGACAATCAGCTCTTCCTCTTGCCCACCAAGGGCCCCTTTTACACCAAAACCATCCGCCACAACACCATGACCAACGTAGCTGACTGGATCAAAAACAGCTGCCTCAAACTGAACTCTGACAAAACTGAGGTACTGATCTTCAGAAAGAACACCTCCACCTGGGACCACAGATGGCAGCCTGATAAACTCAGACCCACATTCACACCAACTGACCAAGCTCGCAATCTTGGCATAATCCTGGACAGCCAACTGACCATGAAACATCAAGTAAGTGCAGCCACAGATTCCTACTGCCACACCCTCTGCATGCTCTGCCAAATGTCCAGATGGTTACCAGTAAACACCAGAAATATGAACTTCCATCTACCCTCGATACACCTGTGCTCCTCTTCACTTACCTGCACACATGTCCCCCACATCCATGGCACATGCAGCTGGTCCCGCGCATTCTCATATATATTGCCACCCATACCTGGAATGACCTCCCTCTACACCTCCTAATGGCACCCCCCCCCCGGCAGTCTTCAGAAAGCAACTCAAGACCTGGCTTTTAGATGCAAAGGAAGCAACCTCTGCACCAAGATACCTCTAGGGGTGATAGTGTTGTATTTTAGACATTATTGATTGATTGAGAGGGTTCATGTGGGTGGTGGTGATCCTATTGTTAGAGGAGAAAATAGGGTCGAAGATGTGGCCTGCCATGTGGGTTGTCCTTGGACAAGCTGGGTGAGTCTGAGGTTGCTGAGGCTGTGAAGAAGAGCAATAGATGCATGGTTTGTGGTGTCCTCCATTAGGAAATTGAGGTCCCAGAGGCGGATGCAGTTGGTTGATCGGATGGAGAGGGGAGCGATGAAGTCTGCGATGTTGTTGTAGAGTGCAGCTGGAGGGCCCAGGGTTCAGTAGACGAGGGTTCTCTTAAAGGTGGCATTGTAGTCCATTTGCATTTTGAACTGAAGGTGTTCAATGAGGTTGATGCTCAAGTCTGTAGAGGTGGTGCAGTCAATCATGTTTCAGGAGCATAGCAGACAGTTGGTGTGGAGAGGTGGTGGTGGTGGCGTGCGTGGGTTGTTTGGAGGTGTTGGTGTAGTTATCTGAGGTGCTGCAGGTACAATCGTACTGGCTGTAGGGGAAAGTCCTACTGTGGTGCTGGAGGATGTGTGACAGCATCGTGTTTGCCAGCGTGTGTTGTTGAGGTTGTAGAGGATGGTGGAAGAGTAGTGACTGTGTTCTTTGGCTCTGATGGTGGCTTCGGTTGTGGTGTTCAATTGAATGGTTATGGGGCTAGAGTTCCTGATGCTGGGCATGGTCCAGATGCGTACGGGATCAGACAGGCTAACCTTTGGTGGGCATTTGGCACGCAAGCACAATGCCTGCTGCTTTGGTCTGCTGCGCGTTCATGCTGCAGCCAGCATTAAGTAGGTCCTGGTGCAGGCAGGGCTTCTGTTGGTGGGAATGACAGTGAGTGAGAAAAACGCAGGCATGAAAACCCAGCAAGCAGCAGCATCACTTGGTGAAAGGGCTGCAACTGGAATAGGCAGGAACAAGCAAGAGCTGGAGGCCACTGACAAGTGACAAGCTAGGTGCCTAGGTGATTATTAATGCAAAAGTGCTGATGCATGCATTAAGTAGGTCCTGGGGTTGGAGGGGCCTCTGTTGGTGGAATGAACGATGAGCAGGAAAAACCTGGGTGGAAAGCTCAGGCAGCAGGGGTGTCACTTGGTGAAAAGGTAGCAACTGGATCAGGCTGGAACAAGAGGCAACTGGCAAGTGGCAAGCTAGGTGCCCAGGTCTGGTGGAAGTGAGAAGAGCTACATGAAACTTGGCATTTGTCTGGCTAGCCGCTGGGGATGCCAGCCTTTTGGACACTCCCTCAGAGGTGTGCCACAAACAAAGCCTCTGTTTTGAAGGGATGGGTGTCAGACTGAGGGGTGTGAGGGCAAACTGGTAAAAGACTCACCTGAAATTCACAGCTGGCCCGCTCTAACCTCTGTCCCTGTAATAGAGAGAAAAGAAGGACTTTTCATTTTTCAGGAAATTGAACCAAAGTGAAGAGACACAAAGGAAGGATAGGGACAGGCCCAAAACAAGGAAGTAAGAATAAAGGAAGAAAAAAGTGAGGCAGGACTAGAGTGCACCAGCACTAAAGAGGAGGAAAGCAAGCCATCCAATATGAGCAAAGAGACAGGGAACACAAAATAGGAAAGTGCTTTCTGGGAGGACCCATGCCATGAGAAGAAAAGCCAGCTGGAGCCCATTGGAGGACCCCTGTGTCAGGAAGGAAAGGACGAGCCTTTGACCCAGCCCGAGAACCAAGAAATCTGCTGGCTGCACACTTCACTCCGTCACACTCTCAGAGGAGCGTGGCTTTCACAGGTGCATGAGCATATACTAATTTGGCAGGGGAAAGGCGGGGAACTAACAGGAAGGCTAGATTGTGGAAAAGGGTATCAATTCTAGGGAAGGATTCATAGTGATCTTGCCCACATAGGGCAGACTGACAGTAATAATTGCTCCACATAGGGAGTAAAGCGCCCTTAAATTTCTTTCTGACCAGCGTTCACAGCAAGATAGGAATGCAGAGTATTTTTTTCTGTATGTTCAGATTTAAAACCCTTAACGTTTTGTTTGCATGATTAGTGATGGCTGATTGCTGTTTGCACTTGAGTTGCAAGCTTCTCCTGCTGGTTGGGTGGTGGCTCTAGACATGAATGGTGGACAAAATCCAGCCCATGCTTTTGGCTGTGACCCCTTATGCTGCCTCCAGTGACCGCTGATTAGTGGTGGCAGTGGCTGCCTAAGAGGCACCATGTTGGGGAAAGTGGGCGGAGCTGCAGAGCGCTGCATGCTACGTTGCACGTCTGCTTCCTGCTACATCACTGCGCACACATGAATGAATTGGAAATAGACATTGATCCACTTTCCCAACATACAGCACACAGGGACCAACTGTATCAATTCAGGTTAGATCCCACTGGTCGAGGTTTCATTTGAAGTGATTGTCAGAGTATCTCAACCCAATCAATGTGAAGTTTCTACCTATGCTGGATAAATGTGATAAGCTAATCAGTTTCTCAAAGTTATATCAGGCTCCTGCATCTAATGATATAAGGGTCCTCAAAAATAGGAGAGATGGATACTTCCTCTCACAAAAAAATTAATAAAAATGTATCCAAATGGGATGTTTCACATACTTTACTACATATGTCCGGGCTCATGATTACAAACACTATGAAATGTTTAGACCAGATTGTTGCCAATGGCCATTATGTTTCATTGTCAATATCAACTTACAGGCAAGTTCATCAGGACACGAGAACCCATGTGTCATTAAACTCTGCACCGTACCTAAACATTCGGCAAAACCTGGGGGTTGAGGGAGGCATAAAGAAAGGTAGAAAAAACACAATATCATGAAAAAGTTATGCTCACTCATAGACAGGGTGAAAGCACAGTAAAGTCCACCTATATGCACATGCACATTCCTGCACACAACTCAGACACTTGTGCACAATGTTGCAGGTGTGCTGACATTGGTGGTGGCATGCCTACTTGTGCACATGATCAGTCACATTCACAGTGCATCCTCATTTTGGCTTTAGAGCGATGTGGCCATGTGCAGATGAATTGGATATGCATGGTGATAAGGCAAGGGGGAAAATCTGACATCCTTACGCATTTCCAGGCAATGTGCCCCCTTGCTTGTTCATGAGATGCAGTCCTGTGTACACCAAGAGTGGAAGCATCTAGTGAGTCTGCATACCACACACACATGCAATGTCACAACTAAGTAACCATGTGGGCTGCTGGATAAAAGATGCACATCCAAAAATGCACACAAACAGCACACTTCTCTCAAAGAGCGATGGAATATAATGAGCAGGGGGGCTATACCTACAACACCACAGTACGTGGACAATGCAGCTCAGGAATGTGTCACACAAATATGTACTGCATGCCTTATCTGTGTGACATACTCCCACAACCACAATGTGCCTGTAAAGCAGTATGACAACCACAGCATGACAAGAAGCAAGGATAGCAAAGTTGCAACAATTAATGACAAAAGGCCCAAATGGCACCCTCAACCCTTAGGTCAAATTGCACTCCTCCAGCCCCAAGTGTACACATCTGCCATACAGAAAACAGCATTCCACACCAGTCCTGATGTGAGTTGCCTATCACACCATCATGTTCAATTAAACGTAACTGTTTGGTAAGTCAACTGTGTCAGTGAACAAATATGCAGTCAGGTAGTTATCTCCCACACGCTAAGCCAGGCATTGAATACCAGAACCAGTAAAGCATGTATCATCCATGTCAGCAGCTGCGTGGCACATACACAAACACACATCACCCAGCCATTTGCATCACTTGTGAGGGTGGCGGTGACAAGGCCTGAGCACCATAAATAGGCATCATGAAATGCGCATACATCAGAAAACTGACCACTTATACACCACACGTGGGGTCAATCTTGAGGGTAATGGGTATTGACACTGTTTGTTCAGATAGCAACAACAATTGAAACTCACGCTGCACCAATCTCGCAATGGGTAAGCCAACAGGAGGGCAGTAAGCAATGCATGCAAGAAAAAACATGAAGGACGACATGCACACAAGACAAATCACAATAGACAAAGCTGACAAAGCTACCTGGATGTCCATGTGTACTACATAATGCAGCACATGTTGAAACAGCAAGTAGGCTCTCATTGCCTATGTGCCTAAAGGGGGTCCTCCTCACACATAACTAGTCTTGCACAAAACACATGCACCCTGCAATGCTGGGTGTCCGTGAGCCACACGGAAAAGGCAAGTGACAGTGCATGACAAATAGCATGCCTGCAGGCACAACATATTAACATGGTGCAGGCCACCTCACTGAGGTGGCTAAGTGTGGACAACATCCTTAAAGGAGCAGGTCACACCCTGACACATCCTCATGTACATACAACCCCTGACATAAACAAGACATTTGATGTCAAACAATGCACAAGTCTCCCAACTCTGACCAAGACTCAAATTCCACCCAGTTTGCAACATCTCAGCATTGTAAACGAACAGAAGTGAAAGGCTCACTGCCTGAAAGGTATAATGGGCAGCAAAACCAAAGCTGCAGGTGCCACCATCATACAAAGCAGTGCACACACATACAAATCTGAGCTCATCAACATTGACTACTATGTAGTACAAACTGCATTACTCACACAAATGAACAGAGGACACAACTGGTGCCGCTTCTGTGTAGAAATTGTACAATCACATTTGTCATAGCTGGAAACTGTGAGATGACAATGTACAACAACAACATCATATCCGTGATGTCCTCCAAATCATCACTATCCCGCAACAAATAGGCATCTCCTCAAAAACAGTCTGAATGAACACTGTCTTGCAGTCTGCTTGTAAAGTCATCCAATGCATGATCATACATGAAAAACACTGTTGAACTGTATCTCCCCTATCACATTGCAGAGGGAGAGACATCACCTCCTGGACAGCAGACTGGCCCAACCTTCACTGATGACGAGGATGATTACCCCACCATAAATCAGGATGAACTTCAAAATTTGCTATACTCCTTCAGCACCCCACCTCCAGGAGCAGGGCACCACAGCAGCATTACGGCAACCCCACCCCCTGCAAAAACCAACCAGCAGCAAGCACCTCCCACCACAGCTGGCTCCCAGGACATCGAGGACCCACATCTAGCCTTCAAACGCCATGTGCTAGAGGTCCAGCGGGAGATGGCTGAACTGGTGCGGGTGGGGTTTGAGAGGCTGGTGGACAAACATGGGTGTTTGAGTCTCATCCGGGACCACATACAGAAGATCACGGCCACCCACAGCCCGCTCGATGCTCTCTAACAGTCCATGGCTGACATTGCAGGAGTCATGATTCTGAGACAACAACAACTGTCTGGTCAAAGTGGCTCCAGCAATGTCATCCAGGATCTGGGCAACATCCGTCGGATAATGGAGAGCATGGAGCGGATGCAGGCACAAGATAAGGCTGCTAGGGCTGCACACCAGCATGATGTAGCTGGAATCTCTCATGCCCTGCACCTGCTCATCACTTCATTGTTGCCCCAAGCTCTGGCGCCGATGAATGCTGCTGCTTCTACATCCTCAGCTCCACCACCTGATTTGTCAGTGCCTCACAGTGCTGCACCCACTATACCACTACCCACATGTGAGGCACATGACAGATCAGAGGACGAAGAGGAGAATAATAGTGCATTTGTGCTAAGGAGAAAGCGTTAGCATCCATCAATGCCAAAAGGCCTGTTTCTTCTTGGTGCCGGGCTTACTATGATGCCACGTTAATTCATCTTGCACTGTCTTCCACTGTCCCCCAGCAATCACCTTGGACCTCCTCATGGAGTAAAGAAATTGAAGAGGGGAGCAACCCCAATGTGCAACACACAACGGGACGGGGGATAAACAGTGGAGAATTTACAAAATGTCCCTATTTAGACCAATTAAAATTGCTTATGAGCATAAACAGAGTACTATTGTTGTTGGAACAGATTATTCGGGTTTATACAAACACTGTACACAATAAAAGCACTTTAGGAAAACTCTATGTGAGCCAAAAATATTAAAAATTATCATTTATTTCCATTCATATAGTGACAAAATAGACAAATATCTACAACTCCCAATATTGGGTTACAATCTATAATCCTTATAAAATCAATTAATTCAATACATTTAAAACACAAGAATTAAAAGTCGACGCAGCGTTTCGGTGTTGTGTGCAATATTTCACCTTCTTCAGGACTAAGAAAGTGTTTATTTCATCTAAAACAGAAAAAAAAAAATCCATTTAAACATTTTTTTAAAAAGTGCAAATTGACAAATTTAAAATGACAGTGTTACCCTATTCTTTCACAACATCCTCTGTATTTTATCAAAAGCTACAGAGCCACCCCGTGGTCATCTTAGGTAGCATTTTATGTATTTTCTGGTATTGACACTGAATATTCTATCTCACATGTCTCTAGTGTATTACAATATAATAAAAAAAACGCATACCTCATCTTAAATTTGAGAGTGTATTAGGAAGTGGAGGATGACCTTCCAATTTCGAATTCCTGCCAGGTTAAATAATTTTGCCTATATTATAAACAGAAATCACTTTTAAATAGGACTGCATATAACCATTTCATTTGTTCTATTTATTTATTGTAAGCGAAGGATGGCATACCTGAATCATATATAAAAAATTCTTTCTTTTTGTACCACGAGAAGCCACCAAAATTGAGGATTTTTTCTTTTTGTTCCCGGACGCCAGAACTACTTAAAATAATCGGTATTCGTAGTCTCTGTAGAGAGTCAAGTGAAGAACCTTGTTAGCTCAACTACCCACTAATGGCATAACTATGTATCAAGAATCATGCTAAAACCTCTCACCTCAGTTTCGAGAGCAGATCAGACTTTATTATCCTTGTTATAAATTCTTTTGGACGATGTCCTTGCATCAGGTAGAAGATGTATCAATTTTCTTCAGTCTCATAGATTGCCTAAATATATAAAATGCGTATCATATAATCGCTCACATGACATATAGTCACCATTGTATAATCGCTATATATAGGCACTCAATGTTTTTATCTAGATTAGCACCCTTGGTACTGGGTTGTTATTATTGATTGCCAAAATCGCTTGTTATTTTAATGTGCATCTACTGGGTTTAAGTCCTCGTGTGTCTTTATCGTATCTTAAATTACATTGCATATTAGTTGAATTGTCTGCAATTTATCTTATATAGGGCAGATAAAGTCAGCTGCATTAGAACAAATATTGACTATTGTTAGGACTAAAACATGGAGCAGGGCCAATAAAAAAGGACGCCTCACGCATGCTAAATGCTATAATGTAGCTATAATCTTGTGGAATCTGTTGCCGCTTACCTCGTCAAGTTAGTTCGGCCTCCCTGCTCTCGTGGTACATCCAAATCGGGTTTACGACAGGATCGCAATATCCATTTGTTTTAAACCCGTTTAACCGGATGTGTTATTGACGTCATAAACTGACGGATCGGCTACTCGCACTGTGTCTCTATGCCTGCCTTGTTTCTAAGTAACAGCGGCGGCCATTTTGTAGAGGACAAGGGCTAATATAAGGAATAGTGTAAATCAGAAGAAACTGGGCATTAACCACTTTTTAAGAATTTATAATGTTGCGTATTGTTAAATCGTTATTATATTCGTTCTGTCTTAGTTCGTTTATATATATGGGGGTATATTTATAATAACGATATAGTGTTTTTATACAACAGCAGTTATATTGGCCACATGGGTGCTAGAGCCTCGTTGCGGTCTAGAATTCAAAATTAATTAATCATTCGTGGTACATTATATTTATTTGTCCATGCAATGGATTACAAGATAATGCTTGATAGTAATACTTGAAAATAAAAGAGGCCTCCAGATGATCGTGCGGCCATCTTAAAGTACCTAAAGTGATAATCACATAATGGTTTATCTAAAATTGAAGGAGACAGTATCCACTTCTGTATTGAACTTACTACTGTAATACTCCAAAATTATAGCTTGTAGGGGCCCCAGTTTGGAGTTTAGGGCTGCAAAAGGTGGATTACCATTACCCCTTGTTCATTAATTGCTTGGCTCCAGATAAAATAGAAACGAAATAGGGACAAGAGGGTAAAGCTTATTCTAAAGAAATCATAGTAATCTCTCCCAGTCCTCCCTATTATTTAATCCATTTTTGTAAGTATCAAAACGTGACATAAAATATTGTTCACGTTTCTTTCTTTTTAAGGCTACATCGCCGCCTCGTGTGTCAAAAAGTACAGTTTCTATGCCACACCATTCCAGATCTTCTATTGAATGGTTGGCCTGTAACCAATGTTCCACAAGTGGAGCTGTCATTTTTTTGGTTCTAATTGCAGATTTGTGTTCAGTGATCCTGGTTCTGATTTCACGTGAAGTTTCTCCAATATATGCTTTTTTGCATGGACAGACTATCATATAAATGATGTTACGAGTTCTGCAATTTATCAAGCTTCTTGTGTGGTGCTTGTAACCATTATGAGTTATACAGCTACCGCTCTTAATATTGCGACAACTCTTGCAAGAGTTACAAGGAAAAGTACCGACAGGAAATGGAGTATTATTAATGGTACTTTGTTTAGGTATCCTATTCTCTCTATATGTATGTACTAACTTGTTCCGGATAGTACAGTTTCTTCTGAAGGAAAACATTGGTCTTGTTAGATTAGTATCATTTCTATCTCTAAGTAACGGCCAGTTCCTGTTAATAATGTTTTTAACCTTATTGCTAATGCTGCTGAAGTTTGTTACGAAAATTAAGGGTAAGCTTTGAGAATCCGTATTTTTATTCTCTTTTTCTCTGAATAACGAATCTCGATTGAAATATTTCGCTCTTTTGTAGGCCTTGCGTATAAGATTTTTTGGGTATCCTCTATCTCTCAGTTTTTGTGATAGTGCATCCGAATGTCTGTTAAAGTCATTAATGTCAGTGCAATTCCGGCGTATTCTTAAAAATTGTCCAAATGGGATGTTGTCCCTCTGGCACATGGGATGGTTACTTTGGTAGTGTAACATGGTGATACGGTCTGTTGGTTTAGTAAAGAGCTCTACTTTGAGTTTACCATCCAAATGTTTTATTGTAATGTCTAAAAAATCGCACTGTGTCCTATCAATAGTAGATGTAAATTTAAGATTGGCATCTCCTAAGTTTAACCAGGAGATAAAATCATTAAGTGGTTCAATGGCACCGCTCCAGATAAAGAAAACATCGTCGATATAACGTGACCAATGGGAGATGTTTTCATAGAACGGTGCCGCCGGGTTGAAGATATGTTTCTCTTCAAAGTTGGCTACATATAAACAGGCCAGACTGGCAGCACAGGTGGCCCCCATGCTGGTACCTTTGATTTGTTTATATAATTCTGTACCAAATAGGAAAATATTGTTTTTCAAGATGACTTCCACACAATCAATGATAAACGATGAATGGGTTGATAAATCACCGTTTTCATCTTGTAGCAGACCCTCAAGCATTTGTACTGTGTCGTTTTGGGGTATATTTGTATAGAGGGCTTCTATATCAAGCGTCACAAGCCATTGGTTGACTGGATGGTATGCAATACCTTCAACTTTATTAATAATGGAGGTTGTATCCTTAATATAGGCCCTCTGTTTCACTACAAGTGGCTGTAGAAATTTATCCACGTATTTGCTAAGGGGTTCCATTAAGGAATCGATACTGGATACTATTGGTCTCATGGAGGGGTTTTTTAGATCTTTATGCACTTTGGGCAAACCGTATAGTGCCGGTATTTTTGGATTCGAGTTTCTGAGGAAATTATATTCCTCTGAACAAATGATCTCATCTTCTTTCGCAAAGTTTAGAAGTCTGCCTACTTTTTCCATTAGTGCCTTCCATTCTACTTTGTTAGATTTCTCATAATGTAGGGGATTACTAAGCATACTGAACATCTTGTTGTTATAGTTAGGGGTGGGCGGAATTTGCGTAATCGCGTTACGCAAATCTCCGCGAAATGGTAAAAAATCTTCGCGATACTTTTTTCCTGTTCGCGATCGCTGTTTGTGTGCTCGGGGTGAAATATCTCGCGAACACGCATATTGAGAACGCGAACAAGCAAAAAATTTCGCGAAGTCGCGGAACGCAGATTTTTGGGCAATTTCGCGTTCTCCGCGGAACGCGAAATTACCCAAATTCCGCAAATTCCGCGAGCGGAACAGAATTTACCACCCAGGCCTAGTTATAGTCTATGGTGTCTATCACTACAATACTCCCTCCTTTATCGCCAGGTTTAATAGTTAAATCATGGCGACGTTCCAAGTTAGTTAAGGCTATACGTTCACTTTTGTTTAGATTGTTTTGCCACCGTACCTTTTTTGTGAGCAAATCATCAATATTATTCTCTACGACTCTCTCAAAGAGGTCGACTTTTTTATTTACTTGACTTAGAGACGGGGTCCAGTGGGACTTAGGTTTAAGACCAGATTTATTATCTACAACAGTTCGACTATCTTCTTTGTCTTTGAAGAATTCGTTTAGTCTTATCTTTCTGAAAAAGTTTTGTAGGTCTCTTTCTAAAGCAAACTTATCTACAGGTGTACAAATGGCATATCCTAGCCCTTTTTCTAATAGGGAGATCTCATGTTCACTTAGGGTTGTGCTGGATAGGTTGATAATGGGGGCTTTTTTGTGATTCTCTATTCCCAATGAACCTGACTCCTGGTTCTCATATAAGGACGTCTCTGTTGGGAAGTGTGGGGATATGTATTCCCCCGACCCCGTCCTTGCCCTCGCCCTCGAATCGGGCCAGAGTTTTGGTGTCGTTGGTCGTTGGTCCAAAAAAGACAGCGAGTCTCTGCTGGTACTTGGTGCGATGTCCCCGCCTCTCTTAGAATTATCTGGTTGGTCCCCCTCGGACTCAGAGCTGGTATACGAGGTATCAAAAAAAGTTACTTTTTTCCTAGGGAAGTTTCTTTTTGGTTGTTGCCAATTTGATCTATTATATGAATCTTCCCTCGGTCGCTCGTAATAATCTTTTTGTAAATAGGGATAAACGTATTCTAAATGGAGTGCTATATTATTTTTTCTTACCAATGACACTGCAATCAGCCTGTGGACTGAACTCTGCCTCTTCCCTTGGACCTGTTACCACCAAATGACTCTGTCTGGCCCTCTAACGGGCATCTATGCAATGTGTGCTTGTATGGCCAAGCACTGGTCCAGTCTTCATCCTTTGAATGTAAATACAATTATTTAACTCACACAGATGTGTGTTGCCCATGACCAATCAAGTATAGAAGTCTGTAAAAATTGTATGGACACTGAATCCACCAGAAGGTACACCAAGGGAAATACGAGCAATGAACATGTTTTACCTGACACAGATAGGCAGTGAGATGGCCGGGTATGTGTGAACTAGCTGTGCCCTCATTGTTCAAAAACAACAATCTAGCAATGTACCAACCAAGCCCAACGTCCATTAAGGAAAAGGCATGTGCGCTAAAATGTCCAAGTCTGTTGCAGGCCACAAGTAGTGTCCACATTAACAATTACAAACAACTATCTCCTGGCATATCTACTCACACACTATGGGGTGGACAAAGCCTGTTGTGATGGTGCGTATTGCATGTCACATCGCAAGATGTTGCACACCATATTCACATTGATGAAGACACGGAAGGGCACATGTCTACCATACACATATGGAACCACAATGTATGCCTCAGTGAAGTAGAGTTGCAAATAGGGACTCACCCCAAAGTGCAAGGCGTCAGTCCAAGGTGTTTTTTCACGTCTGTTATGTGTCTATTCAGATCTGCCATTTCTCGCATGATCTCTGCCAAAAAAACATTCTTGTCATACAGGATCCTCCTGTCCTTCGCTGTGAATGGTACCACCTGATTGCCAGGTGCAGGTGGGACTGTCCCTTGGGGGTGTGTGGCTGTAGGGGAGGGGACACTAGTCCAGGCTGGGACCCATCACTGACACCAGAAGGGCCTGGGATGGCCCGTGGGCCAGTAGTTTCAAGCTCAGGCATCGCCTTCCATGTCCCGTTCCTCCTGATGCCTCTTCTCCATGTTGCGGTACCCTTTTGCTACCTTCTTGACATGCTTGAAGCGGTCCTCCCTCACCTGGAATGCATGTTGTTCTAATGGCGACATGTTTTCTGTAAAATATCAACGATGGAATTTTTGAGTCCTTTAGACAATGTCAATGTTCTCCATTCACATCTGTAATACAAGATCACTTAAACATGGAAGCCTACACTCCAGCGTAACCATGTGAAGTCAGAGAGTGACCTGGACTACGAAATGTTGAAGCCTAGATCAGTGACTACATGCTACAGAGACTGACATGACAGTGCATGGCATGGGACATGTATTGACACAACCAAATGAGACTGACACTGTCAAACGATGGTGCCATGACATACTCGGACTGAGGGTGACATGTACAAGCAATCGGAGGAGGGAGGCAATAGTCCTCTGTGTGTAGCACCACCCTCATCCTCTCCTGTGACACAGTGCTGCATTATATGTACAGTGCCCATGTGCAGGCCTGTGTGTCCCCCAACAACTGTGTGCAGTTCATCAAGTCAGCACCAACACAGGCACTCATGCACAAGAGTGCAAGAGTGTCTGTGTGCCGGGGGGCTTGTTAATGTTTTGGAAAGTTACCCTAGCTGCACAGGAGCAATCCTGGGACAGCCCTACTCACACTTTCAACTATGCTGCCTCATGCAGCACACATAGAAACCTGTTTTGTTACTGAGCGCTGACTTATACATGAGGCGCTGTCCCGCTCTCCAACACTACTGCACGATATGTGAAGTGTTGCAGCAGAGAGGGGGAAACATCATTTCCTCTAAATTCTCACTCACTCATGCATGTCTTCTATCCTCTAATCTCACTCCGTAGTCAGAATCAAAATACGCAGGCCTTTACAACTCAAATAGTCACAATGCATTCCCCATTATAACGGCACCCTGGAGTCATGATGCTTATAGTGTTGTTAGGGGTAAAGCTTTCTCACAGATAGCATTGGAGAGCCCTGCATTGTAAAATAAATGGCACAGGAATGAAGGCAGAGCTAAAGTATGTGTGGTAAATGCGTTCAGAGTAATGACACCAATTGGGACAGAGGAGTTCCCACACCTGACCCAGAGTTAATCAGGGAATGGCCTCAAGGAGACAGCTCGTCAACACCATTGCAGTGACCAAACATGCCAATGAGATTCATAGGGCCTCCATTGCTGTGTGTTTGGGGAACGTGCCATTGATATACTTGGCTCAAAGATACACACTGCCACTTCTTTGAAGATGGCATGCAGCATACCTACAAATTCACAGTGCCGAAATGTGTGTCTGCTCATTTATGGACTCAAAAGCACTGCCTCCTTGAGCATCATCGGGCACACTTGCACAGTCATCTCAGTCAAGGATGTACATGCATTCCATGTCATCTGATAGTCACAAACAACCCCACTTACATGTCTCCTCTCCTATCAGTGTGCTCTGCAATCCACAAGCATGTGCTGTGGTGACAGAATGCATAGACCTGGGGGCATATTGACAAGGAAGTGGCGCAGACAGGCGTTAGCCTCCTCAGTTTAACGCCTCTCTCTGCCACTTTGGAAATGCAAACCTGCACCATATTATCAAGGATATGGTGCAGACTTGCGTTTTTCCCTGCGATGGTGCTAAGCATCACAACTTAGCGCCTACACAGGCACCCTTGCACCAGAGTGCAATGGTGTGTGTGTGCAGGGGAGGTTTGGTTCTGTACAGGAAGGTGCCCATTCATGTACATAATCAATCCTAGAATACCATGTTGTAACTTTCATGTGTGCTGCTTCGTGCAGCCCACAGTAAAGTTACAATATGCAATATTAAAAAAGAAAATCGGTATGAACTGGAAGGGCCACCTTCCTATACATATGCAATGCATGTCATTTTTTTTTGCTTTTTCCATGTGGGCTGCACAAGGCAGCTCACGTGTAAAAAGCAAAAATGAGGGAAAAAAAGCATTCATCCCTGTTTAGCCAGACTACGACCAGGATATCACTGGTGTTAAATTGTGCGCAGCCATCTATCAATGCCACACTTGTACATGGGGGCAGTGTCAAATATAATGGTTGTTGCCGTGGAACGCCAACCGCAAAACCCACTGTACACCCCTTTCATGCTAAAAATAGCGTGAAAGGGTGCCTTATTAACAAGGAAACGTTAATACACGTGAATTGGATTAACGCTGCCTCAGTCATGATGCAAGGCCCCTATTGCCAAGAAAACTTAAATGAAAGTGACGTTGTGTTGGCGATAAGGTCCCGATGATATGCACCTTATTTTCAATGTGTATCACTGACTGGGGATGGGCAAAGTTACAACTGTGAGACAAATGCATTGCTCAACCTTCACTTACCGATTTGTGCTCACTTCTGACTTCCACAATACATCATTACACTGTAGGCAAGGGACATAAGATAGACACTCATACTGCATACTACAATGTTGATCCTTTGACCCAGACATCCATGACACCGAACTATGCCAATATATGATGTCTAAACTCACCAGTGGCGTGTGGGTCCTCGAAGCAGTCGATGTCCCCCTGTGTGATTGGTGGCCGACCATCTGTGAGACAAGAAAATAAATATGTGTTGGTATCAGACCTTAAATCATATGTGTCGTATTCCTCATACCAATCATCACCATAACTGAAAATGCTATGTAACTGTAGTGTTGCGTTTCATGTTGACTACATGATTGGGTCCACTTTGATTGCCATTCACACCAGACCTGTGAATGCTGAGTCGGGACAAACAAGACTGTAATACTAGCTAACATGCACATAATAGTAGTGTGAGACATCCAGAAGGCACCATTACTACATGCATCATGATGTTATACATGCTCTTTGTACGATTGCATTGCTGCAGATCGCACAACGCAGTTTCACAGAGTTTGTTGGTGTATGACAATCTGGAGATGTCCGATTTCCATTGACCATTTGTTTATATAAAATACATTGTCACACAGTAACTATGTTCACAGTGCAGCGTAGCTAACATACCAAAATTCATGAGGATAGCATTTTAACACTACCTTTTGGCCAGCACACAGCTCACATAAACAATTCCTTGGATAGTTCCTGTACAGTCACCCCTGCTGTAAACAAACAATCTTCTGCCTGCACGCACTATTTGCGCAGGTGGGCCAGCTATGGCACTACAGTGCTAAGTGTTGCCCCAGCGCAGTGGGTTACACAGAGTAGCACCCTATGCTTGTCAATATGATGCAGCGTTGTGTCTCGGATGTGGCATATTATGCGTGAGTGCATTATGTCTCCCACCTCACTCAGCAACCTTTTTTCACGTTGACACCAGTGTCACACACGTCCCAAATTTTTTCGTTAAAGCATTAACGATTAAATGTGGAGTTCGTACTTACCACCTTGTAGGCAAGTCATGACCCCACGTAGTCCAGGAGGTCAGCTTTATAGGCCAGCAGATCGTGCCAGCGGTGCTTCCACTGGTGCACGGTACGGTTCACTCCAAAGAACCGGAGCATCTGAACCCGCACCCGCTCCCACCTCATCTTCCAAACACTTACATTGTATCCTTGAAAGATAGGGCCTCCCCTCTCCAACATCAAGGGCAGGTAGAATTTTATCATCCACAGTAAGCCCCCCAATGCCCCCTCGGACATCCTGCCCTCCCTGCCCCCAGCCGGCATCTCCCTGCACACCTGTGACCCCACAGCCCAAAAAAAGAACCCTCTAAAATAACCCCAACAACAACAAAGAAAGTTAACTACCCCAAGACAAACACCCAACATTGAGTACAAGAGACAAAAAAACACAAAAAAGCAATACAGAACACTTTACAGAATATATCAACAGGACACAGGACACAGCAACACTCTCCTAATCTCAAAACTGCAGCACACACCACCAAGCACCTCCAACACTCTCCACAATCACCAGCAATGTGCTTAAAAGAGAAAGTGAAAGCGCAAAACACTACCCCAGTAGACAGGAAGCATGCAGACATCACTTCCTGTCTATTTGCGGCCCATTTTTGAGAAAGCGTTGAAAATCTGCATGCAAATTGGCTCATGAGTAATATTTTGTATTGTACAATGTGTTGAGCAATGTATTTTTCCATCGGGCATATGGAAAAAGCATCACGTTATCATTTTAGCAGCCAGATCTTCATGCTAAGAGCAAGTTCATACACAGATGTACTGTCTTAGAGCAAAATTAATTTCAGAGACTTATAACAACACGAAATGCTTGATTAGCACAGAAATGGCACCCTAAATATAATCTTTCACAACACATGACACCCTAAATTGCAACTTTCACCCCAGGTGACACCATAATTGCATATTTCGCAACACATCAATCAATCAATCAGGGGAATTGTAAGTGTGCTAATCACCCGTGGGGGTCATGAGGTGTTGGGGGGGCACGCAGATATGTTGGCCAAAGAGCCAGCTCTTGAGGGGCTTCATGAAGGTTTTCAGGGAGGGGCGTGTTGGATGTCTGCCAGTAGCTCGGTCCAGGTCTTGGCTGCAATGTGAGAGAAGGATCTTCCGCGTGCTCTGGCTCTGTGAATGCGAGGGGTTTTGGCCAGTGAGAGTTTTCTAAATTGGAGTTTTCTTTTGGGTACGTGGAAGTTGATTCGGTCATTGAGGTATTTGTGTCCGTTGTTGTGTAGGCATTTGTAGGCGTGAAATGAGGATGTTAAAGCTATTTTCTCCTCTGTGAGCCGGTGGAGTCATCATAGGTGTTGGCTGATGTGCTTGTGCCAGGGAATACGGAGGATGAATCTGGTGGCGGTGTTCTGTATTGTCTTGAGTTTGCAGAGTATAGACTTCTTGATGCCGGCATTGAGTGCGTTTCCATAGTACAGTTTGCTGGTCATGAGTGCATGGGTGACTGTCTTCCTTGACTCAGGGGTGATCCATTTGAAGGACTTGCAGAGGATACAGAGTGTGTTGAAGCAGCTGTAGTTGATGGCGTTGACCTGTTGGTTCATGTTGAGTGATGCGTTGAGTATGATGCAGAGGTTTTTAGCATGGTCTGCGCGGGAAGGTGGACTTCTGAGGGCCATAAGCCACCAGGTGTTGTACCATGCTGAAGGGCTGGTTACAAGGACGAGGTCTTCTGTCTTCTCAGGGTTGAGCTTCATGCAGCTGTTGGTCATCCAGACTGCGCTGTGTTGCATTCCTTCCTGGAAGTTGATTTAGGCGGTGGCGTGGTCTTTGGTGGGGTAGAGGAGGAGCTGGGTGTCGTCATTGTAGGATAGGATGTTCAGGCCGTGTTGTTGGACGATGTCTGCGAGGGGGGCCATGTAGATTTTGAAGAGGCTCGGGCTCAGTGATGACCCCTGCGGGACTCTGCAGGTGATTGTCGTGGGATCGGAGATGAAGTGTGGCATTCTGATCCTTTGCCTTCTTACAGTGAGGAATGATCAGATCCAGTCCAGGGCTGTTTCTTGGATGCCTGCGTCATGTAGTCTGGTGACTGGTGTGCGGTGGGAGATGTTATATCGATGTAGGGTTTTTAGTGAGACAGGAAGCTTGGAGCTCTAGCTGATATGCGTAATGTGTGAGATGAGGAGAGTGAGTACGGTGCTGCCATGTCGGTGGAACTACCCTGTAACCCCCATGGATGTGTAGGTCGTGGAACCCACCCCAGTAATTAAGAAAAAAAGTCCCGGGCACACACACATAATGAGGATAGCAAAATTCTTTCTGGTAGGATTGTCTTGTATTTGCGATTCAGTGGTCGACACCAGTAGATTGATAAGAAAGTTTTAATAATGCAACAAACAAAGAAACGACCAGCTGACACGTGTTTCGTCACATGCAGGAAGTATCCCATGACTCATCAGGGCCACGAAATTGTATGCTGTATGTCTTCGAATCAATTGTGGATGCAATTGTGTGGGTGCGCCGAATGCAAGCGGGATCAGGGTGCCACAGAGGAGCATGTGTGGGAGGTCCTGTGACTAGAGGGTGCCTAGAGGCAGGTGAGCCAGACACCTCTCGTGAATGGTGGAGTTGTGATGAAGACCGGGTCCGAAGGAATTCCGGATGCGGAAGTGGCAGATGCGGCGTGGCAGTTGTGAGGGGGCCAGGGGTCTGTGTAGGCCCCCGAGTGGATGCCTTTCATGGTGAGGGCGGTGACTTCATCCATGCCTAATGTCCATTTGGAGATGGTGGGCTGGTTGGTGTCTCAGTGGTGCGGGTGGTCCGGCTGTTGCATCCAGTGAGTGGTCCACAAATTTGTCATAGAGGTTTATGATCTTGAGGTGGAAGTAGGTTCCAAGCAAATTGCAGATGACACCCTAAAGAGCATCATTTACCACATTGCATGCACATTTTTAATCTTTTACCCAATTTCACACCCATTTTTCATCTTTTACCTCATTGCACACCTATTTTTCATCTTTTACCCCATTGCACACCTATTTTTCATCTTCTACCCCATTGCACTCCCATTTTTCATCTTTTAACCTATTTCACACCCATTTTTCATATTTTACCCCATTGCACGCCCATTTTTCATATTTTACCCCATTTCACACCTTAAATTTTATTATTTATCACAACGGACACAGTCAAATTTCTTATTGAGCCAAAACAATACCCTACAATTAAGATGTTTGCACAGAGGGCAACCTATATTTCATGATTTACACAAAAGGGCACGCAAAATATTTGATTTTGGTAGCACAATTTACACTATGAAAAGTTTACTTTTGCACATTTGACACACTGAAGAGCATCTCTGTACTGAGGAGACATTCCCACCATGATTTGAGTATTGTGATGTTATTTGAACTTATTGTGCAACATACTCTTTTCAGAGTGATGTACTTATGCAGGGGAGTAACATGCAGACAGGGTATGTGTGTTGTGTATTTTTATTGACACAAACTGTGATTAGGGTCATTTTGCACTGATATAAAGTTTATGGGGACTGTCACAATGTGACGTGCTCAGTTGAATAAATTGTTTATTATTCGGTTCCTTCGGGCAGTTCCTGCTGCATTAACTGTGGGGTGTGATCCACCTGCCTCATCTTCATCATCATCCTGGCCATCATCCGGGGCAGCAGGCACTTGGATCCATGGAGCATTGGTGCGCACACATATATTGTGCAATACACAACATGCTATGATGATTTTGTTCACCATTCTGGAGCTGTACAGCAGTCTGCCACCTGTGATGTCCAGGCTATGGAAACGTGACTTTAGCATGCCAAATGTGTGCTCCACAATGGACCAAGTGTGTCTGTGGGCTGCATTATACGGCCTCTGTGCCTGGGTGGTGGGGTTTCGGAGGGGTATCATCATCCACAGGCAGAGTGCATATCCTTGATCACCTGTAACATGTGATGGAGAGATGTGTCCATTATTGGTTATGCAGTCTGTGTTGTTACTGTTGATGGTTTTGTGGTGTGTGAATTGTGCTATATTGGATTTCATGTTAGCCATGTGTCGCTTCTGACATTACCAGCATCAATGCTAATTACGTTGCCTCACAGTTGATCTTCCCTCCCCCGAACCAATTTGATTGTGTGCGCTGCGCGGTTGCATCACTGGCACTCCTTCTGTGCAACAATGTTAAGGCCATCTGCGCATATCCGCAGGCCTAACACACACACCAACAGGCACCCTGGCTCTTCTACCATCTAGCGATAGCACTCATCCGCCCTCCTCGCAGTCAATGCCATGAGAAAGTTTAAATGGCAATAGGCCACACCAGACACGGATCACTTTCAGTTGTGATGCTGCCACTGCCGCCCGACCTGCCCCACTGCACAACACATGCTTTTTCATGTCCAGAGCTGCCACAAAGCAACACTCAGTAGCCCCTCACCTGCAGGGCCCACTGAGGGCAGGAACGCTTCACCCACACCATCAACATCATCAGACGCCATCCGTCCACTCCATGGACTACGTACTGAGTCCTGAGTGGAGCCTCCAACTCACATACCACGTCTACCCAAAATCCATTACAATCTGGGCAATGTTTCTGACAGCAGACTGTCCCAAATCTTCACCACACTGAGCCACAAGTCAGGGCACACCTTGGAAACCCTCTTTGCATGTCTACACTTTGTGCAGTTCATCAACCCCACTAAACGCACATGTAGTGACCAGAAATGCATACACTTCCTCGTCGGTCAACCCCAAGCCACCCTAGACCACATGCAGACCCACACAAAGTTAGTGAAGCTCAGTCAACGAGGAGGTGCTACACACCACCATCAACAGCAACACCCAAAAGCTGCAGTCGTTACCAATGGCGCTAGATCGCATTTTACAGACATGTATCTCCAACTGAGCATACACACTTGCCTCACTATGCAACTGCAACATACAGCGTGCAATAAATGCCACCTCGGTCACCAACAACCTCAAAGCTGGCAGATGCATCTGCTGACACAAGAACTGGTGCAAGATTGAGGATATCATTAAACATCCCCACCTAAAAGGTTACAAAGCTCATACTCTCCATCAACAATACTCCCACACACCAACCTGGGCTTCCAGGAAGGATTGCTGTCAGTTGCAACATGGATTATCAACAGCTGGGGGGTGCTATACGCAGAGGAGACATGAGTCCTCATCCTCCTAACAAAACCATCAGGATGTGGCATCACCTGGTGGGACAACAGCTTCAGCAGCCCCCCAGCTCTGGGTATCTAGGCACCGTATTTGACTCCTACCTCTCCATGAACCATCAGGTCTATGCAGTGGCCTGTAGCTGCTTCAACTGCTTCTGCATCCTCCATGCAACCTTCCAATGGATCCCCCCATTGTCAGGTAAGACAGTCACCCACACAGTCATTGCCATCAGGCTGGACTACCAAAACACACAATATGCTCACATGGGCAGGTCTGCACTCAGCTTAGTCCCGACTGTCCAGCACACCACGGACACACTGGGCCTTGTGTACATAGTTTCCTTATGGATCCAGTCCATCCATCGCACATACTTGGTTCTCACCTCTCCCCACATTTGCAAATGAGTGGCGGAGGGGCTAAGCCTTTGGGGATGGTTTGTCTACATAGCTAGCCACAGTTCCACAGTTCCTTGTGTAGTTGGGTCTGGTAAGTGGGCAAGTTTATTGTCATGTTGTATATGAGATTCTAACATGTACATTCTGACAATTGTGAGTTGCATGTATGTGGAGTTGCATTTCCATATGTGCCCTCCTGGAAGCGCTGGTTTATGATGGACTGTCAGAAGATGTAGGAATCATGCACACTCTCTGGAAACTTGGCTATGAAATTGGTCAACAGTCCCCGGGGGTCCAATATTGCCTGCACATTCATAGAATGGATGTGCTTTCTGTTGCGGTATATGTGTGCACTGTCCGCAGGGGGGCACAAGTAGGACAAGTGTGCAGTGAATTGCCCCCAACACCTGCGGAAATCTGGCTATGGCCTGAAAGCCTTGCTTGGTCTCAATCTGTTCCTGCACAGTGTTGGGGAAGTGAAGGTGCTGGGGTATCAGGCTAAGTATGCCATCCAAGACAGTCGGGAGGAAGATTGAAAAGGCTGCCTGTGAAACTCCGCCGACTCTGGCCGTTGTTGGTTGAAAGGTCCCAGAGGCCAACATGTGTAGCACAGCCAGCAGCTTTGTCTGTGGAGGGATGTTGGTCCTCTGCTGTGTTGGTGCTGTCAGCCTGTGGGCTATCAGGTTCAGGATGTGATGGATGGATGTCCTTTTGATCCTGTAGTGGGCAATGACATCCTCTGGTGTTAGGTCTTCAGGGCTGAGACATCTATGCAGGGACCGTTGTCTTCTTTGGCGCTGCCTCGGTTGTGGTCCTGGGGGAAGTGACAGTGGCGCTGGTAGTTGTTGCCTTCGTGGGGCTCCAAGCTGAATGATTAGTACCTCCATGGCATCAGTGGGTCTTCAGATGGGGCTCTGAGCTTATATACCTCCCTTTATCACCATTTTTAGACCAGATTTTTTCTGGTCTTAAGTTCCTGCAGCTAAGGGGCCTTAGTGCAACTTTTTTTATTGCTTCACGAGTCGGGGCTAATAGTGCGATGTGCGATGCGATGTGGTGTTAGCGACATTTTTTGAGGAATTTTGAGAAGGAAAGCCTACCATGCTTGTCATTAGCGATAACTATCACTGGCATGCAAGGCGATAAAAAAAATGGCTGCTTTTGCTGGAAAGCTGTCGCTAATGCCTGTTAGCGACAGCTTGGTAATAGGGCATTAAAAAAAACATGTTAGTGGCACGAAAGTGCCACTAAAGTGGCAAGAAATGGCTTGATAATATGCCCCATAATCTCTATGATTTTAATGATTGAAAAAACAACATGGCAGTCCTACATTGTCTAAAATTTGCTTCTTTGAGAAAAAGGTCAAATGAGGTGTTTCCTCAATACACAATAAAACTTAGAACAAAATAAAGATCCAACATGTTTTTGCCAAACTACCAATGCATGGGCATACAGGTAGATTATTAAATAACCCCAAGGAAGTGTTTACCCTCAACCTTGTTAGCAAAAATCTGTGATGCAAGTTGCTAACCCAAATTAGGTAACGCATAATACCCGGCCATATACAGATCATGACATACATGTAACAGTGGCTTCCTGGCATTTTGAGATAATCTTTCATCTGTGCATTTGGTTGAGAAGATATCCCTCAAACGTTTAGAGAAATTAGCCAAATAAATAGCACACCTATATTTAACACAGTGTAACTAAACTGGATCTGTTTATTTAAGTTTTAACAAAGCGTGCTACAGTGGGTTATGTGCTGCCTAGGCACGCCTAATATATACACTAATATATACACCCTGCTTCAAGCCTGATCAACCTGACCACCGAGCACATTAGCTGATACAGATGATTGCTTATTTGAGAATCACAACATACATGAAATTTAGAAATAATAAAATATTCAATTTCAAGCCACAATTAGTAACTGTATTTCAGAATTTCCAACATGATTCATTTATTGTTCAGATATTCAAATGTTCATACTGAATCAGAAGCAAATTAACAAATTAGTACACATTTATACAATGAGTTTGAATATTGCCCAATGCATTTCGGGCTGTTGGCCCTTCGTCGGGGGCTTCAATCTGAAACATATCAAAACATGTATATCAATGATGTGTCAACTACTCGTTGTACGCAGAAGTAAAGTTGTTTATAAAAGTATCACTAGATTCACATTCAATATCGTAGAGCGAACATAGCATATTTATACATATCTCCTATTTTGAATCCACATATCAATCTCGAAAGCAGTGAAAACGAAATATTAAAAGAAAAAATAAATAAAGGAAAACACCTCCTGCCACCATGTGCATAAATTCCAGTGACTGGACTAAAAACCAACTTCAAAAGCCTCCAAACCCAGTCCACCTCGTTACTACCACAACCACTAAATACTCACATGAAGTCTTCACCAATCCATTTCTGTTAAAAGGAAAAACATATCCTTAACTCATCAATCCTTTACCACTACTAACAATAATTACCCTCTGCCGGATTCCAGCTTTAACGCACCTTGTGCAGGTTCCAAATTCGGAAGACCGTATCAAGTGTTCCGCTCGATGTTTTAAACAAACTGGTCTGAGGCTGTTAGGTGAAAACAAAAGAACAGTCGTGAGACTGCCTCTCGCCATATATCAATGTGAAGTAATCAAAAGTCTCCCCAGTGCCCGCAACGCCTGTACTTACTTCTACCTCTGATTCGTACTCATTGTCAGTAGCGACCTCATGCACCCTTGCCGGTAATAGTTTTCAGCCCCTGCTTTCGACCACCATTGTTTAACGCTTGCGTTACGGGAACGACCTACGTCATCATCACGCATTGTAGACATAAAATGAGGACCAATTAAATAACCCGCTCCATGTTCTCCTGTAATGGATATTGTTAACGGACTCAGCTACTTTTTCTACATAAAATCTGAAGAAAACCCACGAAACAATCTCTCTATGAATACAAATAGTGTCTACGTCTACTTTAACCACCATTACTTAATGTTGCCAACATAGCCACTGAATATCAAACCAGCTATTCTAGACATACAGAAAAAATAAATAAATAAAAATCAGAACGTCAACCTTTAAAAAAAGTGTGAAAACAAAAAGTGTGAAAAAAAATTAAAATAAAAATAAAATAAAGAAATGTGTGTGATTCGGAGTCACAGAACACAGGTATTCTATAGTTCACAGTCTATACATAATTCTGTGTATGGACATAATAACGTTATATGTGCACATACCCTTTCTGTTTAAAGAAAACATCCATAATCAATCCTGTCATTAAGACCCCTAGGGTCTTGTGTATCCAGACGTCTCATCCAATAAACTTCCCTTTACAGTAAGGAATCTGTTAAGATCCTTACCCGGCTGTTGCATGACATTCTCAATAATCTGAAATTTAAACTGAGCTATACTATGTCTTGCTGGTGCCCAATGGATTGCTAGACAGCTTGTTTTATTTTGGGTTTGAATTGTACTTTTATGCTCAGACATCCGTATTTTAGCTCCACTCATAATAGTGTGTATTCATTTTCCTAAAGCCTACTGAGTGTATAGCACCCAAAATGTAATTCGACAGTATAACAGGGTTGACAGACAATAGAGAATCAACACATGCTTACACAAATGAACAAGCATCTGAAATTTATTCGTTAATTCATGATGTGAAAACTCTTGATGTACAAGGGAGTACTGTAGCACAACAACTAAAACAACTAGAATTTTTAGTAAGAAGAGAATTAAACCAGCGTTTACACGCTTCAAAGCTGGTTCAGTATCATCGAGCTAAAGCGTATCCAGAGGGGATTAAGGTTGTCCATCAAACCCATGCTCAATCGTTTTCATCAAAATAAGGAGTTCATGGAAAAATGGTATTCCATTTTAAACAAATGTTCACTTGACCCCATATTACTTTTAGTGAAGGAATTATCAAAAGCCATCAATGAGTTGAACGTTGAAATATCAGAAATCAAACATAAGTTGAAAACAAGGATGGATAAAGATGTCTGGGAGAAGACCTTAGAGGACATCAATTTGAGACTGGATAAATATACAAAAGAACTACAAGAGGGTAAACTTCGAAAATACAAACATGATAGTCTGGACTACAAATTAAACAAGGTTTACACATGGGCCGAAGTGTACGCTCAGCGAAGAGTCCATTTCAAGAAAACTACTACTGTTTCATCAGAGGAAAGTCTGGTATCTGATGCAGAGCTAAGTAGCAACAGAACACCACCATCAGTTGAAATGAACCGTAGAATTGATCCGGATATACCTATCAGTGATAGTGCTGCACAAACAACTATCACTAAGTCTTTTTTATCCCAGGCTGGAGGAACCAGCCAACCACCAGGGTTAACAACAAAAAGTGGAGGAAAACAAGGAGAGGCGGCGGGAAAAGCACGTACTCGGAGCCAAAAAGCGACCTAGTAGTCAACATTTCTAAAACCACGCTAAATCCTGAACAACTACAAGTTTTAAATAAAGTCTTGGGGTTTGTTCCCTCGTATCAAACAAATCTGTTGGAATGTTAGATTGCTTTGTTTAAATTTATGAGGTTCCTATGATTGAGACATTTTTTCTCCAACATTCTTCCACCAAGTCCTGAAAAACAAGAAACTGAATACTTAGAGTTTAAACCCAAATCTAAATTACAAGCTCCAGTTTCTCATAAAACGTTGGATGTTTTTGAAACGCTTGTAAAAAAGGATTTCTTGAAAATGAAGGGCAGTAAGCAAAACAGTTTTTCGAAAAGAGAGCAATCAATTCTCAAATCCATTCAAAACAACACAGAGATTATAGTTCAAAAAGCAGACAAGGCCGGTGCTATTGCGATTATGGAAAAATCATTTTATATTCAGAGGACTAATGAACACGTTTCGGATCCCATGACATATCTTCGTCTTGAACATGATCCAACAAGAGAACTCAGCAAAACCCTTGAAATTATCTTGACTAACGCTCTAGAAATGGGATGGATTACTTCTATGACAAAATCATTTTTGACGGTCACTCACCCCAAAAGACCACGACTGTATATGCTCCCTAAAATTCACAAGGACCTTTGGAATCCTCCTTTAAGACCATTTGTTACGGGTTGTGGTACCATTTTTGAGCCATTAGGTCAATATTTGGACCATTCTCTTCAACCGTTTGTACAAAATTGGGTATCATACGTGAAGGACACCACTGATTTTTTGGTAAAATTGCAACAAGTTTCATTGGATCGTAAAACTATACTGTGTACAATTTATGTTAAATC
The DNA here is from genome assembly GCF_964204655.1 of Triturus cristatus. Lineage (NCBI taxonomy): Eukaryota > Metazoa > Chordata > Amphibia > Caudata > Salamandridae > Triturus > Triturus cristatus. The sequence goes on from NC_140590.1 coordinate 874,294,330, forward strand.
ATTGTACACGTCAATTCCACATTCAGGAGGTATGGAAGCAGTGGAGTGGTTGTTGTTGCGTCAACCCACCATTAAGGCAGATAAAGTTTTTTCATTAGAACTTCTGCATTTTTGTTTGCACCATAGTTACTTTGAATGGGAAGAACAGTTTTATTTCCAGCAAATGGGCCCTTCTATGGGCTTTGCAGGGGCCCCTGCATACGCGAATACATTTATTGCCAAATTTGAAGCTGATTTTGTGTTTAATAATCAGGCTTGGAAAGCGCATCTTCTACTGTATTATAGATTCATCGATGATATCTTTTTAATGTGGACTGGAAGCCAAGAAGCGTTGGAGAACAGATTAATTCAATTGAATTCCCATAATGATTATATCCAGTTCACACACAACATCAGTGAAACAATTATTGCATTTTTAGATGTGCAAATGACCATAAATGGATATGACATTCAAACTGAAATTTTCAGAAAAGCAACAGATAGAAACAATGCTTTAAGTTTTCACAGCTTTCATCCACCTAATTTAATCCAAAATTTGCTGTATTCTCAATTTCTACGCAAAGAGGATTTGTTCAGATCCAGATACATCGAAGAAACACCTAAAGATTAAATGACAAAAATATGTAAACAGAGGTTACCCTGAAGAAATCCTGGAAAAAGCATTACACTTGGTAACTTTTAAAACCAGAAAAGAATTACTAATGAAGCAATCTAAAAAAGGTTTTTTTTGACAAAAGTTTCTACCAGTTCAAAAAGAATCAAATCGATTATCAATCGTCATTGGGGACTTCTTCAATATGAAACTGACTTTAATGGAATTTTCAAAGACAAACCATTACACGCCGATCAGAGATCCAACAATCTTAAAGAATTTTTAATGAAGAGTTCTGCAAAGTTTAATGATCAAGAGTTCAGAGGAACCAGTAAATGTTCTAATTGTGTACATTGTAATAATGTAATCCTTGGAAACACATTTCAACATCCACATACTGGGGAATCCATTAAACTTTTTCTTAAATCCGATTGCAATACTCAGAATATTATCTATTGTATAAAATGTCCCTGTGGACTTTTATACATAGTAAAAACTGAAAGAAAGGCTAAAATACAGATGTCTGCGCATAAAAGTACCATTCGAACCCAAAATAAAACTAGCTGTCTAGCAGTCCATTGGGCACAAGCAAGACATAGTATAGCTCAGTTTAAATTTCAGATTATTGAGAAAGTCATGCAACAGCCGGGTAACGATCTTAACAGATCCTTACTGCAAAGAGAAGTGTATTGGATGAGACGTCTGGATACACAAGACCCTAGGGGTCTTAATGACAGGATTGATTATGGATGTTTTCTATAAACAGGAAGGGTATGTGCACATATAACGTTATTATGTCCATACACAGAATTATGTATAGACTGTGAACTATAGAATACCTATGTTTTGTGACTCCGAATCACACACATTTCTTTATTTTATTTTAATTTTAATTTTTGTTTTCACACTTTTTGTTTTCACACTTTTTTAAAAGGTTGACGTTATGATTTTTATTTATTTATTTTTTCTGTATGTCTAGAATAGCTGGTTTGATATTCAGTGGCTATGTTGGCAACCTTAAGTAATGGTGGTTAAAGTAGAAGTAGACACTATTTTTATTCGTAGAGAGATTGTTTCGTGGGTTTTCTTCAGATTTTATGTAGATTAAGTAGCTGAGTCCATTAACAATATCCATTACAGGAGAACATGCAGCAGATTATTTAATCGATCCTCTCTTTATGTCTACAATGCGTGGTGATGACGGAGGTCGTTACCGTAACGCGAACGCTAAACAATGGTGGTCGAAAGCAGGGGGTGAAAACTATTACCGGCAAGGGTGCGTGAGGTCGCTACTGACAATGAGTACGAATCGGAGGTAGAAGTAAATAGAGGCGTTGCGGCACTGGGGAGACTTTTGATTACTTCACGTTGATATATGGCGAGAGGCAGTCTCACGACTGTTCTTTTGTTTTCACCTAACAGCCTCGGACCAGTTTGTTTAAAACATCGAGCGGAACACTTGATACAGTCTTCTCGAATTTGGAACCTGCACAAGGTGCGTTAAAGCTGGCATGCGGCAGAGGGTAATTATTGTTAGTAGTGGTAAAGGATTGATGAGTTAAGGATATGTTTTTCCTTTTAACAGAAATGGATTGGTGAAGACTTCATGTGAGTATTTAGTGGTTGTGGTAGTAACGAGGTGGACTGGGTTTGGAGGCTGTTGAAGTTGGTTTTTAGTCCAGTCACTGGAGTTTATGCACATGGTGGCAGGAGGTGTTTTCCTTTATTTATTTGTTCTTTTATTATTTCGTTTTCACTGCTTTCAAGATTGATGTGTGGATTCAAAATAGGAGATATGTATAAATATGCTACGTTCGCTCTATGATATTGAATGTGAATCTAGTGATACTTTTATAAACAACTTTACTTCTGCGTACAACGAGTGGTTGACACATCATTGATATACATGTTTTGATATGTTTTAGATTGAAGCCCCCGACGAAGGGCCAACAGCCTGAAATGCATTGGGCAATATTCAAACTCATTGTATAAATGTGTATTAATTTGTTAATCTGCTTCTGGTTCAGTATGAAAATTTGAATATCTGAACAATAAATGAATCAGGTTGGAAATTCTGAAATACAGTTACTAATTGTGGCTTGTAATTGAATATTTTATTGTTTCTAAATTTCACGTATGTAGTGATTCTCAAATAAGCAATCAGCTGTATCAGCTAATTTGCACGGTGGTCAGGTCGATCATTGCTTGAAGCAGGGTGACGTCATTTAAAGAGCATATGTGCGTAGATGTTAAGCTGGTAAGGCTCCACAAAGGGCCTGACAACACAGGCATTGATATATTATGAAGGTGGTTAGGGAGAAGTGTCTCCCTCATAGTGATGTAGTTCTTGCACAATGGTGTCTACTTGGCAACCACAAAGCAGTTTGAGCCAAAAGGGGGCACAGCAAAGACCACAAAACATGCTCAAATATGTGTGAAAAAGACAATGGTATACATTTATTCACCTACCTTGCCTCTTCCCCCACCCCTAAGGTTTCCCCCTTTTCTTTTCCTTGTAGCTATTTAAAACCCTCTACTCCATCATTAACTGTTGAAATGTAACCTTGTAACCTCTTACCTACTTCTCGAAACATTTACCTAACTAAGAATCTCCTATATTAACTTCCCCTTATTGCTGCTCCCGGATTAACTTGTTCCCAACCATAAACTTCACCTGTAAACATGTAAAAACCTAGCTACCAAACGCCTTGCACCTGCTTCCAGCAGCAAACAATTACATCCTTTCACCTTCAGCGCAGCTGTGCACAATAAAGATGCCCATCTCCCAAAAAATATCTGGCCTGAGAAATTGAATCCCCCCGCCCCCCAAAAATGAGTGCGGATACCAAAAACTTCCCACCCAACCCAGCACACGGACCGGCTGCCATGTCACCTTAATAAAATGGTGACACAGCAAAAAAAATACCTGCCTAAATATCCCTCGCTCCCCCTAGCCCATAAAATGCCCAACGAGCCCATTTGTGCTCTGCGCAGCACCACTGGCCCAAAAAATCCCAGGGTCAAGCCTCCCTGGTGGTCAGTGGCCCCCCAACGCCCCACTGTATCAGGAAATTCAGCTGGGATGATGAACGTTGGAATGCATTCTTCTCTCTGCCGAACTCGCAGAGGTAGCCGTAACCCAACTATCCCCGGAAACGATCCAATGAGTACTGGATCAGAAAACACTGATACTCCTTAGATGACCCCAAGGGAAGGGGGTTTGGGAATACACAATAAACTAAAATAAAGAATTAACTGGTTGAGTGCTCATGACGAGCTCAGATCGTCATGAGTCACAGTGGAGCTGTGCTCATCATAATGGCCGCGGCCCACCCACGCGTAATTATTTCCCCGAATTAATCAGTGGGAGGGGTCGTGACGTGCTCAGCTTGTCATGAGCACAGCTTCACTGTGAGTGAGTCATGATGAGCTGAGCTCGTCACGAGCACAGCGGTGATGCGCCCCCCCACCCCCCTGCACCACGGGGGAATTACCCCCGCAGGGAAGGGGTTAAAATAACAAGATAAAATAAAGAAGGTAACAACTAGTGCACGTTCGTGCTGGTGGAGAATGCAACCGCTGGGTCACTGAATCCTCTTGTAAGATCCAGTCCTTAAGAGGAAAATGGAGACCAGCTCCTAGTTACACAAATGCACCAGAAAAACAGCTGACCTTACTTGTGGCAAACATCAAGACATACATGATTCTTAAACATCTGGAGGAACTGTTTGGCAGACACAGACAGAAATTATACACAGAAAGAAAACAAATAATTACACCACTCACACTCTTGCGCCTATATATATATATATATATATATATATATATATATAAACACTCTTCTAAACCTATGAATTTGAGTAATACAGAGAGTGGATACCCAAAAGGTTTGGGAGCGTTATCAAATCGTTTATCCAAACAGGGAATGATATATTTGTATCAAGGAAACATTATATTCAAATAAACGACGACCGCTTTCTATAAACATCAATAGTTTTTGACCAGCCCCTGAATAATCATCACATACACAGGCGAAGTCTCGTGAGACACAATGCTATAATAATAATTTTAAAAAATTAAATAGTCACGATGTAATAAACCGGAAAGCCTTCCGATGACCAGAAACCCCTCCGTTACCCCGATTCCCAATTACTGCATGAGTGAGCAAGGCAGGAACAGTATGGCCATAAATACAAGAATCAAAGGGGAATTGTAGTATATAGGACTTGGCTTCCGACGGCTGTTCTCGGTCTCGTCCTGAAACACCAACGGGAACAACAATTGAACGAAAGAAGAGGCGCAGGACCACTCTGGGGCTGTGTTGTGAGGAGAAGCAGTTGGGGCGTTGCTAGGCGGGGTTTAAATACCCGTAGCGTGAACCCCAGCTGCAGATGCTGTCATCGACGTAACAGAGACGTGCCGGTCCAGCCACTAAGGGCCTGCTATTTCTGCCAATCGTGCAGCCCCAGCCGCACGGGGCCGGCAAGGATCGTTTGCAGCTGCAGCAGGCTGAAAGGAACGATTAATCAAGGAAGAAAATAACAGGCAATAATATAGAGAGACATATTCAGAGCCCCCCACACCTTGTTAGGAACAAGTATACACAGACCCCCCATACCCTAAAGGTTATATGTGGGGATGTGTGAATTACACCTAAATGGAAGAATGAGTCCCTATAGCTGGAGTCCAAACTGTCCTAAAGGGCAAACGGTAAGACAGCTGCTGCGGGTCCACACATCTGACGATTCCCACCCTGCTGGAGGGAAGATGTCTACGTGCAGCCTGGGGAATCCTGACAGTGCCTCCCACCCAAGGCCCGGGGACAAGGCCAGGCTTGTGGGGATTGCGCTGGTGATAAATTCACAGAAGACGAGGAGCATGAATATGGGAAGCGGGTTCCCAGGTCTGTTCATGGGGACCATAGCCCTTCCAGGCCACTGGTTAATATGAAGTTCCCAGAGTAAGATGGACATCAACTATAGTGCTTACCTCATGTTCTAACTGGCCTGCAACTTCCACAGGTACCGGTGGGGCTTGGTGTCGAGTGTCAGGGTGCCTGGGTTTTAAGAGGGACACATGAAAGGTGGGGTTGTAAAGCCAAATGTACTACAGAGTTTTTATAGATTTTTAAAATGGAAAAGGTCCAATGTATCGTGGCGGAAATTTGCGAGACCCCTATAATCGTAAGTGCTTTGTGGACAACCATACCTTTTGACCTCCTTAGTATGGAGGGGCCGGTCTCCTCTTTCTGTCTGCGTACCATTTGTACATGCGATTTGCATGAATCATATTTTCTTTTAATTCTTTTAGCACTTGATGTTGTATAGCATGACCCTGTGATGAGGGTTTCGAGGAGACAGAGGATTTGGCCAGTAAAGGCGAAATTCTAGGATGGTACCCATATAGAGCGTAGAAAGGAGAGAAAGCAGTGGATTGTGGGCGAATTCGGCTAACCATAGGTGATCAACCCATAACTCTTTTTCAGTTAAATAATTTCGTAGTAATTTCTCGATTTCCTGGTTGCTTTTTTCGGTCTGTCCATCGGACTCTGGGTGATAGGCGGGGAGAGTTCCACCGAAATGTTGAGTAAAGTAAAAAATGCTTCCCAAAAATAGGATACAAATTGAGGATCACGATCGGAGATGACGTGTGAAGGCAATCCATGGAGTCGTAAAATGTGCTGTAAAAATAATTTTGCCAACTGAAGGGCTTTGGGTATTCCTTTTGCTGGGAAGCAATGACACATCTTAGTCAATAGATCAACCACCACAACAATGGATGTAAACCATAGGTCTGAAGTTAAATCGACAATCAGATCAATGGATACGGAATGCCAGGGTGAAGGTGGGGTTGGGATGGATTGAGTAATCCAGCAGGCTTTCGTCGCTCAGGTTTGGTGCGAGCACATATATCACAAGTTTAGCCATATTGCTGACAATCAGTGCGTAGACTTGGACACCAGTAATCTTTTTGAAGTAGTTCCAATGTTTTAGTGATACCATGGTGACCTGACAGAGGTAAATCATGACACCATCATAGGGCTTGTTGTTGCAGATCCTTTGTGGGAAGGAACAGACGATTTAGATGATAGAGTACACCGTCGATCTTTTGTCGGTCAGGATATTCTTTTAACCATTGTGCCTCGTCCACCTGAGCAGAGGCTTGACACGCTTGTGTGGTCCATGTGGCATCCCTGGTAGTGATGTTGTTGATGAAATTAGTCCTGGCCAATAATAAGGGAGGTTCGTTAGTATGTTCTGCCTCTAGTGTGGGTCGGGAAAGAGCATCAGCTTTGCCATTTTTACATCCTGGTCGGAAGGTGATCACAAAGGAAAAATCAGCAAAAAACAACGACCAGCAGAATTGCCTGGGCGTGAGTGCTTTGACAGAATTCAGGAACTGTAAATTCCTGTGATATGTGTACACAGTGACAGGATGTTTGGTGCCCATAAGGTAGTGTCTTCACTCCTAAAAAGCTGCCTTGACCGCCAACAGCAATCTGTCAAAAATTGTGTAATTATTTTCCGCTTCAGCTAATTTACGGGAATAAAAGGCCACAGGGTGTAACTACCCTGTCTCCAGGTGTCTCCGTGATAAAATCGCACCTAGGGCAATATTAGAGGCATCGGCCTCCAGATAGAACGGTTGGCTGGTTTCGGGGTGTACGAGAATTGGAACGGATGTAAAAGCCTTTTTTAGCTGTTGAAAGGCTTGCTCAGCTTCTGGACTCCAAGGAAATTTCTGATGTTTACAAAGGAGAGAGGTAATGGGGGCCACCACTTGCGAAAAGTCTGTAATGAAATGCCGGTAAAAATTGGCAAAGCCGATTAAGCATTGGATTTCTTTGATACAGGTTGGTGTTGGCCATTTGAGGACTGCTTGAACCTTGGCTGGATCCATAGTCAAACCTCCAGGAGAGATGATAAACCCTAAAAATCATACACTAGTGACATGGAGTTCACATTTCTCGATTTTTGCAAACAGTTGATTTTCACGAAGAGCCTGGAGTACCTTTCGCGCATGGTTAATATGCTTGGGGAGAGAGTGTGAAAAAATCTAAAACGTCAGCAATGTACACGAGTACAAATACGTCCAGATATTCACACAGAACGCTGTTGACCAGGTGTTGGAAGGCGGCTGGGGCGTTACACAAGCCAAATGGCATAACTTGCAACTCAAAAAGCCCAAATTTGGTATGAAAAGCCGTCTTCCATTTGTCACCTGGTCTCATACGTGCAAGATGGTATGCACCACGTAAATCAAGTTTGGTGAAGATGGTAGTTGACTGGACTTGATCCATCATGTTGGAAATGAGCGGCAAGGGGTACCTATTTTTAATGGTCACCTGGTTCAGGGCACGATAGTCTATGCAGCGACAAAGTTCTCCCCCTTTCTTTGAGACAAAAAAAGTGGGGATGAAGCGGGTGATTTAGAGTGCTGGATTAATCCATTCGCTACGTATTTGTCCCAGTAGGTTTTCAAGAAGATGTTTTCCTTCTCAGTTAAAGAATAGATACGGCTACACAGGACTTGTACTCCAGGTTTAATATCTATTTGGCAATCAAACTCCAGATGAGGCGGTAGGGTCTCTACTTTGTGCTCATCGAAAACGTACAATAATTCCTTGTATGCACTGGGCAATCCCGCAAGGGTGCTTGCGACGGCTTGGTATCCGGGGGCCTGGAAGTTACTAAAGGGTATTGGAGCAGGATGTGAACACATGTGACCCACAAAGAACTGAGAACAGTACTCAGACAGAAATAGGATAGTCCGTTTCTGCCAGTCTATGGTAGGGTTGTGTTGTACCGACCAGGGAATACCTAGAATTAGTCCATACTGTGGAGCATCTATTAAGTCAAACTGGCATTTTTCTTTATGTCCCATGGTTGTTCCCATATAAGAGTGATGGTTCTATGAGACAGGGTCCCAGAGGAAAGTGGGGAACCATCTACCGAACAAACCTGTTCAATAATATTTTTCTTTTGAATAGGGATGTGATAACTACTAGCAAACCCCCAGTCACAGAAATTTCCTGTGACCCCTGAGTCAATCATGACTGACACGTGTTGGAGATGGAAAGTAGGATCAGATAAGGATACATCTAAGGTGACGTGGGTAGTTGGCACCAACTCCCTTCCGGAACATAGTTGATCTCCAGTCATTTCTTGGCTTCTTTGTACAGTCTCTCACAAAGTGACCACTGAGTCCACAATAGAGGCAAAGGTTGTCTCATGATCTTTTGTCTTTCTCTGTTTTAGTAAGAGGAGGTTGCACAGAACCAATCTGCATAGGTTCTCTGGCTTCCCACAAAGTGTTTTTCGATGGCCGGGAGTCGTTGTGAAATAAAGGGGGTGGTAATCTGTTTTCCGCACGCTTCTTTTCCCCTTTTCTTTCATACAGCCGGTGGTCTAGTTGTAATTCCAGGGTTATGAGGGTGTCACAGTCTTGAGGACAATCCACGACTTGTGTCAGCATGTCCTTTAGTTCGTCACACAACCCACGGTAGAACAATGACGCTCTTTTGTGTTCGGGCCAGTGTGCTTCTACTACAAGTCTATTGAACTGTGCTAAGTATGCAAGTAGGTCTCTATTCCCTTATCGTAACTCCAGGAGCTCATTAGCCATGGTCTGGGTGATGTTCTTATATCAAAAACGCGTCTGAGATCTTGTTGAAAACGCTCAAAAGAATACAAAGTGGGATCATCAATGGCTACCAAAAGTGGTGGACCATGCTGCAACATCTCCAGAAAGATATGACAGGATGAAAGCTACCCTGGATTCCGGAGTGGGAAATGATGCTGGCCTACATAAAAAATTTAACTTACATTGTGTTAAAAATATATGTAATTTTGTGGGTGTCCTTCGTAGCGCTCTGGGGGTGCTAATGGGACCGCTACTTGTTGACATGCTTGTGTGTGGATGGTATACGTGCCTCCTATGGTAGGGTGAGGTCCCGTGTCAGTTCCCCCAAGATGAACGCAATCTAATCTTTGGGACATCCCTATCACATGTGACCGTAGCATTTGATTCTCCACTCGCGCCAACTCCATCTGTTGCTGGAGATCCCTCAAGGTGTTGTTTAAGGCAGATACATCGAAAGAATCGGACGCCATGCTGCCTGGGTGAGACAAATTAGTTATGACTTCTTATTCTATCAGGAAGTGAAGCTGGGATAATGAACGATGGAACGCGTTCTTCTCTCTGCCGAACTCACAGAGGCAGCTAGAACCTAACGAGCCCCGGAAACCATCCAATGAGTACTGAATCAGAAAACACTGGTACTCTTTAGATGACCTCAAGGAAAGGGGGTTTGGGGACACACAATAAACTAAAATAAAGAATTAAAATACCAGATAAAATAAAGAAGGTAACAACTGGTGCCCAATCGTGCTGGTGCAGAATGCAATTTCTGGGTCACTGAATCCTCTTGTAAGATGTAGTCCTTAAGAGGAAAATGAAGACCAGCTCCTAGTTACAAAAATGCACCAGTAAAACTGCTGAACTTACTTGTGGCAAACATCAAGGCATACCTGTTTCTTAAACATCTGGAGGAACTGTTTGGCAGACACAGACTCCAGAAAATATTATACACAGAAAGAAAACAAATAATTACACCACTCACACTCTTGCACCCATATACCCATATATATATATATAAACACTTTTCTAAACCTCTGAATTTGAGTAATACAGAGAGCGGATAGCCAAAAGGTTTGGGAGCGTTACCAAATCCTTTAGCCAAACACGGACTGATATATTTGTATCAAGGAAACATAATATTCAAATAAACAACGACAGCTTTCTATAAACATCAATAGTCAATAGAAAATTAAATAGTCACGATGTAATAAACTGGAAAGCCTTCCAGTGACCAGAAACCCCTCCTTTTGCCTGATCCCCATTACTGCACGAATAAGCCATAAATACAAGAATCAAAGGGGAATTGTAGTATATAGGACTTAGCTTCCGACGGCTGTTCTCGCTCTCGTCCTGAAACACCAACCGGAACACCAACTGAAGGAAAGAAGAGCCGCAGGACCGCTCCGGGGCTGTGTTGTGAAGAGAAGCAGTTGGGGCTTTGCTAGGCGGGGTTTAAATACCCGTAGCGTGAGCCCCAGCTGCAGATGCTGTCATCGACGTGACAGAGACGTGCCGGTCCAGCCACTAAGAACCTGCTATTTCTGCTGATCGCGCAGCCCCAGCCGCACAGGGCCGGCAAGGATCGTTTGCAGCTGCAGCAGGCTGAAAGGAACGATTAATCAAGGAAGAAAACAACAGGCAATAATAGAGAGAGACATATTCAGAGCCCCCCACACCTTGTTAGGAACAAGTAAACATGGACCCCCATACCCTAAAGGTGACATGTGGGGATGTGTGAAATACACCTAAATGGAAGAATGAGTCTCTATAGCTGGAGCCCAAGCTGTTCTAAGGGGCAAACAGTAAGACAGCTGCTGCGGGTCCCCACGTCTGACGATTCCCACCCTGCTGGAGGGAAGATGTCTACATGCAGCCAGGGGAATCCTGACATATTGGGCCAAAAGGGGGCTGCAGCACAGGCCACAAAACATGCTCATATTTGTGTGCAAAAGGAGACTTTATTGAAGACAGGTGCGCCTCACAAAACATTGCCCTTGGTCTCTGCCTTACAAAACTAGACCTTGCTATACATGTATTCACCTACCCCCACTCCTAAGGTTTCTCCCTGTTCCTTTCCTTGCCACCTTTTAAAAAAAACTACTCAGTCATTAACTGTTGAACTTTATCTACTTCTCAAAACATTTACCTAACTAAGCATCTCATACCCAAACTTCCCCTTATTGCCTGCTCCTGGATTACCTTATTCCAACCATAAACTTTACCTGTAAACATGTAAAAAACTAGCTACCAAACGTCAATCAGAAAATACCCCCCCTCTATGACTTTTCTGACCCTCCCTAATCTAGGATGCTTTAGGATACCTCCTAATATTTAGGACCTCCTTTATCTGTATCAGATATAGTTCCATCCCGAAGCGTGCCAAATGTACACCATTATCCCTGAAAAAATAAACTGCAGCATACTTCAGCTCAGGATTAACCCTGGGCGTTACACTATGCTGCACCCACGTAGTGTATGTAGCGCTGCCTGCTTCGCAGTTTTCAAAGTAGGCGAAGCAGGCAGCGCTACGCACACGCCAGGGCGAAGCGTAGCTGCCTGCTGCCCGCCCTCCGCCTCCCACCCGCCCTCCTTTTAAATCATATCTTGCATGTTAAATAATTAAAAGTAAAGAGACTTACCTGAAGCGTGGCCCCGGAGCCCCGGAGATGCCGCGCTTCAGGTAAGTCTCTTTACTTTTAATTATTTAACATGCAGGGTATTATTTAAAAGGAGGGTGGGCGGGAGGCGGGTGGCGCGTAGTGGGGCTACGCAGAGCATGCAAGTGTGCGTAGATTTGGGCACACTACGCGCTGCTTCATGTAGCCCCCCTACGCCCACTACGCCCACCCTTACTCAGGATGCTCTACTCTCCCAACACCCTACTTTTCATATCCCTATTGTTTTTCCTCCTGGCCTTATCAATTCCAGTGGGTCTTTCATCCCCCTTCCAATGTCTCCTAGGAATTACCTCTGTCCAAATAATAAGACATCCAGACCATTGCTGCTTATTCTCTAAAAGGTCCCTTTTTATTTGTTTCAGTAACTCTAGCCCTTCACATACCATAAGGTAATTCTCCCAAAGATGCACAATCAAAATATCAGGGCAAATGTTACTTCTGATTAATTTGATCAAACAGGGAATTAGCTTGTGCCATCTAATGCCACCCTTCCTGTGCCAGGAAACATTAAATAATGACATATCCAAACCAAGGTTCAAACCTTTCCCCTTTTTCTGTTTCATGACATTCAGCCCATTTAACAAGGGAAGGACCAACTATCAAAATGGACAGCTGCGCTGTAGCTGGCCAAGCCACTGCGCCTGAAAAGACACATGCGTAAGTACATGGCAAAGTATGCATCGCATTATCCTGACTCCCCTAAATTAATATACGTTTTAAAACAATCAGAAGTCTACTGCCCGAAGCGCATGATCATGTCCTCCCCCAACCCTGCTTCGCTGCATAAATCGCTACCCCGATCTGAAAGGAGTGGGTACCATATGGACCTGGGGCTTCCACCAAAAGCAGCAAAGCTCTCCGCATCACCTACAGCAACTGTGCCGCAGTGACCACTTGGCCTGAAAACATAAGAAACACCCAGCTACCCCTCATAATGTACACCTCCATCTCACAGGGCATGCCGCTGTGCCTCTTGTGGTTCTCATCACTACCCACTTCCCTGTTGCCCTTTGGTCTGTCTTCAATTGATTGAGCTTCACCTCACCCACCACTTCCTAAATGTCGACTTCGTCCCATTGTAGACCTGGAACTCTTTCCTTCCCACTACATGACATTAGTGTAGAGAATGAGTCTCTATAGCTGGAGCCCAAGCTGTTCTAAGGGGCAAACAGTAAGACAGCTGCTGCGGGTCCCCACGTCTGACGATTCCCACCCTGCTGGAGGGAAGATGTCTACATGCAGCCAGGGGAATCCTGACATATTGGGCCAAAAGGGGGCTGCAGCACAGGCCACAAAACATGCTCATATTTGTGTGAAAAAGGAGACTTTATTGAAGACAGGTGCGCCTCACAAAACATTGCCCTTGGTCTCTGCCTTACAAAACTAGACCTTGCTATACATGTATTCACCTACCCCCACCCCTACGGTTTCTCCCTGTTCCTTTCCTTGCAACCTTTTAAAAAAAACTACTCAGTCATTAACTGTTGAACTTTATCTACTTCTCAAAACATTTACCTAACTAAGCATCTCATACCCAAACTTCCCCTTATTGCCTGCTCCTGGATTACCTTGTTCCAACCATAAACTTTACCTGTAAACATGTAAAAAACTAGCTACCAAACGTCAATCAGAAAATACCCCCCCTCTATGACTTTTCTGACCCTCCCTAATCTAGGATGCTTTAGGATACCTCCTAATATTTAGGACCTCCTTTATCTGTATCAGATATAGTTCCATCCCGAAGCGTGCCAAATGTACACCATTATCCCTGAAAAAATAAACTGCAGCATACTTCAGCTCAGGATTAACCCTGGGCGTTACACTATGCTGCGCCCACGTAGTGTATGTAGCGCTGCCTGCTTCGCAGTTTTCAAAGTAGGCGAAGCAGGCAGCGCTACGCACACGCCAGGGCGAAGCATAGCTGCCTGCTGCCCGCCCTCCGCCTCCCGCCCGCCCTCCTTTTAAATCATATCTTGCATGTTAAATAATTAAAAGTAAAGAGACTTACCTGAAGCGTGGCCCCGGAGCCCCGGAGATGCCGCGCTTCAGGTAAGTCTCTTTACTTTTAATTATTTAACATGCAGGGTATTATTTAAAAGGAGGGTGGGCGGGAGGCGGGTGGCGCGTAGTGGGGCTACGCAGAGCATGCAAGTGTGCGTAGATTTGGGCACACTACGCGCTGCTTCATGTAGCCCCCCTACGCCCACTACACCCACCCTTACTCAGGATGCTCTACTCTCCCGACACCCTACTTTTCATATCCCTATTGTTTTTCCTCCTGGCCTTATCAATTCCAGTGGGTCTTTCATCCCCCTTCCAATGTCTCCTAGGAATTACCTCTGTCCAAATGATAAGACATCCAGACCATTGCTGCTTAATCTCTAAAAGGTCCCTTTTTATTTGTTTCAGTAACTCTAGCCCTTCACATACCATAAGGTAATTCTCCCAAAGATGCACAATCAAAATATCAGGGCAAATGTTACTTCTGATTAATTTGATCAAACAGGGAATTAGCTTGTGCCATCTAATGCCACCCTTCCTGTGCCAGGAAACATTAAATAATGACATATCCAAACCAAGGTTCAAACCTTTCCCCTTTTTCTGTTTCATGACATTCAGCCCATTTAACAAGGGAAGGACCAACTATCAAAATGGACAGCTGCGCTGTAGCTGGCCAAGCCACTGCGCCTGAAAAGACACATGCGTAAGTACATGGCAAAGTATGCATCGCATTATCCTGACTCCCCTAAATTAATATACGTTTTAAAACAATCAGAAGTCTACTGCCCGAAGCGCATGATCATGTCCTCCCCCAACCCTGCTTCGCTGCATAAATCGCTACCCCGATCTGAAAGGAGTGGGTACCATATGGACCTGGGGCTTCCACCAAAAGCAGCAAAGCTCTCCGCATCACCTACAGCAACTGTGCCGCAGTGACCACTTGGCCTGAAAACATAAGAAACACCCAGCTACCCCTCATAATGTACACCTCCATCTCACAGGGCATGCCGCTGTGCCTCTTGTGGTTCTCATCACTACCCACTTCCCTGTTGCCCTTTGGTCTGTCTTCAATTGATTGAGCTTCACCTCACCCACCACTT
This sequence comes from Triturus cristatus, assembly GCF_964204655.1. Classification (NCBI taxonomy): domain Eukaryota; kingdom Metazoa; phylum Chordata; class Amphibia; order Caudata; family Salamandridae; genus Triturus; species Triturus cristatus. Next base: position 874,309,341 of record NC_140590.1, read on the forward strand.
CCTAAATGTCGACTTCGTCCCATTGTAGACCTGGAACTCTTTCCTTCCCACTACATGACATTAGTGTAGAGAATAATGTTGTCTCTTACCTATTATTGCAATTCTCATTATTAAATTTAAGAAACAGGTCAACATTGTTTTAGACACTGTCCTCCTAACTTGGGCTTAGCCTCCTTCTGTCAAGCCCAGTGTTAGAATTGGGGGTCTCTAGTTGGCACAGGTAGGTACTTGTGACAAATAGGGACCCGCTACTCTAGTCAGGGTAAACGGGTACACTCTTAAAATAAACCCTGCTCACCCCCTTGGTAGCTTGGCATGAGCAGACAGGCTTATCTCAGAGGCTGTGTGTAAAGAATTTGTGAACACATACAGTAATCAAGTGGCAACACTACAGATGGACACCACACTAGTTTATATCAAAAATAAGTATTCTTTATATAGATTTACCACAAGACCATAAACGACAAAAATCCACAATAGTGTTACTTTAAAATGGTAGTATTTAGCTTAGTTCTCTTTAGTTCTTAAATGCGACACTTTAAGTCCATCTACCTTTAGATGCGACACGCAGGGCAGCGAAAGTGTTGCAACCATGTTGATGCGATGAAAGTTTGGTGCAAAGAAATATAGACGTGAAGATCTTCCTGATGCGCGCACGCTTCTCCGATGTTGCGAGAGATCTCGGCTCGATGCGTCAGCTGCAGCGGCGACACCCTAGTCCAGTGATGCGACGACAGCAGCTTTGGCGACGACACTCTTCTCCGATGTTGCGAGACGCTTCCGCTCGATGCGACAACTGCAGCAGCGACACCTTTGTTCCGTGATGCGACTACAGCAGTTCCGACGGTGGCGCGCTTCTTCCTCGATGTGAGACACTTCTCGTGATGCGGTGGGATGCGACAGCCCCAGCGGCTGCGAAGGCAACACGCTTCTTCAGCGTAGCGAGACGCTTCTCTCGATGCGGTGCAATACGACAGCTACAGCGGCGACATCCAAGATGCTACGGCAGCAGCAGCAAAGGCAACACGCTTCTTCCTTTTGAGTCGCGCTTCCAGCTCCTTGCGACACGCAGTCCCTCAGAAGGCCCAAAACAGCAGCAGGCACTTCCAAAGAACACTTGGGAAGCTGGTAGTTGAAGTCTGTTGTCCCTGAGACTTCAGCAGGAGGCAAGCTCTTCTCTCAAGCCCTTGGAGATCCTTACAAGTTGAAATAAGCACACCTTTGGCAGTCAGGCAAACCACTGCAGGCCATTCCCCCAAGCAGCAATTCAGCTTAGGGATAGTCTCTCCTCAGTTTCTTCAGGTTCCGCTCCTCAGTAAAGGTTTCTTCTTGTTCCAAAAGTGATCTAAATTCTTGGGATCAGGGTCCCACTACTTATACTCCAAAATCATTTGTCCTCTGTGGGCAGAGGGGCCTTTGCCTAGTCCAAACCAGTTCTGGTCAGTCCTGGAGCACTTTGTTTACATTACTCCTTCTTTCCTTTCAGAGTGCAGGGCAGAGACATCAGATGCACCACAGGAGGTGGAGCCAGCATTGTGGAGGGAAGGCACAGCCCTATTCAGATCCCAAGTGCAACTCCTCCTTCCCATCTAGATGCAGATCTCTCTATTCACCACTGGGCTACCTCACCCTGTCTCCTGGAATTCCCCAGCCCTGTCACTCAAACTCCAGACAAGCAATACACAACCTAGCAGAGACAGGCTTGGTCAGTCAAGCAAGAAAATACCTACTTTTCTAAAAGTTGTATTTTCAAACACAGAATGTTAAAACCAACTTCACTAAAATATGTATTCTATCATTCTGAGTTTAAGCATACTAAATTCGAATTTCTACCATGTTCCCTGAGTCAGTTAAGATTATAAGATGTAATAATCTAAACTGCCCCTTCTGGCCTATGGAGAACAGATAGCCTTGCGATAGTGAAAAACGAAAATGGCTGTAATTCACTATTAGAACATGCCACACACACCAGGGCATGTCCTACCTTCTCCTTACAATGCACACTGCCCTTGGGCCTACCATAGGGGTGTCTGATATGAAGAAAAGAGAAGGATTAGGGACTGGCAAGTGGGTGCACTTGCCCAGTCAGCATGACAGTACCAGACTGCACGCAAGCTCTGCAATGGCAGACCTTAGACACACTTTTACAGGCTGCTTCTGTGGGTGGCACAACCAGTGCTGCAGGCCCACCAGCAGTATTTGGATTACCAGGCCTGGGCACTCCTGGTGCACTATACTAGGGTCTTACAGGTAACCCAAACCAACCAATCACGGAATCACTAATTCATACATCAATTTACAATAGAGAGCACTTGCACTGTGGCACTGGACATCAGTGGCACAGTGCCCTTAGCATCTAACACCAGCAAAAACACATAAGGCAACAGCAAAAAAATGAAAGGGAGACCCACGCCAAGGTGCCAGGACTAACACGTGTCTCCTCCAGCTGAAATGTGGGGAGAACTACCCTACCTCCCGGGAGTTCTCATCACTAAGGCGGAAAAATCTGGACAGACCATCAGCATTGGTGTGTTGTATACCAGGGTGATGTTCCACCGTGAAATCCATCCCCTGTAGGGAAATGGACCACCTCAACAGCTTTGGATTCTCACCCCTCATCTGCATCAACCATCTGAGGGGCCTGTGGTCTGTCCGAACCCGGAAGTGAGTCCCAAACAGGTATGGTCTCAGCTTCTTCAGTGCCCAGAACACAGCAAATGCCTTCTGCTCAATAGCACTCCACCTCTGTTCCTGTGGAAGTAACCTCCTACTGATGAAGGCTACTGGTTGATATAGGGCCCTCCTCATTCATCTATGCCAGAACAGCCCCCACACCATGATCTGAAGCGTCTGTTTGTACTATGAACTCTCTGGAGAAGTTGGGTGCCAAGAGCACGGGCACCATGCACATAGCAGTTTTTAGGGCCTCTAAAGCTTTCTGACAGGTATCAGTCCAAATCACTCTCTTTGGCTGCTTCCTGGAAGTCAGCACTGTCAAGGGTGCAACAATGTTGCCATACCCCTTGACAATCCTCCTGTAGTAACCCATGAGTCCTAAGAAGGCTCTCACCTCTGTCTGGGTTTTGGTTGGCACCCAAGCCAGGCTGGTTTCAATCTTGGGCTGCAGGGGCGCCACCTGGCCACTCCCTACCTGGTGTCCCAAGTACAACACGGAACCCTGCCTAATCTGACACTTACTCGCCTTGATCGTGAGGCCTGCCCTCCGCAGCGCCATCAACACTTCCCAGAGGTGGCGCAGATTTTCTTCCCAACTGGCGCTGAACACTGCGATGTCATCCAGGTAGGCGGCACTGAACTTGTCCAGTCCAGCCAACACCTGGTTGACCAACCTCTGAAAGGTAGCAGGGGCATTCTTCATCCCAAAGGGCATCACCCGGAACTGGTAGTGCCCATCTGGTGTGGAGAATGCTGACCTCTCTCTTACCCCATCAGTCAAGCCGATCTGCCTGTACCCAGACGTTAGGTCAAACATACTGAGGTACCGTGCAGCCCCTAGCCGATCTATGAGCTCATGAGCTCTGGGGATAGGGGTGCACGTCAGTCCTGGTGACTGAATTGAGCCCTCGGTAGTCCACACAGAACCGGAGTTCTGGTGTGGCACCCGGTGCAGCAGCCTTTGGGACCAAGATCACTGGGCTGGCCCAAGGACTGTTAGAAGACTCAATCACCCCTAACGCAAGCATCTTGGAGACCTCCTCCTTGATGCAAGCTCTCACCCTGTCAGTCACCCTGTAGGTTTTGTGCCTCACAGGTGTACTATCCCCAGTGTCCACATCATGGACGCACCAATCAGTGACACCAGGAGTCAGGGAGAACAGATCATCAAACTGTCCAAGAAACTGGCGGCAGTCATTCTTTTGCTCAGGGGTCAGGGTGGAAGAGAGGTTGCCACCATCCACTGACCCATCTTGCTCTGTCGCAGACTGGAGGTCCAGAAGAGGCTCGGTCTCCTCCTCCATTCCACCATCTGTCGCTATGAGCATGCCCACTTTGGACCTCTCGAAGTGGGGCTTCAGGCGGTTGACCTGCAGGACCCTCAAGGGGTTCCTGGGAGACCGCAAGTCCACCAAGTAGGTAACCGGATTTTGCACTCCACAACCGGTCCACTTATCCTGGAGCATGCAGGGCTCCACTGGGGCCATGACCCACACTTTCTGACCAGGCTGAAGAGTGGCATTCTGGTTGTACCACCACTTCATCTCCTCCTGGCTGGCTTTCAGATTCACCTCAGCGAGTTGCCTGAAACGCCTAGTTTGGTTCCTAAAGGCCAGCATGTTTCTATATACATCCTGGGTAGGTTTCCTGGGAGATTGCTCCCAGCCTTCTTTGACCAAACTTAGAGGTCTTCTCACTGGGTGTCCATAGAGAAGCTCAAAGGGACTGAACCCTAGAGATTTCAGTGGCACCTCACGGTAAGCAAAGAGCAGGCATGGTAAGAGGATGTCCCACTTACGCATCATAGGTTCCTCAAGACCCATAACCATGCCTTTCAGGGTTCGGTTGAACCTTTCAACCAACCCATTTCCTTGTGGGTGGCAAGGAGTGGTAAACTTATAGGTTACCCCACACTCCTGCCGCAGGGACTTCATATACTTGGAAATGAAGTTGGTAACTCAGTCAGCCACTAACTCACGAGGGAATCCCATTCTGGAGAAAACTCACCACGGGGCCGTCACTGTCCTCAGAGGTATGGTTTCTGGGTACCGGGTGGCTTGGTCCACCAAGACCAGGATGCACCTGTTGTCCATGGCTGTCATGGGGTCCAGTGGCCCCACAATGTCAATACCCACCCGTTTAAAGGGGGTGCTGACCACAGGGAATGGCTAGAGAGGAGCCTTTTGCTTCCTCCCACTCTTTCCACCTGCCTGGCAAGTCTGACATGTCCTGCAGTGAGTGTCTGAACTCCTGCGCATTTGGGGCCAATAAAAGTGGGTGACAAGCCTCTCAAAGGTCTTGTCCTGCCCCAAATGTCCTGCCAATGGCACATCATGAGCCCGCCCCAGTAGGAAGGCTCTGAAGCGCTGGGGTACCACCAGCACACGGGCTGACCCAGGCTCAGCAACCTTAGGCTCACTATACAGGAGACCATTCTCCCAGTAGACCTAATGTGACCCAGACTGATCACCTGCTGCCTGGTTTGCAGCCTTTTGCTGCAAACCCATGAGAGAAGGGCACATGTTCTGCTCTTCGCAGAACTCCTCCCTGGAGGGTCCTCCTTCTTGCTGCCAATGGGTCAACTCAGGCAGGTCCCCCAGTTCAGCTACCTGTTCCCCTGTAGGCTCCAGGGCATCCTCTCAGGGTCTGCTTCCTCCTAGACCGTGGGAACTTCAGGGGCCGGTATCCTGTGCCCCCTGCCTCCTCTCTCTAAGGCAGGCACCTCGGACCCCCTCTCAGGCTCCAGGTCCTCTTGAGAACCCCTACTGGCTCCCATGGACTGGGTGGTGACACACGCCCAGTCAGGCAGACCCAACATTTCCAAATGAGCACTTTGCTCCACCGAAGAGCCTCCACTCTATGGCCATTCATAGTCACCTACTGCCTGTATTTCTTAGTGTTACCAGGCAGCTGGGTCCTGGGGACCACCTCATAGTCTCCTAAAGAGACAAGGGACATCTCTGCAGGAATCCACCCACCTTGGGTACCCATCTCCTCACCCAGGGCTACACTAGCCATCTGCCGGGGGGCTGCACCAGGGGGTGCTGTCTTTACAAACTGGCGGCACCTGGGATCATTCGCTCTATGACCCAGGTCCACACATTTGTAGCATCTCAGGGGTCCCCCTTGAACAGGTGGACCTGTCGGGCCCCTGACGGTTTCTGGGTGGGAGGCTGGGAACCTTTCCCTTGGTTCCCTTGGGGATTACTTTGGGGCCTTCTATGGAACTCCCTCTGTTTACCCTTGTCCCCCCCACTCTTCTGCTGGGGACCCTGCCCACTCTTGGCTGAATCTCCCACGTGACTCTTGTGGACCCTGGTACTGACCCAGCGGTCCGCCTCCTCAGCAAGCTTTCTAGGATTAGTGAGCCTACTATCAATCAGGTGCTGCCGTAGCTCTGGAAAACAATTACTTGACAAGTGCTCCCATGCAATCAAATCAAGTAGCCCCTGAAAATCATCAACCTTGCTACCCTTCACCCAATCATCCAATGCTCTGCAGAAAAAAGTGACATATTCCACCCAGGTACTGTTCTCTATCTTCTTGCAACCTCTGAACCTCTGTCTATACAATTCAGGAGTCAAACCATACCTGGAAATTAATGCATCTTTCATGTGGCTATAAGAATTATGGACATCAGAAGGCAAGTCTAACAGTGTATCCCGCCCCTCACTAAGGAACCGCCCCTACAACCCCGCTCCCCAATCCTTCTCAGGGACCCGGTGGGAAGACATGGCTACCTCATAGGCTTTGAATCACTGCCCAATGTCATCTTTCTTATAAAACTCTCTAACCACATCCTTAGGAAAATACACCCTGGATTCAATAGGCATTGACGGTGTGCTGCCACCAGAGGGAGTAATGTCTAAGCTCTTGGCCTTCAATTCCAACTCCCTCAAAATCGTCTAATGTTCAAACTGCATTTTCTTCTCTTCCATGGCTAATTTCTTAGCTTGCAATTCAAATTCCCACTGCCCATTTTACTTGAGCTTGGTCAGCTCCATCTCATGCACCCTACATCTTTCCCTGTCCTCCAACTCCTCTGGAGACAGGCTTTTGGCAGAAACACTGCTACCAGCTGGGGAGACTGCTCTCCTCCTTCCTGGACCCAATGGCCCTTCCAGCTGCCCATCTGCATTCTCATCCCCTTCCTCATTCTCAGGGGTATTCCTAGCTCCCATCCAGGCTCTCAGCGCCTTTTGTAACTCCTCTTTTCTGGAGATACCGGTCATAGAAACTTCGAACATCCTGCAGAAGTGCTTGAGCTGGGTAATGGTGTAACATTCTAGTTTCTCCTCTTCCAAATCATTATCAACTAATGCTATGGATGCTGCTTTCTCCATGGTTTTTAAACTTAGCAGTTCTTTGCAAAAATAGAAAGTCCCAGAAAAACAAAAGTATGTGGTCTTGTTTTGGACTGCACTCACTAGTAGTGTTCACCAATCACTGTACATGAGTCACAAATGCAAGTCCAGAATCCTCACCGCTGACCACCAATGTTAGATTTGGGGGTCTCTAGTTGGCAGAGGTAGGCACCTTTGATAAATAGGGACCCTTGCGTCTAGTCAGGGTAAGGGGGTACACTCCTAAAATAACCCCAGCTCACCACCTTGGTAGGTTGGCATGAGCAGACAGGCTTATCTCAGAGGCAGTGTGTAAAGAATTTGTGAACACATGCAGTAATCAAGTGACAACACTACAGATGGACACCACACAAGTTTTTATCAAAAAGAAGTATTCTTTATATAGACGTATCACAAGACCACAAACGACAAAAATCCACAATACTGTATTTTAAAAAGGTAGAATTAGCTAAGTTCTCTTAAGATGGTAAATGCGACACTCAGAGTTCAATGTACCTTAAGATGCGTAATGCTAGACAACGAAAGTGTTGCAAGGACGCTGCCCAGCCTCTGGGTTATCCCAATCTGCCTGCCTGCTTCCATCCCCCCATATAAATTGGGGTGTCTCTCCCGTTTCCTTCCTGTCCCCGCAGAATGCCCTCCACTTCATGCTGGAGCCCCCCAAACCCTGCCCCAACACGTATATACCCTTGCCGGTGGTATGGTCTCTGCCACATGTCCCTTCATGAGACCCCCATCCTGCTCCTTCCCCTCACTCCACTCCAGCATGGCCAACACTAAGGCCAAAGCTGGTCCCTCTTCCCATACCTCCTGTCTTCCCTCTTGCCCACCCCCTTCTCCCCTCTTGCCTCCCTATAGCCTGCAACTGTACCTTCCTATCCTGCCCTCTTATTCCAACCAACGTGACCTGGCCCCCCAAGGGGCCCTATCCAGCCAACCTCCCATCTCCCCACTAAGGCCCTGCCCGTTCCTCCCTATTGGCAGGTCTCCCTCTCATATCACCTCCCCCTTTCTTGCCCCTCAGACCCTTGCTGTCCTCCTTGCTTTTATCTCCCAATATGCCCTCCCCCTTGAGCTCAACTATCCCTCCCCCTTACCCCTTTTCCCTAACTGGATCCCTCATGGCAGCTTCTCCTCAATGGGATGGCTCACTGCCGGCCTCCCTGCCCTGGAATCCAGACTGTCCCCATCCCCCGCTCTTCTGTAGCCCCTCGCCCTCACCCACTGCCGGACTGATCACACTCCTTATTTACCTCCCTTATTTCCCTTCTGCTTGCCACACGCAGCCTCATTGGCGGCAGTGACCTCATTGCTGGGCTCTCCATGCCAAGCCCTGCCTTTTCTTTCAATAAACTGTAGAGCGGGATGCCTTGCGGTGCCTCGCCCCCTTCCCCTGCTCTCTTTTCCTTGTGCGGCTGCTTTCTCCCCACGGCCGCTCCCACCTACTGGCTTCGCTGCATTTACACGCCGGGCCGCGGCAGTGAACAGGCCCACACCGCTGCATTCACCCCATCAGCTGCACACTGTGCTTGCCGCGCCTCCTGTGCTACCAGCACCACTATGTCCTTGCGCCCCGCCTGAGCTAGCAGGCACTTGGCTTCTACTAAACGGAGGTCTCTGCTCATCCTGACAGCTGCCAGGTAAGCCAACGCCCCACAGCAATGCTTGACTAACTTGGAATACTCCAAAAACTAAAAAACTGACCAACCAACCCAGCACCCGGACCGGCTGCCATATCACCTTACTAAAATGGTGACACAGCAAGCAAAATGTACGCTTAAATATCTCATGCTCCCCCCAGCCCAAAAAAATCCCGACAAGCCCAATTGTGCTCTGAGCTGCACCTCTGGCCCAAAAAACGTCAGGGGTGCAAGCCTCCCTGGCGGTCGGCAACACACCCAAAGCCCCATTAAAAACACAATTGGACCCGCTGCAAGATAGTCAGTGTGTGGAAGGGAGGTGCTCACTCTGAGAGTTTGCCTTTTACATTGAAAAGTATGCATCATACATATATAGGATGAGTTCAACAAGTATACATATATACTTGTGTTACTAAACCCTTTCTGGTCCAGGAAGTTTTAAAATCACCCCTGAGATTGTAACGAAGAGGAACCCTTTCAAGGAGTCAACTGTGGATATGGAGGATAAATGTAAGTATATCCCACATAAGGGTCTAAAGTCAGAACAATGTGGACTTAGGCTTGAGTTTAAATAAAAGGTACGTGAACTTACAATCAATATAAGAAATAGTGAGGAGTACAACAAAATAGTTAAATAATAATATCAACAGGAACACATATGTATCCTTGCTTTTTTTCTAGTAGCCCTACGTCTCATATAACGGGTGGAACACAGGTTTACTGGTTCCTTGAAGTAGACTTGGGATCCATTTGATTAGGAACAATACAGACCCGGAGTATAAAACTCACTATATATGTGAGTGCGATTGATAAAGGGTTGGGTATAATCCCTGAATAGAAGTGATATCTGATTTATGAGATTGGTTAAGTGGAAAAGGTTGTTGTAAGTTGCAAGTGAAACACCAATGTTATCAGCCCGTGGGAGGATGAATCATTTTTAACATGTGGAGAGAGTGTTTATCCCCAATATTTAACCTTGGGTGCCAGAATTTGTTGGGGATGTGGAAATATGTAATGGGTAAAACAGTTAATGACCCATATTGCACAGGACCTGATGAGATTGGATGTAACATAACTGTGGGTTCATGATTTTTTATACAGGTGATACTTGTTTTTATATACTAATGTGGGAGATAGCTCTAAGTCCTTTCCTTACCACTGAAACGCTTCAACGTATTACTCTGCACTAAATCTGATTAACATCTGGGTGCATCAAATGACGATTGCATGAAAAATAGGACACCCTGTATATTGATTTGAACAGATTAGCACCGTGTAAAGACTGAAGTTGTGTTTTCTCCCTTGTCTGATTAATGTTATTTTGAGAAAAACGTTTCTCTGTGTGTTTTTAGGTTGTGATGGTTTTTAAATGTATTACGCGTTGAAGATTTTTAACTGATGCTATATTGATTGAACAGATGCTTATATGCTTATACTGTGACAAAAGTTTACTCTTACAGAGTTTTCAATTGTAATGTGCAGGTGATTTATGCAACATTAAAGACCTAACTCATTTTAGAATTTGTGGCACTGAATTTTGGTTAAAATGTGGAGGACAACTAATATGTTGCTGACAATTGTGAATGAATGATTGAGTTTTTGTTATTTGAATTGAACTCCCAAAGGGACACTTTCTTGACTTTACAAGTCTGATTGGGTGCCCTGTCCCTAGTGGTTGCAGTGTTTTTTTGGTTGACATTTAGTACAAGCAAGGCCATACTGAGTTGACTATCTCCCTTGAGGACCAATAGTGGCCTCTGTGGTAGCTGGTGAGTTGGTAAATCTGCAGTGTAGACCGTAACAGCATATCCCCCACTTCCCTCATGTGGGGATGCGTTACTGGCCTTCAGTGTCCCATCTGGTTCATCCCTTGGTCTTTGTCATTTCATAAATGGTCGGCAGAAGCCTTTGGAACTTAGGGCTAGTTGGGCTCTTGATGTAGTCTGAGTTGGAGGGGGGATGACTCTGTCCCCACTTGTAGCTCCCAAGTCCAGTAGATTTGACATACAGACATCACTTGTCAAAGGCCTAGGAGGTTGTGCACAAGTGCTAAAGCCCCTAACAAGGTCGACAAGTGAGTCAAACCTACCAATGACAAACTTAATAAAATCTGATGCCTTTGTTTCTAAGGAGGCAAGTTTTTTCCTCCGCTCAGGCAGCAGAATAGCCTTCCTGATCAAAACCACGCCATCTACTACTGCTTGGGTATCCTGGGCAGGCTTGCCCTTCCTATGTTGGGGGAACTTTTTCTTTGTAGGTGGCTAGGAAGGGAGCACGTTTGATACAGCGGGATGAATAGGGTCAGCCTCCAAAGGAGCTATAACATCAGTGGAATCTACTACACATGGAGTCCTCTTCTTTTTATCAGGCTATCATGAAGGAGACTTCGTCTTCTGTGTCACTGAGATAGGCAGTGTAAACTCATTACTGTAGCCATATCCACTTATTGGTTTCATGACTGAGCTTAGTTGGTCTTTGACAGAGCCAATTGCTTGCCCCATACACCCCTTTGCATTTGTAAGGTAGGACAACATAGAGCATGTCAGTGGAATGTCCTTGCCAGATACAGACTTTGTCTTAGAAATGATATACGTATTGGCTTGCTTTCTAATTCTAAGACTTAATATTTACAAATAACCAAACCTTCAGCTGGAGAGGAACATAGCTTGACAGTAGTGGCCCAGCCAAGCCTCATCCAGGCCCTTTCAGGTGCAGACTGCCCAGATTTTTTGGCTTGGTCTTCGATATACACATCCTGCAGTGTGGGAGTAAGGCGGGGCTTTTAAGCACACACCAGCACTTGTTGCTCTTCCCTCCCTTAGGTACATCTGTGCCCCCGGAATCTCCTCTTGCATCCCACTCTGTGGGCTGGAATCTCCTCTAGCATCCCGCGCTGCAGGAGTAAGGCATGATTTTTAAGCATTCACCGGTGCTGGGTGCTCCTCCCCTGCATTGGGCACTGCTGGGTCTTAGCATCCTGGGCCCTGGAATCTCCTTTCACATCCCGCAATGTGGGCTGGAATTTCCTCTCATTTCCCATGCTATGGGAGTAAGGCAGTGCTTTGAAACACACACCGGCACTTGCTGCTACTCCCCTGCTTCAGATATTGCTGGGCCTTGGAGTTCTGGCCCCTAGAATCTCCTCTCGTATCCTGTGCTGTGGGTTGGAATCTCCTCTAATGTCCCCACACACTCAAATCCAGGGACAGATACCAAGGCAGATAGAGTGGCCATACACATGGGAAATGGATCATTAACATCATTATCGAAAAGGGGCAAGATTAGTAAACCCATGCACTCACTTACACATTGCCACCCTTAAAGCTACCCAAAACCAAATTCATGAACATTTCAATGGTAATGATTTAACACCGAATCTTGTGCCTGTCCACCATCTCATTGAGACCCTTATTGTTGGTTTGTTTGGAGAAAATCCAACGTGCCTCTTTCTTTATAAAGAGCCTCCTTTGCTCCTGCACACCTTTGGTACAAACATTCTAAGACAGTCCACTTAAAGTTGTATGGATCATGGCCAGCATCCTTAAAATCTTGCACCAGTCAAGTTAATAGTTTGCCTGACTTCCTTGACTCTCTGGGTTGTCAGGCCAATATAGTGAACATGCAGGGTTGCACACTCAACCATGAGTGTGTCGCCTGGGCACAATCAAAATCCCATATGGGTTAAATGCCATGTGTGAATCAAAGTAATCAGGTAATCCAATTGTTATTTTTTTGATGTCTAATCATATCTCAATCTTATTCTTCAGATATGATCATATATATGCATTTCATCTAATCCATATCCTTAGATGCATCGTGTATGATGTGTTCAATACATCAAATTCCGATATCAAACTTCTTTGCTTTTAGCGTCCCAATGCATTTCGGGCACTGGGCCCTTCATCAGGGGTAATGTCTGTAAAATGAACAGTCATAATATAACCAACCCAATGAAAAAGCAGTTCAAAATATAAGGCGTAACAGAATATATAGCCTCATGCATACCTCTTGTCGGTTTAGGTGATGACATTAGTGCTGTGGAGTATAAAAAACGACTATCGTGAAAAAATGTGCAGATGTCGTCTTATTCCATAAGCTGGTTATAAATCAGTAAGGTAATGTGCCACGGTGAAAAAAGAAAACAGTGGTGAAAAAGACGATGATAGACCTTACATGAGCTGTGATGGACGACCCTCCATTTATAGTGACTAATGAAGTGACCAACAAAAGTGGTATGGTTAAAAAATCCGAATTCGTGTGTATTCCATGCAGTATGGTAACGAGTGTGCAAGTAACGACGAGTGAAAAACGACAGGTACTTACAATCCGCTGAAGCAAGCAAGATAACCGGATGATCGGATGTCTAGAAGAAAGTGTACGAAAACACCGAAAACTAGTGACTCTAAATATGACGAACATGATGAAGATAAAAAGCGGACTCTGCATTCACCATGGCGGCCATGATGGAACAGTAATGCGAGGATCAATCTCACCTTTAGGTGAATAGTGCCACTTAATGAATTAGTATGATCCCGAAATGTAAATACACTATCTTAAAGCTCGCTCATAAACAAGTGTCTCAATCAATCAATCATTCAATCAAACAACATTTGTAGAGCGCACTACATACCTGTGAGGGTCTCAAGGCGCTGGGGGGGTGCACTACTGATCGAACAGCCAGGTCTTGAGAAGCCTCCTGAAGGTCAGCAGGTCTTGGGTCTGTCCTAGGTTCAGTGGGAGGGTGTTCCAGGTCTTGGCGGCAAGATGGAAGAAGGACCTCCCGCCGGTGGTTGCTCTTCAGATGCGTGGGACGATGGCGAGTGCGAGGTCAGCGGAGCAGAGCTGGCGGTTGGGGGTGTAGAAGGAAAGTCGTTTGTTGAGGTAGGCTAGGCCGGTCTTGTGGAGTGCCTTGTGTGCGTGTGTGAGGAGCTTGAAGGTGATCCTCTTGTTGACAGGCAGCCAGTGCAGGCTTCTCAGGTGGGGGGTGATTTGGCCGTGGTGTGGTATGTTGAGGATCAGTCATGCCGAGGCAAGATGATGGTTTTTATTGTTTTGGTTTGGTGATTATTGCTTGTAAATTACTTATTGATTATTGATTGTGGGAAAGTATTGGTTTATGTAGTAACACTCTATGTTGAGTTGTGTCGAGTTCTATGTTGTTTGACGGCTTCTGGGATATAGGAAGTCGGAAGTTTGTTACAGTTCCGTAGTAGAGCAGAGGTAAGCGCTGCTCTCGGGAAAGACAGAATTGTTGTTGCCCTGTTGGTACACGGGGAAAACGTGTAACGATTGAAGTTGCACGACACATTGTCTGGGTTCGATTTGGTAACATCATCGTGTGTTGCCATTTGGGAAATTTTCTGTATGAGAGAAGTATATGGTAGCGAAGATCACCTGTGAAATTTTGGTCTTAGGTACCTGGAGTCCAAAAGGCACTCTGATTACGCTTATCACTGGAAAGGTAATAGGTGTTCCCTAAGCTTGCTAGAAGGATAAAGTAGAGGGAAGTGCTACTTTATTAACGTGTGTCATAATTCTGTAGTAGGACAGACTGTTCTCTGTTCTCGGGAAAGACAGAATTCTGTGTGAATGAACTACATTTTCCGTATGAAAGTGCATGAATGAAATAGCATTCAGGTTAATTGTGAAACTCTGGTTTTATTTCTCAGGAGCATTGGGTCTCCAACTAGGTGTCTTAATTCTGGAGAAATGGTTAGCTGATGCTTGCTAGAAGGGTAAGGTAGAGGGATGTGCTACTTTATCAACGGAAGTAACGATTCCGTAGTAGGGCAGAGGTAAGCGCTGCTCTCGGGAAAGACGGAATTCTTGTGAAAAAGGTCATTAACTATTCTTTTGTTAGCGGCGTTTTTATGTCGTTACTAACAGATTTGCAAGTTAAAAGAGCGTAAGGAGCTTAGTCAAATAATATAACACTAACAAGTGTGACCACCACACACTAAGTTATATATTATATTTGTTTGCTTGTGCTAGTAGTAATTGAACCACAACAACAAATGCAACATTTCACTGATGTTCTTCTCCTTGCTTCTTTGCTTTTCGGTGCACAAAAAGACAGAGAAAGAGGTGTCATCATCACCCGTTGTACTGCCAGCCAGAAGTCCTGCTGCGCACCACATCATGTCCACGTGTGACCACAGACATCTCTGCAACTTGTGCAACTGCGTCCTGCTGACATCGGAAGGAAGAAGATGGCCCCAAACAAAGGTACCAGGTCCTACAGTACCAAGAAAGTTGCCAGTGAGAAGAAGGAATAGAAGAAGGAAGTGGCACTGCCACTTACCAAGACTGGTGTGCCGGCCAATACGTTTTTTGGGAAACAAAAAAGTAAGCCTGCACCAGCGGTGTCAGGGGACCAACCTGGGAGCAGCCCCTCCGTATCAGCGTTCCCACCCCCCCAACCAAGACCTGAGCCCATGAGTGTCGCAGAGGTGGCCAGTCTACTTGCGCAAACACCAGCGAGCAGTGATGTTGAAATGTCGTTATCGCAAAGTAGTACCCAATCAACGCAGGCGAAAACTCAGCAGATGAGTGGGCAACAACAGCCGGAACAACAAGAGCCGGAACAACAGCTGGAACTGCTGGAGCAGGGTTTTCTATTTAAACCCAAACATCAGTTTATATTTTTGTATGTCATAATTAAAATGACTAATTATTAATTATTAAGTACTAAGTTTTGTTGAGGTTTTTATTAACCAACCTTACTAATGAAATAATTACACGTGGGAATGCAATTGCATGGCTAGATTAATAAGTGAACTAAGTTGGTGTGCAAATTAATTAAATAAGTGTGGCTTATGTAATATTTGTTATGTGATTGCGCTTTTAAATAATATGCTTTAATGCTTTTTTATGTCGCAAATGGCTAGATAAATACATACACATAAGGGTATTAGTGGGAATTAACACTGTATAATCAATACAATGTAGTAACGATGTTTTGTGTTTCTTTTTAATTAAGTTGTCCATTGTGGCCTGTTAAGAAAATGGCCGACATCTACAGCCTGCATTTGAGTAGATGAAATATGAAGAGAAGCCTCGCTGAATGTGACATCGGCCTCTGTCTGAACTAAAAGTTATGAAAAAGACGACAACTCTGGGTTGGTCGCCAATTATCCTTGGTATGAAGGACTGGGCTATTCTAAGACCCAGCGGTGCCAGGGGACAACACCTGAAACCTTCGTGGGTTACCTGTTCCGGCGTACGAAACACAGAGACTCGGGACACTTCCGGCGGCTTCAAAGATCAGCGTTTATTTACTGCAGGGATACAGAAGTCACAAGACGTACACAACGTGTAGGTTCTGGGAGACTGCTTCAAATTACACAAGTGGATCGCTCCTTTTATACACATTTTGGTCATAGAACAACATGGCAGACAAAGGTTACAGTTTAGTTCCCACAGTAAACTTCGAAAGGGTCGCATTCACGTTTCAGAAACCCGGAATACAATTTCAGCTTCATTGCCGGTTCCCAACTGTAAAAGCAGATCATCCCCACATTAAGCACATTCCATTCTGGCTGTAAACACATTAAGAGGAAGGACAGAAACAGATGCAAAGGAGGAACAAGGATGCACAACGAGTGTAGAGGGTAATAACGGAAACCAGATAGCAGAATCAAAGACCTCGTGACTAAATGCAAGCATGACTGAAACAATAGACCAATACGGCAAGATGAGCCCTGAGCGGGGCCATCTGCCTCTGCCGTGACACTTCCCTCATCATAAAAGACACCCTCAAAGGAACACGTGTCCTCCGTGGAAACTTGGGAATCCCAGGGTCACAAAGCGGACAAGGTCCGTTCGCTGGCTAATTGAGGGCAAGAGACAAAATGGATGCCGCATCTAAAATGGAACCCGGGGGTTCGAATGGACATACCGGGAAATGAGACAATCCGTACATAGCAGCGTAACGAAAACACGCACACCCACTAAACTCGTCATTTGCGGTTCGCTGATACCAGACTCGTCCATATTCAAAACACCCAAAAGTGTCGTTCCAATTCATACGGAACCTCAGACGCTCCTTTTGCCCTCATGTAGGCAAGCACTAATCGAGATCAGAGTCGATTTCGATATTCATCAGATCGTTCAGCTGTTGCTGGAACATCATTCTATCCATCAATGTCTCCTTGGTAACAGATGGCCGTCTTATACACGCTGTAGCACAAAGACTACATAAGGCAGGACCACACTGCACACAAAGACAACACGTGAATAGGAACGTTACAACAACCCCTATGACCATCAGAATCTTCCAACCCCAAGTGGATAGCAGGCCCCAGAACCATCCTAGAAGTGTCCAATTACCCTCGTCCACGTGTATGGACTCAGAAATTTTATGTAACTTCGAGATGGCTTGGTAAACAGTTGGAGCGTTGTCAGGAATGAAAATGCAACAGCTCGAATGGATAATTTTGCACACACCACCTCTATCTGCAAGAACAACATCGAGAACCATACGGTTCTGTAACGTCATAAGTCTATCCGCCTGCAGTTCTGCTGTTAAATTACCAAGAGCGCTCGCGGTTATATTAGCAGTCATCTCTACCACACGGGTCAACTGTCTCAGGTTTCTACTATTTACCATAGGTCCCCAAAACGGCAAGAAACCCTTAAAGAAGTCTCCTGCTTCTTGACCGGCAGTGTCCTCTTCGCTAATAACGCCTCTCACAACTCTTGTCTTGTGATAGTCCGAGGCAACTGAAAAGGTCGGTGGTAAAAGATTCGCGATATAACAGGTACCCGAGAAGTCACGGGGCAACCATGTATATGCACGTTCATAACATACGAAATAGGTACCCTTGGCAGTCAGAAAAACAGGGGAAGAGAGCATCGGGAGAACATACGTATCAGTGCAAGCACTGTTCCCGAGTTGCGCTCTCGGATTTCGACCAAGACCCTTCAAGCAGAAATTACCGAGGTGGGGTACGATCCATATTGGAGACGAGCTCTTGAGCTGTCTATCACCCACTGACGTACTGTACTCAGCTTCACTCAGGTCCTTATAGGCTTGCACCTCTTCATCTGGAATAAGCGATGCATCAAATACATCTCTATCTAAATCCGCAATCGCTATTGCCAAAGGCTTGTGGTATGGACCAGGACCAAAGTTTGCAGAGCGTGGTTCTCGACTGGGGTAGGAATCTAGTGCACTACGGAACATAGTTTGAAATGCCCGAGCTGACCCTTGGGAGCTATACGGAAGAACCAGATACGGAATACCCCTATCCATGGTATGTGGCATTAACCCACACACCCAACAGTTGGTAGTGTTCATCACCAACTGATGCTGATGTAGGAGCTGAACGAAGGAGTTATTCATGAATTCCGCACGTCTAACCTGTTCATGTTGTGGCAGAGGATGAAAGGAATGTGGTGAAACAGTGGTAGTAAAACTCAGTTTAGGAGAAAGAGTAGGTGAAATGGAAGGCAACAACGACTGTATTCCGAAATACACTCCACCCACCAATAGCAAAGATACAGTCAGAAATAACAGAAGTACCTGAAACAAAAAACACTTCGTTCGTACAATCTTGTGCAATTTTGATCTTTGCGCCGACATCCTTTCTACTTCCAACAGCTTAGAGAACGCCATCCTCTAAAAACCGTCCGTACGTACTTGACGCACTTCGCTCTGAGTAGCGATTATCAATTCCCAGGAGTTCCCAGGAGTCGATAAAAAGTAACCAACCTAGTGTCAGGAACCTGCTAAACAGAAAGGAGTACCCGCACGGCCCTACGGTTAAACCGGATGATAGGTTTCCCTAAACACGCAGTTTAATACAAATCTCTTCAGCCGTGAAAAGCATACATAAAAAACTCAAAAATGCAGAAAAGGATGTAATTGTTCGTAATGTTCTTGGCAACGGGAAAGGAAAATATAAGGAAAATTTTATTAGTCTCTGTTACGTGGACGAAGAAAATATCGATCTCTTCCAGATCGAGTCTGCTCGTCAAACAATTGTTCAGCTGGTAAAACAGTGTTCAGTCGATTGGATGATGATTCAGACCTCGAATTCTCTTCAACTGATGACTCAACAGGTGTGTCTGACTGCGATGGCAATGAATTGTCTCTTACAGGCTGGGCATCGCTGAACGGCACAAAACATACAGGAGTCTCAGTTTCCGTTGCCGCTATACCAGTTCTCACCCAACTATCGGTCGGGAGAGGGATCGGTACCTTTTTGGTATGGCCGGCGTGTACCCAATTCTTTCTGCCTTCCAACCGAACTGCAGTCCTCGTGGCCAACAGCACCTGGTAGGGTCCCACGAATCTCGGCTCCAGGTTACGCTTTCGACCAAAATTTCGGGTAACAACCCAGTCGCCTGGTTGGAGCCGATGTCCAGGACCCTCTGTCTGTGCTGGCAAAGCTTCAAAGACATGTTGATGAATGGACCTTAGTTTAATAGTCAGATCATGAAGATAATCAATTAGCATTGGATACTCAAGACTATCAAAGGCCTTAGGTCTCGGGACTCCCCAAATATTCGCAGGGCGGCCGAACACAATCTCATAGGGGCTGAGCCCTACTCGAGAGTGCACGGTCGCTCTGGTCGATAAGAGAGCCAGAGGCAAGGCATCAGGCCATGACAAACCAGTCGTAGCCTGTATCTTTGCAAGTTTCAGCTTCAGAGTACCATTGTAGCCCTCAACTAGACCCGCTGCCTGGGGATGATTGGCACTATGGAATTTCTGTCGAATTCCAAGGCCCTTACACACACTCTGCATCACACTTCCCACAAACTCGCTTCCATTATCTGACCACACAATCCTTGGCATTCCATACCGTGGAAAGTATTCCTTCATTGGGACTTTCGCTGTGGATAGAGCAGTATTATCCTTAAGAGGATAGGCCTCGATCCATCTGGAGAACGCACAAACCACAACCAAAACGTACTTCAGATTGTTGCATCTCTCCATATGGATGAAGTCCAGTTGGATAACCTCAAAGGGACAGGCAGGAGGAGCAAAATGACCAGGTGGTGTGGGGGTGCCCTTACCAGGATTATGCATCAAACACACCATACAGTTTTTAACCACCCTTTCAGCACACTTAGCAATACCATCATTCTTCCATACAGGGGACAATAACTTACATATACCTTTCGCGCTAATGTGTGACAACCCATGAGCCATAGTCACGACAGCTAATACATACGCATCCGGTAACATCCACCTCTGCCGTTCAGTCAAATCAACCCAACATCCATGCATGTCCAACTTGCCCGTACTTTCTTTCCACTTGGTTCTTTCAGTTTCAGTGGCCTCATTCTGAATTGATTTCACACTTTCAACAGTGTCTTCACACATACCAGTCTCCGTCGGCCATCTCACTAATCCCGCAACATACATTCGGGTTGCAAGATTCTTGGCCGTTTCCTTAGCAATCTCATCTGCAAATGCATTACCACGACCAACATCCTCCGTAACCTTTTGATGTGCACTACATTTAACAATCGCTACCTGTTTAGGCAATGTAAGTGCATCCAAAAGATCATTCATGAGCTGCCCGTGTTGGATCTTCGTACCATGCGATGTCATAAATCCTCTTTCTCTCCACAATCGCCCAAAACTATGCGCAACACCGAACGCATACTGACTGTCGGTGAACACATTCACTCGTTTTCCTTTAGACAAAACACACGCTCTTGTTAACGCAATCAATTCTGCTGCTTGCGCTGAATTCTGACTCAATCTCGCGGTTTCCACAACCGTGCTCAATGTCACTACAGCATATGCAGTTATCACATCACCATTCGGCAATTTAAAGCACGAACCATCCACATACAGAGTGCCATCAGGATCTGCCAACGGAGTGTTTTTCAGGTCTACGCGACCCTTCGTTTCTTCCTCAGTTCGTAAATAACAATCATGTGGTGGTACACCATCTAGTTCCATGTTAATCGGCAACAATGTCGCCGGATTCAGCACATTACAACGCTTGATCTGTATATGACTTGCCAAAAGCGTCAACTCATACCCGGACAACCTTGCACTCATCAGATGTTGAGTTTTTGTCCGATTCAGGAGAGTGTCAACTGCATACGGAACCATCACTATGAGCATATTATCCATGACCAGACCTGCGGATTGTCGAATAGACACCGCAGCTGCCGCTGTCGCTCTCAAGCAACTGGGCAACGCCTTAGCTACTGGGTCTAAAGTCGAGGAAAAATACGCACATGGACGCTGCTTACCACCAAATTGTTGCGTCAAAACGCTCAACGCACAACCTTCTCTCTCGTGAACGTATAGTGTAAATGGCTTACTGTAGTCAGGAGTACCTAACACAGGAGCCGAACACAGCGCGTCACGTAGTTCAGAAAAACTTTTCTGACATTCTTCCGTCCATGGCAAAGGAGTCGAGACATCCTTGCACGTGAGAGCTATCAATGGCTTCGCTAACAGTGAAAAATTTGGAATCCACTGTCTGCAGTATGACGTGATACCCAGAAAGGCACGCACATCTCTCTGAGTTGTTGGCACAGTCATTCGAGCAATTGCTGCAATTCTTTCAGGGGTCAATCTCCTTCCCGCCTTTGACAATAAGTGACCTAGATAGGTTACTTCTTGACAACAATATTGTAGTTTAGAAGGTGACACTTTATGATGCAAGTCACATAAGTGCTGTAACAGTGACACTGTAGCAGTTTTGCAAATCTGTTCAGTGTCAGCAGCTACCAACAGATCATCGACGTACTGAATCAAAGCCGCACCAGCCGGCAACACAAACGCATCAAGTTGACCCTTAAGAGCCTGGCTGTAGATCGAGGGACTCTCACAGTAGCCCTGAGGTGCGCGCTTAAACCGGAAGCTGCGACCACCCAATGAGAAACCGAATAAATCTCTGCTTTCCTCAGCAATTGGAATGCTAAAGAACGCATTCTTAAGATCGATTACCGAGAACCATGATGCAGAAGCTGGAATCAGAGTCAGCAAAGCTGTAATGTCAGGCACCACGGGGAACTGCGGAACAACAATTTTATTGACCTCCCGTAAGTCAATAACAAAACGATACACAGGAGGCTGAGAGGGATCAGTTCGTTTCAAAATAGGCAACACAGGACTATTACACACGTTACCCCGTGTTTCCTCGATTACATCTTTATCGATCAAATCGTAAATGATCGCTAAAAGTGCTCGTTCACCATCAAGAGAAATATGATACTGGGGAATGCGTGGCAATCGCACGTTTAACTTCAATTGAACAACATACGGTGGTATGTCCAGCAGGCCCACGTCATTGGGGCCTGTCGCCCACAAAGAATCAGGAAGAGAACTCAATTCCGGTGGGAGCTTATCAGTCGACAGATACATAGGAGAGATCACTCTCTGACCTAGCGTCAACTCTACTCCCGCAGGGGAGCAGTACAAAGTCGCATGTAACCGCTTCAATAAATCCAAACCCAAAAGATTCTCACCACAACCAGTAGTCAAAATCAAGGGAGCTTCTAACTCTCGATACCCAATTGTAAGGGGCAAAGGGCTAGAAACCGGATTGCTAACGGGGGCGCCAGAGAATTCAACGGAAACATTCGTTAAGCCAGACAAGGGTGCGCCAGGGAGTTTCGAACGCATGATGGAACTTTTCGCTGCACCAGTGTCCAACAGAAAAGGCTCAACTACGCCCAATGTGGCAACTGCAACATAAGGCCCTCTCTGATCAACCGGAACTGATACTACTCCCTTTCTTTGTTTATGGCTGTCCTAGTAAGTACCGTCCGCGTTAACATCATGCTCGACGTAATAGTCGTCCACATGATACTGTGCAGATCGTCCAGACGGAAGATCGCGCCGATCAAAACAATTTTGCGAATCTGATGAAGCGGCAAGACGCTCGTTCTGATTCTGAGTAACACCGCGACCTCTACCACGTGATGCTTGTTGAGGACCACTGCGACTTCCTCGAGCCAAAACACCATTGTTACGGTCACGCAGCACTGGACAATTAAACTTCAAATGACCCTCACCCCTACAATATGCACATTGATTATACCCCAACACAAAACGAGGCGTAGAGGAGTCGGTACGTAGCTGTGATCTAGAAAACTGCGGTTGTGACCGATGTGACTGCTGCGAGTCATTTGGATTCGAGCGCGGAGGATACGCTTGCTGCAATAAGACCTTAGTTTTAAGATCCTTCGTTTTCTTATCTGAGCGTTCGCTTTCTTCCTTCTCTCTATTTTCATAGTATTGGGCCGTTGCTAATATCTGAGCAGTTGTGGAGACGGCCCACGAACTTTCAGAATTTTTCAACTTGATACTCAGTTCAGGCAATAAATTAGATACAAACTTATCAACAAACAATCAATGACCTCCCTCAGAGCTCATATCCTGACCACTATGATCAATAAATGCCTCCTCGAATCTCGTGAAGAAATCGGAGACACTCTCATCCTTCTTTTGTTTACACGCAGACAATTTGTCCCAATTAACACGTATGGCGGGCATAAGTGTCTTCATAAGTGTAATGATCCTTTGAGGCAAATTCTCAATGAGTTGTTCAGGTTTAGCCCCACCAACTTGCTGTGCGTCAGCCGCCACAAGAGCAGCCCAATCACCGCCTAACTCAGCTGCGTGATCCTCTTGGCGAATTTTCGCCCAAATCGGTTGAGGTACTACGTTACCAAACAACATGTCGATATCCGCAAGATTCATAACAGTAGCGGCCACTAATTGGGACAATTCCTTATAATAACCTGCAGGATTTTTACGGGGGTCGGGCAAGGTTTGTTTCACCTGCAAGACTTCCGATCGCTTCCATGGGAGGTGTATCCAAACTCTCTGAAAGTGAGGTGGAATAGCAGGATTAGCATTAGGATTACCTGGCATCCATACTGGGGGAACTTCCCGCATAGGATAATGACCAGGTTGTGCCATCCACTCCGCAGTTTCGTCCTTAAACAATGCTCGAGGTTGTACCACAGAGCGAAAAGATAATAAACGCTCTAGAGCATGTCGAACGTTATCACCTACAATCGTACCAGTCGAAAACTGATTCTGAAGCTCAGTTATCTCGGACGGTACATTATCTACCGCATCAGTATCCCACTCTTCTCGTAAGAATTTACACATTTCCTCATACACAAATCTCTGTGTAGGCTCATTAAACTGGGAAAACGTCTCGAAAACTATGCGCGACGAATACTTCGCAGGATGCCGAATCCATTTACGCGCCATTTTCACTAACGACTCACGTTCCCTACCATCAGGAATTTGACTGCACCTCTGAGCAACATCAGAAAGATTTGACCCAAGTACGGGTCCAAAAAACGGGGAATAGAGAGTAGCGACAGCATTAAATAGTCGACTACGAATGGAAGGGGATGAAGAAGAAGGTACAGGAGCAACAGTAGTAGGAGGAAGCGAAGAAACAGTAGCAGTAGTCGGGGTAACAGGAGTAACGGTAACGAGAGGCTGGTGAGGTACCGGTAAAGAAGCAGTAGGGAAAGGAGCCGATAAAGGAGGATGGACAATCTGTGGCACAAGGGGATTCAGAAGAACAGGAGGAACGGCAGGCTGACCAGCAGCCGCCAGAACAACAGGTCGAGGAACAGGAGGAATCACCGGACCCACAATATCTGGAGCATAGGGAGGTGGTGATTTCAAGAGATAAGATAATAGGGGATCCTCTATCACCTCCTCACCAGGTTTATCAGAAACAGACGGCAAGGCCGGATAACATCTATCCACCGCCATATGGTGAAGTCGAGCACTAACTTCCTGCTCCTTCTCATCTTTGTCCCGCTGATACTGTTCTGCATTTCGCATCACCGTGATGACACCTTCTCTCTTATTTTTCTTTATCTGTTTGATTTCTTTCTGCTTGGCCTCTTTGCGCCATAACCGAAAGGAATCAAACATGGCCGGTCTAGCCTTCTTCTTAAACAATTTAGCTTAAAGATTATCTAGGATTGCAGTTTCGAAACTACCATGTGATGGCCAACTAAGAACACCATCATTTTTAGTGTAACGGATCCAATAGTCATTATACACAATAGGACCCACGCCATGGCGACTATAGAGCTCATAAATTGGAGTTCCAACCGGAGGTATCGGGCATGAATCCTCTAGTCGAGAATCCGTGCTGCAACATTTAAGGAAACCAAACAAAGTACTACGGCCAGGCATCGTGCACACTAACCGAGTTGACAAACTTCAAGGGCTATCGAATAACGATGTCCTCGCAAAAATGCAAGACCCTCGGTTTTTGGCAATTGCAATCGTCAAATAAAACCCAACAACTAAGAACCAACAACTAAGAACCACAAATGCAATGGAACCATGCAAACAACCAAGGTGAACCAAGAACTCTGGGGGCGACCCACAAATACTTAACTGAAAAAGCAATGGCGTCACCAGGAAGGCCCGTCTATCGTCTCGCCGTACAAAGGACTACGCCAGGCGCCAAAACAGGTCGACAGTCACGGCATCAGTCCGTCGCAGCCGTCAGGAGGCGGGAATCTTTGCGGGAAAAGTCTTCGGGCCACTTATTTCGACAACTGGATCGATGAAGCGGGGTGCACCTTCCCTCGGAGATTTCACACGAAGTTCCTCACGATCGTCGGGCTTGGACCGGTACCGCTGATGTCGCCCCACGTTGGGCGCCAACTGAAGGACTGGGCTATTCTAAGACCCAGCGGTGCCAGGGGACAACACCTGAAACCTTCGTGGGTTACCTGTTCCGGCGTACGAAACACAGAGACTCGGGACACTTCCGGCGGCGTCAAAGATCAGCGTTTATTTACTGCAGGGATACAGAAGTCACAAGAAGTACACAACGTGTAGGTTCTGGGAGACTGCTTCAAATTACACAAGTGGATCGCTCCTTTTATACACATTTTGGTCATAGAACAACATGGCAGACAAAGGTTACAGTTTAGTTCCCACAGTAAACTTCAAAAGGGTCGCATTCACGTTTCAGAAACCCGGAATACAATTTCAGCTTCATTGCTGGTTCCCAACTGTAAAAGCAGATCATCCCCACATTAAGCACATTCCATTCTGGCTGTAAACACATTAAGAGGAAGGACAGAAACAGATGCAAAGGAGAAACAAGGATGCACAACGAGTGTAGAGGGTAATAACGGAAACCAGATCGCAGAATCAAAGACCTCGTGACTAAATGCAAGCATGACTGAAACAATAGACCAATACGGCAAGATGAGCCCTGAGCGGGGCCATCTGCCTCTGCCGTGACACTTCCCTCATCATAAAAGACACCCTCAAAGGAACACGTGTCCTCCGTGGAAACTTGGGAATCCCAGGGTCACAAAGCGGACAAGGTCCGTTCGCTGGCTACTTGAGGGCAAGAGACAAAATGGATGCCGCATCTAAAATGGAACCCGGGGGTTCGAATGGACATACCGGGAAATGAGACGATCCGTACATAGCAGCGTAACGAAAACACGCACACCCACTAAACTCGTCATTTGCGGTTCGCTGATACCAGACTCGTCCATATTCAAAACACCCAAAAGTGTCGTTCCAATTCATACGGAACCTCAGGTAGAGAACATTTGTCACAAATGAACATTTTTGATAAACTTGCGGTGGCTTCACTGCGAGTGATACAATTCTGGAGAAGAGCATCCATGGATGTTGCAAATTAGTTTTGGACTTCCTATTTCCGTGTTTTTATTTTTGAGATATCCGAGAGCGGAGATTTTTCTAATGTTGCAAGCTAACATCCTTTCCTGCTCAACGGACGTTTAGAGCTTTGTTTGTAACTTTTAGTATGTTAATTTTTAGTATAAATATTACTTGACTAGAGAGGGTCTGCGCGCCACTTCTTCCTGAACTTTTGCTCGAGAGGATCGATGCTGACTTACGGCAACTCGAGAGACTTTAATTCTTTGCCGAGAGACCTGATCTGATTTAGGGAACGACATTTAGCCAGAATAGGTAAATATGAGAACAATGATTTTGCAATTGAATGGCTTTCATATGAACTAATTTAGATAAATCATTCTTGTTTGAATTTCAGTGTCGGGTGGTTATTTCTTTGTCATATTATTGAGATCTCAAATGTGTTTAAATTGTTTAAATCATGACTCGAGACAATTCAATTTGGTTGCATTGACCTCAAATTAGATGCAGATTGATCAAGGAGTTCTCTCTTATATTCAGTGTGAATAGAGTAATAGAATGAATGTTGGTGTAATGGGCCCCACCAGCGTATGATGAGTGTATGTGCACATGACTGTGAAATTACTCTGTCCGTGGAAGTAGGGAGAATTTATAAGTTCTGATCTGCAGCAGTTTCTTGGTAGCAGTATGATGGTTTTGATTATTGTCTTGATCTGATAAATTGCTTGTACATAGGCTTTTGGATTTATTGATTGATGTTGATACATGTACTAACACTAAATGTTGAAGTCGTCGTATTGAGTTATATGTAGTGTGTACGGCTTCTGGGACGTAGGGAGTCGGTGACAGTTCCGTAGTAGGGCAAAGGGAAGTGAGTGCTGCTCTCGGGAAAGGCGGGATTGTTGGCCCTGTACGAATGCAGGGAAAAGCGTGTGACAATTGAAGTTGCGCGTCGCATTGTCTGGGTTCGATTCAGTGACATCGTCGTGTGTTACTATTAGAGACATATTTTCGGTATAAGAGAAGTGTATATGGTTGCGAAGGTTATCTGTGAAGTTCTGGTCTTAGGTATCAGGGATCCTTTTGGGATTACCGTTAACGCTTATGACTGGAAAGGTAATAGGTATTCTCTGAGCTTGTTGAACAGAGCAGAGGTAAGCGCTGCTTGGTTAACGTGTGTTATAATTCTGTAGCAGGACAGATTGTTCGCTGTTCTCGGGAAAGACAGGATTCTGTGTGAATGTGCTATATTTTTCTGGTGTGAAAGTGCGTGAATGTATGGGCATTTAGTTAATTGTGAAACTCTTAGGAACATTCCGGGAGGAAACAGTTAATGGATGCATGTTAGAAGGGCAGAGTAGAGGGATGTGCTACTGTGTCAATGAAAGTAATAATTCCGTAGTAGAGCAGAGGTAAGCGCTGTTCTAGAGAGAAGCGGGATTCTCGTGGGAAAGGTCTTTACTATTCTGTGGTTAGCGGAGCAGACAATGGAGATGTTTATATGTTGTAACTAATAGATTTGTAGAATCTGAAACAAAGTCTACTGAGAAGATTTTGTGAAGCAGGGGTAGACGAGTGACAGGAGACAGGAGTAGAAGCGACTGCAGCGACTGCTGACGTCAGAAAAGACCGCGGTGTGATTGGACAGTGGGTTAGAACAGCGAAAGCGCTGTGATTGGTGCGTTGGTGTGAGCTGCGCAGGCATTGGAAGAAGTACAGGGTGACGTAGACGCTCCGGGATTGGTGCGTTAGTGTGAGTCGCGCTGTTATTGGACAAAAGATCGTACAGTTGTAGAAAGGACTAGAGGGTTGTGGTAAACGTAAAAATGTATTACCAAACAGAGGAAAAGAAAAAGAAATCCTTGTTCAGTAAAATTAAAAAATGGTTTGACAAGGATAAGGATATAATAACTAGAGAAGGTGAGTTACGACCTCCGACAAGAACCCCTGCATCCTTCATGGTTGCGAAATATGGGTATCATACCTGTATTTGGTTAGACAATTGGGCTAAGTATACTAGAGAAGATGGTGTTTTAGCATTCCCGGAACATGGTTCATTTAATCTGGCCGTGTTGAGAAATTTACGGGAAAAAATGATGAGTCTAGAGCCCAGACCAAGGCCGACACAGTTCGAGGCATTGGTAGAATGGGAAGATGAGGTGCATGAGCGAGAAAAACAGAGGAGTGGAGGTAATTATAGGTACATATTTGGAAGGAAATATGATCGTGAAACTCATCATGATCGAATGAGGAGATGGCGAGATGCTAGTATGACAGAGGGACTATATCCTATGAGAACTGTTGAGGAAGCGGAAGGAAGGAAAGGTAAGGAAAAGTTACATGATGCAGAATTGAGAAGGTATGGAGCTACTGAATATGAGGATGAAGTCTTGGATGACATGATCTACAAGAGACCACCTCCATATAGACAGGAACCAGAAGTGAGAACACCAGTTGCTACACCAATGAGAGATACTTTGCAAATCATTAAACCAGAAGTTGTGACACCTGATCTGAAAAGTGGTAGCTCTTTCGCGGAAAGGGAAAGAGAGAGAGAGCGAGAGAAAGAAAGAGAGAATGAAATCGAGGATGAAAAAAACAAGAGAATTAGCAAGAACGACATCAGAGTTGACAGAGAAAATCAGGGAATTAACAAAGAATCTAGAAGCTGTTACAGTGCCTGTAACCATAGGTCCGGTTATGCCTATTTTTGATAAGCAAAGAATGGGTGAAAGTGGTTTAACAGTTCCATATGTAGGAAATGGACTAGTTAGTTCTCCAGAAGAGTCAGGAATGAGGACGGGAGAGAATCAGTTGAGACATACCATATGTGATGGAGAGTTAAATGTACAGCCTAATTCAGGATTGAATACTGGTTGTGTGGAAAGAAATGTTATGATGGGAGGATCAATTTTGGAACCACAGAGGATGGCAGAACAAGTGAGTACAGGGAAAAAGTCTACAGAAATAACGGCTGATGATTTGAATGATTGGTTCAAAGTTCTCCAAAAGAAGGACAAAGATTCTCAGGCAATTGATGTAGCTAGGTTGCGTATAGAACTAGAGGAGCTTATAGCGGGAACAATTCCTACAGAAATGTTAAAAAATCATCATGATGGAGAGTTGTTATTCATGTGCAAGAGCATCACATGGAGGGCTAAGAATACACATGATAGGTTAAAAGGAATAGCGAGTGAAATGGGAATTGACATGGACAAGGTGAAAGCTTTACAGAAGCCTTACCGAGTGGATTTTTCGGATAAGGACATTGAGAATCTAAATGATGATGGCCGAACAGGGCAGATTAAGGAAATGATTTCCTTATTGCGAAAATGGGGTGATGTGGAAAAGTGGAAATATAGATGGTATAAGAAAAGAGAAGATACAGTGGACAGGACTTACTCAGCATTTCCCATGAGAGAAAAGGAAAGAACAGTGGATGCTTATCCTATGAGAGAGATTCCTGGAGGAGGATATGTACATGTCCCATGGACTAGGCAGGATATTTTGTCATTTACAAATGATTTCCCTCGATTGAGAGAGAAGCCCGTCGAGTGGTATAGGCAGGTAGATAGGTTTGTGAAATTGTCAAAAGTGCTGTGGATTGACCCGAATAGTCTGTTTGATATAATTGTTCCAGCAGACTTGTGGGCAGAGTGTAAAATAGTCAAAGATTGGCCCTCTAAAGAATACCTGAGAGATCAAAGAACAGGAGCTCCAGACCCGGAGGTTATGAAAAAATACGAACAGGTCATTGTGTTCCTGAGGAATAAGGTACCCCCTAAAGAGACAGATTGGGTTAAGATAGATCGAACACATCAGGAAGCAAAAGAATCAGTTCATGCTTTTTATTAAAGGTTAATACTGGCTTTTAAACAGTTCAGTGGAGATGAACATCTGGGTGATAAGGATTTGAGTCATTTTGTATACAGATGTGTATATGGCTTGAGACCTGAAATCAGTGAAATGATACGTGAGCATACAGTTGATTGGCAGATTGATGAGATCTTGAGACATGCGAAATACTTCAGTGACGAAATTGAGGCGAAACAAAGAAAGCTGAAGGAAAAGGCGATGTGGGCACAGGTGAAGGTTGCAGAAATTTAAGAAGCACAGCTGGTTGAACAAGCAAATAATCCAGGAAATAGGCCCAGATATGGTACAGGAAAAGGAAAGGGAAACATAGAAGAGGCGAAGTAAAAGTTTCCATGCCACAACAGCGGAAAATTAGGGCACTGGAGATCCGAGTGTACAAATCCACCATTAGTGAATACTGACAATCAATCCTTGAATCAACAGGTGCAGAACGAGGGGTGTAATCATCAGCAGCAACAGCAGAAGGTTGTCAAGCAGCAGAATCAAGAGCCAAAACCGCCCTTGCCACAGAACAGAGGATCCCAGAAATACAATCAAGACTAGGGATTCTACAATGATGAACAGGTAAACAAACTGAGACGTACAAATCCAGTACAACAATACTGGCTAAAGAATGAGGGGATTGAGTCGGAAGGGGACTACTGACGGTGCCGAAGAGAGGAGGAAGAGTGCATACTTGGAGCAACTCTAGAAATAGACCAGGCAGGACCATTTGTAGATGGGAAAATAAATGGGGATAGTGTTACTTTTTTAGTAGACACAGGAGCGACGAGATCAACTGTCAGGTCAGCAGATATAAGAAATCTTCCTCTCTCGGACAAAGCAATCCAAGTGGTTGGTGTGTCTAATACACAGATTAAGACTCGTCTTACTGAACCAGTAAGGGTAAGGATAGGGACATTTTCAGATATGCACAGGTTTGTAGTGTGTGACACTAGTCCAGTAAACTTGTTAGGTAGGGATTTGTTGTGTAAAATGAATTGCACAATTTTTTGTACTCAGGATGGAATAGCCTTTGAGACACCGGATGAGGATGTCTTATACAGACAGATTGTTGGAACATATGCTGTATTTAATCCAGATGACTTGCCTCAAGAATTGAGACACACAGTAAAAGCAGCAGTTTGGGATTTTACTGGAGAGGATGTGGGATTGATGAATGTAGATCCAGTAAAGATTACAGTGAAAGAGGGAATCTCTTATCCTAATATCCCACAATATAGATTGACACCAGAGATAATTGAAGGAATAACACCTATAATTGACAAAATGATTCAGCAAGGTGTTTTGAGAGAGTTACTGAGTAGCCCATGTAATTCACCCATAATGGGACTGAAGAAACCTAATGGGAAGTTCAGGATAGTACAAGATTTGAGAAAAGTTAACAAAATTGTGGCATCATGCTGTCCCATTGTGCCAAATCCATCAGTGATTTTGTATCAGATTCCCCATGATGCTGAATGGTACACGGTAATTGATTTGTGCCATGCTTTCTTTTCAATTCCATTGCATCATGACAGCCAGCCGATTTTTGCATTTCGGTTTGGACAGCGTATTTTGGCATGGTGCCGAATCCCACAGGAGTATACAGAGAGTCCTTCAATATTCAATCAGTTGCTGAAGAAATCTTTGGAGAGTCTGACAATGCCTGAAAGCTCAGTACTGGTACAATATATTGATGACCTACTTGTGGCATCAAAGACACGTGAAGCTTGTGAAGTAGATACCATAGCTTTATTGAATCATCTGGCTGATGGAGGATTAAAGGTATCTCCAGCCAAATTGCAATTTTGCAAGAAAGAAGTACATTATCTTGGTCACAATATTGAAAAAGGTCTAAGAAAAGTGACCATTGACAGGATCAAAATTATCAGAGGAATGAGAGCCCCAATGACCCAGAGAGAAGTGAGAATGTTTCTGGGAATGGTGGGTTATTGTCGTCAGTGGATAAGTAATTTTTCCCTGATAGCAAAGCCACTGATTAAATTGACCAAAAGTGAAGTAAAAGACCCATTGGAATTGAATGCAGAACAAATTGCAGCACTCGAGGAATTAAAGAGCAGATTATGTGAAGCTCCTGCTCTAGGAATGCCAGACTATGAGAAGGAGTTTGTGCTGTACTGTAGTGAGAGGAATGGATGTGCACTTTCAGTGTTAATTCAGAAACATGGACGTCTGAGGAGGCCAATTGCGTACTTCTCATCAACACTTGACCCAGTAGCTGTGGGTTTACCAGGTTGCCTGAAAGCATTAGCTGCTACATGCAGAAGCTTGGAACAGAGTGAGGGTATAATAATGGGATATCCTGTATGGGTGTTCGTACCTCATGATGTGGCAATTCTTTTGACAAGAAGCAGAACTCAATATATGTCACACAGTCGGCTGACTAAATATGAGAAAATCATTCTGGGAGCATCAAATGTGACTCTTGAAAGATGTGTGAATGTGAATCCAGCAACACTGTTGCCAGATGCTGAAAATGTGAGTGTGAGAGATGATGTTGATCATAATTGCTTGGATGTGCTTGATTACTGTACAAAACCGAGACCAGACATAAGAGATCTGCAACTGCCTGAGAGTGATCATGTGTTGTTTGTGGCTGGACCATGTCTGAGAACAGAAGAAGGTGTGCTGAGTGCTGCATATGCGGTGTGTAAAGTTTCAGAAGTTATGGAAGCTTCACCATTGAAAGGAGTTAAATCTGCTCAAGTAGCGGAATTGGTGGCATTGACAAAAGCTTGCAAGATTGGAAGAAATGTGAGAGTGACTGTAATGACTGATAGTCAGTACGGATTTGGAGTTGTTCATGACTTTGGCCAACTTTGGCTACAGAGAGGTTTCCTGACCTCAAGTGGAACTCCTATAAAGAATGCTGAAGTGATTGGGAAATTGCTTGAGGCGATACAGCTGCCTAAAGAACTAGCAGTTGTAAAATGTGCTGCTCATGGACAGGGTGATGATTTTGTTACTCTCGGTAACAGGTTTGCAAATGACATAGCACAGTATTGTGCAAAGAACAATCATTCCATTAACAGGGGAAAAGAGAAAGAAATGTCTTTTTGTTCTGTGATGTTTACTAATGTAATGGAAACATGGGATGAGGTGAGGCAGTTGCAGGATGAAGCAGGAGATGAGGAAATGAGAGATTGGATCAAGGCAGGTTGTGCACCAAGAGAAAAATATCATGTTTGGATCTATAGGGATGGAAGACCAGTCATGCCAAATGCTATGTTGTCAACAATGGCAAGAATGTGTCATGGCCAGGGACACCTGGGGAGGGATGCTATGATTAGATCCTTTAAACAGACCTGGTACAATGCAAAGTTCAGGCTGATTGCAGAGAGTATCTGTCAAAGATGTTTGATTTGTCAGCAATTCAATACTGGAAAGAAAACAGTGGTGAGCCTAGGAACAATAGGCAGAGAAGGAGGTCCTTTTACCAGAATGCAAATAGATTTCATTGGAATGCCCCAAGTCAATAGATTGAAGTATGTTCTAGTGGTAGTCTGTTTGTTCTCAAGGTGGGTGGAAGCATATCCAACTAGGAGAAATTATGGAATAACAGTGGCCAAGCTGCTGTTAAGAGAGTTGATTCCTAGGTACGGGTTCCCAGTGACAATTGAGTCAGACAGAGGAGGACACTTCTACAATGAACTCATGAGTTTAATTTGTGAAGCATTGAGTATACAGCAGAAGCTACATTGTGCATACAGACCAGAGGCTTCTGGTGTAGTTGAGCAGATGAATGGCACAATCAAAAACAGAATTGGCAAGATGTGCTTTGCCACTGGAATGAAAGGGCCTGATGTCTTGCCTCTAGTACTGATGACTATTAGATCTACT
This sequence comes from Triturus cristatus, assembly GCF_964204655.1. Taxonomy (NCBI): domain Eukaryota; kingdom Metazoa; phylum Chordata; class Amphibia; order Caudata; family Salamandridae; genus Triturus; species Triturus cristatus. Next base: position 874,343,351 of record NC_140590.1, read on the forward strand.
CCAGACAGAACTACGGGGTTGAGTCCACATGAAATATTAATGGGACGTGCAATGAGACATGCATTCGTGCCTGTCAACAAGCTGATGACTATAACTGATGACATGATTTTGGATTACTGTAAAGGCCTGGCTGACGCAGTTCATTCTGTGTTTCACCAGGTTGGAGAAGACGCCACCATACTTGAAAAGAAGGCAGCCCATGATCTGAGCCCAGGGGACTGGGTGAGAATAAAAGTGCACAGAAGAAGAAATTGCTTGGTTCCAAGGTGGGGAAGGCCAAGACAAGTCATTCTGACTACGACGACTGCTGTAAAGTGTACTGGAGTGAAGAACTGGATTCATGCAAGTCATACTCTGAGAGTTCCAAATCCAAAGGATGGGACTGGGAAGGAGTACTTTGAAGAGTCAGATTCCAGTGATGATGCAGACACTGAAACAGTGAGAAGAAAAAAGAATCCTGAAAGGGGGGAAAGAGAGTCAGGAGGAGAGTCAGGTGATTCTTTTTTCTTACCAGGAGAAGCTTCAAGAGGAACATTGCGGACCTCAGAAGAGAATTCAGATTCTGGAAAAGTGCCTGAAGTTCTAACTAGCAGTGAAAAAGAAAAAGAGAAGGAAAGGAAAGAAAAGAGTGTTTCCACAGAGTCTATACCTGAGTCAAATGAAGAGGTTGAGAGAAATCCATCTGAGATAATCCTTGAAGAGGTAGGGTCAGAAGAAGATAGAGAGGGACAGATTGCGGAAGACCCCCGAGGAGGTGTAGGGAACATTCATGATAAGCTAGGTGAAGGGACAAGTAGACAGCAAGAAGATTGCGTGTCGGAGACCCGAGGATTGACAGTAGTAGGGAAATCTCAATCGGTGGAGAAGAAGACTGTGGAAAAAGAGAGAATTGTTGATGAACAAGAGGCAAATGAGACAGAATCGGATGAGAGTGAGAATGAGAAACCAGAGGGTCGAGTTCTGAGAAAGAGAACTTGGATTGGAGAAAGAAACAATAGAGAAGTGAAACAGAAAAGGAGTGTAAAAGGAGATCTTTGGCCTAATAAGATAAAGAGGCTGAGATATCGGCTGACACGAGTGAATTCATCGAAAGCTGAACAGGTGAACGAGGTGTGAAGTCAAAATCAAGCGAAAGAAGAAGAACGAAAGGAACCAAAGGAACCAGAGGAGATCAAGAGAATCAGAAAACCCAACCAGAAGTATAGGTCACCAGAATGGACGTATGTGGCACTGTCTGAAGAAGAAGAAGAGGCAGAAAGTCAAGGAAATCCAGAGGGGCCCTTACGGAGAGTGGTTGAGGAAGAGAAAACTGTTGGAATCCTGAAAGTTATCTTGTCTGACATTGGAGAAGAGACAGATGTTCAGGATCTGATACAATTTGATGTTGCTGAAGAAGAAGTGAAAAGTGATGAAAATCCAAATTGAGTGAACTAAAGGAGTCACTTGGAGAAGAGTGTAGAAGAAGAAATCTAAAAATTAACAGATTATAATAATCTAGTGTCCTAGAGACTCAAATTAACAGATTATATTAATCTAGTGTCCTAGAGATTCAGTAGTGGAGTAGTAGAGGCTATGTCAAAAGACACAGTCAAAGTAATAAGATGGCTAACACAGAAAATAATCAAAATAGATGTACCTTCTTGAAAAGATGGTGCAGAATGTGCTGCTGCTGTACAGGACTATTAATGCTACTATGGAGTGTGATTGCTTTATTAGTTACTTTTAGAATTACAGTAGACACTTTGGGAATACATACTGAGAATATGACTAACATAGGGAAGAGTTCACAGAAAGTAGTACCAACTAGAATTAGTAATATATACATACATAAGGATAGGTCAATTAATGATTTTTCTAGTAATGTTTTTTCAAAATTATTGTATGAATATGTAAAGACAATGGAAGTAAGGGATTGCTACGTCTGTATGCAGTTGCCTGCATCCGTTTCAGAGGCAGTTACTTATCATCATATCCCAGCTACGTATGGGATTTCATGTAGTGTGTTGAGTAGTATTTTTTATTTGTTAGGGAAAATAGATTATGAGATGTCTAATAAGGATAACATTTTTGGGCAATTGCCTATGAATAAAAAACTGAATCCTGCTAAAGAAGCTAACGTTTTTGGTGAGATTTTTATTGAAACAGAAGAATTAACATTAGATTACATTTTTAGAAACAATTTAACTTGTAGTTTGAAAGAAGAGGAAGAAGCTTTTCTAGACATGGTAGAGAAAAGGAGAATGAGCATGCATGAAAAGGCAGGAGGATATAAAATGAGTGAGACAGTGTGGGACATTAAGATGGGAAAGGAGTTGAAGAATGGGGCCAGTCCAACTTTGGCTTTAGATGCACCACAGAAGGGTAAATTATGCATTACCAGAAGGAAATCCCAATATGATTATTATTTTGTTGGGACTAGTGAGTGCCATGATACATACTTTATTGCAACAGGATGGGGATTTAAAGGAGGAGAAGATCCAGTTTTCCTGGGAGTGTATTATATTTGTGGGAATACGGCTTATTACAGGTTGCCTGACCATTGGTATGGCACATGTTATGTTGGCCTGGTCTTTCCAAAGATTTTCCATATGGATAGAATAGAAGATGCAGAACAAATTAATCTACTAACACGCTTTAAAAGAGAAACTTGGACAGAAATTGTAGGAGATATTTTTGGAGCTTTGATACCAGCAGTGGGAATTTCATTAAATGCATATGGAATTCGTAAGCTGTCAACAGTGGTGGATCGCTTATCGACAAGCACCGCTGGAGGGTTTCTGTTGGTAAATACAGAGATGGTTGCCTTACGCGCCATGTCTATGCAAAATCGACTTGCCCTTGATATTTTATTGGCAAAGGAGGGTGGAGTCTGTGGAATGCTGAAAGTTCAACATTATTGCACTTACATTCCTGATGAAAGTAAAGATCTAAAGATCTATATAAATAATATTACTGATTTCCATGAAGAATTAGTACCACTGGAAGCTGAAAGTATCTGGACTAAAATGGCTAATAAGATGATTGTTGTTAAGAATTTTATTGCTAAGATAGGTAGTACCATTTTTGGTAAGATATTATTTCCATTGACATGTGTGATTGTTGCTTTATTGATTCTTAGATTAGGGTGTTTATGTTGTAGATACAGGAGGAGTAAAAAGAAAATAATAAAAGAAAATATTGAAAAGAGACAAAAGAGGTCAAAAAGAGAGCCACAAGAAATAGAATTAGAAGAATTTAGGGAGAGCATGTACTTAGAAACGAAAAGAGATGATGAAAGAGAAACTGGAGTTTAATAAAAAAACAAAAAGACATTTGAATTTTTCCTAAAAGGGGAACTAAATGTTTTGGGTTGGATTTTTGTGGTGATGATATATCACCAAAGGAGGGATTGCTGGAGCAGGGTTTTCTATTTAAACCCAATTATCAGTTTATATTTTTGTATATCATAATTAAAATGACTAATTATTAATTATTAAGTACTAAGTTTTGTTGAGTTTTTTATTAACCAACCTTACTAATGAAATAATTACACGTGGGAATGCAATTGCATGGCTAGATTAATAAGTGAACTAAGTTGGTGTGCAAATTAATTAAATAAGTGTGGCTTATGTAATATTTGTTATGTGATTGCGCTTTTAAATAATATGCTTTAATGCTTTTTTATGTCGCAAATGGCTAGATAAATACATACACATAAGGGTATTAGTGGGAATTAACACTGTATAATCAATACAATGTAGTAACGATGTTTTGTGTTTCTTTTTAATTAAGTTGTCCATTGTGGCCTGCTAAGAAAATGGCCGACATCTACAGCCTGCATTTGAGTAGATGAAATATGAAGAGAGGCCTCGCTGAATGTGACCTCGGCCTCTGTCTGAACTAAAAGTTATGAAAAAGACGAAAACTCTGGGATGATCGCCAATTATCCTTGGTCGAGAACATTTGTCACAAATGAACATTTTTGATAAACTTGCGGTGGCTTCACTGCGAGTGATACAATTCCAGAGAAGAGCATCCATGGATGTTGCAAATTAGTTTTGGACTTTCTATTTCCGTGTTTTTATTTTTGAGATATCCGAGAGCGGAGATTTTTCTAATGTTGCAAGCTAACATCCTTTCCTGCTCAACGGACGTTTAGAGCTTTGTTTGTAACTTTTAGTATGTTAATTTTTAGTATAAATATTACTAGACTAGAGAGGGTCTGCGCGCCACTTCTTCCTGAACTTATGCTCGAGAGGATCGATGCTGACTTACGGCAACTCGAGAAACTTTAATTCTTTGCCGAGAGACCTGATCTGATTTAGGGAACGACATTTAGCCAGAATAGCTAAATATGAGAATAATGATTTTGCAATTGAATGGCTTTCATATGAACTAATTTAGATAAATCATTCTTGTTTGAATTTCAGTGTCGGGTGGTTATTTCTTTGTCATATTATTGAGATCTCAAATGTGTTTAAATTGTTTAAATCATGACTCGAGACATTTCAATTTGGTTGCATTGACCTCAAATTAGATGCAGATTGATCAAGGAGTTCTCTCTTATATTCAGTGTGAATAGAGTAATAGAATGAATGTTGGTGTAATGGGCCCCACCAGCGTATGATGAGTGTATGTGCGCATGACTGTGAAATTACTCTGTCCGTGGAAGTAGGGAGAATTTATAAGTTCTGATCTGCAGCAGAACAACAGCCACAACAACTGCCACAACAACCGCCGCAACAACAGCTGCAACAACAGGCCACAATAGTAGTTGTTCCTCCCGAAATAGGGGCAATTCAGGAAATCGAGCTTCCTGCAGACGAAGAAGAGCAAGTCACTCTTTCAGAAGATCCATTGTCTTCCAGATCCCCAGCAAGGAAAAGGAAGGCTAGTCCATCAACTTCTTCTTCAAGCCCCACTTCGGATGATCTAGATGCCACTTGGAAGCCACCAGCTTAGTCTGAAAGTGAGGCACGCCACAAGACAAGGCTAGGGAAAATGGAGGTAGATGTAGAAGAGGGGGATTATGATGAGCCAGTCATCATGAACATCACTCCCGGCCCAGTGGAGATGGACACCGAAATGATTACCCTATCCCAAATTGCTGTGAGGGATGTGGCACGAATACCACCAAGACAGGTAACACCAACACCACCTCCAGCTTCCATATTTACATTTGAAAAGGCCCAGCTGGGACCTACACCCAGCACAACCACCACCTCAATAGGTAGTAGCGGTACTGCCTAGAGTCAGATTCCAGGCACACCCTCCAGTTCATTTGGCATTACAGGTGGCACCTCCAGCAGCGCAAGAAAGTTCACCTCCACAATTTGGAACTTCTTTTCAGTTAACAGTAAGGAGGAGAACGTTGCTATATGCACAATTTGTCGACACAGTGTTAGTTGGGGTAAGCTTGGTACAAACTATAGTACCGGAGGCCAAACAACCCATCTGAAAAAACACCACTTGATCCAGTGGGAGCAACACCTTCAAGGCCTAAAAAGTAAAACTGCACCCATTGCTGTTGGTGTGGATGAAGAAGTAGAAGAAGATATGATTGCGGAAGAAGGTGAACTAGAGGGAGACATTTTCTCTGGTACACAAAGTAGCCCTGTCCCTAGCAGTTTAGAAGTACTGCCTACATCCTCAGCAACATCTCAGTGGCACCGTAGGAAGAGTCAGGCTGAGACACCAAGGCAACACAGTACTGCAATGAAAAAAAGTGTGTCATTGAGCCTAACTAGGTTCAAGAAGTCACCTGCATCAGCTGCACCAGAAAGGAAAATAATCCAGCCTACCATTGTCAGCATGCTTAGTTCGTAGGGGCAGTACTAACGCAACCACCCAACGGCATGTTTGTACAATGCGAAGCTGGCTAAAATGTTAGCGCTGGACCTTCTCCCTTTTTCTTTTGTGGAAGGGGTGGGTTTCCTTGAATTTGTGACAGCCATCTGCCCAAATGGAAGGGTCTCAGCAGGTCCTATGCCGTCAGAGTTGCTCTACCAGCACTACATCACGATGTGCTGGAACTGCTTGGACAAGCTTTGCAGCAGAGTGTTGTTCACAATATCCACCTGACAACAAACATGTGGACAAGTTGCCAAGCCTCTGATTACATGTGCATCACTGCATACTGCATCTCTTTTGTGGGGGTAAGAAAAAAGATATCTGAAGCAGGTGTTGTTGACACTGCTGAGATTTTCAATACTACTCGGAAACAGGCAACTGTAGCCATGTTCGCCATGGAGAAATCTCATACTTCTGCAAACATTTTTGGAAGAGTTTAACGACGAGGTCTTAAATAGCTGTGCCCAATTGGGCTTAACATTGGTTTCGTTGCCACGGATAATGGCAGTAATATAGTTATGGCCATGGAGGATGGTTCCTATTTCTAGGTCCTGTGTTCGGCGCACTACATTAACATTATTGTTCAAGACTTTCTGAAAAAGAAGCCCAAGTCAGCAACTCACTGACCACCTGCAGAAGAATATGCAAACATTTCAGCCATTATTTTCAAGCCCGTAAGCAGCTGAGGATCATTCAACATGAGTATAGAACGCCAGTCAAAGCACTCATCCAGGAGGTGCCAACACATTGGAACTCAACTTATTACATGCTTGAACTTCTGTTTGAGCAGTACAGACCAATCAATGAATATGTCATTCAAAGAGGGGATGCTACTGTGAAAGGCATGACCGTTCAGCTGGACCAATGGGGCCTAGTTAAATGCCTGACAGAGATGCCACTTCCTTTTGAGCTCTTCACACGTGAAGTCAGCAAGGAGGACTGTACTACGGGCCAAGCTATCCCATTGTTGCACATGCTAGAGCAACAGCTGAAGGAGGTGTCTGAAATGTACACAGGTGTGGAGGAAAAAAATGAAGCATATGAGTTGGTGTAGAGCTTATCCCGTCGCTTAGCTGAAAATACAAGGGTGAAAACTTGCATTGTTTCAGAAAAACATTACATTTGTGCCACTATTCTGTATCCACGGTACAAATCGGCACTGAACAGTAAGACATTAATTCTTTTATCAGAAGTGGATGTTGCCCAGTACAAAACTTGGATAGCTGAGGCAGCCAGTAAATTGGAAAATGAACGGCTGGTAATTAAAGGCCCACTACTCAAAACCCACAACTAGCACTGCAGCAGGGCACCTGGCGTCAAGTTCAACTTCAGAGCCTGAGGGCAGTGCGTTTGGCTCAGAGCTGTCACCAACACTATCGACAAGAGCAAGAACGGGATCATCAACCCCAGTAAAATCGGCACGGAATTGGTATTTATAGCAAGTGCTTGCTAGGTCCAGTGCTGATGCAAAGACAAAAGAGGCCCAGCAAAATGGAGCACCCCTGAACATTGAGTGTTTGGTCCAGGTCTATCTGGATGACCGAACAGAGGTCTACATTGATCAAAACCCATTTGCTGTATTGGTATGAGGAAAGGCACCAATGACCATTGCTCAGCAGGCTGACAATAAACTATCTGGCTTGCCCTGTTGCTAGTGTCTCTTCTGAGCGTGTTTTCAGTGCTGCTGGTGCCATTGTAACAGTGAGAAGGACCAGTCTCTCAACCCAAAAATGTGGAGAGGTTAACCATGATCAAAATGAATCAGCACTTTACACCACCAAATTACAAAATACGTGAATCAATGCAGAAGAATGAGGACATCGACTTAGGTGACGGAAGTAGTATCTTAGATGATTACCTACTTCTGGTTGAACCACCAGAGTTTGTGGATGAGCTATACTTCCCTGACAACTAGGCTTTGAACTTCCTACTTTCTTTCTTCCTTTTTTTTACTTTTATTTGTGTGTGTCTCTGTCTTTCTGGTTCGAAACGTTGAATCACAACAAATCCATCACCACCGCCTTCTAGTCTTTTTTATTTCTATATTGGAGTTGCAGCTATGTGCATTTAACTTCAGTCCACTCCTCCGAGTCCTGCGCCATCCTCCTGACTCACCCTAAATCCATTTCCCTCAAGCCAGATGATGATTGGATGGAGAAAAGTACAAAAAAATGTTGCCTCGTCGAGTCCTTCCAAAAGGAGTGGAACATGATGACTACTATAGCTATCCTCCTTTCAAAGCCGAGAGAGACTGCCCCTTAACTTAAGATGAGAACAAGAAGCAGGTAATAATGATGGCATGCATTGGACTCTGACTCTGAGTGATTGGTGTTTGTGTTGTTGTTGTTTGTTGTGCATGAAGTGAATTCATTGTGTACTAATATTTAATCTACACACTAAAAGTGACTCAAGTCAATGTTTCCCTTCTTGTCGTTTAGTAACATAATTGTACTTCTACTGCAGGCCGATCCATTGCAACACCATGATGATGACCACAGTAACATAATATCTTCGCAGTCAGTCAGTAGGATCGGAGATGATTGATGGAATACCTCAGGGCGTTTCATGAGTGGCATAAAAGGTGAACAAGTCAACAACAATCACAGCAGACCTACATGTCTGTGTAGTGGTGGAGTCGAGTCACGAGTGTAGTAGTGGTGGTATGACTGACAGCTGTACATGCCATTGATTTAGTTACTTACTTTGGAAAATGCAATGTTGCTGTATATGTGACATGTGTGCTCTGTCTGGCTCAGTCAAAATCTAATCTAAGTGGAGGTTGGGTGGGCGCCGTGGGCCTGCTCTGTCCTGTTGCTGTTGTAGGTTAATGCTGGAAACAGACGACAGAGTAGACTTGATTTAGCCATGCCGCTCTGAAAGTGTTTGCCCTCCCCCGTAACTTATGAGGTTTTTTCTCCATGATTTTGAAATATCCCTTTTTTTTCCATCTACACTTACAGGCCGGCCTTTACACTGTGCTAAACAGAGAAAAACAACTCACACTCACCTACCAATCCGCATCCGTCAGGCAGGCAGTGGCACCCAAGATTGACGGACGCAGCGTCCATGGAATGGAGGACCAAGAGGAATGCCGAGATGCAACTTCCCAATTTGACCAGGATAACATACAGTAACACTTTAGTATCAACATTCATCATCTTTTAAATTATTTGATTCAATTTTTCTCTTCAATCGTTAGGACTGTGTGTTGTTGTTTTTTGCTCTCTGCTTATAATTGATCCCTACAGCTATTTTTTAATTTTCTTTGCTAGCTTTATAAATTAAGCCCGGTACAACAGAAGTAAAAACTTATGTAATTTGGGTCTCTCTGAGGGCAGACAGGCATGGCAAATTGCACAATAATTAATACTATACTGCTGTCCTGTACAGTCTACTAGTCTAGTTAGTAAGTACTACTTATCATTAACCATCAAGTCATCATCATCATCATGCATGCATTCCCTTTTTCACCCTGAACATATTTATGGATATGATGGTCGTCTGCCAAGATTGTGTTTTTTTTTGTTTGTCCATGCGTAGTGTTTTTCTTTATCAAACCTTTCCCCAAACCCCCCTTCCCAACCAATCATCAAATCCTAACCCTCTTCCCCCGGGCTGTGTGATTTATATTGAGGTGTGACTAAATTAAATGTACACCAATAATTGATCACACGCTTGCTTGGGCAGAAAGCAATACTGATTCAATTTCAAGGCAGGGTGAGGATCTTCTTCTGCTTGCCCACCCATGCTCAGTATATTTGCAAGTCAATTTTTTGTCGAAAGGAACCTAATCCATCATAATTAACTGACTCGACACAACACCATTATGTTTTATTTTACTTTAGCATTGCTAATCAGCATTATTATGGTTTATTGTTTGGCAGTATTCTTGTGTACTGTACTTTACTTTGTTCTACTACTCCTTCCAGAGTCTCTTTCAGACAACTGACTGTCTCATTTTCTTTTTTTGCAAATGCTACTGCCAGTGTCTACTACTACCACCAAAACCATGGCATCTTGGGAAACCAAACCATCATCACCATGCAGCCATCACTGTGCCTAAGTTTAAACATCAATCACAGGTAAGAGAAGAAGTTTGGGGGAGGCATAATTAATAATGGAAAATCACACATCCACACCCTTGAGTCCAGTTGCAGAATGCATTTACTAGGAGGAGAGTATGACAGTACTAGTAGGACAAGTCACTCAATGAGGGTACTGCATCTATCTGTTTGTATGCTACAAAAAATCGTCAGATTGTTTAAATCAAACACTGGATGCAGCCCTGCAGCAGCAAAGGAGACCGTGTGACGTAAAAGTGTAACCCCACCACAAAACATTTACATCACACCCACCCACCAAAAAAAGGAATAAAAAAGGGGCAATCCAACAGGATCTCTCTATCAGCGGGGCTCGCAGTCGCCCGTTAAACTCCAGGACCTCCTGACTCAGTCCCTTTACCTGCTCCTCCAGGCGCGCCATTTGGAGGAGCCGTCGGCACTTAAAAGCTCGACAATTGCATCCACCGGGGGGCAGCAGTGCTGGATGTAGTGCGGCAGGCAGCTGCCAGACTGCGGCACCGTACCACTTGAGGGGCGGGCTGGGGCCCGGGGTATTGGAGGAGGCTGCAGCTGCTGCTGCCTCCTCCTCCTCCGCTAGAGCCACCAGCCACCGATATTCATTTTGGCTGGCCTCCAGCTTCCGGCACCGGGCCAAGGCTGCCAACTCCTTCCTTTCCAGTTTAGTTGATTTTGTTGGTTTGGAAGGAGTAGCTATATCAGGAAGAAAAAAGAATATTGTTGTAACCGATATACTCTTAGCAAAACAGTAAGACAAATTAATTCTAAGCATAGTGGCACATTAGCACTAGCAAGCACAGTACATAACATTTGTGGTATCTATCCTCCCACCTCCTCAGCCTCTAACATTTGTGGGAGTTTCAGGCATTATACTAGCACTATGGACTCACTCGAGTGGTACATTAGTCTTCTTCTTCTCTCTTGTTTAGCTAAATTAAGTAACCTTGTTGTAGCTGGCATGCCAGCTCAGTCAGCTTGAGCCCAAGACACATACTCGTCTCGTCACGCAGACTCACTTTAGTTTTATTTTCTCCTGTCTGCATGTGGGGAAGCTGACTACTACACAATCATCTTGTTTTTCTATTATGGGTGGCACTGGCCATACTCTGTTACATCAAGGGCAACTGCTCAATTTCACTTTCACCCTGCCCTGACTACTATACTACAACAATGCAGATGATATCTGATACAAATGATCATTGCTTATATATGGGATGACATGAGGTACTTTGTTTTGATTGATTGTGTAACCACGCAGCCGATAGCCTAAGCCCACCCATGGCAGGCTGACACAGTCAAAAATAAATTAACATAGGTAGGTAGTGGGCCTCGGAGTCGGAGGGAGGCACTTGATAACAACATACATACACAATATATATGCTGTGCTTGCAAACTACTGTGAGTCAAGGGAGTATTCTGAAAATACAACTTCTATTCTCCTTGGCTTTTCTAATCTGGTGTGGTTTCTTTTTCTTTTACATTCTCTTCAAAGACTCTTCATCCAGTGACAGTCTCCACCTATGCTACCTATGATTAATACCGCCCAGGCATCCATCCATTCAAAGTAAACATGTCTATCATTCTTCTTAATCTCTCATCAAACCTTAGTTTGTTTCACCAACAACAAACATCTTGTTTTTAAACCACCACCCATGCGTCCTTCCTTCTTTGCTTGCACTTGAGTTTGACCCATGAAACACCCCAGAGGACTCTTGCTATCCACCCATACAGTTTCACCCACCAAGGCAGGCCTCTTTTTTTTCATCTTCCACCCATCCTTCAACCACCATACATCTGATTCCTATCAGCCACCTATGCATGCATCCCACGCATGCTTCTCTGCCAGTCATATACATTACATCTCGCCCATCCTTCATCCTTCCATCCTTCTTTCCCTTTTCGTTCAACCCATCCATCAAGGTCATCTGATCTGACTCTTAGTCTTCTCCATAAATCTTTCACAGCTGAGTTGAAGTCAGATAGAAGAGGCCATTAGTTACTCAACTAATCCCGCCGCTAATGCTATTGCTCTAATACTTAGTAAAGGGTGTCTTGTCTTCTCCAACCATTGTTCACAACAACTTAGTCCCTCTCTCAACTTACACAACACCCTTGCAGGGAGTGTGTAACTATTGTCAATAAGTAAGGAATATAAGTATAACTTACCACCGTCTGCCACTGCTGCTGGCTCACCCACCCCTGTGGCAGCTGCCGCATCCACTGCTCCCTCCTGGCTGGCATCGCCTGTCCAGCCACTGGCCCCAGCACTGGTGGTCATGGTCGGTATGCCTAGAAAAAACATTACACATTTTTAGATGCCATATACACCTCCCCCTATTTTTCACTAGCAAGATTGAAAAAGAGTAAAAATACATACATATACCACATACATCACTACAAATCAGGTACTAGAGTAGACTAGACACCACTAGTAGTAGTATGTCCTATCCTATCAAAAATAGTAAAATATCTGGTTGGCCATTTTGTCGAAAAGCCTCTCAAGCTTAAAAAGACTAGAAGAGGCCAACCCAAAGGACTGGACTCAGTGGCTAGAGCTATTGGTGAATCTGAGTTTTAATAAAACCTTTTAAATAAAGAGTGGCCAACTGGGCAAGCCTAGCTACAGACTAATAATAGTAGTTTTACAGAGAGTCATATCAGAGGCAGTTAGAGGCAGGGATAACAAGAATTTAGAAACAGATAGTCTAGATAGAAGAAGATTTGGTAAAAAATAGTATTAGGAAACTGAAATGATAGTTCGGAAAAAATAAGGTGCAGTAAAATTTAGGGAAATATAATTATTAATAATAACAACAGGGAGACTTACTGGGGCCAGCAGCAGAGCCCTCGGTAGAGGAGCGGTCCTGGCGTTCTCCAGCTGCTCCCACCCACTCCGACCCCGTCTTCTTGCCCCTGGGTGCTGATCATGTAAGATATAAAAAAGAAAGAGACAAACATGGATGATTTGTGTGAAACAAATAAAACATTTTAAAAAACGCTCAAAAAACATTTTTGGAAACAACAATTGCAATAAAATTGACCTATTTAATCTGATCGACCGGTAGTATCGCGGAATTCGCGAACCGTCTAGTTATTATATTTATGAACACTAATCCAGGATTCTATTCTGATTCCAGAATACTACGCCTAAGTACCACCTGACTTAGCCCACCTATTTAGACGTGCCAACAATTGTTCACTAAGTCTGCATTTCCATTTATTTTAGTCCTCAAAAATGCATAGATGGAGGACACATGCATACATTTTTGCATACGCCAAATTGTTGGTTGGTTGCTTGCTGCTGATGTTCTGCCAAGCCTACTACTCCCTCACTAAACAAGCAACAAAAGGTCCCACTAAGAACTGGAGTAAGCCTCACTCAACAGCAAGTGACGTGATGGAGGATGCATCACACAGACCGCTTAAAAATTACCAACTAATACTAAGTAACTAAACTACCTATCCACCACTATCTTAGTGACAGGAGGACAAAGCAAGGACTAGAGTCTTAAGTTCTTTAAAGTAAACTCTTACATAATCAGCCCAAGCGAGCGTAAAGTTGCAAACAACAAGTAAGATTAGTAGCGCTGAGCACCTGTGTCTAGAAGAAGAACAATCACAGAGGATTTTTAAACTTAATTTACCTGCAATGTAAGCAGCAGCATTCTTGCTATTAGTAAAAAATGATATTCGCAATAACAGTAACACAGTCTAGAGAACACACAATACTACTAGTATTAGCTACTCCCCAAGCCCCACGACCTTGTCACCTAGCAGGTCCAGCAGGTCCTGCTCCCAGTCCAAAATATCTGACCACCAGTGGGTCAGCTGGTTATGGGTGCGCCGGACCCCAGAGCAGTGAAACACTGCCCGGTGCACCCTCGCCCACTGGCGGTGACGCTCCTGGGTAGCGTACCTGGAGCCAGGCCTGCTGACTGCTGCCAAGGTCAAGGGGAAGTGGCGCTGCACAAAAAAAACAAGGGCGGCCACCTCAGCCTCGCCGAAAAAAGACCGGGCCTGCAACCCTGCCGGGCACAGTCTGCCGCAAGGCAGACGGCTCTTTGGCGTAGGTGCCTTGCCCTTGGAGCCGATACCCTTTCCCTTAGGCATGGTTTTGGGGTGGGCCAGGGACAGACAAAAAGAATTTGGCAGGAAAAGTAAAGCTAGGGGAAGAAGTAGGAGAATAAATAATGAATTAATATAAAACTGTAGAAAAGTAAAACACTGCAGTAAAGGTAGAAATACAAGGCAAAATATAGACTTAGGGAAAGAGAAGGATAGATAATAAATAAAAAAAGATCTGATAAACAGGGTAAAATAGAAAGGATTGAAAAGATTGGAGAGAGATTGGAAAACAGGCCCCAGAACCATGCAAAATATAGGAAAACAAGATGGCGCACCCATTGGCGACCACGTGGTGAAGTTCGCTCTATATTTTCCCCGAACACGTCATCTGCATTGCCAAACGTTAAAAACATCTCACAAGCATACGCGAGCACAACTCGAGCATACGTGAGACAATGCGAGCATACGCGAGACAATGCGAGCATGTGGAAACAGGCAACTCCGCATGCTTGCTAGCGTCGCGGAGTTTTGTACATCTTCGCGTAGCGCGGCTACGCGAATTTCGCCCAGGGTTACTCACGGGCACACCGGTCTTGGCGAGCAGGCAGGTACTGGTGCTCTAGACTCCAGGGTGGGTGATCCTAGTTACCCTGAGTAATGTCCTCTCACTCAGCGGGGGGACTAGCAGGCTAGGCCCCTAGTCCTGGTCACAGGTAGAAGTCTTTTAGAGATTCCCCTCCTCATGCAGCCTGGCTGGCTGCTCAGCAGATGACAAAGTATGGGGTCTCAGATTCCCTAACTTATAGTTTTTTTGCCAGAGAAAAAAATTGATTTAGGGTCTGGACCTTTGAAGTTTTATGTTGGGGCTCTGCTTCTATAATATGATCACTTTTTCCCTTCATTCTTCCTTCTGAAAGATGTGTGTCACAGCAAGCAGAACTCCGAAGCTGGGTAAACCCCAACAAGATACATGGGCGTGACCAGAGTTCACACTTGAATGTCAGCCATGGTGATCTGTGCATCAAAGGTTAATCCTCGGCCCTCAGCACTACCCTATATGATTCTCTTATCAGCCCCATCTCCTTCTTCCTGACATGTGTCCAGGCCCCTTCCTTGTGATATGTCACTGAATCAAAGAGCCCTTTGAGATCACAGGGAGAGTGGGCTCCCCCTCGCTAAGTTCTTGCCCCACCCAGCTTACAGGAATGGAGCAATATCCAATTCTGTTTGGGGGAGATTTATCTTCTCCTCATGTTTCTACCAGGCAGGCCTGGGCTTCTCAAAATGAAACCCTAGGTCCTCCTTGTAAGGTATCAGGACAGGCACTTCTGCAATCAGCATACATTCATAGCACACTCCACTGTCTAGTATTCTGCCTTGTATACCATGCTACCACCAGCATTTCCACATGCACTCAGTCTGTGCACACTGTTCAGTACTACAGTCCTTTTGTACTACACCAGAGTGTGTTAATTCAAACATCCTCTACCAGCGCACACACATTTACCATGTGCACACTCCAGGAAGCTGGCTCTCTATTTAGTGCACTAAAATAAAGTACACTGTGTAGCGAGTCCAGTGAGAGCTAGATAGATACAGAGGCAAAAGTAGATAATACTAACGCTCTACTTGTGGTTGTGTGAGTGAGCAGCTAGACTTATCGGAGGGGAGTGCTAAGTATGTGTTGTACTTCAAGAGGTAATAAGAGAGGCACACACTCAAAGAATAAATCAAGAGAAATGTGCACAAACAACCCTTATTTTTATATCATCTTTCAGACCGAGAACTTTGTTCAAAGGTAAGTACTTTAATAAAAATTAATTTTCAAAGTTTGGAAAATAACTCACAGTTGTGAGCAATTACGGATAATGTATTCCTATGGAAGTAAGCTCACAAATGTATCAAAAATCATTTAGACGGCTCTCTGGGTTCACCTTCAAGGTTTAGGGTAGCAGCAGGCGAAGGTCTGATGTTCCACCAGCAGATCAGTGGGAGAGTCCCTGATTTGGCCAGGAGCAGGGTGCTGGAAGAGTTGGTAGCTGGGGCACTACAAAGAAGGGGGGCCACCTAAAAACACATTTACAGGGGGACGTGTGTGAGGGTTCCCCAATGAAGGATCAGGCTGCAACAGCCTCAGGAGCACAGCTAGTTCATCAGTACCCACGCCAGGTGGGCTGGGAGCAGAGCAGGTGGGTCAGCCGGTCTCAGTTTGTCAAGGAGATATTCACGGTCAGTGGGCAGGAAGATTGCAGGGACGATTACAGGACTGCTGGGCCAATCATGGAGTAGGTATCAGGGATCTTGATGTCCATTGATGGGTGCTTGCTTCCTGGGAAATTGAAGTCCGGATTGGACTTTCATTTCAATGTAGGTAGTAGGTTGTTCTGGTACCCTGGGTATTGCTGCGGCATGGCTCTGGTAGGTCCTGGTGTCTTCACAACTATTGGGGAGATATATCTGACACTCTGGAGCTAGTGTACTTCTTCTAATTTGGTTGCTGCATCAGTGTTGCAAGGGAGCAGCAAGTATGTGAGATGTACTTTCCGGGTTTGGTGCCTGTGGTCTGAAGGGGGGTAGTTCCTCTACACCAAGGGATTTCTTCTTCAACTGGCAAAGGTCTGGAGGTTCTTAAGGGTTCTTAGAGGGCTCACAGTACGAGGACGAGACAGCACACTGCGATGGTCAAGTCTTGAAGCAGAAGGCAGGGTTTCATGCCAAATTTCTTCTGTAGCAGACACTCCGTTCAGGAACTCTTCCTTGTCTGGTTCCTCTTTTGGTCCCTCAAAAACTGAAGATTTGTATTGAGGGATTCCACCTAAATACTACATTTAGGGGTGTTAAAGAGAGTGACAGGTAGTACCCAATGGGCTACCTACCTTTAGGGTGTCTACACCCTCTATGTGACCACTTCCTGAGAGAAGAGGCACAAGCCTGACTCTGATAGGTTAATTCTCTCCAACCCAAGATGGAGGAGTTAGAAATGTGGGGTCCATATCACCTGCTCCACCTGAGGGGTGGTGCTGGCTGCTTGTGGGCACACCTCCTTTCCTTACTAATTTTTCAGCCTGTCTCCCAGCCAAAACTGGGGTTAGGACAGGGGTGTTTGACATTCTTACTGTAGACGCCTGGGTCACATTTCCAAGGTGATATGTCCTTTGAAGCTTCCCACCCTGGATGTGAAACATCCTCACCCAGAGCAGGCTTGGTTCCTGGGCACTGAGAGCAAAAGCTCTCCCCTCAGGAGGCCAGAAACAGGTCTAATGATGGAGACTGGCTGAGACCAGTCAGTAACCCCAATAGTAGTTGATGGTTTTTCAGGGGACACCTCTAAAGGTGTTCTCTGTGTGCATTTATTAATACATGCAAAAACAACAGTTGATGGACAGAATGCAGAACAATGTCATACATTCACCCCAGTACAGAGATTTGGGTCTAAATCCATCGTTTTTTTGCTCACCATGCCGTTCCAGTTTGAACCCAGCCATATGCAAACCAGTCTTGAACCTGTGCCTAATGGGAACAGTCTAGCCCGAACTGCCAAGCAAGGTCCTCCCTGGACTGGAAACAAGCATCCTAGGACCGGTTTCGGGGTTTCACCCCTCTTCTGCCAGGATAGCTTGATTCCAGTGGCATGGAGAGCACAGGACCCACGTCTGGGCATACCCTTCCCACTTGGGGTAACAAATGCAAAAGCAACAGTTGATGGACAGAATGCAGAACAATGTCATACATTCACCCCAGTACAGAGATCTGGGCCTAAATCCGTCGTTTTTTGCTCACCATACCGTTCCAGTTTGAACCCAGCCATATGCAAATCATGGTGAGCAAAAGAATGATGGATTTAACCCAGATTTCTTGACTGGGGTGAATGTTTTGATTTGTTCTGCATTCCGTCCATAAATTGTATGTCTTTTGCTTTCTCTCCCCAAGTGTGCCAGGTATGCTCAGACGTGAGTCCTGGGCTCACTGTGCCACTGGAATCAAGCTATCCTGGCTGAAGAGGGGTGAAACCCCGAAACCGGTCCTAGGATGCTTGTTTCTGGTCCAGGGAGGACCTGGCTTGGCAGTTCGGGCTGGACTGTTCCCATGAGGCACAGGGTCAAGACTGATTTGCATATAGCCAGGTCTAAACTGGGGTGGCATGGTGAGCAAAAGAATGATGGATTTAATCCAGATCTCTTGACTGGGGGTGAATGTTTTGATTTGTTCTGCATTCCGTCCATCAATTGTGTGTCATTTATTAATACAACCAACTTTTGTATCAGTGAGGATTTATTAACACAAGATGTTTGGTACCCAATATCTGTGGGTACAGTGATGTGTGCCATGTTGGCTCTTCAGTTTTTTCTGCACCAATACACACAGCCTGCACTGGTAGTGGGCATGATCTTGGTGAGGAGTCCCTAGGGTGGTACAATACATGATGTAGCCCTAGTGGACCCTTTTCAGTTCCAATGGTGTAGGTACCAGGGATAACATTTACTAGGGACTTACATGGGGCTGACGTTGTGCCAATTGTGGAGCAAAGGTACAGTTTAGAGAAAGAGATCTGTCACTGGGGTCCTGGTTACCAGGGACCCAGTGCACTTTCTGTTGAAATCACATCATGTGTCATGCAAACAGTGGGGGGTAACCATGTTGAAAGAGGGATTTACCTACACACACTGTTCCACACTGAACCCTCTGTGTAGTGTATGTCTTGCACTCTCACTTGCACTGAGCACATGTTTTCACTACACACGCACTTCTACATCAACTTGATGTAGGTCAAGGGTGAGGTAAACACCCGGTAGCAGTACTTTAGAAAGGTAGTGAGCCTGTAGGCCACACCTCAGTGACAGAGGGTAAAAAGGGCCTTGCCACTGCTACTGGTCATCACACCGCATGCTGCTCCTAATGCTGTTCAACTCCTGGTGAAGGCAGTAGATGGTGGGGTGAAGGGTAGTAAGGTAAACACTTTTGAGGGACTATATAATTTGATTGCTAGAGAGCACATGTTTAGTCAATGTTTTTCAAAGCCATGCCAACACCTGGTGGATTGCAAGTTCAAGGAGTGTCTGAGAAGGTATTAGGGAGTGATCCTAGGGATGATTGCCCAGGTTCACCCATCAGAGTGAGGGGGAGGTATGTTGTGACCCAGACAGGTACCCATAGTGTGGGGAGAAATGGGGGAAGGTATGCTGTGACACAGACAGGTACCTATAGTGTGGGGGGAATGGGGTCTCATGTCCCTTCTGACAATAGAATGGGAGGTTATGGTGGGAGGAGACCCAGGGTGCCATCTTTCAAGCCCCAGTGTTTGGATTGCTCTCAGTTAGGGCAAAATCAGGGGGACCTGGCCTGTACCAAGAGACCATCCACTGATGGAAGCTCCACAGTGTCAGGGGAGCTAGGCAAGGCGGCCAGCACTGGTGCCCTACCACTTCACGATTCTGATGGTACCACTCCATAGCAGAGGGTACAGAGGCCCAGATGGAGGGGAAGGTAGTAGAAACTGTTTGAATTAGGGGGAGCAGTGATTTAGGGGTTGCCATCTCTGAGAACAGAGCACCTCAAGACTGACCGAGGTAAGGTCACTTCTAGCTGGGGGGCTCCATGCACTGTCACTGGGACAGAGGTCTGAGAACCTGTGCCAGGCAGACTCTTGCATGACACACAGATTGTTGATCTCCCTTGAGGGGGCAGTGGTACTCCCCTGAGAGTCCTGGCTTGCCAGGCACATGTACAGCCTAAGGGTACAGAGCCTGGGCTCAGTGAAGAGTTTTAGGATACCACCCCTAAAAAAGGTGAGAGGTGGAAAAGAGGTGCAAGGCACCTGGAACTGTCCCCCACTATGAGAAACCTCAACGGTCATAGACCCCTGGATAACCTGGGCCTGGCTCTGGTTACTATCAGCTGTCAGTGGCCTCTGTTGGTTGTTGTCCTTGTGGACAGAGTTTTCCCTGGGTTGTGGACAGAAGTCAGTCCCAAGGTATGGAATGGGCCACATCACTTTCTTGGCCATGTTGATACTGTCTGTCCACTGGGTTGCATCTCTGAGCAAATTAAGGTTAGAACTGCACAGATGGGGTCCACAGATGAGGATAAGGGGCCCCATGGGCCAGTCCAGTGACTAAGGAGAGTATAGCCAGAGTGATCCAACTGAGTTCAGTGAGGCATATAACTGACAAGTGCCCCTGCAGGACTCGGTCGTTGTCCACGTTCTATCCCCAAGCAGGGAAGTCCATCAAGGTATTGATTAATCTACCCTGGCTTTAGGCTGTAGGGAGGTTGTCTTGGAAGATGGTCTTTTCTGAAGGGTCACCCCAAACTTTTGGCCTTCCTCCTCCTCTTTTTCTGACCTTGGTTTTGTTACCTTTTGGACTCTGAGTACTTTAGCACTGCCAGCCAGTACTAAACTGCAAATACCGTCTCCCCTCAACATGGTTTAATTGATGTATCCATAATTAGCACATTTAATTTACTTATAATTTCCAAGTAAAGTGCACTATATGTGCCCAGGGCCTCTAGATTCAAAGATACTAGTTGGACTGCAGCACTGATTGTGCTACCCACTTAAGTATCCCTTTAAACATGTCTCAGGCCTGTCATTGATAAGCCTGTGTGTTCAGTTTTAAACTGCCATTTCAACCTGATAAGTAAACCCTTTTGCCAGGCCCAAACCCTATTTAAGGATGTATACAAGTCAACATATGTCACCTCTAAGTTAGGCCCTGGACAGCCCATGGGCAGGGTGCAGTGTATTTAAAAAGTAGGACATGTACTTTTAACTTTTACATGTCCTATTAGTGAAATACTTTAAATCGTTTTTCACTACTGCAAGGCTGATCTCTCCTATAGGATAACATTGGGATTGCCTTATTACATTTTATAAGTGTAATTTTCAATTGGGAAGAGATCGGACCCTCAAGTTTGGTGTCTCTGGAATCACAATTTAAAAACACAACTTATGGTGGGGTCAGATTTTAAATTGTAATTCTGAAAATGCCACTTTTAGAAGGTTGGCATTTTTGTACTTTTCCCATTTTGTGCCTGCTGCTTGTCTCTGAATACATGTCTAGGTAGGTGACAGCTAGGTATTGTGCATTCCCTCTCGATAGTCACACATTAACTGACTTGATACAGGGGCAGAACTGAGCACTGTGTCGCTTACAAATGAATATGCTGTGTACTTTCCACACACAAAGGGCTACATACCCCCCTGTAGTGAGTCTAGAGCAAGAGCAGTAAGGGTAGGGACTCTGTGTACTTCAAAGGCATCCCTTTGACACCTACCCCATTTCAAAGGCACAACTGGGTATAAGTACTGGACCTCGGACAGCACCACTTCAGTACACTTCTGGACCTGAAACCAAAGTGCCAGAAAGAAGAACTGTTGTGCTTAAGAATTTCCACTCTACTGGACTGCTGATCTGGAAGATTGCTGCCTTGCTGTGTTGACCTGCTGGCTGCTGCTCTCTTTACCTGGGTAAAGACTGAAACTTCATCATTGCAACCCAGAGTCACTCCTAAGGCTAGCTGATTATTCTCCTGTTTTAAGACTCAGGGACATCCAAATATTTCTCTTTTCTCCTGTGCCTTGCCCATTGGAAACAGATCCAGGTGCTTGCTCCAGTGGAACTGACACATCCTCTACTGCACCTGGAACCAGTGCATCACCATCACAATAAACCACTGCATCGCCACGACTGCAGTGAGAGACGATCGACATCCCCTTGACTGCATGGAGAAACCCAGTGTATCAGCTTTGGAGCCAATGAAACTTAAAGCGCTTCATCTTCGGAACCAGTGCATCATTGCGTGGAGAAAATCGATGCATCACCTCCACTGGGGGATAGAGACGGATGCATCGCTTTGGTGCATCTCACATCTCACTGTTGCGTTCAGGACAAGGTAATTTCGTTTAGTGATCCTTGCATGGCTCCTGTATCCAGCCTGTGCTCCATTGAGGTTGGCCTGGACTCTTGACTTTGCCCCGGTGTAGCAGGACCCAATAACCTTATAGGCGCTTCTTGCCTCTAAGCAGTATTTCTTCTTGACTTCTACTTATTGGAATTTTGTTGTTTTTGTCTTGTTATATTTATACTATCATAATCTGTTTTTTTCAATTTTTTACTGTTTGAAGTATTGTAAAAATGCTTTACATATTACCTATTTACTTAAGCCTGATTGGTCTCTGCCAAGCTACTAGAGGGTGTACACAGGTTAATTTTTGGTGTGTAACTTAAATACTCTGACAAGGATTGTGGTTCCTGCTTGGACAGGGTGCATAATCATGCCAACAAGAAACCCCATTTCTAACACCACCTCATGCTTAAGGTAGACTAAAGAGAACTGCGGCACCTGACACTTGGGGGCAGATTATGATGTTGGGTGGAAGGTCCTCCGCAGGCCTGTCAGACGCGGTCTGTCCGGCTGACTAATTCTCAGATGCGGTTGTTCCGTCCGACCCATTATGATGCCCAAAACACATTCCTTACAGAACGACTCAGTTACTTCAATTCCGACTGGAAATTCCAACTGCGAAGCCATTGGAAACGCTGAATAGAGTCGTTAGGAGTTACTTCCTAGCCTGAAACCGCCTGCCCTATTATGATGCCTCTTTCCTAAACGCCAAATCTGTTGGGCCAACCACCTTGTCAGAGAAGGCTGAAGCAGAGTATTTCAACTCCGAAGCTCATCACAGCACGCTTCCTGAGACCTCTGAGGTGCATCTATGGAGTCCATCGCACATGTCATCCTTCTACTATACGCGGTCGCCGTCGCTAGTAAGTAAGATACCTACCCCTGCATATTAACATAACTACCATGCGAAAGTCAATAGAATAGAAAGTGTTCCATAGCATGTTGTGCATGGCAAATGAGGGAATGTCATCATCAGGTATCTACAGTCAGACTGCCAAATACTGGGAGAAACACACATTTTACGTTGGAACAGGAATGCCCATAGATACTTATATGTATGTATAACGAAATGAATGCACACAACAAAACCAGACAGGGCAACAGAACTTCAATGCACTCACAAAAGTATGTCCATAGAGGCATATGCACTGGCACCATGCCCGCACCTATATGCATCATTTACTCAGACAGAACCCAAATATCTGAAACGCTTATAAAGACAACAACATCTCATAGAAAGTCACGTTACAGGAAGTGACATCATTTACCATAATTACCTTGCCATTTCCCAAAGACCATAGCAAGAAGCACATTATTTACTCTGTATAGCTTGAAATTTACCAACAACATGTATACACCACACAGGAAAAGGATGTCAAAATAAATGGCTGATTTACCAAGTAGCAATACAATACATCCACCCAATCAGATGGAAAATCTAGGCCGAGCTTGTTCACTATCTCACACCTCACTTTAGCTGAGGCACTAATTGTCGACAGATCAATACATGACTCTAAACACCAAATTGACTACTACAGTCCAACCTGGACAGCCACTTCCCCATCAGCCCACTCACGCAGTCCCACATCCTGTGTCCTAATGAGCAGTGCCTAAGCAGGTACCACCTCAAGGCACTTAGCTAGGTCTTCATATGGAGTAAAAACCAGAATGGGATGTTGGATGTGTCAGGAATAACAACATGTGAAGGATCCAGCACCGGACTCAGACAGATGAATCCTTTATATACAAACCCTAGCATGCACCCAGGTCTGCAAGCATGCACACCGCACTCAAATACATTGGGACACAACAATCTTGGGGCCTAATATGCTTTGCCAGGCCACCCCAGGTTTACATGCCCCTGGTGGACCCGTGCCATTCCTCCACCAATGTTCACTGAGGCCAGCCAGCAGGGAATGAGATAGGATACCTACCTGTACAGTCAGGACATGGTATCAAAATGTTCCACTTGGAGTCACAGCACCCAAAAAGGTCCAAATTGATAACAGTCAACACAGAGCAGGTTTCAAATCCACACGAACATAAAGGATGGATCATCATCCAAAACCTTGGCAAGGGAAGACACACATCTCAAAACTAAGACAATTTCTTACATACAAAAGACAGAGACAGGGAATTGCATTTGCTGGCATATGGCACAATGCATGTCCCTGCACACAAGTCAAAAGACATTTTAACATCAAAACCAAAACCTTACTATCAGCTTATCATCATTTCCTGGACGCAAATTGGGATGGATGTATATCATCTTTCATTAAACAGGCAATACATATCTGGTCAGATGGGCATAACAAACATTCATCATTGAGTCAAGCATACCACAACAGGAGCATATGGTACAAAATTGAATAACACGATAATCATAACAAGATAGAAGAGCACAGAGGGATCATGTGTATTTAGAAGGTCAGCAACCCACACACATCACAGTCCACAAATGAGGGTGAGACCGTGGCTTCTAGTACAATAGCCATTGTCAACATTTGACATTGTAGCATATGCAAATTCTAAAACACACCCCTACACGTGAATAAAGGAGGAAATGGAATCACTAACAGTGTAAGAGACACTGTTAGTGATTCCATTGGGAATCACTAACAGTGTCTCTGACACTTATGTACATTTGCTTTTGCGACTTGCAAATTACAACTCACATTTTTTCGCAATTTGCGAGTCGCAAAAGCAAATGATCTTACACATGGCCCCATATATTTAGTAAATTGACTTCATACTTAGATGAGATCTTAAACTCTTATTTTTGCTAATTTGTGGCAAAATAATTTCATGATCTGGGTTTTCAGTGCTGACGGTCTATTTGTGAAACTCAAACTCCTCCCCCCACCCAGCACAAACAGGCCTGCAGGAAGAGTGTTGTGCAAACATGATAGGAAGTGTACTTACAAGATGGTTTTCACTGGTGACTTGTGTTTGGAGCACAAAGGCTTGTGATAGGGTCAGACAGCAGTCACCAGTGTCAGCCATCTTGCTAGTACACCTTCATTCACTGCTAGGTAACCATAGGTCCAGACAATCTTGTTGGGCTGTGTGGGAGGAGGAGTAGTCGCTTTTACACCAACATCAGGCTCTGTCATACACACACTCTTCCCACCCCACCCAAACAGTCCACCAGGAACTATGCCTATCTGACAGTGAGTGAAAATGTACTGCCAAGATGGCTGAGATATTGCCTGTTGTTTTGAGCACAAGGCCATGATGGGAGTTGTGGTCAAGTCAGACAACTTTAGTGGAATGGGGAGGGCCTACTTACCAGACTGTTCCTTCTGTGATTCAATACACGCTCTCCGGTGGAAGGATGTCACGCACTTTCTCCTCCCAGAAAGAAAAGTGCACAGGTGGTACAGGAGGGCCTCCACCAGTCGTGCGTTCACATGTTCTTCAGCGCCCAATATTTTGACTCTCCTTCTCACTCTGTACCACATTCTCTTGATATCATCCAGTGAGCGCAGGACAAGTGCTTTAGCGTTCAATTAGTTTACTATACTGTCCCACATCCTATTTTTCTGGGTGACGGGGGTCTGTCGGACTAGGTCCCCAAATAACTGTGGCTCTACTTTGATGATTTCGTCTACAAGCACTATTAACTCCTTATCTTTAAAATGCGGCAGCTTACTCTGGGGCATGGTAAGGGTGAGGGTGAATGTAAAATAGAGGGTGTGTTTGCAAAAAGGGTTTGAAAAAAAGTGATAGGTTTAAGTAGTGAGGTGGATGCAGTGGGTGAATCGGCAAGGACTCCTCTCTTGTGCTAGCAACAGTATTGTGTGGGCAAAGGATCATGGTCATTTCTTTGGACTTTACATAGGTGGATTGGGGGACGTGCTTAATATTTAAAAAACAATTTTTTTAATTTTGCGCTGCCCATGCTTGTTGTTCGGACTGATTTTTGTATTTTACACTTGCCATGTGGAACACAAACTGACACGGTTACGCAACCGCGTTGGATGCATCGCAGTCTGTTGGGTGGGACAACAGATGCTTGTTCGTAACCGTAATTCCTGTACGACAGCCTTTCCTACTGACTCGGTCGGTTCTGTCTTCTTTCCGACCAACTTGGCCTGGCAGAATGGTTTGTGAATGACTCGGTCGACGTTTTACCTGCTATGCATCATAATATGGCAGGCGGAGAGCTTGTGGTCGAGTCGGTCGGATTGTTTCCACAGACGAGTCGGTCGGACGGCCTTTCCCACCGACATTGTAATGAGGCTCTTGGTTGTTGTGATGATCAGTTTTGACTCCTGTATCCTAGTCAATACCAAGTGCCTCAGGTTGTCTTCCCATGAACTGCTTAACACAGCAATATCTCTAAATAGGCCACACAGAACATTTATAGCCCTGCGAGAACATGGTTCACCAGGCCCTGGAAAGTGGCAGGAGCATTTTTCAACCCAAAGAGCATCACCTTGAACTGATGCAGCCCCTCTGGCATAGAAATGCAGTCTTCTCCATTACACTTGGCGGTAATGCAATCTGCCAATAACTAGTGGGCATCAACGGTGCTCTAGTATTTGGCAGCACCTAACCGATCCACAAGCTAATGCACTCTGGGGATTGGATGGGCATCTGTTTTAGTTACCTCATTGAGGCTCAGTAGTCCACACAGAACCTCAAGTCAGTATACCCTTGCTTTGGTACTAGAACCACAGGACAAGACCAAAAACTAGAAGATCTGTCAATGACCCCCAGGGCCAACATTTTGGCAAAGACAAAGAATATGTGACAGTAATCAACCAGGGAAAGACCTTTGTTGAATTTGGGAGGGCTATCTAGGGTCACGTAGTACTATCAAATGGGTGTTGTGACTAGGAATTGATGTTTTAACTTATGAATGTTCAATGCAAGTGAAACGCAGTCGGTTATACAACGATGCAGGGTTGCACTTTTTGTCTATTAGCATATATTGTGAGTTAACCAGGCGTAGCAAGTTTTTTAAGTAATTGGGAGTGTAATGACAATGTTGACAGTGATGTTTATGCATCTTTTTGTATTATAGATACCCCTGATGAAGGGATTTATCCCGAAATGCATTGGGTCATTTTTAATAAAAGTCGTGACTTGTGGAACCAATTACTTCTCCTGTGCTTCGTGTGAACATTGTTGCAAAATATATGAATGAGTAAATCAAATTGAAGAAAAGCAAACAAGAAGGACTAAAACAAGCATTTTGAAAAATATGGATAAACTGGATTAAGAATACGAATTAGATTCATTGGATTCATTCAGTCATAAGGCTGTGCGGCTTTATCGGAACTAAAGTTGGATCCTTTGTGTTTTGCTTCAAAGCCCTGGGACAAATAGGCTTCAGCACCAACACCTCTTGTCCTGAGCATCTTTCTGGTCATACCATTCCTTCATCAGTGCTTGGCTAGCCTGAAGGTTTTCTTTTGCTTGACAAATGTTTTGCGCCATCAGCTTCTGAGGCCAATCACATAGTCATAGTCTGCAACATCTTTTCATGGAGTTTATGATTTTTTTTTACATTCTTCTCTAGCTAAGGCAAGTGGGTCCCTCACCAGGTGTCTATCCAGAAGTTGAAAGGAACTGAACCCTACTCCCTATTGTGGAATATCTCTGTAGGCAAATAAGAGGAATGGCAGGAGAAAAGCCCACTTCACCCTGAGGTTCTATTGCAGAGTTCCCATCATGCTCTTCAGTGTTTTGTAAAACTGCTGCACCAAACTGTTGGTGGGTAGGTGATATGCTGTGGAGAAGTGGTTTGTCACAGCAGCTTGCTCCTACATCTTTCACATGTAAGAAGAGATTAAATCAGTTCCCCCAGTAGAAATTACAGTCTTTGGAAATTCAACCCAAGAAACAATCTGTAGAAGAGCTCTTGCTACCATTTTTGCAGTCATGCTCCTCAGAGGTATAGCCTATGGATATCTGGTGGCATGATACACCACAACCACTTGTTGCCTGACTGTGGGGGGGGGGGTTGAATGGACCAACTATGTCTATTCCCACACTCTCAAATGGAACACCTGCAGCTGCAAGAGGTACTAATGTTGCCTTTGTCTTCTCTCCTGTCTTATCACTCAGTTGGCAAGCTGGACAGGTTCTACACAACTGCTCTGTGTCTCTGCACAACCCTTGCCAGTAGTATGGAGGGTCTAAGCTATCCTGGGTCTTTCTTATCCCTAGGTGTCCTGCCAAGAGCACTTTGTGAGCCAATGACAAATAGGAAGTTCCTGTGCACTCATCTGCTAGTACCTGGCTCAGGATTTGCTGGTACACTATAAAGTAGACCATCCTCCCAGCCAACATAGTGTTTATCAACCACCCCTTTGCTGACCTGTTCTTAGGCTTCTTTCCAAAGTTTCTCAAGCGTAGGACACTCCTCTTGTGCCTTGCGGAATTATTCCTGGGTAGGCCCTCCAGCAGCTTTCAACCTTGAAACTCAGGAAGTGGCCCAGACTACAGCCAGCACAAAATCCGCTTCAGAAGCCTCATTCTTCGCTCTGCCCCGGCCTACAAACTACCTTGTCCTGGTCTTTGCAAATTAGAGATAATTGCAACCTTACTCTGAAACTGTGAGGCAGCCTGTGGTCTGGTCAACACAGTTTCCGTTGTACAAGCCATGAAGGATTATGGTCCTGGAACCAAGCTAGGGGCAATCAAATCATTCACCAAGAGATATCCAGGTCCTTGCTTTTCCCTTAGCACAAAATTAATCATGGTCACCTTGCCATTGAGCTTAATCTCAACCCTAGCATGTGGGCACTCCATGCCCTCTCCACTGACTACCAATCATGTATTCTTGGTTCCAGGGAGTATCTCCTCAGGCTTAAGGTACTTCCTTAGTCCGAAGCGCAGAGATACCCCTTCGGGGGCTGATTCACGAGCTATATAAATAAATAAATAAATAAACCATAGTGCGGAAGACTCAAGTATCCCTCTGGGCAAGTGTTTTCCTCCCAAAAATACTAATTTCCTGCGCAAATACCAGTGTGTTAGGATGGACATGCTTCAGAGCATCTTGGTCCCTCTCCCAAATGTCCATATCTACTAGGTTGAATGCAAATGGTCCCTCATGGGTATCTTCACCCATGTGTAACATGCTTGCTATAACGGGTGTGGCTGTGTCAATAACTTTCTCATGACAATCTATCTTGTACTCCCCCACCTTGTCGCACTTAAAACAAGTTACCAACTTGGCCTTAGAAGGCTTCCTTGCCTTCAATTCTCATGATGCCCCTTCCTGGACACACCATTACCATTCCCATGTTTTTGGGCCCTCCACAAGTTCCATTGGAACTACTCTGGTCCTTGCCCTCCTGTTTGGAACCAGCCAGTGAAGAGTTCTTCTCCCCCTTTTGCACAGAACTATGCTGCTCCCGCCTTTTGTGAACCCTGTTAGCTAACCACTTATCAGCTAACACTGCAAGTTATTGTTGGATCCCTCTCTGTCAGATCAGACAAGTATTGCCTAAGTGGGCTAGAAAGCTCCTCCTTGAGTCACTCTGTCACCATTAAATGGTTAAAGGAGCTGAAAGTCCTTGGCCTTTATCCCTCTTTCCCACTCATTCCAATCATGCAATACACCATGAATCTATGTCTCAAACAGAACACCATCTGCTCTCTTGCAGTCACAGAATCTTTGCTGGTATTGAGCTAGCGTCAGCCCAAGCCTCCTAATGAAAGCTTCCTTTATTTGCTCATACACTTTCTGGTCTGCCACAGACATCCTTCCATTGATGGCTGTCCCTTCCAATGGCACGCACCCCATTAAAGCAGCTGCCTTAGACACTTCATTCAAGGCCTGCGCCTTACAAGCAACCTCAAAGCTCGCAAACCATTCCAAAATATCCTGACCTTCAACGCATACATGCACAAGATCTTTTGGAACCTTGTTCAACACCTGGCCTGAACTGGAAGTAGAGTCACTTATCCCAGATGAAGTTGTCATTGCTGCCACCCTAAGTTTCTCTCTCTCAGGCTCTAGTCTTTCCCTTTCCAGCTCTCTTTCCTTTTCCTTCTGTTTCTCCTCCCACCTTCTCTGTTTCTCCTGCCTTTCTCTCTGATTCTCCTCCTGGTCTAACAATTTCTCCTCACAGGCCGATTCCTCATGTCTCTCCCGCTTCCTCTCCTCTTATTCTCGGTGGGCTAGTCTTTGCTTCTCCCTCTCAAACTCTCTTGCTTTCTCATCTTCCACAGCCTTAGCTTTCTGAAGTGCCAACTGCAAGGTCAGGGTCTCTGCTAGACTCACCTCACCCACGTGGTTTATGCCTGGAAGTGGTGACAGTGGTACCCCAGAAATTTGAGGTGGTGTACATACCTGGGGTATTTTTAGAAACTAAAGGTGGTGAGTGTCTTGGTGAAACTCTGGAAAAAGCATTAGTGGGCACACTTGGCATGTGTCTGGGACATATCTGTGCTAATGGGATCCTAGAGCCCGAACCCACAGCACTCCCTGGGTTCCTAATATGGTTCCCTCCCCAGAGTCAGCTATAACCTCCTTCCTTTCACCCAGTCTCTCAACCTGGTCCCTACTGAAATTAGCAAGTACTTTTCTGTCCCTACTCCTGGGAATCCTCCACCCTCTGTCCCTACATAAAACCTGCATCTGATCTATGGACATGGTGCTGAGGTAAATTCCCAACCCTGTGTTCTTCATTGCCAAAGTGAGTCGCCTTTGCGCGTAGACAGAAAAAGGACTTATTTCAGCACTACTGCAAATTGGAAGTGGCCACTGCCACCTCTGTTTCTTGTGACGCCTAAAACGTTGGCATTCCACCGCTAGTCGCTAATTGTAAGAACCCCGTTCTGAGGCCCACAGGGCACGCAGGGTTTACTGGGCCCAGCCGAAGTGATTGAGGCCTTTTACTTCTGATGTCCCAGGCCCAATCCTAGTATAGATCCCAATGAACTGGGTCAAGCACCTCCTTCTGCACCTATCTTTAACTCAGTAGCGTAGCACGAGCAGTCAAGGATTCCTCAGAGGGAAGTGTAGATATAGATCAGGGAACACGACTTATAACCCAATGTGCACACAGCGCACGTAATAAATCAATGTCCAGTCAAATACTTATTTCGTATGGAAGAAGTGTTTTAATTCTAATTCTACTCATGAAAAGGTAAAATACATTCAATAGGCAATAGAGCAGTCCTCATTCAGGTAGGCACCCAGTAGTTGTCAGGTCACCGCCTGGCTACTAAGTTCCTGTATAACCGGTCCAAGGATGCTTGTTTCTGCTCCAGGGACGACCTTGCCTGCAGTTTGGGTGGACTGTTCCCATGGGGAGCAGGGTCAAAACTGATTTGCATATGGCTGGTTCTAAACTGGAATGGCATGGCGTGCAAAAAAAGATGGATGTAACCCAGATCTGTGAATAGGGGTGAATGTTTGATTTGTTCGGCATTCCGCCCATCATCTGTTCTTTTTGCATTTGTCACCCTAAGTGGGAAGGCTATGCCTAGACGTGGGTCCCGTGCTCGCCATGCCACCGGATTCAAGGAAGCCTAGTTGATGTGGGGTGTTGCTCCAAAACAAGTCTCAAGATGCTTGCTTCAGGTCCCCAGAAGACCTGTCTTGGCAGTTCAGGCTGGACTGTTCGCATGGGGAGCAGGGTCAAGACTAATTTGCATATGGCTGGTTCCAAACTGGAATGGCATTGCTAGCAAAATAACAATGGATTAAACCCAGGTCTCTGTGACTGGGGGTGAATGTTTGCATTGTTCAATATTCCGTCCATCACTTGTTCTTTCTACATTTATCGCTCTAAGTGGGAAGGACATGCCTAGATGTGGGTCCCGTGCTCACTATGCCACCGGGTTTAAGCTAGACTGGCTGATGAGTGGCCATACAGTCAAACACGTCCCAGGACCTGGTCGGGCAGTTCGGGCTGGACTGTTCCCATTGGGGCAGGGCCAATGCTGATTTGCATATGGCTGGGTCCAAACTGTAATGGCATAGTGAGCAAAAGAATGATGCATTGGGGTTGGTGCCATTCAGATGAGAGCGACATTCATCTACCAGTGACAGGGAATTATTTGAAGTTCAAGAAGGTGCTGGGCATAGCCCCCCCAAGTCATCCTGTCAAGCGTGGAGCCTGCTGTCCCCACTCCCAGTGCATTTTGTCCACTCTTTGGGAGCAATACTCATCTCACTAGGCAAATCATCTTGGATCATGTGACAACTGAACACTGTCAAGAAAGCCTTTGGGTGTTAGGCAGGAAAAATCACAACTTTCTGAAAGTTTCATTTCTAAAATTTTAATATAAAATCCAACTTTTGACTATTAAGTTGGATTTCAAATTGCTATGAAAATAAGTAATTGAACTATTTTTATAGCAGCTCAGAAACTGAATTTAGCAGTGTAAACCAGTGTTGACCTCTGAGACAACAAGATTTGCCACAGTGAAAGGGACTTTGGAGGTTTTCTAGTGTCAGGACAAGTAAAACATGAAATGTACATGTCCTACTTTTCAAGTATTGTGCTTACTGCCATATGGGATTTTGAGGACTACCTCAGGGTTGACTTAAAAATACTAAATTGGATGGTTTAAGCCTGGCAAAAGGTTTATTTTGCCCGTAAAAAATGACAGTTTAAAAATGAACACACTGGCTGAGTGGCAAGCCTGGAGATATGATTTACAATGCTACTTTAGTGGGTGGCACAACGAGTGCTGTAGCCTACTACTAGCATTTAATTTACAGGCCCTTGGTACAAGTTGTACCATATACTACAGACTACTAAGTAAATGTGCCAAATTAAGTTTTTATCAATTTTATAATCATCGAAAATGAAGGCACGAGTATTTACCTCTGGTTAACAAGAGTAAAGTGCACATAGTTCTACAACCAACAAAAATAAGGTTAGATACAAAGGTAAAAGATGCAAGCAGAGCCTGCATGAAGTGCAAATTTCCAACACATACCTGGCTAACTACACACATTATCTTCAATAAGATATTTTGAAAAAGGATTTCAAGTCAAGCAACCAGAGAGGTTTCAGGTGTGGGACCCATTAAAGAACGAGCTACTGGAAACTCTGATCAAACAGCAACACCCAGTCAGACAAGGAGGAGCTGTTCACCTGCCAGGATGTAATAGTTACTGGTCCATTCTTGTTGCAGCAATATGGGAGACAGGGAGATGGAACTGAGAATAATAAGAGAAAGAAGAAGGGATGATCACCTCGACTGATGCCATGTTTTGCTGATTGGTCCATTGTTTTAGCTGGTTGAATGGAAAGTTACATAAAGTAAGAGTCTGTCTTCTACCAGACAACGATCCTATCTTGCTTCGCAGCCAAAGACTATATTTTGTGGAAATAAGACTGTTCAAACTCATTGCATTATCTGATAATCAGGACATATCTAGGGATATGTCTTTGATAGTCCAAATAAAGCTAATTTCAGAAATGTAACAATACAAGTCGTTAGAGAATATTTACATTTGGAGGGAGAGATTAGGCACGTCGGGAGTATGTTTTACCAGTGGTGGCTCCTTCGCTAAGGCGGAGGAGCGTCGCCCCTCTGCTTTTAAGAAGTGCAAAGTACGAAAAATAAAATGATATTAATTTTGAGTTATTATCATTTTATGCTTTGTAGTGCTTTAGGGGCGGTCAGGCAGGTGAGCGGGGCTGCTCTGCTCTCAGAGCAGGGCAGGGGAGGAGTAGCTTTCGTAGCGCGCGCTGCATCGATGCAGCGCGCGCTACGAAATTCGTTTTATTTATTTAATTGTTTACTTACCTGTAATTATCAATATTTCGGTTTTTAGAACCCCCCACCCTGCCCCTCCCCCGCCCCGCCTTACCGCCCCACGGAACTCCCTCCACGGGTCGCGGCTGGTGGAATGAGCACAGGAACACCCATTGCACGCCCCTTTTCCTGCATGAAAGTGTACCATATTCACAAAGCAGCGTGAAGTCATGCAAAGTGGCTTAACGGAACATCAAAAAAAGTGACGTTCCAGTGGCACAATCCCCTTGTTCACATGCCCTTAAGTTTGTGCTTCTCCAAACCAAACACTCCTAAAATATACAGCCCCTAGTGTGAATGAAATGTGATTCCTACACCTTGAAATCCTCATTGTCCTAGGAAACATTTCTGATAGACCAATTAACACAAGTATGATTCATTGGGGCATATGTACAAGCACCTATCACCACCACAATGTCACTTTTATCCACGTTGTGGTGGTGGTAGGGGCTTAACGCTGCCTTGTACATAAGAACCCCTTTCACGCTATGGTTAGCGTGAAAGGGGTTGGCAGTGGGTGTTGCGGTGGCTGTTCCACCGGAAGCCATTCTTTTTGACGCTGCCTCCTATGTACAAGGGTGACGTACATAGGATGCAGCGCCAAAATTAAGACCAGCTAAATCCTGGTCTTAAGCTGGCAAAATGAGGAGAAATGAATTATTTCTCCTCGTTTTTGCTTTTTCCATGTGTGCTGCCTTGTGGAGCACACATGGAAAAAGCAAAATGCCATGGTTTGTTTATGTGTAGGAAGGTGTCCCTTTCTGTACATAAACACACCTTTATGCTTTCATGTGTGCTGCATGAAGTGACAGAATGGCATTTTAGAATTGTTTATGTGCAGGAAGGGACACCTTCCTACACATAACCAATCCTCCCCTGCACACAGACACCCTTGCACTATGGTGCAAGGGTGCCTGCGTTGGCGCTAAGTTGCTAAACTTAGCGCCATCGCATGGGGAAACACAAGGCTGCACCACATTCTTGTAAATATGGTGCAGCCTTGCGTTTCAGAAGTGGCGGAGTGCGGCGTTAAGCCAAAGAGGCTAAAGCCGCGCTCTGCCACTTCCTTGTACATATCCCGCATTGTCTCTGATTAATGTGTGGGATGTAAAGTGCTCTATCACTCAATACTGGTATGAGTAGCGCTATAAAACACATTAAACACATGTGAGAGAAGGGCTTTAATGTGACTGGAGACACAGTTGGAGGGTGATATTGAGGGAATCCTTGGATAAGGAAGTCATTGCGGGGGAGGGCGCCCATAAAACATTGTCGCACTGGGCACGAGGTGTGGACACCGAGCTTTCTCTGTCTAATGTGCAACAACTGTGTTTGGCTCCTATTGGCACTTTAAATATTTGAGATGATAGAAGTCAGGTAGTGCGAAATCCCCATCACTCCTCTGATTTCGGCTCCCTAAAGTTTTGCTTTTTTTCTGTGTGGCAGTTTGTAAAGTCCTTCCTCATTAAGGCGCGGGTCTGAATCCAGGTGACAGTAAGAAGTCGGACGCTTCTTTAAGCCCATTTATCCCCCGAAACTGCTGAGCTGTCAGGCGCGGGAACACCAAGCAGCTAACCGTCCACGTCACAGAAAGCAGCCAACCTTCCACTTCTGCTCATGCAAGACGGAAAGCAAGTCAATGCCATGCTAACAGCCGATAACAAGGAAGAGTGAACACACAGCTACTAAGCTCTCGTGAGGAGAACCAACTGGGAATCTGATTTCAGCTTCTCCGTGATATAATTCTCTGGAACCTTTCGAGGCGGGTCCCCTAAGCAAATAAGTTAGGGTTGTAAGTGAGTGTAACAGATATTTGCCAACTGCAGAAAGTGAACAAATGCCATTTTGAGATGTTCATCGGCTATCAATCTTTAATTACAGCTTACCCTAAAATACAGAACATCATATTCAAAATAAAATATCCCACAAAATTTAAAGAAAGCACACTTATATATACAAGTAAGTTTCAAAATAGATCTTGTTCAGGTGAAAGTCTTTTGCTGTGCATTGCATGGAATGCCAGTAGTTCATAAGGCACTCCCTATATACAAGGAAGCAAGTTTATCATATTAGGCACATGCAAGACTGGTTGATATTTCTTTAGTGTATTTAATCAGACGTACAGCAGCATTATGTACAGCCTACAATTCATGCAGTGAGTTCCAACGTAATTTATTCATCAAAATGGAATAGGGTATCTGTAAAACAAGTCTGACCCTGACCCTCAATTGATTTTCCACCCCGTTCACTATCTGACTCTTTAGAGCAGCATTTCTTAACTTGTGGTCTGCAATGTATACTCAAAGGGTCCGCAGCTGCTTAAATAACATTAGCAGCTAAATCATGTGTATATCAATAAAGAAGCAAAATGTAACATTTAACATTTTTAAACTTCTGTAAATGTGATGGTATATGAAATTGGTGGCTAAAAATTAAGTTGATATCCTTAGACTGATTTGTGGGAGCAGCACAAGTGCATAAAACAGAATGGAACATGGATGATGGGTGGCTTAATTGAATTTAGAAAAGCTCCAACATTCACCTTAGAATTAAAATGTGGACATTTATATTTATTTGTTAATTGAATAAAATATTTCAACATTTGCATATTTGACTAATGAGTGCTTGTGTTTTTTTTGTATATTTTTTTGCTGTTCAAATAATCAGAATTGATGAGGCTTGGGTCCCTGGCTTTAAGTATTGACTCAATGGGGATCCCCGGATTCCAGTATTGATTACGAGGGGGTCCACAGGAGTGAAAAGGTTCAGAGCCAAAGCTTTAGAGGGATGTGAGCTCCAAGCCACGGTTCTTGATTTTTGGTCAAACTATTATAGTACCTGGTGCAAAGTCAGTAAAGAGGATGTGTGCTGCACAGCGGAATGGTACAGATGCTTGCTTGTACAACCAGATAATAATTCTTATGAAGATGCCCTTAGGGGTCTGAAGAAACATAGGTTAGCTAGGCTGAATCTCAGAAAAACTGTAGTAATCCAGATTTAAAGCAGCATGGAGAACGCACTGATTCTGAATAAGTTTAAAGTGAGTGCCACAGACCCCCTCCAATGTTTCCCTTAATTCCACTCTCACATTTCTGGTGGTCACCACAGGTTTGAAAAATAGACCATCATTTAGCTGTAAGAATCCAATGTAAAACAGAAGTGATTCACATCTATGTTTTAAAGCAGATTTTGACAGTTTGCCAGGATACAGCATATAACATTTGTAAATTGTTTAGAACAGCAGGGAATTTAAGGACTTGCAATGGAAAACATAGGAAGATTCCTTCAGTCACTTAGGAAGTGTTTTATGAAAATGAATCATATGTGTTTCGGAATATGTTTTGCTCTCTGTGTGTTATATTAGGATAAAAGAACAACAATGTATTAGCTTTGGATATTTTTAGTTAGTATATCTGCACCTTTTGAACAAATTAACGAAGTAAAGACTTAAACAAATTATTTTTAGAACCAGTGAATAATCTTACATGAAAACGAAGTTAGCAATTGTAAAACACCCTAGTGATTCATTTCTTTCACGTGAACATTAATCCAGACTTCTTGTATACTTAAAATGATAAATCTATTAAATCTTTTTAAGGCACAAAATTGACCAATCAGAATTACACTGGACTGAACCAATGCAAGTAGAGACAGAGAGGATGCTTAGTTATGCCAATAATATATTATCCCTAAGAACCAGCCTCCTAGTCAACTGTTTATCTGGTAAAAAAATTGTGGGTGCTGATTTGCAAAGTGGAAATAATATTTGACCAGGGAGTTGCCAATGTCCCTTGAATACTTACATTACCTAAACACCCCCATGACACCACTATGCAATGTGCCTCCTCACAGTCACGCTGCTGCTTAAATAGGGGCGGTATCACATATGCTGCCCCAGAAGCACTTAAGTACTTCTGGGGCAGCGCCCACCAGTTGCCAGTTACTGAACCCCTCCCCAGCAAGATGGGGCCAGTTTGTGCCACTGGCCTCCGGCTTCCTGCCATATCAACAGCTGACCCGAGGTGGGGAGAGCCTCTGTTAGTGCAGTCTCTCTGTTCCCTCCCAACTAAGAAATAGTGCATTTCTCACCTTGCTCAAAAGTAAGTGCTTTCTAAGTCTTTCCCTGTGTTGTGCCATATTATTTCGAGAGAACTGTGCTGCTTGACCTTTTGTCCATGACCACTTTACTTGGTAATCAGCAATATCCCTCTCTCCCGTCAAGATGAGCAGGAGGAGTTTGTGAGAATCAAACATACCAAGCAAGAATAAGCAGCCTTTGTTATCTCTCTAGCCAAGTTTATCTATCCACTTATGGAAAAGTCCTTTGTTTGTGACTCAGACCTTGTGAGCTTCTGTGTAGAAGGACAAATATGTTATGTAATGAGTAAAAGAGGCTACATGGTTCTAAGTAGGTTTCTTCATACACAATCATCTCTTCTGTCAGAGCAGAAATGTCAGTTTTAATGTTAACAGAATTCCGAGGCACCTTCAACAGTAAAGGAGCATTCAATTGTGTTTAACAGAGGAGGGAAGGATCAGAAATATACAACTGTGAGGGACATTCCATTATGATATACAGGGAAATGAAGGATGAGGGAAAAGAGGAAAGATTAATTTTCACTGGTCTCTATTACTAAGGCCAATAAATTACGACACATCTGCTCTTCAGCAATTTAAAAGAAAACATGATTATATAGTAACTCTATTGGTACAAGAATGAAGTACAAAAGATAATGTTAAAACAGCATTAATTCAATTTGAAATCTTTGTGACATACAGGTACCTTTCTTTCCCTTTTTGGTTTAACTACTTCTTAGGTGTTCTTGTAAGTTCTTCCCTGAAGTTGTGTGTTAGGTAGGGTCCAAAATTTGTGTCATGTCCCTAAATGTCAAGATCTGTAATATGGCGGTATTCTTTCTCACCCATGTAATCCTCACAGGTTTAGAGAACTGTCTACCACTCTTTGATCTAGTTTGCAGTCATTTGATTTTCACCCAAACTCCTTCCTTGAAATTTGATATCATTGTGCTTTTTTTCTTGTCATATCTCTGTTTATATTTGTGTTGGTGTATTTGGGACTCATCCATCACCTGCTCTCTGGAGATTATTATCTTTTCTTTCTTTTTAAGACAATTAGCTGACAATTTGGTTTTGGGTGGTCCCCCTTTGAGTGAAACAAATGTTGATACACCCGTGATCGTGTTAGGGTGGTGTGATATGCCCATATGATTTCTTGGAAGGCTTTAGCAATGGGAACCAGACTTGTTTGCGCCCTCTGCTTGCACTCTTTAATTTTGTGGCTCATGCGTTCCCCCATGCCTCACAACCTGCAACAATAAAAGGCTGTTTTCATTTGCTTTATAGATAGATCATCTAAGAATTCCTGCATCTGGTGTGATGTGAATTGTGCCCATTGTCTGTTCTGAGAGTTTCTGGGATTCCTTCCTCATAAAAATATCTTTCAAGAATTTTATGAGAATATTAGTTGCGATTTGGGGAACACATTTTAACATAACCCATTGTGTGTGGTAGTCTACTAACACCAGTATGAATCATTCACACAGTAATTTGCAGTTTAGTGCCCCTATTATATCAAGAGCTTACTGGGTCCATGGTTTATCTGGAATCTTTACGGGAGATAGTGGGGTTTTGCATGAGCTTAATATGTTTTCACTGTTTGCTCAGTTGCTACAGTTTTTTACTAATTCTTCAACCATGGCATCGATGCGAGTCCACCAATAGTCATTCCTTATTTTGCTCTTAGTTATACTACATCCCAGGTGTCCTTCATGGGCTAAGTTTATTATTTTTTCTCTCATAGCTTGGGAAAGCAATTTTATCTTCTCACAAATACACTTCCCTGTATTACTTAACTCCATTTTCACTTCCCAGTATTTATTTTGACTGGTAGTTTACTCTTATTTGTAGGCCAACCTTCATGAATGTATGGAATGGGAGTTTTGAGTTCTTCATTTTCTTCAATGCTTCTCTCCTATTCTTCAACACCAAGGCTAGACACTGTTATCTCACACAGTATATTCTGGAGTTTCTTCTATCCCTTCTTCTTGCCCCTTCAGCAGGTTCCAGGATAAGTAGTCTGCTACACCGTTTTGGATTCTGGAAGGTACTGTACCCTGAAATTCTACCCCTCCAGTCCAAGCACCCACAGAGAAATCCGGGGTGTGCTTTCTTTTCATCCTTTTGCTATGCGCACATAAACTAACAGCTTGTGGTCCGTCCTCATAATGAAAGGAATGCCCCACAAAAAATAAAAATATTTGACTGCCTATAAGCAGGCCAACCGATCTTTTACCATTATTGTGTACTTCCTTTCAGCCTCTTTTAGAGCTCCTGATGCAAAAGCAATGACATGGCCTGCGCCATTTTCCTTTTGTGTGAGCATGGGCCCTAACCCCTTATTGATGGCATCAATAGTTAAATGGGTAGGTTTGGCAGGCTTAAACCCTCTCAGGGGTGGAGCAATCACTATTGCTGTCTTTATTTTTTTAAATGCATATTGGCAACACTCCACCTACTCAAATGTAACATTTTTCTTAGTTGGTTATGTAAGGAATCCACAATATTTACACATCCAGGGATACATTTAGAGTACAATTCTGCATGCCCAAGGAAATAATTTAATTCCTATTTCTTGGTGGGTACTGGTGTTTTCTTTACTGACTCTACTGAAGCCATTTTGAGTCTAATACCTTCCTGTGATATTGTGTGGCCCAAATATTCCACTGAGGTTACACGTTTACACCATTTTTGATTTTTTATAGTTAGCCCTGCCTTTTTTAGTCCACTTAATACTGCCCTGAGAGTGTTATTGTCCTTGGGTGACAAAGATCAAGATATCATGTTGGAATCAGATGGTTTTGGGAATGTTTTGTAACAGGTGCTGCATTTTTATTGGAATGTTGCCACAGTCGAACCTAGTCCAAAAGACATTGTTTTGTATTGGAAAGCTCCTAATGGGGGTTATGAATGAGGTTAAATGTCTTGAGGGAGGGTCTAATTCTACCTGGATATAGGCCTACGATAGGTCTAAAACACTCAAGTATGAGGCCTTGTCAATTAGTGTTAGAATTTCATGGATTAGAGGCAATGGTTGTCGATCCACCCAGATATCGCCATTTAGGTATCTGAGGTCTACACATATTCAAATCAGACCTTTTGTGGTGAGGATGCTCTGGGCAGCTTCTTCTAATCCAACCCTGGTTAATAGATCTTGGTAGTAGCCTGAGAGGAAGCAGGATTAACCACAATTTAAACCTCAAAGTACAGTGTGATCATTAGGACCACACAATAAAAGTCTGAATCAATAACTTGAAGGGAAAAAAGGCCTATTACAAACTCAAAGCCAGATTGATATATATCAATCTCAAAACATAGTATAAAAGTATAGAATAACGAAGGAGAGACCAAAGCAGTCTCCTATAGTCCTCAACAGCAAAGAATATAGCAGCTCAGTAACTAAGATACAGAACATAAGGAAAATAATTTGATGACTCTTCAAATGGTTTTGATCCTTCTCCACACATTGAAAAGATTTGCAACATCTACTTAACCCTACACTAACCTAGGGATAGGGGGAACCCTATTGAAGCAAGGTGGCAAGAAATATGTCAGCATCAGAACGCCTGTAGAAGCTGTATAAGTAAAGAATCATGTGTGGCATGAAGCCAAGCAATCAGAGATGTCGAGAGGTCTGTCCTTCTTCAAGTCTAAAGGGAATCTGACTAAACTCAAGGCGGGTTCAATAATTTGAATGCACAAAGAACATTTAAAGAAAACATGGCCTTGTACACATCATAATATGTTTTCCGTTTACAAGAAAAGAATTTGCAGTCTTGAACATCACTCCCATAGTCCAGTCTCCCCTTCCAAAGCGTTCATGGTTCCTCCCTTCATCTGATTGTACCAACCGGTAATACTCCCTTTGTTCTTCATTAAAATTGTTTGACCTTGCCAGCTCTTCCATGCCTCACTATCTCTGAAATAGAATGTGCTTTTCACTAACTAATAAATGCCTTTGGTCTGCACCTGCAGAGGATAAAACATGCAGAAAAACAACTGTCACGTTAATGATAAATGTCAGTTGTGCAAGCTTAAGGCCCAAAATCATGCTAACTCAACATTTCTCTTTAAATGCATATTAGTTATACAACCTACATAAGATTCAATAAATTAAATCTTTAATAATTAATAAAACTATATTGTGCTGTACTCTTATATGTGACACAATATATGAATACATTTTATTAAGCCAAAACAACTTCTGGTCATAACAAAACCGATTTGGATATGGCAGGGTCCAACCTGGGGCGGCGTGGTGGGCTAAATAACAATGGATTACATCCAGATCTCTGTGACTGAGGGGAACAACCTTTACAACGCAACTTTTACACCGCACTACCATTACAACGAAACTTTTACAACGCATGCGATGTTACAACGCATGCTTTTACAACGCAAGTCTTTACATCGACTTGCACTAGATGGCGTGCTAACATTAGAAATAGTGTAGTTTACTATCCAAACACCTTCCCTACTGCAACGTGGACTGGAGTTAGAATAGTAAATTACACATTTCTAATGTCAGCACGCCATCTAGTGTATGTCGATGTAAAGACTTGCGTTGTAAAAGCATGCGTTGTAACATCGCATGCGTTGTAAAACTTTCGTTGGAACAGCATGCGTTGTAAAAGCATGCGTTGTAACTTCATACATCCCTGTGACTGAGTGTGAATGTATGTATTGTTCAGTATTTCATTCAGCGATTGTTCTTTTTGCTTTAGTTGCCAAAGTGGGGTGGGTAT
This sequence comes from Triturus cristatus, assembly GCF_964204655.1. NCBI lineage: Eukaryota > Metazoa > Chordata > Amphibia > Caudata > Salamandridae > Triturus > Triturus cristatus. The sequence goes on from NC_140590.1 coordinate 874,385,790, forward strand.
ACCCAGACGTGGGTCCCGTGCTCACTGCATCACTTGATTCAAGCTAGCATGGCAGATGAAGGGTGCTACCCTGAAACTGGTTCCAGGATGCTTTTTCCAATCTAAAGAGGACCTGGCCTTTCAGTCCAGGTTGGACTGTTCCCATGAGGAGCAGAGTGAAGGGTGATTGGCATATGGCTGGGTCCAAACTGGGGTGGTGTAGTGAGCAACAACACAATGGATTAAACACAGATCTCTGTGACTGGGGGAAAATGTTTTTATTGTTCAGCATTTCGTCCATCAATTGTTCTTTTTGCTTTTGTCGCCCTAAGTAGGAAGGGCATGCCCGAAACGTGGGCCCCATGCTCACTGTGCTACTGGATTCAAGCTAGCCTGCCTGATGATGGGTGATGACCCGAAACCGGTCCCAGGATGCTTGTTTCTTGACCAAGGAGGACATGGCCTGGCAGTTCGGATTCGGACTGTTTCCATGAGGAGCAGAATCAAGACTGATTTGTATATGGCTGGGTCCAAACTCGGGTGGCGTGGTGTGCAAAATAGTTGGAATACACCCAAATATCTCTGACTGGGGTATACATTGTTAAGTGTTCCTGCCACCAATTGTTCTTTTTGCTTTTGTTGCCTTAAGTGGGAAGGGTATGCCTGGACGTTGGTCCCATGCTCACTGTGCCACTGGATTCAAGCTAGCCTGGCAGATGAAGGGTGCTACCCTGAAACTGATTCCAGGAAGCTTTTTCCCATCTAAAGAGGACCTGGCCTTTCAGTTCAGGCTGGACTGTTCCCATGAGGAGCAGGGTGAAGGGTAATTGGCATATGGCTGGGTCCAAACTGGGGTGGTGTAGTGAGCAAAAAAACGATGGATTAAACACAGGTCTCTGTGACTGGGGGAAATGGTTTTCATTGTTCAGCATTCCTTCCATCAATTGTTCTTTTTGCTTTTGTCACCCTAAGCGTGAAGGGTATGCCTGAACCTTGGGCCCAGTGCTTTCTGTGCAACTGAATTCAAGCTAGCCTGCCTGATGAGGGGTGATGACCCGTAACTGGTCCTAGGATGCTTGTTTCTTGACCAAGGGGGACCTGCCCTGGCAGTTCGGGCTGGACTGTTCCCATGAGGAACAGGATCAAGACTGGTTTATTTATGGCTGGGTCCAAACTCGGGTGGCGTGGTTTGCAAAAAAGTTGGATTAAACCCAGATCTCTGTGCCTGGGGTATGCATTGTAAAGTGTTCTGGCCACCAATTGTTCTTTTTGCTTTTGTTGCCTTAAGTGGGAAGGGTATGCCCAGACGTTGGTCCAGTGCTCACTGTGCCACTGGATTCAAGCTAGCCTGGCTGATGAGGGTTGATACCCCGAAACCGGTCCGATGATACTTGTTTCCGATCTAAGGCGGATCTGGCCTAATAGTTCAGGCTGGACGGTTCCCATGAGGATCACGGTCAAGACTTATTTGCATATGGCTGGTTTCACAGTGATCCCAAAATTCCCAGAACTTGTTCTCCCAATTATTTAGAAGAAAGTATGTCCATTCACAGGGTTGAGAACCTTCGACAGGGCACTCTTGCTCATTGTCCTAAGAGTTGTCTGTTCCCCTCCTTCACTCAGGTCTGAATCCACTGTATCTTTTGGGATATCTGGGAGATCACTTTCTGCCTGTGGGACCAGTCTTTCTCTCTCATGCCTTCTCAGCCAATGTTCTTCTATTACCCTTTGTGGTTCTCTGGCACTAGTTCCTTCATCAGGGTCCGAGTCTATCTCTGTTACTGCCACCGGATAATCCTCTCCTTCACCAGTTCTGTCATTCCACACCCGAAACGTTTTCAGACCACTCAAGTGTTATTTCACTTTCTGAGTGTTCCCCTACAGCTGACTAACCTGCTCCCATGATCTCTCAACCACCATTGGCTCGTTTGGGAGAGGTGCTTTTATTTAATCAAGGGGACATGGAACCCTGGGCAACATTGACCTCCACACTTCACATCAGTTGTAGTTACTAGTATGACTTGGTAAGGTCCACATCAATGAGACTCCAAGCATAACTTCCGTGCATGTTTCTTCACCTCGACTACCCTGCCTACAGGACTTAGGTCATGGCACTGCTCCTGGTGTGGCGGGGCTGAAGCAACTTCAACCTGATGAGACACAGAACGTAACATGTCAGCTAATCCTTTGCCGTAATCTAGTAGAAAATCATCAGTAATGTTTACCAGAGCGTTTGCAGGCACAGCTTGCAATCTCATTGCCCTTCTCATAATGATCTTGTGGGGAGACAGTCCTGCTCTATGATTGGGTGTCCTGCGTAGACTCATCAACACCAACAGCAAAGCATCCGGCTATTTCAAAGACATAAAAGAACACACTTTGGCAAGTCTTGATATCTGCTTCCCATTGAGTTGCTCCACCAGACCTGAATCCCAAGGTCAGTATCCACAATGCAGTCTCTGTTCAACCTGCGAAGCAGCACACTGCATTCTTAGTTCTTCATTATTGAAGTGCGTGCCTCATTCTAATTCCAAAGAAGCTGAACCTTGGTATCAACTCACTCAACAAGAACTTTGCTACATTGAGACTATCATTCCTACTTGTAGCATATGTCTCAACCCATCGTGACAAGATGCACACAACAAACAATAGATATCTCAGCCCTTTGCACACAGGCATCTCAATAAAGTCCATCTGCATCCTGTTGAAAGGACCTCCTGACCTCCCTATGTGGCTCAATGTCACTGAGGTTCTTTTCTCTGTTGTTCTGTTGACACACAACATATCTGTGACATAACACTTCTACCATCAATCTGAACGTTGGATTTAACCATGTTTGGCGAAACAATCTGACCATGGAATCCATCCCTACATGAGTCAAACCATAGTAATGTTTAGCCATTGGAGACAACAAATTATTTGGCAACACAGGTCTGCCATATCCTGAAACCCAGATTTTGATCCTCATATCTTTTTTAACAAAACCTGCATTAACTCAGCTCTGCTGTTTTGCTTCTGAAACCTCTTAACTTCCTTCCAAACATTAGCTGCTATTAGGAAAAGGTTGTAATTAGTAACTTCTGTTCCTTCATTAACATACTATCCATTAAATGTACAAGCATTGTAAACACAGTACCTTGCGACCTCATCAGTATATCTGTTGCCGACTATCACATACTCATCTCCTTTGAAATAAGCAGAGTTTTTTATGACTGTAACTTGCGTGGGCAATTGCAAAGCCTCTCACAGTTTTCACACCTGCTCACCGTTACATATGAGAGATCATGATGACGTCATAAACAGGCGCGGCCCATGCAGGTACATCTCGGCAGCGAGCACAAGGTAAGTGTTTTTCTTTTTTTAAATGTGTTTCCCTCATCGTCATCTGTTGACTTCCCTCCCATCCCATTCCCCCACCCCACCGCTCTTACCTGCACATGCTTCACCTGGTCATAAATCCCCTCTGGGACCATAACTGTCTGAAGTCATGCACCACACCAAATCCGTACCAACTATCTGAAAACATATTCACCTGTGATCGATTTGAAACTTGGCATGCTTGGGTAAGAGCAATCAATTCAGCCACTTGCACCGAGAGTACTCCTTGAAGCCAAGCAGCTTCCACTACTCCTGAAACGGTACAAACTTCATAAGCAGCTCTTAAATTTCCTTTGTGATCTCATAAACACAAGCCATCCACAAACAATACATAATCAGATTCAAAGAAGTGGTTCATCTTTTATATCTGGTCTCGGCTTAATGCATAGTTCAGTGACATTAAGACAGTCATGTTCCACTTCACCATCATCATTGTCATTCTCAGGAAGGTGCAACAAAGTGGTAGGATTCAAAACAGAATACTTCTTTAGGTACATGTTCTCAGCCATCAATATGATATGCTCATACCAAGTCAGACCACTGTTCATGAGGTTCTGTGTCCTTGTTCTAGTTACCAAAATTTCGACAGAATGAGGAACATACACAGTCAAAGGATGACCTCTTACTATACTTTCACACTTTTCGATGCTGACACATGTCACTGCAACTGCATTAAGGCAGCTAGGCAGCGTGCCAGCCACTGGATCTAATGTGGCTGAGAAGTAAGCAACTAGTCTTCAGGCTCCTCCATGATTTTGTGTTGACACTGAAAGAACGCAGCCCTTTCTTTCACTGCAGAAAATCAAAAAAAAATGCATTCTTAAATTTAGGCATTCCTAGTGCTGGGCACAGCAGAAACTTTCTCTAAACTCTAGGAAAGCAGCCAAATAACCATTGTCCCAAGGCACATGATCCATTACATCCTTGTGTGTCAGCCTGTGTGAAGGATTGGCCATTAGGGAAAAGTTGGGCCTCTACTGACAACAGTAGCCCACCAAACATCCTGACTTCTTTCTATATTTTTGGCAGATTCATTTGTAAAATCGCTGAGATTCTCTCTTGTGACACCCTTCTAGTATCTTTCTCAATATGATGACCAAGATATATGAATTCTCTCAAACAGTACTGCAACTTATTAAGGGATACCTTATGTCCATTCTCAGCCAAATGACTGAGCAATGCAATAGTGTCATTTTTGCATGCTTCCTGCGTATTTGATGCAACCAGCAGGTTTTCAATATACTGAACAAGGATAGAGTTACAGGGCATAACCAAAGACTCCAAATTCTTCTTCAGGATCTAGTTAGAAATATAAGGGCTCTCCGTACACCCTTGTATACTACCCTTAGGTTCTGCAGATGACGTTTCGACCCTACTTGAAATAGGAAGGTCTCTTTAAGCCTGGAGTTTTGATTACCAAATTGAACGATAATTATCCAAGATTTGTCATATAAGAGGACTTGATCCGATTGCCGGGCTCTGTGCTTACCACTGGGAGCACAGGTGCTCCATAGTCCCCAGGATACTCCTGTCCTGAAGAGACCCTCACATTTCAATTAGTGTCAAAACATCGTTGGCAGCACCTAAGGATAGTTGTATACAACAAAGAAAGGGACAAAGCGGCTTTTTCCACTCACAGGGGAGTGGGAGGTCCAGCATAAACGGGGCCCCCATTGCAGTATTCAAAAAATGGAGTTATGCCGTTCCTCTGTAAACATAGTCACAAAGCCAACAGAAGGCTGGGTCCGGCTAATCCCACAGGGGGTCTATAGTTGTGAATCCATATGTTGGATCATAGTGCCCTCACACACCCTTTCAGGTGTCATGCTTCATCATATGGGCTGCTCCTCGTCGGGGCGGCAGTACAATACCCAACGGGCTCCTTGAAAAGGGGCACTTTGTCGGACATCTTTTATCCAACGGCCGTATGGTGAAGTGCGGGTGTGGGGCCAGAATAGTGTAGATGTGTGGTGGTGATTTAAAACAGGGTTGGGAGTACCTAGCACAAATGAGTTTTAACCTGGGGGTCTCCTACCCTAATTAGAAACAGGGAACAAGGCACTCATCCGAGTGTAATGTCTCGTATTGGAGTGTCCTTCGTTAGAAGATATAGGTCAACATGTTTCTCGCATAAAGTGAATGTACTCGCGATTCTTCAGGACCGAAAAAAGAAAGAAAGAACTATCTATGTCTAGGATCTGCTGATATCTAAGTTTAAAGCAGAAAAAGTGTTAATAACAACGATACCTGTTGTGACCAGGAGCTACCTGCAATGGGAGAAAAAACGGGTTATAAAGATATAATTCAAGTATGTATGGTATACAACAGTTGTAGACACGGCCTTCATCGTGACTCTGATCTCTGAATTATACTTATTAGTGGTGAACGCAGATGCGTAGGAGGACAAGTAAAATAATAAAAGCTGTTCTGGCTTCGTATTTCTGCTGCACTACTGGATTTCCACAGGGGCAATTAGTCATGATAGCTCACTGTGGGGATTCACCACCAGCTTTTATTATTTTCTGCTTTAAACTTAGATATCAGCAGATCCTAGACGTAGATAGTTCTTTCTTTCTTTTTTCGGTCCTGAAGAATTGCGAGTACATTCATTTTATGCGAGAAACATGTTGACCTATATCTTCTAACGAAGGACACTCCAATACGAGACATTACACTCGGATGAGTGCCTTGTTCACTGTTTTTAATTAGGGTAGGAGACCCTCAGATTAAAACTCATTCGTGCTAGGTACTCCCAACCCTGTTTTAAATCACCACCACACATCTACACTATTCTGGCCCCACACCCGCACTTCACCATACGGCCGTTGGATAAAAGATCTCTGAAAAAGTGCCCCTTTTCAGGGAGCCCATTGGGTATTGCACTGCCGACCCAACGAGGAGCAGCCCATATGATGAAGCATGACACCTGAAAGGGTGTGTGAGGGCACTATGATCCAACAATGGATTCCCAACTATAGACCCCCTGTGGGCTTAGCTGGACCCAGCCTTCTGTTGACTTTGTGACTCTGTTTACAGAGGAACGGCATAACTCCATTTTTTGAATACTGCAATGGGGGCCCCGTTTATGCTGGACCTCCCACTCCCCTGTGAGTGGAAAAAGCCCCTTTGTCCCTCTCTTTGTTCTATACAGTTCTCTGCATGGCTAAACCCCGTGGGACTTATTCTCGGTGGGTAAGATTTGTTCTGTCCCCCTACTTTCCAATTACTAACCACTATACTCGAGTGGTTACCTCTCGATTGAGGGTCTATTGTATTCACCCAAACTAAACACTCCCAGCCACGCAATGGAAGGCCAGTGTTTGAGTTATGGTGAGGACCATGCAGCAGAAATACTTAGGACCCCCTCTATTCTGGGCTTCGATAGTGACAACGCAACTGGAAGCCAATCGGAAGATTGTCAGTCACTATCTGACATGAAGAGGGAATGGGTTAGAATCACCTTACATGGTGCACTCATGACCGAGTACTTTAGGGCTAACATTTCACCCAATGGCCTTATAGTAAAACATTTCCCCAGGATCTTCTGGGAAGATGGACAATTTAAAATAGAATGGTCACAGATCTCCTGGAAGTGTACCAGAGATCTTTTGATATTAATTGTCAACACGGCCAAAAGACTGGCCGACGAACTACTGACTCGGATTCAAATCGCTGAGAGTGCACTTAGGAATGCAATCCCAGGACCCAGTTTCAAATCAAAACTCACAGAGCTTAACAACGAGATCGCAGAACATAAGGAGTACCTTATGAAGCAGAAAGTTGTTAAGCTACAAAAGGACATCAACCGCTTCGATAAAGAGAAGGTATATCCATACCTCAAGACGGACTATGTTCCATCAAGTACGAGCTACCTGTCGGACTCTAGCACAAATTCCTCCAGGAGAGGTTCCTCCAGTAACAGTGACTCCAGTACAGAAAACTGGAGACCAAACCAATACAGGGGGAAGAGGGGTAAACAAGGTTACAACACCTATCCGCCGCCACATTGCCAGGGGCTGGCCTTTTGGCAATACCCTGTGTGTCCGCAGGGCCCACCCCAGTTCGGACCTCATTGCCCACCCCAATTTGTACCCCAAGGCATGAGCCAGCCTTTTTTAGGCAGAGGTTGGGGCAGAGGGCGAGGGCGAAGAAGAGGCAACCAACAGGAGAAAAGGGTACAATGGGAGGAACCACCTCAACGGGGGATGGAGACCAGGAGTCACACCTCCAGAAAACAAACCTAGTAGTCAATCTGTCACCCAGGCAACTGGCTAAAATGGAAGATCAGGTCCTCCAGAAAGGACTAGGATTTGACCCCACTCCTATAGTGCACCTTTTCAAACAAACTGGTGAATTACACCAATTTTTTCGCAAAATACGCCTCAAATCATTCTTTGAGGGGAAGGACCGGGCACCTGACGAGGATTCAGGCTTACATAACCCTTCCTCCTTCACCCCACAGAGCGGTATGGTGCCGAATGAGGTTTGTCCTACGAACAGGCAGTACTAAAGGATGTGAAAGCCTTGACTGGTCTCAAACATTTTAATAACATCACTAGAAAAGAGATGCTGGCAATTGAATCACTGGCCAATGACCCCACAATCATCGTGAAACAAGCCGATAGAGGTGGGGCAAGAGTCATAATGGCGACAACAGACTATGACACAGAATGTTTTAGGCAACTGGGCAATAGGAAATATTACACACCCATTCCCAGGAACCCAACTGAACGCCTCAGCAAAACAATCATGGTATTGGTTGACTCTGCAGTCAAGGATGGCTAAGCAAGAAGGAGGCTTCCTTCCTCATGAAAAAAGAACCTAGGACCACCTATTTCTATATATTATCTAAGATTCATAAGGGGGTCACACCAGTACTAGGCCGTCCGATAGTATTCGGCATCGATTCTGTTCTAGAACCCTTGTCACAATTTTGTGATCATTTTTTACAACCGTTGGTGAAACTTGTACCATCTTACATACAAGACACAACAGACGTACTACGGTTACTGGACCAATTCCAAGATACTAACCAAATCAACTTCCTCATCACTCTAGATGTTGAAGCCCTCTATACTAACATCCCACAGAGGGCCACTCTAGAAGTGATTGAGGAAGTATTGAACACATCTGCCTGGGAGTCACTTACCCCACCTGCCTTCATAATGGAATATGCCACACTGGCCCTGACAGAGAATTTTTTCGAGTTCAGGGGCCAACTCTACCACCAGACGCAAGGTACTTTCATGGGGAGTACCTTCGCTCCCAGTGTGGCCTGCCTTTACATGTCAGCATTTGAGGGACAACACATATTCCATGACTCTAACCCATACCGCAACAATATCCTGTTATGGAAGCGCTTCATAGACGATATCCAGATCTTCTGGACAGGAGACTGTGATAACTATGGCGACTTTTTCAGGTGGATTAATAACCTTAACCCTTACCTAAAATTCACCATTACAGCATCCCCATCCCAAATAGCATTTCTGGATCTAACCATTAAAATTGAACAAGGCCGGTTTACAACCACTATGTACAGAAAGATCACTGACCGCAATAGCCTGCTACACTTCAACAGTCATCACCCTAAATCTCTCAAAGAAAACTTGCCCTTTATACAATTTTTAAGAGTGAGGAGAAACTGTAGCACTGTGGAGGAATACAAAATTGAATCAGCAATCCTTGCTAAAAACTTAACCGCAAGAGAATACCCACAAAAGAGCATTGCATTCTCTAGAAAACAAGCACGAAACAACCACAGAGAAGGGCTCTTGGAACACAAAGAAAAAAACAGTCCTGAGTTACTGACTTGTGTAACCACTTTCACACCAGCCTCCAACCAACTGACCAAAGTGCTGAAAAAACACTGGAACATCCTTAACACAGGTACCATGAGCTTTGAACAACCTCGGTTTGCATATAAACGCTCTAAAAACATCAAAGATATGCTTGTGCAAACCAGACCTAAACCAAAGAAAAAAATCCAACAGACCACACTGTGGCAATTACCTATGGTCAGAGGGCACTACCCTTGTGGTATGTGCAGTGCTTGTATCTATACATCAGTACATAAGACCATAACACTAAACAGAATCTTCGTCTGGGAAATAAGAGTACACACAAATTGCAACACTGCTAATTGCATATATCTACTGACGTGCCCCTGTGACCTCTATTATGTGGGTATGACGACTCGCCCAATTAAATTGCGAATCTCGGAGCATTGTAGCAACTTTCGCTGCCACAAGAACAACACCAAAATGTGTGGCTATTACCTTAAAAAGAACCACTCACCTGTCTCCGTAAAATGATTAATTCTAGAAGCCAACCCAAACACAACCAAACAGAACCTCTTCTCAAAGGAGCAGAGATGGATACACCGCTTATCCTCAGATACCAATGGCCTTAATGAGGAAATACCGTGGGGTTCGATTAAAACTTAACCCACATTAGACACCGGATAAGCCCAAACCTACCCGTAGTTGTTAGTATTACCAACCATGTGGCTGCTTTCCTCTCCACAACATCCTCACAGAATCATTTATTGATGCAAATAGTGTGTGCCCCCTATACGTCTCCAATGATGTGGCACCCCTAAACCACCTTTTATTTAGACTTCATCTACGGCAAACCAGATCATATACACTAGTATCATAATTGATTTTATTATAGCACACAACCAATTGTGTGATTCTTTTAGTTGGTGTTATTAAAGAATATTTGATTGAAGCTACACCTAGTAACGCTGTTGCTGCCACAGCGATCAGTATGCACATCAACACCACTCTAAGATGGCCGCCATTTGTGCTTGGTTTACAAGCCTATGCTTGTGACGCCGCCCTTGGTCACATGACAAGACCACGGGTACAAGTCCGTAGCTGCCCATTACCCCGCCACCTCCCGGACCCGGTGGAGTGGGCACGTCACAAGGAGCAGCGAGAGGCAACTAACTGTGAGTAACTGACAGTGACCATGAACCTCACTCGATAAGCGACGCAGCCACTTTTTATCCCCATTGTGGCAAGCGAACTAAGCTTAACCGCCATTGACTCATTCACTACCCTAGTCCCGTATAACTTTATATCTCTAACCTCGCATCTATGAGTTGTAGACTTGAGTGTTTTTAAAGCAGTGGGTAAGATCGCAACATTTTACCAACGTCCCCCATCACCTTTACTAACGGAGGACAGCCTTTACCCACCGAGGACATTTTGCATAACCCCGTTAAACTGTTAGAGCAAACGGCACCAACTGACACAACGCCACTGATCACATAGCAATAGGGAGGAAGATAGTCATCTAACTGTCCTTATGAGTGTACTACACTTACCATGAAAAGCAGGCATCACCAGTTGACACAACCCCAAGGGCATTCTTACTTTGTAAGCAAGCTAAGCATGAGGATTAACTCAATACACACCACACTTTCTACTATACCGATATACCACCGCACATAGCGCTAACCTTTTACCTCCCCCTTCAGCCGCCTCCCCTCTGGTTTTACGAATATCATGGGAAATGTGTAGTGAATTTAGTCTAAAGACATAGAATTACCTTAATGAGACTATAATCTCACAGCACACAGCTGCTCGATAAGGGAGAACAATAAATAATCTGGCATGTTGCACATATCCAACATCTAGGGAGCATGATAATGAATTTTTTCTTACACGCCATTGAATCGTTTGTGTCCCCCATATTTGGCTGTAAAATACCCGCATAACCAGAACAAGGCACGTATGTTCGTAGCTGTCTATTTTCAACATGCCCTCCAGGCCAGATCTGGCACTAGGCGAAAATATTCTTCTGCTCCATATTTGGCTGCACGCAGCTTACCTTGCACCTCGACCTTTACTACACACTGTGAATGTATTTGTTGCATGGTATGTTGCATCACATCAGACTTGCCGCTACCTGACCTAGGTTTTACTCTATTCTACTTAAATATATTTTTCTTAAAACATTTACCCCTTCTTGTCCAGTCCTACACACAGAGGAGCAAAGCCTTATGCGCGGACCACCGGGTACTGTTGATGCCTGGGTTTTTACTGAATCGGGTAAGTCCAGACTTCGTATTTCTGCTGCACTACTGGATTTCCACTCGGGCAATTAGTCACGATAGCTCACTGTGGGGATTCACCACCAGCTTTTATTATTTTTACTTGTCCTCCTACGCATCTGCATTCACCACTAATAAGTATAATTTAGAGATCAGAGTCACGATGAAGGCCGTGTCTACAACTGTTGTATACCATACATACCTGAATGATATCTTTATAACCCGTTTTTTCTCCCATTGCAGGTAGCTCCTGGTCACAACAGGTATCGTTGTTAATAAACACATTTTCTGCTTTAAACTTAGATATCAGCAGATCCTAGATGTAGATAGTTCTTTCTTTCTTTTTTCGGTCCTGAAGAATCGCGAGTACACTCACTTTATGCGAGAAACATGTTGACCTATATCTTCTAACGAAGGACACTCCAATACGAGACATTACACTCGGATGAGTGCCTTGTTCACTGTTTTTAATTAGGGTAGGAGACCCCCAGAATAAAACTAATTTGTGCTCGGTACTCCCAACCCTGTTTTAAATCACCACCACACATCTACACTATTCTGGCCCCACACCCGCACTTCACCATACAGCCGTTTGATAAAAGATCTTCGACAAAGTGTCCCTTTTCAGGGAGCCCATTGGGAATTGCACTGCCGACCCTACGAGGAGCAGCCCATATGATGAAGCATGACACCTGAAAGGGTGTGGGAGGGCACTATGATCCAACATATGGATTCCCAACTATAGACCCCCTGTGGGCTTAGCTGGACCCAGCCTTCTGTTGACTTTGTGAGTCTGTTTTCAGAGGAACGGCTTAACTCCATTTTTTTAATACAGCACCTGAAGATAGTCTAATAAAGCACCGTAGAACAATCTGGTTCTTTTTCTGGAATATTGAAACAAAACCACATAGAGCTCACAAGACATACCAATAACCCGTTGTTTGATCTTAATTCACTATGGGGCATATGTACAAGTACCTATCGCCATGGGAATGTCACTTTTTGCAACGTTCCTGTGGCGATAGGGGCTTTGCCTTATTTACAAGGCAGCGTTATGCCACTTAACGTGGCTTATCACTGCCTTGTAAATAGGACCCCCTTTCACACTATGCTTAGCGTCAAAGGGGAGGGCAATGGGTGCTGCGTTGGCCATTCCACCGCAACACCCATTGATTTTGGCATTGCCTTCTATTTACAAGGGAGTTGTAAATAGGAGGCAGCGCCAGAATTAAGACCAGGGAAAACCTGGTCTTAACCTGGCAAAGCGAGGAGAAATGTTTAATTTCTTCTCTTTTTTTGCTATTTTCATGTGTGCAGCACACATGAAACAGAAAAAGCCCAATGAATGGTTATGTACAGGAAGGTCCCACTTCGTGCACATAAATAATCCATTTTTAAAAATGCCATTTTGCAACTTCTGTGTTTGCTGCATTAGGCAGCACACATAGAAGTTACAAAATGGCATTTCAAGATTGTTTATGTGCAGGAAAGGGGACCTTCCTGTACATAAACAATCTTCAACCTGCACAAAGACACCCGTGCACTATGGTGCAAGGGTGCCTGCGTTGGCGCTAAGCTGCTAAACTTAGCGCTAGCGCAGGGGGAAATACAGGGCTGTACCATATTCTTGTAAATATGGTGCAGCCCTGCATTTCAGAAGTGGCGGAGCGTGTCGTTTAGCTAAGGTGGCTAACGACACGCTCCACCACTTCCCTTGGACATTTGTCCCTATATGTCTTTTTAAATATATGCTTGGTTTTGATCCCTTTACTAGGGTCGCAATTGACACTGTTTTCCTTTTTTTTTAAAACACAAAAAAGTACTAATCACTGCTTTTGTGCATTGTATTTAGAATAAACAAGTGTCATATGATATGCACTAACTAATGAATAAATGTATTACTCATTTCGACTAAATTGAGTACAAATTAACATATCTATTGGGCTACTTTATTCCCAGAACAAATAACTGTAATGTAATACTGCAATTGATTTACGGCAGAAAGATTCTGCCTTATTATTATTTTCAACCTTTTTTTCTATGACTAAACCAACACAAAGTAAGAACCTGTGATAAAAAAGATTACTATTGGAAATGAGTTCCATGTGAACAATTGTTGCTAGCTAATAGCCAATACCCAGTTTGCGTGAACCTATGGGCCGCTCTTGATCCTTTGAAATAGTGCAGTAGGCAATTCAGTATTCCCACCTGCAGCCTTGTTCGCACCTCCCTCTGTTCGAATCTCATTATACTGTGGTGGTCGCTCAGACATTAATACATCTAAAAAACTGTCACTACTATCATTATCACTGTTTTCATCTTTCCCTTCAGATTCTCTTGTTTTATCCTTCTTTCTCTTTTCAGTTCCTCTTTCCACTTCTCTGTTTTTCAATAATGGGTATAATTTCACTCCCTCTATCTTATCAATTCTCCACCTTTCTGCTCTGCATCCCAACTCACATTTGTATCAGTATGCACTGCCTTTTTTACTCGTCCCTGATATTTCTCTTTTCCTCTTGCATGAGCCGCACTCTCAGAAGCGTTAAGTGCTTTGAATTGTGTAGGTCTAGGTTGTGGTTTCATCTCATATAAAATTCTTCTACAATTTTCAATAATTCACGAATGAAATGTACCATAACGTGAAACTGCCACAGCACCTTTTTTCTCAGTAACCTTGAACCATTGTTGTAGCCAAATACATGTGTTTAACCCTAGATTTATTGCCATATAATGACCTGCAGTGTCTTCGGGCGGTGATTCTTTCTGTAAATAAATCTTGTACAACTTTGAAACATATTATTGTCAATTTAAATGTGTTTGTTTCAACACAAAAATCAATATTTTGCTTAAAATCTCCTTACAAATATTCAACCAATAACAGAGCGGCACCCAGTGATGTAGACAACCAATCACAATGTAAAATTTACACCAACCAACTTATCCCAGTTAGGCACATTGTGAAGACACTCTCACTCCTCGCAGCAGCTCACCCTCCTTTACAATGTTCATGCACGCACTCTTTTCAGCAACACGCTTGCAACTAACTACAATGCAATAATAAAAGTTGTTAGCTTTACTAAATGATCAACAGAAATCAATCAAACAAACACACATTCAAACAAAACCTCATCCTGTGGGTAATCACTCTGATCAGTACAGCTTTCCTTTGCACAAAAGGTCTGCCACACTACCCGTACCTTTTTTTTCACACAAAAGATAAACGTCCATATCCTGAGGGAGTTGTTGATGATGTCTCATGACAAACCCCACAAAACCTCAGCAGACAATTACAGTACAATGTCTTCTACACTTTTTAATATCATCCTGGGATCTTAGGCCATGCTGACCCCAATAACAACTTTTCCACAATAAGCACTACACTCACACAATCATCTAAAACATTACAACATCATATCATGCAATCTGTGAGAGACACCACACAACTACCACAAACTCTGCAAGCTAAGCATAAGCAGTTTACAGACAACCCTATTGATACTCCTTCCTCCACTGTTTGCTCTTGAACCAGTGGAACATCACCAACACTGATTCTCCAAGTCGAAACATGAGCACTAGGGACTGCAATTGAATCTAGACTAGTCTAAAGTGATAGTTTTCTAACCCCTCTACTTCAGTTATTGACCATCCTTGATATGCCATCACCTGAGAACGCTCTGGAACGCTTCTTCTAATTAAACTTTGGTCAACGACAAATGAAACCTCAAAGTACAGTGTGATTATTAGGACCATACAATAAAGGTCTGAATTAATAACTTGCAGTCAAAAAAGGATTATTACAAACTCAAAGCCAGACTGATATATATTAATCTAAAACAAAGCAGTATAAAAGTATAGAATAACCAAAGGGTGACCAAAGCGTCTTACAATATTTTTCCTCAACAGCAAAGAACAAATAAGGATCTCAGTAGCTGTGATACAGAAAATAAGGAAAAGAATTTGATGACTCATTGAATGGTTTCAATCCTTCTCCCCATATTTGGAAAAGAATTTCTCCATCTAATAAATACTACACTGACCTAAGGCCAGGGGAAACTTTATTGAAGCACGGTAGCAAGCAAGGTTTCAGCATCAGAACCTCTGTAGAAGTTCTGTTAGTAAAGAATCATGTATAGCATGAAGCCACACAATCAAAGATGTCAAGAGAGGTCTGTACCTCTCCAAGTCTAAAGATAATCTGACTCAAGGTGAGTTCACTAATTTAAATGCACAAAGAACTTTGAGAAAACATGACCATATACACATCATAATATATATTCTGGTTCCCAGAAAAGAACTTGGAGTCTTGAACTCTACCCCCATATTCCAGTCTCTGATTCCAAAACGTTCTTGGTTCCTTCCTTCATCTGATAGTACAAGCTGGTAACACTCCCTTTGCTCTCACTAAAATCGTCTGCCCTTGACAGCTCTTTCACACCTCACTATCTCTGAAATGCACATTGTACTTTTCTCTAACTAATAAATGCCTTCAGTCTGCACCTGCAGAGAAAAAAAAATGCAGAAAAACAACTTTCTTGTAAATGTTAAATGTCTCAATTGCAAGCTTAGGGCCCACAATCATGCTAACTTAACATTTCTCCCTAAATGCGTATTAGTTCTAAAACCTACATATGATCCATAAAATGAAATCTCTAATAACGAATCAAGCTATATTGTGCTGTAATCCTATATGTGGCACAATATACCAGTACATTTCATTAATCAAAACCACAACTGGTCAAAATTTATAAGGACACAATAAACACACATATAGTTCATTCTTACTTATCCCTGGTGAATGAACTGTATTAAATTCCTCCTTACAATCTAAACCTATAGAAGACTAATATCGGCAGTCCAGATGTTTCTGGAAAGAAAAACATTAATATGCACACACACACATACATGTCAAAACACAAAATAGATGCACTTCTAGACCTTTGGTGCACCATTTCTCTTTAATATTATTGCATCACAAGAGTTCATAAGGCCAAATGTAATTATGTATGTATGTGGCCTAGCCAAAGGTAGAAGGATTGAGCCAAAATTATGTTACCCCAGTGGCTTTCCAGGCAATTACTATTGGGGTTAACAACTCCAAGAATTTATTTGGTTCAATTATATCAAGTTTGAGCAATTTGTCTAATTCTTCTCTGAGTGGTGTATGTAGGAGGTGGGGAATGTGTCTGACCTTGGGTACAATGGGTGTAACCTTTGACTCGAGTTTAATATGGTGCTGATAGTCTTTCAATAATCCTAACTTTTCAGAGAACACCTCAGGACACTCTTCTCATACTTCTTCCCCACACATAGAAGGATTTACTAGGAGGACCGGATCAGCACTGTTGGGATCTAATTTTATGTCCAAGTCCTTCTAACGATTCCATTCTCGGAAATTCAACCCCTTTTAAATGATACATATACATATGCTACAGGGCTTCTGTCTTTGAATCAGATACTCATTTTCACCCTTCCTTCCAACGGTATTACATCACGTTATACCATCCAGGTCTAATGTCTGGTGGTTCTAATAAATTGTCACAATTGGGAGACATTTCATCAAACACTTTCTTACCTAATAAAGTGTATGGCGAACAGGAATCTGCAAACACTGTTACTGGCTCATTATCCAATAACATTTCAAAAATTGGAAACTTCACGTTTGTTCTCCTCAGTGACCTGAAAAATAAATGTACTTTCTTCTTGAATTTTGGGTTCTACCATATGCACTTTTTTTGGGGATTCCTACATGCAAAATGCCCTTTGTTCCCCTTATTTCCTAAAGATAGAGCTTCTGGCTTGGCAATGTACATAATTCGCAAGATGACTTATGGTCCTGGAACGAAAACAATTGTTTTTTTCAGTCACTGCTATTTGTTTAAAGAGTCATTATTTTTGTATGAAGGTTACTTGTAAGATTTATCAGTTTTATATGAAGATAGACCTCCTGTTTTCTTAACCCTTTCCGTGCGTTGAGTGACTGGGAGCCGTCCGACGTCACGGTGGGCGTGGGCATAGGACAGCTTCCGGCTGTCCTGGCACCCACCCATGGGGGAAGCGCTGGCGCTACTCCGTGGGCCACCCTTTATGTTGCCCCCACCAGGGAAGGTAGGGAAAGCCCTTCCCCTAACTCCCCCCGCCCTCCCCTCCATGTCATCTAATGACGTCAATGTGTGCGAGATGCGCTGAGGTCATTAGAGGATACCGAACGCGCTGGAAGTCATTTGCTTCCAGCGCGTCCTTTAAACAGGAGGTAAGTTTCTTCTTGCGGGAGGGGGGCATTTTAACAAAAGAGGCATCGGGGGAAAGGAAAGGGTTTTCTTTTCCCCCCAATGCCTCTTTTAAGCATTCCTGCTGCACGATCGTGCGATCGTGCAGCAGGAATGCCCACTAGACACCAGGGAATTCTTTTTTTTGAATTGCGCATGCAATTAACTGCTTGTAGGGAGCGGGCCCTTAGGCAAGGTCACTCCTCTTTTGGGGCAATGTTTTTGGCTGTGTCTGCCCCCTTGGGGGGCAGATCTTGCCATTTTTTTTAACTGGCGCACTAGACCACCTTGGATTTATTTTGGGGAGTGGCCCCTTGGGCAAGGGTCACTGCCCTTTGGGGTCAATGCTTTTGGCTGTCTGCCCCCCAGGGGGCAGATCTCGCCATTTTCTTTTTTAAATCAGGCCCACTAGACCACCAGGGATTTATTTGTGGGGAGTGGCCCCTTGGGCAAGGGTTGCTCTCCTTTATGGGGTGATTCTTGTGGCCATTTCTCTCCCCTTTGGGTGGCAGATCAGTCATATGCTTGTTGGCCCATCTGTCTCCAAGTGGGGCAGAAGACACAAGGGTTTTTTAAATGTTGGTGTTGGGGAGTGGCCTCTTGGGCAAGGGTTTCTCCGCTTTTACGGGAAGAATATTTTGGCTGTTTCTGCCCCTCTTGGAGGCAGATCAACCTTATACTCTTAGCCCCACCTACCCCTTAGCTTGGCTGGTGGATTGTGTGTGGACTGGTGCATTATTTGCATAAGTGATTGTAATGTTTTATTTCTCCTTTTTATTGTAGGGCAAAAATGTTGATTCTTGTTTGCGGTTTCAGCAGTGGTTGTTCTGCAGTTTTGTGTAGTTGCATTTATTTGGTAAAAATTTTTTTTTTGTTATGTTTAATCCAAATGAGTATTATTTTCATGCATCAATGATTTTTTTGTAATTGGTGTCATAATGGCAGCATATTTAGTTAGTGTTTTAAGCATGACATTCTTTGTGATGTGTTTTGCATTGTGTCATTTTCTTTTTTTTTCTTTTTTAGTGGGATATTGTTGATTCTTACTGTGTCTGTGCAGAGTAGGTGGTGGTAAGTCTTGCTGCTTCAGGCAAGTGAGTGGTATAGTTCTGGAGTATATAGGTCTTTGCGAAAAAAGACACATTTTGTTTATTACTTATTCTACAAAGTATTTGTTGTTGACTCGTTTGACAAGTTACCTTTATTAGTAAGGATTATGGCTAGCAGGTGGTTGGTATACTTTTTGAATCTTCCTCTGAGCAGGATTATGATACTGACAGTGTGTCTGAGGGAGAGGAGGGAGTGCAATATTCTGGCAGTCAGTTTTCTGTCCACCAGGAATCATCTGATGATGAAGCTACTCTCAGTGCGGCTGAAGCTACTTTCAGTGCGGATGAAGTGCCTGTTTCAGAGAAGGACACTGATGTGTCGATGGTGCAGCAAGAGACATCGGGATTGCAGCCTGGGGCTGTAAGGCTTCCTACTGGAAGTGCTGGACTCTGGGTTGATCCAAACATGGTGCAGCCGGTTTTGCCTGCCTTCAGTGGTGATGCAAGGTGTAGGGTGGATTGTGACATTTTTTTGCCTATACAGTTTTTCAGTTGTTTATGGATGATGTATTTTTGGCTGAGATTGTTGAGCAGACTAATTTGTATGCTGAACAGTTTTTGAGGGACAACAGTGCCAGACTTAGGCCCCGCTCTAGAGCTACTCGGTGAACTCCCTAAAATCTGGATGAGATCGAGACATTTTTGGGTTTGACTTTTTTGATGGGCTTGATAAGGAAGCCGTCCCTGGCTTCATATTGGTCTATCAGACCCTTGATGGCAACGGCCATATTTCCAGCAATTATGAGTCGTGATCGGTATTTACTTTTGCTTCGGATGCTGCATTTTGTTGATAATGCTTTAGCATTGCCACAAGATCACCCTGACTGTGATCGTCTTTTTAAGATTCGGCATGTTCTTGATCACTTTGTAGACCGATTTTCAGAGATCTATAATCAAGGGAAAGAAATAGCTGTTGATGAGTCTGTGGTCCTGGTCAAGGGCCATTTGGTCTTTAGGCAGTACATTCCTAGCAAGAGGGAACGTTATGGAATTTAGATGTATATGTTGTCTGAGAGTAGGCAAGGATATGTCTATAATTTCCAGGCGTACACTGGTAGGGATTCCACTATTGACCCCCCTGGTTGTCCGTCCACTTTTGGAGTTTCAGAGAAAATTGTGTGGGAACTGTTTACCAGAGGTCACCATTCGTACCTTGATAACTTCTACATTGCTGTGCAATTGTTTAAGAAATTGTTTAAAGTTTTGCTTGTGGCACAATCTGCTCTAACCGTAAAGGTTACCCAAAAGAGCTTGTTTGCAAAAAGCTTCAGAGGGGACACTGCAGTGCCATGCATATTGAGGAACTGCTAGCTGTGAAATTTGTGGACAGGAGGGATGTTTACATGCTGACTATCATCCATGATGACAGTACTTCACCTGTGAGTGTTTGGGGTCAGGTTGCTGGAGTGCGCAAACCTGTGTGCATTGTAGACTACAATAAGCACATGGGTGGTGTTGATAGAGTAGATCAGAGGTTGGAACCTTACACTGCTGTTCATAAGGCTTACATTTGGTATAAGAAGCTGGCCAACCATCTCTTCAATTTATCAACTTTTAATGCTTTTGTTGTGTTCAAGGAGTGTTCTCAATCAATCAATCAATCATAGGCATTTGTATAGCGCACTGCTCACCCGGAGGGTCTCAAGGTGCTGGGGGGGGGGGGGAACGCTAGTGCTCGAACAGCCAGGTCTTGAGTTGCTTCCTGAAGGCGAGATGGTCTTGCGTTGTCCGGAGGTGGATGGGGAGGGAGTTCCATGTCTTGGCTGCCAGGTAGGAGAAGGATCTTCCTCCGGCGGTGGCTCTGCGGATGCGGGGGACGGTGGCGAGAGCGAGGCTGGCGGAGCGGAGCTGGAGGGTGGGCTTGTGGAAGGTCAGGCGGCTGTTGAGGAACTTGGGGCCCAGGTCGTGGAGGGCCTTGTGTGCGTGGGTGAGGAGTCGGAACGTGATTCTTTTTTTGACGGGGAGCCAGTGCAGGTCTCTCAGGTGTCCGGAGATGTGGCTGTGTCGGGGGATGTCCAGGATGAGTCGTGCTGAGGCGTTCTGGATCCGTTGGAGTTTCTTCTGGAGTTTGGCGGCGGTGCCGGCGTAGAGGGCGTTCCCGTAGTCCAGCCGACTGGTGACGAGGGCCTGGGTGATCGTCTTCCTGGTCTCGGTGGGGATCCACCGGAAGATCTTTCGAAGCATGCGCAGGGTGTTGAAGCATGAAGACGAGACGGCGTTGACTTGTCTGGTCATCGAGAGGGAGGAGTCCAGGATGAAGCCTAGGCTGCGTGCGTGGTCCTGCATCAAAGTTGACTTTTGTTCAGTTTCAGGAGTCTGTGATAGGCATCCTTGTTGTAGTGGAACAGGCAAGTGTTCCTAGAATTGGAGTTGTGGGGGATTTAGCTAGATTTAAAGATCGTCACTTTCATCATTTGAATCCTTCCATACCCCAAAAAAACAATCCCTGTAAGAGAAGTAGGGGCATATTATCAACAACGGCGATAAAATTATTACCGCTTTAGCGGCAGGAAACTGCGCGGGCTGGTATGCGCGGTATGCGCGGGCTGGCGGTGTGGGTGGGCTGGTGCTTGGCTGGTGGTGTGCATGGGCTGGCATTTGGCTGGTATTGTGTGAGTAGTGACTTGCTGCTGGTCATTACACACTCTGCAAGTCAAACGCCAATTCACACACTATGTCAACCACCAGCCGGTGTGATTGCTGTGTCAGTCATGTGGGCGTATGAAAGTGATGGGCCCTTGAATGGCGCTGTCTGTTGATGTGAATGTTGTAATGTGCTGGGCCCGTGGCTGGGGGTGTGAATGGTCTTGTGTGTCACATATGAAAGGTGTGTGTGAAGGGCCTGTAAAGAATTTGGTGCCTTGCAGTGGCTTTACAGCTCACGAGCTGTGAGTCATTGGTTCAAGTTTTTAAGCTTTTATATATAAACAGTGCATTTCCTTTTTGTGAAATCTCTTGGTAATAGAATTTTACGCTCTGAACCTTCACTCACCCTTGTGCCAAATCCAACCAGTATGTGTGAGTACTTAAGGAATTGTTCATTTTGAAGTAATATTTGTCTTTTCTGTCCCTCTCTGCCAGGGTGTACATTGTCTCCACATTGTCTGTGGATGTTAGTGTTGTAATGTGCTGGGGCAGCAGCTGGTGGTGTGAAAGTGTGTGTCAAGTATGAAAGGTGTATGAATGGCCTGTAAGGAGGTTGGTGCCTTGTTGTGGCTTTACAGCTCATGAACTGTGAGTCATTGGTTCAGATTTTTAACTTTTATTTAATTAACAGTGCATTTCCTTTTTGTGACATCTCTTGTTAATAAAAAATACATTTTGAACCTTTCACACACCCTTGTGCCAAATCCAACCAGTTTTTGTGTGTACTTGAGAAACAGATGAATAGGCAGTCATATTTGTCTCATCTATCTTTCTGTGCTAAGGTGTAGTCTGTCTTTAGGGAAAATTGATCACTTAAGATATTTCTGAAAAGCAAAAAAATGGGGAGTGCTGGGTGGTGTGCCTCTCATGGATCCCAACAAGTTGTTGTACTCACAATGCCATGCAAACCTCAAAAAATGTGACTATAGTCACGCATTTTTCTTGCATTACTATGTCATAATATTCTGGTTTCAGAAAAACCACAAATTTCCTACCACCCAGCCTTCCCTCAGGTCTCCTGATAAAAATGGTACCTCACTTGCGTTGGTGGGTCAAGTACCCGTGACAGGCAAGGGCCCAAAACGTATTGAGGAGACATCACAAAATCACATTCACAAAGCAACCTGGTTTTGCAAAGGGGGTCACCTGGGTTTTTGGCCCCGGGCTCGGCCACCATCTTGGGAAACTACCCAACCCACACATTTCTGAAAACTAGACACCCAGGGGAGTCCAGCAAGGTATGGTTTGCGTGGACCCCTCAATGTTTTCCTACCCAGAACCCCCTGCAAAACTCAAATTTAGTTGAATAAATCTAATTTTTCTCAAATTTCTGTGTGGGAAAGTTCTGTAATCTGCATGGATCTACAAATTTCCTACCACCCACTGTTCCCCCAGGTCTCCCAATAAAAATGGTATCTCACTCACGTGGGTGGATCAAGTACCCGCGACAGGCAAGGGCCCAAAACATATTGAGGAGACATCAAAATTACCCATCACAAAACAACCCGGTTTTGCAAGGGGGATCACCTGGGTTTTTGGCCCCGGGTTCAGCGGCCATCTTGGGAAACTACCAAACCCACACATTTCTGAAAACTATACACCGGGGGGAGTCCAGCGAGGTATGGGTGGGGAAGCCTTTACAAGTGAAGAAGATGGGTAAGATTAAGAAAGGAAGGGCACACATGAGGCAATTTTGCATTCAAAATAACTACTCCCCGGATGAATGTGCAAGACATATATGAAACAACATTAACAATAAAGGGGAGTGTGGGGTAAAGAACTCAGGAGCTCCACACGGTAACACTGAAGCTCAGTAAGTTTCTCACCCACAATTGCTGTTACAGATACTGACTGCAAATACCCACATGTAGGATATGCATGCAAAGGCAGGGTCTGTGGAGTTTATACCTATGGTGATGTTATAAATCTAACTCAAAGACAATACTCTCAGCGATCAAGAAATACCACCTAGGTGCTGTGCCCACGGATCCTGACGATCCAAGAGGAACACGCAAGGCAGTTACAGCAAGGGGGTAGAACTAAACACAAGCACAATAGACAAGGAGCTAACAAGGAGGAGTGCTTAACAGGAAAGGAAGGATATCAAAGGACACACTTGGAGAAAGCAGGTAACAAACATACAAGGCAACAGAAGCAAGACAGCAGAATAGAAAGACAGCAAACTAGGAACTGGAACCAAGGAAATGGGAAGAAAGGCAGGGACTGGAAAAGGATATACAGAAGGGAAGGCTACAAGGGTATACTAGCTAATTGCAGGTTAAGTAATCAAGAAAACAAAGTAGCATAGAAGGCAGTGCTGGGGCAGGAAGTAGAATTGAGCTAAGGCTCAGGAGTCAAGGTAGCACTGCAGGCAGTGCTGTTTCAGGAACAGGGAATTACTAAAGCTTCAGGAGTCAATGTAGCACTGCAGGCAGTGGTAGTTCAAGGAAACAGGAAAATAGCTACAGCTCAGGAAACAAGGAGGCAAGAGAGCACTGCAAGCAGTGCAAATCAGAACAAGAAATAGCTGAAGCCCAGAAACAGGAACAAGGACTAACTACAGCTCATGAAACAAGGTAGCACTGCAGACAGTGCTAAATCAGGCACAAGGAATATCTATAGCTCAGGAACTCAGGAAACAAGGTGGCACTGCAGGCAGTGCTAATTCAGGTACAAGGAATAGATATAGCACTGGAACTCAGGAAACTAGGTAGTACTGCAGGCAGTCCTAAATCAGGTACAAGTAATAGCTATAGCTCAGGAATCAAGTAACAAGGATTAATTATAGCTCAGGAATCAAGGAATAGCAAAAGCTCAGGAACAAGGACTGGTCTCACCGGAAAACAGCTACAATGACCACCACTGGGCTGAAGTGAGCTGGGGCTGAAGAGAGCTGGGGCTTAAAAGAACTCACAGTACTCATGCGCACCAGGTGTGAGCAGGCTAGAAGCAGCCAGTCATAGGTGAGCTGAATTCCTCTTCCCATCCTTGGCCAGCTGGGGTAGAGACAAAGCAGTGAGCAGGGAATTATAGGTAATGGAGTTTCCAGCATGAGCAGACTGGCTTCCACAAAACCCGGCATGGATTGGAAATGGATGTCAAGTCCTAAATGATGTCCAAATGCCTGGAAGTCAGGATATGCATACAGGGGAGTGTCTGGAAGCATATTAGAATACTGGAAAGGAATAGGTCTGACACATGCTTTCTTCCAAGACGTTGGAAAGACACCCCTATTGATAACATTTTTCAAGAGGGGGGCGAGTATAGTACTGACTTTGTTCGAGACCCCATGGATGATGTTTGGAGTGCAGGGGTCAGTTGGAGAGACTGACTTGATCACCTGTAATAGTTCATTTACCCCGTTGATAGACAGTGGGGAGAAACAGTTAAGGTGACATGTGATAGGTGGAGGAATTTCCGAAGCAGAGGGCTGAGGTAAAAAACAGCCAGCATTCAGCCTTTCTAGCTCCTAGCATATTATTTGGACCTTGGACCGGAAAAAGGTGGCTATTTTATCAAGAAGCCCTTGATCAGGGGAGAACCCATTGCCCTGTTGTAGTTTGGCTAGTGCATTGACAGACTTGAAGAGCTCTCTGGCTGAGTTTTTGGACCCCTCAATTTTGCTAGTGTATAATTTCTTTTTTTTATCTAATAATGGCTCTTTTATAGTCTGTCAGTGCTAGATTGTAGTTCTTTTTGGCCACCACACCATAGTCCTTCCTCCATTCCCGTTCTAAACGTCGACATGTGGATTTGAGTGTTTTCAGCTCAAGACTATACCATGGGGCAGTAGGCTTCTTCCTACGTGGTTTCATTAAGCTTTCTGGGGCCAATTTATTAATAGCTGACCTGATCCAGTCATCATAGCTCTCGGCTGCCATGTTAGGATCAGCAGTTAAGATGGGCATATTGTTATCCAGTAGTGCTGTTAGCACCTCAGAACTAATGTTGTGCCAAGACTGCCCCTTCATTGGGGGCGGGAGAAGAGGCGAGGAATTATTGTTAGAATCAACATTCAAGTTGAAGAAGATGGCCCTATGGTTGTACCAAGTAAACGGCAGGATTCTATTGATGCTGATGGAGGGGTTATTAGTGAAAATCCCATCTAGCGTGTGAAGAGTCTTATACGTAGGTCCTGATACAATTTGCGTAAGGCCAAAGGCTTCAAGAGTGTCTAACAGTACAGCAGTATAGGCATCATCCCATAGTTCTAGATGGTAGTTGAAGTCCCCTAGAACCGTGAATGTTGGGGAGTCTAAACATGATTCCAGCAGGGACTGCAGAGCTGCCGCAAACAGGGATTTAGAACCTGGCTGTCTATAGAGGAGCAGCCCAGAAAAGGCTAACACATTCTTGACTTTGATGTTAAACGTCATGGCTTCGGTACCTGGCAGCGAAACAGGTGAAAACACTATGTTGAAATCCGATCTGTAAATAATGGCGATCCCACCGCCCAGTGGTCCTGGTCTGGGTAGGCTGACTAGCGAATAAGCCCAAGGAAGGGCTATCACCCAGTCCGGTTCTGAAGAGGCGGTGGCCCATGTTTCCATGAGAAACACTACACCGGGATTTGCGGATTGGAGCAAGTATTCCAATTCGTATTTATGTTTGATTTCCAACCTTGGATTAAGTAGTATGGCAGTAAGTCCGTCACCCTCAAGTTGTGGGACACTGTTGAAGGCAGAAGAGGCCTTGGCGAAAGACATGCCCGGGAGGTTACTGTTCTTAACACTCTGAGCAACATCCGTTTTCAGACTTAATTCTTCTAAGAAGCTAAGAGGTGGATAGGAGGTCAGGATGTTTCTATCTAAGAGGACGTGCTCACAGTTGGGACACAGTAAAGCGTTGTTGTTAATTTGGAAAAACGTAAACATGACCGAACCACAATCACCATTGTTTAGGGACAGTAACTGTTCTCTTGTGTATGCTAGGTTAGTAAAAAGGCCAGGGGTCCTGGTGCAGGGCGCAGTCTGGGCACTGACTTGCACAGACGCACTTGCCTTTGGTGCACCTTCGGCCATGCCGGCGGCGCATCCACTGCGAGCGACCATGGCTAAATGTGTTTCCCCCCGGAAGTGGTGAATGAGCTAGAGCGCCCACCCCCTCCCACTAAGATGGCGGCCGTGGAATAGCACTACACTCTCTCCGCACAAACGGGAGCCCCCGCGACAGACCAAAGAGTGAGGGACCTGAAGCACATGTAGGCAGTTGATAGTAAATGTAGCGTGAGCCTTAAGAAGATTTTTTTTAAATCAGGGTTAAAATCAGGGTTAAAATACGGCATGCAAAACATTCAGCAAAGCAAGCGGTGCCTTACTCAGCTTACGACCGCTGCGCGTCCGGCTCTGCTTGGGCTAAATGTGTTTCCCCCCGGAAGTGGTGAATGAGCTAGAGTGCCAACCCCCTCCCACTAAGATGGCGGCTGTCGAATAGCAGTACACACTCTCTGCACAAACGGGAGCCCCCGACTTGGACCAGTGAGTGAGGGAACTGAGGCACAGCTAAGCAGTTGGTAGTAAAAGTAGTGTGAGCCTTAAGAGGATTTTTTTTTAATCAGGGTTAAAATCTGGGTTAAAATATAGCACGCAAAACATTCAGCAAAGCAAGCTACACCTATTCAGCTTGCTTCTTAGCCTTTATTTCCCTTGAGTTTTCCCAACAGTTTTTTTTTCAAGGTGGTTTTTGTGAGTTGCAATCTTTGAAGCAAAAAGCATAATATTATTTTTCCCAATTATTGGCAGCTGCTAAATAGTTCCACTCTGGAGCTGTGTATCTTTGACTTGGTATTCCCCCCCTTTTTGTTTTGCGCACTGCAGGTTTCTCTCCATCTGTATTACTTTGCTCAGATTGGGTCGAGATTTCAATCATAGTTGGAGGTATTCTACCTGCGTTAGTATGTGCCCCAACCTTTCATATTTTTTTGGGTCAGCTGTCTCGCACTCGTTTTTCTTGTACACTGTTCACATTATCTGAGTCAATACTTCACTTAGTCAGATCCCCCTCAGTTTGGCCCTCGTTACCAGCTGAGACCAACTCTCCATGACTCTTGTCTGAACCAGTGTTTTGAGACCCAGTAGCTGGCGCCCCCTGTACTATGTGATCGACCTGAATGGGACGTCTCTCTGTTACCACTGGTTCGTCCACTACAGATCCTGAATTTTCAAGTAGAAATGGGACTTGACGAGTTTATGCGGCATGTACCCAATTAGGACACCACCACATTTAACAGCAGATGTGGTTACAAGTATCACTTGATATGGCCGATGCAAATGAGGTTCCACACAGGATTTTCGCACATGTTTCTTCACCAATACCCAGTCTCCTGGGAATAGGTCATGAGGTCATAGGCTCTTGTTGTACTGTAGTTGCAGCTTCTCCAACCTGATGAGACACTGAATGCACCACATCAGCCAATCCTCTACAGTAATCGAGTACCAAGTCTTTAGTAATATTTACAAGCTGATTTGCTGGGACTGCAGGATGTCTCATAGCCCTCCCCATAATTATTTCATGCGGGTACAGTCCAATTCTTCTGTCTGGGATGCTTCCTAAACTCATCAACACCAAGGGTAAAGCATCAGGCAATTTCAATGTTGTGGACGCATATACTTTTGCCAATCAGGACTTTAAGGTTCCATTCACCTGATCAACCACTCCAGATGCCTCAGGTTGATAGGCACAATGCAGCTTCTGTTCAATATTCAATGCAGCACAAAACATTCGTGGTGCTTCTTTATTAAAGTGAGTACCTCTATCTGATTCCAAAGAGATTTGAAATCCAAATCTTGGGATCAATTCTCTGAGAAGCAGTTTAGCTACAGTTAGAATGTCATTGTATCTCGAAGGGTAGGCTTCCACCCAGCGAGAAAACAAACACACAAACACAAGAACATATCTCAGTCCATTGCAAGGGGGCATCTCAACAAAGTCAATCTGCCTGCAAGTAAAGGGACCCCCTAATTTCCCTAAATGACTTGTACTGACCACCGTTTTCCTTCCTGCATTTTGTTGCTGACATACCACACATCTCTGATACAGACTATCTGAAATGGCTCTGAATCAGTCGCAAGAGACACAACATAACATCTCTTCCCACATGCGCAGGAGCATGGCTGTTCCGTGCCATAGGTGACAACAGGCTACCCAATAAAACTGGTCTACCATCTGTATACACCCACACTTCATCCTCCTGTCGATGATTGCTTCCTGCTTTAATCCACACTTCTCTTTCAATTTGTGATACTGCATCCTGTAATTCTTTAATCTCTTCCCAGGTTTCTACGACTGAAAACATTAGTCTGCATTCTGTGACATTAGACTGTTCTTTCAACGGCTCCCCATTAAATACGTAAGAATTTAAAGCGCAAGAGCGCACAGTCTCATCCGCATAGCGATTGTCGATCATCACATAATCGTTGCCAGATTAGTGGGCGGAACACTTCACCGCAGCAATCTGTGCTGGCAGTTGCTGTGCCATCAGTAGGTTTCTCACACTTTCTCCGTTTCGTATGGGTGAACCCGAAGAGGTCATGTACCCACACTGAGACTACAACTGCCCAAAATCATGGACAACTCCTAATCAATTTTGACTGTCTGTAAATATGGTAACTCTCATTTGATCAGTAAAGCCCTGGTAAGTGCAATCAACTTGAATACTTGTGCTGAGTACTTGTGCTTTTCAACCATGATGCTTCAACTACACCCACTACAGTGCAGATGGCATATGCATCTCCCAAGGTACCTCCAGAACCTCTCAAACAAGATCCATCCACAAACAGTACACAATCCGATTCAGGCAATGGAACATCTTGAATGTCAGGACACAGTTTGGTACACAGTTCAGTCACATCCAAACAATCATGATCTGCTTCACCAATCACAACTTCCAGACCAGGTAGGGGCATCAAGGTAGCTGTATTCATACTCATGCATCTCGTCACAGTCACATTTTCTGCTCCCAAAATCACTTGCTCGCATTTTATTAATCAGCTACTTCTGAGATGTTACGTTCTGGTACGAGTAAGCAAAATCTCAACAGAATGTGGTACATAAATTTTCAAAGGGTGACCCAGCACAATGTTTTCACACTGCCCCAAACACACATGTTGCAGCAAATCTTTCAAACATCCAGGCAACACAGCAGGTACAGGATCTAAAGTATCTGAAAAGTACGCAACAGGTCTGCGAGCAGTTCCATGCATTCGCATTAGAACTGATAGTGCATAACCTTTGCGTTTACTGCAGACCAAGGAAAAACTCTTGTTAAAGACGGGTATTCCCAATTCTGGAGCTCAACATAGACTGTCCCGCAGCTCATTAAAAGAGCAAATGTATTCCTCATCCAATGGAACATGGTCAAACACATCTTTGTGTGTAAGTATTTGAAGTGGCTTGGCTATCAGGGAAAGGTTTGGTTTCCACTGCCTGCAATAACCAACCATTCCCAAAAACATGCAAACCTCCTTTTGTGTACTTGGTGGATTCATCTGCAAGATAGCAGTGATCCAATCTTGTGACACTTTACTGACTCCTTTTTCTATGTCGTGTCCCAAGTAAAGAACTTCTGTTTTGCAAAATTGGATTTTTGCTGGAGACACCTTATGCCCACTTATTGCCAGATGATTTAATGAAGCAATAGTGTCATAAACACAAGCCCCTTTAGTACCAGATGCAACTAACACATCATATATGTATTGCACCAACACAGAATGATTTGGCATCTCCAATGATTCCAGATTTCTTTTCAATATTTGGTTGAAAATCGAAGGACTCTCTATATACCTTTGTAGAACTCGGCACTATGCCAAGACACAGTTGCCAAACCGGAACGCAAACAAATATTGCCTATCCGGATGCAGGAGGATCAAGAAAAAGGCTTGGCAGAAATCAATCACTGTAAACCTTTAAGCCTCAATCACAGCGGGATTTGGTACAATTGGACAACATAGTATCAGAATTTTGGATTTTTCCTCAAATTCTGCACAATTCTATACTTCCCGTTTGGCATCCGAATACCCATGATAGGTAAATTACATGGGCTTCCCAAAATCTGTCTCAGAATTCCTTGTTCAATCAAAGTCTCAATCAAAGGTGATATGCCTGCAATGGTTTCTAGGCTCAAAATATAAGCTGGAGTTCTGAGAAATTCTGCATTTGGTTTCAATGTGATTCAAATCGAAGCTACTCCTCTCATCAGAACAATATCCTTTCCTGTAAAATCTCACACCTCCAGTAAAACTGTATCTCGTAACTCAAGTGGCAAATTATTTTCAGTAAGTAAGGGATATAATCCCTCTACTTCCGTTTTCTGTCTAGCCATTTTAAATACCACATCTTCATCATTAGTATGGAATTCTATTCCCTTTGGTGTACAATAGATGAAATAATTCAACTTGCACAATAAATCTCGCCCTAAAAAATTCACTGGACTAGAGTCACATACCACCTCTTTGTGAAAATCTTCAAAGGACCCAATCTGTACCTGTGCAGGTTCCGTCACTGGAGTCGATATCAATTGAGTTGACACTCCTACAACTTGGCTTCTTTCTCCTGAGATTGGAAGGTTGTGAATGTCCACAGTTCTCACAGTGGAACAGGTAGCACCAGTATCTACAAGGAATGAAATAGGTGTTCCATTTACCTTGCCATCCACATAGGGACCATTCCGCTCTACCTCTAAGGATCTGCCAGGTACGCATTCCTCCTCACCTCTCAGGCACCGTCATTGGGACATTTGTGAATCACTGTCATCAATCTGCATCAAGTACTTTGATGCCACTTGCACATTTGAATTTACTTTATCATTTGTATGAAAACCCTCATTTGCACTGTATAGCTGCACCTGTCCAATCAACTGAGGCATAGGAGCTTGTGGCATATTTTGGTTCAGACTTCTCGGCTTCGGCACTGGCTGATTCTGCATGTCATTATTTACCTGTTGCTGTACAATTCTACCTGTTACTGTCTGTTCTTCTGCCCGATTGACTGCATGTTTAAACTTACACTTGCGTTTCCAATGCCCACACCGCCCACAAATGTGACATGGATACGTCTTCTTTAATGTCTTTATTTGAGATCCCTTTCCTCATCCATGAGGCACAAAAGTCTGTGGCAGATTTCCTGCTGTACCTCGTATTCCAGTAGTCGTCTCACCATTTCTCTGCACCATACCTGAAAAATCTGAATCAAAACCTACATATCCTTTCTTGGCCGCTCTCATCTGTGCCAACATCAATTTCTATTTCAATTTATTTGTAATGTGAATCAATGTCATCTCCACAGTACTTTGCATAACAAAGAATCTCATCAATCAGTTTACTCTGCCAACAGATCAAATGTTGCTGTATTATGGCACTTATCTAAGGCCTCAGCCATACACAAACCAATACACAAAATATCCTACAGCCTTCTCTATTACATTCTCAATTCCACTATATTGTTTAAATGCCTGTAGAAGCCTTTCATATCATGCAAGGCCATGTTTCCTTTGATTCCTGCATAGGCCTGTCTATTTGTACCCAATCTGTTTTTTTCAATGAAATCTTCCCTTTCACATAAGCAATAACCTGATTATATTTTCTCATCAATTCTGCCAAAGGAGCATCAGTTTTTGAATCTCTCACTGGCTCTGTTTCTGGCTAAACGACTGCAATCCCACATTTAATCCACAAATCGGTAAGAACTACAATGTCAATCAAGGTGTCTAAATCTTTTAGCAAAACCTTTCAAACCTTCACAAATCTTTCTACTTGCTTGTACCACTCAACAGGCTTGTCTCTCAATTTGGGAAATCATTTGTAAAAGACAAACTATCCTGTCTATTCCCAGAAACATGAACATATCCTCCTCCTGGTACTACTCTCATGGGAAATGCTATTGTCTCTGTCTCTCCCTTCTCTCTCGCCATCATTGGGTGTAAAGGCAAAGCCATCACCTTATCTTCATTCTTTTTATCGCTTCAAGGTTTAAAACTCTTTAATCTGTAATCTTTTCCCTGACGGGCTTAGACTCTCTAAATCTTTGTCACTAAAATCGATTCGATATGTTTTTTTGTATAGCCTTGGATTTTTCTACATCCACTTAATTTTTATGCGCTACCTCAGCAAACCTTTAGTGAGTATTTCTAGCCTTTCGAGTTATATCCTTGCACATGAATAGTAATTCTTCATCACAATATTTCGCCAATCTTTCTGGACTAATGTTTCCCAATATCATTTCTTCTAATTCCACTTTTCATCTCCTTAGGTCTATATTACTATTGGTGTCACTTTCCACTGATTTCCCATCTCTGCCTTCATGAATTCTTGTACTAACTGTTGGAGCTATTTCCCTAATCCAATCATTAAGTTCCTCTGGTGTTGGCCCTATCGATGTACATGCCTCCCCTCTCTGAAGCTCCCCACTAGTTTCCCCTACTCGTTGTGCTACATGGGTGTTTCATTTTTGATTTCCTTTTATTTCCTGCGGACCTCTATTTGGTGCCTCAAATGTTTTCTTAGTGATATTAATGAATGATTCAGTTTCCCCTTCTATGGTGGAATTCACTCTTTCACTTATTCCCACATCATTCCCTCATGTTACAGTCTTTTCTCTAGGAGATTGTACATTCTGATTCGCCATCCTTTTATTCATCTCTTGTGAGGGATATTTTTCAACTGATGTCCCACTAGGTATCGTTATTGCATGTACTTGCGATGCCTCTTATCCTGTCTGATATAATGGAACAATTGGACCAATATTAACTGGAACGGATAGGGCATCTAGACCATTTGTCATAACAGAGTTATTAAATCCTTCCTCTTCCGGGGTCTGTCCTCTGGACAAAAAGATATATCTATGAGCGAATCTTAGGGTACAGGTGGTGCCTCTGGTATCATACCCACAAACTGGTTTGTTTCTGATTGCTCTGTTCTCCATTATAAGGTGGAGTTTTATTCAGCAATAACTCATTCAATAATTTGTCATCTATTTCATCCAGATTCTCTTTTTTTAATATAAGAACTTGAGTTTGTGGCTCCTCTCTGAGTTTCATTTTTTCTTTACATTTCTTTCCTTTGTATTTTCAGCCACCACTACAGGATACATTTGTATACACACGGCAACATCTTGTCTCCCCATCCTTTTCTGTGAATCGTATCTTGCTTCTGCAAATCAATTCAAAGTATTTTTTATATCTACCCTGATATTTCTCTTTCTCTTTCCAATGGGCTTCATATTCCCCTTCTTTGAGAGGGAGTCGGAATAGGCTCGTCCTTGCGTATTAAAGCCCTTAACTACTTAAAACATTTCATGCTTTCTTTGTTTCAATTCATTCTAATTTTATTTCTACAAGTTTCCTTCTGTATTATTGTTTCAGCTTCCAATCAATGCTGGATCTCAACAACCAATCCCAGTGCAGCTTCACACCAACTCACCAATCACAGCGCGGCACTTGCATCACGTCAATCTAACTCCTATAAGCAACTGACCCTTCCTTAACAATTTTGTTGTTCTTTTTCTGTCTTTTTCTTTAAATGATTTCATGCAAAAGAACACAAAACATAAAACAACTCTTGCCTGCTCCACTAAAACGAATCATAGATCCTCATACAACCAGAAATTTTCATTCACTTCTAGTAAAATCTGGACCAGAAGATTTCACCTTTTTTAGTAAGAATCGTTAGAATTCCCCCTGGTGCACTCTAGAAGAAACCCCAACAAATCTTTTATATTTCGTCACATGTTCAAAAAGTTCCCTTCACTGGTGGCACTGGCAAATGACTTCTTATGCACAGCACCCCTCGAAACATCAGACAAAGTTACTTAGTGTATGCCACACTAAGACCCACCCGTAGGTGCATATCCCGGGATCTTAGGCCACGATGGACCCGTACTCAACGTCAATACAACACAAATATAAACATTTCACAATAAGATATAACACTTCTATGATCACAACTCCACACAAGTCTCGTCAAGCACATTTTATCATCAACTGAAAGCTCGCTGAACCTCTAGACTACAAAGGGACCTTATATAACAACATCTCCTCATATCCTAGTTTTAATCAGTCAAACTAACCATCCAATACACTACCAGAAAACTAATGCAGCTCAAAACTTGCCAGATTGTTCTTACAATTTACAACAATATTTGGATCACTAGGCCCATTTTTCTAACTCCATTTGAACTCACAATGACCTTCATTGATAATCTTTTTTACCACAATTCAAGGCCCTCCGACGGATCTTTTTGCTGAACTGATACTTGAGTACTTGGCAGATTGTGAACATTTATCCTATGAGAACCTGGATTAGATAATTGTCACCATAAACATAATCGTCTAACCTTAAAAAAATAACCTTCCTTAGCCACTGTAATAACACCTTGAGACAATGAATATGACTTAAAGAATGAGACAGAATTGATAAAGATAAGTCATGAAAAACATTCATCTCATGCCTTAAATTGCATAGACAGGTCAGGAAAATGCATTTCAAGTTCAGATTTAATAACAAAATGGTTATTTCAAGTAGCCACACTGCACAGTACAGATCATTTTTAACAGCAAGATTAGCCTTTGGAGAACATGAGATAATCTAGAGATTCAGTTATTAATCGTACAAACCACAGCAAGGCAGTTTGCTTCAATTCCGTCCTCGAATAAATCAGATTAAGTCTGACCAGCAGCACCATGTGCCACAGCAGGAGTCAGCTAACCTCTCAGCCAAAAGGTTATTTTCTGCATAGCTTTATCAGCTGGCAAAGCACAGGATTTGAGGTCGCAGTTAGATAAAGTTCTGTTCATTAGAGTCTACTCACCGACTGTGGATAGAAAGGGGCATAGGAAAGACAATAGGGATTAAAAGTCTGTCCGACAGCATACCAGGGAGGAAAGAAGAATGACAGTCAGCCCGACTCCTCCTCTGATTGGGCAATTATACTAAAAAATGTTCCAGGTTTACACCCCTTAACGGATCAATTCCATCAGTCCATGGGGTTTCATTGGTCACTCAAAGTGGGGTGTTGTGGGGTGATCAGTAAATCATACAAATCCGGAGGAATTCAGCAATCCTTTTTGCAAATTTCATTACAATTTATTATGTTCCATTCGAATAGCATTTCGTCACTTCCACGGAAGTAGGTGGAACTTTACTCTGCTCATAGTCCATCCGTTCTCAGGTGTTTTCCCTGGGTTTGCAACAGTTTTGTTACAAATCTATCAAATATGCTTCTAGTGAGAAGTGAGTCCATTGTTAGCTAATATAGAAGTGACATTTTACAGAAAGTTCTCATAGGGTTTAGTTGATTGCCTCACATAATCTTACATTAGTGTAGGAAAGGAAAAGCATTTGCGGACACTTGGAAAATTAGCTGAATCACTGTTGTTTAATATTATTAGAAATCTCACATTCGTAAATGCATTTGACTTTCTCCATTATTTCAGTCATAGTTTTCTTCATGAGATACATGTCCATCCTTGGTACTACTAAAAATCTATTTCTAGTCATTATTTGCACGTTACCATTTCAAGCATAATCATTAATGTGACACTCTCCAATGCATGTATTATTTTCATAAACTTTACCAAATCCCAAACTCTTTTTTATAAAAGAAGCATTCTTTGCATTTCACAAATCTCACTATGCATTTATGCATTTGATGTTTCATTGCACTTTTAAATGTTATCACAAAAACTCTCTATGTTAACATTATTTTTCATATTCTCACAACTCAAAAATGCATCTACATTAAATTCTCATTTTTCTCTCCTGCATTTTTGTTTCATCATTTTGTAAAACTCTGCATACTTTTACAATGCAGTATATGATCTCAAGTTTTCGACTTAGCAGGTTATCATGTCTCATCAGCTAATATTTGTTATAATGATTTTTCCAGGTGAGAATTGATAAAGGTAAATGCCAGATAACGTCCACACTCTATCACTGCTATGTTTCCACCACAAAGCCAAAAGACTCAGTTGTTGCTGAGATCTAAGGTAAGCAACTGTACTATTGTCCTATGTATTGTGTGTTGACAATTTCTGTAGCTTCGTGTCTTACAGCATTGGTCTAACATGCAATGTATTTCTTAGATGTCAAGCAGTAGTGTTCATGTTCCTACTAATCATGGTAAATTATATACACCTGTATCGACAATTAAAAATATTTGTTGTTGTGGTGCTTGGGGGTGTTGGGCTTGTGGTGCCTCTGGGTGGGCATTCAATAGTGTGCATATGGTGTGTGTGTTGTGTGTGTGTGTGGCATGCAATAAGTAACAGAAAGGGACATAACACATTGCCTACTGATGTATTTCATACAAACATGACGTGTATTGACATACCAATAAGTTGTACTTACCAGTTTCCACTCCACCAGGAACTCACTTCATCAGCAAACTACCGCCAGGACACCACAGGCACAGCGGAAACATCTAAAACCCCCCAGCCTGATGGCTATGGAGTACTGTTAGCCAGCAGAGAAGACCGCCTCTGCAGTGGTCTTCTGTCTCTTGCCGCAACTTCTAAATATGGCGGGCGGACCGCCATCAGCTTGACAGCATACTTGAAACCACAGCCAAGGTGGGACGACGGTAGGCCTGACATGATCTAAATTAGGCCCTTAGCTAGACCCCTGGCACACAATGATATTGTACACGGACTATGAGGAGTAAATGAACACTACCAGTAGTGAAGCGTTGCCATCCCAAAATATTTCCTAACACTCCACCACAAGTCCATGAACGACAAAACTTCCTAGACCTCTGCCATAACTTGAACTGCATCTAGGCAATATCTGTCTTCTGAACATTCCCCAAGTGATGACCTGATGGTGTGAAAGTCTGTACATCTTAAACCTGAATCCTTTGAGTAGAGAAAAACTCCAGAATCTCAGCAAAGGAGAACTAATCGAGGGAAGTATTACAAGGCATCCAACAAATGTGCATTAAGCATCAGAATCAGAGAGACATCTATTTACTCATTAACTCTTTGTCTCTTCTCCAACTCTTCTACAGTTTGCTAGTCAGCCTATTTCATCGTGTTTATCCATTATCAAATACAGGCTTGGGAAGACCACTGCTGGACAACACTGGGCACGGTCATAAAGTATGAAGCTGATTGTGTTTCTTTGCCCAAACCTGCAAGCACTAACTGGCCATGTACACTTATAAATATATTTGTGTTATGTTCTGGCATGTTATATAGAGCCACATCAGCTGTTTGGCCTTTCAGACTTGCCCCATTTCCAATTGGACATCGTTGATTTCTATTGTATTTGATTATAATGGTAGGAAAGCAGTTAAAGCTATTTTTCTCCAGTTTTGCTTTTTATATTTTTTGCAAAGGTTTTCTTTTGATAGTAGTCAGTGTGCATCTTACTGTATTTGTTTCTTTAAATTGTACATTATTTTTAAATGTTTACCTTTGCTCCCCATCCTCTCTGTACGAACTTCAGCTTAGCCCATGCTATCCACAGCGAAGAAAAGGCAGATGACATCTTATAGATATCTTTGTTTTTTCGTTTGAAGCACCTTCAAATTCTTTGGCGACCCTTCCCCTTTGCACTTTTTTATCCCCCACAATTACACATTTTAATTTGGTGAATAAAAAAGTAACATCATTAAAATATGCATGTTTTCAGAAAATACAATTAGAATCAAACATCTACATTTGTACATAAACCAGCTGCATTTTTTATGCTTCCATCAGAAGTTGTGGATGTATGTGTTATTGAACTCAATGACATACCATCTTCTCATTTTTATTCTTATCTAGGTTACCCACTTAGTAATGAAATGTCTTTGAGTTCAACCCGAAGGTGATTTTATTCTGGATCTCTGCACTTAAACCTTTATTAGGTACTACCCCCATCTTAGACGCAGAGTCCATACTGGTTGAACTCTCTTACCAGGATGGGGTAGGGTTACTTTTGATAAAGCATGCTGCAAAAGAGTGGGTAAGACATTCTGCTACCAAGGTACAAACATTTTTTTTTTATTCAGTGTCGCGTGTGCCACAGTCCTCCTGGGACACCCCAAAAGGCCCTCTGTTGAGGTACAGCTTTATTCCCGCAGGAACCTGCATTCAAGCTTCACCTTCATGATACTACAGGACTGAGCCAGCTGCATTGGGTGATGCTTGTAAAATCCAGCAATTCCGTGGAGGTGAAGCTTGAGTGATGACTTCCTTGGGAGTATTGTATTATAAAAAAAATACATTGTTTTGTGCGGATTGGCATCCGCTGGGTGTTGGGTACCTGTGGGCTGTTGGGCGCATGGTCTGGCCTCTATGGGGTCAACCTTGATGCACTCACTTGAAGGCTGTATTAAGTAGGTACTTGATCACCTGCAGCAGGGGAATGGGTGCAGGGCCTGTCCAGAAGCTGTTCCCTGATGCAAACACTCTACAATACACAGCACTCCATGTTTGTCTTGCTACCCCCTGGACATACCCACTTCTCACCTACCTTTTGTTCTACATGTGCTTGCCCCTGCTTCCTCCCTCCTGCCCTTTGGGGCTCTATTTACTTCCACGGCCGCTGACACTTGCCCTTCTTGGTCAGCTTGCTGCCCCTGCCTCTACACCCCTCCTCCCTGTCCTCTGTTGTCCAACCTTGTGGTCCTGGCAGCTTCCTCCTGCCATATATGCTCCTTTGTAGTTCCCCTCTCGTTTGCCCTGCTTGGTTAGCTTGCTGCACCGTCCCCTCCCCTGCTCTCCATTGCAAGAGCAAGTGTCCCTGCTCTCTTCCTTCTGCCCTGCATGGTCCGTTGTGCTTGCCATTGCCCCTCCCACTTGCCCTCTGTGATTAGCATTCTGTCTCTGCCCCTCCTCTCTGTCGTCCATTGGGCGAGTACGTGCCCCTGTTCGCTCCCTCCCTCCTGTTCATTGCAGCCCATTCTGCTGCCACTGCCCCTCCTCCTTAGCCTCCATGGTTAGTTTGCTTCCCCTGCCCCTCACCTCCTTGCCTGAGTCCATACCCATTCCCAATCCCTTGCTGCTCTATGTGGTGCATTGTGCTGTCACTATCTCTCCCTCTTACACTCTGTGGTTAGCTTATTCCTCTGGCCCATCTTCTCTGCCATCCATTGCTCTAGTGTTTGCCCCTACTCCCTCACTCCTGCCTGCATGGTACATAGTGTTGCCACAGTCCTTAATGCTTACCCTTCATGGTTAGCTTGCTGCCCCAGCCTCTGCCCTGCCCACCGTTGCCTCAGTCTGTGATGCAGTCCCACCCCTCCTTCCTGGCATGGTGCACTGTGCTGCCACTGCCTATCCCACTTCCTCCCCATAGTTAGTTTACTGCACCTGTTCATGATCCTTCTCCTTTCCTCCCTGCCATCTACTGTCCAACTATGTACCCCTGCCCTCTCCCATATTTCATTGTTCTGATTTTGCTCCTCCTGTTTTTCCCCTATGGTTATCTTGCTGCACCCACCCTCCTTTGCCCGAGTCCAAGTCCCTGCCTCCTCCCTCCTGCTCTATGTGGTCCAATCTGCTGTCCCTCCCACTTGTCCTTTGTTATTACTTGGTGCCCCTGCCCCCTCCACGCTGACCTCTGTTGTTCAAGCCCTTGCTCTTGCCCTCCTCGGCCTGCTCTGTATGCTTCATTGTACTGCCACTGCCCCTACCGCATGGCCACGTGGTTTAGATTGGTGTCCCTTCTCACTGTGCTCTGTTATCTGAGTCCATGCCACTACTCCTTCCCTCCTGCATGGTCATTGTGCTACTACAGCCCTTCCTGCTTGCCTTCCATGGGTAGGTTGCTGCTCCTGAATCCCTTCTCCCTGCCCTCCATTGTTCGAGTACATGTCTCTACCCTCTCCCTCCTGCTGTGTGTGGCCCATAGTGCGGCCACTACCCCTCATGCTTTTCCTCTGTGGCTAGCTTGCTGCCACAGCCTCTGTCCCTTTCCCCCATCCTACATTGTCTGAGTATGTGCCCTGCTCCCTCCCTCCTGCCCTGCCTGGTCTGTTTTCCTGCCAGTGCCTCGGATCTTCGCCCTCTCTGGTCAGCTTGCTGCCACTGCCTCTACCTCCTCTGCTCTGCCTTCAAGAGGGGATGTAAATATGTTCCGAAACCCCAGAAAAATTGCCAAAATCAGTGTTTACATGCTACCACTGAAATCCTGCAGTACTCAAAACCTCTATAAGTAAAGATTCACTTAATGTATAATTGTGAGAAAGGGTGTCTCTAACAAGAGCTGTTGTGGTAATAGCATGATGTGCGTACTTAGAGGTAGAACTTGACACAATCCTTTATGTTGTTTATGAACATCTAGTTCACTTCTGTGAAGTTATCGCCATTCCTTCTGAAGATAACAGGCATGTAAAAGTGGATGTTATTATGAAATCTGGAGCCCATGCACCAGTCTTGGAGAAATGGTGAAATTACTTTATTTACATGCTTCTGCGACTTCTCAATCTTTGGACAAAATTGGTTGGACCACTGCCACTTTTGCCTTTGGAGTGTGTTGGAAAGCACATAGACAGTGCTGGAGAAGAGTTCTTCAAAGTTCCCAAAGTTACTTTAATTTAATTTTAGAGAGCTACTCAGGTGATTGCGCCCAAATTGTTTACTCCACAGTGTATAATCTAGACACCAGTGTATTTGAAATTCGAAATGCTTTCCACCATAGGCAGTAGTTGATGCCATTTCATCCCTCTATGTTCAATCCAACTAATGTCCACTTCAGGAAGCCATAGATCTTTATCAATGCTGCAATTCTTGGCATCCTCACGAGCTCAGAAGACAAAGGAGTGACCCACAATCTAGACACAAACCTTGATACTGGTATCCTAGTGCAAAACAGAGAAGGGGTCTGCGGCAGATTGAGAAGTGTCCTGGAAGAATATGTAGTTTGAAGGGAAAAAACATATTTGTGAGTCCTAGGTACTTGATTGGTTGGTTGGGTGAGGTGAAATTGTTGGTCAGGTAGCTAGTAACTGCCATTTGTTTTGTGAATTCTGATTGGCAATGAGGGAGTCCTAAGTGTGGTTTTTGCTGCAATTGGTTTAAAATCATTAGCAGAACAAGAGGTCGGCCTATTGCAATATTTGGAGCCTTCTGGAAAGCACATTATGCTTGCTGAACTTTTGAATGGAGACAACTGTGAAACCTGGTCCTACATTCTTGCCTTTGAAACAGGTGTAAATAGTGAGGGGGAGTGTTGACTCTTGGTTGGATGTGAAAAAATCTGATTTTCCATTAATGTAAAATGCAATGTAAAGATTTGTTTAACTACATATAGTTAATTAATGTTGAAAAATGAAACAAAGATTATGGAATGAATGAAAAAGGAGTAAAATTACTTGAAAAAAATAAAATAGAAGGAAACAAAACAAAGTGAACCAAAAATACACTTATGTACACCTACCTTAACTCATTTTCAAGTATACAACACCTAATGAATGGCAGGGCAGCACTAGATAGTGAATGTGGCATTATTATGTGCTGTTTTGATATCACACAAGAAATGCAGCATGTAATAGGGGATTTTTAAATGGTGTTGTACTATTTCAATGCAAATAGGAACATTCTCAAGCTAAAGATTCGAGAGAGTTTTCTACCTGAAAAGATGAGACTTTTGACTAAGAGATTGGAGGTCAATGGATGAGGGAACCCTGGGAAACCAAGTTCAGAAACTGTGAAAAGTTGGGTTAATGTATGCCTACCAAAGAATGACATTCACCTTTACAAACAGCACAGAAACTCCCTTTGCACTATAGTAGTGCACTGAATATGACTGTGCTATTCAAGGTGAATATCCGAAAATGTAGAGAGTGCACTGAAACCCTGAGAACAATATAATAGCATGGTACGTCAATAACTAATCAAAACATGTTAAATGAATTTTGAGAGTAGGCCATAAACTTCACAAAATTATCGAATGGCTAATCATTCCTAGAGCTTTAACTTCTTGTAGTGCGCACGATGAGGGGAGTAGGTGATAAACCAAGTTCCAAAGTGAACCTGAAGTAACTCACCCCTCCTTCCTGCAATATCCTTTTGAAAGGTCACAATGAAACAGAGTAAAGCAGGATAGAATTCAATGTGGGGAAGTGTGTATTGCACAAATTTAGCATGGTTTAGACTTGGATGTCAGGCAACTGCAAAATATTATATATAAATAATCTTTACTTTGCACCTTAATATTCCACTTAACATAAGTAAGGTGTACAAGTATCCAGTGCTTAATTTGTATGAAAATAAGTGCAAGTGCTCTCATCAGGACACCACTGCAACTTGCACCACACATTACCCCTGCCATGCTGGCAATGATCGTAACAACAAAGCTACTAACCATCACACTCCTACAAGTGTGACAATTTAGACTATTCCAGACCCTCAAAGCTATAAGAATGGCTTGGGTGGCAGGTAATAGTCATTTTTAATATATATTGAATTAATAACTGACTGTTGTTGTGGTCATCTCAGAAAGTGCCACCTTGTGGCAGACTGTCACAAGCGCCGGTGTTAATAGTAATTTTTAATATATATTGAATTAATA
Source organism: Triturus cristatus (assembly GCF_964204655.1). Classification (NCBI taxonomy): domain Eukaryota; kingdom Metazoa; phylum Chordata; class Amphibia; order Caudata; family Salamandridae; genus Triturus; species Triturus cristatus. The sequence goes on from NC_140590.1 coordinate 874,428,715, forward strand.
ACTGACTGTTGTTGTGGTCATCTCAGAAAGTGCCACCTTGTGGCAGACTGTCACAAGCGCCGGTGTTGGCAAGTAAGTTCAGGTGCCGCGCACCGGAAACCACCGGCTCAATTAAGCACTGCAAGTATTACATCTGAAAGTAGAAACAATAGTTTAAGTTCAAAAAATCATCTGGAATATTATTTTATAAACCCAATGAAAACATGCAAACTGAAGTCTGAAATTAGGCCTGATAACTATTGTAAATGATTTAATGTGCTCACAGTTAAAGAGCTTAAACATCTGATGATTTCCGTGATGACTGCATTATTTAAGAAAAGAGAGTCCAGACTGAGTCTGTCATCCCTGCTTCGAAAAATAGGTGTATCTAACCTCATAATTAAACAGAGCAGATCAGCATAGGGTGGTTTGGAGTTTCGTGACAGGCAGCTGAAAAATATTGCATCTAAAGACATTTTTACTTTCTTCTCTGACATCTTGAGATTGAAATTGGAGCCAAACTCACCAGGATCTCTTTGGAAACATCCTTCAGAAATAATAATAATGATAATTATAATAATAATAATAATCCACATTTGTAAAGCGCGAACAATCACCCATAAGGGTCTCTAGGCACTGGGGGCCGTCGGGAAGATTAAGCAAGCTATTGCCCCGAGTCACTTGGTGCTGGGCTAATCTGCCGCCGGCGATCGAACCGTGATCCCCAGAATCCGGAGTCAGTCGCCCTAGATACGGCGCCACACCTCTTCCCTCAGGGAGATAAATGGACTGCTCCTAAGGCTACTAAAGTGGTGACATTTGGGGTTGACAAAAGTGGTGTGAATATTTACACTTTACTCATCCACTCAACACAACTACTACATCTGAAGAAGTAGAAACAGTGGTTTCAATCAAAGAAAAGTGTGTGCAATAGTAAGTTCATAATTTGGGAAAATTTGAACTTCTGTGTGAAAGTACCCCCAGAAACTGTTCAAATCTGTCTAATATGTAGCCAGCTGTTGAGCTTTGAGCTCTTGTGGTTTCTATAATCACTGCAGTATATAAGAAAAGAGGATCCAGACTGAAGTTGAAGTCATTCACACATGCTTGCATCCATAGGCATCTGAAATGTCTGGTATGCAGACTATTATCTAGGAAACTCTGATAGGTTACAAACCTGGAATTAGATTTCATCCGGTGCATGATAGTGAATGAAACACCGTCTAGCGAGAAAACTTTACCTGCCAAATCCAGAGCTTCCACATCCAATACCCTCTTATGGGAGATCAAGCATAATAACATTGTTAGCTAAGCCGAAAGTTGTTTGTGTGACAAGAATCTGTTTGCCAGCCAATGTTTGAAGAATTTGACAGCAACATTCCCATCCCAAATGGCTGTATACCTGGGTCTCGGAGGGCTGAGCATACAGATACTTTTCAGCAATTTGCAGACTAAAGATGACCTGTGGAAATAGCTGATCTGAAGTTATTCACTGTTCTGTATGCTAAACCAGAAGCTGGCAGTTCTGAAAGAAAGTTAATTATCATACAATGCTGTGTCCCATGGGATCAACACTCTGTGTGTTGAACAAAGCACACCAGCTCCTCCTAGCTGAGGAATATCGTTTATGGGTGCTATCTAACCAGGCCAGTCTGATGAAAGATGCAGCTTGTTGCGAAATGCCTGGGGTATGCCAGCTTTCTCTAAAACCATCCAAGCTATCAGCTTGAGTTGACCTGATAGTATCAATGGATGAGGAAGACCCTCAGGTCTAGAAGAAGATCTGGTCAAACTTGGAGTTGAACTATAGGAGCACTCGCTAGAGTTAAGTGCTACCGGGGACCAAGGTTGAGCCCTCCAGTAAGGGGTCACCAGAATGATTTCTGATGTTTGATGCTTGATTTGCGACAGGACTCAGGGAATCATCACAAACAGGGGAAAGGCATAACCCCGGAACTGAGACAGGTCCTGGAGAAACGCATTTGTCGCATGGGCCTCCGGATCCGGATGCCAGCAGAAAAAATTTGTCAGCTGCCAATAGAGTCGTGATGCGAACAGATTCATTCCGCACAGTCCCCACAATCTGTTCAGTTGCTGGGACCCCGAATAATTTAGTCTCCAGTTGCTGAAATCCCACAAGTGACTTGTGTTCCAGTCGGCTATTGTGTTATTCCGCTGTGAGGGAGATGCAATGATCAAGGCAGAAGTGTCAGAAATCCTATGCAATCTCTGCTAGTAGATGGGATTTCGTCCCCTCTAACTTGTTGACATATCTAACCACTGAGATGTTGTCCATCCTCAGCAAGATACAATAGTTTATCATTATCAGGGAGAGACTCCTAATGGCGAAAGAACCCGCCAGGAGTTCCAGGCAATTTATATGGAGACCCTGGTCCACTCTGACCACTGACCCCCCGTCAACACAGTATCGCACCTCACCCGCCAACCCCAATGGTTGGCATGGGATTCAATCACTATTTCTAGGGAGGTGCCAAAAATGGCTTGGCCATTCCAGGATTCCTTGTGTTCCAACCACCATGTTATCTCCATCCTGCCTTCGCCCAACAGTGGGACTTGTTCTGTGTAAGAGAGGCCTTCCTCAAATTTTGATTTTTTTTTTATCTCTGAAGGGCTCAGTAATGGAGTGGGCCTGGAAAAATAGCTTGTATTGAGAAAGCCAGAATGCTCACAGTTCTGGCAATCAACCTCAATGATACAGTCTGTCTTCACAATGCAGACCTCAATTCACTCTTGATATTGCAAATCTTTTGGGCTGGAAGGAAACTGTGCTCAGACCAAATCTATCCGGTAACCCAGAAATTCAATTTTTTGAGCTGGTGACAGGACAGACTTCTGCAAGTTGATTAGAAATCCCAAACTCTGAAGAAGTTGTAAAGTCCATGACAGGTGGGTCCTGAGGTCTAAGGGTCTTGGGCCATCAAGAGGAGATCATCTAGATACACTATTAAACACACTCCTGGAGCCCTCAGTGATTCTACGACTGGCCTTATCAATTTAGTGAAGCACCACGGGCCGATCAGAGTCTGAATGGAAGGATGTGAATTCCATGCACTGCTCTCGCCATATGAACTGCAGAAACCGTCTGTGAAGTGGGAAAATTGGAAGGGAGAGGTAGGCATCCTTCAGGTCCCGACGGGCCATCCAGTCACCTTCTTGTAGAATATCCCTTAGCAAATGAATGTCGTCCATTTTGAAATGTCTGTACATTATCCAGACATTAAAATCTTTGAGGTTTAGAACTAGACGTGAACCCTGCTCTTCTTTTCGAAGAGAAAGATGGGGCTTATGAACCCCTTGGGGTGTGGAAATGACAGGCACATTGTCCCTTTGTTTAATTTCTGAGTATATAAAAGATTGTTCTGTTTGGGAAAAATACATCTGGCTCGGGGTACCAGACTGAATTGGGGAGTCTTGAAACTCCAGTTTGAAGCCCTGTGTGGTCTCTAGTAACTGAGGAAATATGAATTTTGTGATCAGTTATGTCCCCTATCGTAGACCCCAACGGCTCCATGTGCATGCTATAAGTACATGTATGTTCCCTCCAGTTCCAGTCATGAAGACGCAAATACATGTGCGTCCACCGTCAACATGTCCGCTTTCAGATACGCCATGAATGGGTCAGATATTCCATTCCCAAGTATGAAAGGCCATCGACTTTATGTGGTTCACTTTCCACATTTTACAGACTCAGGCGAGTAGGCCCTGAATTCTGCCATCAAGCCTTTTCCTGCCTTCTGCCTCTGACAGCTCCAGTCCGAACATGCATCTGTATCCCTGAACTTTGTCCTACTCCCTGCGCGGCTAACGGTGCCTGATCCAGCCTGTTGCCTGCCAAAAACTGTATTTCACCTTCAAGATTATCTGCTCCGCTCCTCATCCAATGCATTCCTGTCTAGTAGTTTAGGTAAACATTCTTCCAGCTACCGTGCAAAGGGCCAGGCCTCACTGTCCTCCTGCAAGTAATTCATAGCCTCTGTTACCATGGAAGATTCCTGCCCCCTCGCATCTCATGTAGACACTTAGACGCTTGTACACGCACTAACAGTCAGTATAGAATAGATTCCGTCCGAGAGACCTTTCCTTTCGGATAATACAGTTCTTTAAACATAAGATATCAGATATGATTTGGGATTAGGTTGACATGACCCCTCAGACTTCTGTCTCCACATGTAGAGCTAAATGTCAAGTCCCCTTCACCCTCTAGTTGCACGTCAATCACACGTCATGCAGCTGCGCGCGCATCTCTGCCAAGTATTTCTGTTGACATTGCAGGATTCTCTCATGGATCCACCCACTTGTGACATCATGTTTAATGACGTATTTAGTTACACCTATGTTTACGCCTTTTTTCATTACGTATGTGTATTATATCTGTATTATCAACTGTTACGCCTCTTGCATCTGTCTTAATGTAATGCTTTCCATATAAATACCATTACTTGTCAATAATGTATTGCCTTCCTTCCTGAACCTTCATGGTGATGGAATTTGAAGCCTGCAGTTCGAACTGTAAATCCTTTGTAGAGGAATAAAGCCTTTCAGAACCTCTAATACCACGGATTCTGCCTCTTATATTTACTGAGTTATTCTTACTAGACTTTACCGCATAAAAAATAGTACCGGTAATGAAATATTTACCACATAAATTGGCGCCCGAACAGGGACACTTTCTCATCTCACGCGCCGGAGGTGCGTTGCAGGCCCGGTCTCCTGCCACAGCTGAACGGACAAAAACGCGTACCCGCAGGATTTCCTGTATCTCCCTCCGGCCAAGCGGGGGTGACTGAGGCTGCGATCAACACCCAGACGAGGCGGTGAGAAGTGCGAAGTATCCCGACCAGAGCCTAGCTGAGAGAGCAAGATCCGAGGTATACAGAGGCCCACCAGGTTCCGAAGTTCCGAGTCCAGTCGAGTCAAGTCCAGTCCGGTCCAGCTTCAGTTCAGTTCCGAGGCCTTCCGTTCCGCGCTACCCGGTGAGTACCATTGTCGGGGAGGCATTTAAACGTGCACATAGTCTGTGCCGGTCAAGACGGGTTTGGGTACACAAATTTGGTCTGCACTGTTTCAGCAGTGTATCTGTACTGTTTAGCAGTATATCTAGTATGTCTTGCATATAATTAAGTATTATTTAGTGTTAGTATTATGTCAGTAACTAGTTTTCTATTAGTTATCATCGTTCGTTAAACTATTAAATGTTAAATGTTTTAATACGTTCTACATATTGTGGTGTGAATGATTGTTCATTATTGTGTTTGTTGTATTAAGTGTGTTTAAGTAATAAGGTCTAAAAATGCCGCTCTTTTCGAAATTAAGACAGATCAAAACCAGAAAAGGTGTACTCGAAGAAGCTGTTCCCATCCCACCTAGGGACACTCCAGGGTACTTTATGTATCATAAGCATGGCCTAGATGCCGTGTTATTTCTTGATTTATGGGTGGACTACACCAAAGAGTTACCAGAGAGTCAGAGATGGCCCGCAGCGGGGACCTGGGATGCAGATTGCATCATGAGAGTAGAAGAAGAATTATGGAAAAAGAAAGCCAGACAGTCACAGAAAGATGCCATTGAATTATGGCGTAAAGAATCATATAGACGTACAGAAAAAGCGCTCAGACAGGAAGAGAAAGGTAGGGAGAATTCAAATAAAGCCCGAGAAAATCTATTAATTGAGGAAGGTACCCGAGTAAAATCAGAACAAGTAGATAGACAAAGAAATACCCTTATGAATGGTATGTATCCTCTTTTTGCCGAAGGGTTACCTCAGGCCACCCCGGAAATACCGAAAAACTTGACACCCCCATTACTCCCGATAAAAGCACATCCTAAAACAGCAAAAGACGTTTTCCTTTCCTCCTATTTAGATGACGTAGCTCCCGAGTATGCTAATACCATACCACACACACCGCTTGCTGATGGTGTTCAACGCCAAGATCATCCGTCTGTATCCCCGCAACAACAAACTCCTACGCCCATTCCCACAGGTCCGTCCGTTTCTACTGTTTTTCCCGCATCTACAATTTCTATCTTACGTCCAACGAATCCTTTCTTGCCCAGCACCTCGGATGGTGCTACAGGAGGTACGACAGACATGTTTGCCACACCGCCGCGAAATAAACAGACCCTTAGAGATTTAGCACTCCAACGTACACCCCAACTAGCGACATCCGACATGTTTAAAGAACACCTTGTGGATTGTAGATACGATCCAGTGCCAGGTAAACAGGACAGATTGCTACTATCATCACTACGTATACGACGAGCTACATTGTATTTAATGACGATACCAGGAATGGTTGAACACCTAGACAATATATATCACTTTGTCCAAACAGGGCGAGGCCCAGAAAGTATTAACGAAGCTATAGAATACCAGAAAGTGGATGTACAAAGACAACTACTACGTTTTTTCATAAACTGCGTGATCAGGAACCAAGACAGGCCTGAGGCAGATCATGATACCATGCAAAAACTTGCCAAATGGGGTCAGAACATATCAGACGAGAAACATGATAAACAGTCATGCATAGTAGTTATGTGCCGAAAGATCCGCAAAGAAGTAGAACGAATACATAAAGAAAGACGAGAAGCAGACAGAATTGAATCAGAGGGAGAGGAGGAGCAAGAATCAGAACAATTAGATACGATAGCTTACGTAGGTAGAGGAAGACCCCATAATAATACTAGAGGCTTTAATGATCCGATACGTCCGATACGTCCAGAATGTAACAGACATTTTCAAACCCCTATGTTAAATACAAGGTCCCCTGAACACCTATTCCAAGCCGCTGATAAATTACTCCGAGATCGAAGGGGGTACCATATGCTCGATTCCATGGATGAACAAGAATTGGCCAGGTCAGCGGTACAATGGGCCGACTGTCCCGACAAATACAGTGAAGATGCATTAGCACACACATTTCTGAATCTTACCCCATACGAACAGCGTTTAGCTAGTATATACATGATTCAACACCTCCTTATATTATATAAAAGCCAACACTCCGATCCTGGACCCTTACCTGACATATTGACCGAATTACTCACGAATAAATGGAGAGGTTCAGGTATTGATCTAATTAAAGAAATTCTAGAATTTCGAAACCAGTATATAGTTTTCGCATACCCAGAACACGTTCCAATTCCCACTATGGGAAGAAAAATATATCACATAGATAGACAGAACCCGTTACGCGAAGTACATCCAATCAGAGGTGAAGATAATAACTTTACACGCGTGTTTGTGTACACGCCTATAACTAAAATTGAATTATTAGAAATGAAGAAAGTAGTACCCAGCCATGACAAGGATCCAGCAGGTTTCCACCGTGAGATAAAAGACATGTTACTCATGGGAGAGTATACCTACCCCGACATCATGAAAATATTGAAAGTGTTAATGCCTGCCGGTGTTTACGAGAAACTCAAAGAAAAGGAATGGGAGGTGGGAGACCAAAAGATAGATTGGACAGCATTAGAAAACGAAGAAAAGGCCCGAGCTGCAGGATCAGGGCTTGGGGAAAAGACTACAGCACTACCAGGATTATTAGTGCAGGTACTGCCACGTTTATTAACTACGAAAAAGGAGGACTGGGGTGCAATCTCAGCCTGTAAACAAAAGCAAGATGAAGACACTAGTGATTTCTATTCCCGATTTGAAAAATGTTTTGGTATTAATAGTGGCATAAAAGCAAGTAGCGAGTCATATCCACATCTGTTTGTGACAAAATTAGTTGAAAATTCCCTGCCGCAAGTTAAGAATAGAGTATTGAAATTTGAGAGTACCTGGCAAGGTAACACCCCATCACAGATGTTACAGATGTTACAATATCACCACAATAGAATTAGAGAAGAACAAGAACATGAACAAAGACGTATGAAAGATACGAAAATGAAAATGCTTGTTGCTCAGTCAGTTCCAGCTGATGGTCATAAAAAAGGTGATTCCGCAGGTCCGGTGAAAGGGACATGCAACTATTGTAAACAACAAGGTCATTATATACACGATTGTCCAGTCTTGAAACATAATATTGCCACAGGTAGAACCCAGGAAAGACCACGTCCACCTAGACAGGATCAGAATGAACAACAAATCCCTCAGCATGCACCATTTAGGCCGGCTCCGCAACAGCCAGCTCCGCAACAGCCAGCTCCACAACAGACCGTAGCACCACCACAAGTGCAGCCTATTGCTGCCACACAAGCAACAACGCAACAGATGTACCAGTATGCACAAAATGACTATCCCGATTATCAGCGATACACATGAAATAGTCTAGAGAGGGAAATTGGCTTACCCCTTATTGAGGTTCCTGTAGATCAAGAGGGACCTTATGTACATAGTGAACTATTAGGGGAAGACAGAAAGTTTTTACTTGATACAGGGGCAAGCAGAACAACTATACGACGCAGTGAAGTTCCAGGGGCACCCCTCTCAGGCTCACAGAATATTTCCCTTGGATTCTCAGGAAAGCCTATCATTAATGAAGTTACGCAACCCCTTCCACTTACGGTTGGTCCATTGACACGAACTACAGATTTATTGCTTACTAAATCATGTCCAGAAAACTTGTTAGGTATAAAAACATTGAAAGCTCTAGGAGCTATAATATGTTGTTCTCCGGAAGGAGTACGATTATTTTTACGTGACTTCAAAGGTCACTACGTGTCCAGAGACATGGATCACCGGCTGCAGAATTTACCTACACATCTATGGGCACAAGGCCCAACTGATGTTGGTTGCATGAACATTACACCATATCGAGTCACACTAAAAACAGGAGTAGTACTACCACGAATGCGACAATACAAGTTACCACCAGATGCTGTTGTGGCTTTGCTGCAAATCATTGACGAGCTCATTGCACAAGGAGTGGTTGTAGAAACCGACTCCAATGTATGTAATTCCCCGATAATTCCGATTCTTAAAAGAACGGATCCAAAAGCACCACCAGTATATAGATTAGTTATTGATCTGCGCGAATTAAATAAATGCATTGTACCACAATATCCTGTGGTCCCAGATATCTCTTCATTACTAACAGCTATTGACTCAGAAGCAACGTTCTTCACTGTAATTGATCTCAAGAATGCTTTCTTTAGCGTCCCAATAGATCCGGAAAGTCAATATTTGTTCGGATTCAGTTTGAATGGACGAAGTTTTAAATTCACACGCGCACCTCAAGGATTTACAGAAAGCCCCAGCATCTATAGCCAAGCACTGAAACGAGAACTTGACAGTATCCACATGCCAATTAACACTGCCTTGCTTCAATATGTCGATGATCTGCTGATCACCGCCCGAAGCGAACCTGAATGTGAAACAGCGTCTGGCAGACAAGGGGCACAAAGTGTCCCCTTCTAAGCTGCAATTCTGTGTCCAGCAAGTTGTTTACCTTGGGCACTCGCTGTCCAAGGAGGGAAGACAGCTTACACCTGATCGCATTCAGTTAATCGCTAACATGCCACCACCCAAGACACAAAAGGAGGTGCGGGCTTTTATAGGTCTCACTTCATACTGTAGGCAGTGGATCCCTCAATATGCATTTCTAGCAAAACTACTCATCCAGTTGACAACACAGGAGGCAGCCACATCGACTGTTCTCCCTTGGACTCAAGAACATACACATGCCTTTGAAAGCTTAAAGAAAGCTTTATGCCAAGCACCTGTTTTAGCAACACCATGTTACAGTAAACAGTTTACACTCTTTGTTACAGAACGCGAAGGTACTGCCTTGTCAGTACTCACTCAGGAACAAGCAGGATCACACAAACCATGTGCTTATTTCTCTAGTACATTAGATCCAGTAGCTCAGGCTCTTCCTGCGTGCCTGAAATCAGTGGCAGCAACAGCTTTAGCAATCAGACAAAGCGATGCCATAGTGTTAGGACATCAATTGACAGTACAAGTACCACACGCAGTAGAGGTTCTCTTGAACCGCACACAAACACAACACTTGACTATAGCGAGACTCACCGGTTATGAATTAACATTGTTTCAGCCACATATAGAAATCAGACGTTGTAATACGTTAAATCCTGCCACACTTTTGCCAGTAAATGGAACAGATCCATTAGCACATGATTGTATTGAAGTCATTACTATCACGACGAAACCCAGACAAGACTTGACAGATATCCCTTTATCAGATCCAGACTTGACATTGTATGTAGATGGTTCATGTATGAGAACAAGTACAGGAGAGTTAGTGGCCGCTTACGCAGTCACAACAGACACTGAAGTCATTGAAACAAATTGTATTAACACTTTGTCAGCTCAAGCAGCAGAGCTCATCGCTCTGACACAAGCCTGTATTCAAGCCAAAAATAAGAAAGTCAACATATACACAGATTCACGTTATGCATTCGGAGTCGTCCATGACTTCGGCGTGCTGTGGCGAGAGAGAGGTTATTTAACTTCTCATGGTGCCCACATCCAACACGGACCCCTCATTCAAGCCCTATTAGATGCGATTCATTTACCTACTACAATATCGATTATGAAATGCAAAGCCCATACAAAGGTTACCGATATCATTTCTCAGGGTAACGACTTAGCTGACAGAACAGCTAAACAGACTGCTCAGAATCAGACTCACACAACTGACACGACAAAGACAATAGTTCTGACACCAACACATTGCATGACAGTTAAGGATCCCGCCCTTGATATATTTGACATACAGACACATGCTACACCAGAAGAAATAAAGAAATGGACTGAATTAGGAGGGATCCAAACGGATCAAGGATGGATGACGAAGGAAAAATCTATATGGTTTCTTCCCGACTCCATGGTTCAAGTCATCATTAACACAATACACAGTCCAGCGCACCTAGGAGAAAAAGCTATGCTAGACAGCATTCAACACATTTGGTTCAACAAACACTTGCGAGCAGCAGCCAAACAGAAAGTACGTACCTGTATGATATGTTGTCAGTTTAATCCAGGTAAAAGCATCCCCATAGAGCAGGGTGGATTTCAACCTCCCGATCATGCTTTTGAAGTCCTCCAGATGGATTATATCCAGATGGAACGATGTCGAGGATTCAAATATGTTCTCGTAGTTGTCTGTGCTCTTTCCCGTTGGACAGAAGCCTACCCGGTTTCAGATTACACTGCCCCGACTACTGCCAAACAGCTAGTTCGAGAATTCTTCCCACGATTCGGCTTACCACGTGTTGTATACTCAGATAACGGCCAGCCATTCTCATCCGAATTAATGAAACACGTTTCACTTCTGTTAGGTTACCAATGGAAATTCCACTGTGTTCGACATCCCGAGGCAGCAGGTCTTGTGGAACGTCATAATCAAACCCTGAAAATCAGATTGTCCAAAATATGTAGAGAAAAAGATGTCGATTGGATAGTAGCTTTACCAGTTGCGCTCTTTTACATGAGAATGGTAGCACATTCTCGAACAGGGCTATCCCCGTACGAGGTGATCTTCGGTAGACCACCAAATATGTGGGGGACGCCTATACCTCGCAAAATCACTGATGTTGACTGTAATATGCTGACAGATTACCTGGCTTCCTTGATGTCTGCACTACAATCTTGTCGTTCACAGGTAGCTGCAGCTTTTCCCGATAACACTGAGGTGAAGCCCCATGATGTGGTTCCAGGTGACCTGGTTCTGGTGCGGAATTTCGACTGGAAGACCCAACTGGAGCCTAGGTGGAAATCGCCTAAACTCGTTCTACTAACAACAAGGACAGCCGTGAAGATCGAGGGACGTAAAGGGTGGTTACATTCGAGTCATATCAAGAAATTTTATGGACTACCGTCCGATGTGAACATTCAGCCCTGCATTCCCTCACAGATAGACTCAAAGCTCCCCTTGGTTGAACCCACGGAAACGGAACTTTACAAACTGAAATTAAGGTCTAGCAAGTCAGACAATTTGATTGTTTAAGTCCTCTCCAAGGTGAATCGGTTGAATTTGTCTCTGACATGTATCCTCTAGACCGAAATAGAGAGAAAAATCGACAGATGCAGCTTAAAAAGCATGCGTATTGTAAATCACTTCGTAGTCACTGCACAGTAACATTATTAATTTTGTTTTTTCTAAGTCTTCTGATCATCATTTCTAGTATATTGCTGCATATGTATTACCCTATTTCTAAACGTGCTTACAATGTTACCGCAGAACATTCTTTTAGCGAATTACCTCCGCATGAGTTGTCTTATAGATTTGCGCTGTGCAACAACACATTCATTAGTATGTTACATCACTCCCATCAGACCAGCAATGCTACAAATTGTTGGATATGTGGCCGACTCCCTCCCTATCAGAACTATAAGGGAGTTTTGCCCCTCTTTCCATATCCGTTCACACACAATGGCTCCTGTGGAACATGGTTTAGTTTGATTAATTCCCTAGATTCAAATTCAGTAGTTTATCAAGACAACTGGGTATGGGGAAACCTGAACCTAGTTTTGCTTAAAGTCTGCTACCCTAACAAGGAGGGACTTCCCAAAAGAACAGGAACTGATCTAGAAAATGAAGTATATGGATTAGGTAATTTTACACTTAACCTCCTGATTCTGAATGTCGAATCCGAAGCTACACCAATCTTGCCCGCTATGTCAGTATTCCCAGTAAAAGGGGAATTATGTGTAAGAAAGAATGGTTCCATACACATGGGCCATAGTAAATGCACCACTGTAATAAAATTCAGTGATCAAGGCAAATCTACATTTAGAGCTTCCCGTCATTCTTATTTCATATGTGGCCAGACCGCATATATACGTCTACCTCTAGATTGGGATGGTACCTGTTACATAGCATTCCTTTTGCCACCTGTTTTCCTAGCCCCTCCTGACTATCACAGAAATACCAATTTAGTACACAATAGACAGCAGAGAGATCTCCCGATTGTCGATTACACTGAAACGGCATGGGAACAATACACAGATTTCAATAAAGGTTTCTTTCCCTATATAGGTACAGTCACTAATAGTAAGCTGATACGTAGATTAACTAGAACCCTTGAAGCAGTAGTAAACGAGACTACTTCCGCCTTAGGCAATTTAACAGAAGAGCAGTCTGCTATGCGGATTGTTGTGCTTCAAAATCGTCTTGTCCTTGATGTCATCCTGGCCGATAGGGGCGGAGCTTGTAGGGTCATCGGATCAAGTTGCTGTGTTTTCATACCAGAAAACTCACCGTCAGTATATAAAGCCATAACTCGCCTTCATAAGATTATAAGCCAGATACACCAGAGTCCAGGCACCTGGACTTGGTTCGGTTGGTTCTGGAGCGTGTTGTCAGCCTGGGGATGGAGGATCCTATCCTTCCTAGGTATTGGCTTTCTCATACTATTCAGTTGCTGCCTATGTCTACAATGTGGGCCAGCGATTTGTGGTCTGTGTGCCACATCGTGTATCCCGCATCCAAGTTTTCATTCAAGATCCCGGAAGAAGAAAGAAGAACAAATGATGCTATATGAACAGATCGATGGATTGATGAAGATCGATATCTCCTGAGGGTCCGTAGGGGACAAGGAGGGAATGAGGAAATATGAATTTTGTGATCAGTTATGTCCCCTATCGTAGACCCCAACGGCTCCATGTGCATGCTATAAGTACATGTATGTTCCCTCCAGTTCCAGTCATGAAGACGCAAATACATGTGCGTCCACCGTCAACATGTCCGCTTTCAGATACGCCATGAATGGGTCAGATATTCCATTCCCAAGTATGAAAGGCCATCGACTTTATGTGGTTCACTTTCCACATTTTACAGACTCAGGCGAGTAGGCCCTGAATTCTGCCATCAAGCCTTTTCCTGCCTTCTGCCTCTGACAGCTCCAGTCCGAACATGCATCTGTATCCCTGAACTTTGTCCTACTCCCTGCGCGGCTAACGGTGCCTGATCCAGCCTGTTGCCTGCCAAAAACTGTATTTCACCTTCAAGATTATCTGCTCCGCTCCTCATCCAATGCATTCCTGTCTAGTAGTTTAGGTAAACATTCTTCCAGCTACCGTGCAAAGGGCCAGGCCTCACTGTCCTCCTGCAAGTAATTCATAGCCCCTGTTACCATGGAAGATTCCTGCCCCCTCGCATCTCATGTAGACACTTAGACGCTTGTACACGCACTAACAGTCAGTATACAATAGATTCCGTCCGAGAGACCTTTCCTTTCGGATAATACAGTTCTTTAAACATAAGATATTAGATATGATTTGGGATTAGGTTGACATGACCCCTCAGACTTCTGTCTCCACATGTAGAGCTAAATGTCAAGTCCCCTTCACCCTCTAGTTGCACGTCAATCACACGTCATGCAGCTGCGCGCGCATCTCTGCCAAGTATTTCTGCTGACATTGCAGGATTCTCTCATGGATCCACCCACTTGTGACATCATGTTTAATGACGTATTTAGTTACACCTATGTTTACGCCTTTTTTCATTACGTATGTGTATTATATCTGTATTATCAACTGTTACGCCTCTTGCATCTGTCTTAATGTAATGCTTTCCATATAAATACCATTACTTGTCAATAATGTATTGCCTTCCTTCCTGAACCTTCATGGTGATGGAATTTGAAGCCTGCAGTTCGAACTGTAAATCCTTTGTAGAGGAATAAAGCCTTTCAGAACCTCTAATACCACGGATTCTGCCTCTTATATTTACTGAGTTATTCTTACTAGACTTTACCGCATAAAAAATAGTACCGGTAATGAAATGGGTCCATGGAGATGCATTTCCAGTTGTCTGTGAACAATGGCACTCTTCCCCCCAATATCAAATCAGAAAAAGGAATAACTTTCACCAGAATATCCTGTGTCCTGGATGGCATTCTGTTGTCCGTGTCGGGAGCCGCAGCGAAAACGGTGGTAGCCACCTCTGGTTCAAGTGGGGTAGAATGTGGGTTCGGCTTGGCTCCATGCTAGCCACCTTTGCCCCGGGATTAGTATACTTGTTGAATGCCTTGACAGATTCCTCAGCCTGACGCACGCACTCCATAGCGCACAGTCCTGAGAAAAGGTCTCTTTCGAAACACCCTTTTAGTGACATCTCCTTCCGTGTCAATTGTTGAGTAGGTGGTACAAAATCTGGAAAGTTCCTTAACAAATGAACGCCCAAACAATAGACCATCGGCCACTGGGCCAGCTTCGGATAAATCATTCCGTTTTGGATCTATCCTCATATGGATAGATCTCCGGCGCTCCGTGGATATGGGGCAGTTATTGTTGCCTAGCATTCAAACGACTCGCTGCGCCCAGCCAACCAGAACATTGGTATTCACCGGAGAGGTGGTCTCTTTGGCATAGTATGCTAACTCCAGGATCTTTGAAAAGGGTCATGTCAAGTAGTTTTCTTGATAATTCCGCCATGAATGGTCAAGGCCCTTTTTTGGGTCCTTCGCACATTTTTCTTAAAAGTGATCATGGTAGGGTCTATCTCTGTCATGTCGGCTACCTTACCTACCAGGTGTGGGCGGGGGCACTTAATGCCGAGGTGAGCATGGACCTCCTTATCAAAACTCCGCCGTAGGTGGATTTGAATATATTCTGCAACCTCTGAAGGTGGACCCAATTGAACGCTCTGGGGTGAAATATTTCTGTGGGCTCAAATTGGATTACTTGAGAGGATATGGCTGGAGCTTGTTTCCTTTTACTGGGCTCTGCCTCCTTACCCTCATCGCTATTGTCAGTGTGGGAAGAAGAATCCAATGCCAGGGTAATGGCAAAAGACAAACTGCATGATTGAGAGGACTCTCCCTGCTGTGGGAAAAGAGAGAGGACAGAAAATGTTGACATCTATATTTATATGAGTGGCTCGTATATTATTGGAGTATGTGATTTGGGAGGTACTGGGAAACTTGGGTAATGTAGTTTTTTGATTACTTTATTGTCATTGGCTGCTGAAATATTGGCAGTAAAGAAATGAGAAGCATAATCGGAGCCTCCTGTCCTGACATAGAATTGCGTGGTGTGTGGCGTTTCAGCGTTTTGGCCCTCATGTGTTATCGTACCTCCATTCAATTGCTCAGCATCTTTGGCGGCGCAAGAGCATTTTTCTTCAGGGCTGCAATCTTTAAATTCCTGGCGCTCCATGAGTTGCCTTGAGTCTCCTGCTTAGCTCCTTTTTGGACAAATTCTTCCTCAATACCCTGTAAAAGAGAAGAAATGAATAGATCAATGTTTATTCAGATAGTAACAGCGCGTGCACTCACCTTAACAGTTACTACTTAACTTTTCTTGCTAGTTGGTTCACTTCTGCTGCATATCTTTGGTTTCTGTGTATTATTAAGCAAACAAACAAGGAAGTGGATTGTAAATTTCGGACATTAAGTTTCTATTAGCCTGCAAAATATTACATCTAGAGATGGCTTTAGTTTCCTCAGGTGGATCCTGGGAACGATATTGCACGTCAATGCATGTAAAACCCCTTGAAAACCCATCTCGCAATGAGTACAAAAAGTGAGTAAAGCTTGAGCCTGGACGACGCAGAAACCACACTGAACGCCGGAAAACAGGCTGAATCGCGGGGACGTGGTAGTCCTACGAGCCCAGTCGGCTGCTGAGAAAGCCTCTACAGGTTCACCGGTGGACGCTCTGCGGGGGTGAGACCCTGCTGGGGCGCACAGCTGTTTGGCCTGCGGCCGGCCTGTCTGGTGAAAATAAAGGCCAGGATTTGGATGCTGTGCTGACAGATGGACCTGTGACGCGTGCGGAGTGAATCGCGATTTGTGATTCTTCCAAAGTGGGCTGAGGGGCTGGGAGCCTCGTCGGGCCTCCGCAGTGATGTTGCAGCTGTTGGTCCTCCCAAGCGGAGCCCGTAACCCGCTGAGATTGATGTGAGGCAGACCCACATTGCTGGGAGGAAGGGAAAGCCTCCTGCTGCCTGAAATACTACAG
Organism: Triturus cristatus; assembly: GCF_964204655.1. NCBI lineage: Eukaryota > Metazoa > Chordata > Amphibia > Caudata > Salamandridae > Triturus > Triturus cristatus. The sequence goes on from NC_140590.1 coordinate 874,445,585, forward strand.
TTTGCTAGGGGTTGGAGCAGCTACGAGGACCCGGACTTGATCGGTTCGGCAGTGCTTGTTTGGCCTGGCAGATTCAGCCGAGAGGAGCACCGCCTGATGCATACAGACCCCGGAAAGGAAGGAGATGGTCCAAGGCCCGAGTCTGTGCTTGGAGGTAGGGGCAGATTAATCCCCTAGAGGAGGATACAGGTGAGCGACTGGCCCCCCACAATAGCGAATTCCTGCACTACAGGGCTCCCTCCTCCTAGTAATCTCTATCACCCCCTTTGGCAGCGTGGAGACAGACAGACACGCTCGACTTGAAAAAAGCGCTGCAGTTTCACAGAGGAGAGCAGGAGCTCCAGCCGTTAGAACTGCCACAGCTGCGACGCTGAGCATCAAGGGCCACTGGAATTGTGCAATTGTGTGGAGCCCGTTAAGGATATTCACACTTCCATAGTTGGAGACCTACCTGTGCAACAGAAGCTGCCACTGTTGAGAGTCCTTGGAGGAACCACATTCCCCGGCATTCCCTGCGGGGTGCACGCACGCCACTGAGGCACTCAGTAAGCGCCAGGAGGTGCATAAAAGGGCGATCGGGCTTCCACGCCCGTCGTAGCCCGGAAGAGGCTGGGCTGGGCCAAGTCCCTAAGGTCTGCCATGCAAGTAGGTGACAGTAGGTGTTTGTAATATATTTGTTGCAATGGCAAAGCAAGTAATATGTAAGGAGAAAATTGTTGGTGTTACGGGTGGCGTAGCGGGAACATAAGATGCTTTTCTGACCTGTGCAGAGTCTGTTCTTAATCGTGAAATTCTGATGACAGAAAAGAAAATTTCCTTGGACCTTGTCTCTTTGCAAAGGAGGTCTTCTTTGGGACATATTAGCAGGGTGAGTTCCCCAAGGCAAGCTGTCCAAACGGTTTTGGTCTCTCATGAAGCCTCCGGTCACTTCACCGCTATGGACAGTGTTACCGATGACTCGCAACTCGCCAATAATGGGCCTATAGTCTCTACCTTTCCCTCATGCTTAGCGCAGACCTCCCCTGTAGATGAACAAGTGAACTTGAGGACTGTTCCTTTGGCTGCGCAAGTGGATGAACAATCTCTACCCTTGGACTCATCTCCAGTGCTTTCCTTTTCCCCCCAGAAGTTGATGTGTCCCTTAGAGTTACGAGGGCTAGGAATTATAAACATAAGATGTCCCCCGTTAAACAAAGGGGTGGTACAATTTTATGTGCCCCGGCAGTTAAGCAGATACGCAAGGTTCCACCTAAGGGATTAAAACAACCCTTAAAGAATAAATCTCTTTTCCCAGTGCCTGTTGCAGAAACCCATATAACTGACGGGGACTTTCTAAACCAAGCATCGACTCCATCCACACATACATCTCAGGTCCCCTTATCTATGGGAAGCAACGACGAGCAATGGTTAAGACTCAAGGCACTTATGTCTGTGCTGCTGGAGCCTCTAACCAGTAGGTTGCAGAAAATTGAGGAGAAGCTTGTAACTATAGAACATAGATTAAACGGGGTCAAAGAAAAGAGGTCCGCTAGTGTCATGTTTCCCACCCGGAGGCTATGGCTACTAGTCAACCGTCTACATCCGGTGTGGCTAGAATGGACACTCCCTTGGTGAGGGTAGATGTGGGGGGGGTTACGCCTGCAAGTGTCCTTAATAGTGCTATCACTAATCAGGCTTCTATCCCCAATAACCTCGAGTTAAATAGCCAGACCACTCTGGGGTTAGTACGTCAATCCCCACTCACCCTCTCACTGTGCCTCGGATCAGCACAGACCCAAACACCGTTTTTCTCCCTAGGCTTCCACCTGTAGTTTCCCTGACAGGCCATTGGAGACCATTGGTGGATTTTGCCTGTCAAAATAGCTACACTGCTCAAGGGGTCAGCATTCAATGCTCTAATAAGCAGGGGAAGGAAGTGGGGGGCAAAAACCATGAGCATGCTGCTACTGCTATAATTGATCTCCCCCCTGCATGTAGCCTATATACCATTGTCTTGGCAGGGGTCCCGGGGGCACAAGGGGAACACACTTATCAGCTAATGAACAAGGTTCTCCATTGGTTATGTAGATATGCCGGTTTTAACCTTAGAGACCACGCTTCAATACTAATGGCCAGGAGGGTAGCGTGGATCAAGAAGAGTACTAAAAGCCTTCCAGGGGACTGTGTTATCGTCACCCTAAGGCATCCAGGCATGGTTCAGAGCATTATACAACAGTGCAATGACTACCTAACTTTTGATACCCAAATAAGACCTTTACCTCTTGCTTACTTCTATAGATCGACGGGCCGCCCTAACTCCATCTTGGGCCCCCCGAGAACGGGTGGTGATTTGCTGAATGGTCAGGTTTATTATGGTAATCGTTTTGCCCCGCTGGAGTGCTTGGAGTCATTAGAGGGTGTAGATTGACTGGTCCTTGGGTCCTAAACCAGTCTTTAACCTCGGCTGATTCATAAAGCCGGACAGGGGTCAATTGTTTAGTCAGTGAAGCTAGTGAAGTAGGAACAAATGCTGGTGTTGGAGTTCGATCCCAAGATGCCCGGTCAAAACTTTCTGTTTATAACATGGATATAGTTACACCAAGCCCCAGTGAACATTGGATACTTAGAGAAGGCGAGAACACATATGAACACAGGGGTATTAATTTTATCTCCTGGAATATTTCGGGACTATCCAGCAAAATTCATGACCCACACTGGTTGAGAATGATTAGGAAGTATGATATCATTTGTCTTGAAGAGACCTGGGAAATTGGGCATGACATTTTTTTTGGAAGGTTATAAATCATACCATAGACCAGCAGCCAAATCACCGTCTGGGAGGGCCAAGGGAGATCTGATTGTTTTTGTAAGATTGGGAATGTCAGGCACATGGAGGGATTTGTTGTGGGACTCAGCAGTGACGCAGGGCATCATAATGACCACTCGTGCCATGTGTCTGATTATCCTACATTTTTACAACGCACAATCTAATTGTGAAGGAGGCAATTCGTTCTCTGAGCTTAACACGAGGCTGAGCTCAATACTGGACACGAATGCAGGTCGAACCAAACTAATCCTGTTGGGAGACTTTAATTGTCATTTGTGCCCAAATTTGATGATCACCAGGGGAGACTGGTCGACATGTCCAGTGCGTAAGGGCCTACATATGGAACACTCGCAGGCAGGTCTAGAACTTACTACTGTTACAAGTTCTTTTAAAGGGAGGGGTTGTAATTCTTTAATTGATTTTGTTTTTGTCACCCCTTTGTTGGCAAGTAGAATCCTAAACTTTCTCATTATTTCTAGCCCATTCAGTGATCACAAGTCACAACCCTCTTGTCTTTTTGCTCCCTACTACCGGCCATGCCACATCTCGCCTTACGGCCTCCTCCCTTTCAACCACGGGTCAAGGGCGGCGAGTAAGATGGGCACAAGTAGATACGGAATTATTTACTTCTTCTCTTTTTAAAGATGGACAGGAGCACATTATGAATTGCTTAGATCCCACTGTGGGGGGGCTGGAAATAATGACTTCCTTTGGGGCTCTTGCAAATTTGATTAGCACCCTTCTTACTGCCCCTGTGAGGAAATTTAACCCGCCGCAAAATAGATGGTTTGATGCCTCATGCTCACTTGCTCTAAGGAACCTTAAAATGGTTATGAAAGAATTCCCTCGTGTAAAGGCAAAAGTGGCTGAATGTTGGAAACAGTATAATAGGGTGTTAAAGGAGCGCAAGAGTCAAATTCAGCGCGCAGCCTGGGAAGATTTAACAGAGGCTGCAGAATTACACGATACTACATGCTTCTGGCAGGTGATAATAGCCCCTGCTTTGCAGATCCAAATAAGCCAGACATTTCAACAGTAATTTTACCGGATGATTGGCAGATGTACTTTAAAGGGCTTTATAACCACCCCACAGATCAAGTGGCCTTCTTGGCCCCAGTAATTTCTACGAATTCCACACAGTCACTATTTTTCTCTATGGAGGAAGTCAGTGTAGGTATTGCCGCCCTAAGCCGTAACAAGGCCCCAGGTCCCGACGGTATCCCGCCAGATCTTTATCATAGCAATCTTGAAGTGTGGATCCCGCTTCTGACCAGAGTTTTAAATGCTGCTATTACAAGTGAAATGCCATCCTCATGGTCCTCTGCAATAATTGTCCCGATATCTAAAAAGGGGGATAGGGACAGTTCCCACTGTTATCGTCCTATTTCGTTAATAGACGCTACCATGAAGGTTTTGGGTGGGGTGATTTTAAACAGACTGGAGGACTGGGCAGAACTTAAGGGGGTGATTACCGATACCCAGTATGGTTTTCGGAAAGGAAAGTCTACAGTGGATCAATGTCTCAATCTATATTTAATTAGTGCCAAATACACTATAGCCAAAAAGGGATCATTATTTCTGGCCATTATGGACCTCTCAGCTGCGTTCAATCGTGTGAACCGCAGCAAATTGTGGGCACTGCTTGGCGATATGGGGATTGACCCCCTACTCATAGGCATACTGCATACTCTTCATTCCGACACCTCAGCCGTAGTTAGGTACTCGCCCGCGGGGCATCTAACCAAAAGTTTTGAATGCTCGAGTGGGGTGCGCCAGGGTTGTATTCTTGCACCTTTTTTATTTGTGTTATATATAAATGGGTTGGACTCCACTCTTAGCAGTATTGCGACAGATGTCCCTAGGATAGGCTCACGTAAAGTTCCAGTCCTGTTATACGCAGATGATGCTGTTCTCCTTGCCCGCACTCCCTCTGCACTACAAATTTTTATCGATGGTTTTACAACTTTTATGACAAATCTAGACATGTCTACTAATCTCACTAAATCATATGTGATGACGGTAAACCACAAAGACAACAGAACTTTACAATTGGTACACATGTACTAGGAAACGTACCCATGTTTACTTACTTAGGCATAACCTTCGATGTAAAGTTGAATTTAATAGACAAAAAATGTCTTAACATGTCCGGGATTACAGGGACAATCAAGGGATATGCCACACGGCTGGGGTACTGGACTCCCGGTCTTATTTTAAAATTGTATAATTCCATTTGTTGTTCAGCGGTTCTATATGGTAGCGAAGTTCGGGGCTTCACAGCAACGTCTAAACTTCAAACTGTGGAAAATAAATATTTGAAAAGCCTGCTGAGAGTTCCGCCTAGCTCACCTAATTTTAGCATACACGAGGAGTTGGGGGTCAGCTATATCTCTGACTTGGTGGCCGTCAGACCTCTTCTTTGTTGGCTTAAAATTTGGCTCAACGAAGACTCTGGACTAACAAAATACGTTTTATTGGACTGCTTGAACTTGGATCATAGCAGCAGAATTCCGTGGCTGCGATACGTCAAAACCTTTATGAAGTTGGGACGTGAGGAACTGTATAGTGCACCCCAGATAATTAGGCCCAGCGACAAGGGGAGTATAAAGATCTTACATTCTAACTTTCTGGTTACCACTCGTGAAAAGGCGGAACTCTCAAAGCGGACTGTGAGAGAACATGCCTTGGTCAAAACAACCACTGGTATAGAACCCTATCTGTCTTTTGTACTTAACCCACATGAAAGATTTTTAATGACTCGTTTCAGATTTGGTCTTATCCACTTTTTACTAGCAGTGTCAGAGGGCTTTACTGATAAACTTAGTGATAAAGGGCCCTGCGGCTGTGACCATAGATCTTCACAGGATACCCTTCACTTTATATTTTTATGCTCTTTTTATGCCGGTCCAAGGAGACAGTATCTGAAAGATCTGCTCAAGAAACTTAAGTTTAAACATGTAAGGGTGGCATTACTGTTTTTAAAAATGTCTACTGATCACTTTACATTATTTTGTGTTTTAAACTTTTTGAAGGCAGCAATGAGATTACGTAAAACTAGAGGAGTTGTCTATTAACTCATTGTAATGAATTTGAAGATTGTGTACTGTATTGACTGGTTGGGAGGTTTTCCTTTTAAATGTAATGCTTTTATGATTTAATTTTAAATCGAAATAAAGCTTATTATTGATTGATTATTGATTGAGTACAAAAAGTAGCCTGCAGGTAGGGCTACTGAAATGGTGATAATTGTCTTTGCAAATTGGCGATAACAATTACTTTGCACCTTCCTCGTCCAATCGTCACGAATATGGTATACATCCACTACACCTGAAGAAGTAGAATGAGTAGTTTAAGTCTACGAAAGATATGTACAGTAGTTGTTACTAACTCTTAAAAACAGGCAATCGGAATTCTGCAGTTATGCCCCAAAAACGATTGACAATTGTTTAATGTGTAATCGATTTTTGAGGCTTAATTTCTTGTGATCAACATGATGACTAGAGGAGACATCCCTCCTTACTGCAACATCTGTTCGGAAAGTCATAATGAAATAGAAAAGAGGAGCATAGGATTTAAGGTGGGAAAGTGCTCATTTGAAAAGTATTCTGTCCACTGAGCTTAATGGGGTTGTGCTGTCAGAATACTATTATTCCACCCTAAATGACATGGGTGTATCAAGTCTTTAACAGCCAGAGTACTCTGTCGCCACTGCTGAACTTTATATCACCTTCTTTGTTCTTAATTAGAACACTTCGTTCCTATGGGGCAGAATGTTGCAATATTCTTATAGCATGCTGTAGTAGGTTATACTATAGCCGTATAGCCCGCCGTAGCGGGCTATACCGGCTATTAAAGGCCCGCTGGAGCGTTAAAGGCCCGAGCCGAAGGCGAGGGACTTTAACAAAAGCAGCGGGACTTTAATAGCGGTATAGCCCTGCTACGAAGGGCTATAAGGCTATTAGAACATTCTGCCACTAGAGGGCAGAATGTTCTAACAAATTAAACAAAGGCTTCTTGAAGCTCGAGGGGATTTAAACCCCCTCGAGCTTCGAGAAGCTATTGTAAAACATTGGAATGTTGCTCTGCGGGCCTTTACCGGCCCGTAGAAGCATGGAGCACTCCATTGTCTACAATGGAGCTCCCAACATTCGAATGTTCTAATGATCATTAAAGTCCCATTCCCTCATTATACTTCTTCACTTTCTTATCAGCCCTGTAATAGTAGGTTATAAAGGTGTATTAGGAAGATCAGCCCTCGTAGTACAGAATATTTTATTAGTATTCCAGCCCACTGTAGGCTGGCATTACAGTCTTAAAGTCCCCTCATTTGTTATAGACTTCACTTTTGGAATCAGCCTGAATCAGGACCCTTCTTGTGTGCAATATAAATGTAATAATAATAATAATAATAATAATAATTGGCTAGGATAGCCTGAAAAAGAAAGTTGAAAAGGTATTTTAGGAACATTTGTCCTCATGGGGCAATATACTCTAATAGCGTTATAGCCCGCTTAGAAGGCAATTACATTCTTTATAGTCCCACTCACTTGTTATAGCCCTTCACATTTAGCTTGGACCTATAACACTAAAGTGGGCCTTTAATGGCCAGATTAGCATGCCAAAAAGAACAATCCATTATTCCATTAATTAAAAGCATTACAAATGTCATATTATGATAAAACCCAATAAATATACAGTTTTGAATTGGCTACCATTGGTTGTGACGTAAAAATTAAAAGATTCATCACCAGTAATGGGGGAGGAGAAAAAGCAATCGCTGCTGTATATTTAAACATATGGCTTGAAAAATATAAGTTTGTTCATGGGCAATCGGGTGGCTGTTTAGGCTTGTTATTAAGACTTGCTTAAAGTAGTACAGTTCTCCTTTGATGGCAAACTGTCCGATGTTGATTATTTATTTATTTTCGGCATTTATAAAGCGCACTGTCACCATTGCAGGCATCCTGGCGCTGACTGGATCAAGAGAGACGTAAAATGAAGCAAAAAAAAACCGAAAGTTATCAGACAGAGGATTTGGGGAATAACCAGGTTTTGATCCTTCTCCTAAATGGGAGAAGTTCAGAAATATGCCTAATATCGGCAGGGAGCGAGTTCCAAAGCTTGGCAGCAGTTACCTCGAAGGATCTGCCTCCAGATCTAACTCTCTTGAATCTGGGAACCACTATCAGTTTGGCCTCAGAGGAGCGAAGCTGCCTGGCTGGAGTGTACCACGTAAATTTCAAATGTAGGGAGGCAGGGCCAGTTCCATGGAGCGCCCTAAATGCTATACAAAGGGCTTTGAACTGCACTCTCTGCCTCACCGGTAACCAGTGTAGTTTACTCAGAGAGGAGAGCCCGTGTGCTCTTCTCGGATGCCCCAAGGCCAGCTTAGCAGCTGCTGATTGAACCCTTTGGAGCCTGTCCAGCAGGAAGCCAGGGGATCCCAGCAGAAGGGCATTGCAATAATCCAATCTGCTGGGGATGGTGCATCTTACCACTTGAACACGAGCATGTGGGGGAAGGAGAGGAAGGACTTTCCTTAGGGAACGGAGGATGGCAAAGCAGCAAGCAGTAGTCTTATGGATATGCGTCTCCAAACTGAGCTTGTAATTTAGCATGACCCATAGGTTACGCACTGATTCCACCGGCCGGACAGTGGTCCCCGTTTCAGGGGGCCAGAAATTATCAGGGAAGGGTCGGGGAATCTTAGTTCCAGCGCAGAAGAGCACCTCCATTTTCCCTGCGTTAAACTGAAGGGAGTTGTCCCTAAGCCAACGGGAGGTGGCACGCAAGCAGTTGTGAAAGATCTCAACCGAAGAAGAGTCCTCACCCTCCAGCGAGAGGATCATTTGCGTGTCGTCGGCGTAGTTGACAATTTTAATATCAAAACTTTTAATTAGCGTAATCAGGGGTCTAAGATAAAGGTTAAAAAGGATTGGGCTAATTGCAGAGCCCTGAGGGACCCCGTGTGAGATCAAAGTAAAGGCTGACTGAAAAGGAGGGATAGACACCGCCTGCTGCCTATCCTGTAAAAATGAGTGGAACCACTGCACTGCCGACCCTCGTACTCCCGCCTCAGACAGCCGCTTCAACAAAATCTTATGGTTCACCGTGTCGAAGGCGGCAGACATGTCAAGCAGGATCAAAAACGTCGCCTGCTTTCTATCTGCACGCCTTTGATTAGGCTATTGCTCAGCGTCGGCTGGTACCCTAAATATAAATATTTGGTGAGGCAACCACCCAAATATTTAGGGTACCAGCCGCATGAGGTAAGGGCCAAAGCAGTCAGTCATGGCTTGTTGTAAACAGTGTTTATAATGAAGCACAACTGACAGCTGGGATTGAGGGTGAAGACTTTCATGAATCTATTCAACTATCAAAAATCACACCATTCATCACCTGGTGTTTTTCTCCATGACGAATGGCACGAATGTGGGCAAAGGCGGAAACAAACCACCCTCTCCGCAATAACTATATACCAGTGGGAACATGTTACAGTAAAACAACGCCAATGTGAAGCCAGGCCTATCTTTACATGGAGGTGTGTGCTTCTTTTGATGAGCAAGCTGTCCTACAAGAATGGTGCGGTCAACCTCCCAGCATACCGTTGATCAATGGCCGCGTAGCCGGGCCTCTCCATTAGTTCTTGACAACACTACCTCCATACCTGAAGCTGTAGTGGTGTTACTCCGTAAACGAGTCCCTGGCAGAAATGGGAAGCTAAATTATTCCCACATAAAATAAACACTTAGTCTATCAATTACATGTGTGTCAGATTTAATACCCAAAATGCAGTTGATCATTCTCTGTAAAAGTCTTGGATGCAAGTACATTCAAATAACCGTTTTAGAGTTACAAAATAAATCCACCTAATTATAGCAAATCAGTTTCCTCGCATTCCACTTTGTTTTTAAATGTGCTACTTATTTAACTTGCAAACAAAACATAAATAAATCTGTAGATATATATGTTACACCTCTTTAACTCCAGGCCAGTGGTGTAGCAAGGAGGGGGTGGGGGGTGGTCCGCACCGGGCAGCATGGGTTTTGGAGGCGGTGGTATCCTCCGGCTCTTACATGAGTTTGCCGTGGGAGTGGCAAATGCAGAAATCATTGCGAGCACCCCCTCCAATCAATTAATCAATCAGGTGTTTGTAAAGCGCGACTACTCACCCGTGAGGGTCTCAAGGTGCCGGGGGAGGGGGGTTTCGCAGGTTCCTGTCCATCAAGGAGGGGGTCTGTCGAAGAGCCAGGTTTTGAGGTTTCTTGTGAAGATGGGGAGAGATGTTGTCTGTCTGAGGTGGAGAGGGTGGGCGTTCCAGGCTCTGGCCGCGAGGCAGGAGAAGGAGCGGCCGCCTGATCTGGTCTTTCTGGTGCGGGGGACCACAGCGTAGGAGAGCTGGGCTGATCGTAGGGTCCTTTGGCGTGCGTGGAATTTGAGTCGGCTGTTCAGATATGCTGGTCTGCTGTCATGGAGGGCCTTTGAGCGTGGATGAGCATCTTGAAGGTGACTCTAGCTTCAATGGGGAGCCAGTGGAGTGTGTGCAGGTGCTGGGAGATGTGGCAGTGTCTTGGCAGGTTGAGGCCCAGTCTTGCGGCGGCGTTTTGGATGTTCTGTAGTTTACGAGTGAGGTTTTTGTTTATTCTGGCATAGAGTGCGTTGCCATAGTTAAGCCTGCTGGTGACCAGGGCGTGAGTGACGGTCTTTCCGTGTTCGAGGTGGATCCATTTGAAGGTCTTATGTAGGAGGCAGAGGGTGTGAAAGCAGGAGGACGAGACGAAGTTGATCTGGCAGTCAATTTTCAGCTCTGAGTCCAGGATGATTCCCAGGTTGTGTGCATGGTCTGTGTGGGTGGGTGGGCTTCCGAGGGCGGGGGGGCTACCAGGTGTCGTTCCAGGCATCGGGGTTTGGGCCCATGATGAGTACTTCCGTTTTGTTGGTGTTTAGTTGTAGGCAGCTGTTTTTCATCCATTTGGCGACGGCTTCCATATCTTCTCGAAAGTTGTGTCTGGTGGTGTTGGGTTCATTGGATAGGGAGAGGATGATTTCGGTGTCGTCTACATATGACACAATGTTGAGTTTGTAGGTTCTGACGATGGGGGCGAGCGGAGCCATGTAGACGTTGAAGAGCATAGGGCTGAGGGTGGACCCCTAGGGACTCCGCAGGTGGTAAGAGTAGGGTCCGAGAGGAAAGGGGGGAGTCTGACCCACTGCGTTCTGCCAGAGAGGAAGGAGCGGATCCAGTCGAGGACCTTGCCTTGAATCCCTGCGTTGTGGAGTCTGCGTATTAGGGTGCGGTGAGAGACTGTGTCGAACGCTGCTGAGAGGTCGAGGAGGATGAGGGCTGCTGTTTCTCCTTTGACCAGTAAGGTGCGAATGTCGTCTGTTGTGGCGAGGAGGGCGGTTTCCGTACTGTCTTTTTTTCTGAAGCTGGATTGGGATGTTGTGCTCTTCGATGAATGTGGCAAGTTGGCTGTTGATGGCTTTCTCGATGACTTTAGCTGGGAATGGGAGCAGGGAGATGGGTCTGTAGTTGTTGAGGTCGGTGGGGTCTGCCGAGGGTTTCTTCAGGAGGGGGTTGATCTCAGCGTGTTTTCAGTCGTCGGGGCACGAGGCGGTTGCCAGGGAGCAGTTGATGGTGTGGCAGAGCATGGGTGCGATGGTATCGGTGGGGAAGGGGTCCGTGGGGGCCCCGGAGTGGATTGATTTCATCGTCTTCATTGTGTCTTCGGTAGTGAGGGCTGTCCAGTTGTCAATCGTTGGCTTCAGGGTGTCGGGGGTGGTCGGTGAGGGTTCAGTGTGTTGGTTGTCTTCGTCAAAGTTGTTGTAGATGCTCTTGATTTTGTGGTGGAAAAAGGTGCTGAGTTTGTTGCAGAGGTCTTATGAGGGAGGGATGTCGGTGGACTCGCTGGTGGGTTGGGCGAACTCCTTGATGATGTTGAAGAGTTCTTTGCTGTTGTGTGCATGAGTGGAGATTCTGTCTTCAATTGCTTTTTTCCTCGTTTTTCTGATGAGTTTGTGGTGGGCGTTGGTGGCAGCTCTGAAGTTGTTCTGGGCTTCTGTGGATTTGGTATTCCTCCAGGCCTTTTTCATGGCGGCGGCAAGTGCGTCTGGACTCTCGAAGTTCGGTGGTGAACCATCTAGCTTTCTTGGCATGGGTGTTGTTTGTTTTTCTTGAGGGGGGCTATGGTATCTGTGCAGGGTTTGGGCTGTGGTGTTGGGGTTGTCGTTTTCCGCGATGGTTGGGGTGGAGTTGGTGAGTGATGAGGTAAGCTGGTCGTTGGTGATTCTTGTCCAGTTTCTCTGTGGGAGCAGGTGCTGGTGTCAGTGGATGGTGGGTGTTCTGAAGGTGAAGTGGACGCATCGATGGTCAGTCCATGGGAGTTCAGCGGTGTGGCTGAAGGTGATGGAGTTTCCTGTTGTGAAGAGGGGATCGAGGGTGTGTCCTGCTGAGTGCGTGGGTTCGGTCATGATCAATGTTGTGGAGGTTGTCCAGGAGGGATGTGGTGCTGGGGTCCAGTTGGTTGTCGAGGTGGAAGTTGAGGTTTCCCAGTAGGGTGTAGTTGGTGGACGTGATGGCATGTGGGGAGATGATGATCATGATGGAGTTGGTGAAAAGTCTGTGGGGTACAGGGGGTCGGTAGATGAGGGTTCCTTGGAGGGTGGAGGTAGGGCTGACCAGTATCTTGAAGTGAAGGTGTTCCATCAGGTCTGTGGGCTCGTCGGGGAGTGTGCTCAGGCAGATGGTGGATTTGTGGATGATGGTGATTCCTCCTCCTGGGTGGGTGGGGCGGTCCTTCCTGGAGATCTTGTATCCTTGGGGAATGGCGATGGCGATGTCCGGTCCTGAGGGGGTGTTGGTTCAGGTTTCGGTAAAGAATGCTATGTCCGGTGGTGCTGTCGAGGAGGTGGCGTGTTTGTGGAGGGATCAGATGTTGAGGAGGATGCATTGCAGGGTCTTTGGTTCAGTTGTGTTCTTGCGGGTGGGTTGCGCTGGGTCCGTGGTCTTGGCGGTGCTGCAGTAGTGCCGGCAGCGGTGACAGCTGAAGGGTCCGTGGGTGTCAGCTGGTGATACTAGCTTGCAGTTGTTGTTGCGTGGAATGCCGCTGGGTCGTAGCATTGGCGGTGCAGAGATCCAGGGTTCCTGGTGCTGGTCTCATTCGGGTTGCGGACGGGCGCAGACGAGCTTGCCTTTGGTGCGCCGGTGGAGGGAGAGCAATTTCACTGACAATGAGTCAGTGGTCTTGCTCGCCTGTCCCCACAGCGGCCACCATTAAGTAGGGGTCGGGGGGCTGGACAGCTGGGAGGCGGGAGTGGGGAGGGGAGCTGGATTGAGCTGGTCGCACTGGTCATGCTGGGGGGGAGGGGCCACGGGGGCAGCAGCGGCAGGGAATAACGGGCTGAAAAAGGCAAAAGGAAAAAGGCAAAAAGAGGGAGAAAAGTGCAAATAAGGCAGCACAAGTGCAAGAAACAGTGGAGGAAAGACACCGAGGACACAGAAGGAGAATGAAAGGGGGAGATTGAGATGAGGGTAAAAAACGAGTGAAAAACAGAGGAAAGACACTGAAGGCGAGTGAAGGGGGGAGCTTGAAATGAGGGGAAAATGACAGAAAACGGAGGAAATACTCAGAAGGAGAGTGAAGGGGAGAGATAGAAGTGAGGGAAAAAAACGAGTGAAAAAGGAGAGAAAAAGGAGAGCGAGAGAATGGAGACAGAGGTTCACTGGACCACCAGGGATGAGGCGCATGTGAAACCTACGGGTGGAGGAGGGCCTCGAACACCAACACTCAAGAGTGCAGGGCCTCGGGGGAAGGCCTCACTTAATGGTGGAGCTGCGAGGGAGGGAGAGCAATTTCACTGACAATGAGTCAGTGGCCTTGCACGCCTGTCTTGCAGCGGCCGCCATTAAGTAGGGGTCGGGGAGGGCTGGACAGCTGGGAGGCCGGAGTGGGGAGGGGAGGGGAGCTGGATTGGGCCGGTAGCACTGGTCGTGCTGGGGAGGAGGGGCCGCGGGGGCAGCAGTGGCAGGGAAAAACGGGCTGAAAAAGGCAAAAGGAAAAAGGCAAAAAGAGAGAGAAAAGTGCAAATAAGGCAGCAAAAGTGCAAGAAAGAGTGGTGGAAAGACACAGAGGACACAGAAGGAGAGTGAAAAGGGGAGATTGAGATGAGGGTAAAAAACAAGTGAAAAACGGAGGAAAGACACAGAAGGAAAGTGAAGGGGGAGCTTTAAATGAGGGGAAAAACGACAGAAAATGGAGGAAAGACCCAGAAGGAGAGTGAAGGAGGGAGATAGAAGTGAGGGGAAAACCGAGTGAAGAAGGAGAGAAAAATCAGAGCGAGAGAATGGAGACAGAGGTCCACTGGACCACCAGGGATGAGACGCAGGTGAAACCTGCGGGTGGAGGAGGGCCTCAAACAACAACACTCAAGAGTGCAAGGGCTCGGGGGAAGGCCTCACTTAATGGTGGAGCTGAGAGGGAGGGAGAGCAATTTCACTGACAATGAGTCAGTGGCCTTCCTCGCCTGTCCCTGCAGTGGCCACCATTAAGTAGGGGTCGGCGAGGGCTGGACAGCTGGGAGGCGGGAGTGGGGAGGGGAGCTGGATTGGGCCGGTCACACTGGTCGTGCTGGGGGGGAGGGGCCGCGTGGACAGCAGCGGCTGGGAAAAACGGGCTGAAAAAGGCAAAAGGAAAAAGGCAAAAAGAGAGAGAAAAGTGCAAATAAGGCAGCAAAAGTGCAAGAAAGTGTGGAGGAAAGACACAGAGGACACAGAAGAAGAGTGAGGGTAAAAAAACTAGTGAAAAACGGAGGAAAGACACAAAAGGCGAGTGAAGGGGGGAGCTTGAAATGAGGGAAAAATGACAGAAAACAGAGGAAAGACCCAGGAGGAGAGTGAAGGGGGAGATAGAAGTGAGGGGAAAAAACGAGTGAAAAAGGAGAGAAAAAGGGGAGCGAGAGAATGGAGACAGAGGTCCACTGGACCACCAGTGATGAGGCGTAGGTGAAACCTGCGGGCGGAGGAGGGCCTCGAACACCAACACTCGAGAGTGCAGGGGCTCGGGGTAAGGCCTCACTTAATGGTGGAGCTGCGAGGGAGGGAGAGCAATTTCACTGACAATGAGTCACTCCAGCTCAGCCGTCGAGGGGCGGCAAAGGCATGGACCACCATGAGCGGCAAAGTGCCTAGCTACGCTACTGCTCCAGACACAAAATATGTCTTTCAAAAGGAAGTCAGAAAGCTGGCTTTGGTCTACCAGATGCATGCACCGTTAACTGCACCACCTGTGACACATTAGGACAATTGCAAATATGTTTGTGTCACCAGTTGTCAGGCATTGTGGTCTAACATAAAATTTACCTGACTGCCAAAGCTCTTAGTAACCTTTTCTACTGTTGTTTGTTATGAATCTCTTGTTGAAAACCCCCATTTCCTGCTGAATAAATACTTAATTGCAATATTTTTAGATGTTCTTCGGGGCTGTTAATGAACAACCGCTTGCACTGTATGTCATGTTAAAATGTCAGCAGTTCCCCCCAGTAGCTGAGTTACTGCCTTTGTCGAGGGCGCGAAGTGCTATACAATGCCATAATACAATTATATAGTGCAAGTTACAGTTGTTGTGTTTTTTAAAAATGTTTTTCGAACATATATATTTTTTTGATAATAATTATGCAATTGTAATTCCTCAAACAAGGAGAAGTGACAGGAACTGTTTTCCTCCTTCCAAATATGTGTCAACAGTAGGGGTGAGACAGTATATATACTTGTCCAACTCATTTCCATTTTCCTGCAGATCCACTGGTGTGTTTGTCTTTTAAGCATGGTGCAGCCCCTAACACCTATGCTGGCTCGCCTCCTCCACTCCTCGTCCTTGAGTCCCTTGCCGCTCTGACTGCAGCAATGAAATTCCCCCCAATCCAGACACTGCTCTCATGCAGCTGATAATATTCAGCAGCATGAGAGCAATGCCAGGATTGGCTGAAGCAGGCTACCTCGACACTCCTGGAGGCACTGAGTGCCTGTGGCTGCTCTCCACCCAGGTGTCTAAGACAGCTAGGTAGAGACGTTTACACTTCGCAGATCAGGCAGGCCCTCACAAGACAGCTGGCCAAAATAACATGCGCAGTGTAAACTTTTTGAGTGAGTATCACCACCTCTGCTGCCAGACAGCAGAAGTGGCTCCGCCCCAAAACATGTCTTGATTGGGGAAGGGGAAAAACCAGTATATTTTATTACCATTTTATTTTTCGCCTTTGCAGCAGCACTGGCCGCAGGGGTGCAACGCTCCTCTGCCCTAATGGAAGGGCCGCTGCTGCTATTGCTCTGAGCTTAGTAACTGCTAAACTCTTAACTTTTACAAGCTTGCAGTTCAACTCAATGTGTTGACCGTTCAGACTCTGAATTAATGCTTGTTTGCAAGTGAGTATATGCATTGTTTTTAAGTATAGTTGTTGTATTGTTTTTCAAAGATCTAGTTACTCCAGGCAAGTGCAGAGTATGTAATAAAGTTTCATTTTTATAGCCACGGAGTTTGCAAGTTTTGGTCAACAGCGACTGTTCCCATTTAGGTGTTAGATCTTCAGTAGCCACGCATTCAATTTGAAACTTCAATTTCAAATATTCTGAAAAACGTGTGCTAAGATAGCCTTGCTGTTTTTTCTGTTTGTACATGTTTAACACCATCCATGTGTTTTTTTGCAATTTTGATTTGGCTTCTTGGTGAGCTATTAGTTTTACTGTTTGGTTTACTAATCTATTAAAGTCTGCTATTGTAGTTGTGGATGCCCACAGTTTATGTAATTGACATGTGTTCAAAGCTCTATTTAAGTGCTTATACCAAATGTTGTTTAGCTTAGCAGGGCTTGAAAAATCCACTCGCCCGCTCGCTACAGCAAGCCAGATTTAATAAGAATGAGCTAAGTTTAGGGCGTACTCGCCCTTTCTGGCGAGTAGGACGACAAAGTGACTATTCGGATCAAACGTGACAAGATAATAAGATTTAAAGGCATCTTTATTGCTCTCAAAGTGAATTGCAATAAAAATTACTTTAAATCTTGTTATCTTGTCACATTGGCTCAAGAGACCGAGGTCAAGTACATTACAGTTAGGTCGAGTAGATTTTTAAAGTTACTAGAGATGCAGATCAGACATACATTTTTAACCAGTCGTAATGTCCCAATCATAAAAGAGAACCAGGTACTATATCAGCATTCATTGAACGTTTTATGACATAAGGCAATTGCAATGTCTCAGTAGGGTCTATAATCTGATATAGAAACTTTTCCCAGGCTATGACCCCAGGCACAGGATAAGCTGTAATGTTTGCAGCATAAAAACCTCTTCGAGTTTGTGGGATGAAGAGTGGGGCTGTTTTTCACAATCCACAGGTAATGCAATTGTTCTTGCTGGGACAAAATGTCCATTGAGTAGCAGTAAAACAGTGAATATCATTGGCAACCACGTAATGAGTAAAAAAGTTCCCAAAGCGATCCAGGAATAGGACCACAGAGGAATCATATACATGTCACAAAACCACTGACCAGGGTGAAGCAGTCTTCATCAAGTGTTTTTGAAAAGGGTTGAAAAATTGTCTGTCATGTTCTGCATCATTGGTCCCTCCGGACTCTCGAAAAGGTCCAGTTCAAGGCCCAGCATTGGGTGGAATTTCATAGTAGGCCATGGAATAAAGTTGGACAGCGGCCACTGTCATGTCGGCAGCATCAGCTGTGGTTGCTGTACTCATTTTTCTGCGTAGAGTGTTAAGCTCAAGAATCCCGGCCGGGAAGTAGAGCTAGAAGTGTTACTGCTTTGTTCAGGGGGAGAGGCTGGGAGGCGCTACCCTGAATCCTTCTTGGTGTCTGCTGCGCCCGGCTGTAGAGGGCTGGCCACATATTGTTTTTTTATAATTTGGTCGATAGATACCTGTCTATTCCTTGTTAATCCAGGCAGAGGATGCAGGATAACAGCGTTGCTGCCTTTTACCCAAGAACTGTGACGGCTGGTCTGTAGGATGTCTCAAACTCTTGCTTGTCATGGATTTTCTCCCAAACTAGGTCCCCAAATTTGGGAACCCACCTGTCGGCGGCAGTAATAGCCTTCACTTCACTAGTGGTGGTGTCAGAGTGGTTTGTGTTAGACAGCTTATCTCTGACTTCTTTGATACTCTATAAAACATTCAGACATTTCTCCAAGTCAAATATATCTTCATCCTCAACCTTCCAAATTATCTAAGTCAGGCACATGCATTTGAACTCCGAAGAGAACCTCGTATGGAGTGTGTCCTCCCAATACTCATCTAGGCAAGTTATATAATGGTCTTTGAACTCTAAACAGATTACGGTACCAATTAAGACCTGAACTTCAATTTTCTCTCATACTAGGGTCCCCAACTTTGGGAACTCACCTGTCGGTGATAGTAATAACCTTCTCTTCACAGGTGGTGGTGTCAGAGTGGTCTGTGTTAGGCAGCTTATCACTGACTTCTTGGATACTCTGTAAAACAATCAAAAGGGTTCCCAAAGTCAAAATTATCTCCATCCACCACCTTCCCAGAATGATCTAAGTCAGGTATATACATAGGAACTCCGAAGAGAACCTCGTATGGAGTGTGTCCTCCCAATACTCATCTAGGCAAGTTATTCAATGGTCTTTGAACTCCATAAAAATTATGCTACCAATTGAGACCTGAATATAACTCTCTAGCAGTCAAAACCTGTTCAATCATGCCACTGGCCCTCTCTACTATGTCGTTCAATTCAGCTTTGAACAAACAGCAGACTTTGAAGCTCTGTAAGTCTAGGCACTGAAAATGATTTATGACAGCTGAAGTGTTTGCATTGCTCTGTGGCCAAACTCATAGGTATCGAGAACATGAATCAATATCAGTTAGCTGAATTTAGGGTACGAAAATGGTCCAAATAAATCACCCTGAAGTGGATATTTAAGATCCTGATGGTTGCTGGTGAGGGGATTTAGACAGTTGAGGATTTAATGTCACATTGCCTAACATAGTCCTTAGCCTGTTTATATAAATTAGGCCACCTCTAGCATTGCTGCAGCATAGCTATGGTGGCATTTCTTCCTGTATGTGCAGAGACCAACCCCTCATGTGCTTCTTTGATTGATTCTAATCTAGACAGTTTATTAAGTAATACTATGCCTCCCATTTGTGGTATAGTGACTACTGGAATGTTATCTGAATTAAGAGTGTAGTAGTATCTGGGAGGGAAACCTACAAGAGGTTTCCCAGCTTGCTTGGTTGCATTTATGGCTGTTAAGATATCTGTGATGATCTTCGTTTGAGAACAAATTACCCTGGCAGTCTGAATTGCAGCTTTTGCCGCTTGGTCAGCTGCACAGTTCCCTTTAGCGTGGATACTGCTATGCTGATGTTCCAAAGTGTGCCTCACATGGAACAATGGAAGCTTGTCTGGTAGGACAGCTACCATTCCACAGAGCTGTTTATTTTTTATAGGCTTTCTCTTTGAATCCTTGAATACATTAAATGTCAAGTGTTGCAAATTGACATTGTAACCTAGCACACAGAATGTCAAGTCAGACACAATGAGTGTAGGAACTGATCATTCAGTCTTCTGTAATGCAAGTAGCAGGCCATGCAATTCTGCATGTTGTGCAGTACTGCTACCTAACAGTGTGGTGTGGGTGCATTTTGAGATGAACTCACCATCCTTCACTACACCTTGCACTGCAACGCAGACTGTAGAGTACTTGCCTTTGGTGCTTACCACAGGTTGGGCAGAGCCATCTCTATGAAAGATGCTCTGGTAAGACTCAACAGGTAAAGTGTCTGGAGTAGGAACAATATCCTGTTCATTTTGAAGTAAATCATGTGTATGAAGAGAGGGGTTATACTAAAACTTTACTCCAACTGCACTTAGAGCAGGGACCCATCTGAAGTGTGGGGCAGGAGCATTGTGAATGCTTGCCTTTGTGGCCGCCTCTAGTGACGGTACAGGAGAAACAATAATATGTTTTCCCTGCGTTATTGGATGTTCCTTTAAAATAGCTGTTTGTACTCCCGTCAGGATTTTTTCAATAGAAGTGAATCATGCCTCAGCCAGAAATACAAGTGACACTTAGGTGTAACCATAGTGAATAGGTATGAGTCTGAAGACTAGGTTTGTTCTGTTGTCCTTAGTTTGGAAATATTAGGGGCCACATGTATGAAACCATTTCACATTCGCAAACTGTGCAAATCACAAAATTTGGCCTTTTGTGAATCCAAAATAGCCTTTTACGATTTACAAAAGGCTTTGCAGTCGCAAATGTAAGTGATCACAATTTTTTGCTATTACCTAAAATTGTGAATGCAAATAGGGAATCGTAATTTGTGATTCTGTAAGCACATGTATGAAGCATTTTCTAAATACAAACTGTGCATTTAGGAAAATGCAATTACCATCAACTTCAAGTCAATGCTAGCTATGTGCAAACTTTGCAAGAAAATGCACAAATCTGCATTTTTCAATGTGCCATGTAGCACACACATTTCCCTAGGGCATGCGTGCGCTTTACATGTGCACATGAATTTTATTGTGTGGGCTTTAGGGGGGGCATTATGCCCTCGGGCACCCATTCGCTAATTTGCGATTACCAATTAGGTAATTGCAAATTAGCAAACGTGAAACCATTCGCACCTATGGGCCTTTCAGCCCATAGGAACTAATGGAGAAATATTACCTAATAGCGATTTGCTATTTACTGAATCGCTGCTAGCTAATATTAAGGAATCACACATTTTTTGCAAATTCCTTACATACATAGCATTTTGTGATTACCAAATAGCAATTTGGTAAAAATTACCATTTTGTAATTGCAATTGTAATATGATACATGTGGCCCTTGATCTCAAGCATGTCTGCTTGTAGAGCATGCAAGCATGTGTTCAGCCACTGTTGAGAAGAAAATGTGGAAGAAATCAGGTCATATAGAGGCTTCAAACTCTCTGCATAGTGAAACAAATAAGTCCATCCAAAGTTAAGAAACTCCCAACAGGGATTGTAACTTTTTCAGCGTGCAGGAGGCTGCAGGGTAGTGCACTTCTGGAGGAAGTCTGGAGCAAGACCCTTGCCCTTGCAGGAAAATTCATATCCAAGAAAGGCGGTCTTCTATTTTTAAAAATTCTTGTTGTAACCATGCGATGTTAACATAGCTACTACTCTGTCAACCCGGTAAGGTGTAGATTCAAGTCATTGTCAGTTAAGTAGATATCATCAATATATGACAATACCTCATTATCTGGTTGTACTATCTCCATGATATGCACTGAAAATAAGCCTGGACTATATGTATAGCCCACAGGCAAATGCTGGAATGGAAATTGCAGTCTGTCTAAACTGAAAGCGGTCCGATACTCACTTTCAGGCACTATATTTTGACTGAAAAACCAATTGGAAATGTACAGGGTAATTTCATATTTTTTCCTCTCCAGGTTCATCATTAAACCTGTACTGGAGGTGTTTTGTACTGCACATGTTTGTGTATGTAGGTTCAAATGTATTCTAAAAGAACCATTTGGTTTAGAGATGAGAAAAAGGGATATGTTCATGGGTGAGAGGCAAGGAGCTATTATTCCTTGATATTGCATTTAGTCTAAAATTGCTTTGACACCACGTTTTGCTTCTGGTTTTGAAGGGTATTTTGCTTGTGGTCGTTGTTCACCATAAAGGGAAATAATGTGTACACTAGAGTATTTGTCCCACCCCGCTTGATTTCTATATAGTCAATTATAACATGGGGAAAACCCTATGATCCAAAGTAACTTGAGTATACAGGTCATTAAAATACAAATAGTGTTCAGAAACAATTCAGATGTAAACGCAGGAGAACAAAATGTAACAAATCCATCTATTAGCAAAGAGATGGGAAATTATTCAATTTGAATAAATCCATTGTTTGTAATCTTCAAATGTGACGGCGCAGTTTAAGTGAAAGTGAGTAACAAAAAAGAGTGCAGAGAAATATGGACAGTGTGCAAAATACAAAAAAAGTATCAACGAAGAGGACAGTAATGAAATACAGAGATACTGAACTTCATTCAAATTTACAATTTATGTCCCTCAAAAGTCCTTTCATCAATGTGTTCATGGTTAAGACATACTAGTCGAACCCAAAGTCATTATTTAGCCGGGTCTTCCTCTGGACAGGTGAAGCAACCTAAAAGGAAAGTTGGAATTGTCTGGGGTATAGTAAGAAAGATATGATTTAGACTCCACAAACTCATAAGAAAAATAGGGTGGCTGGAGGTTCGCCTGACCAAGAATTAAGTATTGTCTAACAAATTAGACGTAAAATATCAGAAGTAAAATATCCTGTACCCAGATAACATAGGATCTCTGTGACTTTGTCACTTACCACTTACAAGGCTGCATGAGCATATAGAGATTGTGGCGTATATGCTGTCGAGTAGGATTTGTTCTATCCTGACATTGAGTTTTTAGGCTTTGGCATTTGTTCACCTCAGCTTTCATGGTGTTTTTGTTGTACAGCGGTCCCATGATTGTCCTCACACATCCACAGTGTGGATAAAGGTTTATCTTCACTTGCTGGCATGTCTCCTTTTTGATTGGCTGCATGCACAGATGGCTGATAAAGTGGTCCACGGCCCCCCAAAACCTCCCTGGATATATGGGACATCCCCCATCAGGTTGTGTGCCTGGAGGCACTCCAGCTGACTGGTGCCTGAGGGGAGCCTGCATTGTGCTCCTAGCGCTTGTGGCAATCTCGCTGCAGGGGACACACAGAAGGCTGACAAAGTGGTCCACTGCCCCCCCACAGCCTCTCTGAATCTGGAGGACTTTAGCCCCAATCCTGCTACGTGCCTGGAGGGGATCCCGTCGACTGGTGCCTGAAGGTGGGGGGGTATATTGTGCTCTTAGTGCTTTTGGCACTTCTTGATGTGTGAGACAAACTAAAGGCTGACAAAGGGGCCTTGGCCACTGACGACCTCCCAGAATCTAGGGGACCTCATCCCCTATCCTGCTACGTGCCTAGAGGTGCTCCTGCTGATATGTCCCAGAAGGGGGCTGTTAGGGCTTGCTGCAATTTTGCCATGTGGGACACACAGAAGGCTGACAAAGGGGTCCACAGCCCCCACGGCCTCCCTGAATCTAGGGGACTTTATCCCCCACTCTGCTACATGCCTGGACTGTGACCATGGATAAAAAAAACATTCCAATGGGGTCTTTTACACCCCAAGCTAAGGCCCTACCTGATCATTCCACAAGTATTGACAATGCACCTCAAGTTACATCTAGAGCCCCTAGAGCATGGGAACTCACAAACTTTTTCTCGAGGGCCAGATTTACAGTGTGGTTTGTGGCCGAGGGCCGCACAGTGGGGGTGGGGTCATTGGGGGAGGGGGTGGAGCTAGAGCAACAAAAAAACTGTGACCGTGAGGTGGAACACAGGCCCCTGCTGTGGACGCCTTCGTCCATTGAGCCACCGGACCCGGCATACACATCTCTCTCCCTCTCTCTGTTTCTCTCCCTCCCTCTGTCTCCCTCCCTCCCTCTGACTCCCCCTCTCTCTCTGTCTCCCCCTCTCTCTCTGTCTCCCCTCTCTCTCTGTCTCCCCCTCTTTCTCTGTCCCCCCTCTCTCTGTCCCCCCTGTCTATGTCCCTCCTCTCTGTCCCTCTCTCTCTGTGTCCCCCTCTCTCTCCGTCTCCCTCTCTCTCCGTCTCCCTCTCTCTCCATCTCCTTCTCTCTCTCTCTCTCTCTCTCTCTCTCTCTCTCTCTCTATCCCTCTCTCTCCGTCTCCCTCCCTTTGTCCCCCTCCCTCTGTCTCCCTCCCTCCCTCTGTCTGTCTCCCTCTCCCTCTCTCTGTCTCCCCCTGACACCCTCCCTCTGTCTCCCCCTGACTCCCTCCCTCTGTCTCCCTCTGCCTCCCTCCCTCTGTCTCCCTCCCTCTGTCTTCCTCCCTCTCTGTCTCCCTCCCTGTCTACCTCTTTCTCTGTCTCCCTCTCTCTCTCTGTCCCTCCCTCTCTGTCTCCCTACCTCTGTCTCCCCCCTCTCCCTCCCTCTGTCACCCTCCCTCTTCCTCCCACTCCCTGTCTCCCTCTGTCTCCCTCCGTCTCCCTCTCCATCTCTGTCTCTCTGCCTCTCTGTCTGTCTCTGCCTCTATCTGTCCCTGTCTCTGCCTCTATCTGTCTCGATCTGTCCCTGTCTCTGTCTGTCCCTGTCTCTGTCTCCCTCCCTCTGTCTCCCTCCCTCTGTCTCCCTTTCCATCTCTGTCTCTGCCTCTGTCTCCCCTGTCTCTGTCTCTGCCTCTATCTGTCTCTGTCTGTCCCTGTCTCTGCCTCTATCTGTCTCTGTCTGTCCCTGTCTCTGTCTCTATCTGTCTCTATCTCTGACTGTTTCTGCCTCTATCCGTCTCTGTCTGTTTCTGTCTCTGTCTGTTTCTGCCTCTGTCTGTCTCTGCCTCTATCTGTCCCTGCCTCTATCTCTGTCTCTATCGCTGTCTCTGTTGCTGTCTGACTCTGTCTGTTTCTGTCTGTCTCTACCTCTATCCATCTCTGCCTCTGTCTATCTCTGTCAGTCTGTCCCTGTCTGTGCCTCAATCTAGCTCTGTCTGCCCCTGTCTCTCTGTCTCCCTCCCTCTGTCTCCCTTTCCGTCTCTGTCTGTCTCTGCCTCTATCTGTCTGCCCCATCCCTGTCTCTGCCTCTATCTGTCTGTCTGTCCCTGTCTCTGTCTGTATCTCTGTCTGTTGCTGCCTCTATCTGCCTATGTCTGTCTCTGCCTCTATGTGTCTCTGCCTCCATCTGTCTCTGTCTCTGTCAGTCTGTCCCTGCCTCTGCCTCTATCTCGCTCTGTCTGCCCCTGTCTCTATCTGTCTCTTCCTCTATCTGGCTCTGTCTCTATATGTCTCTATCGGTCTCTGCCTCTATCTGTTTCTGTCTCTATCTGTCAGCCTGTCCCTGTCTCTGTCTCTATCTCTATCTGTCTCTGTCCGTTTCTGTCTCTCCCTACTGCGCTCTATCACCCTCTGTCACCTCACCCGGCTCTCACACCCTGCTGCCCTCTGTCATTCTCTGTCACCTCACCCCCGCTTGTGTGGCAGCTGAGGCAGCTTACCGGGCACACACATAGCCCCACCCGAGTACTTCACAGGTCTTTAAGAGACTATTTGCATGATAACAAGTCTTTGCTAAATTTCACCTCTTCTTAGCGCCCCTGCAGCTCCACTCGGACTATCATTGGAATCGCCCGGCCCCCACAGAGCAGATTCTCTGTATGCTGACACTGTAAAAAAAAAAAATAATAATAAAAACACAGGTACGATGTCTGCAAGGTCCGCGGGCCGCCAAGGAAGGCTTGCCAGGCCGCTGGCGGCCCGCGGGCCGTACTATGAGTACCCGTGCCCTAGAGGGTACATGTTCAACAAAGGGATCTACCGCACCTTAGCCCACACCTGTGAGCTTTTTACCGAAACAGCTATGGCAAACAACTCTTTTTGTTTCCTAAATGTAATAGCGACCAGGAATCAGAAATTATTTCCTCAGTATATAACACATAGGACCCCTCCAATGTGTAGGCAGAGTAATCACTTCCTAGCATGTCAAATGTTCCAAGACTCAAGCCTGGCCAATGGAAGACCACAGAATATTTGGTGAATAAAGTGTTTCCTTGGATTAGATCAAAAAGCCAGTGCTTTTCAATTATACATTCAGACATAATTTTCGCCCAAAGTGTACTCAACCATATAGGAACTGGGATGCAATAAGGTCCACGCTGATGGACATGACGGACATGATGCATTCGCCTCCCTTGTGTCAGAGAAATAATGCAGATACCAGCAGAGGTAATACGCTCTACATGACCAACAAAGTCTTGCCTGAATGAAATTAACTGACTGAAGGAAGGGTTTCCACCCACATATTCAACCAGAACGCCCAGTGTCCCAAGTTCACTGTCTACTGCCAATGCCTCTGAACTAATTGGAGACTGACTAGATGTTAATGCTTTTATTTTTACCCCAAGTCATCAAAAAGAGCCTATAACGCCCAATCCGACCCTCACTGAGCTGGACATATTATTCTCTCAAACCTTTGCTGGTCCAAACTAAAAGTGAGCTCACGCCAAAGTGCATTGTTCAGGAATGTTAGATCTCAATCAAATAGATGACAGTAGAATTACATCGTTTAAACTCTTGTCCTGGAATATAGCTGGCACAAGAGGGAAACTGTTAGACCCAGATTGGAGTAATTTTATTAATGGCTTTAACATAATTGTACTCCAAGAAACATGGGCTTTGAATACATTCTTTTGGCAAGGGTACATAAACAAGCAAACACAAATAGATGATGGACAGAGTGCTGAAACGTTTCAGACACTCACCCCCGGTCACAGATCTTGGTTGTATCCATCATTGTTCTTCAGCTCACTACGCCACCCCAGCTCAGGCCCAGCTATATGCAAATCAGTCTTGACCCTTTGCCTCATGGGAACAGTCCACCCCCAATTGCCAAGCCAGGTCTTCCCTGGACTGGAAAAAAGCATCCTGGGACCGGTTTCAGGGTAACACCCCTCATCAGCCAGGCTGGCTTGAATCCAGTGGCAAAGTGAGCAAGGGACCCACGTCTGGGCATAGCCTGCCAACTTAGGGCGAACAAGCAAACACAAAGAGATAATGGATGGAGCGCTGAAACTCTTCAGACACCTACCCCGAAACTGGTCCCAAGAACTGCATGCATTATTCCCTGCAGGCAAAATACCCAACCAGAGATGCAATGAAATAAGGCTATGAAGCAGCTTTAAGACATTTTAGATAAAGTCTTTGGTTTGTATATGGACTTATGTTTTGAGGTGCCCTCCTTAGAATATTACTGCAGGTGTAACAAAAAACTGAAACAACTAATTAAAAAGTTGTTATGGCAAATAAAAATATTTTTAATGTACCATCCATAATGTAACTAGAGTGTTGCAGACACATGCCAAACATTCATTTTAGAGTCAAGCACACACTCATATGCAAAGATAAATCCTCATAAACTGTGGCCGTTATCCTGTGCCCCTGCCAGTATCAAAATTTCCGGTGCAGGTGTTCCAATAATCTGACTCAGTTTAAGATTAAGATTACCGATTACAGCCTTAAATATTCATTTTATTTTCACATGCAAAAGCATAGCCTCAGAGCACCAATTACAGGCTTAACTATTCTTTTTGCCTCAAATAGCAATACTCACCCTGAGCTGCGCAGCCCCTCCTAGCCCATATCAAGGCATAGACAAGTATTGCTTTGAAAACCAAATCATAGCCTCAAATTTCAAGACAACTACTTAAATGTTCAGGGCTATCCTACTTTCAGAACCACCACTCCGACCCCAAACTCCTTCTTACAATTATAACATTATCAGAAATAATAACAATTATGTAAAAACAAAAATTAAGTTTAATAAGCTTTATTGAATAAATGTTACCATAAAACATAGGACAAAACATAACAAGTTAGATAATAACCAAGGTATGAAATACAAATAGGCAATAAAACATAGCAGAAAGCTGTTTAAATTCGAAGGATTATAAATGAAGGAAGGGGGAGAGGGAAATAAAAAGGGGGAAAATAAGGTATATTCTGCAACTGAGGATCAAATAACAATAGTACTCCATAGAACAAGAAGGGTATAATTAACATATTCTGATATGAATAATACAATGCTAAAGGTCAGTGAAGAGGAGAAAGCAAGGAAATAGAAATCATGGAGGTTGGAAATTTTCTGAAAGATTACGGGAAACTTGAGTAATTGAAATCTCATTCAAATAAATAGTTAGCGGTAACCAAAATAGGTCTCTATTTACATGTGAATTACAACAGGATGCAAAAACAATATCCAATCTATGATAGTGACATACTATCGTGACATACCAAGATTTGATTGAGAGTTTGTTTGAACATTTCCAATGTATTGTGATTTGTTGAAAAGCTAAGGGTAACATCAGGTTAAACAATCCTTTTTCATGAGACAATAAGTCTAATGGCTCTCATAAACTTCCCATAAAGAGAAGAACATTTGATATAGGAATATGTAAATGAAAAATAATTGAAACCGAGACCAAATTTGTAACCAAAAAGAAGCTTCGGGGGGCATGAGAACAGGAGGTTGGACAAGTTGGCCAGAGCATAATCACAGGACCAACAAGTCTTAGTACTTGTGTGTGTAAAATTAGCTATAGAGATGGGAGTAAAGAACAGTCTGTGATATAGAAGAAACATAGATTGAGTGGTAAATGTAGATCTAGAGATTTTTAACAACCTAGCCCAGATCCTATTCCATAAACCAATGCTCCATTCACAGCCCAGATCCGTCTCCCAAGCGAGTTCCATCTTAGTCTTAGAACGCTCCGGATCAGAGGAGTAAAATAATTTATAAATCAGGGAGGCTTTTGGGAGTACCAACAATATTCTGATAAGTGGGTCTTATATAGACAAGGAATCTTCAGGAGGAAGGGAGTAAAAAACATCCAGAATCACTTCCATAAGTATCAGAAATCTGTGCAAAAATGAGGGATGACATTTAAATGTGGCTTAGACTTGAGGAAAGGAACAAGGAGACATGCCATCAAACATATCCTGAACCCAGATAATGCCTTTAGTCCTCCAAGAACTCCAAAACAGAGGTCTATTGTTAATGGTAATGAGACGATTATACCAAAGAGGAGAATGTAGAAAAGTGTTTCTGAAGATTATTTTTGGTTGAAAATGAGGCCTTAATAATGAGCAAGTGTGTTTAAACAACAGAAGAGATGTGAAAATAGTCTTGGCCGTAAATGCAAGAATCTCTTTGAAAGAGAAAGGGGAAAATAAATGACGTTTAATTGTAACGCATAAAGGGGTAAAGGGAGAAGCATCCATAAGAAGCCTGTCCAAGAGAAAAAGCTTTATTATATAATCGAAAGTCTTAAAAATGTACTCCGGCATATTTTGGCTTTCTAAGAGGAGACAACCAAATTCCAGATTTTTTATTGTTCCACAAAAATTTGGAAAGAAGGGAGTCAATTCTTTTGAAGTAAATTAAAGGAATGTAAACTGGGATCATTGAAAAGAAATATAACATAATTAGAGTGATCCTCATCTTGATAGAGTCAAGGCGACCCCACCAAGAGAGAAAAAGAGCACTCCAGGAGGAAAGAAACTTGGAAAAACAGTCAAACGCCTCTTTCATATTTATTTTGACCGAATCCAAAATGAAGTTAGTTAACCATATATCAATTAATCAATCAATCATAGCATTTGTAGAGCACACTACATACCCGTGAGGGTCTCAAGGCGTTAGTGGAGGGGATGCTGCTACTGTTTGAAGAGCCAGGTCTTTAGGAGTCTCCTGAAGGATAGAAGGTCTTCGGTCTGCCGTAGGTGGATGGGGAGGGTGTTCCACGTCTTGGTGGTGAGGTGGGAGAATGATCTGCTGCTGGCGGTCACTCTTTGGATGCGGGGGATGGTGGCGAGGACATGGTCTGCAGAGCGGAGCTGGTGGGCGGGGGTGTAGAGGCTGAGTCGTTTGCTGAAGTATGCTGGTCCGTGTCGTGGAGTGCCCTGTGTGCGTGGGTGAGGGGAGTTTGAAGGTTATCCTCTTGTTTATGGGGAGCCAGTGCAGGTCTTTCAGGTGGGGTGCCATGTGGCTGCGGCGGGGGATGTCCAGGATCAGGCAAGCGGAGGCGTTCTGGATGCGTTGGAGTCGTTTCAGGAGATTAGCCAGGGCTCCTGCGTAGAGTGCATTGCCGTAGTACAGTCTGCTGCTGACGAGGGCCTGGGTGACCGTCCTTCTAGTTTCGGTGGGGATCCACTTGAAGATCCTGCAAAGCATGCAGAGGGTGTTGAAGCAGGAGGAGGAGACAGCGTTGACTTGCTTTGTCATGGAGAGTGTGGAGTCGAGGATGTGTGCGTGGTAGGTGGGTCTAGGCGGTGCTCCTAGTGCCGTCGGCCACCAGGAGTCATCCCAGGCAGAGGGGGTGGAGCCGAGGATGAGGACTTCCATCTTGTCTGAATTCAGCTTCAGTCGGCTGTTCCTCATCCAGTCGGCGACGGCCTTCAATCCTTTGTGGAGGTTGGTTTTGGCGGTGTTGGGGTCCTTGGTGAGCGAGAGGATCAGCTGGGTGTCGTCAGCGTAGGAGATGATGTTTAGGTCGTGTAGTCGGACGACGTGGGCGAGTGGTGCCATGTAGACGTTGAATAATGTTGGGCTGAGAGATGAGCCTTGGGGTACGCTGCACGTGATCTCGGTGGCTTTGGAGTGGAAGGGAGGGAGGCGGACGCTCTGGGCTCTTCCGGAGAGGAAGGAGGTGGTCCAGTCCAGGGCGTTGTCTTGGATTCCAGCATCATGGAGGCATGCTCTCAGTGTGCGGTGGCAGACTGTGTTGAAGGCGGCTAACAGGTCCAGGTGGATCAGGGCCGCGTTTTCTCTGTTATCGAGCATGATCCTGATGTCGTCGGTGGCGGCGATGAGGGCAGTTTCGGTGTTGTGGTTGCTGCAGAACCCTGACTGGGATGGGTCTAGGATGTTGTTCTCTTTGAGGAAGCTGGTCAGTTGTTTGTTGACGGCCTTTTCAAAGACCTTCACCGGGAACGGGAGCAGGGAGATGGGTCGGAAGTTCTTGAGGTCCTTGGGGTCCGCCTTGGGTTTCTTTAGTAAGGCGTTGATCTCTGCGTGCTTCCAGCTCTCCAGGAAGGTCACTGTCTCGAAGGAGATGTTGATAGTTTTCCGAAGGTGGGGAGCGATGGACCTACTGGCTTTTTTGAAGATGTGGTGTAGGCAGGGGTCTTCCGGTGATCCGGAGTGGACGGTGTTCATGATCTTGACGGTGTCGTCGTCGTTGGTGTTGGTCCAGGCAAGCAGGCGGTTGGTGCAGGTGGTGGTCGTGGGAGCGGGGGTGTCGGCTGTTGTCGGAGTGGCGATGGTGTCGAAGCTGTCGTAGATGTCTGTGATCTTGCGGTGGAAGAAGGTGGCCAGCGAGTCGCACAGTTCTTGTGACGGTGGGATGTCGTTGGTGATGGAGCTGGGGTTAGAGAGTTCCTTCATGATGCTGAAGAGCTCTTTGGTGTTGTGTGCATTGTCTCTGATGGTGGACCTTTTGGCGGATATGATGAGTTGGTGATGTCGGCGGGTGGCGTTCCTGTGGGCTGTGTAGCTTTCCGGTGTTCTTTCGCGGATCCAGTTTTTTTCTAGTTTTCGTCAGGTTCGCTTGGAGGCCTGGAGGTCTTCGGTGAACCATCTGGCTCTCTTGCTGGTGTGGGTGTTGGGGGGTTTCTTGAGCGGGGTGAGGGTGTTGGCGCACCGAGGTATTTAATTCTAGAGCTATTCAAATGAAACCAGTTGAGTCAAAATATTGCTTAAGGCAAAATTTGGTAATAGGAAGGATCTCCGTCTTGTCAGAATTGATTTTATAACCCGGCACCACTGAAAAATCCAAGACTTCTTGTAATAACGGGTGGGTAGAGGTTTCTGGGTTAGATATAAAGAGTAACATATCATCTGCACATGCAGAAAGCTTTAGGTGATGATCCCCATAAAGGAATCCAGAGATAGAGGCATTATGGCGGATATGAGTTAGAAAGGTTTCAAGGTATAAGATAAATAGAAGAGGAGAAAGGGGGCAACCCTGTCCGACACCACAATGAAGTGAAAAACATTGTGAAACAACACCATTAACTATGATAGGCGCAGTAGGTGTTGTGTAAAGTAATGAGATACGGGAAATGAATTTAGGATCAAAACCATACCATCGAAGCGCCTTCAAAAGAAAAAAACAGTCCACCCTATCAAAGGCCTTTTCTGAATCCATAGAGTCCGCCGCTAAAGGATAAGGATAGAGTAGATGCCTTGTTTCAAACATAAAAAAATAGCCATGATTTATCAGAAGTTAATCTGCCTTTGACAAAACCACACTGTTCTGGACTAATTAAATGTGGTAAGAGAGATTCAATATGTAATGCTAGTAATTTAGCAAACATTTTATAGTATACATTTATCAGGGATATAGGGCAATCATTCTTGCAAAATTTAGGGTCTTTGCCTTCTTTATGAATAAGACATATAGAGGCCTCCAAGAAGGTACTACTCACCTTACCAGTAGTGCAAAAATATTGAAAGAGTTTGAAGATTTGAAAAATGTACATAAAACTCTACCGAAAATCCATCAGGAACAGTGGATTTATTTTTCTTTAGGGAATTCAGAGAAGTAGAAAATTCCTGGATTGAAAGGTCCATATCTAGGGAAGTAAAGTGAAGATATGCAGAGGGGGGGGGATACTGCTAAAATAAGTATCAATAAGAGAATCCGATGTGAGTGTTTCTGAGTATATAAATTCTTATAGAACTTTGTAAATTCATCTAGAATGTCCTGATCTATAATTTTATCGCCTGTCTTGATAATATGCCCCTCTGTGACATAGATCTGACAGGAAAAGAGGCAGCGTGGCCTCCTAATTTACATAAATCCAACAGGTTTAGATGACAGAGCTTGAGCTTGGTTTACAGAAAATATAAAGGGCCAGAGGGTACATATGTATTTTGTGCTGTACAAATCTACCATGTGAGGTCATATGTCAGGAAAATAACTCCATACTATGCAAATATCATAGATCACCAAATGCTTCCACTTGAATTATGAAATAACAATCATGGAACATAGAACATGGATTTGAAACTGACAGTGTTAGCTAACGGTAAAAGTGTAGTGAGTCCAGCACCGTCGAAGCAGAGATGTATGACGGTAGACCAAGGACCAACTTGGCTGCCACATTCTGTATGCTTTGCAGCTTTGTCAGTATACCTGTAGGAGCATCCTCGAAAAGAACATTACAATAGACCAGGAATCTCAAAATAATTGCCTCGACCACCAATCGGTGCACTGATTTTGGGAGGAGTGGAGAATTTGCACTGATGTGCAGAAAGGTTTCTCTCTGCACATTGGGATGAGGTTTGGTTTTACATGTCCTGGTCCTCCATGCTTCTTATGATAGAACAGTCAGGGAAAATATGCATTTGGGGGCCTGCCATGAATAGGGTGATCCTGCCAATGCAAGAAAAGTGGAAGCCCCCTAGTGATGGACTGCAGCCTTTGATTGGAGGCTCCACCAGCAGTCAAATAGTGGTTCTCCATGCCTCAATAACGCAGAGGAACTACAGGTTTGGTGGAGCCAGATAATGTCTGATTTAGAGTGGTTCTCACATGCTGACAAAATGTGTATGTTATGGTAAGGTGATGCACCAATTGTTTGCTCCCATTACAATCTCATTAGTAGGTGTGCATCTGTCAACAGGATTACTATAATATAGTTCTTAAAGCACTGATGTTAATAGAAAACCCTTGGAGTCGGTTGGCTTCTGTGACATTCAGTTGAAGAACTTTCCAATTACTTTTCGAAATATTTCTCTGAAAATCCTCACATACAACTTATATTTACCATTTGAGGTAAATTCTTCACCAGCTTTACATTAGTTCATTGTTCTGATGCAATACGACTAGTCTGACCGGATAGAAGGTTTCTGGTTGGACTGAACATTGGAAGCATGAGCTGATTCAAACAGCCTT
The DNA here is from genome assembly GCF_964204655.1 of Triturus cristatus. Classification (NCBI taxonomy): domain Eukaryota; kingdom Metazoa; phylum Chordata; class Amphibia; order Caudata; family Salamandridae; genus Triturus; species Triturus cristatus. Next base: position 874,478,941 of record NC_140590.1, read on the forward strand.
TGTTCCTTCTTGCTATGTGGGTCAAGCTCAGAATAATAAATTAGAAGCTAGAGGAGGGATATTAGTGCTCATTTGAAGTGGTTCTAATTCTTCGATTGCGGATTTGGTCAACCATCCTATTTATGACAGGATGTAGCTTTTTAATTGATGCTGATGCAAGCCTGGTGTGAATGACTGTGAGAAAAGTGGATTATTATATGGTGTGGTTGTGCGACTTCACCATGTAATAATGGAAATATTCTGTATCAGTACAAGTAAGATTTCTGTGTAAAACCTTAGCTCAGTCCTGGGTAGCTGTGGCTCACACCAGTCAGGTTTTATTAAAGGAACAAGTATGAAGCATTAAGAAGTAGAAAAACAGTTGAGGAAGAAGGAAACGCATCACAATACAATTCTAACACCAATTTGTAAAAAATAGTATTTTTTTCTTTAAATAGTAACAACAACAACAGAAATCCACTGGAAGGTTCCAGAGATATACATTTTCATTTTTTTTTTTTATTTTTTTTTATTTTATTGCAACTGTAGGCATTACATTGAAATTCCATCCAATTGTAAAATCATACAACATAATTCATACATCATTAGTAATGATCACGAATCAGAAATTGTAAAACAGAATATCGAAGGATTCAAGAGAGTGATTCATTAAATATTCAGTAAACATAGTTCAAGAGGGTTACCGCTGGTTCATTTATACAGATCTATTATTGTTGGTCCAGATCTCAATTGGTTTCCATATCTTGTTACCCAAGGCCCTAGCCGCCTTTCCTTTGCAAGCAAAAATTGCACTTTCTTGATTGTACATGCCCAACAACCGACCTAGCCATACCTGAAAGGAAGGGGCATCGATATCCTTCCAGCGAGCTGTAAGGATTATCCTATAGACCGCCGTACCCAAGAAAAGACATGTTTCTTCCTCCTTAGTGTGTTTCAGTGTATTATCATAGCCCAAGATGTATAGTGTGGGAGATTCAGCTATTGAGTGCCCAAAGACTTCCTGCCAGAAGCTTGCTATCATACCTCTCAACACAATAAGTTTGTCGCACTCATAAAGCATATGTAGTAGATGTGCTCCGATTTTACCACATCTTGGACATTCAGAGGTTGCTCTCTTCCCCCAAGAGAGAAGTTTGGCAGGTGTAAAGTACAGATCAAATATGGTCTTATAGAGCTGAGCTTTCATATTAGAAGAAGGTCTAGTTGGACAGGCACTTGTCAGTTTGGGCACTCTCTGGCCCAGTTCTGAATCCAAAGGGCAAACTGCCATTTAAGTAAATGGAGTGGTCCAGATGCAATGGCTACAGGATCCTTAAGATGCTTAAGGATGCTGAGATGTCGTTGGGAGTCTTCCTGTAACTATCCCTTGGTCCTTGACCTGGGGGGGGGGGGGGGGGGGGCAACTTTGGCCTCAGGGGTTGATGTCCCACTTTTGAGGGTTAGGCCTCAGTCTGCCAAACTGCATCATGATGTTCAACAGCAGTCTGGCTTCTTGGCACTGAGCAGTCTTCAGATGTTATGGCCCTGTGGCTGTAACAGAGAGTTAGCCAACTGACTCTTGAAGTCACTTCTGTTGAAGCACTGTGGGCAATTTTTCTATGTATTGGGCACCCTAGGCACATACCTCTCTTTGCTAGTCCACAGGTGCAGTCCAATCTTCAGTGCAGCCTCTCTTTGCTGGGCCCAGGGACCAGCACAGTATTTCTTCTTCAGTCCTCTGTGCAGTACAACCATGTTTTGAGTTGTGCCAATGTTATGCCTGCCTTAAGTCTAGGGAGATGTGGCGGCTAACTAACAAATGGGCTCCCAAGTCCTCTATCACATGATGATGACTTCCTGCAAAGTGTTGCATCTAGCTAGCCCAGAATGCACTTTCTGCCTACTCCCAACATGGCAGGAACCCGTCGCTTCATGTGTGGAGTTCCCTAGCCCAACCCCATGATGTGGTTACCTCGGGGCTATAGTCCTCTTGAAAAAATGGTTTGACAATGGTTTCTCCCTCTCTGCCTGAGATGCCAGCCTGTTTGCCTAATCAAAGGAGCAACCCCTTCCTAGTGTGACTATCATTTGCCCTTCAAAGTCAGCTGTCCCTTTGAAGCTCACATTTTGGGCTTACCCCTAACTGCCATCCTGCCAGACGGACGTCACACCTCTTCCCTCAGCAGGTCCTCTGTTCCTCTTCCTCACAGTCGTTCTCATCTCTCCACAAGTTGGAAGCAGGCTGTCTTGAGGACAACAGCTTGTGTGCAACTATAAACGGTTACTGGAACTTTGGGCAACAAAGTGGACACATTTTATATAGTTTAACAGTCAAAATGGGGTCAAACTTGATCATGAGAAGGGAGCCCACTTATTTTAGGAGAAAAACCTTTTCCATAAAAGGAACACTTACTTAATGAATGGCATTCAGGAACAGCTTAATCACTGAGTTCTTCCCAATCCTCTGAGATTTGGGTAGTGCTACAACCTTTTTCCTTACATGGGAGTGCATTTTAAGGAAAAGGATGTGGGATATATATAAAGTGATGGTTAAAATTGCCTAGAATATGGTAATATCGGTGTTTATTATGGGGTCCATCTAGCAAGATTAAAAACTGTGGAAGATGGGTTAAATGGATTTACTATAACTCCATAGCCCTAAATATGATCAACTAGTTTCTACTAAATACCCCAATACAGAGGCCTTTATCAGGATCTGTGAGTCTCTATTAGTACACTTTGGAACAGGGTTGGCTGATTAACTAGTGATCATACATATCATGCCAGACACAAACACACACTACAATATCATAATGTAGTTCTTAGAAGTGGGTCCACCTAAGGATAATAAAACACTTTAGTTGAACAGTGAACTCTGGGGATAGTCCATAAAGACTTATGGTAGGACATATAAAAGCAGAAAAGCAGATAAGTACTGTGTGTACCATGAAACAATAGCATTAACTCAGGAGCAGGTGCATGTGTCATATTCTATGCCAGTACAAATTTGCTGGTTACACTGCAAACCCAAGCTATATGTGAAAGGTTCACTACATATGACAGACAGACATATGTGCCTCAGTCTATTCAAGATGATATAAGTGATAAAATGCCCTACTTAATTACTGAATGCCTGATGTCCCATAGGGATCTCCGGAGGGCAGCATGCCAGTTGTCACACACTGTAGGTAAAACTAGTATTATTATAGTTAAGCCATAGTCAGTAAAACCAGTACCTCCTGCCTCGGATAAAACAAACTTGTGTACTCACATCATCATGGGTCCTCACTTTGCCCAAGACCTTAGGCCATATTTACAAGGCTCTATCGCTGAGTCAACGTCACTTTATCGCAGCCAAAATTGCGATAAACGTATTGCCCCAATCACAAGCTGGTGATAACAGCCCACAGCAGCCGCTAAAAACATCACCGTGGATGACCCCCGAAACTATTGCTAATGAGATGCAGGGTAGGCATTCCCGTGCCAAAAAGCAGCGACAACACCACTCCACAATATTCACAACGAACAGCCAGAACTGCGATAAGAACACGAAACAAGCGTTAAGACGCGTTAGCACCAGGAAAATAACACCTGTTTCGACCTGGTGGTCGGACCACAGCCTGGACCACAGAAGGGAGACCAGCCCAGAGCAACACCTGAAGAACAACAGATGCACCCGGGCAACTGAACATGCAGCCCAGAGGGTCGAAAGGGAAACAACACCTGTCGCAACCACCCCCAGGACCCCCCCTCCCCGGCACCCTTCCCGACCAAAGACATGTCACATCAGCTACACCCAATCACGTACAAAATCATCCGCATGATGTCGCAGAATCACAACTGGTAACATGCATGTGTCGTCACAAAAATGAGCATCACACATTCATTTCCGAAGCAGCAAATCAAACTTTATAAAATTAACACTGAAATGAAATGAAGACGCATTGCGGCACCCCCGGGCCAATCCGTAGGTTGCAGCCTGCAAGACAAAATTCATGATGAGAAGGTGTGTCCTGCCCACATTAAAGGACAGAGAGAGAGTGAAGGGGAGCGAGAGGAAGAGAGGGAGAGAGAGAGAGAGAGAGAGAGAGAGAGAGAGAGAAGAAGAGAGAGAGAGAGAGAGAGAGAGAGGGAGAGAGAGAGAGAGAGAGAGAGAGAGAGAAAAGAAGAGAGGGGAGAGAGAGCGAGAAGTAGAGAGGGGGAGAGAGAGAGAGAAAAGAAGAGAGGGGGAGAGAGAGAGAGAAGGAGAGAGAGAGAGAGAGCGCCGCCCCTACGCACCCAGGCCACACTGCTCATCTGCTGCCACTGGTGTGTCTCCAACCACTTGCCGGCATGTAGTGCAGTTCATTGGGTCACACATCTGAGACAGACCCGTCATCTGAAACAGAGTAAGATACATCATTGGCACAGTACACACAGTTGCACAAGACAACATCGCCTGCCTGCCCATGCACACCCAGACAGAGGCACCCCAGCCCCTCCCGCCGTCCATCGGAGCATGCCTGCCCATGCACACCCAGGCCGCACTGCTCACCTTCCGCCACCGGCGTACAGACAAGAGGTCCCACCACGTGCCGCCGCAAGCCACAAGCCCGGAGCACATGGACATGGCACTCTCCACACCATGCCGCCCCGCAGACCACCAGGTCCCACGTTTGGTGCTGGGTCTTCATTACTCCATGGCAGAGGACATACCAGTGCACTCGGCCTCATCGCAGGCTGCACACCTGTTCATCCCAATGGGTGCCACCAACTCTGTGATCCTGGAAGCAACGCCACGTGGCGGTAGGCCCACGCTACCCGCCGGCTCTGGCCTAGACTACGGTCCAGCAGGGCACACAAGACCTGAGCTGTCCGGACTGCCAGGACGGGGCATCATCGCAGGCTGCACACCCGCTAAGCAGCCCATGGTGTCCCTAACTCAGTGCACCCAAAGTCACCGTCCCGTGGCGGGGTGCCTGTGCTGGCCGCAATTCTCCAGGTGCCACTAACCCTGTGCTACAACAAACAAATGATGGACGGAATGCTGACAATGCAGACATTCTCCCCCAGTCAAGAGATCTGGGTTAAATCCATCATTCTTTTGCCCACTACACCACCCCAGTTTAGACATGGCCATATGCAAATCAGTCTTGACCCTGTGCCTCATGGGAACAGTCCAGCCCGAACTGCCAAGCCATGTCTTCCCTGGACCGGAATCAAGCATCCTAGGACCGGTTTCTGGCTATCAGCCGTCATCAGCCAGGATAGCTTGACTCCAGTGGCGTAGTGAGCACGGGTCCCACGTCTGGGAATACCCATCCCACTTAGGGCGAAAAGCGTTACAACAAACAAATGATGGACGGAATGCTGACAATGCAGACATTCTCCCCCAGTCAAGAGATCTGGGTTAAATCCATCGTTCTTTTGCCCACTACACCACCCCAGTTTAGACATGGCCATATGCAAATCAGTCTTGACCCTGTGCCTCATGGGAACAGTCCAGCCCGAACTGCCAAGCCATGTCTTCCCTGGACCGGAATCAAGCATCCTAGGACCGGTTTCTGGCTATCAGCCGTCATCAGCCAGGATAGCTTGACTCCAGTGGCGTAGTGAGCACGGGTCCCACGTCTGGGAATACGCATCCCACTTAGGGCGAAAAGCGTTACAACAAACAAATGATGGACGGAATGCTGACAATGCAGACATTCTCCCCCAGTCAAGAGATCTGGGTTAAATCCATCGTTCTTTTGCCCACTACACCACCCCAGTTTAGACATGGCCATATGCAAATCAGTCTTGACCCTGTGCCTCATGGGAACAGTCCAGCCCGAACTGCCAAGCCATGTCTTCCCTGGACCGGAATCAAGCATCCTAGGACCGGTTTCTGGCTATCAGCCGTCATCAGCCAGGATAGCTTGACTCCAGTGGCGTAGTGAGCACGGGTCCCACGTCTGGGAATACCCATCCCACTTAGGGCGAAAAGCGTTACAACAAACAAATGATGGACGGAATGCTGACAATGCAGACATTCTCCCCCAGTCAAGAGATCTGGGTTAAATCCATCGTTCTTTTGCCCACTACACCACCCCAGTTTAGACATGGCCATATGCAAATCAGTCTTGACCCTGTGCCTCATGGGAACAGTCCAGCCCGAACTGCCAAGCCATGTCTTCCCTGGACCGGAATCAAGCATCCTAGGACCGGTTTCTGGCTATCAGCCGTCATCAGCCAGGATAGCTTGACTCCAGTGGCGTAGTGAGCACGGGTCCCACGTCTGGGAATACCCATCCCACTTAGGGCGAAAAGCGTTACAACAAACAAATGATGGACGGAATGCTGACAATGCAGACATTCTCCCCCAGTCAAGAGATCTGGGTTAAATCCATCGTTCTTTTGCCCACTACACCACCCCAGTTTAGACATGGCCATATGCAAATCAGTCTTGACCCTGTGCCTCATGGGAACAGTCCAGCCCGAACTGCCAAGCCATGTCTTCCCTGGACCGGAATCAAGCATCCTAGGACCGGTTTCTGGCTATCAGCCGTCATCAGCCAGGATAGCTTGACTCCAGTGGCGTAGTGAGCACGGGTCCCACGTCTGGGAATACCCATCCCACTTAGGGCGAAAAGCGTTACAACAAACAAATGATGGACGGAATGCTGACAATGCAGACATTCTCCCCCAGTCAAGAGATCTGGGTTAAATCCATCGTTCTTTTGCCCACTACACCACCCCAGTTTAGACATGGCCATATGCAAATCAGTCTTGACCCTGTGCCTCATGGGAACAGTCCAGCCCGAACTGCCAAGCCATGTCTTCCCTGGACCGGAATCAAGCATCCTAGGATCGGTTTCTGGCTATCAGCCGTCATCAGCCAGGATAGCTTGACTCCAGTGGCGTAGTGAGCACGGGTCCCACGTCTGGGAATACCCATCCCACTTAGGGCGAAAAGCGTTACAACAAACAAATGATGGACGGAATGCTGACAATGCAGACATTCTCCCCCAGTCAAGAGATCTGGGTTAAATCCATCGTTCTTTTGCCCACTACACCACCCCAGTTTAGACATGGCCATATGCAAATCAGTCTTGACCCTGTGCCTCATGGGAACAGTCCAGCCCGAACTGCCAAGCCATGTCTTCCCTGGACCGGAATCAAGCATCCTAGGACCGGTTTCTGGCTATCAGCCGTCATCAGCCAGGATAGCTTGACTCCAGTGGCGTAGTGAGCACGGGTCCCACGTCTGGGAATACCCATCCCACTTAGGGCGAAAAGCGTTACAACAAACAAATGATGGACGGAATGCTGACAATGCAGACATTCTCCCCCAGTCAAGAGATCTGGGTTAAATCCATCGTTCTTTTGCCCACTACACCACCCCAGTTTAGACATGGCCATATGCAAATCAGTCTTGACCCTGTGCCTCATGGGAACAGTCCAGCCCGAACTGCCAAGCCATGTCTTCCCTGGACCGGAATCAAGCATCCTAGGACCGGTTTCTGGCTATCAGCCGTCATCAGCCAGGATAGCTTGACTCCAGTGGCGTAGTGAGCACGGGTCCCACGTCTGGGAATACCCATCCCACTTAGGGCGAAAAGCGTTACAACAAACAAATGATGGACGGAATGCTGACAATGCAGACATTCTTCCCCAGTCAAGAGATCTGGGTTAAATCCATCGTTCTTTTGCCCACTACACCACCCCAGTTTAGACATGGCCATATGCAAATCAGTCTTGACCCTGTGCCTCATGGGAACAGTCCAGCCCGAACTGCCAAGCCATGTCTTCCCTGGACCGGAATCAAGCATCCTAGGACCGGTTTCTGGCTATCAGCCGTCATCAGCCAGGATAGCTTGACTCCAGTGGCGTAGTGAGCACGGGTCCCACGTCTGGGAATACCCATCCCACTTAGGGCGAAAAGCGTTACAACAAACAAATGATGGACGGAATGCTGACAATGCAGACATTCTCCCCCAGTCAAGAGATCTGGGTTAAATCCATCGTTCTTTTGCCCACTACACCACCCCAGTTTAGACATGGCCATATGCAAATCAGTCTTGACCCTGTGCCTCATGGGAACAGTCCAGCCCGAACTGCCAAGCCATGTCTTCCCTGGACCGGAATCAAGCATCCTAGGACCGGTTTCTGGCTATCAGCCGTCATCAGCCAGGATAGCTTGACTCCAGTGGCGTAGTGAGCACGGGTCCCACGTCTGGGAATACCCATCCCACTTAGGGCGAAAAGCGTTACAACAAACAAATGATGGACGGAATGCTGACAATGCAGACATTCTCCCTCAGTCAAGAGATCTGGGTTAAATCCATCGTTCTTTTGCCCACTACACCACCCCAGTTTAGACATGGCCATATGCAAATCAGTCTTGACCCTGTGCCTCATGGGAACAGTCCAGCCCGAACTGCCAAGCCATGTCTTCCCTGGACCGGAATCAAGCATCCTAGGACCGGTTTCTGGCTATCAGCCGTCATCAGCCAGGATAGCTTGACTCCAGTGGCGTAGTGAGCACGGGTCCCACGTCTGGGAATACCCATCCCACTTAGGGCGAAAAGCGTTACAACAAACAAATGATGGACGGAATGCTGACAATGCAGACATTCTCCCCCAGTCAAGAGATCTGGGTTAAATCCATCGTTCTTTTGCCCACTACACCACCCCAGTTTAGACATGGCCATATGCAAATCAGTCTTGACCCTGTGCCTCATGGGAACAGTCCAGCCCGAACTGCCAAGCCATGTCTTCCCTGGACCGGAATCAAGCATCCTAGGACCGGTTTCTGGCTATCAGCCGTCATCAGCCAGGATAGCTTGACTCCAGTGGCGTAGTGAGCACGGGTCCCACGTCTGGGAATACCCATCCCACTTAGGGCGAAAAGCGTTACAACAAACAAATGATGGACGGAATGCTGACAATGCAGACATTCTCCCCCAGTCAAGAGATCTGGGTTAAATCCATCGTTCTTTTGCCCACTACACCACCCCAGTTTAGACATGGCCATATGCAAATCAGTCTTGACCCTGTGCCTCATGGGAACAGTCCAGCCCGAACTGCCAAGCCATGTCTTCCCTGGACCGGAATCAAGCATCCTAGGACCGGTTTCTGGCTATCAGCCGTCATCAGCCAGGATAGCTTGACTCCAGTGGCGTAGTGAGCACGGGTCCCACGTCTGGGAATACCCATCCCACTTAGGGCGAAAAGCGTTACAACAAACAAATGATGGACGGAATGCTGACAATGCAGACATTCTCCCCCAGTCAAGAGATCTGGGTTAAATCCATCGTTCTTTTGCCCACTACACCACCCCAGTTTAGACATGGCCATATGCAAATCAGTCTTGACCCTGTGCCTCATGGGAACAGTCCAGCCCGAACTGCCAAGCCATGTCTTCCCTGGACCGGAATCAAGCATCCTAGGACCGGTTTCTGGCTATCAGCCGTCATCAGCCAGGATAGCTTGACTCCAGTGGCGTAGTGAGCACGAGTCCCACGTCTGGGAATACCCATCCCACTTAGGGCGAAAAGCGTTACAACAAACAAATGATGGACGGAATGCTGACAATGCAGACATTCTCCCCCAGTCAAGAGATCTGGGGTAAATCCATCGTTCTTTTGCCCACTACACCACCCCAGTTTAGACATGGCCATATGCAAATCAGTCTTGACCCTGTGCCTCATGGGAACAGTCCAGCCCGAACTGCCAAGCCATGTCTTCCCTGGACCGGAATCAAGCATCCTAGGACCGGTTTCTGGCTATCAGCCGTCATCAGCCAGGATAGCTTGACTCCAGTGGCGTAGTGAGCACGGGTCCCACGTCTGGGAATACCCATCCCACTTAGGGCGAAAAGCGTTACAACAAACAAATGATGGACGGAATGCTGACAATGCAGACATTCTCCCCCAGTCAAGAGATCTGGGTTAAATCCATCGTTCTTTTGCCCACTACACCACCCCAGTTTAGACATGGCCATATGCAAATCAGTCTTGACCCTGTGCCTCATGGGAACAGTCCAGCCCGAACTGCCAAGCCATGTCTTCCCTGGACCGGAATCAAGCATCCTAGGACCGGTTTCTGGCTATCAGCCGTCATCAGCCAGGATAGCTTGACTCCAGTGGCGTAGTGAGCACGGGTCCCACGTCTGGGAATACCCATCCCACTTAGGGCGAAAAGCGTTACAACAAACAAATGATGGACGGAATGCTGACAATGCATACATTCTCCCCCAGTCAAGAGATCTGGGTTAAATCCATCGTTCTTTTGCCCACTACACCACCCCAGTTTAGACATGGCCATATGCAAATCAGTCTTGACCCTGTGCCTCATGGGAACAGTCCAGCCCGAACTGCCAAGCCATGTCTTCCCTGGACCGGAATCAAGCATCCTAGGACCGGTTTCTGGCTATCAGCCGTCATCAGCCAGGATAGCTTGACTCCAGTGGCGTAGTGAGCACGGGTCCCACGTCTGGGAATACCCATCCCACTTAGGGCGAAAAGCGTTACAACAAACAAATGATGGACGGAATGCTGACAATGCAGACATTCTCCCCCAGTCAAGAGATCTGGGTTAAATCCATCGTTCTTTTGCCCACTACACCACCCCAGTTTAGACATGGCCATATGCAAATCAGTCTTGACCCTGTGCCTCATGGGAACAGTCCAGCCCGAACTGCCAAGCCATGTCTTCCCTGGACCGGAATCAAGCATCCTAGGACCGGTTTCTGGCTATTAGCCGTCATCAGCCAGGATAGCTTGACTCCAGTGGCGTAGTGAGCACGGGTCCCACGTCTGGGAATACCCATCCCACTTAGGGCGAAAAGCGTTACAACAAACAAATGATGGACGGAATGCTGACAATGCAGACATTCTCCCCCAGTCAAGAGATCTGGGTTAAATCCATCGTTCTTTTGCCCACTACACCACCCCAGTTTAGACATGGCCATATGCAAATCAGTCTTGACCCTGTGCCTCATGGGAACAGTCCAGCCCGAACTGCCAAGCCATGTCTTCCCTGGACCGGAATCAAGCATCCTAGGACCGGTTTCTGGCTATCAGCCGTCATCAGCCAGGATAGCTTGACTCCAGTGGCGTAGTGAGCACGGGTCCCACGTCTGGGAATACCCATCCCACTTAGGGCGAAAAGCGTTACAACAAACAAATGATGGACGGAATGCTGACAATGCAGACATTCTCCCCCAGTCAAGAGATCTGGGTTAAATCCATCGTTCTTTTGCCCACTACACCACCCCAGTTTAGACATGGCCATATGCAAATCAGTCTTGACCCTGTGCCTCATGGGAACAGTCCAGCCCGAACTGCCAAGCCATGTCTTCCCTGTACCGGAATCAAGCATCCTAGGACCGGTTTCTGGCTATCAGCCGTCATCAGCCAGGATAGCTTGACTCCAGTGGCGTAGTGAGCACGGGTCCCACGTCTGGGAATACCCATCCCACTTAGGGCGAAAAGCGTTACAACAAACAAATGATGGACGGAATGCTGACAATGCAGACATTCTCCCCCAGTCAAGAGATCTGGGTTAAATCCATCGTTCTTTTGCCCACTACACCACCCCAGTTTAGACATGGTCATATGCAAATCAGTCTTGACCCTGTGCCTCATGGGAACAGTCCAGCCCGAACTGCCAAGCCATGTCTTCACTGGACCGGAATCAAGCATCCTAGGACCGGTTTCTGGCTATCAGCCGTCATCAGCCAGGATAGCTTGACTCCAGTGGCGTAGCGAGCACGGGTTCCACGTCTGGGAATACCCATCCCACTTAGGGCGAAAAGCGTTACAACAAACAATTGATGGACGGAATGCTGACAATGCAGACATTCTCCCCCAGTCAAGAGATCTGGGTTAAATCCATCGTTCTTTTGCCCACTACACCACCCCAGTTTAGACATGGCCATATGCAAATCAGTCTTGACCCTGTGCCTCATGGGAACAGTCCAGCCCGAACTGCCAAGCCATGTCTTCACTGGACCGGAATCAAGCATCCTAGGACCGGTTTCTGGCTATCAGCCGTCATCAGCCAGGATAGCTTGACTCCAGTGGCGTAGCGAGCACGGGTCCCACGTCTGGGAATACCCATCCCACTTAGGGCGAAAAGCGTTACAACAAACAATTGATGGACGGAATGCTGACAATGCAGACATTCTCCCCCAGTCAAGAGATCTGGGTTAAATCCATCGTTCTTTTGCCCACTACACCACCCCAGTTTAGACATGGCCATATGCAAATCAGTCTTGACCCTGTGCCTCATGGGAACAGTCCAGCCCGAACTGCCAAGCCATGTCTTCACTGGACCGGAATCAAGCATCCTAGGACCGGTTTCTGGCTATCAGCCGTCATCAGCCAGGATAGCTTGACTCCAGTGGCGTAGCGAGCACGGGTCCCACGTCTGGGAATACCCATCCCACTTAGGGCGAAAAGCGTTACAACAAACAATTGATGGACGGAATGCTGACAATGCAGACATTCTCCCCCAGTCAAGAGATCTGGGTTAAATCCATCGTTCTTTTGCCCACTACACCACCCCAGTTTAGACATGGCCATATGCAAATCAGTCTTGACCCTGTGCCTCATGGGAACAGTCCAGCCCGAACTGCCAAGCCATGTCTTCACTGGACCGGAATCAAGCATCCTAGGACCGGTTTCTGGCTATCAGCCGTCATCAGCCAGGATAGCTTGACTCCAGTGGCGTAGCGAGCACGGGTCCCACGTCTGGGAATACCCATCCCACTTCGGGCGAAAAGCGTTACAACAAACAATTGATGGACGGAATGCTGACAATGCAGACATTCTCCCCCAGTCAAGAGATCTGGGTTAAATCCATCGTTCTTTTGCCCACTACACCACCCCAGTTTAGACATGGCCATATGCAAATCAGTCTTGACCCTGTGCCTCATGGGAACAGTCCAGCCCGAACTGCCAAGCCATGTTTTCACTGGACCGGAATCAAGCATCCTAGGACCGGTTTCTGGCTATCAGCTGTCATCAGCCAGGATAGCTTGACTCCAGTGGCGTAGTGAGCACGGGTCCCACGTCTGGGAATACCCATCCCACTTAGGGCGAAAAGCGTTACAACAAACAATTGATGGACGGAATGCTGACAATGCAGACATTCTCCCCCAGTCAAGAGATCTGGGTTAAATCCATCGTTCTTTTGCCCACTACACCACCCCAGTTTAGACATGGCCATATGCAAATCAGTCTTGACCCTGTGCCTCATGGGAACAGTCCAACTGCTCTAAACAGGTGGTAATTCTGAGCGGGAACTGCTGGGAAGCGAGCCGCAGGAGGGTGGGAACTATTGGGAGATGAACAGCAGGAGGGCGAGAGAGGTATGGTGTCTTGGGCAGGCAATGATCATGTTTACAAAGGGGTAGCATTGTATGTTCTCCATGTATTCTTTCAGGGTTCGGACGGGGCTTGGCTATTCCAATTTCCACAGTCCTTGCCCCGTTTGACTCCTCATTTTACCAGGTGCGGATTTCAACCGGGTAAAACTGGCCTCTGTGATTCCTCACTCGCTACTGCCAGGTGTGAGAGCACTAGGATATTTGTAGCCCAACTGAGGGGCATATGTACAAGCCCCTATTGCCACCACAACATCACCTTTTCCTATGTTGTGGTGGCAATAGGGGCTTAGCCTTATTTACAAGGCAGCGTTAAGCCACTTAGCGTGGCTTAACGCTACCTTGTAAATAAGACACCTTTCACGCTATGGTTAGCGTGAAAGGGGTGGGCAGTGGTTGTTGCGGTGGGCATTCCACTGCAACACCCATTCATTTTAACACTGCCCCTTATGTAGAAGGGCAGTGTACATAGGAGGCAGCACCAAAATTAACACCAGGGAAAACCTGGTCTTAACTTGGCGAAAGGAGGATAAACTACACTATTTCTCCTCGTTTTTGCCTTTTCCACGAGTGCTGCCTTGTGCAGCACATATGGAAAAAGCAAAATTTCATGGATTGTTTATGTAAAGGAAGGTGCCCCTTCTTGTACATAAACAATCAGTAAAAAAATGCAATTTTTTTACTTTCATGTGTACTGCATGAAAGTGACAAAATGGCATTTTAGGATCGTTAATGGGCAGGAAGGGACACTTTCCTACACATAAACAATCCTCCCCTGAACGCAGACACCTTTGCACTATGGTGCAAGGGTGCCTGCATTGGCGCTACACTGCTAAGTGTAGCGCCAGTGCAGGGGGAAAGATGGGGTAAAGATGGTGCAGCCTTGCGTTTCAGAAATGGCTTAGGCTACCACCTCGCTCTGCCACTTCCTTGTACATATACCCCTGAGGTGAATCCACCGGGGATACCCCTGTACAGAACTCCTAGTGCAGGTCCAAAGAGAGTACAAGGTGTTGGAAGGAAAAAGTGTGGCAAACTTTCATTTGACGCCTGTCATAATATTTTAGCTTAAAACAACTGCAGTGTTAAACGGATTGCTCAGATGGTTGGCCACACATATATAAATGCTTTAATTCCCCTGTGTTATTGAGCCCTGCCAAAAAGGTATGTCACCTTATGAATCCTTGATACATTATTTGTCTAGCAACCTTTCATCCCTGAAGGCAGAGCACTATTAGATAAAAGCGATATGTGTTACAAGTTACAGAGAAATTCCATTAGGGACTGGTACTTCTCAGTATGAGTCAGGCCATTACAATGATGTCAATTTTTATTACACTCGTTTTACATTTCATGTAGTAATACATTTGGGACAAAAACAAAAGCACAGCTGCATATCTATGGACTAATAATTTTACACTTCATTTCCTCGAAGATTGCTGAACATTTTGTATTTTGGTCAATCTCTATTACTAAAGTTCAGTGAGTCCAGGAGGAAAGCTTTTGCAGAACGCCTTTGGAGCCCAGTTAGGCGTGACTAGTTTGCAACAGGTAGCAATGAGTAGGAAATAGTGAACAATTGGATAAATTACATTTAGAGAGATAGGGCAATATCAAGGTAGATAACTGATGACCAACGTGCCAATCCCATGTTCTGAGAGGTCTTCTGTACTCTTAACATTCAGATTTCAGCTGAGAGGATATGAATAGATGGCTCTGTACACTGACCCAATTTTGTAGTGCATTGCTTCTAGCGCTCCAGCACTGCTTCACACTCCTCGAGCCTCCTGAAAATATTAGAAGTCCCAAGCACTAAGTCAACAGTTCTGAATTAAATTGACAGATAAGGGTAAGACTATAGGTGTGAACCCTGTTTTTGCAGGCCCCATGGTACCAAGCAGCTATGCGCCATGGCTGGTGGTGAGGCGTAAATATGGGCCCTGTATAGTACTACAAACTGAATAACCCTGCCTCCATAGAGAAGCAAGTGCACAAAGAAAAATATGAAGATAAAAAAACGTGGGGGCGTGGCTAGGCGCCCGGCGAGATGGCGGCATCGGCGTGAGGGCTCCGTCCACGCCAGAGACTACGGGCACTTTACGAACGCGAAAGGAAAAATGACGGGCAGACTTTCCTTTCGGAAAGATTCTGGAAGACTTTGAGCTCCTTTTTTGAAGACGCGGTAATCTCTATGTGCATTTTTTCAGCCTGTTACTCCCGGTCGCGGCTTTACATCGGCCGCTACCGCCATTTTGACTGATATGCTCGTTCCTCTGATGTGCAGCGCGTCTCTCACCCATTCCGCTCCTGGATATTATACTGGCTCTACCATGCCTCTAAGACTTCTGAAGTTTTGACTCCTGGACTTTTCAGCGTTTTGTGAGCATTTTTGTGAGCATTTTCATTGCTATTTGACAGTTATGGCTTTTCATTCTCCTCATATATGGCGGGCATTTTGAATTTACAAAACCTAGTTTTCTGAACCTGTGGCTTTTCTGATTTGGCACTTTCTCCCATCAAATTTTTATATTGCCTACTTTCCACATTTCGCCCGTTTTGATCCTGTATTTAACCCTGTGACTTTTCTGTGCCTATATCTGGTTAAGTTCTGTGTATCTACACTCCGTAGTCGCATCTATGGCTGAAGGCTCTAACAAGTTTCAAAAACGTAACTACATTAAAAACTCTAAACTTTTCACAGAATTGGCTATATTGGAAGCCTCTCAACCTCCTCCTATCAGCGAGACGGCGCCAAACATGGATTCCTCATCACAGTCTTCAGGAAAAGTTACGCCCAAACGGTGGAGCGGGACATCTCTTCTCTTCAGGATTCTGCAGCCAAGGTCACTCATATGCATGCGCAGCTCTCCTCTCTCCAGAAGCAAGTGGAGGACTTGGAAAACCGCAATAGACGCAATAATCTACGCCTTTATGGCCTTGTGGAGGGTTGCGAGGGGAGTGATCCCATCACCTTCTTCAAATCCTTTCTTCCCAAGCTTTTGCATTTGCCGGAGGACACCCCACTCAATATCCAGCGTGCCCACAGGCTTGGTCGAGCACCCGCCTCTCTCTCCACACCAGCGAAGCCTAGAGGTGTAATAATGTATTTCTTGGAATACACGGATCTACTGAAAGTTCTCTCTGCGGCTAGAGCCTCCCCACGTGTTGCCTGGTCTGGTTCCACTTTGTTCTTTGCACAGGACTATGCCAAAGCGACTGCAAGCCGTCGTAAAGCCTTCCTAGACATGAGACCAGATCTCCGTTCAATTGGTGCTAGATATGGCCTTTTCCATCCTTGCTTATTCAAAGTTACCTATAATAATAAAACCACGACTTATGAGGAGCCTACACGACTTCGGAGTTTCCTGAACTCTTGCGGCCATGCAGATATGGAGCTCTCTGGTCCTTCCTCTGCTTCTCCAACATGACTTTCTCCTGAAATCTTATATTGATGTCCCAGTTTCTTCCATGTGTTGTTTCTATTTGTTAATCGCATTGTTCTTGAACATACTTGTTCTCTTGATGAATGCTTGCTTTCCATTGTAGTAGTTCTCACTGCTGATATAATTCCCTGTTTTGTTATACTCTTGGTATGTTTTATGCCCTTGTCATTTACCGATCTCTAACCTTGTTGTCTGTCTTTTTTCACAGATCATTGTTATGCGTTCCGTCCCGTCTCTCTGGTTGGACGTTTCCCCGACCCCGAGTGTCCTGCCTTCTCCAGTTGGCCCTACCTTCCTCTCTCCACATCCTCGTACACCCTCGTTTGTTCCTGTTCCTTGACTGTTTTTCCTGTTTTACCCCTTGTGAGTATCCCTCGTTCTTTTTTTGATATGTCTGTTCTTGTTTTCTTCTTTCTTATTTTGATTCTTTTCTTCATATCTTCAGGTTTTTTGGTGCCAGTACCTTTTATTCGCTCGCTCTCTTCCTTCCTACTTTTCCCATTCCCTACCTTTATTTCTTGTTGGCTTTCTGTTGACTTTATTCTCTCTTCTTTTATCAACTCATTGACCTTCTCGCAAATTCCCTTTTGTTTATACCACTTGTCCTTTTTTACTGAATTTTCTGGATCTCTTCTAATTCATGCATGGCATTTCACTTCACCTTCGAAGTTTTATATTTTCTTGATGTCTTTTAATATCCTTTTCTTCTTTCTCCTCTTATACGTTTCATCCCTCCTCTATTCTTGTCTTTTCTCTCCTTTTTCTCTCTCTTACAGTTTCACTTTCTTTGAGGCTTTTGCTCGATGTGTTAATTTTTCTCTGCATTATCTCTTTAAAATTTCTTAATGGCAGTTCGTATTGTTTCCTGGAACGTTAAAGGTCTCCATTCTCCTATTAAGAGGCAAAAAATTCTTTCTCATTTAGCCAAGTTGAATGTTGACATTGCCTTCCTGCAAAAAACTCATTTGTCTGACATTGAAGCTGCCAAACTTAAAAGGGGATGGGTAGGAAGTGTTTTTTCTGCTCCTGGGGATGGTAAAAGAAATGGTGTGGCTGTGTTAATTCGCAAATCTTTCTCTCATTAGCTCTTGATCTCTGACTCAGATCCTGAGGGTAGATGGCTATACGTCAAACTTTCCTCGAAAGGTATCCCCATCTCCCTTCTCAACATTTATGTACCTACTGGTGGCGATCCTGCCTTTTGGCGAACAATGGCCTCTCGTATTTCTGAATACGTTGATGACAATTTTATTTTGGCAGGAGACTGCAACTTGCCCATTGACCCTTTTTTGGACAGACACTCTAAGGCATCCTTTATCCCTAATAAAGCTCACAAACTGTTTGTTCAAGCAATAACCCAGCACAAACTCATTGATGCCTGGCGTCTCTGTAACCCTACTACTAAAGAGTTTACATTCTATTCCCCATCCCACCATTCACAGTCCCGTATTGATTATATTTTTCTCTCCCATCATATTTCACAGTCCCTTACTTATGCTGACATTGGCCCCATCTTGTTCTCTGACCATGCCCCAGTTTTAGCCAACATTGATATCCTTCCCAGGTCCACTGGGCCGAAACGTTGGCGTTTTAATAACACTTTACTTCTGGACCCCAAGTTTACCACTTCCTTTGTTGATTTTACCACTGAGTTTTTCGCCATTAATGACACGCCCACCTTGCCCAAACATGCTATCTGGGATGCTTATATGGCTGCGGCCAGAGGCTTCATTATTGATTATGTTTCCAGAAAACGCAAGAGCGCTCGTCAAATTACAAAGGATCTTCTCCTCAAGATTAAAGATCTGGAGCACTCTTTCTATACCTCTCATTCGCAGGAAAGTTTGACTACTCTTATCGAAGCTAAGATGCAATTTAACAAACAATCCACTGATGATGCCTCATTATATTTATTGAAATCCAGCTCAAAATTCTATGGGGGAAAGAACAAGGCGGGTAAGATTTTAGCCAATTATTTAAAAGTTAAGCAACATAGATTGAACATTCAGTCTGTTTTATGATGTTAATTCTGTTTTAAAGCATACTGATGTTGATATTTTAGAGGAATTTTCTTGTTTTTACTCCACGCTCTATTCTTCTGAAACCCACCCCTCCGCACGTGACCTAGCTGCTTTTTTTTCCACCATCAAAGCACCTCCTCACTTTCCAGTCGATTTATCCATTCTTGAACTACCCATCTCTGAATCCGAATTACACATTGCACTTCAATCACTCAAGAAAGATAAAGCCCCAGGTCCAGATGGATTCACAGCTGAATTTTATGTACACTTTTCTAAATTATTATTACCCAGATTGCACTCGCTTATTGATTCCTTTATAATTAATGGTTCTTCCTCCGGCACCTTCTCGGATGCCCATATCTGCATCATACCTACAGAAGGAAAAGACGCCCAACATTGCAAGAATTATAGACCAATCTCTTTGGTTAATATTGATTATAAACTTTACGCTAAATCTCTCGCTCTAAGATTAGATCCTCTTCTTCCTGAACTCTTGGGCTCGGAACAGTCTGGATTTGTTAAGGGACGTTTTATTACAGACAATACTAGACTTTTATTCAACGTCCTATCCAAATCCTCACGGTCTCACGACTCATTAGCGGCAATTGCTTTGGACGCAGAGAAAGCGTTTGACAGAGTGGAATGGACCTTCCTTTTCTCCGCCCTTAGATGGTTTGGGTTTGGCCCTAATTTTATCTCCTTCGTTTCTTTTCTATATTCCAGCCCCAGAGCGGCGGTTTGTGCCAATGGCTTAGTCTCTTCCTTTTTCACCTTAGGTAGAGGAGTCCGTCAGGGTTGTCCCCTTTCCCCCTTTCTTTTCAATCTGGCATTAGAACCCTTTCTTTCAAAGCTTCGCCAAAACCCCGATTTGCATGGTTTTCAAACCTCTCATACACACATTAAACTTGCTGCTTACGCAGACGATATTTTACTTTTTATGTCCAACCCTACCATCTCTATTCCTGCATTTCTTAAAGAAGTTCTCGATTATTCCCAAATTTCTGGTTATAAACTAAATAATGACAAATGTGAAATTTTACCCCTCACTAAATTTACCTTTAAATCGGATTTTGATGCGTCCAATTTTACATGGAGTTCCTCCCATATTAAATATCTTGGTTTGTATATTGCCCCTTCTCTTCCCGACACTATTTCGTTGTGCCTCACTAAATGCTCCCAGAAATTGTCTGACCTTACTTCCAGATGGCACCCACTTTACATTTCCTGGTGGGGTCGTCTTGACACCATTAAAATGATGCTCTCCATAATAGTTCTCTACACTATATCCAATATCCCAGTACCTATCCCAACTAAGTTTTTCAAGAAAATTAATTCCGTTCTCTCTTCTTTCATTTGGTCCGGGAAAAAAGCGCGTATGTCTTTATGCTTCCTAAATCACAAGGCGGGTCAACTTCCCAGATTTTCCCGCTTATCACAAAGCTTTTCTTCTGCGACAAGCTTCTCTTTGGTTGCGAGATCCTGATGCTTCCTCCCCTTTATGGCTTGTCCTTGAACGTCTCGCTCTAACCCCTTTCACCTTCGCTGAATATCTATCATTTTCTCGTAAGCCCCAGGCTATTTCTACTCCTATTCATAAGTTCACCACCAAGCTTCTTCTTTCCACCTCCCTCAACCCCCCTTCCTCTGCAGCTGCCTTTCTCAATACCACTATTTGGTACAATAGTAGTGTTCTCATTAATCAGAAACCCTTCTATTGGAAATCTTGGAGGCAAAAGGGTTTGATATGGGTATCCCATCTTTTTTTCTGGCTCCGATTTCTTATCTTTCCCGGCTCTTAGCCAACAGTTTGGTCTTCCCCACTCCTTCATTCGCAAGTATACTTTACTTAAATCTGCAATTTTGTCCACATTTGACAAACTTTCTAATTCCCCTACTCATCCTGTTCTTCCTAGCCCTCATTCCCATCTCCACTCTTTACTATGCTCCCAGCCCACAGCATCCTCAATCTATCACTCATTTTGCGTAACTGTTACACCTAGGCCAAAATCCAAGGTGGAGGAACATTGGGAATCTGATTTTGGTGTTTCTTGGCCCATATCTTTATGTGACAAATTATGGATCAAGCTTCGTAAGTCTTCCAGAGCGGCTTCCCTCACGCAAACTCTCTTCTTCATTTATAATAGACTTCTCTTTTCACCTCACATGTTGAATAAAGGTTCTTCCTCAATTCCTGGCCTTTGTTGGTCATGCTCGACCCCTAAGGCTACTCTTTTCACATGCTTTTTTCTTGCAATGCCATCCACAGTTTCTGGAAACAAGTTTGGGCCCAAATTAATGCCATATTTCACACTGCGCTTCCTTTCTCCTTTGTCAATATCTTTTTAGGTAGCCTCTCCCCTTGCTGGACTGATACTGATTCCAATGTACAAATAGTTGATTTATAACTAGCGGTTGCATTTCAGCAAATTACGGTCAATTGGAAAAATTTTGCTAATGTGTCTTTTAGAGCATGGTGGTACAATGTTTGTCATAATCACAGGCTAGATACTGTCTTCATTTACCCCCTCAATATGGCCAAGAAGCGACATGATTTATGGCTTCCTGTAACCTTATACCTTGATAAATGTGCTAAGCGCTCCTCCCCTTCATTTTGTTTGCTTCCCTCTCAGCAAGAAGTTTCCAAACCTCCTTGATTGACCTTTATGCTCCTTTACATTTATTATGTTACATTTTATTGCATTTTTATCTAATACTGCTTTTTATTATTTAGCCTCAATTATTTGTCTTCTCTTAGCCTCATGTTCTTTTTACAGTCATATTTTGCTTCACTGTGCACGTTACTGCTATATTTTTGATTTTTTCTTCTTTTGTTGTTTTTCTCGCTGTATTGACACCTGTACTTCTTTAATAAAATTCTTTTGAACTCAAAAAAAAAAAAGATAAAAAAACGTCTAAAGTGGTTGGTTTTACAGGGCCCTTCCAGATCTACTCAATTATTTATTCGTATACAAAGTGAGCCTTATCCATGGCGAGAAACAATGGATTGGGGCAGTAGTTGTTCTGCACGCACAGAACCATCGGACATTTCCTAAAAACAAGATGAGTCAAACAGTATATTTTATCAGACAATTTTCCATTTAAAAGAAGTAGGAGTTTTGAAGCAGTTTTAATAATCTCGCTATCCATTTTGACACAGGTTTTCACAGTTCTGTTCACTTCTGCTTCCACTTTTCATTGACTAAGCCATCCTTATTCATTTAAATAGTCCATCAGTGAAATAACATAACTAATACCTACAGGTGGGGGAAGTCAGCAAACGGGACAGTGACTAAACATTAGATGATGTTCCGACATCCCTACTGACAGTGTCTCCACTTTATTTATTGAGTGGTTGGGGGAACTCTGTGACATAGATCTGACAGGAAAAGAGGCAGCGTGGCCTCCTAATTTACATATATCCAACAGGTTTAGATGACAGAGCTTGGAGAATATAAAGGGCCAGAGGGTACATATGTATTTTGTGGTGTACAAATCTACCACGTGAGGTCATCTGTCAGGAAAATAACTCGATACTATGCAAATATTATAGATCACGAAATGCTTCCACTTGAATTATGAAATAACAATCATGGAACATAGAACATGGATTTGAAACTGACAGTGTTAGCTAACGGTAAAAGTGTAGTGAGTCCAGCACCGTCGAAGCAGAGATGTATGACGGTAGCCCAAGGACCAACTTGGCTGCCACATTCTGTATGCTTTGCAGCTTTCTCAGTATACCTGTAGGAGCATCCTCGAAAAGAACATTACAATAGACCAGGAATCTCAAAATAGTTGCCTCGACCACCAATCGGTGCACTGATTGTGGGAGGAGTGGAGAATTTGCACTGATGTGCAGAAAGGTTTCTCGCTGCACATTGGGATGAGGTTTGGTTTTACATGTCCTGGTCCTCCATGCTTCTTATGATAGAACAGGCAGGGAAAATATGTATTTGGGAGCCTGCCATGAATAGGGTGGACCTGCCAATGCAAGAAAAGTGGAATCCCCCTAGTGATGGACTGCAGCCTTTGATTGGAGGCTCCACCAGCAGTCAAATAGTGGTTCTCCATGCCTCAATAACGCAGAGGAACTACAGGTTTGGTGGAGCCAGATAATGTCTGATTTAGAGTGGTTCTCACATGCTGCCAAAATGTATTTGTTATGGTAAGGTGAGGCACCAATAGTTTGCTCCCATTACAATCTCATTAGTAGGTGTGCATCTGTCAACAGGATTACTCTAATATAGTTCTTAAAGCACTGATGTTAATAGAAAACCCTTGGAGTCGGTTGGCTTCTGTGACATTCAGTTGAAGAACTTTCCAATTACTTTTAGAAATATTTCTCTGAAAATCCTCACATACAACTTATATTTACCATTTGAGGTAAATTCTTCATCAGCTTTACATTAGTTCATTGTTCTGATGCAATACGACTAGTCTGACCGGATAGAAGGTTTCTGGTTGGACTGAACATTGGAAGCATGAGCTGATTCAAACAGCCTTTGTTCCTTCTTGCTATGTGGGTCAAGCTCAGAATAATAAATTAGAAGCTAGAGGAGGGATATTAGTGCTCATTTGAAGTGGTTCTAATTCTTCGATTGCGGATTTGGTCAACCATCCTATTTATGACAGGATGTAGCTTTTTAATTGATGCTGATGCAAGCCTGGTGTGAATGACTGTGAGAAAAGTGGATTATTATATTGTGTGGTTGTGCGACTTCACCATGTAATAATGGAAAGATTCTGTATCAGTACAAGTAAGATTTCTGTGTAAAACCTTAGCTCAGTCCTGGGTAGCTGTGGCTCACACCAGTCAGGCTTTATTAAAGGAACAAGTATGAAGCATTAAGAAGTAGCAAAACAGTTGATGAAGAAGGAAACACATCCCAATACAAATCTAACACCAATTTGTAAAAAAATAGTATTTTTTTCTTTAAATAGTCACAACAACAGAAATCCGCTGGAAGGTTCCAGAGATATACATTTTCAAAGAAACAATAAATCACAGTTTTTCACTAAATGCAATAAACATTTGCAATCTACTGTGCTGTTGGTTTAGGGGTAGCCACACTAAACAAGTTGAAAACAGCTATATGGGCACCCTTCGGCATGCCAACTGTGATAGGGAACCAGTCAGGTCTAGTTGGACAGGTACTTGTCAGTTTGGGCACTCACTGGCCCAGTTCTGAATCCAAAGGGCAAACTGCCATTTAAGTAAATGGAGTGGTCCAGATGCAATGGCTACAGGATCCTTAAGATGCTTAAGGATGCTGAGATGTCGTTGGGAGTCTTCCTGTAACTATCCCTTGGTCCTTGACCTGGGGGTGGGGGGGGTGCAACTTTGGCCTCAGGGGTTGATGTCCCACTATTGAGGGTTAGGCCTCAGTCTGCCAAACTGCATCATGATGTTCAACAGCAGTCTGGCTTCTTGGCACTGAGCAGTCTTCAGATGTTATGGCCCTGTGGCTGTAACAGAGAGTTAGCCAACTGACTCTTGAAGTCACTTCTGTTGAAGCACTGTGGGCAATTTTTCTATGGATTGGGCACCCTAGGCACATACCTCTCTTTGCTAGTCCACAGGTGCAGTCCAATCTTCAGTGCAGCCTCTCTTTGCTGGGCCCAGGGACCAGCACAGTATTTCTTCTCCAGTCCTCTGTGCAGTACAACCATGTTTTGAGTTGTGCCAATGTTACGCCTGCCTTAAGTCTAGGGAAATGTGGCGGCTAACTAACAAATGGGCTCCCAGGTCCTCTATCACATGATGATGACTTCCTGCAAAGTGTTGCATCTTCTAGCTAGCCCAGAAAGCACTTTCTGCCTACTTCCAACATGGCAGAAACCCGTCGCTTCGTGTGTGCAGTTCCCTAGCCCAACCCCATGATGTGGTTACCTCGGGGCTATAATCCTCTTGAAAAAATGGTTTGACAATGGCTTCTCCCTCTCTGCCTGAGATGCCAGCCTGTTTGCCTAATCAAAGGAGCAACCCCTTCCTAGTGTGACTATCATTTGCCCTTCAAAGTCAGCTGTCCCTTTGAAGCTCACATTTTGGGCTTACCCCTAACTGCCATCCTGCCAGACGGACGTCACACCTCTTCCCTCGGCAGGTCCTCTGTTCCTCTTCCTCACAGTCGTTCTCATCTCTCCACAAGTTGGAAGCAGGCTGTCTTGAGGACAACAGCTTGTGTGCAACTATAAACGGTTACTGGAACTTTGGGCAACAAAGTGGCCACATTTTATATAGTTTAGCAGTCAAAATGAGGTCAAACGTGATCATGAGAAGGGAGCCCACTTATTCTAGGAGAAAAACCTTTTCCATAAAAGGAACACTTACTGAAGGAATGGCATTCAGGAACAGCTTCATCACTGAGTTCTTCCCAATCCTCTGAGATTTGGGTAGTGCTACAACCTTTTACCTTACATGGGAGTGCATTTCAAGGAAAAGGATGTGGGATATATATAAAGTGATGGTTAAAATTGCCTAGAATATGCTCATATCGGTGTTTATTATGGGGTCCATCTAGCAAGATTAAAAACTGTGGAAGATGGGTTAAATGGATTTCCTATAACTCCATAGCCCTAAATATGATCAACTAGTTTCTACTAAATACCCCAATGCAGAGGCCTTTATCAGGATCTGTGAGTCTCTATTAGTACACTTTAGAAGAGGGTTGGCTGATTAACTAGTGATCATACATACCATGCCAGACACAAACACACACTACAATATCATAATGTAGTTCTTAGAAGTGGGTCCACCTAAGGATAATAAAACACTTTAGTTGAACAGTGAACTCTGGGGATAGTCCATAAAGACTTATGGTAGGACATATAAAAGCAGAAAAGCAGATAAGTACTGTGTGTACCATGAAACAATAGCATTAACTCAGGAGCAGGTGCATGTGTCGTATTCTATGCCAGTACACATTTGCTGCTTACACTGCAAACCCAAGCAATATGTGAAAGGTTCACTACACATGACAAACAGACATATGTGCCTCAGTCTATTCAAGATGATGTAAGTGATTAAATGCCCTACTTAATTACTGAATGCCTGATGTCCCATAGGCATCTCCGGAGGGTAGCATGCCAGTTGTTACACACTGTAGGTAAAACTAGTATTATTATAGTTAAGCCATAGTCAGTAAAACCAGTACCTCCTGCCTCGGATAAAAAAAACTTGTGTACTCACATCATCATGGGTCCTCACTTTGCCCAAGACCTTAGGCCATATTTACAAGGATCTATCGCCAAGTCAATGTCACTTTATCGCAGCCAAAGTTGTGATAAACTTATCGCCCCAATCACAAGCTGGTGATAACAGCCCACAGCACCAGTTTACCCGGGATAGCAGCCGCTAAAAACATTACCGTGGATGATCCCCGAAACTATTGCTAATGAGATGCAGAGTAGGCATTCCCGTGCCAAAAAGCCGCAACAGCACCACTCCACAATATTCACAACGAACAGCCAGAACTGCGATAAGAACACGAAACAGGCGATAAGGCGCGTTAGCACCAGGAAAATAACACCTGTTCCGACCTGGTGGTCGGACCACAGCCTGGACCACAAAAGGGAGACCAGCCCAGAGCAACACCTGAAGAACAGCAGATGCACCCGAGCAACTGAACATTCAGCCCGGAGGGTCAAAAGGGAAACAACACCTGTCGCAACCACCCCCAGGACCCCCACTCCCCGGCACCCTTCCCGACCAAAGACATGTCACATCAGCTACACCCAATCACGTGCAAAATCATCCACATGATGTCGCAGAATCACAACTGGTAACATGCATGTGTCGTCACAAAAATGAGCATCACACATTCATTTCCGAAGCAGCTAATCAAACTTTATAAAATTAACACTGAAATGAAATGAAGACACATTGTGGCTCACCCGGGCCAATCCGTAGGTTGCAGCCTGCAGACAAAATTCATGATGAGAAGGTGTGTCCTGCCCACATTAAAGGACAGAGAGAGAGTGAAGGGGAGCGAGAGGAAGAGAGGGAAAGAGAGAGAGAGAGAGAAGAAGAGAGAGAGAGAGAGAGAGAAGAAGAGAAGGGGAGAGAGAGAGAGGGAGAGAGAGAGAGAGAGAGAGAGAGAGAGAAAAGAAGAGATGGGAGAGAGAGCGAGAAGAAGAGAGGGGGAGAGAGAGAGAGAAAAGAAGAGAGGGGGAGAGAGAGAGAGAAGGAGAGAAAGAGAGTGCCGCCCCTACGCACTCAGGCCACACTGCTCACCTGCTGCCACTGGTGTGTCTCCAACCACTTGCCGGCATGTAGTGCAGTTCATTGGGTCACACATCTGAGACAGACCCATCATCTGAAACAGAGTAAGATACATGATTGGCACAGTACACACAATTGCACAAGACAACATCGCCTGCCTGCCCATGCACACCCAGACAGAGGCACCCCAGCCCCTCCCGCCGTCCATCGGAGCATGCCTGCCCATGCACACCCAGGCCGCACTGCTCACCTTCCACCACCGGTGTACAGACAAGAGGTCCCACCACGTGTCGTCGCAAGCCACAAGCCCGGAGCACACGGACATGGCACACTCCACACCATGCCGCCCCGCAGGCCACCAGGTCCCACGTTTGGTGCTGGATCTTCATTACTCCATGGCAGAGGACATACCAGTGCACCCCGCCTCATCGCAGGCTGCACACCTGTTCATCCCAATGGGTGCCACCAACTCTGTGATCCTGGAAGCGACGCCACGTGGCGGTAGGCCCACGCTACCCGCCGGCTCTGGCCGAGACTACGGTCCAGCAGGGCACACAAAACCTGAGCTGTCCGGACCGCCAGGACGGGGCATCATAGCAGGCTGCACACCCGCTAAGCAGCTCAAGGTGTCCCTAACTCAGTGCACCCAAAGTCACCGTCTCGTGGCAGGATGCCTGTGCTGGCCGCAATACTCCAGGTGCCACTAACCCTGTGCAACCCCAGTCAGCTCCACGTGGTGGCAGGCCCATGACGACTGCAAGGCCTCCGGTGCCACTAGCCCTGTGTAACCCGTCAGTGCCACACAGTGGCAGGCCCGTGATGGCTGCAAGGCCTCGGGTGCCACTAACCCTGTGCGCAAAAACTCATGGGCCATTTACGATTGAGAACCGTGGAGCGTCCATAATCCAGTCACCACCGGCAGAGGGGAATATGACGTTGTTGGCCCCTTATGTTGGCAGAGTCACATGGCCTGTGACGCCTGTGATGGATGGGTGTGGTGTGCGTGCAAACCTGCCCGCAGGAATTGGCTGTGACATGCTGACAACTAGACCAGTGACCTGCACACCACCAGCGAGTACGCCTGTGACGGGTAGCAATGAGGGCCCCCCTTGGAGCGTAAGCGGAGTGGTCTGGCCTGCCGTACGCCGGACCAGCGCAGGGCTCACAACAATGACTCGTGGGCTGTGGGCATGGTTCAGTCCATGTCCAGACATGGAAGTGACTGATGCGTCTGTCTCTATTGTAGTGTTCACGGGACCCAGTACACAATATGCAATGCAGTACCCTATGACTGGCATACCACAGGATGAGTATCATTGATGCAAGGGACATCACTGTCCCCACATTCACCCACACATTCATACATGAATGATGAAAGACATAACACAGCAGTGCGTCACTGGATGTTTATTGCACATCCAGTGCAGTCCTGCAGCTGGAGCGGTACACGGCAAAGCCGAGCACACTGCATAATATGGGCCCAAGGCGGGCCAGCCAGAGTCCATCCGGGGATGACAAGTACTGCGGAAGAGGTAGGGTACAGTCCGCAGTCTGGTCGCAGTGTCATTGGTCATCAAACAGGATATGACAGTCCATGTCGCTGTCCAAGGTGAGTGCAACGAAGTGTATTGGGGGTCAGTGGAAGGTCATGGGACCATGTGCGGCACCAAGCAGGAAAAGGTCAGGTGGTGGAAATGAAAGCTAGTGCCTCCTGATCACAAACCCATCCACGTCCTCGTCCCCGGATGTGTGCTCTGCCCCACCTGAGGGTGTTGCAGTACCAGCAGGGGCACTGTGTGCCACTGACACATCAGGGCCCGGAGGAGGGTTGTCGGACGCACTGTGTGGCAGTGACACATCAGGTGCCGGAGTGGATATGCCTGCCGCACTGTTGGACACTAAAACACCAAGGGGTGGATATGTGGATGGTGTGGGGCAGCAGCAGTCATCTGCACCTCACCTTGTGGCAGCAATGCCATGATGATGATCTGCAGGGCATGGTAGATCCCAGCTACATTTTGCTGATGTACAGTGGTGGCTACCATCCTTTCTGCCTCCATACGCACCAGGTCCTCCATGAGCCTCCTCATGTGTGCCAGCTCATGGCTGCTATCGCTGGAGTCCCTCTGAGCGGACAGGTGTTTTTCTCTCCGCATCAGGACTCCAGCGATGTCAGTCAAGGCTCGTTGGAGGCCATGGAGCGAGTCTAGACACCCATGAATGGCGTCCAGTATGGTAGCCATGAGGTCGAACCCCACCGGCACCTGCTCAGCCGTCTCCCTCTGGGCCTCCAGCACACGGCGTTGCAAGGCCATGTGTTGTTCCTCGGGGTCTTGGGAGACTAGCGGGCCATGGGTGCCTCCTGCTGGGTGGTTTGTGTGGTGGGTGGGGTCTCCTTGATGCAGCTGGTCAGCCCTGATTCTGGAGGTGAGTCGCGGATGATGTCAATGATGTCTAGAAGGGCTTGGGTGTCGATGCTGGGGTTGTCATCCTCGTCATCAGTGAAGAGTGGCTGGGACTGCTCTGCAGGGGGTGTCGACGCTAGCCCTGCAATGTGAAGGGGAGATGGTGTATTGCAATGTGTCCACCTGTATGTAGCCGCATGAGACATGTTGACATTCAAACAGCATGGCACTGTACATTGTGACAGTCTATGGATCTGGGCGATGTCCCAGAGTCTTTGAGGGTGTGCACTTTGCTGTGCTTGATTGTGCATGTGTGACATCATGGCCATCTCCAGCTGTTCCCCCAGTACCTGGTGTTCACTCACCCTGTTGCGGTTGTGTTGTGTCCTGTCGAGCAGTGTCCGGTCCCCCGACTCCAGCCACAGTATTCACACTGATGACTGTCAGCACCAGCTCCTCCATGTCATCCAGCTCGAGCTGTGGCACTGGACCCCCACCTCCAGTCTGCATTGCTGCCTTCTGGTTGGCTGCGAATGTCTCCTTGGTCTTCCACTTGATGTCATTCCATCGCCTCTTGACCTCGTCCATTGTCCTCTTGTGCCCTCCGACGGCATTCACCTTGTCCAGGATGTTCCGCCATATTCCAGTTTTGGTGCCCAATGACACGGAAGTGACGAACAGTTGTTGATGTAAAACAAAGACCAGAAGGTATATTACTCGAAGCCCATGTGTTAGATTTGACTCTCTTTTGCAAGATACCTTACTAAAAGTCTGCACGGTGGGAGACACATACAAAGTTAAATCATGTGTTTGTTGTACCTGTGCACTATTAGATAACATTTAAAAGTGGTTAAAGAGCAAAGAAGTGTCAAGTTGGACAATGAGGAACTTGAAGCATATATTGTCAAGGCTACACAGTCATGGAGACACTGCTACACTATCAATTTATTTGTTATTCATAACCAATAAGTCCTTAATTTGACACAGGTGGGAAATGATACCTTTGCAGGATTTTGTAGCAAGGAGTTGGCAAAAACATGAGGCTAAATAATGCAAAAAGTTCATGAGAGGTTGAATGTGAAAATTCAACAGGTCAGGTTAGGGTTTAGGTAGGTAGTCAACCAAAATATTGTAAAGAATTTCAAGCACAGTAGAAAAATATACAAATAAAAAATGGATAGTTTAAGAGTGTTTAAGTACCATAAAACACCTAGTAGTAGATCATAAATAGATGCAACCCTCTTTGCATCACAGTGCCCTTCAATTGTGAATTCATGGCAGGAAATGGCAAACTATAGCAGAGAATTAAATGAACACTTCAACATCGTTAACTCCATAACCAGATCACATAATGAAACACAGTAAGCATATATGAAAGATCAATTGAAAAGGTCATCTGTGACTTTATGGAGCCAAGGATCTCTTTTACAATTATGTTTCTAGTATGTTGGTTTCAAGAATATACATTTAAGCAAAATTATCCAAGGTGGAGGGCACTCCCATGTAGTTAATAACCTTTCTGAAGTTTGAGTGTCCAAAGACAAAAGAGGGCTCAAACCATCCTTGGTCAATAACTTTGCTGGGAGTTCCCTCCACTTTGGAAAATATTGCTATTGTGTATGGTAACCTTACAATTTGAGGTTAAATTCACAAGATTGTTTGTTAGATGTTGTTAGACCTGGCTTCTTTGGCTTGGGTTCCCCTGACTTTTTTTCTTTCTGAACTCATGTTTTTCTGACTTCATTTTTAGGATTCTGGGCACTTTTCCACTGCTGACTGGTGCTAAAGTGCAGGCGCTCTTTCCCTAAAACAATCCACAATTGGTATATAGAATTTACTTATAAGCCCCTATTAAAGTGGACTACATGTGCCCAGGGCCTGCAGCACTGATTGTGACACCTACTTCAGTAGCCCATTAAAACACATCTCTGGCCTGCCATTGCAGAGCCTGTGTGTGCAGTTTAAACTGCCATTTCGACCTGGCAAGGTAACCCACTTGTCAGGCCCAATCCTTCCTTTTGTAAACATGTAAGTTCCCCTAAGGTAGGTCCTAAACTGCCCCAAGGGCAGGGTGCAATGTATTTAAAAAGTTGGACAAACACTTTTAAGTGTTGTGTGTCCAGGTTGTGAAAATCTCTTAAATTCGTTTTTTCAGTACTGCAAGGCCTATTTTGCCCTTAGGTTAACATAGGGGTGTAATGTTTCTGTTGGGACAAGATAGAAATATCAAGTTAGCTGTCTCTGGAGTCACAAATTGAAATCATAACTAATGGTGAAGTCAGATTTAAAATTGTAAGTCTGAAAATGCCACTTTTAGAAAGTTGGCATTTTCATATTTTAACCAATCTTTGCCTTAGCATGTCTCTGAATACATGTTTGGGTTGGGTTATGAGCTTGGCTTTGTACATTCCCTCTAGACAGTCACAAACAAGGGGAGCTGGGGTGAGTCATTCACATCCTGATGGCCCATCACCAGGCTGATGGGCCTTCCTAAGCTAGATGGGAGGGAGGACCCAACAATTGCACCTGAAGAGGACTCTGCCTGCCCCTACATAAAGGGCTGGATACCCCCCTGTAGTGAGCCAGGGGCCAGGGCAGTAAGGGCAGGGACCTTGTGTACTTCAGAGGCCTCTCCTTGAAGTCTCCCCCACTTCAAAGGCGCAACTTTGTTTAAGTAATGACTTCTGACACCATTAATTCAGTACACTCTGTACCTGAGGACACGCTGCCAGGAAGTAGGACTGCTGTGCTGCTGAAAGGACTGACACTCTGCTGGAATCTGTTGGATTTTCTGGACTCCTGTTCTGTTGTGCCTGCCTGCTGCCTGCTTCCCATTGCATGGAAGTGATAAGGGCTGGACCTGAATCTCTACATCCCAAGAACCAAGGCCACTCCACGGGCTTTCCGGCTTGCTTCCTGTTCTGCTGAATTCTCAGGGACATCAAAACCTTCTTCCAACTGTGCTTCAGCTGCTGGACCCTGCCAACTGTGAGTACTGCCCTGACAAGAGGTGTCAACTCAGTCCTGGGCCTTGAAGGGGGGTTCTGCAGCTGTTTTCTTTCACAAACCCACGTACCACCTCCATTGTGCCGGTTTGAACCGGCGCATGCTCTGTCAATGTTGATGCAGCGCTGCTTTGAGAACATCCATGCTCGGCTCGACGACAACACAGGACCAGACTGCGAGGCCCGACAGCAACACATCATCTTCATCATCAGGAGTTTGACGACAATGTAGGACCCCACTATGAGGCTCGACAAAGATGCATCACCTTCACCACAAAAGGGTTTGAATACTACCCGCGGGTCCCGATCATGTGACTTGAAACCAACACATCTTGCTCTCACTCTTGACACATCCTCCGGAAAGGTAGTGTTTTCAACAGGGTCTGCGTGGCTTCTGTATCCTACCCACGCCCCATTGTGGTCAGCTTCACTTTTCAAATTTGACCCGGTCCAGCAACCAGTAAGCTCTGCTTGGTGCTTTATGACTCTAAGCACGATATTTCAAGATATTATTTATAAATTCATAACTTTGGTTCTACTTATTGTTTTTTTTCATTTTGGTTTTGTTTAGTATATTAAATTAAGCTCCATGTTTCTAACATGGTGGGGATTATGTTTGTATGGTGGTTCTGCTGTTCTACTGTATTAACAGTTGTACAAATACTTTACACATCACCCCTAAAGTTGCCTGACTGCTCTGAGCCAAACTACCAGAGGGTGTGCACATGCTAATCATGGTGACTTACTCTGACTAGAGCGGTGGTCCCTACTTGGACAGCTTAAATACCTTTGCCAACTAGAGACCTTATTTCTAACAGATGTTCTTTTTTTCATGCAGCTACCTAGGTGGAAGGTAACAAGAAAAATACCAGTTTTTTGGGTGATAAGTCTCAGACGTTTTTGACCTATTCAATTGCATTGTAGTGAATCTCTTGTTTTCAGGGTCACAATTAGGATCAAATATTAAGTGTGATTACACATTTTCGTCACTGTATAAATCATGTAGTGATTGTAGCATACTAGTTTTAGGAATTGTAGTGAGTTTTAGGTGATTTTACTCGGTGCAAAATTCCTGATCCCCTGCTGGGATTTGAAGATGTTAGGAGAGAAAACATTTTTATCTCATGATTTACCTATAGAAATTATGAACGGTGCTCCAAAAGCTAAAATGAGAACATAGTTTCTATAAACTCACAATATCTTCCTCAGCCATGTGAGAAAAGCGTGTTACATGCTGAGTGAAGCATATACTTTCAACAGCTGCAGTAGTCTGTCAGTTCATTCCCCAGAGTTCTATTGATACTTCACCACAGACCTCTATTAACAAAATAGAGCTCTAACATTACATGTAGCTGCAGAACTGATAGCATTTCCTTCTAAGGTAGCTGCAGTAAATATACAAAATGAGGGGTTTCATTTTGTCTCAGAAATTATGGTTAGTGTGCTTGAAAGCTAAAATGAGGGCACATTTTCTATAAACTCTCAAATATCCCCCTCATCCATTTTTCATAAAAAGGCTGTCATGCTGATTGAAACAAGTACTTCCAGCACCAGCAGCACTCTTCAGTTGACTTCCCTGTGTCTACTGTAGCTTCAGCAGAGAGTTCTAATGATCAATAGAATGCTATCATTCTGTATTCAAGTCAAAAGTGAGGCACGCCTGAATGCCATTTTGTTTTAGCCGAAGCTGTGGAATTTAAAACCTTTCGGGTGAAAGAGGTTGAAGTAAACTGCTAAAGCGGCGATAATTTTAACTCCGTTTCTTGATAATATGCCCCTATAATGTTTACAATGCTCACAACAAGTGCATGTAGAATCATTAGGGGGCATATTATCAAGAAACAGCGTTAAAATTATCCCGACTTTAGCGGCAGAAAACTGCCGCTAAAGCGATGATAATGGGCTTGATAATATGCCGCAGAGAATTCCCATAGAAGCCTATGTTGACACCAGAACATGGGTTTCTATGGGAATTCTCAAGGGTATATTATCAAGCTCATTATCGCCGCTTTAGCTGCAGTTTTCTGCCGCTACAGCGGCGATAATTTTAACGCTGTTTCTTGATAATATGCCCCCTAATGATTCTACATGCACTTGTTGTGAGCATTGTAAACATTATAGGGCCATGTTGACACTAAAACATGGGCTTCTATTGGAATTCTCAAGGGCATATTATCAAGCCCATTATCGCCGCTTTAGCGGCCGTTTTCTACCGCTAAAGCGGCGATATTTTTAACTCCGTGCTTGATAATATGCCCCATAATTCTTTATGAGAACTCTGTGGCCCTCATAGGTAGCTGTATAGGGAGGAAGTCATTAGACAGTAGAGGAAAAGCTCTTTCAGGACCTATATAATTTTAATTTGAGACTACAATAAGTTCTCACCTGCCATCATCAAAAAGATATAATTAAGCAAAAAGAAACATGTATTTATTAACAATTTTTATTGATATTTTTTTGAATTTTATGAGTATTCATTAAAAGAATTTCACTATTATTATCATTGCTTATTCACATATATATTCTCATTGAGCGATATTCAAAAAATAACAACACCCTAACACATGGTCCCGTGGCTAATCATAAAAAAATACAAATCATACTCTCACTCATACATCAGTCATACTCATATTAAAATCTAGCACCAATCATTTGGTTGTTTGACATAGTCTCCAGGACAATATAACAACAGTTATATCAGATATTGTCAAGTCTCTGGGGACCTCTCCTTTGGATGAAAAGGGGCCAACGCGCGTTTCGGTGACAGGACACCTTCCTCAGGGCCACCAACAGGAGGGGCAACAAGCCCTAAATGATATAGGGGGATCTGTAAGGGGGTAGATATAATAATTTTAATACAGGCAGGTAATATATTTTGAAACAGTATTTCTTAGGACTTCATACTATAATTTAAGTTTAACTCATCACTTTTAACAAACACCAGCAAATAATAGCTCTGTATATATAGCATACATCTTTAGAGTGGGTAGAAGAATAACCCCTTCACCAGAAACGTGAATACAAAAAAAAAAAAAATTTTTAGTAGTAGTTAGAAAAAGGAAAAGGTTAGCAGTCAAAGGAATACCTTAATAATCTGATTTCAAAAAAGTACTTTGGCAAAACCAGTCTTGTTCGGTTATTATTTTTCGGTACTTCTGCGTCTGTGGTAAGGAAATGATTGTAGTTGGTATTCTAACTTACTCTAGGTAATGGCAGTGTTATACATACTCTACGTACAAGGAAAATACTTACCTTTAAATATAGGCTCTTGGTTTCACTGTTGTAGAGAACATGTAGGAATGCAAATAAATTGCTATCACCTCTATCTTAGCGCAGCGTCCAAATGGATCCGAGATGTAGATATGATTTAATGCGTTCTATAGAAAATATCAAAAAGTAGAATGAAATTGATTGCACCATATGGATGGTCAGTCTGGGGTCTAACTTAGTAGTACCGCATATGCGCAAATATGTCTGATCTCTTACCCTTAAAGGGGTTTCACGCATCCCAGAATGGAAGTTTCTGATAGATCCTTAAGGTGTAAATTGCCGTGCTGTAAGATCGGTATACTCGTAATCTCGATGTCTCTAGAAAGAAGACATACATGTTTGTACCTTTTGGACTCTATGGTTAACTGTTCGCGGAAATGCTTCTATATCAAGAACACTTCCCCAGTCCTTTCTTTTCTGGTTGTAAAGGGAATGAGTCTTATGTTTGATTTTGTGCTGCTAGCAGTTAGCTTCTACGCACATTCCAGAACTTACAGCCACTGTGGGGACAGATCTTTACAAGCGAAACCGCTCTATTTTTATTTAAAGTACTCGAGTTTTAGCAGTTAAATGCGATCTAGTATCGACGAACACCCAGCGTTTAACCACGGCAGTGATTACCAGCACGGCAACAAACCTACAAACTACTCAGTCTGAATGACGGAGTGTATCCTAAGGCTTACCTGGCTTCCGCAGAGTATGGACCTCACTGGTACGTCTGTTTCCGAAGAGCAATCAACGTGTGTGATACTGACACCAGTTTTAAACGGACTACTCGGCGGATGATTGGCCGGACAGAGAGTCACATGGGCTTTACGATTAGAACTCGGGATGATTGGTCTGTTAGGTGGTCACGTGGTATGTTACGCGATCACCACATGAATACTGGCAATCTAATATACAAACTACTCTGTCAGCGCCGCCATTTCATACTATATGGATAGCTATAAACTAGTTGCTTCATATGCTACTATTTGCAAGTGTAGTCATTGTATAGTCCTAACAGATTTAAAATAACGAGAGTCCCGTTTTTATGGACATACGTGTGCCAGCCAAGCAGGTGATATTGGTTGGTAAGACGTTTCATATTCACTAAATTAAAATGTAGGTGTTAACACCAATTTTGAACGGAGTACTCGGAATGTTCGGCGGTTTGAGTGGTCACGCAGTATGTTGCGTGGTCATAACATAGATACTGATAATCTGATACATAACGCCATCTATCAACGCAGCCATTTTGTAGTGTGTAAATAGCTATAAGTTGGCTGCATCATCGACTACTATTAGCAAGTATAGTCATTATATAGTCCTCTCAGTGTCGAATAACGAGAGGAAGTCATTCCTGAAGTACAATACACTTTGTAACCTAGGGGACTGTGAAAAGTGATGTTTATTCCTACGGTAGCTAAAACCAGGAGTACCCACAGCTACAAGCAAAAGTCCACTAAATAGCAGCAACTAGCTTATGAGACACACTGTGACTGTTAAAACAGAAAAGGAGAGTAGTGAAAGGAAACCAATGCTTAAACGTTCACAAAGGAAGGTCGGGAGATTCAGGGCCATATTATCAAGCACGATGCAGAGAATTCCTATAAAAGCCCATGTTGACACCAGAACATGGGCTTCTATGGGAATTCTCAAGGGCATATTATCAAGCCCATTATCGCCACTTTAGCGGCAGTTTTCTGCCGCTAGAGCGGCGATAATTGTAACGCCGTTTCTTGATAATATGCCTCTTAGAGAATTAAACATAACTCCAGTGAAAACATACAGTCTACTGGCACTATAAAAAATTAACTGATAGAAGGGAACGCTCTCTAATCGTATTTCAGTCCAAGCAAAGCTCAAGTGAGAATCACATGAAAGTGAAAAGCAGCGTCTCCTGTAAGGAAGTTGACAGTTTCAGGCAGCAGGCACTCTCTTCCTTCATCTAAACACATCTCTTGGACAATAATGTGTCAGAGCTGATGCTTTTTTAGTTTCATAATGCTGTACAGTGCTGCAGGTCTCTTTCTTCCTCAACGTCCAAAGACCATTTTAGGCAGACAGTAAAGCTTAATGGAAAAACTATCTGTGTCCTGGGGAAGCAAGGTGGCACCCTACATTGAGCCAGTGTCCTGAGCAGCAAGTCTGTTAGGGGCATACATCCTTTGACATCCTGCAGAACAAAGTGGGACATGAACCTGGGTGAACCGACTGTACAGGTCCTGATGCTCAGCAAACACAAGCTCAGCAAACACAAGACTTGGGGGCATATTATCAAGGACGGCGTAAAAAATTATCACCGGTTTAGTGGCAGAAAACTGCCGCTAAAATGGCGATAACGGGCTTGCTAATATGCCCTTGAGAAATCCAATAGAAGTCCATGTTCTGGTGTGAACTGGGGCTTCTATTGGAATTCTCCAGGGCATATTATCAAGCCCATTATCACCGCTTTAGCGGCAGTTTTCTGCCTCTAAACCGGCGATAATTTTAACGCCGTCCTTGATAATATGCCCCCACATGTGACCCTTGGCACTATATGAGAAGGCCACTTGGTAGGAAAATTGTCTACGTTGGGCATTCTTCGGGTAAGAAAACCACGCAGTTCATTTCATTTTCTGAAATCAAACACTCTCCTATGGGTTAATTTCGTAGCAATTTAACAATCCTAGCAAAACTAGGAAAGTGTTGCACAAACAAGAACTCCTATTTAGCGTATTCAGTTGAGAAAATAACAAGGAGCATGCTGACATGGCTCTAAGCTCTTTGCATTAAGATTGCAAAAATGATTGGGTCATTTCTCGGACAACTTGATCTCAAGAGCGTCACACTTACCTGGAAGAGGTCCACGTCCTTGTCCTGCAATGTGATCCACAAAGAATTCCAGAATTCAGCGGTACCACTTGAATTCCATGTAGATCTTAGCATCTAAGAGATGAATCCTGGTATTTATGGTTTTTCCTAGAAAAAGGATTTTGGAAAATGAGATATTATTTGTGAGGCCTGCCCAAACAATACTTCTACATTTGTCCTTCACTGGGAGCCAAACACCCCATTGTAGCGCTTGACTCTCAGAGGGTAGCATTGCAGAGCAGTCCAAGGCTTACTCAAGGGAGGTGGTGTGGGCTAGTAATCTCCATTTACCAGTATGCAGAAATACCACTCAATAATTGATTGTCCAGTCTATACTTTTCTTTATACAAAGGAAGAGTATATTTATTACACACACACTACTCAATGCTATGCATCAATTTACAAATGCATATAAACTGTTGGAATTACTTTTTGACTTTGCATAACATTCCCACCACTCCCGCGGGGGGAGGTCTAGTACCACCACTCTCCTGTATGCACTCCATTTTGCCCCCAAATGCAGTGGGTTGACCATAACCTGGAGTGAGGACCCTTCCCACTGGTACGATCCAAGTGGCTGCCCACCCCATTCTCTGTTATGAATTTGATTAAGCGCGAACAGCTGCCCCAGCAACGAGGCGTCCCGGCGCTAAAAACCATAAAATACCTGCTGAGGGAAATGAGGAGGGAGAGACAGAAGTCCTAAGACAGTGGGAACAGATGAGTTTTAATTGCCTTCCGGAAGGCGGACAGGTTATTCAGGGAGCGAATGTTCGGTGGCAGGGAGTTCCAAAGTTTTGCCCCCAGAACTCTGAAGGAGAGGCCCCCAACACGACAGAGTTTCGTTCGAGGAACAGTCACAAGGTGTTGACCTAAAGAACGCAAATTGCGTTGAGGGATGTAAGGTACTAAGAGCGGGCGTAGAAGTTCAGGACATTCTGATTTAAGAATTTTAAAAGCAATAGTGAGGGTCTTGAATTGAATTCTAGATTCGATAGGAAGCCAGTGTAATCTTTGGATAGTAGCTCTGACGGAGCACCTATGGGGGAGGCCCACCACGGCCCTTGCCGCTGAGTTCTGTACCCGTTGCAGCCGTGCTATCTCTGCTTTATTGGCGCCTAAGAATAGAACACTGGCGTAATCCAACCGGGAGAGAATGATGGATTGGATTATTAGCTGGCGCGTTTTGGTATCAAAGAAACCGAGTATTGGGTTGAGGCTCCTCAGCAGGCCCACACAAGTAGCAGCCACTTTCTTTGTGTGGGTCTGAAAACTAAGCGAGGAGTCCAGCCATACACCCAAGTTTTTCACCAGAGTTTTCGGTGATGGGATGGGGCCCAGCAAGGAAGGCCACCAGTGATCACTCCAATAACTGGAGTTTTTTCCGAGGAGCAGCACCTCCGTTTTCCCAGCATTCAGCTGTAGGCAGTTGCCCGTCATCCACTGGGCAACTGCAGCCAGGCCATCCCTAAATCTCGTGGCCGAAATAGAGGGGCCCTCAGTGAGAGTGATGACCAGCTGCGTGTCGTCAGCGTACGACACCAGCGTGAGGTCCCACTCTTTGGCCACTGCCGAGAGAGGCTGCACATAGAGGTTAAAAAGGGATGGACTGAGTGCAGAGCCCTGGGGGACTCCTTGGCCGATGGAGTGGGACTGGGAGATAAACAGAGGAGCTGAGACCCGAAAGGATCTGTCCTTCAAAAATGAGCGGAACCAGTCAAGGGCGAGGTCACTAATCCTTATAGCCTCAAGGCGTTTTAGCAAGATGTTATGGGAAACCGTATCAAAGGCTGCGCTGAGATCAAGCAGAATCAGCGCAGCACTCTGACCGGCATCTAGTATATTCCGGAGGTGTTCGGTGGTGGACAAAAGGGCAGACTCGGTACTATGACCTGGCCAAAACCCATTCTGAGATGGGTCCAAGATGTTGTTTTGGACCATGTGGTGGGACAGGATATTATTCATGTGGGCTTCTGCTAGCTTAGACACCCAGGGGAGCAGCGAGATGGGTCTAAAGTTTTCCAACTTTGTGGGGTCTAAAGTAGGCTTTTTAATAATAGGGGTGACACATGCTTGTTTCCAGCAGGTTGGGACCACAGCCGAGGAAAAGGAGAGATTGAGTAGCGTGGCCAGGGAAGGGAGAGAAAAAATCTAAAGACTCAAGAAATTGGGCCGGTCTCATGGGATCTGAAGGGGAGCTGGACTTAACCTTTCTACAAAGTTTGGCTAGGTCGTCATGGGAAATTTCAGGTAAGAGTGACAGCCTAGTGCCCTTGATAGGTGGATTAACGGGGTTAGTTAGGTCGGAAAAGTCCTGTGAGAAGGCACTATAAATTTTCCTCACCTTATCTATAAAGAAGACATTTATCATTTGAACACCTGCCATAGTGACACATAACCCTTACTGAGCATCTCATACTGGCCATACATTATACACCCTTGAATCACAGTGGCAGACAGTCTGGGTTGTTGTTCAACTAACGCAGTAGCAAGATTACATGTCTAAGCATCCCTTAAAAAGACAGGTACTTATCATCTCTGATCACAGTTATAATGCAATGCAATTTAAGCCCCTAAAAATATCACAGTTATAATCACAGGATTAAGCATTTACAACCAGACACTCTAGCAGGAATGCCTGGCAACATAACCCCACTTCGCTTATCATTTCACATATCACATGTGACTTCCAGTCCTCAAAAGAAACAACATCATGTAAATGCAGCAATTGTGCAATTGCACCTCTTCACCTCTAGGGGATGTCTCCTGAAGGCATCCCAATTCAGCCCTTCACACCTTGGATGCAGAACAAAGGTTCCAGCAAAGGTTGGTGTTGAAGCATGGCTGAGCCCTTGAGGGGTTATTTCCTTTAAGTCCCCAGAGACTTAGGGGGAGCTTTCCTCTCCTGTGCTGATGGAGTCTGAGCTGCTCCTGCAGTTCCCCCTTCACCTTGTCACACAATTGGTGGGGACCCCGTCCTCTTGGGGCCAACACACATGGAAAACAAGCCGGTTTTCTCTGCCACCCTCCCCAGGCCCAGCAAGGCTTTATGGGGTGTGCTCACTCCAGGTCGTGCATATTAGAGCAGCGGCTCTCCCTCTGCTCTGGGGAGAGCTGCACTGCCTTAGTTGGTGGTACCACGCAGCGACTTCAATTCTTTGGGGGCCCGGTCCCACCCGGGCCCCTAGTGAACAGGTATGTGGGAGAGCAGCTCGGAGAGCCCACCCCAGGTGCTCTCGCCAGCTCCCTGACTGGCCAACACCCTCACGTGCTGCCACAGGAGCCAGCTCTTCATTCTGGTCTGCCCTCTCCGGTGGGCAGACACAGATGATCCTGCAGCGGGGAATTGCGGCGGCACTCCCCCTCTTCTCCCCTTGCACCGGGGCTCAGAGTTGGGGATCCCAGGCCCCCAGGGAAATCTTCATGGGGAGCGTGACAGCGCTCCCCGCCTTCG
Organism: Triturus cristatus; assembly: GCF_964204655.1. Classification (NCBI taxonomy): domain Eukaryota; kingdom Metazoa; phylum Chordata; class Amphibia; order Caudata; family Salamandridae; genus Triturus; species Triturus cristatus. Next base: position 874,520,925 of record NC_140590.1, read on the forward strand.
ACAGGGTCTGGAGTTGGGGATCCTGGGCCCCAGGGAATTCTTCACAGGGAGCGCTCCCAAACTTCCACCTTCACGGGGGCACGACGGCACTCTCCGACTTCTGCTGGGCCCTGAGTTGTGGGTCTCGGGCTCATCTCACCATTTCTAGGGGGGCAGGATGGTGCGCCACTACCTCTGTTTTTGTTGAAGTCCAGGGTGAGCTCCTGGCACCCCAACAGGCCACTTCACAGGGAGTGCAACAGCGCTCTCCCACTTTACTATGTGGGGCGCCCAGGGTGGAGAGCCTGGGCCCTGTGGCACCTTCACGGGGGTGCGACGGCACTCCCCAGCTTCACTTTCTTCTAGGGGCAGCCCCCAGGACCTGACCCACCCTGGGGACACATCCAAGACCGCGGCAGAGCCCCAAGTGCTTCGTCCTCAGTCTGATTAGAGGTAAAGGTCGCTTACCTTCTGGGGGGCATATCTCAGCCCCAGGGGACCTATTTTCACCATTTTGCTCTCTTCTTTCTCCTGGTGGCCACCCTTAGCCACCTGGAGCATTTTTTACCACCCTCCTTGCTTGCAAGAGGGTGACTCTGCAAGGAGCTGCCTTCACTGGCTCCCTGTGCCAGACTTTCACCTGGCTCTCCTTCTTGGCCTCTCTTCTCCTTGCGCAGAGTCCCAGGATTCTTCTCACTGGCCCTGTACTCCCTCAAAGGCGCAGTCCAGAGTCCTGGGACAGTCAGGTGGTTCCTCCTTCCAACTGCCCCTGGCGCCAGGCTCCAGCACCAGTCTTCATCAGCAAGACCACACAACAGAGAGAGCTCCTCTTCCTGTGCAAGACCTTTTAAAATAATTTGGAGGGTGCTGGCAGGAAAGCCATCTAGCCCTGTTCTGGAGTGACACATCACATCTCTGCCCCTGCTCCATTCTTCCTGCACAGGCCTGTGGGATACTTCCAAATGGTGTTGTCCAGGGGTCTCATGCCACATGGTCTCTAAAAAGCCCCCTTACCCCCTTGCTGACTTCATGGCCCGGGCCAGGGGCAGGCCTGGTCCTGGTACCAGCTGATAGCTGCTGATTGATAACCTACAGGTTCACCCCCATCTCTCTCTCCTGGGGAGAAGACCTTCACCCTTGGAATGCTTGCAGTGATGGGCTAGGCCTCTGATGCTGCAGCTTGGGGAGAAAGGTAATTAATCCAGCCTGGCAGGGTCCCACCCGGTCAGGCTCTGTATGAGCTGAGTCAGAGGAATATGACATTTCTGTATGACCCATAAGCAGTACACATATGGGTTTGGACTCTGCAGAATACTTCTTTTTACACAACTTAGGCCTTCCCTCACAAGGCAGACACCAGTGAAATCCACATGCCGTCTATTTCATCATGAGTTCACTGTGGGTGAGTCCCAGCTTATGAGGTTCCCCACAGTAACAGCTCAAAAATTAGGTGTTCCAAAAGCGAAATATCCTGGCGGCTCAGATGGACAGAACAACCTCTAATAGAGGCAAAATGCAGAGACTTTAAACATTAATTTAGGAGAGCAAGAAGTTCCTTTGGAGCAGTAAGTAATCGTGGGAAACTAAAGAGAGCTCACATCACCACTGGGAACCACTTGAAGCATACATTTAGAAGTCACAATTGCAGAGTCAAAGTTGGGGAAATAAAATAACTGGTTAAACAGGCAGCTAGTGCTGTCAACTTGAAAATTGCCTTCATAAGAAGAAGCAGCTTATCAGCATTAAGGACAGTTAAATACTGGTGCAAGTCCTGACATGATTGATCGTAATATAACGAAGTCCTTTAATCCAATATGATGATGCTTAATGGCGAATTTACCAATCTAACTTAACTGGGTGCTCAACACAGTCACAATATTTTCAGTTAGATTGGCCCATGAGAGTACACGTAGATTGAGAGGATGTATGTCGTTACAACGCACACTTTTACAATGCATTTTTTACAACGCATTTTTTACAACGCATTTTTTACAACGCACAATCCATTACAACGCATGACATTACAACGCAGGACACTACAACGCATTTTTAAAAACTACCTTTACAACGCATTTCCATTACAACGCATACTACCCGTAAGTGTAGTGCGTTGTAAAAGTTGCGTTGTAAAGGTTGTTCCCCAGATTGAGACAATATTAAAGTGTAATTATGAAACATCTTAATCTCTGAGCTGGTTCCTCTTGCACATCCTCTGGTAAGTTTCACAGATTGAAAGCAGGAGAAGCAGGCTATACCGAGACCATGGCGTTATCACATAAAGCGAACATGCAAGGTTATATTTAAAGCATGGACTGATCTCAGTTATTCTCTGTGGTGTTGTATCATTCTAGGTGTTGAATTCAACCCTCCTATTGATGGGATTATCGATAGTCGGTCAGTCTAGCTGCAAATTCTCATCATCAAAGTCATAGAGACCAATGAATGACCCATGCAGGTCACTTAATCTTACTTTTACATTTTATTAGAACCCCCATCACAGATTCTCTAGGACTGGCTGTATTTTAGTTGATTGTTCTCACTGGTAAGCAGTTGCTAACATTAGACATGAACCTAGTAACGTGCCAGCATGCGTTACCATTTTAATGAATCACTACAGAATTTCTGGAGGTTGAACGGCTAAGTGGTGAACGATTACACCACAGTGGCCCATATTAAGACATTTGCTGAGATTTTTCTACCTGCTAATATGAAGTCCATATCGTCACTATAAGTGCTTTTGGGAGTGTTGAAGGTGTATCTGATAGCATTCATGGTAGGTCATAGCTGTAATAAATATGGAAGTTAACAACAGATTCCAAGAACTAAAAGTAGAATTGGCACAATTAGAGCGAATTGTAACATATATGAAAGGCATAGCTCTGATAACTGAAATAAAAATAATTTTTAAAAAACCACAGGGACTCATTTATGAAAAGTGACACATCGCTGCGAGAAAACAGCGATGCGTCACTTTGCGCCCTCCTTGTGACACCAAGGGTGCCTCATATTTACAGTATCATGTCGCAAGGAGTTACAGATATGTCAGTATTTTTGACGTAACTGTAGGCGCAAAAATGGTGCATTGCTGGAGTGTGTCACAAAAGTGACGCAACTCTAGCAGTGGGTCATTACACATGCGAAAGTCCCATGTGAAATGTGCCTGTGTCAGTCTTCCGCCTGCCATGAGGCAGGCATAAGATATTTATGCATTTGCGTCCTAGAAGTGGCGCAGTGAAATCTTATATATTTCACTGCGTCACTTCTATGACCCTTTCTTGCATCGGAACGCCCCCCCCTGCATACATTATACCTGGCGCAGGTATAATGTGGCCCAGGGGTTTACAAAGTTGAGCATCTACTTAGATGCAACACTTTGTGAACATGGTGCAATAAGGCTCATTTTTTACGCCGCTGGTGCGTCACAAAAAGTGAAGCACCGTCGGCACAAAAGTGACGCAACGGCTCATAAATAGGCCCAACAATTCTTAGTACGCAAGCTTATACCTGAGTGATGAATCATAATGTAAAAATACTTTGAGAAAAAAATAAGGAAGGCATAATGGCAGAAGTATACTTAAAATACTTGATGAATAAAAAAAATCTGTCGGCTACAAACAGTTAGCATACTCAAGCAAAAGATATACTCATTGTGTTATTCATATTAGTCTTCACTCTTTGTCCGAAAATAAACTACTACCAGACATATCTTGGGAGCCTTATTCACTTACAACAGGTGTTACTGAAAACAAATTTCTAAAGAGGCCCATTCAAAAGAATTAGGAGAAGCCTCTGGATATGATGGCTTCACTGCAGCGTTGTTTGAACTAACAAAGCATGATGTGACACAGTTTTAGACATATTGGCCCCGTCTAAGAAAGTAGTGCTTTAAAGGTGATATAAAGCGGTACAAAAGGGGGTGGTGATGGACGGAGCATCAGAACCAATCAAACACTCACACCCAGTCAACAGATCTGGGTTTGATCCATCACCGTTCTTTAGCCCACTCTGTCACCCCAGTTCAGACATGGCCATATGCAAATCAGTCTGACCCTGTGCCTCATGGGAACAGTCCAGCACGAACTGCCAAGCCATGCCTTTCCTGGACCGAAAACAAGCTTCCTAGGACCGGTTTCTGGCATTTCAGCCTTCTTCAGCCAGGCTTGCTTGAATCCAGTGGCAAAGTGAGCAAGGGACTCACGTCTGAGCATACCCTGCCAACTTATGGCAAACAAAGCGGTACAAAAGGGGGTGGTGATGGACGGAGCATCAGAACCAATCAAACACTCACACCCAGTCAACAGATCTGGGTTTGATCCATCACCGTTCTTTAGCCCACTCTGTCACCCCAGTTCAGACATGGCCATATGCAAATCAGTCTGACCCTGTGCCTCATGGGAACAGTCCAGCACGAACTGCCAAGCCATACCTTTCCTGGACCGAAAACAAGCTTCCTAGGACCGGTTTCTGGCATTTCAGCCGTCTTCAGCCAGGCTTGCTTGAATCCAGTGGCAAAGTGAGCAAGGGACTCACGTCTGAGCATACCCTGCCAACTTATGGCAAACAAAGCGGTACAAAAGGGGGTGGTGATGGACAGAGCATCAGAACCAATCAAACACTCACACCCAGTCAACAGATCTGGGTTTGATCCATCACCGTTCTTTAGCCCACTCTGTCACCCCAGACTTGAGTCCAGTGCTCTCCATGCCACTGGAATCAAGCTATCCTGGCTGAAGAGGGGTGAAACCCCGAAACCGGTCTTAGGATGCTTGTTTCCAGTCCAGGGAGGACCTGGCTTGGCAGGTCGGGCTGGACTGTTCCCATGAGGCACAGGGTCAAGACTGATTTGCATATGGCTGGGTTCAAACTGGAATGGCATGGTGAGCAAAAAAACGATGGATTTAGGCCCAGATCTCTGTACTGGGGTGAACGTATGACATTGTTCTGCATTCTGTCCATCAATTGTTGTTTTTGCATTTGTCACCCCGAGTGGGACGGGTATGCTCAGACGTGAGTCCTGTGCTCTCCATGCCACTGGAATCAAGCTATCCTGGCTGAAGAGGGGTGAAACCCCGAAACCGGTCCTAGGATGCTTGTTTCCAGTCCAGGGAGGACCTGGCTTGGCAGTTCGGGCTGGACTGTTCCCATGAGGCACAGGGTCAAGACTGATTTGCATATGGCTGGGTTCAAACTGGAATGGCTTGGTGAGCAAAAAAACGATGGATTTAGGCCCAGATCTCTGTACTGGGGTGAATGTATGACATTGTTCTGCATTCTGTCCATCAATTGTTGTTTTTGCATTTTTCACCCCGAGAGGGACGGGTATGCTCAGACGTGAGTCCCGTGCTCTCCATGCCACTGGAATCAAGCTATCCTGGCTGAAGAGGGGTGAAACCCCGAAACCGGTCCTAGGATGCTTGTTTCCAGTCCAGGGAGGACCTGGCTTGGCAGTTCGGGCTGGATTGTTCCCATGAGGCACAGGGTCAAGACTGATTTGCATATGGCTGGGTTCAAACTGGAATGGCATGGTGAGCAAAAAAACGATGGATTTAGGCCCAGGTCTCTGTACTGGGGTGAATGTATGACATTGCTCTGCATTCTGTCCATCAATTGTTGTTTTTGCATTAAAGGTTATATGCGATGGCTACTGAAAATGGCAAATGGTTCTTTTTCTGTAGAATTGAATAGAATGTGCCACTTTTGTTGCAAACGTAGCATTATGTGTTGAAGTGAAGAAACTACTTAACTAAGCACTTAGCAACCCAATAACACAATATAATAACTTAGCAGAATAGCGAGGAAATGAACATAACACATAGCATCACAACATAACAACAAAAGTATAAAACAGCAAAGGTACATCATAATAACAGAATGCACCAAAAGACGTAACTGCACAAAAATAGATCACACAGAAGAAAATAAAGCATCATATTTCACCACAATAACATAAGACAACACCGAATCACAGTAATGCAAATATGCAACACAAATTTACACAATGTACTAATATAAAATGGCAAATTAGTACAGAGCACAAGAAAGCAACAAGAGACCACAACACAAAAACAACAAAAACACAAAACAATACATTAAAACAAAGACAGTCATAAAACACAATAACAAGGAAAACATAAAAAAGGCACCACAAAACGAGACAACATACAATAAAAAACATAGTAACCAAAAGACAAACAAGACTAATAGAACTCAAGAAAACGCTACAAAGATCCCAAAAATGCAACAACAAAATTACACAACAGCCTAGCACATCAACACAACAAAAATTCATTTTTGCAATGTAATGTAGATTCAATGCTGTATTTTATTGTATAATATGTAGTGTGGTACGCTGCTTGTTCTTTTTTACTGCTATGTTGTGTGTTTACATTAAATTGTTATTTATGTCTTGTGCTATATTATGGTCAAATTGTTGCATAGTTGTATAGTTGAGATGTGGTGCTGTATTTTATTGCATTTTATGTGTGTTTTGTGTTTATTGGTTTTATTGGATTTTTTACTTTAAATGTTGGTTTGGTGGGTTATCATTGTGTTTCTGTCCTGCATTACAGTTGCAGTATTGTGTTGTGATATTGTATTGTTGTTCTATGGAGCACTCTCTCTATCTTCGGCATGCCACACTTTATTGGAGGACTACTCCACGCTGCACTTTACTCTTTAAAGGCACCTTTGCACTTTCCCTCATCGTTTTGCCAGGAATCCAGTAACCCGCGTCCAGTGGACTACAGGACCCCGTACCCAGCGCTCGTTGCGGCATGAGCTGCACGCATCACAGTGACCGTGCCAGGCGGCCCAAAAAAGTGGGGTTGGTACTACCGCAGTGGGGGAACCCTTGCTCAAACTAACGACATGCCGCACTTTATTGGAGGACTACTGCACGCTGCACTTTACTCTTTAAAGGCACCTTTGGTCTTTCCCTCGCCGTTTTGCCAGCAACCCAGTAACCCGCATCCAGTGGACAACAGGACCCAGGACCCAGCGCACATTGCTGCAGGAGCCGCACGCGTCACGGCGACTGCACAAGGCGTTACATAAAGTGAGATCCGCCCCCCACTGCACGGGACACCTGCAGGAGTGCCGGGTAAAGCCCGGGCCAGGGAGGGGCCCGTCTCAGCCCGTCGGAGACTGGAGGAGGCCGGGCAGGGCCACGTTATTGACATTTTTTACGGTTCTTAGGACACTTTATTGAACTGTGTTAATAAGGTACGAGGACATACCGTTCTATCTTTAAATTGGGTCAGTTTCAAAGGGGCATTAAATTATGAGTAAACGTAAATCGATAACTGGCCAGGGAGTTGTAGGAACGTTAGATGCCTTTTTATTAAGAGCTGAGTCTGCATTGATCCATAAAACTGCACTCACTGAGTGCAGATTATCACTTGAGCCCCAATTCCCTCTAAATCGATCAGCAACGTTTGCTCCTGCAGCAAATACCAATCCAGCAGCCAATTCCCCCTCAATAAATACGTCGCATTCCTCGGCAACTGGCTTAGAAATTATTGATGCCCCTGAGGCCCTTGAGGCAACCAATAAATTGACCAGGCTGAATGTAACTACCAGGGGTCAGAAGGCTAAAAACAGCCAAGGGAGTAGTCTAGCTCCATCATTTAAGAAGAGGAAGGGGCAGGGCCCTAACAAGCAAAATAACCCCTCATCAAAGGCACTGGGACGTAAACCTAAAATGGTTGAGATAGAGCCCAATCAGGGACATACAACAACTCCAAAGGATACTGCATCAACAAGTCTAATCACACTCCAGGAGCAAGAGGATTTTTGGAAAAAGCTAGAGCTAGCTGTTTCAGCGCTTTTGAATCCACTGATGCACAAATTAACCCAACTGGAGGTGAGGTTAGTTAGTTTGGAAAAACTCACAAATAATGTTTCCTTGGTTTCGTCTGATCCCTGTCAATGCAGAATAAAGGCTGCAACTCCTAGTAGTACTGGTGCCCCACTATCCAATCAACCAGAAGGCAACCCTGTGAATGGGAGCGCGTTTCAATGACAAACCCTCCACCTTGCAAGTACATCTAATAACTTGGCTCAGCCTAGGTTGTCGGGCACAAGAGTAGCACCCCCTTCTTTAAATCTAGTAGAGCCAATCCATCCTAAACAGAGTATGCTTACAGAGCAAGACCAGACGGTGATTGACCTAAAGGGGGCCCCCTCTGGTAGGGAAGGTTATATATCAGGTGATGGAGGCCAGACTACAAGCAGCTTAAGATGTAAGAACCCGGCTCGGGGCTCCTAGGAACCTGCATCTTCCCCCTGAAGTAACACCATATACAGAAGATTTGGCCAATGTCCCTCCTTTGCCGTTCGGCGATGTAGAACACTGGTGAACACTAAGAAACAAGTCTTTGCATTTATTAAGTGCAAAGACAGGTATAACTAATAACTTATTCACCAAATTTAATATGGAGCAGCTTATTGGCTGGGTTAGAAGCTCCAACAGGTCATTGTCTGGAGATTGCTTAGTATTAACATTCAGGTCACCAGGTTTGGTCCAAACTATACTAGATAGGGTGGGTAACTGACCCATTAGAGCTAAAGGGATACACATCTTACCCCTGGGATTCTTTTATCAACCACACAGACTCCCACAGTACTTTTCAGAAGAAGAGAAATTCTTTGTGTTAAGACAGTCCAGGTATGCAGTGCCAGTCAGAAATCATTTTGATGTCTTCAGTACTTTAGAAGATATTGACTGACTGGTATTTCCTAATCAGCATTTAAATAGGGTTGGTGGGCTAGCTGGGGACTGTGCTGAGGGGATATTAGTACAGGAATGCAGCATAGATCAAGATGAAACAGCAAGCAGAACAATCCTGATCTCTAGTGTTGAGGAAAGTACAGAGAGGGGAGCCGCTATTTGGAGTTTGGCTACTCCTCCTGAACCTCGTGAGTATCTAACCCAACCTAACCCAATCTTGTGCTGATAATTTTAATATCCCCAAGCTTGTTTTACCTAGTCCCTTGTCTGACTCTGAGTGTTCTTTTTGTAATGTTATCTCATGGAATATCTCATGGCTGCGTACAAAGATACATAATCAAGTATGGTGCAACCATATTTTGAACTATGATATAATATGTTTGCAGGAAACCTGGTCTCGAGAATCAATTCATATAAATGGTTTTAAAACATTTAACATGCGTGCAGTGAAGGGTTTAGGGGGTAGGCCAAAGGGTGGGATTTGTATATACATTTCTAATAAGCTAGCAATAGATAAAATTGAATCGCAGTTGGGGGATTGTTATTATGAGATAGTCAAACTGTTTCCAAGTGTAACTCAATATTGTTTTGGCTAATTTCTAGAATAATATTCCACCAGATGAACTTTGTATGGTAGTAAGAACACTAGGTGGTGATTTGAACTCCATCCGTAATGCTAGCTCTAAAGATACAATGTTAATCTTGGCCGGAGATTTTAATTGTGATTTGTGTCCTTTCGATGATGGTAGAATTTGTGGTTTTACTAATGAAGAAGGTCTGTGTAACACCAACTTCTGCCATACAAAGGCGGACGAGTTGTTCAATAAGTTGCTTTTGAGTACTGAACTGGGTTTTGTGAATGAGCTATTGTCCTTACCTGTCCCTATGCCTCATACTTTTAATGGAAGAGGCTTAGCCTCAACCATAGACTATATATTAGCCTCATGTAATTATGCATCTAGGTTGCGTTCCTTTAAGGTTGGTGATAACCCTCTGAGTGACCATTTTCCCTTATGATTAATGGTTAATTTGGCATCATATAGGTCCAAAAGGATTGACAACACCACCAAGGTTGTAGGAAAGATAAAACTCGATAAAACTAATGGTTACACTTTACGGTGGTCAAAGTTGGACCCTGTTGCGGTGACAAAACAAATAGTAAAGAATTGTAATCCCGCCATTGACACCTGTTTGAGTGAATTAGCCTCCTATGATAGTATTCTATCGTCCTTTCTTGAAATATCAACTGAGGTTAGAAAATCATTATCCGTCCAACATCATAATAGAGTTAAAGAACCGGGGTAGTTCAATACAAAATGTACAAGCGCGTACTACAGCCTAAAGTATGAATTGCACAGACAGCCTAGAATCTCTAATAATGTCAAGTAGTCAAGATTGGAGTACAGGCAGGCTATTAAAGAAAGAAGGTGTGCCATGAGAGATGAGGCCTGGGAATCTCTTCATAGAGCGGCGCAACAGAAAGATAGTTCTGCATTCTGGAGAGCAGTGAAGGCCCCGTTCCTATTACCTGGAGATGGTCCCTCAAGAGAGTTTGCTATATTCGAGGAGTCTTGGATTAAGCATTTTTCAAAGGTTTATAATGTACAAGGAAATTCTACTTTGCAACCCAGCGATATAGCGGGGAATAATAATGATAAGGTAGATCTGCAGTTCACTTTGGAGGAAGTGAATAGAGCTCTTGCACTTAGCCTGGGTGGCTAGGCCCCCGGACCAGATGGTGTCCCAGTGGACTTATTTAAGTCTAATGTTACTCTTTGGGGGCCCATAATAACCCAGGTTATTAATGCTAGTTGCCAAGCCTCAACACCAAAGACTTGGGTGGAGTCTACTATTGTCCCATTTTTTTAAAAAGGGGACCGTAATGATCTTGGTTGTTATAGACCTATTTCTTTACTTGACTCCATGGTAAAAGTGACCGGGTGTGTTATCCTGGAAGGATTGCAAGATTGGGCAGAGGATAGACGGATTTTATCCGACATACAGTATGGTTTCCGAGAGGGGCTGGGGACAATTGAACAAAGGTTGAATTTGGCTATCGTGGTGGGGAAATAAACTAGAGAGAAAAAGGGTAGATTGTTCCTGGCATTTGTGGACCTAACTGCGGCCTTCGATTCCGTAAGGCACGAGAAATTGTGGGAGATCCTTGAGGTTGTGGGGGTTGACCTGCACATTATTCTTTTTCTTAGGCACCTTTCTAGTGGTGCATCAGCCAGTGTGCGTTATGGTCTGGGTGAGGAGCGTACAGTTGCATTTCCCATTAGGAGGGGTGTCAGGCAGGGCTGTGTGCTGGTCCCCTTCCTTTTGTACCTTTATATATTAACAGATTGGGTGAAGCATTACTTAGGAAGGGTCAAGACTTCCCTCAAGCTGGTGGTTGTTCCATATCTGCTCTCCTTTACGTGGATGACGCAATTTCAATGGCACGAACGCAAATCAGTCTCCAGCGGGTCTTAGATAGTTTTACCAATTATATGAAGGACCTCGGTCTTAGTGTTAATAAATCAAAGACCTTTGTAATGAGATGTGGCCAAGGGAGTAAGAGGTCACGAGATATGTTTGTGGATGGTCAGAAGTTAGTTACAACTAAGAGTTTTTCATACCTTGGCATATTATTTAACCAGAACGACTCATGGGCCCAAAATATATCTTCAAAATAACTGGCGTTTATTAGGACAACACCTGCCCTTGCAACTTTTTCAAAGAAGCTAGGCAGGAAACCGCCAGTCGAACTTATTCAAATTTATAAAGCCAAATGTATAGGGTGGGGGTGTGGGGTTTTGCTAATATTTACCTGTTACAACATGTGGAAAACTCCTCTCTAAGATATAGTTTGTCTATCCCATCAAGTACACCTTCTTATGCTTGTCATGATGAGCTAGGTCTCCCCTCATTTCTGATCTTATTAAAATGGAACCCATCTGTGACGGCCCGTGTAGGGCGTTTTACCGGGGCGGTGACGTGGCTCAGAGGAGGGGCAGGGTGGGGGGTTGCAAAATGCGGCAAACGGACGATTTCAGGTAAGTTACGAAAAAAATTAATAAAACGAATTTCGCTGCGAGCGCTGCATCGCCAAATGCGATGCAGCGCGCGCAATGAAATTCATTTTATTCATTTTTTTAGTAACTTACCGGAAATCGGCCGTTTGCTGCATTTTGCAACCCCCCACCCTGCCCCTCCTCTGCGCCACGTCACCGCCCCGGAAAAACGCCCTACACAGGCCATCACTGGAACCCATACTCCTGTGACACAGGATTACGTCGAAAGAACAGATCAAGTTAAATAGGGAAATCCTGCAGGACAGCCTCAATCTGGAATATGCTTTAAAAATTGCTTGGGTAAGGTTTGTACGCGTTTTTATGAATGATTTACGACATCTAGGGCCTTATTTCTGAGGCCTTGCGACAGTTTTGCGCTTCCGTTGCGTCACTTTTTGTGACGCATCGGCGGCGTAAAATATGCCTCCTGTTGCGCCCTATTTACAAAGTGACGCATCTAAGCAGATGCGTCACTTTGTAAACACCTGCGCTACATTATACCTGCATCAGGTATTATGTATGCAGGGTGGGCGTTCCCACGTAAGTAAGCCTCGTAGAAGTGACGCAGTGAAATCTACAAAATTTCACTGCGCCACTTCTAGGGTCCAAATGCGTCAATATCTTACGCCTGCCTCACAGCAGGCGTAAGACTGACTCAGGCCCTTTCACATGGGGCTTGCCCCATGTGAAAGGACACATTGCTGGAGTTGCGTCACTTTTGTGACACACTCCAGCAATGAGTCCCTTTTGCGCCTACAGATACGTTAGAAATTCTGACGTATCTGTAACTCCTTGCGACATGATGCGTCTTACAGTAAATATGACGCATCCATCATGTCACAAGGAGGACGCACTGAGAAGTGACACATCACTGCTTTCACACAGCAATGCGTCACTTCTCATAAATGAGTCCCCTAGAATATTTCACCGACCCAAGGTCCATGCAGGCGATCTCTAGCAAGGCTTTAAAAAAGGAGGGTCTTCAGTTACAAGATACAATAAGAATGTCTGGGGAAATTTTGAAGCCTAGTGTTAAACAACACCAGTTAATATTAACAACCTTAGGGATGGAACCATACCTAACTTTTGTACCTGGTGGCTTCGATAGGTTGTTATTAACTAGATTTATGCTGGGCACAGCTCATCGACTCGTGACCTTCCCAAAAATGAATGATTGGTCACAAACACTGCAATTATGTCCTTGTGATAAATATTTGGACCAATCCACTATTCATGTAGTTTTATTTTGTAAATTGTATACAGAGTTAAGGAAAGTCTGGATAATTCCACTTTTAAAATACCAGGGGTTGAGGCAATGTCGCCCGGCTCTAATTAAACTTCAGTTTTTGGAGAACGAACATGTAGCTTGGAGGCTAGCTATGTTTTTGAAGAAGGTACTCCATGAAAGGAAAAATGTTATAATTGATGAAATGTAACTGAATCACTTCTTATCTAAATTTTTTATATTGTTACTCGATTATTGTTTTTATTTTGTGTAATTTAATGTATAAATGTTATATTTTTTATGTGCTGTTATGATTGTTTAAAAAGCAGTTGAATAAAGCTTTCTTTAACTTGACTTGACTTGTATGGAGCACTATGTTGTGATTGTTGTACCTTACATGTGGTCTGTCAGCCTTATTATACACAACTATTCTGGTGGTGGTGTGGCTTTTAAAGGGTGGAGAGAGACACACTCTCTGTTCCCTCCCTGAAAGGCCACCCAAATCAGCAACAATCCTTGTGTAACTCACCAGGATAATAAACATGTACATTGCCCCAGAAGTGTCAGCAGCCCAAACGAGTTGGTTGATTCCAAGATTATCAAAGAGACCCTGACAATGCCTGCATGCAATATGGTGATTGAGTTGTGATTGAGCAGACTGGGCCAACGGGGCAGACAGTGGCCTTGGCTGACAGAAAAGTTCAGCAGGACTTTAAAAAAGAGAGGTAAAAGATGAGGAAAATTGTTCTCTGAAGAATCCAGTGACAAAAGAGAAATCCTGAGATTGTTGTGAGAACTAATGAAATAGAACCCAACTCTGAGTCAGGTGGGGGATCTGAAAATATAAAGAAAATGGTATACAAATCCTATACTTAAAACAAAACCATCTGCTGTTAGAAAATGAATTAGTAACATCAGAAATCATCCCAGGACCGATTTAGGGTGGTGAAATATACACCACCCTCTCAAACACACAGAAGGTCCCAACTGCCAAGCAGAAATGCAAGGATTGTCCAAATTTCTTTTTTGAACATGGGAAATAAATTGAACTTGCCCCAACTCCCATACAGAAAAGGAGGCTATATTCACTTTTAAAAAACATCAGAAGACAAGTGGACAAATTTAGGGGAAGTCCCACTTATGAAAAGCATCCAAACCACCCAAAATCTTCCATTTTGAGACCATTTCCCCATTTCTCTGAATCCATTAAACATCCACTCTAAAAGAAATCCCTAAATCCATCACTCTGTTGTGAATGAAGCTGATTAATGACTTGCTCCTCCAGGGGAAACTTCCTGACTGTGTCCACTTAGTGAAGTAACTCTCTAACTGTAGAATATTGGATCCAATACGGAAGATCTTAACGACTACCAACAACTTTCAAACCTACCATTTCTGGGCAAACAGTTGGAAAGCTGTGTGGAGACACAACCAACAGATCAAGGACAACAACATTTTGAGTGACTGTCAGCTGGACTTTAGGAATAGATGCTACACAGAACCTTCTATTTCAAATATCATAGGCAATGCCATATGGATTTTCAACCCTAGAGACCCCTGTCTAGTAATCCTCGTAATCTCCCCATTGTGTTTGATACATTCAGCCCTCAAATGCTTCCAAAAATCCTGGAAAACAGAGTGAGACTAGGAGGTATAATTATAAACATAATCTTCTGAGAATAGCAACATCTCACTCCAATTCTATTCTCAACGTTGCATGACCATCTCCTCTCCAAATGACATTGCTACATTAGCCACAAAACATAAAGAAAATCAAATAAGGATGCCATACCACAACCTCGAACCTAATCAACTTAAAACAGCGTTCCTGTTTGTAATTCCCTGATGGATCCACATGCATCTAACAACGTATCTGAAATGTTGTCCATCTCGATAACACCACAGCAATGGTAAACAGCACAAACTCACTTGGCTTTATATTAGACAGAAACCTAAATGCCCAGTCCCACATTAACTTCCTATCAAAGGGGATACAACAACAACTGAAAGAAATAGGAGACATAAGCACCTCATCTCAGTTGGATCCCAAACTAGTTGCTCTTGAGCTAGGGCTCTCAAGACTGGATTATAAGGATTCCATTATCCGCAGTATTCCACTAAATCACAAGGTGCCTTTTACAAAAACTCCCCACAGAGTGGCACGACTCATCAAAAGTGCAAGAAGATAAAGCCTCATTACCCCTCTATTGACTTCTGTAAACTGGACAGATAGTAAAGCCAGATGCCAATTGAAGCTTGCCTTTATTACATACAAGACCATCAACACTGAAACACCTAGTTACCGCAATCAAAAACTGATAATCTCACACAGCCGATGTGCTCTGAGAAGTGCCAACTCCTTGCAGCTGTAAATGTCAGACTTCATAAAGTCCATTTCAGTACCAATCAGAACTCTTCACAACTTTAAAACATTTAAGAAAGAACCCTCAACTTTCATAAAAGTTTATGCCTTGGAGTAGGTCTCCAATAACTATGCAGTGCTTGGCATAGCATTGAAGTATCTAGTATTTATCCTTGAATCTTAGCATTCTAAAACTTGTCCATCTCTGTCACCTCATTAACCTTGTTCACACTTTGTAAAAATTATGGCTGGGCAGAACTTGTGGAATTGCATTCTGCAGAATTCCACAGAGTTACCGAGAAACTCAGTGCAACTCCGTGGAGTTCCATGAGTGGGTGAAGTCAGTATTATCCCACCGTTGCCGGCCTATGCGCACCCTGGGTGTTCTACTCGCACACAGTACTGTTAACAGCAGACTCCACATCTCCATAAGTACAGTCTTGGGTGAATCGCATGAATAAACTGTGTCCCCTGCAGCTTCTTGTAAAAGCAAATCTGACACTGAGCACTATCCCATCCAATTCGTGTGATCTATCATCAAAGATGAGTTCCACCCCAACATCACACAGTGAGCTCTGACCCCACTGACAATAAGCACAGTGCTACGCAGTTTACAGTGCACAGGCTCCAGGGCCAGACTTGCCACAACAGCACCACAACTCGTGGTTTTACTTTTGTCCTCCATCACGGATCTCGGAGGCCATCACCAGTAGTAAAAGTGAAGCCAGTATTTTGAAACCCCGCTCACCGCAATTGAAAGACGTTGCCCCTCGTCTAGGTGGCTGGTGTCCATCTCCACAGCCCGAGGGTCGGGTCTCCACTGAGGGGTATCGTGGACCAGCGGTCTGGTTCAGGTTTGCGGAGAAGCTGGAAGAGTGCACCAGGGTGGTGTGACGGAGCTTGGGCAGGGAACGGCAACACCTGCTTGCTGACACTCTATGGCCTTTCCTCTAGGAATCTCCTGCCACTTGCTGATTTTTCCTCTTCACCAATAGAATGACGAGGTTGGACCTTCCTTTTCAGTGATCTTGGGCTCCAGACTATCCGTGTGTCTATGATTTCCTCCCAGGTGCCCTCTTCAGTTCATCTTCATTTTGCAATTTTTGTGGCGGTTTTATTATGTGACTCTGTCACTGTTTACAATGCTATGGGTGGCGACTGACGCACCAGTAAACACCACTCCGCTGTGGGTGGTGGAGATTTTGCTGAACTCTGCACTTCCAATCGGAGCATGGAGTGGCAAATCTCCGCATGCTCTGCTGGCGAAACGGAGTTTACCGCCCGCCCCTAGTAAAAACCTTCAACAAATGAATGAATGAATAAATAGATAAATACATAAGTAAAATTGATAGATAAAAGGCACATAGAATTCAGGGAAGGCTGGGCTATTTGTCTACAATACTCAAACACTCAGGTGGACACAAAACAGGTCAACTACTCACCAGGCTGGCACGCAAATACAGCCCACACACAGGTATTACTGCCAAGCATCATCTAGAAGATCACCTAGTATAAGCACAGGCAGATATAAATGAGGTATTCACTTCATACTTCAAACAAATGTTCTTCCTCTCAAATGCAAGGAACGCACTGGCTGTTGACAAATATGTGTGTGAGGCTGCCCTGGGAAGGTTAATTCCAGAGGACTTTGAAACACCTGTATCATTAGAGGAAATTGATGGACCCATTTTGCAATTCGAAACTAGCAAAATGCTATGACCAATTGCAGGCTCCTTCAGTTTCTTAAGATGTTCTAAAAGCAATTTCCCTAGTGACTATTAGACATTACTTGACTGCCATGAGAAGGATATACTACCCTCGTAACAAAAAAGCAATATGAAAAGTGCTGCCAAACCCAATCAAGACCCTCTGGCTGACATATCATATCAAAAGCTATCAGTGCTCAATCTAAACTATAAAATACTGGGAAAAGCATTACAGGTTACAAAAGGATCTCCCACACCTAGTACACAACAATCCAAATGGGTTAATCTTTTGGAGTTTTCCCAATAGAGTATTTCACATACTAAATGGCACTCCACATGACCTTAAAAGCATAGTAGTGGCCTCCATCAACATGGAGAAAACTTGCAATACCATAGACAGGGACTATCTGTTTGCAATATTATTGATTGAACAAGTAATATTGGACATTGACATGGCTGACATATGCTACTTAACCCCAAAACTGCCAAAGTTCAGGTATCTCACAATCAGAGTGTACAGAGAACTTGCAGATGTAATAGCAAGGAATCCTGTAAGAGCTCTGACATAGCCCAGATTGTCCATCGCTTTGTGGCTAGGGTGAATAGGAAATATAGTCACCATTAAAGAGTGGTACACAGTATACAAGATCCAGTTAATGTATCTAGCTTATGATCCAAAATCAAAAAAATACTTTTTTAAATGTTCCCAAATGTTTACTTCCCATGATATTTAAGAGTGTCAACTGACTTGTTTGCCAGTAGTATGGAGCTACCAATAGTCATTTGTGTGCAGCGAGCATGCACTAAAATTCACCAGGTTGACCAGGTTTCTTCGAAATATTTAGAATTGTGATAATTCGAATCTGACACATCACAAATGAACTCTATGGATAATATAAACTTTTTCATAAAAAGAGAACACTTTACCTGAGCAAAACCCTATTTTAAGAGTCAAGCTATATTCAGTACTATCTTTAAATTATTGCATATTTTTACTATTGTTTATTACATTAGTTTCTTAGTACCCAGTAATTCACGTCATCAATAACCAATTGGATACAATTGTGTCCATCTGCTGGTATACAGGTGACAAATATTAACACCCTTCCACTAGGGATTTCACTCATAGGTAAGTGTGTGATTACCACCTCCTTATAGTGAATATACAGGACACCTGTAGAAAAGCAACAATCTTGAGGGCATATTTACAACGAGGCGATAAAAAATTATCGCCACTTTGGCGGCCGTTTTCGGTCGAAAAGCGGCGATAATTTTATCTAACGCGTGAAACCTTGCTTTAGCGTGGGGATTTCTAACGCCCAGCTTTGCATCTCTAATGAGATGCAAAGTGGGCGTTCCTGACATTACATGATAGGAGAAATGTCGCTAAGCGACATTTCTCCTATCATCAAGCCCCACGCTATGAAGCATAGCATCAGGAAAAGTAGCGATAACACCTGTTATCGCTCCTTTCCTAGCACCTGCTTCAGGACTGACTAAGCCATGATATCCTATGGAAGGTGGATATCATGGCTAAGTTTGTGAGTCCTTATCAACTAGCTAATGTGAGATTATCGCTGGGTTTCCAGCGATAATCTCACGTTAGCCAGTTAGCTACGATTTTTATTGCCGATGAGATAAGCGTTGCTAATAGCACGCTATCTCAGCGATAAAAATCGGCGCTAGCCGGCGATAATTATTCGAGCGCTAAGTGCGCTCAGCGATAATTATCGCCGGTTGTTGTTGATATGCCCCATAGTTTTTGTCAGGGTGAACCACAAAAGCCATTAATTAACCTGTGCTCAATCCTCTGGTAGCTTGGTACAAAAGCAATCAGGCTTAACTTAGAGACAATGTGTTAAATGTGTATGCAGCACACAAACTGTTATAAAGTAAAAACACTACAAAAGGAAAATCCCAAGCCAATTTAGAAAAATAGATTATCTTTTAATAAATAATTGGAGACCAAAATGGCAAAAGTCCAATCAGTAGAACTGGAGATATTGTTTTTTGAAGGTGTAGGTAAAATTAGTACCAAAAGATGCAGGGGTTATCTCTGACCTGGTTTTCCTCCTTTCTGAGCCAGCAAACTTTTCAGGTTATACCATTACCCATAGGTATGTGTCCCAACAGCAATCCTTCCACTACAGAGTCCCCCAGGGCTCTTCTTTGAGCCCAACTTTATTCAGTGTCTACATCCAACCACTGACTCAGGTCAAAAAATAATTTGGGCTTGCACTGGTATCATACGCCGATGACACCTAGCTGATTCTTTCACTCTCAGAGAATGCAACACAAGACATGGTATAATGTTCAGGATGGAATGCTTGCAGTTGCTGGATGGATAGCAATTACCTTAGATTAACTGCCAGTAAAACCAAAATTCTTCTGTTAGGTAAACAATCTCAATCATGGGGAGACCATTGGTGGCCAGCCACCTTTGGCCCGCCCCCTCAAGTCCAAACCAGTTATCAAAAAACTTGGAAACTGAATGAACTATACTCTTGCCTATGAGGCTCAATCCAAATCTCTGACTGGCACCTGCTTCAGTCTTCTGAGAAGGGAGAACCCTAAAACCTATCATTCGCTTCTTCGACCCTCACTTCAGGCAGACCATCGTCCATTTACTTATTCTGCCTTGACTATTGCAATGTTATTTACCTAGGTGTGAAACAAAAATCACTAAAAGACTTTAGATTGTCCAAAATGCCTTAAAAAGGCTGCTCTTTTGCTCCCAAAACACTGTTCCACAGTTGGGCTCCTCCATAAGCTGTATTGACTCCTGGTGGACAGGCACATTCACTTCAAAGACTTGTGCATTGCCCACAAGATTCTTCATTCCCAGGGGGCTCTGATTTTCCGCAATCTTATATCCCCTTATGTTGCAGTCAGGTTGCTTCATTCGGCCAACCTTAGCTTGCCTATTATTCCACGAGTCAAGAAGGCTAGAGCCGGGGGCCATTCTTTTCAAGCTCGGACTCTCATTCTGTGGAAGAAATTACCTCTCCCCCTCAGGAAAACCCAGAACCACATACACTTCAGGAAACTGTTCAAGACCTGGCTCTTTTCCTAACTAGGATCCATTTTTCCCTGCTTTGAGGTATTTAGTTGATGTACCTCTGTTATTGGCTCAGTGCTGGTAAGCTCCGTAGCTGTGGCATCTATGCGCTTTACAAGACCATATAAAAATCCATCTTCATCAAGATTGCCTTCATTTTCGTCTTGGGAATGAAGCCGGAAGAATTTCCTTGAAGTCGTGAAGATTGTTCAGCACCTTGGAGAGGCCGTGTTCTTGTGCCTAGCGTGTCCTGAATTTTTGTGAACCGGTGAAGTGTTCAGCCTAAGGCTTGGATTTGCTGAGGACCAGTGAGGTGTGGCGGTAGAAATTTGGTTGACGTCAGAATCGCAGTTTGAGGCCTGGTTAGCTGAGGACCGGTGCGCATCTCAGCTGGAAATCTCTATGACAAATGCAAAAAAACAATTTATGGACAGAATGCAGAACAATGTCATACATTCACCCCAGTACAGAGATCTGGGCCTAAATCCATCGGGGCAGATTAACAAGCCCCTTACGCCTCTTTGCGCCACCATTGCATCACTTTTTTTGACTCAACAGCGGTGCAAACAATGCGCCCTATTTACAACGTGACTCATCTAGGGAGATGCGGCACGTTGTAAAGCCCTGCGTCACATTATACCTGCGTCAGGTATAATGTATGCAGGGGGCGTTCCTACGCAGGAAAGCCTCATAAAACTGATGCAGTGAAATCTACAAGATTTCACTACAACACTTTTAGGATGCCACTGTGTCAAAATCGTATGCCTGCTTGAAGCAGTTGTAAGGAGTGACACAGTGTAGTGGGAATAGGCCACAAAATGCATCGCTGGAGTTGCGTCGTGCTTGCGACACGATTCCAGCAATGCGTGGCTTTTGCCCCAACAGATGCGTCAGAATTTCTGACGCATCTGGCAATCCTTCAGCCATGGTGCGCCGTATTGTAAATACGGCGCATCCATGGTGGCGCAAGCCTTTTTTACGGTGTCGCAAGGAAAGTGACACATCTCTAAAGATGCGTCACTTTCTTGTAAATCTGCCCCATTGTTTTTTTGCTCACCATGCCGTTCCAGTTTGAACCCAGCCATATGCAAATCAGTCTTGACCCTGTGCCTCATGGGAACAGTCCAGCCCGAACTGCCAAGCCAGGTCCTCCCTGGACTGGGAACAAGCATCCTAGGACCGTTTTGGGGTTTCACCCCTCTTCAGCCAGGATAGCTTTATTCCAGTGGCATGGAGAGCAAGGGACCCACGTCTGGGCATACCCTTCCCACTCGTGGTGACAAATGCAAAAAAACTGTTGATGGACAGAATGCAGAACAATGTCATACATTCACCCCAGTACAGAGATCTGGGCCTAAATCCATCGGGGCAGATTAACAAGCCCCTTGCGCCTCTTTGCGCCGCCATTGCGTCACTTTTTTGACTCAACGGCGGCGCAAACAATGCGCCCTATTTACAACGTGATGCATCTAGGGAGATGTGTCCCGTTGTAAAGCCCTGCATCACATTCTACCTGCGTCAGGTATAATGTATGCAGGGGCGTTCCTACACAGGAAAGCCTCGTAAAAGTGACGCAGTGAAATCAACAAGATTTCACGACGTCACTTTTAGAACGCTACTACGTCAAAACCTTATGCCTGTTTGAAGCAGGCGTAAGGAGTGACACAGTGTGGTGGGAATTGGCCACAAAATGCATCGCTGGAGTTGCGTCGTGCTTGAGACACGATTCCAGCAATGGGTGACTTTTGCCCCAACAGATGCGTCAGAATTTCTGACGCATCTGTCATTCCTTCAGACATGGTGCGCCGTGTTGTAAATACGGCGCATCCATGGTGGCGCAAGCCTTTTTTAGGGTGTCGCAAGGAAAGTGACGCATCTCCCTAGCTGCTTCACTTTCTTGTAAATCTGCCCCATCATTTTTTTGGTCACCATACCGTTCCAGTTTGAACCTAGCCATATGCAAATCAGTCTGGACCCTGTGCCTCATGGGAACAGTCCAGCCCGAACTGCCAAGCCAAGTCCTCCCTGGACTGGAAATAAGCATCCTAGGACCGGTTTGGGGTTTCACCTCTCTTCAGTCAGGATAGCTTGATTCCAGTGGCATGGAGAGCAAGGGACCCACGTCTGGGCATACCCTTCCCACTTGGGTTGACAAATGCAAAAAAACTGTTGATGGACAGAATGCAGAACAATGTCATACATTCACCCCAGTACAGAGATCTGGGCCTAAATCCATCGTTTTTTTGCTCACGATGCTATTCCAGTTTGAACCCAGCCATATGCAAATCAGTCTGGACTCTGTGCCTCATGGGAACAGTCCAGCCCGAACTGCCAAGCCAGGTCCTCCCTGGACTGGAAACAAGCATCCTAGGACCGGTTTCAGGGTTTCACCCTTCTTTAGCCAGGATAGCTTGATTCCAGTGGCATGGAGAGCAAGGGACCCACGTCTGGGCATACCCTTCCCACTTGGGGTGACAAATGCAAAAAAACAGATGATGGACGTAATGCAGAACAATTTCATACATTCATCTCTATACAGAGATTTAGGCCTAAATCCATCGTTTTTTTGCTCACCATGCCATTCCACTTTGAACCCAGCCATATGCAAATCAGTCTTGACCCTGTGCCTTATGGGAACAGTCCAGCCTGAACTGCCAAGCCAGGTCTTCTCTGGACTGGAAACAAGCATCCTAGGACCGGTTTCGGGGTTTCACCCCTCTTTAGCCAGGATAGCTTGATTCCAGTGGCATGGAGAGCAAGGGACCCACGCCTGGGCATACCCTTCCCACTCAGGTGACAAATGGGAAAAAACAGTTGATGGACAGAATGCAGAACAATGTCATACATTCACCCCAGTACAGAGATCTGGGCCTCAATCCATCGTTGTTTTGCTCACCATGCCGTTCCAGTCTAAACCCAGCCATATGCAAATCAGTCTTGACCCTGTGCCTCATGGGAACAGTCCAGCCCGAACTGCCAAGCCAGGTCCTCCCTGGACTGGAAACAAGCATCCTAGGACCAGTTTCGGGGTTTCACTCCTCTTCAGCCATGATAGTTTGATTCCAGTGGCATGGAGAGCAAGGGACCCACGTCCGGGCATACCCTTCCCACTCGGGGTTACAAATACAAAATCTCTATGACTTCAGTATTGCTAGACTGCTTTTCTTGCACTTGTCTGGCCATTTTGAAGGTACCTTCACGTCATAACGTGCTCGACACATCCTTCACGTATGCGGTGGCCATTTTGGGATGGGTTCAAGTAATTAGGAGTTGTGTTACGGCGTGACCTTACAGTTCAAGGAAGTGACGTGTAATTGACCGGCATTTTCGACAGAGCAGCAGAGCAGTGAGGAAGTGTCTATGAAAGGTGCATACAATGTGGCTGTTTTCCCGGTGACAGGCATACCTTTCTTACTTTCGTTGGGAGCAGTGTTGTTTTATGTGTATATTCGTGGTTGTCAAATTCGGTGACAGGCACATCTGACTTATTTCATCGTTGAGCAGCATTGAAAGTAGTTTTAAGTACTGTGGTTGTCCAATTCAGTGACAGGCACACCTGGTTAACTTTTCAACTTCATATTCTTTGTTCTTCTTCGTTTTTGTTATCCAGCTTTTATTGTGACATTTTGGAACTCCTTTTTTTTTTTGGGTGTGTGTTACCATGTAACTCATTCAACCACCGCCATTTTCTTTAGCTGAAATGGGTGAACTTTCTATTGCTTGGGATTTGAGGATTGATCTCTTTGAAGCATAAATAGATGTTCTTGAAGAGGAGTATGTTCTGAAGAAAGGACGTTGTCACTGCTTAAACACAGATTAGGTGCTGTGGGTTTGAGGGAGTTTAAGAATTTACCACCCATTGAGAATGCTGGTAGTGTGGGTGTCTGGTAGGAAGATTGATGTAGTGTTGGAAAGATTCAAATTTTATTCCAGGGCGCAAAAAGAAGATGAAAGTATTAATCAATTTGTATCTGCTCTGAGAGGTTTTGCAGTGACGTGTGAGTTTGATCACATAACATATGACCAGGTTCCATGACCAAGTCTTAATGAAGACTAAGTCTAAGAAAATTCAGGAGAAGATATGGTCATGTGGTACGATTTCTTTAAAAGGTGCTGTTGATGTTGCTAGGAGTGTTGAAGTTTCAGATGAGTGCATTCGTAAAGTGAGGCATGAGAACAGTGGAGCCAACCAAGTAAGTGCTATTGTTAACGATTGCAAAATAAAGAGTAGGAGTGAAGTTAAGATAGGGGAGAGTAATTCCGGAAGAAGATATACTGAGTCATGAGGGCTAAGGTGCTTCAGGTGTGGTTCTAGTAGCCATTTAGTCAATTCTAATTGGTGCCCAGCATTGAGTAAAGTATGCTCTATATGTAAAAAAAGGGACATTTCAGTAGGGTCTTCAAGAGTTTGGGGAAGAATGTCAATTTTATTCAAGAAGGTGTGTTTGACGATGATTTGAGTGTAATTGGAGACGTTTTGAGTGTGCATGACAAATCAGTCAATGAAGCGGATAAGACTAAAAAGTGACCTACTTGTGTTATGTGTATTGATGGTATGGTGGTTTGTACGATGGTAGATTCTTGTGCATGGTATACCATCATGATTCATGATTAAAAATCTATTTGAGAAATTGTGGCCGGATAGACCATTGTTAGAACCTGATGTTAGTCCTGGCAGCTACTCTAGCCATAAGATCCCTCTGGAAGGTTTTGTGTGGGCGGAGGAGAGTTTTGGGAATAGGTCATGCAACGGGAAAATGTATGTGGCCAAGAAGGGTGCTACCATTTTGGGTTGGCCACATATCATGAAATTGGGTTTAAAAATTGATGCTAGTTTGGAGTCTCCCGTGATTGTGGTGTAGTGTGAGAATGAGGAAGGAAGAACACATTAACAAGAAGAGTATTCTGAACTTAAGAAAATTAATCCTGATGTATTTTTTGATGGTGTGGGTAAAATGACAAACATTAAACACAAGATAATGTTGAGGGATGGTGTTTGTCCCATAAGGCAAAAACTTAGGAATATTCCTATTAATTATCATGATAAGTTGGGGGCCATCTTTAAAAAATTGCATGTGGATGGAACAATCGTGCCAGGGGAGAGCTCAGATTGGGTTTCTCCGGTGGTGATTTCCCTTAAAGCTAATGTGATCTAGGCTTATGTGTGGATTTGAGGTGTTTGAACGAGGCAATTTGGGTTGACACTTTTCCTCTTCCCAATTTACAAGAGTTAACTTCTTCTATTGGTAGTGTGGCATGGTTTTCTAAAATAGATCTAGCAAGTGCGTACCACCAAATTGAATTGGATGAAGACTCAAAGCATTGCACAGCTTTTATTACTCCTAATTGCAAGTTCAGATACTGTTGTATGCCTTTAGGCCTGGCGAGTGCTTCAGCGGTTTTTCAGAGGGAGATTACAAGAATTCTGCATGGGATTGGTGGAGCAAAAGTTTTCCAAGATGACATTTTGATTTTCGACAAGGACAAAGAATCTCATGATAAGTACTTACATGCAGTCTTAATGGCTCTGAGAGAACATGGTATAACTGCTAAGAATGAAAAATGTGTTTTTAGTGTTTGTGAAGTTGAGTATCTTGGTCATGTTTTATCCAAAGAAAGTATTGGGCCTGAAATTAGACATGTGGAAGCAATGTTGTCTGCTCCAGAACCAGAGAATAAGGAACAGTTAATGTCCTTTGGGCCTTACCAAATTTTATTCACGTTTTGTTGAAAATTACGCGTCCAAAGTGGAAACATTAAGGGCACTATTAAGGAAAAAAACATAATTTGTGTGGTCACAACATCAGAAATTATGTTTTGAGGCTGTTAAAAACGAAATTTCTGTGACACCTTATTTGAAATCCTTCATGCCTCAAGCTGAGTATGTGTTGTCTGTGGATGCTTGTGGGTGTGGGATTGGTGCAGTGTTCTCCCAAATGTATGAAGAATGAGAAATGGTTGGTAGCATATACTTCTTGCACTTTAACATCTTCTGAGCAGAATTATTCTGCTATCGAGAAGGAGTTACTTGCAGCAAAGTGGGCTGTTGAGAGATTCTGGATGTATGTGTGGGGGAAGAAGTTCAAGATTGGTACTGATCACAAACCCGTAGTAAATATCTTGAGACCCGAAGGAGGAAGGAATTTAACACCTAGGTTAGCTCGTTTAGCTTCTAAATTGCAAATGTTTTGCTACGAAATTGAGTATATTCCTGGGATAGAGACTTCTGTTGCTGATGGCCTTTCACGGTTACCTATCATAGATGTGATAGATGTTGTGGAAGGGTCAGGCGATTGTGAGGTTGCTTTTACTTTCAAGGACATAATGTCTATTGAATGTGGGGAGAAGGTAATGTGTAATGTGCTGTCTGAAGAGTTGTAGTTGCATTAAATGGACAAGGATGTGGTTTTGAAAGAGGTGGAGAAGTACATTCTTAATGGTTTGCCGAGGAGAATGTTCTGCTTTCTGGAAGATTAAGAAAGAATTTTGTATGTCGAATTTTATCATTCTGAGAGGGGACAGGTTTGTGCCTCCTGTGGGCATACAGAATGATATTATTGAGAAAAGTCACAAAGGTCATGGTGGCATGTCAAGTACTAAAAGAAGAATAAAGGAGAATTTTTGGTGGCCTGGTGTTGACTTAATGATAGACCATTGGGTTACGAATTGTAAGGTATGTGGTGCTAGTGATAAGGTGGCCGAACCTTTGTGCATTCCTTTAACCATGGTGGAGTTACCTGAGGGACCGTGCAAAAAAGTGCCATTGACTTCATGGGTCCATTTTCTGCGGTTTCAGCTAAATATTGTTATGCTATTGTTTTGGTCGATTATTATTCAAAGTGGCCAGAAGTGAGAATGGTCAGCAGTGTGACTTCTGATGTGGTCATTGGATTTTTGGAGGATGTGTTTTCTAGGGAAAGTGTGCCTGAGATTTTGTTTTTTGATAATGGTCCCCAGTTAATATCTGACAAGATGCAAGAATTTTGTTTACTGATGGGTATTAAGCATGTGAGGTCGTCATTATATCATGCAGAAGGAAATGGTCAAGTGGAGCGCTTTAACAGAGTAGTTAAGGAAGCTATTCAATTGGTTTTGAGTGCTAGAATACAGTAGAGAAAGGTTTTGCAAGAGAGACTTTTGGCTTATCATGTCACTCCCCATTCTGTAACTGGCAAAACACGTTTTGAAGTGTTGAGGGGGAGGAAGCCTTCAACAGTGTTGGTTTCTTGGTGGTTGAGGAAAAGGAATACTCGAAGGAAGTTTAGTAGAGTTGTACGGGATGAAGATATTAGAACCAAGGTTAAGGAGTTCCAGCAGCGTACTGTTTGTACGCGTGGAGGTAATTATCGCTGGCCTGTTGCTGAAATGGGTCAGATGGTACGAGCAAGGAATCCTAGAAATGTTTTGAAAGGTGGTGCTATTTGGTCAAAGACTTTGAGGGTGCGGAAGTAGTGCAGTGGAGCTGGAAGATGGAAGGAGATGGAATTTTTGCCATTTGAGTTTGTGTAGTGAGTGTGATGGTGTTTCTGGTGGGAAGGAGGTTCTTAATGAGGAGTGCAGTGGTTACATGTTGGGAAAGGATTGCGGTGTGGAAATGTGCAGTGGTGATGTCGGTTTGAAAGTAGCTGCTCGACAGGAGTCTGGTGTTGATAGTACTGCTGTGCGTGTTGATGGTAGAATGAGGAGAATTCCGGCACGTTTTGCTGATTTCAAATTAGGATAATTGTTGTAGTTTTTCTTAGGTCCTGTTTGTTGTGTGTGTTTTGATTTGAAGGGGGAAGGTGTGTGGTATTGGGTTATGTGTGGGTCACATGAAGGCTGTGGAATGTGTGCTGAGGGAATGTTGAAGGGGGAGAATGTTGAAGGGTGGAGGTTCGGAAACAGGACGGTTGAGAGAGAGAGATAAACAAGGTTTATTTAGACCATAGTCTTTTAAACCATACACAAATTTGGATCCTCATAGTGCAACATAGAAAAAAAAAATACATTTTATCACAATTTACAAAAAATATATCGAACCCTAAAATTCTCATCCATAAAATTCTCACTTTTGGGAGGACATTTAAAAAAAAATTAAATTAGCATCCCTCTTTTAATATCTCCTTTATAAAGTCATGTGTTGCTTTCAGGAACTTCCCTAAAGCAATTGCAGTATCTAGGGATGACATATCTGTAAAATGACAAGCCGCTGGAGCACGTGAGTTCACCTTATATTTTAAAAATATTGGTCGTAAAAATACTTTTCGAATCGCTAAAATCAATGTGCAATCGAGCAATATATGCAAAATATCATTTGTTACCCCTATACCACATTTACAGATACCATCCATTTGGATCAATGCTACTTTTATTTTTCCATCCGACTTCCAAGGGTTAATACCCACTCGAACCCGTAGAATTTCGTGTCTTAACCATTTATTAGGCAAAAAGTCCAAATATGGGAAGCGGTACTCCCTTTCCCATGCGCTCCTTACCCAATTAACTGATTTTTTCACCATCAGATAATCAAGGTCTTGTGATCTAGAGTATTGAAGGCCTTGATCCCTAAGTATTTTCTTTGTAAAGACTATGTCCAAGGATGGCTGCGAGATGCTCAACTTAAAATGCGCCGCTACGGACTGGAGGGTTTTCCTTACATCCCGTGCCCAACCTAGGCTACTAGTTATAATTTCTTCTCTACACCATGTTGAAATCTTTTGCGCACACCCTAACTCCGGCGTTTCCAGAATCTTAATAAGGACATTTGGGTCTTTAAATTCCAGGCTGTTAGCCCTACCTCCATTCTAATTGCCTGAATCAGCATTTTTATGGTCTTTCCTTCTTCACGATCCCAACCCCTTTTGCCACTCAAATAGAACACTTCTGCACCATACAGAACTTGCAGGGGGATCATGGCTTCAAATGCATTTAACAAGGGTCTTTGTGACATGTCGCCATACTCTTTATTAAATTTTTTCAGGCCACACACTGACGAGGAGGCTTTTGCAACTTGTGCCTCCAGATGGGTATCCCACTTCAATGTACTGTCAAACCAAAGGCTTAGGTATTTGTATTCCCTTAGAATTTCTAATGTAGCTTGTCCTAAAAACCAATTAAAATTTTTATTTTTAACTCTCTTCCCAAACTGTAAGACCTTTGTTTTATCCATATTTACAATTAAATCTTTTTATCACAATCATTTTTAAACACATTTAATTTTCTTTGGACTCCCATTTCGGTTTGGTCAAGGATCACAAGATCATCAGCGTATAAAAGACAGGACACTTTATTTCTATTTATACGCGGACTCGCACTTTTTTTTATTTCCAGCACTGCAGGGAGATGTGCCAGAAAAATAGAAAAAAGCAGGGGTGCCAAAATGCACCCCTGTCTAAGACCATTCTTTACAGGTATTTTATGAGTTAATGACCTATTTGTATCTCTAATGACCTGGGCCCAGTTGTCACTGTGTAACTCTTTTAAAATATTCAAAATGCCAGCTGATATTTAATAGTTTTCCAGGACTCCCCAGAGGCTATTACGATCCACAGAATCAAAAGCGCCTGGAAATCAACAAAGCAACAGAACAATTTGCCATTTTGTTCAATCGACTTCCTGGCCATTGCCCACAGGGCAAAGCAATGATCTATTGTGGAGTGACATTCTTTAAACCCTTCTTGTTCAACTGGCACAATAGATCCCTCTTCTACCCAATCTTTTAATTTGCTCAAAATTATTTTTGCAAAGGTCTTTTGTCATATATCTAACAGGTTAATAAGTCTGTAGTTCTTAGGAGCGTATACATCCCCTTTCTTGTGAATCTGCCTGATTATCGCACCTTTCCAATTTGTGGGGATATTCCCTAATTCCAAGATTACTAAAAACATATTGGAGAAGAATTCTGCCCACCAGGACTGATTTGAGTTTATTATCTTAGCTGGAAGATTGTCTGGGCCTGCTGCTCTTGTTAAATTCAGCGACCTTATTGTACTAAGAACATTTACTATTGAGCAATCAGGTTTTAAGTTCTCTACTAGGCCACTCCAAACCCTTGGTCTCTCCTCATCGATTTCTCTCCCCTGGGGGTATAATTCCTGTAAATAATCTTCCCATACCCCCTCTTCTACTACACAACTCATTGGGGCAGCAGAAGATTCTGTAGCTGATTTTATTAACAACCAGAACTGACGAATATTCTTAGATTCTATTGCCTCCAACAATTTTCCCCAGCATGATTCTTTATGGGCCCTTTTGGCATTACGGATTAGTAAAGTATATTCTCTCTTAATTTTGGAGAGATTTACAGCCCTTGCCTGGGAAATTTTTTTACGTAGCCTACATCTTTCTCTCCTTAGTTCTTTTTTCTTATTTAAGCAATCTATATGGAACCAAATTCCTTTTTTGGCCTGCCACCTTTCTTTATCCTTGGCTGCTCTTACATCTGTTCTTAAGTCTATTGTTATACATTTAACTACTTGATCTATTTTATCAACATACCATGATAGACTTTGGCCGCTCACGCATTCTAACCTAACATTTTGTTGCAGACTAGTTAACCTTTCTATAAATACATCCGATAACCGAGTAGTTATCCGCCTCGGATATTCCATCTCTTGTAAGATAACTTTTTCACAAGCTGCCTGTGGCGCTATTACCAGCTCTAATTCTATTAAATTATGGTCACTACATTCCAAAGGGCTTATCCTGAAATCTGCTATTAATGCAAAAGTCCATGCCAAAATGAAAACATAATCAATAGGGCAATTTTGAGACCCATATTTAAAAGTTTTCTTTGCCGGACAGTCTTGAGCTAGCCTGCCATTTAAGCAAAATAGACTTTTTGATGCTAAATTATTTCCTAATTTTGCATCCTCTGTCGATATTTTATTTTCAGAGAACTCTGCTTTTTTATGTCATGTGAATCCGAAATTTCTGTGTACCAACAGTCTAACAGTTTTGGGTTTAATTTATGATTAAAATCTCCCACCAACAAAATTAAATCAGTACCATACTTATCACAAAATAAATCCAAATCATTCTTAAAATGTGCCAATTCGAGCCCATATTCTTCCTGTGAGCCCCATTGCATATAAACATTTTAAATAAACATATTTTCATATTTTTTGTCAATAACCGTTGTCAATATCCTACAGGCCAAAAGCCACTTACATGTCACAAGTAACTGGGATACCCTAGTCGCTAAATTTGTAGATAATAGAATCAATGAGCCGCCTACATCGCCGAACGATGGATTTGTCGAAACCCTTCAACTACAGGGGGCTCTCCACAAAGCCAGGTCTCTTGTAAACAGATGATCTCATTATTTTAACGAGAGCTTTTTTAAGACTTCCTGTTTTAGCTGTGTTCCGAGGCCATTTATGTTCCAAGAGACCAATTTTATGCCATGTGGCTGCCCCGTTACCTATTCAACATCGCTCAATAGCCCGGTAAATTCTGTTCCCTCCATATAACACTGGGAAGGACCTGCCGGGCTTGTACTATAGCTCCAGTTCTTCCAGGCTTTCATCAAGTCTGAATTATTTATTACTATATTGAAGTTTTCCAACCCTTGATCTACTTCATTTCCCGGTAGCTGCACTTGCCTCTTTGCTAGGCCTGCATGGAATTGTAAGAAAGATTTCTGTTGCGGAGCATTAACTTCTGGGACGACTTCTTCTTTAGGCACTAGCCTGATCCCTTCTTTTCGTATCTCCTTCTCTGCATTTATCACTGCTGCTTGGGCCAGGTCAGAATAAAACTGTACCCTAGTGAACTCCTTACCATCACTGGTTGCTTGAAAACCCACCTGCCGAAGATCTTTGGATCCTATTCCTTTTAAATTTAGGCAGTGGGCAAATGAGTTAAGTAGGTGGGATCTATTTAAATAAGAATTTTTCTTCGTTTTTGTCCCGCCCCTTCCCATTTTCACTTTTCCGAAGTATAGCCACTCGTTCCCTTTATCCTCGTCTCCTTCCAATCTAGGACCCCTCGGAAGCGGTTAGGTATTATTTCTTGCCCCTTCCTCTGAGCTAATACCTTGTGATAACTTATCATTAGGTAAAGTCATAAGACCTAAATTTCTTGCTATCTTGAGAGTCATTTGGTTTAGATTTTTTAACTCCTTATCCTGATGTTTTTGCTTCCTATTACTGATCTCCTTTTCTACTAACACCCTTACTGGTTTCTCTACACTTATTCTTTTCATTCCTGTTTCTCTCACTACTTCTCTCACAACATTAAGGGGTTCAAACTTAGATACTTGATCATGTACTCCTAATTTATCCTTCTTCTCCCTTCTCTTTTTCATTACTCTTATTTTATCCTTTCTTTGTACATTTCTTCCTACCATTCACAACATTAAGGGGTTCAAACTTAGATACTTGATCATGTACTCCTAATTGATCCTTCTTCTCCCTTCTCTTTTTCATTACTCCTTTCTTTGTACATTTCTTCCTACCATTATACATTTCTTCCTACCACAGGACGGTTGGCTTGAAGGACGGTGTCTCTGATGCCGCTTATCCATGTATTGCAAAATAATGATTATTAAATAATACTTACTGGCTGCAGACCGTCTATTCCACAATGCCCCTTGAGCTTGTTATGTCCCTGTAGCTCAGACCAGTTGGTGAGTCAACTGATCCTAGGAGTCACTCTGGTAGTCCTGGGGTCAAGCAGGTGGTCTTCTCGCTTACAAGCCACAAGGGTGTCATCTGGTAAAAGCATAGGAGGACTCTGAGAAACAAGGCAGGCCTCAAGCAGCAGGGCAGTCCTCTGAAGAACAAGGCAGTCCTACAGACGTCCTCCACAGTTGTTATTGTCAAGTGCTCGTACATACTCAAAGCGCATAGGGGATCATTTTATGTTGAGGCACCCAGGACCCTTTCTTAAGCCCTGATTTCACCAATAGTACTTTGCTGAAAGTCTGCTGTACTTCTGCCTGCACTTTTTGAGGCACTTAGTCACGCTATGAAAGAAAACTACGCGTTACTACATCTTTCCCTGTTAAGTTTGAAGAATAACATCTTCACCACAAAGAACTTCCTCTATATTTCGATATTGCGCCTAAGTGGAGAACTATCGGGATTACCAGCAGACCGTGCAAAATGTATTATACACTCAATCCGAAAAGCACACAGAGGGCATGTGCAGCACTTTATGTCCTGTCACCGTTAGAAATCCCAATAATATTGTTTAGGTTTTTTCCTCTCATATTTACCTGTTCAGATCGCGACGAGAACGCTCCTATGAGCCGATCACAGGAGCATTCTCTTCATTTCTAATAATGCATATGTAGGTTTTACAGAATGCTTGTTTTTCATTTTCTCAATCTCACATTTATGAGATTGTAAATCCATATATTGCTACAGCAGATTTATGCAAGCAAGCATGGAAGAGGGAAATATATGTAACATAATACTTAAAAATAATCTTCATTTTATGGGGCCAGCAGAGCTAACCATAGCTACCAGCAAAAACATTAATCATAACGTGCATGCCTGTCTTTCACACTTTCTCCTCTGCCATTCCGCTATGTGCTGCATCCCAAAACAACGTAAGCGCCGCACACTGGTCTCTCGCACACAACACCAAAATGGTTTCCACATTGTCTCACAGCAAACACAAAATGCTACCCAACTCACTCTTCCCTACTGTGTAGCGTGCTACACGTCCCAAAATGTGCTTTGATGATGCAACTTGGGTAATGAGGAGCTCTATCATGTTGCAATGCAATCATTTCAGGTACCTGACTAGCGACCTTTTGGGAATGCAAACTTTACAGTTCAAAGTCCTTAGGACTGAAGCCTTCCCTGGGAATTCAGGAGATATACTGCAATCAAGTGTGATTTATTTTTTAGAGATTAATCATTGTTGGAGGATTCTGTTTGCAAGCATATATTTTAACCATACAACTAGGTAGCCTGATAAAACAACATCTGTCCAATCCCAGTGAAGGTCGTTCCTGTGCTCACAGCATGTTATTATGAAGTAAAGAGAATAAAAGTGTATTGAACTTCATGAAGTACTCGTCTCCACATTTAACTGCAAGTGCGGTGAAAAAAGAAAATGTGCATTTCCTCTTTCAACAATGCCTTAAAGCAATATGTTTGAGAACATACACTGTCGTAAAAATGTCATAGATATACGTTCCTAGAGCAAATTCATAATCATTTATAATTGAAATAACAGAATTGACTCCCCAAGACATATAAGCATAGCCCAAACAGCTATAGAGTTCACACCCAGAAAATGAACATCACATTGAGCAAACGAGGTAGATGTTGCTAATAAACTGTGAAGGTATAACCAAATAAAGCTTCTAGAAAACAGCTTTATGCCCAAAAACTCTATAAAGCACAACCATCATGTTTCTTTTGCGAATTTCCTTACCACCAGACTATCAATATTGTTGCAAATAGATTCTCCCCATTTAGTCCAACAGTATTTTTTGCTTTTGATCACCTGGATTTTGGACCTTTTCTGTGAATGAGTCCCACGGTTGTATGAAGTTACAACGCATGCTATTACTAGGAATGCCGTTAAAACACATACCTTTACCCCGACTTGCTGTCGGGGGTGCGCTGGAAGTTGGAATACTATAATTTACTATTCCAACTTCAGTGTGTGCAACAGTATTGAAGGTGTTGGAGTTAACTCCAACACCTTCTACCCCCTGCAACAAGCCTTTCACGTTGTATTGGCATGCGTTGTAATGCTTCCGTTGTAAAGGCTGTTTCCCGAGTCTCACTAACTAAGTCTCACTAACTGTAAATTCATGGTAATTGGACTGCGCATGTTTAGCGTCAGTGTCCACCTTTTAACATAAGGCCAATGCGGCACAGCTAGGGTATTAGACACTGGGCTAGTTGCCTGTGAACACGTGTACAGATGTGTGTGCTTGCCTGAACGTGAGCGACTACCATTGTGCGCAGCCTTGTAGCGGCACATAAGTAACATGCCTGTGGCAGTTTTAAACTAACCCGTTTTGCTAGGCCTAAGCCTCCCTTTCAAATTTAATATTATTAAGTCCCCCCAAAGCCTTACTGCCCAAAAAGGCTGGTGCATGGTATTTAATGTTGAACATGTCCTTACAGTGAAATATCCACAAAAGCTAATTGCACTGTAGCAAGGCTGACTGCTTCCATAGGAAAACACTGGGCGTCATTGTCACAATTAATAAATGCTAAATTTGGATTGGTTGCAGCTAGATAATTAATTCATAGTTATTCAATATCCTGTTTAACAGTAGAATCAGGATTTGTCTATCTATTAAGCTGCAAGTATTTTAAAAAATGTAAAAGTTTTCTGCCTGGATGCCTTTCTGTAAGTATTCAGCTTTCACCTGGGTACTTGACGACTCTCCTGTAGTGAGGTGTGAAATGCTCCGAGGACAGCAACAAAGGGCCATTGGGTGTGAAGAGGAATTGTTGTTCCCTTGACCTGATGGCCTAGGGATTGTGCCCAGTAACTTTCGTAACTGTCCACTGGAAGCTTGTTGTGGCCACAGGGCTACAAAAAACTTCTAGACATTTTTTTCGCTTTCTAGCTTAGCAGTCACAACTGGACCTGACCTGTTCACCTCCCCCCCCTCCCCCCTGTGGGAGTCAGTCTTGACTCCCAAGTACTGTCCCTGATGTCCTGGATCCTTTGGTATTGTCGGAATGTATACTACCCTGCCTGACTGATGGCGTCACCTGGCATATACGCAGACATCCTTCACGGACAGCTTCAGCAGACCGAGACCGAGCAGCACCCAATCAATGGCTACACTGGACCCAAAGTTCAGCAGCATCTGATCAACATGGAGCAACTGGAGCCCTCACGGCATGACTCCCTTGCGCCGTCAAGGCGTCCATCTGATTCAGCGGCTGCCTGACCCCTCTGAAGTCGTTCAATCTCCATAAAACTTTCTAAGTTCAAAGGTAACGTTGCGCCGGGAAGAGCCTTGTCTCTGTGTCCATCTGGTGATCCATCGCGGTTGGCCTTAACTCTTGACACAGTCTAGCACAAGCAGATGCCTGCGGTTTGTGCTTTGTGGAGCTGTTTTTAACTCAAACTTTCAAAACTAACAACTTTGTCTGTAATGATTTTTGTAATTTAGTTTTATTTTATTTATTAAAATATTCTCTATTTTTGAGAGTAGATTTGGTATTTTTCTTGTATTGTGTTTTGACTTTATTACTCTGTGTGTACTACATAAATACTTTACATATTGCCTCTAAGATTAGCCTAGCTGCTCTGTGACACAGCTACCAGGGGGGTTGCATCTGTTTTTTTATTGACTATTATGATTCACTGTGACATGAATTGTGAGTGTTGGTTCTCACTCTCTCCAACCAATTTCTTACAAATAGTATATAGAATGATAGATGGGTGTCAGTCAGTAAGTTACATGGATATTGTTCATTGATCATTTTTAAGCTACTCAAATAGCTAATGAGAGTGAATCCCCGTAATTCACTTTTTACCCATTTGTAATTTTGTTATGTATGGCTCCCAAAAACATCTGCCCCTGCTTTGACCTGCTATGCAGTGGCATAGTAGTGATGGAGGAGCCATACATAACATGGCCTCTCTTTCCTGGCCCACATGTGAAAAAGTGCACCTTACCTGTCATTCTTAACCCACCTCCTTCACTGCTGTCCTTCCACCTCTGCAACTGTGCATTTTCCTTTCAGTAAAAGAAGGGAAGCAACACTGCACTGCTCTCAGATAGCATTGGTAGCCTGGCCTGGAAAGCTATCATGACATAGAAACAGTTGAAAACAAGATTTGTTATCAATTATTGTTATTTTATGTATTTATGAGTGAACAACCTTTACAACGCAACTGTTACAATGCACTACACTTACAACAAAATTTTTACAACGCAACATCCACTACAACGCATTCCATTACATCGCATGACACTACAACGCATGTTTAAAAACTACCTTTACAACGCATTCCATTACATCGCATACTACCTTTACAACGCATACCATTACAACGCAATCCAACACTTACCCTACTGTTGCACCCCCTGGAGTTAGAATAGTAATTTTTACCCCTATACTATCCGTTGTAATGGTATGCGTTGTAAAGGTAGTATGCGATGTAATGCAATGCGTTGTAAAGGTAGTTTTTAAACATGCGTTGTAGTGTCATGCTATGTAATGGAATGCGTTGTAGTGGATGTTGCGTTGTAAAAAATGCGTTGTAAGTGCATGCGTTGTAAAAGTGTGCGTTGTAACGACATACATCCGTATTTATGTATATGAGTGAATGACTAGATTATAAATCTGGTGTAAAGGATAAAGTCTTCCTTTGGAAGCCATGTACAACAATATTTTTGGAGTGTACTGCTGAAAAAAAGAGATCTGAAAAGATGAGCCAATTGAATCAAGTGTTTCATGAACTTTACAAATGGATTTCAGTTTAACACACTTACCAGCTAGAAGCCAGTAAAGGAAGGAACCTCAGATATTTTAACCGCGAGGTATTGTGTTAGTTAACTTGATAAATCTATTTTGCAAGCACCTCAGGGAGTTTGTTAGCTAGTGAGGCAGGCCTAAATAAAAGCTAACATATTTAACCAAATATAAAACAAATCATTGACGTCCTAACCACAGTGGGTAAGCATACCACGCAGCCTTGTGGTGTACTTCCCCTTTGGCTCCTAAATGTCAGATTAGGCTTTTTGTTAACAAACCTGCAAATCCTTACAGACTTCAGAGCAACAGCGGCTCCTCCGCTAAGGCGGAGAAGCACAGCCCCACTGCTCTTTGAGCAGTGCAAAAAGGAAAAATTAAATGATAATAACACAATGTTATCATTTTTTTTCTTCCGTGCGGAGGCAGTTTTCTTTACCTTACAGGGTGGGGTGGGGCAGGCGGACTGGGCTGTCATCACAACCAGTAGGGGGAGGAGTGGTTGGTTTCACTTAAGTGTGCATGACAGTTTGGCCGGCTGTCTTGAGCTGGCCAAATAAACACGTGTAGTTACAATTTCTCCACCGTGCTATATTGCACAGCCGGGTGTAGAACATGCACAGGCTCCCCCTCCCTTTCTGAGTGCCAAACTAGGCCACCCAGACCAATACTGATGCTGGTCATGCTGGTGACGGAAGTGTCCTGATTGGCATAGAGGAGTCTGGGAGGCTGTATGCATCCGTGGGTCAACAGAAGAGGACAGAGGAGAGGTGGCAGCCGGCAGCAAGGTAGGTAAAAGTTTTTTTTTCTATTACCCTGCCTCACCCGTTCTATTCCGTGGAAGCCGCCACAGCTTCAGAGATATGAAATGGGGTCTCACCAAGATCTCTCTTTCTGTCGGCCGATCTAATTACTTTATATATGCACCGAGCTTTTCAGCAAGATTATGCTCCTCAACATTATGGACAAGGCCTAAAATGAACGATTACTTGTCAAATTACATTATGGCTTCTAGATGCTATAAACATTTCCGACTAGTCCTTTAATATGTATATCATGTGTTAGGTTTAAAAAATAATAATAATATAGGCCTTCCAATGCCATTTAACTTGTTAACTTCAGCTAGACATTGTTGTACTGACCCTTGACTCTGAATTAAAAGGAATATTTCTGAAAATGTACATATATAAACATGAACGGTTTATTTATTTTTTGTTTGAGCCATATTGTACTCTGTTAAGCTTCATCACTGTAACACTGTATATTGTTTCTGTTCTCTGTACTCTCTCTCTATCCCTGTACCTATGTAAAGTGCTCTGTTGCCCAACTGGGACTTGAAAATGATGTATAAAACCACCAATAAATAAATGCATGCATAAATAAGTAAATAGGCTAACTTGATATTGAAACATATTGTAAACGCTTTTGGATTGCAGCAGGAGCTTGCCTAGGTGATCAGGAAACAGAGAGAATGAACAATGCCATTGTATTTGGCCAATTCTTTACAGGTTTAGCGAAGAGATGAATTTGTCTGTTTTTTAATTATTGCCCTGGAATAGTACTTCAGGCAGTGTAGATTTGTAGGTATAAGCATCCTATCTGTGCACAGTGTTCTTTTACAATGCTTATTTTCTTAGCGCGGGAGAGGGGAAAAATAATGCATTGTACTAAAATCAAATCATTAGATTGGAAATTGTGACCCTATTAAAATAAGTGTAGCAGTTATGAAATGTTTTTGTGGATTAGGTACTCTGCCACAAACGTTGTTTAACTGCTCGATTTAGAGTTAAGGAAACCATCATGGGGCAGATTTACAAGCCCCTTGCGTGACTTTTGCACTGCAGTTGCGTCACTTTTTTGACGCAACAGCGGCGCAAACAATGCAGCCTATTTACAACGTGACGCATCTAGGGAGATGCGTCACGTTGTAAAGCCCTGCGTCACATTATACCTGCGTCAGGTATAATGCATGCAGGGTGAGCGTTCCCACGCAGGAAGGCCTTGTAAAAGTGACTCAGTGAAATCTAAAAGATTTCACTGCGCCACTTTTAGGACGCCACTGCGTCAAAACCTTACACCTGCTTCAAGCAGGCGTAAGTAGTGACGTAGTGTAGTGGGAATAGGCCTCAACACGCATTGCTGGAGTTGCGCCGTGCTTGCGACACAACTCCAGCAATGCGTGACTTTTCCACCAACAGATGCATCAGAATTTCTAACTCATCTGTCAATCCTTGCGCCATAGTGCACCGTATTGTAAATACGGCGCATCTATGGTGGCGCAAGGGTTTCTAAGGGTGGCGCAGGGAAAGTGAGGCATCTGTACAGATGCTTTACTTTCTTGTAAATCTGCCCCCATGTTTCCATCGGTAGAAACCTTATACCCATGGCCCCGCTGACATAGGCCTGGGGTCTACGTACCACAGACCATCTGCCCTAGTTAGGGCGGAAGTTTTGAGGTACTGCTTTTCTGTTTGGGACTGCTGCAGAGAAAAGAAAACTCCCAGGGTGTCAGGCTATTAGTATTTATTATTTTTCAAAGTAAAATCACGCTTTGGGAGGCTGTTTTTGAAAAACAAAAATTTTTGCTGAACACTGTGGCAGCTCATTTTAAGGTGCAAAGATCTCTGTCAGGGAGGCAGAAATGATTAAATATGGTGAGAGGGCCATCTTCCATACACTTTGGGGCTTATTTATGAGTCCTTGCGTCACTTTTGTGCCGCCTGTGCGTCACTTTTTGTGATGCACCAGTGGCGGAAAAAATGCACCTTGTTGCGCCGTATTTACAAAAGTGACGCATCTAGGTAGATGCGTCACTTTATAAACCCCTGCGCCACATTATACCTGCGCCAGGTATAATGTATGCAAGGGGGGCGTATTGACGCAAGAAAGGGTCGTAAAAGTGACGCAGTGAAATCTATAAGATTACACTACGCCATTGCTTGTACGCTAATGCGTCAATATCTTACGCCTGCCTCATGGCAGGCGTAAGACTGACGCAGGCACTATCAACATGGGACTTGCCCATGTGTAATGACCCATTGCTGAAATTGCGTCACTTTCGTGACACACTCCAGCAATGCGTCATTTTTGCCCCTACAGATACGTCAGAAATACTGACGTATCTGTAACTCCTTGCGACATGATGCGTCATACAGTAAATATGACGCATCATTGGTGTCACAGGGAGGGCGCAGTGAAAAGTGACGCATCGCTGTTTTCATGCAGTGATGCGTCACTTTTCATAAATGAGGCCCCTAGTATATTTGAGAAGCTAACTTTTTGAAAAATGTTGCCTTCTGAAAGTTGAAGCTACACATTTACTGTTGTGATAATAAGAGTTAACTGTGCAATATACTTTTGATTATGTATGTTGAAGTCTGTGATTAATAGTTTTCTCTTTTTATCAGGTGTGTCAAAACAAGGTTGTAGTTGATCTACATTTTATAGGATGTACTACTAGTATAATTTATATGTCTGTATTATTGTTGGTTTTATGGAGTAGAAAATCACAAATACATCTATTTGATAAATGCTTGGCTGACTCATTTAAAGGCTGCAAACTGAAATTAATCTAAGAAATGAAATATAACTGTATATAATTTTTGGCAGCTATTGCAGCAGATTAAAGTTAGAAGTGATTGGAGGAATTGTTTTCTCATCCTTTGAACCAGTACAGTAGTGTTCACATGTCCAGACATATTTTATATTCTTTCATGATTTTTTCTTTGACTATGTTGAATGAAGGAAGTGCACCAAATAAGTTTGGTATGGTTTGATTGAAAAAAAGAGGAAAGGGCATTTACAGTGCAGACGTAACCATGAGTGCCGACTCAACGCAAGTGGAACAATGCGTGTCTTAACCATACATATGCCTTAACCAAGCACATGCGTTGTTAAGGCAGTCAGTTCTCTAGTTGCAGAACCGATGGGTGGGGAAAGGAACAGGAAATATCAGGACGGAATGGCAGCCACGGCCCGTTTAGGGCGTGCTACTGGGGCGGTGACGTGGGGTGGGTGAGGGGCAGGGTGTTGTAAAATGCGGCACACGGCCGATTTCAGGTAAGTAACGGGAAAAAAAAACTGAATTTTGCTGCGCGCACTGCATCGCAATTGGCGATACAGCGCACGCAACGAAATTCGTTTTTTTTCCCCGTTACTTACCTGAAATCGGCCGTATGCCGCATTTTACAACCCCCCACACTGCCCCACCCCCGCCCCACATCACCGCCCCGGTAGACCGCCATATACGGGCCGTGGCTGAGGAATGGACTGGGATATAGCTTAGTAAGTAGGGCTGGGGCCAGGAACTGGGGGGGTTAAGGTAGTTTTTAGAGCTGGGGGCTGAGTTTTAGGGCAGGGGAAGGGGCAGTTGTCAGGGCTGCGGGCCAGTTTTAGGACTCAGGGTGGGGGTCGGGTAGTTTTTAGGGCTGGGATGGGTAAACTGCAGGGCTGAGGGTCGGGTTTTAGGGCTCGGGCAAAGGCGACTGAGATGTGATCTTTACCACACATATACCTTTACCAATCATACCTTTACAACAAAATTCTTTGTAAAGGCATGCATGGTAAAGGCATGCGTGGTAAAGACAAGGTTGTTATTAAGACCTCGTTGTTAAGGCACGTATGTTTTAAGGAGTCGTTGTTCCATCATACTACTGAGAAAAAGCTATGACTGCACATAGAAGACACTGAGACCTCATTACGAGCAGCTCTGTTTTTTTCCAATCCCTTGCTAAACACGTTTGTGCAGGGATCAGTAACACAAGTTTTGCAAAGCTTACTAAATCTCAGCAATTTTGCCCAGCTGTTTTTCGGCAGGTCAAACCTGTGAAATTTACTGGATGAAAATTTCAGTGAAATACGGTTATATTCAGGTTTTTGGTAGGCAAAGCACTAAAATGGACAAATTATGTCCCACTTTAATAGTCAGAACTTGTAATATTCAAATATGTATCCCAACATTTAAATTTTGGTCCCCGGTATCAGATTTTAAAAGGTGTGATAATTATTGCATTTCCATTTAGGCCTCACCTAATGTGGGCTTTGGAGTGCAAATTCAAGTTTATTATTTTAAATAAATTTGCATTTTTCGAATAAATGTAATTGCTTGGAGAAACATTTAAAATCAGTATGATGTAAACTTACCTATGTGTATATCTCCTCAAATGGGCATGTCTGTGAGTGTTTCAAAGCGAGGGCACATGCATACATTGGAAAACTCCCAAGATCGTGAAGGTTTAAAAGTATTCCAAAATCCTTTGCAGTTTCTTTTCATCTTAAAAACGGTGGGTTACTCCTGTCAAGTCCATGAGCAGGCATGTTTTCATGAAGGAAAGGGGGTGAGATGCAGTGAAAGAGGTTTACCCACAGAGAAAATTACTTTTCCTTGTAGAGATATCTTAAAGACCACCATAAGTCTATATTTAACACTTACTTTAGACAACACCATTGAAGAGATTGGCAGCCCACAGTTAGATCCCGTGTAGCACAAAGTGTTCAGGTTACATGTTTAGCTGTGGAAAACACTGCCTGTTCCAAATTAAAAGCATATAGATGCAATCCAGCTCTCTACTTGCAAAGACTACATGGCTGGACGTAGTGTCAGAAATGCAAATGCCAAGTTTGCCAAATTATTTACAAACCCTGGGCCTCATTGATGAGGTCCTTTGCTCCATAGGAACATCCCGTTTTGTGATGTTCCGTAGTGCAAGAGCCTGCTCCATATTTACATGGCAGACTAAGCCACTTTTTTGGCTTAACGCTGCCTCATATGTATGGCTCCCTTTAACACAGTTTTCTGCATTAAAGGGGCGTGCAATGGGTGCCCAGCAACATCCATGGCTTTTTGACACTGCCCCAGATTTACGAGAAATCGAAATCTGAGGCAGCGCACATAGAAAGAGGAA
Source organism: Triturus cristatus (assembly GCF_964204655.1). Taxonomy (NCBI): domain Eukaryota; kingdom Metazoa; phylum Chordata; class Amphibia; order Caudata; family Salamandridae; genus Triturus; species Triturus cristatus. The sequence continues at coordinate 874,564,332 of NC_140590.1, forward strand.
AAAGACTCTTCTGATTGTTTCAGTGCAGGAAGGTTTCCCTTCCTGCACAGGAATAACCATCTCCACAATGCAGGCACCCTTGCACCATGGTACAAAGGTGCCTGCGTTGGCGCACGGCAGCCCATTGTGCGCAGGAGAAAAGGACAGAAATGCACCACATCTAATAGATAGGGAGCATTCCTGCCCTTTTCTTTCACAGTAGGGCAGCGCAGCAGGAAGGCCTTCAGCGCTGCCCTACAGTAAAACCTCATAAATGAGGTCCTCTGTTTTTACCACCCTTTGGAGGATCTCTTAGGAGTGTTGGTGCAGAAATTGAATAGAACGGAATCTATAGTCTCTGAAGCAGACAATTGATGTGTGTGCATTTGGACATTCACATAGTTGTCTTGTCCTTTTAAGATATTTATCAACCTAAGTCATTCAGCATCCACATATTTGAATGAGTCATCAGTGGACACGTAAAGTGGAATGAAGGACCACACACAACGGGTCTAGAAGAAGTTTAAGAATGGGGAATGATAGGAGGGAAGACAGTGGGACACAGTGAGCATGAGCAGTTAATCTGGGTGTTGGGGTAAATGGCACAGAGCATATGATGGACAGTGTTGTGTAATTAGGAGGTACACAGCGGGTGGACAAGGAGGGCAGACGGAGGGTGTAGGAACATAAGAATATTTTTTTAAGAACTCAGAGATCGGGAGCAGGAACGGAGGGACACTGAGACACTAACATAAAAAATTGAGAATGGACTGGCACAGTAACTACTTTTAAGGTTCTAAGTCAGCTGGTGGGAGGGACACAGAGATCTGGAAAAGGTCATCACAAGCAAGGCTGTAGAGACTGAGAATGTATGAAACAATGCAAAGTTTTGGGGCGCCTACTAAAATAGTGAGATTGATAAATACAATTGAAGTAAATCTGAAGTATTTATAGACAAAGCACAGGAATTAATTTAACACTGCTAGCAACATAACTAGTACCCACCCGAGCAAATATCTTTAAACTCTTCCCTGAAGTTCGTGAGTCATTGAATGGGAGTCCTAAGACCTTCACGTGAACTCTGTAAGAGCAATTCATAACTGATTTTGCTCACTGAAATTTCTCGTAACTCAGTAAAACATAGTTACCTAGGTGTGTAAAACAGCACTTATCTTTGTCCCTATAACATTTGAGTAATGTGATGAAGACTGCCACACCTACAAATGCTCTTAATTTGTTAGAGTGAAAATGTAGATGAGGTGATGAAGAATCCCCAATCACCTGAATAAATACAGATAAAAGTCTTCTGGTTTAGACTAGCGTTGGGCAAATGCACATGAATCTAAACCTTTTGGGGCTATCCATGTGAATATGAACATGTGAGCTGTTTTTTCATCTCGCCTAGTTGGTTAAGAAGGTGTAAAATTATTTACTTGTGAAAGGGTTTTTGCCATATTTGGTCATATTTATCAAATTATGATGCACCGCTGCATGCAACCTTGCTGCACTTCGCGATAAGGAAAGGGCAGGAATGCGTTGTGTTTAACATTGACAGCACATTCCTTTAATTTCCCAGTGCTGGCACACAAAGTGCTGCCTAGCACCAAAGCAGACACACTTGCACCATGTTGCAAGGGTGTCTGCGTTGTAAGCAGGGTTGTTTTTGTGCAAGAAGGCACACCTTCCTACACAAAAACAACCCCCTGAGGTATTTTCCTCTTTCTATGTGTGCTGCAGAATAGAGCACACATAGGATGAAAAAACAAGGAGAAATATATTTCTCCTGGTTATGCCTCCCCAGGGAGTGGGAAGCATTTTAAAACATTCCTAGGCCTAGCAGTAATGGTAAATCTTGGAATGCGCCTACATTCATGGGTGATGCATGGGAATGAACTGATCTGACTTATCGTTCATTGATACTGCAAATGTATTGGCTCTGTATTGATCGAATTGGAGAAGTTTATTTTTGTCTTTGCTGTTGGCACCCTTCCCTGGATTCTTCTCCATACATATATAAGCTTTTTTTGGGATCCTCTTCTGTATTTGAATAACGCACACACTCTACTCATGAAATGCCTCACTTGTGTGGAGTAACGCAATGCAAAAATTTGCTCTGCGTTGCATTACTCTAGATATACATCAAGCCACACAAGGTGACCTTGCTTGGCTTGATAAATCTAACCTAAGAGGTTAAAAAAATTATACTGAGCTATACATACAACACGCATTACAATGAACTTGCAAGTTCTTCCTTCACAACAATGTTATTTAGCATTCTTCTTCCTATAATGGGACCTCGTAGCGGACAGTGTGCATTGATTTAGGACGCGAGATGCAACTACATGCACCTCCTCAGCTGAAGGACGAACCCGAGAATAGGCTAGTAAAAATGTGACATGCTGTATCATCAAGAGCCAGTTGAAAAGCAGTTCATCATCCAGCCTCATTTTTTGCACACAATAATGAAAATCATTAAGTTTAAAAATACAGCATGTATAACAATAAAAACAAAGATAAATATATATATTTTTTTAAACAGCAAACTGGTTGATTCAAAAGATAAAAATATACTTAAAGTTGGCATCAATTGGAAAAAAAGGTCCATCAGAATATTGAAGCAATAACAATGTCTACTTTATGTGACCTACTGTTATGTTATTTTATTTGAATTTTGGGCCTTCTAATGGGGAGCTGCACAGAAGTTCTTTGTGCTAAAGTGCTTGTGTGTTGTGTCTACGAGTATCCCAGATTACATAGGGGGGAAGTTGGTAATCAATTGGACATCTTGGTCCGGGAGACCACCTGATATTCAGTGATGGGGTTCTTTCATTGTTGCCTTGCTCCTGATGCCCCACATGTGGCTTAGGAACTTTGCCACTCCACAGACAAAGAGTGGTGTAGGGTCCAATTTTAGGATACGCAAGTCTTCCTGATGATTCCGTATGCCCAATTGTCTGTAGATCAGTTTTAGACATTTGAATCTGGGGTGCGTGTATGCCGGTAATGCAAACAATACATGGGCAAAGGACTCCACTGGTGCCTTGCATCCTGGACAGATACTCGGACTTTAAACATTTGGATGCCACTTAGCTGCTATATCACCCACAGGGAGAGTGCCAAACCTAAATTGGATATATAGCATTCTATCCTGGGGCACCTAGAGTAAGTCTAGGTAGGAATCCATTAGCCTGGCCTGTTTGTGGAAATAACATTATGTTGTCATTTTCCCCTGGTTGGATTTAGAAATGTATTTGTGCTCAACCCATTCCCAATACTGTTGCTTTACTACCTCTTTTCGGGGCAGGAGTGGAGCTTGGTTATTCCAAAGGACCTGGAGCCCTGCATCAGCTTGGTCAGGTGGTGCTTCCAATGGTATAACTGTGTATTATTCACATCCAAATCGGCCATAGCTAAACGTAGGCTTATGTTAAAAAAGCTAATGTTGGTTGCTATTTTGTTTTAGGATACGTGAACTTTTTTCTAGACAAAGCTGAAGTCCAAATGAGCAAACATGAGGTTTGTTTGCTTTCTTTCCCAGGGCAAATGTTTTATTTTACCATGATAACCATAGAATGTTATCATTGATTGGAACAGTATGCCTGCAGAGTGCAGGCTGGTCCAATGTATCTTGTTTAGTTGCAGATAAATGTAAGTTTGAAGGATGCTTAGAGAAGCTGTATTGAAGACGATTCTGGGTAACTAATCAGCTGACTACTAAGGGGCATATTTACATTTCCTGGCGCATCCCTGCAAATCAGCAGGGATGCGCCAGGAAACTTGTGACACGCATCTCAATCCTTGAGCCACCACGGATGCGCCAAATTTACAATGCGGCGCATCATGGTGCAAGGAAATGCAGATGCGTGTCGCATCTGCTGCCATAACATTGGCGCAGTGATGGAGTTGTGTCACGGGCGCGACACAACTCCAGCACTGTGACAACCCTGCCTATGTCTAACATGGTGCATCAAGCCTTACTCCTGCTTCAGGCAGGCGCAAGGTTTTGATGCAGCGGGGTCGGAAAAGTGGCTGAGTGAAATCTTGTAGATTTCACTCAGCCGCTTTTCTGAGGCGTTCCTGCGCCGGAACGCCACCCCTGCGCCAAAATGCCCACATGAAACCTGATGCAGGTTTCATGTGGCACAGGGCTTTACAACGTGACACATCTCCCTAGATGCGTCACGTTGTAAATACGCCGCAGCATGGCGCTGGCTTTACACCGCCGCTGCGTCACAGAAGTGAGGCAATAGCGGTACAAAAGTGGCGTACGGGGCTTGTAAATCTGCCCCTTTACATTTTGACTCTAACCTCATTGGATCGTTTTATGGGAATTATGTGTAGGTGTGGCAAATGTTGAGCTGTGTGATTTAAGCTACTAGAATGTAAATAAAAGAGCAGAAATTTCCAGACTTAAGAGAAATGATTTTCTCACTTTTGAGACAGCTTAGATAAAGAGTAAGGTACTTCCTTTATGCAGATCTGATTTTATTTACCTTTTCCTTTTAGGCTATTTTTAGATAGTTCATAATCTTTGATTGATTTGAACTTCATTTTAAAGAATGCGATTATTGATTGATACTAACTTTATGATGGTCTTTTGTAAACATTTTAACATGTAATAAACATTGATGGTGTGAAAACGAACCCTGCTTGTGGAACCTAACATGCTTCACATTATTTAAATGTAATGATTTGTTGACTAGCCTCAGCTGTGAACTTTAACTCATCAGAAAGCGCTTTGTGGGCCATAAATTTGCACATGAAAAGTGCTAACAAAATTATTAGAAGAGCATGGCTTCCAGTGAGGCTAGGATTATTTAAAATCTCCTCCGATTCAGCCTGCGTTCCTGATTTTCCAAGTCCCATTGGATTATTGATGGCACTCCACCTTTCCTGAATGTCATTGCAGTGCAAGTATACTAGGGTTATGTGATTTTGATTGGGAGTTGTTGACATTTGCATTTTTTGTGGTTCTTGTTGGTTCGCCATGCATTAAGATGTGGTGTCAGATTTGTTTCTAAGTTGCAAATTCGAAGTGCTTGTTCACATATATTGCTTGTGCTCACAGAGGTTAAAGAGCTTATTGATCAGAGTTGAAGTTTTGGCATTGGGTTCACTGTAATACAAGATCCAGTCATAGAAATGTATATGTTAGTTGGTATTTGACTTCTTTGCTATGGGTGAGGTGTTGAACTGTGATATTGTATGAACTGAGATTGATGTCGGTTGATTCTTTGTGCACAGGAGTGAACTGTACTAGTCAGAGTGGGTTGCTGCTGTTCGAGAAATTGCTGTGTGTGTCTGAGAGTAGCAGGAGGGTACTATTTCCCTGTACCCTTAGAGTGATTGTCGAGTCTATAATTATTTAGGTAAACAGACAAGAGTTGTTTCATTTTTTATATTTTAGCTTCTGCAAAGCTGATCAGAGAGAAGTAGGAGCCACTGTGTGGTGCTGTGAATTACCTCATTATGTGTTAGCTGAAATGAGTTGTTCAGCATGTGTGCTTCACTAGGATTGGTTGATACGTCACTGGGTGCGCACTGCGAGTGGTCAGTTCAGTGGTGGCACTCTAGGACTGGATGATTGCATCCTGAGTATTGCATTGTGATTTGTTGGGAAATGTAGGTTAATTCAATTTTGGATTTACAGATTATGTGCTGTTTTGCATAATTAACAAAGATTAAACAGTTTAATTTAAATAAGAGCTATGTTGAGAAATGATGTGAGCATACCTGTCTGCGAAGGTGACCAGTCTTTTCCAAAGGGTACACTAGCATATGGTATGTGTGAGAAATTGTGTGACTGGTTGAGGGGGGCGAAACCCTCCTCAAGCAGCAACCAGAACTCTTGTCAGGGTGAGGCACAAGCAAACCCCAAATTAACCTGCGCTCAACCCCGTCATTGCTTTGCACAGAGCAGTCAGGCTTAAACTAGAGGTAATGTGTAAAGTATTTATGTATCACTTTAAACAGCAAAAAAGTGAAAATAGAAGACAAGAAATTTTCACACCAATTTAGAAAAGTAGAGTGCCTTTTAAAAGATAATCAAGACCAAAATTAAAACAAATCCTTTCAATATGGTAATTGTAAGAAATTGGGTTACTGGTTGAGGAGGGTGAAACCCTCCTAAAGCAGCAACCATAATAATTGTCATTGTGAGGTACAAGCACCCCCCAAATTGGCCTGGGATCAACCTGTGGGAGCTTGGCACTGATCAGTTAAGCGTAATAGGCAATAGGCAATATGAAAAGTATATATGCAGAACTTCAAACAACAATAAGCTGAAAACACAACACAAGAAAAATCCCATACCAATTGAGAAAAATAAAGTACATTTTAAAGATACAATAAGACCAAAACTTCAAACGTCTAATCAGGAGAACCGGAGAGATGCTGGTTTAAAGATTTCAGTAAATGTTGCTACAAAAAGCACAAAGCTTCGACGGTGAATATCGGGTTGCACCTGACCACGACAAAGTCCCACGTTCAGGATGACTGCGATGGAGCGTAGGCCACTACAGGGATCTATGTAGGCCTGTTGAACAAGAGGACCTTAAAACCTGGTTGCAGAGCGTTGCGAAGTTCATGCCAAGGATGTGTCTCAAAGCCGAGTAGATGCTTCGGTTCCGAGGAGGTGCAAAGCAGCGATGCAAAGTTCTACATAGTCTGGAAGGATCCCATCAACAAGGGCTTGCGATGCAAGGTCCGTCTTTGAGGATGCGCCGCACATGCATTGGTTCCAAAGAGCTGCAAGACTGAAATGTGAGAACCTGCATCATCTTCAAGGTTGCATCATCGAACTGCACACTCAGGCTACAATGGCAGACTTGAGACATGAATTGCTAACGGAGTGGCTGGCACACTCAGTGCAGCAGGCCCACTAATAGCATTTAATTTAAAGGCCCTGGGCAAAGGTAGTGCCACTTTTCTAGGGACCTACAAGTAAATTATGTATGCAAAATGGGAATAAGCCATTTATACCAGGTTTTGATGAGAGAGCAAGCACTTTAGCATTGGTAAAGTGTGCAGAGTCCTAAGCCAGCAAAAACAACATCAGTAAAACAGGAGGCTTGAAGGCAAAAAGCTAGAGTGAAACCATGACATTGATATCAGGTCTAACAGCATTGCAAGTAAGGTCAGGTTACACTCTTGTATCTGGACCAAACAATGGAATAAGATTGCAGCGAAAGATGGGTGCTTGCAATTTCCCAGATATGACACATTACATCTCAGTATAAGAGAGCATGTGAGGTGGGAGATGCATAAAATGAATCCCAAACAAAAACCTTCACAGTTTTAAGCATTGAATTCATGAGAACATGCTGCTTGTAAGAATGAGAAATATAAGACCCAAATGAGAAATATAGTCCATAACTGGATGGAGGAGGGATTGAATGTGAAACAGCAGGGGTGTCTAGAGAATGTGGTAGAGGGATTATGTATGTATCCTATGATAACAAATGTAAGAACGAAGGGAAGAAGTCGCAAGAGTTAGTTGGGGGTGTCAACAGACATGATAAGAGTGACAGTGAACGGATGTTAAATTTTTAAATGATTTTCTAAATTCCCAACCTCCTCCATACAATGTTGCTCATCACTCTAAAGTGAACCGCAAGCCGTTAGTAGAGGCTGTGCGAGGAAGAACAAACTTTTGCACCTGTGGACCATGGTTCCCCAGAGGATGTTTTTATTACTCTAAATCCATCATTAAGAGTCACTAGTACATCTGTTGTCATTACAACCACAAGTGTGTCTGTTGTCACAACAACCCCTAGTAAATCTGATACTTCACTAGTTTTGAGAACACCACCCCATACAGGAGAGATACTACCCAGATTACATCAATTGTTGCTACTGTTGCAGATTCAGAATCACAATTTCAAGCAGTAGAGACTCCTCTTGAAAAATCGACTGTAATAAAATAATAAAGCAGAACTAGAGGATCTTCCAAAGGGGAATTTTGTGCTAGATTTCATTGATGCGTTCAATAAAGCAGAGCCTAAGTTCTTGAGCAGAGAAGGTGTGACATATGTGTGTGTTTCACATGACAAATTAGAAGTGTTGGCTGCAGAATTTGGATTTGATTAGAATAAAAGTCTGAAATGAAAGATGATTGTTAGGATGTTCACGTCTGAGAAAGCACTGAAGAAAAAGAGATCAGTAATTTAAAGAAGCATGTCAAATTGTTGTTGGAATACATCAAAGAGTAGGGGATACACATATGTACAAAGACCAATGGGCGCACTTGAATACTTTCTTAAATGTTGTGGTCCCTAAAGGTCTGTGGTTAGAACACATTGTGACTGTTAATTGGCAAATACTGAACTACAGATAGATGCTAGAACAAAGTTTCCTTACTCTACAGCTACAAGTATAACCAGGTGATTGCTGATTTGAAAATGAAGTTCCTGCAGAAAGAAGGTGATTGGCTCAAGATAACCAGGACTACTCGACTGTCCAAATAAGCATGCTTATTATGAGAGATTGATGAAAGTTTCAGACAACACAGTTGTGCTGTAAATCCTGAAAGAAAAACACTTAATTCATTATTAGCACAGTTTGTTCTTGGTTTGCATCCATTATTTAGCTCTCTCACACAGCAAACTATGATTTGATGGCAGTCAAAGTCCCTGGATGGGATTCACCACTATGCAAAATATTGTGAAGGCAAATCAGAGACAAAGCAGAAGAGGATTAGAGAGAAGGTCCTGTTGGCACAGACTAAATTGGCACAGAGAGATTGTCAGAAAGGTTTGTATGTGGCACATTCAGGGCATAAATCTGCACCCATTTTCTGTGCAGTGATGCAAGGAGTAGGGTTTCAAGGTGGTGGTCAGATGGCACAGTGAGGGAATATTATTCCACAAGCCAGAGGCCGAGGGATAGCTGTTGATCTGAATGCAAGGATGGGCATAAAATGTTGAAGAAAAAAGTTCTTGTCATATTTACATGGGGGTTGGCCACTGGAAAGAAGAATGCACATGGACCCAAATTTGAATGCAAAATGATGCTCAAATGCCAAATATGAATACAATGCCAATGCAGATTATTCATGTTCAAATACCACATATTGCCAAGGTGCCCCAATTCCCAATGATGCAGCAAAACATGGTCAAATGAAGGCACAATTTTAACCTCAACCCAAAGGTGCAACAGAACACTTTCATGAGTCCTGATAATGTCTAATAGTTCCTGGTTTTTTGACATTCCCATTGGTTTGATCAATCCCGATTATGGAACCTGACAGGGGAGGAGGACTGCATGCTTGGTGCAGTTCTAAAGGTAGACCAGATTGGGGCATACGTAGATGGAGAGGTGAATGGCCACTCCACATCATTTTTGATTGATAATAGAGTTATGCACTCTACTGTAATAACAGTGGAGGTCGAACACCTAACCCTCCCTGGAAAACAAGTCAAAGTTGTAGGTCTATTTAAATCAGCAGAGTATAAATCGAATTTCAGCCAAGGTCCATGTAGAATTAAGGCCTCTTGTTGAGGACCATCAGTTTGTAATATGTGACTCAAGTCAGCTCAATCTGTTGGGCAGGGATATACTCTGCAAGTTAAGAAGTGTGATCTTTTGTAAACTGGATCGTGTGCAATTCCAGTCACACCATGAGGATGTAGATGTTAAACTAAAATCATGAGATGCAGCAATTGGTTTGTTACCAGTGCTAACAAAAGAAGACTTACATCTTGACTTAAGATGTACGGTGAAAGAGGAAGTCTGGGACTCAAAAATGACCAACCAGTGAAAATAACAGTCAATCCTAATGCAGAGTATCCCCAGACACCCAAATACAACCTCACGGTGAGTTGGTGGTTGAAATTATGCATATCATTGAATCCATGCCAGAACAGGGCATCTTAAACTAAGTGTTAAGGAATCCCTGCAACTCATCTGTGATGGGCTTGCAGAAACTAAACAAAAAATGGTGACTAGTTCAAGAATGAAAAAGGTGAATCAAATTTTATTCCCATGTTGTCTTGTGGTACAGAGTACTGTTGTGATACTTTTCTAAATTCTATGTGATGTTTGTGGTTCCTGGTCAGAGATCTGTGTCAAGCATTCTTTTCCATTACCTTGTGAAAGGATAGCCATTATTTTTGGTGTCTGATTTTAGGGAAAACTCAGGTGTGGTGCTGAGCCCCACAGGGTACACAGAAAGTCCCTTAATCTTTCATCTCATACTTAAAGAAAAATCCAGAGACCCTACAACTGTTGCCTGATTTGTTTCTGGTCCAGAACGCTGACAACCTACTAGTGGTGCCCACAGCGCAGGAAGCCTGCAAGCAAGATACAATTTCATTGCTGATTAACTTGTCAGAAAACGAACACAAGACATCCCCCTTCAAAATGATGGTACTGCCAGTGGAAGGTTCTGTATCTGGGACATCATACTGAGAAGGGAGCTAGTAAATTGTCCCAAGAATAAATCGTTACTGTCCTGAGAATTAAACCCTATAGGACATTAGGTTATTGGTTGAGGGGGTGGAAGCCTACCTCGGGCAACAACCACAATCCAGATCAGGGTCAAAAAAACAAAGTCAATAAATAACTGTGCTTAGCCCTCTGGTAGTTGGGCACAAAAGAAGTCAGGAACAACTTAGGGGCAATTCGTAAGGTATTTAAGCAGCACACAAACAGCAATACCATGAAAAGAGAACTCCAGAAACACTCCAGCCAATTTAGATAAATTGAGTACATTTCTGTTAATAAAATGACACCAAAACAAATTAAATCCGATCAGTAGAATCGGAATCATGAAATTTAAAAATGTTAGTGAAAAATAGTGTCTACAATAGCAAAGCACCAACTGAAAGTATCTGCTCATGCGAAACTGGGTCAAAGTCAAAAGTTAAGGCCGACTGCGATGGAGCACAGGTCAGATACACGGGGTGCATCAGTCCCGGTCTCTGCTTGCTTCAGACTTAAAAACAGTTCCTAAAAAAGATGTTGAGAAGGTAGAATCTCAGCAGGGCAAGGCAGCAGGATGTCCCTGTGGATGAGTCATTGACAATGAGGGGCCGTGGGATGAGGTCTTGGTCAAGCCGTCAACAAAGGCAGGAAAACTCTGAGTGAGAGAAACTGGATTTTCAGATCAAGAAAGTTGTTATTGTGGATGTAGTACTGGTTGCCATCCAGATTGGGGAAGATTTCTACCTTCACACTTAAAAGTTAGCCTGGAGCTTGGATTCACCGAGTGGGACAAAGCTGCCGTAAAAAGAGCTACATGAGGCCTGATACCGCTAACGGGAAGTCCTGCTGAAGAGGATTTCCTGCTGTCCAAGAAGAATGCAGTAGGAGCACCAGTGATGTCAATCCCACCAAATCAGCATGTAGGTAGGCTCTCAGAGCAGTTTGACTGAAAAATTTTCTAAGTCCCAGGTTTTAGAATTTTGTAGGAGGAGACCATTTTAACTCAACACCAAGGGTCCAGTACCTGGAGGGAGACCATGTGTGGGCATCAGGCAGGTATGTTGCAGGGTTTCTCAAGCTTGTTGTGTCTCTGTAGCTCACACCAGAGACCAGGTAGCCCTTGGAATCACCCTGGTGTGTCTGGGTTCAAGGAGAAGGTACACTCATCCTTCTTCAGGCAACATGGTAGCAGGAGAGTCCTTTCAGCAGCAACAAGACAGTCCTTCTAGCAGCAGGGCAGTCCTTCCTCTGAGTCTTCCACAGGTTCAGAAGTGATCTGAAGAGTGGTTCTGATGGTGTATTTTTTATACATGGTGGCAGCCTTTGTGTGTGGGAGGAAATTCTTGTCCTACCCCCACCTCTGGAAAGTTCCTCCCTTCCCATGTACAGGCTCCAAACTGTCTGGGGTGATGAAAAGCTGGTGCCAGGCTCTTTTGTGTGTGTGGACGGCAGAGTCCTTTGAAGTGTAAGTGGGGCAGGATAAAGCTCCGCCGCCAGCCATCCTGACAAAACTTAGTCCCCATTGTGTCATTGTTTGGGAGAAATACACAAACTCCAACAACAAAGTCAATCACAGTCATGTGATTCAGTATACTGGCAGAAGGCACAAATGGTTGAGCAAGAAAATATAAACTTTCTAAAAGTGCCATTTCCATAAATGAGACTTAAAATTTTACTTTACCATTAAGAGATGTTCAAACTACAATTCTTTAGGTGTCAAACTCGACTTTAAATTCATCAAATAGCTCTTAAAGAGCCCCAAATTTCCACACAGTAGAGCGAATACATGAAAAAGGTTAATTTCTGGATCACAGAGGCAGAGTAAGTCCTAGGAAAATAGTTTCACATTTAAATGTACATACAGATATCACTATTAAGTATGACTTCAATAAGCCAATCGAATGTCCCTAAAATGTAAACAACATTTTCTTGCCTTCTATTTTTAGGCCTGTGTCTTATGTAATACAGAGAAAAATCATAAATTAATTGCACACATATAAAAATACTCAAGAGGGGTATTGGTTCCATCTTTGGTCTATTCGTCTGTGATTCACATTTTGCTTCAAACATGACATCACACAACATGTGTTAATGGATCAGCTCACCTCTGACAGTATTTCTTTTGTACTGTGACTGATGACATTTGTCTGCATCACAAGAGCACATCCACCAATACTTCACACTGCAAAATCTTTCTTCTTTCCATTTTGTCACCCTTGTATGAGCTTAAAGTATGTGATTTTAATTTATATAAATCAAAAACCAATAATTTATTTTCTTTGAACCAATAAGAATCATAGTTTCGGTTGACGTACATGAAAGCTAAAAAGGATTTCTAAATGTGTTCTTCTAACTACAAATCTCTGACATGAAGCAATTCTATTGAACTAATAAAATCAGTTAGTGCAATTAGTTTTTTCAAAATTATTTTGGGAGCTTATTGCAGCCATGCAGTGGCTGAGGGGCATATTATCAAGGACAGTGTTAAAAATTATCGCCAGTTTAGCGGCAGAAAACTGCCGCCAAAGCGGCAATAATGAGCTTGATAATATGCCCTTGAGAATACCAATAGAAGTCCATGTTCTGGTGTAAACATGGGCTTCTATTGGAATTCTCTGCGGCATATTATCAAGCCCATTATAGTCGCTTTAGCGTCAGTTTTCTGCCGCTAAACCAGCGATAATTTTAACGCCATCCTTGATAATATGCCCCTGTATGTCTTGTCTCTTTTTTACTTTTGTGGCATTCTTGCAATAAAAACGTTTTATTTATTAAACATTGCACTAGATTGGCAAAACTGGAACTATTGGCTTTGTCGATCAATGTTGGAATGCTGTGGCCCGATGTAGATCACAGTGGGGCATATTATCAAGACAGGCGATAAAATTATCGCCGCTTTAGCGGCAGAAACTGCAGCTAAAACGGCGATAATGGGCTTGATAATATGCTCTATGGAATTCCAATTGAAGCTCAAGTTAGATGTCCTTCACATCTAACATGGGCTTCAATTGAATAATTTTATCGCCTGTCTTGATAATATGCCCCAATGTAGTTTGGGGAGTCAGTGGCTGCTAAAGATGAAGACTCACTCTTGTCAGCAAAGTTCACAATTAAAAAGTGACTCTTGCTGGTCTAGTAGATGCTGTATCCATCCATCATCTTTTTAGCCAGCCCATTTAGTACAAATAACCCACGAGAAGATGTATTGGAAATATAAATGTGCAGTTTATTGTAGGCCAATACGTTGCGCTTCTTTCTAGAGTTTGTGGGTTGGAAAGCTGCTCCTTCCCTTCTATTCTAAAACGAGTTAGGAATATTAGTCACTGCCGGGTTTTCTCTTTACCGCTCGCTAACCTGTGATTTGTTGGTCTAACATTTCCATCTCATTGCTCACTTGAAAGCTGTACTAGACATTCATCTGTCTTTTAGGAGCCAACAACCGGTCGGAGAAGTCTAACTTTAATTAAGACTTTAATTAATGCGGGCAGATGTCAGGTACTTCCTTCATTTTGCCTGTAAAAGAAAAATGTCAGCAATGTTGTTAACACGACCTGATAATTGAAAATCTCATAAATAAACATTCAGTTCCTTGCAGAAAATGTTGCATGATGCAGTCTTTTTTAGAAAACGACCCACGTCTGTACCACAACAACAGTACAACACAAACGCAACCTGAAGGGGTGATGCTGTTTTGGACCCCTGGGGGCCGGTTTTATTACAGGTGGTCGATTTTGAAGCATCTCCGCCACTTGGGGGCCGGTCGAGCTGATTGCCAGGGCTGGTTTCAGTTCCCAGTCATGGCTGTGCATATATTCAGTGTAAAAATATGTGCAACATTTGTAAGTGAACAAACAGGATAACCATTTCATACGATCACCTTCACACTATGTTCAATTGTGCGTGCCCTTTACATTAACACAACTGGTAATCATGCAAGGTGGAAACGTGTGGCGGCAGATTTCCGTTTTTTAATGGTGAAACTGTCCATGAATGTTCTTTGCAGATTCTTCACTCTTCAGGTAGCCCTGCCGTCATCGTGCTCTGGAGCATGAATAATGTCACATTGTGTGTGAATTTCCTAGAAGTTAAGGGCCGCTCAGATGGTATTGGGACAGGGCTGTCCCCTACTTGTAAATGGTTAACTACCCCTCCATGTGAAACTGGTACCCTGACTTTTTTGTGGAAGGTGACACTAATTTAGTGTGTGTAGTAGGACCAGTGGCATACCTTTTGCATGACCCCTGGTTTAACATATGACAAGATGGAAGGTGGAAAACAGGCCCTAGACGGTGGAGGTGTATAGCCTGCATTGATATAGTTGAAGGGAGGAGACCCAGAAACTGATGTTAGGGAGGATGGATATAAGGTTATCCTGAGAAATTCTATGAGGACCGGGGAATTGCTGATTTGTCATTCCTGAGCTTGCCATTTTTTGGATGGGAGGTAAGAGGAAGAGTCAGCACATTCTGGTACTGAAGTTGAGAAGGTTTCTAGGTAGGGCGTGAACTCTTGTCTTTCTCTTTATAATAATTCTAGAAGGATGATGATAGGTAAGTGCAGCATTTTCACACTTTTTTGTGCTCTGTCTAAAGCCAGCACCATCACTACCTGCTTTGAGGGCCATCACTTTGCACAGAGTCTATGGGCCAGATGTATGAAGGCCCTGTTTTGCGATTTCCTAATTGCGAATCCTTGCGATTCGCAAGTAGGAAACCGCAAAACGGCATGCATGGAAGTTTGTTGAACACTTTCAGTGATTACTAGGGGATCTGAAATGATCTAACTCATGAATATGAATGAGGTAGGTCGTAATTTCCGACCCCCTAGGAATTGTAAAAATCACAGGGATGGTGGCATGCTGGGGTTAGCAGACCACTATTTCCGTGATTGCTTTTAAATAGAGCAATGTTATTTTTGTAAAGCTGCCTAGATTCCTTAACCCCTTCGCTGCTAGGCCCGGTGCTAAGCCTTTTTTTGGCTAGTTTGGGTATTTGGCGCTTAGGCCCCAGTAGATTTTTGACCACATAAGCTATCCACACCAAATTTGTGTCCTTCTTTTCCAACATTATGGGGATTCGAAAGGTACCCAGGGTTTGTTGATTCCCCTGGATGGGACCCAGAAATTAGCCAAAATACAGCAACATTTCTTTTTTTTTTCTTTTTAAATGGGCAAAAGGGCTACAGATGAAAGCATCTGGTTTTTGTCCCGCAAACAGTATCAAAAAAGGGGTTGTGGTGCTGAAATCACCATCTTCCCAGCTTTCAGAGACAAGCAGACTTTTGTTAGAAAACCAAAAGATTTTACAAAGTTTTGTCATTTTTCTGGGAAATAGCCTATTTTTGCTATTTTTTGTGCTTTCAACCTCTTTCCCATTAATGGTAGAAATGGGTATAAAAGCAATAATGGATCCTGGAAAGCTTTACATTTTAGAAAAGTATACAATAGTGACCTCTTAATCCGACCTATATTTCTTTTGGTATCAATAAATGTAAGCCAAAAAAACGCTGAAATCTGACCAGGTTCGATAAGAAAACGACAACTCTACAAATAACGGCATGGCGTTATCAAACAAACAGATGAGCTCTTTCTAGCTCTCTTGCGTCTCCCTGACTATATGAAATCATAACAAATGAAAGAAATTATTACCGTGACTCTTCATAGATATTAAGGATAAGATCAACTGTGGACCTGTTGACGGCATGATATCAGTCTGACTGGAAATTATAGGGCGATGAGAACACGAAGACACTTGATGTTTCACCTACAACAAGAATCCCCCTTGTAGCATTGAAATACAAAATTGTTTGCTCATTGGTCCTGAAGAAGGTGATATCAATACACAGTTTCACCGAAACGTACGTAGACCAGCTACAACATGTTAAAATCGAGAAGGATCAATAAAAACAAAAACAAAGGAGGAAAGATATATATATTTTGTTGATTTACTATTGGTCATACTTGATTTTGGGAAAAAAAATAATAATAACCATATCCCAGTTGAATCATTTTACTATATACAAAATTGTTTGACAGTTAAATCTCTCTTGTCTTGTTTTTTCTTTTCTTTTTCTCTATTGTATGGTAAGTCTGTCAGAGTGTACATGAAGTGAGAATGGAGAATGCATGATGCTATTGGGGATCTTTTTGTATGTTTAAATAATTGTGATTTGATATTTTTGAGTATTATGTTAACATAAATGATTGTATGTATATAATTGTTTTAGGATCTATTGTAAACTACAAAAGGAAATATAGTAATGAAAAATTCATGTATTTTGATATTTTTGATAAATAAAAACAAAAAACAAAAAGCAAAATGGTTTTGGAGACAATGAGTCTTTAGCATATGGGGAACTATTGATATATCCATATTAAGTTTTTTTGGTTTTTTTTTGGCTTACATTTATTGATACCAAAAGAAATATAGGTCGGATTAAGAGGTCACTATTGTATACACGGTTCCTTTTTTCCCCCCTCTTGGACCTTTAAATAACTGGGGATTACCTTCCTTTCAATAGCATTTTAGAAAAGTAGACATAATTCTGAATTCAGCAAGGGGTAATTTGTATAGATCCTTCAAGATTTCTTTATAGAAACTAAAAGTTGAATATAGTAAAAATTGAAAATTAGTTGAAAAAAACAGCCATTTGTGTCAAAGTTTTCTCCTTTAACTTCTTCTTATTATGACAGGTGTTTGAAAGCAATATACTGTTACATCCACTGGACTTTTCTGGTTGTGTGGATATATAGGACTTGTAGGTTCACCAAGAATCCGACGAACCCAGAGCCAATAACTGAGCAGCGTCTTGCAATTTTTTTTATTATGTACAAGGCATATAGCAATTAATTTGGGAAAATATATACATGGAAAAATTGGTATGACAGACACCTATGTATATGAAATTGGAACAAAATATAGAGTTTAGAAACAGTAGATATTTGCAAATTTCCAAAATTGTGAGTACCCATACTAGGGTGAGAATTATAGGTCATTTTTTAAAATGACTTATTTTTTACACATTGTCTTTCATTTGGAAGGCAGAAATGCATCAAACGTCAATAGGTAATAACAGTTGCTCTACAATTCTGTGTTACCCTAAGTCTCCCAATAAAAATGGTACCTCACTTGTGTGGGTAGGCCTAGTGCCCGTGACAGGAAACAGCCCAAAACGCAATGTGGACACACCACATTTTCACAGTGAAAACTGAACCTTTTATTGCAAAGTGCCTATCTGTAGATTTTGAACCATAACTCTGCCAGCATCTAAGGAATCCTAGCAAACCTATACAATTTTGAAAACTAGAAACCCAGGGGAATCCAGGGTGGGGTGACTTGACTGGCTCTCACCACGTTCTGTTGCCCAGAATCCCTCGCAAACCTAAAAATGTGTCTAAAGAACACATTTTCCGCACATTTCTGTGGTGGAAAGTTCTGGAATCTGCGTGTATCCACAAGATTACACCCACCCCGCTTTCCCCAAAGTCTTCCGATAAAAATGATACCTCACTTGTGTGGGTAGGGCTAGGGCCCGCGATAGGAAACGGACCAAAACACAATGCGGAGACACCACATTTTCACAGGGAAAACCGACCCTTTTTTTGCAAAGTGCCTAACTGTAGATTTTGAGCCCTAGCTCTGCCGGCACCTAAGGAAACCTAGCAAACCTATACATTTTTGAAAACTAGACACCCAGGGGAATCCAGGATGGGGTGACTTGACTGGCTCTCACCAGGTTCTGTTACCCAGAATCCCTTGCAAACCTCAAAATTTGTAAAAAATAACACATTTTCCTCACATTTCTGTGGTGGAAAGTTCTGGAATCTGCGTGGATCCACACATTTCCACCCACCCCGCATTCCCCAAAGTCTTCTGAGAAAAATGGTACCTAACTTGTGTGGCTAGGCCTAGTGCCCCGCCAGGAAACGGCCCAAAATGCAACGTGGACACACCACATTTTCACAGTGAAAACTGACCCTTTTTTGCAAAGTGCCTAGCTGTAGATTGTGAACCCTAGCTCTGCCGGCACGTACGGAAACCTAGCAAAACAAGACACCTGGGGAATTCCAGTGAGGTATGGCTTGCATGGATCCTCTAATGTTTTCTTACCAAAAATCCCCTGCAAACCTCAAATTTAGCTGAAAAAAATAACTTTTTCACACATTTTTGTGTGGGAAAGTTGTGGGATCACCGGACTGACACACATTATCTACCACCCAGCATTCCCCCAGTTGTCCTGATAAAAATGGTCCCTTACTCATGTGGGAGGCCCAAGTACCCGCGACAGGCAAGGGTCCAAAATGAATTGAGGCGACATCAAAATTGCCGATCACAAAACGACCTGGTTTTGCAAGTGGCATCACCTGGGTTTTTGCCCCTGTGCTCGGTGGACACCTAGGAAAACCCCAAACCCACACATTTCTGTAAACTAGACACCAGGGGCATTCCAGGGAGGTATGGCTTTTTCCGTACATTTGTGTGTGAGAAAGTTGTGGCATCACTGGGCTGACACAAATTTCCTACCACCCAGCGTTCCCCCAGATCTCCTGATAAAAATGGTGCCTCACTTGTGCGGGAGGCCCAAGTACCCTCGACATGCAAGGGCCCAAAACGGATTGAGGGTACATCAAAATTGCCTTTCACAAAACAACCTGATTTTGCAAGGGGGGGTCACCTGAATTTTTGGCCCCGCGCTTGGCGGTCAGTTAGGGAAACCCACCAAACCCACACATTTCTGAAAATCAGACACCCGGCGGACTCCAGGGAGGTATGGCTTGTTTGGATCCCTCAACTTTTTCTGACCCAGAATCCATAGCAAACCTCAAATTTAGCTGGAAAAATCACTATTTCCACACATTTTTGTGTGGGAAAGTTGTGGCATCACAGGGTTGACACAAATGTTCTACAACCCAGCGTTCCCCCGGACTCCCGATAAAAATGGTGCCTCACTCATGCGGGGGGCCCAAGTACCCGCAACAGGCAAAGGCCCAAAAAGTATTGAGGTAACATCAAAATTGCCTATCACAAAACAACCTGGTTTTGCAAGGGGGGTCACCTGGGTTTTTGGCCCCGTGCTCGGCGGCCAGCTAGGGAAACCAACCAAACCCACACATTTCTAAAAACTAGACACCTGAGGGATTCCAGGGAGGTATGGCTTGCGTGGATCCCCCCACATTTTCTCACCCAGAATTCCCTGTAAACCTCACATTTAGCTGAAAAAATCACTTTTCCACACATCTTTGTGTGGGAAAGTAGTGGCATCACCAGGCTGACACAAATTTCCTATGACCCAGCGGTCCCCCAGGTCTCCCAATAAAAATGGTGCCTCACTCGTGTGGGAGGCCCTAGTACCCAATCCAGAAGTAGGCACATTCCTCAAAACAGTCTGTGCCTAGTGGGTTTTCTGCTGCCCTGGGGAGGGGGGAAATTGGGGGCTATTGCCCCAATATGCCCTCAACAGGGGTAGAAAGACTGGCTATTTTGTTTCGGTGGGTGGGTACATTGGGATGCCTATTCTGGGCAACCCCACCCCTACATATAAAAAAAGCCAGCATAATCGCTGCCGCCTCATGGGCTCTCTGGGGGATAAGAAAAGACTGTGGCATTTTTTGTGGGGGTCGGGGCATTGGCATGCCAATTCTGGGCAGCCCCCGCCCGAACTTTGGAAAAATAAAAATCCCTGGTGCCTAGTGGGCTTTCTGCCTTTCAGGGCGGCAGATCAGGGGCTATTGCCACCATCTGCCTCCTGGGGAGGGCCGAATGTCCTATTCTAACTTTGGGGGGTAGGGTGGGGGCTTTGGCATACCCATTCTGGGCAGCCCCCACCCCTGGCACATAAAACAAATCCCTGGCATCTAGGGTGCTTTCTGCCCCCTGGGGGGGCAGATTGGGGGTGCATAAAACAATATCCATGGTGTCTATGGGGGTCTTTCTGCCCCAGGCTGTAGAATTTTTTTATTTTGGTTGGGGGTATTTGCATGGCCATTCTGGGCAGCCCCCACCCCTACATATATATTAAAAAAACCCCTGGGGCCTAGTGGGCTTTCTGCCCTCCTGGGGGTAGATTAGGGGCTATTGTCCCCATCTGCCCCCTGGGGGGGCAAAAACTCTTATTCTTACTTTGGGGGGGGTCTGTGTGGGCTTTGGCATGCCCATTCTGGGAAGCCCCCACCCCGGCCCAAAAAAATGGAAATCCCTCTGCTGTTTGTAGCAGAGGGATTGTGTGCCCCTGTCCTCATGACGGAATGGTTCCGTCATGAGCACAGGAGCACCGGTGCTCATGACGGAACCATTCCGTCATGAGCAATGGAGGGGTAAAGGAAAACAAAATGCTTTACAATAAAAAAATGAAAAGTTTTCCTTTAATTTTTTTAAGAGCAGGCAGTGGTCCGTGGGACCACTGCCTGCTCTTAAAAAATGCTTTTACATACATTCACAAAGGGGAATGGGTCCCTTGGGGACTCCTTCACATTTGCGGATGGGTTAACTTCTACTTGAACTAGGTGGTAAAATGTAAATGTTTTGGACCGCATTTCGGATGCAAAACACCGATGCGATATGGTATTAGGAAGGAACACCCTAAACAAGCCCCTTCCTAATACCAAATCGCAAACCCAAATTGCAATTCGGTACATATTAACAAATTGCAATTTGGGTTGATACATGTGAAAACCCCTTTTTGCATTCGCAAATGGGCCGATTGTGTGAATCGGCACGTTTGTGAACGCAAAAACTGTTGACATATGTGCAGATATTTATACAGCGCAAATCACCAACCGGTCTCTAAGCGCTTGCTTAGGGAACCCGTCCTGGTATTCCCCTGTGAGATTACCCAGCAGAGCATCCACAAGGTGAAAGCCAGGCATCCCGCCGCGAGGAGCCATTGTGGAGATTAAGCAAGCTATTGCCCAGAGTCGCAGAGTGTGAACCCACGAATCAAGTATGCACTGGAGCGAGAATTATCAAGTCCATGGACAATTTATGGACTCAAGACCCAGCCGAGCCAGGAATTGAACCCTGGTCCCAGGCTGACCTCTGCTTCCAGGTCGGCCTACTCTAACCAGTGAGCCACACTTCTCCACTGTGGCCCTATGTCTCTTGCACAGGCACCTTGCTCATGAAGTCAGTAGTGGGCACTTTTCCCATGAAATAAAGCACAATGAATCCATCATGTAGAGTCTTACATACTGTTTCATAACAACTCAAGCTACAACTTCAATACAGTGAGGTGTTAACTATTTACCTACTGCAACGGCCTAAAGAATGTACTGTTCACAATCTTTAGTTGCCTGTCCATATGGTAATATTCAATCATTTCTGAGATACAATACATACATTCTCTCAACAGTGGATTGAAAGCAAGCAACTCAAATGTCACAATTTTGTTCAGAAAAGACACCATAATTCTTAATGTTGCCCACAAGTATACCTGAAAGGCAACTCAGTCGCCCTTTTGGCTGGAGTTATAGTAACAGAACCGGTGTTGTGAGACATGAATATTCTAGACCACAAATATATCTGGCATTGAATAGCAGAGCTGTAAACTGAGTCAATAAAAGATGCAAATTACAGTGCATTGTACTGGACCAATCCAACACAATCTTATTTAAAAGTTCTTCAAGTATTGACCAATTACAGTGAGCTAAAACAATGACAAACTCCTCTGGTATCCTTATATGAAGAGACAGAGTCACATCATTACCCCTTAGAATGAAGTCTTGCTATCCTTACTTAGTCAGTGGAGAAGCAAAACTGAGCTCTATTGACAAAGAAGTTGATAATGATTCTAAAATCTCTGATAATCCATCAACAGACTCTAACCCATGTATTTGCTTGGAGATGTTTAATCATTTTATTTTGTATATCATGAGGTTTAGCTATGACAAGCATGACCCAGAAACTGTACCACCACAGAAGTGAAACAGACAACTGTAGGCTTTTTAGATAAAGGTTACTACCTTGCTCCTAGCAAAAGAAAGGAGGCAACAGAGGCCATCTCCAGGAATTACACCAACTCACCTCAGACAATTTCAAGTCACAAAATTCAGGGACATTCAAAACCTCTTAAACTGTTAAGTATCCTTTGAAGTTTTTTTTAGAAAAAGTGAGAAGGAATATACATATTCAAGTAAGATTCCTTTTTCAAAGCTTTTTCAGTCAGAAAGCAAGGGTCACAATATATTCTGGTGAATTGAGGTGTGATCAACATGTGGATACAAGTCACATCCTGAAACGTTTGTAAATTAGCCCAGACGGAAGTCATGTGATGTCATGTGGACAACTGAAAGCATCCACCTGTGCATTACTCTCTTCCACTAGTAAGTAGGATTGAAGGAAATGCATTTCAGAATTGGACAGTGCTGTACTATGGCAGCTTTTCTGCAATCTAATAGGGACCTCTCTTCTACATCGCTTTACAGAGTGTATGGCAGAAGTATTATGGATCAGAACCATTACATTTCTCATTGAAGCATTTACTGAATGTCTGATCAGTTTGAGCTCCATCAGATCAATATGGTGTCGCAGCACGTTGTTCAGCCATATATTGTTCAGCAGGTCCTTGTAATGGTTCCCTACTTGTCAGTGATATATGTTTCATCTCCTGCTTCTGACAATATGCAAGAGCACCAACTTGTTAGTTCAATAGATTATCATCCTTTATCCATTGCAGTTTTAAATAGCGTGAACTCGACCTGAAGGTATCAAAGCTCTTTACATGAGCACCAGTTGCATTACAGATGGACACATTAATTTCTAGGCATGGGGAGATTAAGTGACACTTACACTTAGTATGAGTGGGCATGAAGGTTGCAGCAGGAACTGAAAGCAAATAGGGCTCTAAGATTATGTTTACTTTGTAGTGATTCACAAGTAAATACACAAATATCTGCTGTACCTATAGTTATTTTATAAACGCATCTAAGTCGTTTCTTAAGACAGAAAAAACCACTCTATCTGGACCGTGTAGAGATTACAAAACACATTGGAATAGGGTATTAATCCATGTTTTAATTTTTGACATTAATTGAAAAAGGCTTATTTGATGAATACGTAAAATTTATACATTACACCAACATTTCAACACAAGCAAAACCAAGGACCTATTCTTCCTACAATATATTGGTACCCATGGACAATTTGTAAGATAAAATTATTCACACATACTCATTCATACTAAGAAACATTCATACAATGTAACAAAAAACATAACCCTAAAAGCTAAAAGATGAACAAAATACAGGCCCAAAATAATGGTAGGCGGGTCTTCTTAAGTGTAAAGCATACACAGAGGGATACAGAAAAGAAGAATGGCATATGGTAAACAGAATAGAATAACAAGAGAATGTGTTCTTGTAATATCTTAATAAATCTGTGTGGTGAACAATCCAGTTCAATATGCCGACGCGCGTTTCGGTGTAACACCCCCTTTCCGCCGGGGCAACACCTTCTTCAGGGCGAGAAATTATTCAAATATAAATTCCATGGGACCTACCAAGTGATAAATAACAATTAGTGAACAAAAAACTGTTTATTCTAAACATATCCATTAGATAATACCGATTTACTCATAAAGTTACAACATACAAAATTCATCTAAACTGAACACTGGTCCAGATACATGAGTGGTTGAGCATTGAATACACTAATTATATTATGGACGTTGCACACATGATAGAAAACAACGAACAAAATAGCCAAGATACAAAAAAAGTTTGTAAAGGAAAACACAAACAACAGATGGTTTAGACATACTAGCAATCAATCAAAAGGATTACTGGATGTATTGCTTAAACTGGATACCGTTGCACAAAATCTGGTAAACAGTATTCGGGTAGAAACAGTATACAAATTTTTTTTTTGAAAATTCACCATGGTGGTGTGTCCCCATATATAGTTTGGGAGATAGTATCAACTAGGAGATGGGTGAGTTTCGAGTACAGTTACAAAACATAAAAGTTACAAGAGATAGGGGTACTACTTGTGCATGAAGCTAATGTTTACAGCAAAGGAAGATGAGAGACATGCTCACCAGGGGATCAGTCGAGAAGATAAGAATATATATATCTCTCTCTCCTTAGGTTTAATAACACAACCTCAGTACTTCTTACGGTGAACAAATATAGCAAAGTAGTGGAACTTTTCCACTTATAGGAATGCGAGATCTAAGGAAGAGAGTAGATCAGGAAAACTTAGCATTTCAGTCATAAAACAAAGATTGTTAGATTTATAGTGTTTGTAGAGGGAGACATAGGCCATGTCCCTGGGACTTAATCTACCTGAAATCAGCGGTTCATAGGTGTTCTCTGTTTGCACTTTTTAAGCGATGAATGTAAGTCAAAGAGTCTGAAATACCAATGGAAACAAAATAGGCTAGTGAAGATCTTATTTTTATATATAAATCATAGACCAATGTAATAAGCGAGAAACTTAAAAGATGTAATTAATCACCTACTTAAGTATAGGGAAGGCACCTCGTTATTCCGACTCGGTGTGCACCTATCTTCACGCTTCCAAGGTTGGTAAGGAAAAAGGAAATGGATTCTGCCACAGCGTCTGGTAAGCGAAACAAAACAATTAGAGTTAACGCTTCCAGAACTAATTGCGGGGTCAAGGTTATTTCTAATCATTGCCCCGTATGATATGCGAGAAACTTGAAAATGTAATTAATCACCATTTTAGTTTAGGGAAGACATCTCGCTGTTCCGGTTTGGCGTGTGACTGGGGGAAAAAGGATTGAATTCCGCCGCAGTATCTGATGAGCGAAATAACAAAACAATTAGAGTTAACGCTCCAGCGCTGATTAAAAGAACGAGGAAACTGTGGTCTTGGCCCTTCTTCCTATTTTCTAAACGCTTACCGGGGGGAAGTTTTCTAATACTTTCAGTCCTTCGTCTCAATCCAGATATGCAGAACAATGTAGACGCTTCTCCGCTGCTGGTCCGCCGCTTTCTGTGAAGCGAGCAACGACCAGTCTGATTGTGAGCAGCTGCTTAAATACCGGCAGGAGCTGAGCACAGATCACGTCATAGGGTAGTGTCAAAGAGGTGGCTATGGATTCTGGAGAAGCTTCGGAGTGAAGTGTTTTAAGGTCATAGCTATGATGGTTAAAGGTAATGCGACAACAAACCAGATATAATGGTTTCTAACAGTCTGCAATGCAGTCGACAACAGAGAACTCGTGGGGATGGCTCAGATGGATGAGTTAAAGAGCCCCCTAATGATATTAAGTAGGTGTCCATAAGTTTGGCGATGAGCAAGGAGAAAAGAACCAATGGAGGATCTATTGTAGCAGTTCACGGTAGTGTTTAATTAAGATCCAAATCGTTTTTTTTCCCCAGAGGGATGCATCGCTCTAGTGCGATGCTTAAATGATAGCATTCTCCCAGGGTAATTCCTCATTGAGCCCCCTTGTCTTGGAGTCCAGGAAGTAGATCCAAAAGACTTCTCGCTTCTTACGGATCCGGGTACTGTCTGTGCCCTTTTGGATGCGGACCCTTTCTAAGATGGTCCAACGTAGGTCCTTTTCAGTGTGGTTGGACTCCGTCCAATGTTTGACCAATGGTGCTGAAAGGTTATTTCGCCTGATGTTAGATTTGTGTTCCCCTATGCGTATTTTGCATTCTCTGCCAGTCTCTCCTACATAGGGGATTTTACATGGGCATAAAATAACATAAATACAGTTTGATGTTTTACAGTTGGTCATTTCTTTGAGATTGATGGTCTTATTATTGATTACGATGGTGTCGTTGACAATAGTGTTAGGGCATGCCTGACAGCTTCCACATTGATGATGTCCTTGAACGGGGGTATTGCCAACAATTGATCTCTGTGTCAATTCCTGTTACGAGGATACCCTAACAGGCTTGTTAGGGATGCCCTCAAGAGAGCTAGATTTTTCAATCGGGATACTTTGTTTACACCCAAGGAGAAAGAAAGCAAGACGGAAAAATTGGTTTGTGTCATTAAACACTCATCCATAAACCATAAAATACGTCAAATCGTCAATTCACAGTGGCACCTCCTAAATCTGGACAATGAAACAGATAAGATATCCAAGCCTTTATTTGCATTCCGGAGGAACAAAAACTTAAAAAATCTATTGGTCAGAGCCAAACCTCAAGAACGAAACCCATTGACACAGAGATCCATTGTTGGCAATACCCCCGTTCAAGGACATCATCAATGTGGAAGCTGTCAGGCATGCCCTAACACTATTGTCAACGACACCATCGTAATCAATAATAAGACCATCAATCTCAAAGAAATGACCAACTGTAAAACATCAAACTGTATTTATGTTATTTTATGCCCATGTAAAATCCCCTATGTAGGAGAGACTGGCAGAGAATGCAAAATACGCATAGGGGAACACAAATCTAACATCAGGCGAAATAACCTTTCAGCACCATTGGTCAAACATTGGACGGAGTCCAACCACACTGAAAAGGACCTACGTTGGACCATCTTAGAAAGGGTCCGCATCCAAAAGGGCACAGACAGTACCCGGATCCGTAAGAAGCGAGAAGTCTTTTGGATCTACTTCCTGGACTCCAAGACAAGGGGGCTCAATGAGGAATTACCCTGGGAGAATGCTATCATTTAAGCATCGCACTAGAGCGATGCATCCCTCTGGAAAAAAAACGATTTGGATCTTAATTAAACACTACCGTGAACTGCTACAATAGATCCTCCATTGGTTCTTTTCTCCTTGCTCATCGCCAAACTTATGGACACCTACTTAATATCATTAGGGGGCTCTTTAACTCATCCATCTGAGCCATCCCCATGAGTTCTCTGTTGTCGACTGCATTGCAGACTGTTAGAAACCATTATATCTGGTTTGTTGTCGCATTACCTTTAACCATCATAGCTATGACCTTAAAACACTTCACTCCGAAGCTTCTCCAGAATCCATAGCCACCTCTTTGACACTACCCTATGACGTGATCTGTGCTCAGCTCCTGCCGGTATTTAAGCAGCTGCTCACAATCAGACTGGTCGTTGCTCGCTTCACAGAAAGCGGCGGACCAGCAGCGGAGAAGCGTCTACATTGTTCTGCATATCTGGATTGAGACGAAGGACTGAAAGTATTAGAAAACTTCCCCCCGGTAAGCGTTTAGAAAATAGGAAGAAGGGCCAAGACCACAGTTTCCTCGTTCTTTTAATCAGCGCTGGAGCGTTAACTCTAATTGTTTTGTTATTTCGCTCATCAGATACTGCGGCGGAATTCAATCCTTTTTCCCCCAGTCACACGCCAAACCGGAACAGCGAGATGTCTTCCCTAAACTAAAATGGTGATTAATTACATTTTCAAGTTTCTCGCATATCATACGGGGCAATGATTAGAAATAACCTTGACCCCGCAATTAGTTCTGGAAGCGTTAACTCTAATTGTTTTGTTTCGCTTACCAGACGCTGTGGCAGAATCCATTTCCTTTTTCCTTACCAACCTTGGAAGCGTGAGGATAGGTGCACACCGAGTCGGAATAACGAGGTGCCTTCCCTATACTTAAGTAGGTGATTAATTACATCTTTTAAGTTTCTCGCTTATTACATTGGTCTATGATTTATATATAAAAATAAGATCTTCACTAGCCTATTTTGTTTCCATTGGTATTTCAGACTCTTTGACTTACATTCATCGCTTAAAAAGTGCAAACAGAGAACACCTATGAACCGCTGATTTCAGGTAGATTAAGTCCCAGGGACATGGCCTATGTCTCCCTCTACAAACACTATAAATCTAACAATCTTTGTTTTATGACTGAAATGCTAAGTTTTCCTGATCTACTCTCTTCCTTAGATCTCGCATTCCTATAAGTGGAAAAGTTCCACTACTTTGCTATATTTGTTCACCGTAAGAAGTACTGAGGTTGTGTTATTAAACCTAAGGAGAGAGAGATATATATATTCTTATCTTCTCGACTGATCCCCTGGTGAGCATGTCTCTCATCTTCCTTTGCTGTAAACATTAGCTTCATGCACAAGTAGTACCCCTATCTCTTGTAACTTTTATGTTTTGTAACTGTACTCGAAACTCACCCATCTCCTAGTTGATACTATCTCCCAAACTATATATGGGGACACACCACCATGGTGAATTTTCAAAAAAAATTTTTGTATACTGTTTCTACCCGAATACTGTTTACCAGATTTTGTGCAACGGTATCCAGTTTAAGCAATACATCCAGTAATCCTTTTGATTGACTGCTAGTATGTCTAAACCATCTGTTGTTTGTGTTTTCCTTTACAAACTTTTTTTGTATCTTGGCTATTTTGTTCGTTGTTTTCTATCATGTGTGCAACGTCCATAATATAATTAGTGTATTCAATGCTCAACCACTCATGTATCTGGACCAGTGTTCAGTTTAGATGAATTTTGTATGTTGTAACTTTATGAATAAATCGGTATTATCTAATGGATATGTTTAGAATAAACAGTTTTTTGTTCACTAATTGTTATTTATCACTTGGTAGGTCCCATGGAATTTATATTTGAATAATTTCTCGCCCTGAAGAAGGTGTTGCCCCGGCGGAAAGGGGGTGTTACACCGAAACGCGCGTCGGCATATTGAACTGGATTGTTCACCACACAGATTTATTAAGATATTACAAGAACACATTCTCTTGTTATTCTATTCTGTTTACCATATGCCATTCTTCTTTTCTGTATCCCTCTGTGTATGCTTTACACTTAAGAAGACCCGCCTACCATTATTTTGGGCCTGTATTTTGTTCATCTTTTAGCTTTTAGGGTTATGTTTTTTGTTACATTGTATGAATGTTTCTTAGTATGAATGAGTATGTGTGAATAATTTTATCTTACAAATTGTCCATGGGTACCAATATATTGTAGGAAGAATAGGTCCTTGGTTTTGCTTGTGTTGAAATGTTGGTGTAATGTATAAATTTTACGTATTCATCAAATAAGCCTTTTTCAATTAATGTCAAAAATTAAAACATGGATTAATACCCTATTCCAATGTGTTTTGTAATCTCTACACGGTCCAGATAGAGTGGTTTTTTCTGTCTTAAGAAACGACTTAGATGCGTTTATAAAATAACTATAGGTACAGCAGATATTTGTGTATTTACTTGTGAATTTTCCCCTGCTGCTCTACCTTCATTCATTCAGGGGTTCCCCTCTCTTAGTGGTTTTTACTTTGTAGTGATTGCCAGCCCACAGAACCTCAGCAGCAAAAAGGTTGCTCTTGAGGGGAGTGACAAGCTGTAAACCCTTGGATGTCACCGATGGCCAAAGGCTGTGTGATAGCACATCCCTGTTACTAGCATATTACCTATTCACCATCCATATATGAATAAGGCTAGGTCATTCCATTTAGACTTGGTCATTAAAAAAGAGTAAGTTAGGGAGGAGCCTAGCGCGCAACCAAGATGGCCGCGTAGGTGCGAGGCTCCCGAGGACCTCCGCGACCTCCTGCATAAATCCTGACAGAATCCTGTCCCAGATGAGGGGACTGTATTTGTGAGCCCGAGCAGAGGTGACACCCGTTTTCCGTTTTTAAATCAGACCTCGGACACCGGCAGGAGCATCGATAGAGGTTTGCGGCCTTCTCCACACCGGCCCCC
Source organism: Triturus cristatus (assembly GCF_964204655.1). NCBI lineage: Eukaryota > Metazoa > Chordata > Amphibia > Caudata > Salamandridae > Triturus > Triturus cristatus. The sequence continues at coordinate 874,594,322 of NC_140590.1, forward strand.
CGTACTGGAGTTGTGGGGCGATCCGGACACAAAGTGAACAACAGCGGCGGGCGAGGCTGGGTGACTCGCGTACCCCGCACTTTCACTTTCGCTTTTGCGCCCTCCTTGCTGCCAGGCGAGGTTGGGTTGCGGGGCGGGGTGCGGTGGTGTGGTCTCGTCGGGGTGCCCTGCCGGTCCGCCAGCTGCGGTCCGTCCTGCGGAGCGGTGGTCGCTCCCCCCTGGACCCCTTGAACTGGATTGTCGGCCCCCCCCTTCTCTTGAGGAGACTGACTCGTCTTGGGGATTGAAACCATGTCCACAAAACAAGATGGCGATCGGGCTAAGATAAAATCGACCCGCCGTGGCGCGGCCCATCAATCCAACAGTATGGACCGCTACACCCTCCAGAAGGGATCCCCAGAGGCGCCGCGTAGGTCCCCTACGGGCCCGACTGATGCTTCCGCTCTGCCCACGGACCTGACCCTCCGAGACGTCATGGGCGCCATCGCCGAGATGAAGGCCTCGGTGGACCAGCGCTTCGACACTCTGGCGCAGAAGATTGACTCGGTCCTCGTGGACGTGGGCCTCGTGAGGGCTGATTTGTCTAAAACCAACGACCGGGTCGACTCTCTGGCCCACTCTACCGCGGGCCTCACAACGGACGTGGCGGCCCTCCAACAGGAGGTGCGCAGGCTTGGCCAGGCGAGCGCCCTGATGAATCGTCGGCTGGAGGATTCCGAGGGTCGGGCCCGGAGGAACAACGTCCGCATTATCGGGGTGCCGGAGGGACGCGAGGCGGAGGCGGCGGATCTATTTGTTGAGGACCTGGTTCTCTCCCATCTCCAGCCTCGGGGGCTGAGTAAATTCTTTGCGGTGGAGCGTGCCCACAGGGTCCCCGGGGGTAGGCCTAAGGTTGGAGCCCCTCCGAGGCCTCTCATCGCCCGGATCTTCAATTTTCGGGACAGAGACGCTATCCTACAGACTTCCAGGCTACAAGGGCCGGTCAAACTTGACAATATGGACATCAATTTCTATCCTGACTTCACTCCGGCAGTCCAAAAGCAGAGACTGAGCTTTCTTGGAGTTAAACGTCGCCTAAGGGACCTGAATCTCAAATATGCGATGCTCTTTCCAGCTAAGCTGAGAGTGGAGGTGGATGGCCACATGCACTTTTTTGATCGTCCCGAGGTGGCCGGGGACTGGCTAGACACTTTGCCCGGAGATCGGGGCCGGGGGGGTGGGGGGGGTGCGGTTGGTGGGGAGGGCCCGCCGGATCAGGACTGAGGGACTAATGGTAGGCCTTGCTCTGGACTGCGTTGTTGTCACTACTGACTGTTAGGGTAAGTTCCCCTCCTGTGGAGGTCGTGTGGGGTCTCTTGGGGGATCTCCCTCCTCCTCTGGGGGACTAGTTAGTTTCTATCTATGGGGCGACAGGCACACTGCACTTGGGGGGGGCTGTTTGGGCTCATGCAGGGGTGCAGGGTGGGGGGAGTTCTGTTGGGTTGGGTGGGTTGGGGTGGGGTGTGGTTCGTTTCTACCGCAAGGCAAACCCGTTATTGTATTGTTGTTTTTGAGATGCTCTGGGGGGGACAATTGATGGCTTCGTTATGTGATGGGGGGTAGGGATTTGACTTTGTTGTCCTGGAACGTTAACGGACTGGGTGATAGGATCAAGCGGGGTGTGGTCCTGCAGTATCTGAAGCGGATTTCGCCTGATGTGGTCTTTCTGCAGGAGACACACCTTATTGGTAACTCCTTTTGTGCCATGAATCGCCGTGGCTTTCGCTTGGTGGCCCACTCTGGCTTCACATCAGGCTCGCGTGGGGTGGGCATTATGGTCAAGACCTCGCTCCCGCTAGAAATAGACGAGGTGCGCCATGATGAGAGGGGACGCTACACTGTCTTGGTGGGGAGGATGGAGGGCAGGGTAGTTGTCTTTGTCTCTGTGTACGTCCCACCAGGGCTACAGTCCACCACCTTTGCAGATCTGGGACGCCTCCTTCTTGACCTCCCGGGGGGGCTTCTGGTGGTTGGGGGGGATTTCAATGCGGTGGCTTCTGGGACTATGGATCGTCATCCCCCTAGGGACCTCCCCCGGGCACAGGCGTGGCTAGCGGGCCTTTTGGACACACTGGGATTGGTGGACTGCTGGCGTTTAAAGCATCCCACCCAGCTGCAGTACACCTTCCATTCGGGTGCCCATGGTAGCCTCTCGCGGCTTGATTATGTCCTTGTCCCTGCGGCCTATGCTGGGAGGGTGGGAGAGGTGCGCCATCTGGCGCGGGGTATTTCAGATCATTCCCCGCTCCTGTTGCACTTGGGTGTCTTCCCGAGGGGAGAGGGCAGGGTAGCTCCAATCAATGCTTGGTACCTGCGTGACCCCACTATTCGTGCTGACCTGATTAAATCATTGCAACGGTATTTTGAGGAGAATGTGGGGTCCGTCCCGTCGGCTATCTCCCTGTGGGAAGCCTTCAAAACAGTTCTCAGAGGGGAAGCCCTCTCCTTTATCTCCCATGCCCGCAGACGCGCACAGGAGGAGGTGACCCGGGTGGAGGCCGAAATTACTGAATTGGAGGGTGGTCTGGGGAGTGGGGTGACTGACGCGGCGCTGCATGTTCTACACCTTAAGCAGGCGGCTTATAGGGCCCTCGTCACGGAGGCGGCCAGGGGCCTTAGCAGAGAGCAACAGGGGCGACTGTACGATGTGGGTGATAAGGCTGGCAAACTGATTGCGTGGTTGGATAAGAAGGAGAGAGCTAGTCGTGTGGTCCCGCTGATTGAGAGGATGGATGGTGTACGTATTACTGAGCCGGAAGGCATTGTTTCTTGCTTCGCGGATTATTTCCGCGAGGTATATTCTCCTGTCTCTCCTTGCTCGGAGGAGGATTCCCATGCCCTGCTGCGGGACATCGCGCTGCCCTCGCTTTCAGTGGAGGACAGGGATTCGTTGGATGCCGCTCCCACCTCGGATGAAATCGCCCTCGCCATACGCTCGGTCGCCTCGGGCAAGGCCATGGGCCCGAATGGCCTTCCTATCGAATTGTATAAGCTGCGACCGGATGTACTGGCACCTCACCTCCGCACGATGTTCCTTGCGGCCCACTCACGGGGCTCCCTCCCGCCGGACCAGCGTCTAGCTACCATCGTGGTTATCCACAAGGAGGGGAGACCGCGAGACCGGGTTACATCCTATCGGCCGATCTCGCTCTTAAATGCGGAGCCTAAAATCCTCGCCAAGGTGCTTGCCAACCGGCTGGTCGGCGTGGTGGGCGATCTGGTCCACCAAGACCAGTCCGGCTTTATTCCCCATCGCAACACGGCCCTTAACCTGCGGCGCTTGCACGGGGTGCTCGCGCGTGTTCCATTCGTGCGGGAGCCGGCCATCTTGGCGTCCTTGGACGCCACCATGGCGTTTGAAACGCTCGAGTGGCCGTACATCTGGGCGATGTTGGCGAAATTTGGATTTGGCCCGGGATTCATCAGCTGGGTCAAATTGTTGTACTCTGACCCATTGGCGCAGGTGGTGGTGAATGGTCGAGTCTCGGCCCCATTCGCGCTGGGACGGGGCACGCGACAGGGTTGCCCCCTGTCGCCGCTCCTGTTTGCACTGGCCTTGGAACCCCTGGCGGAGTGGCTGCGGTGGCACCCTTCTATCCGTGGTCTCCGTTGGACCCCTGAGTATGAGGACCGCGTGTCCCTCTATGCCGACGACATCCTGTTGTACTTAGCCTCCCCGCGTAAATCACTGATTGTCCTGGTCGATGTTCTGCGCTCCTTCGGCCGTAACTCAGGTCTTGTCATCAACTGGGCTAAATCCTGTGTCTATGTGCTTTCCGGGGAGGCTCCTGTTCTCCCGCGGGGCTGCTCGATCCAGATTGCCTCGCAGGGGTTTCGTTACCTGGGCGTCTATATTACGCTGGACCCGGTGGCCCGCTACGAGCGGAATTTGCTTCCCCCCCTCCAGCGCTTGAAGGAGGACGTCGCGCGCTGGCGGCGCTTGCCGCTTTCGCCGCTCGGCCGGGCGGCATTATTCAAGATGATGTCATTACCGCGCTTTCTATACGCTCTCCAGAACTCGATGGACCTGGTCCCGGCGCGCTACTTCCGTGAGGTTGAGAGTTTGCAGCGCCGCCTGTTCTGGGACGGGAGGCCGCGTATAGCCCTGGCAAAGTTGACGCTCCCGTGGTATGACGGAGGGATTGCCCTCCCGGATATTAAGCGGTATTACTGGGCCTCCCAATTAGCTGCAATTAATCACGGCCTCTACGGGCCCGCCTTAAACCCGGCATTTGACATGGACAAGACGCTCCTGCCCGGTGGCGATTACAATCGAGCGCTCTACACTAGCGTGCCCGATTCCCGCTTGACGGGACCCACGCGTGTCATGGTGCGAGTATGGCACGCGGCCAATGCAGCTATGGGATGGAAGGACCGTTTGACCCGGGCGTCGCCGTTGTGTGCGTCTGAGAGGTTGGGCTCCCTATGGACCTCGAAGGGCTTCGATAGGTGGGACACGATAGGCATTAGTACAGTGGGGGATCTCTGGACGAGGGGAGGATTCAAAACATTCGAGACACTGCAGGCGGAGTTTCAGCTGCAGAGCAGTGAATACTTTCGATACCTGCAGGTCCGTCACGCACTGGGTTCTGTCTTCCCAGACGTGGCCGCCATCCCGGAGTCCTCCCCACTGGAGGATAGAGTGCTAGATGGCCACGTTCCGGACAGCACGATCTCCCTCATCTACAAGAAGTTGATTAATGACCGCTCGGGCTTACTGATTGGGCTCCGCGAGGCTTGGGTTGCCGATGGGTTGGAGCTGGACGACGAGGACTGGATTTCCGCGGTGGCCTCCCCGAAGGAGGTGGCCATCCCGGCTCGCCTTCGCTTCGTCCAGCTTAAGATACTTCACCGGGTGTACATGACGGGGCCAGGGCTTCTGCGTATGGGCTATGCCGCGGATGGACTGTGTAAGCGTGGGTGCGGTGCATTGGCGACCTATTTACATATTCTGTGGGAATGTCCGAGGGTGGAGCGATTCTGGCGTGGTGTGCATGAGGTCCTGCGAGCGGTTACGCATGTCGTGCTGGTGCCTGAAGCGAGGAGATGCCTGCTGAATGTGTGGGAACCGACCGACTACTCGGTTCCGCAGACGCGATGGGTGACGCTGGGTTATATGATTGCTAAACGTGACATCGCCCAACTGTAGGGATCCCAGAGGCCCCCGGCAGTGTCGGCCTGGAAAGAACACATGGATTGGTGCATGTTCCGAGAGAAGGTGGTGTATGTGGCGCGGGGTAAGCCTGGGGCGTGGCTGAAGGTGTGGGGCCCCTGGAACACCTACCGCGGGGGTATTTGCGAGCCGCCGTTGTTGCCTCCCGCTTCACCAGCTCCGTCCCCCTAGATGACCCCCTCCCTCAATCCCGGGCACAGTGTTTTCCCAGTCCCGGACCTATTCCCCTTCCCCTCCTTCGATTTTAGTGTATGGTTGGGGTCCCCCCATTTGAGGAGCATATGTTGTCACTTTCGCTCTCGGGTTGCCTTGCGGGTGTGGTTTTATGTTGTTGTGTTGTATAAAACGAAACCGTATTGTGGGCTCAGAGTCGTGTGGCCCACGTTGTTGATACCTCCTGTTTTAGCGTCGCTGTAACGCCAAGTGCCTTATTGTATATATGTCATTTATTTCTTTCACTTTAGCGGCCGGCCGGAAGGTTGTAGGCCCATACCTGTATATATTTGAGATTGTAATAAACGGTTTCAAAAAAAAAAAAAAAAAAAAAAAAAAGAGTAAGTTGACCTAGGTGCTCCTGCATATCAGTCCTTAAAATCTAAGCAGGGTCTCATACTCTGTGTCACCTGAAACATTAACAGACCAGGGTCCAGATGTCTCACTAATATCACAGTCTGGTATTTTCTTATCCATTTGAAATAGTGGCAACCGTTTCTGGAGGTGGAAAGCTCTTCTTCAACAAGGTGTCTGTTCACGCCTCAATGAACTACATGAAATTAAATTATGTAAGATTGTCCATTCAATTAGCCTTGCGTAGTGCAGTCAACTCCTCTACCTGGGAAGCCACCTTTATGTGTTGCTCTTCCAGGTAGTGCTTTATGTGCAGTACTTGCATTCTGTAAGCTGATGATAGGAGTGTCTTGCATTTTGAGAGAGACCGTCTTCACTATGATCTTAGAATATGTACTAACGACTCATTTTTGAACGTTTCCTTTTGTAATAAACACTTTGAAGTGATTACGTATAAGATGGTCCTCGTTTTCCTTTTGTCAGTATCAGACTGAATCTAAAGTGGGTACATTTCTGCCATTCTGCTCATCCCACATTTTGTATGGATATGTGTAATTCTATTTTTACAACATATCACATGGTAGAATCTATTGGTATTAAGCGACTATAGTGATAAAATAAACAAAGCAGTAAGCATCTTGAACTTTAATAAAACAAGAAATTGACATAAAATATCAGAAACAAAACATCATTTAAGTGACACTTAAAAAACCACAAAATTACTCATAATCATTAAAACTGTTGTAGAGCTATTGATATATATTGGACAGCTTTTAAAGTGCACATGTAGAGTCTTCCCTAACTTCAATGCACAGTTCGGAACAGAGAGTGCTTAAATTTAATAAAATCGGTGTAGGACTAAATGTATTACAAAATAGAATCCTGTTACTGTCTAAACTAATGCTGAAACAACGTTTTGAAGAGTTTATGAAATATTAACACTGTGTGTAGCAAAGTCATCCTGTGTGCCCTGTGTATCCCCCTTTTTTTTTGCTGACTGGTACTGGTGGTAACTGACTCTGACTGTCCCTGGGCTCTGCCTAACCAGGGCCAGTGCTATGTTGAAAACACAGTGAATACACACAAATACATGAGGGTACACTATGGTGCCGATTCCGATCCTGTAAAACCCAGGTACGAATGGTCGTACGGAACGTATTCTCCGTACAACTCGTACCCGTGAAATCCTCCTTACAAACCAGCAAGTACAAATCGTACAGAAATACCATTTCCGTACGATTCGTAAAAAACTACGTGAGGCTAAAAAATACGCACAATTCTGATCCAGGACATCGCGTACGTGACGTCCGGACGGAGTCAGGCAGCGTTTTACGGACCAGCAAGTACGATTCGTGCCTACGTCACTCCGCACGGCTCATTTTTTACGGCAGCCAAAAACTCCCGGGAAATTGAGGACGACGTGAAGAAGGAGCACCGGTACGCGACGGACAGCCATGGACCCCATCCTAGGTGTCATCCCGGCCCTCCTAGCCTACGACCTGGTGCACCGAAACCGCCGCGCATGCCGCAGAAGGTCAGAACAACACCCAGGGGTAAAGGGGGGGCGAGGGGCAGGAAACATAACCTCTACCTAATTTAAAAAATACCATATTCTGTACATACATTACCTCCAGGGTCTGGTCACTTCGGGGGGCGTGTCCACCAATCCCTGCATCCTGCTACAACGGCAGTGGGCGTGTACGCGTACCCGTCACCACTACAATGGTGGTACAGGCCGTACCCACGCTCTGAGGGTGTGGGTATGGCCCATACCACCATTGTAGTGGTGATGTAGGGGTACGCGTGGTACGGGCCGTACCCACGTGCTGAGGGCGTGGGTACGGCACGTACCCCTACATCACCACTACAATGGTGGTACAGGCCGTACCCACGCTCTGAGGGCGTGGGTACGGCGCGTACCCCTACATCACCACTACAATGGTGGTACGGGCCATACCCACACTCTGAGGGCGTGGGTACGGCGCGTACCCCTACATCACCACTACAATGGTGGTACGGGCCGTACCCACGCTCTGAGGGCGTGGGTACGGCGCGTACCCCTACATCACCAATACAATGGTGGTACGGGCCGTACCCACACTCTGAGGGCGTGGGTACGGCCCGTACCACCATTGTAGTGATGATGTAGGGATACGCGTGGTACGGGCCTTACCCACGCTCTGGGGGCGTGGGTACGGCGCGTACCCCTACATCACCACTACAATGGTGGTACGGGCTGTACCCACGCTCTAAGGGCGTTGGGTACGGCCCCTAGCACGCGTACCCCTACATCACCACTACAATGGTGGTACGGGCCGTACCCACGCCCTCAGAGCGTGGGTACGGCCCGCACCACCATTGTAGTGGTGATGTAGGAGTACGCGCCATACCCACGCCCTCAGAGCGTGGGTACAGCCCGTACCACCATTGTAGTGGTGAGGTAGGGGTACGCATGGTATGGGCCGTACTCATGCTCTGAGGGCGTGGGTATGGCGCATACCCCTAGATCACCAATACAATGGTGGTACGGGCCGTACCCACGCTCTGAGGGCGTGGGTACGACGCGTACCCCTACATCATCAATACAATGTTGGTACGGGCTGTACCCACGCTCTGAGGGCGTGGGTACAGCTCGTACCCCTACATCACCACTAAAATGGTGGTACAGGCCGTACCCACGCCCTCAGAGCGTGGGTACGGCCCGTACCACCATTGTAGTGGTGATGTAGGGGTACCCGTGGTACGGACTGTACCTAACCTATGAATGCGGGGGTACGGACCGCATCACCCATACCCCTAGGGCACCAGTCCATTTGTGGTTCAAGGCGTACACACGCCACAAATGTTGGCTTAGGGCCTGGTGCAGCCTATAACCAGTATATTGGGGTGTGTTCATGGCCAGGACAGCAGTGTACTGCACCAAGGGTGCGGGTGGGTGGGTGTCTGCCTAGGATTCCCAGCAGTGGACAAAGACATGTGAGGGGTGGGTGCCTATCACTCCCAGCAGTGGACAGAGACATGTGAGGGGTGGGTGCCTATCACTCCCAGCAGTGGACAGAGACATGTGAGAGGTGGGTGCCTCTCACTCCCAGCTTTGGACAGAGTTTTGTGAGGGGTGGGTGCCTATCACTCCCAGCAGTGGACAGAGACATGTGAGGGGTGGGTGCAGAGGACTCCCAGCAGTGGACAGAGACATGGGGGTGGGTGCCTATCACTCCCAGCAGTGGGCAGAGACATGTGAGGGGTGGGTGCCTATCACTCCCAGCAGTGGACAGAGACATGTGAGGGGTGGGTGCCAATCACTTCAAGCAGTGGACAGAGACATGTGAGGGGTGGGTGCCTATCACTCCCAGCAGTGGACAGAGACATGTGAGGGGTGGGTGCCTATCACTCCCAGCAGTGGACAGAGACATGTCAGGGGTGGGTGCCTATCACTCCCAGCAGTGGACAGAGACATGTGAGGGGTGGGTGTTTATCACTCCCAGAAGTGGACAGAGACATGTGAGGGGTGGGTGCAGAGGACTCCCAGCAGTGGACAGAGACATGGGGGTGGGTGCCTATCACTCCCAGCAGTGGACAGAGACATGTGAGGGGTGGGTGCTAATCACTGCAAGCAGTGGACAGAGACATGTGAGGGGTGGGTGCAGAGGACTCCCAGCAGTGGACAGAGACATGGGGGTGGGTGCCTATCACTCCCAGCAGTGGACAGAGACATGTGAGGGGTGGGTGCCTATCACTCCCAGCAGTGGACCGAGACATGTGAGGGGTGGGTGCAGAGGACTCCCAGCAGTGGACAGAGACATGTGAGGGGTGGGTGCCTATCACTCCCAGCAGTGGACAGAGACATGGGGGTGTGTACATCATTAGCAGATGACCACAACTCCATGGGTGTATGTACGCATCCCTAATTTTCGACTATGTTGATAGTGCCATAACAACACATCACTGACAGCAGTGTCCCACTCCCTTGAGGTTGGATGTCTTTCCCCCACTGCATGACACACCACATGTGGGTTTGAGGACAAATGACACATGCATACCCACCCCTGGCGGATGCAGCACAATACACACACAGAGATCATGCCACAAGACTGTATAGTCATGTCAATGCCTACTAAACTAAGAGAGCCAAAGGGAACACACACTGTCATGTACATCCCAGGACTGATAGGAATGTACAGGTGCTGGGACAGCCACCAAGATGTTTTCTCTCATGGAAGGAATAGGGTGGAGTTCCCACAGATACAATGCCCACAATTGTGAGTCAGGTGCCCAAATACCCTGCAGAACAAGTACCATATGTGTGCTAGACTGGGATTACACACATGCATAGTGCGGATAAGGGACAATTTCTCCATGAAGGCATGGCAACATACTCAATACACAAGTACAGTGACTAGCAAGGATGGCACAGACGATGCAGCCGGAGACATTGCTGAGCAGGCATGGCCATAGTTGAAGGGATCCGTCACCAACAAAGGAAATGTAGACACAGGTCAGCACAACAATTGTGCAACTCCCTGCAGGGAAGATGTCAGGTGCCACAGAGGAATAGCACACACTACCAAAGATTCTTTGCAGAGACCTTGTGATGGCACGCAGATACCATGGTCCACCCCATGAGCATCAGACTACAACATTTCCCTGAAACATAACACATTACCACATCCCCAACTCCTGGAGCATCAGCACCAACATCAATACCTGAAATGCAATAGTGTTCAAAGTAAAAAGAAAATGCTTTATTCAGCATTAAATGAAAAATAATTAAAGGACACTATTTACAAAGGCCAATGGCCAGTCCAGATCAGAAGTCCTTGGGGGGAACACATGTCCACGCATCTCCCCTAGCTTGCCTGCACATTAGAACCCTCAGGTTCGTCGACTGGGGGGCATCATCTGGGGAAGGACCAGGCACCGCAGGGACAGGAGGTGTAAGGGTAGGTGTGGCGGGTGCAGGGCTGGACGCCTCCACCACAGGGGGTGGGGCAGCACCAAAGGTGGAGGTGAGCTTGGCGCTGCACACTTCTGCCAGGGCGTCCAGAGTATCCTCTGCACCCGAAGAAACCACAGGCACAAAGGAGGGGAGGGGTCGGAGGGATGGGGTGCAGCGCTACTGGGGGAGGGGGTGGATGGGGGGGGGGACTCAACTCCCCTACCCGTGGAGTGTCTTGCCCATTTGCGGGCTGGTGAGCCAGTGGGGCTGAGGCCCAGCACAGCCAAGTAGCTCTCTTTGTCAGACTGTGTGGCAGGGGAGCCGCTGGGAGTGCCTTTGGAGGGACTGGGTAGTGAGGCATGTGGACTCAGACTGTGGCTGCGTGTATGCCTATGTGCCCCAGACCCAGTGGGTGTGCCTTTATCCCCCTGAGTGTGCATGCCAGGAGGTGTGCGCCTGCCCTTACGTGTTTGTGTGCTGCCTGTGTCTGGTGGGGTGCGTGCTTGGGAATGTCGGGGTGTGCATGGGACAGGCATGGGAGTGGGAAGTGTGGATGGTGCAGGGGTAGGGGGGGACGAAGCGCTGCAGGAGACTGACTGCTGCCGTCAGTGAAGAGTCCATGGACCTCAGCAACATCTGTTGGTCAGACATCGCTGCTGACATGCCCTCCATGAACGACACCATCTGTGTCAGCAGTCTGGTGTGGCCATGGAGGACATTCAGCATCGATGTCTGGCCAACCTTCCATTGCCGCTGAATGTCCACAGACTCTGCAGTGAGGGCAGCAGGGGGGACAGGGGCAGGGGGTGCGGTGCCTGGCACGAAGGAGACATGGTGGTGCCCTGCATGGATAGAAGGGACCGGGGTAACTGGGAGGGCGGTGATGGGAATGGAGGGGGCGGTGACAGATGTTGTGCTGATGCCAGGTGTTGTAGCAGCCTCCGCCCCCTCGAGGAGTTCAGCCTCGTACCCGTCAGTGTCGTAGTCGGTGTCGCTACCAGACAGGTCCTCCGCCTGACTCCCCTCGCCCTCCGTGCCACTTGCTCCCGCAGACTCGCCAGCAGTGGTGGCACCGGTGCTGGATCCCTCCTCCAGGTCCGTGCAGGGGACTCCCTCGGTGTCCTCCGATGATGCTGTGGGCGAGGTGAAGATACAGAAAATAATCAGTCACCTGTATACATCTGACACCTGAGTCCAAACAAAATATGTCACAGTGCATATCAGGAAATGCATCATGAGTAACATCTAGAATACTCCGCACATATGTAAGCCCTGCACTCCCCAGTTGGTTGACCCACCATGCCACTTGGAAACAATGAAAATTAGGACACAACAGAAAATAACTTGATATCGAATTAAACTGAGAAGCTAGTGTCTGGGAACAGTTGAGCACAGCAAGACTATGAAGTATGCCACCTCTTGTTCACTGTGAACGAAACAGTATTGGTGCACCCAAGGCCAAATAACAGACCTCAATGCTGAAGGTGTCCCCACACTCAGAGACCTGTGAGTACTTTGGAAACCCAAACGAAATACATTGTGATCCCTTGGGAATAACAACACTTTACACAATCTCCATGTTAAGAATGTGTGAATGTGCCACTTTGTGAACAGAACACACATGTGCCTGTATAAAAGAAGTCACACAATGAGGTGCACACAAAACTACATTTACACATGTCATTGTATGAGCTGCCAGCCTTATTCAAATAAGCCACTGTTAGGAAGAAATGGGGTTTCAGTAAGTACATATACATGGCACCACGGCGGTCTGGATGACTTGACACTCGTAAGTTTGTAAAATGGTCAAGGCGGTTTCAATCGATAACCTTTCTAGTATTGCCCGGCGGTTATCGCCTCTTATACCATTCGATGATTAACCAACAAAAGAGGCAGGCGCCGGAGACTGGAAGGCAGGAAACAAAGTTTTATTCCGTCGGAGCAGAACACATCAGATCGGACAGCAAGGTATCGTCTCGAGGTGCTCTGCCCACATCTTTGAGGCCTGGCCTCTTATACACAGGTGTATTGCTTTATTACACGTGACACATTCTTGTTGAGACTTTGATGTACGGAAAGACATCCTTGGAACCCCCACTTCAAGCTCGCTCCCACACATATCTACAGTGGAAGTCCCCACCCCACCCACAGTAGGAGATGGCTATCACACAGCTGGACATTCCGCCAATTCCCGGGGGTGTGTGCGACTGGTCGGGTCTCAGGGGGTGGGGGCCTTGATCTACTGTAATCCCTTTGATGTGAGGTGTTTCCCTTACAGTAGGGGCAATAAACTGCATCCGCAGGGCTGGGTGATGGCCTGGGATCGGTTCGGACAATCGGGCGCAGAGGAAGGGGGTTATCAAAAGGATGTATGACCATGTATGGGATGAAAGGAGGTGTTGGTCAGGCGCGGGATGTGGTTCCATGGCAGGGTCGCGCAGAAGGGGAGGGTTTTATGGCCCATGTATGAGAGAGCATGGGTGGCCGGCGTACGGGGGATGTTTGCAGCACCTGAGGGACACGCTGGCGATCGGCAATGAGATCATGGTGCCTAAAATGGCCGTCGCGCGTTTTCTGTGTGTGGCGCTTGGGGAGAGACAAGATGGCGCAGATAATGTTCAGATACGAACTAAATTTCCACAGTCCTCCCTTTTAACATATCTCGCCAGCTTGTTTAGTTCAGATCTATCCCCATAATACCACGTACTTCTACGTCGTATAGGGCTTTCATTCGGTCTGCTTCAAAGTTCAGAGTCTTAGGGCAGATGTAGTTCGTGAAAAGTGAACATAAAGGTGGCAAGCACTGAATCCCCAGACAACACCCACACAGTAGCACAATTGGTATCATGATAAATGTAAACAACCTCCACCCCCAACTTTTAATAGTGTCCCAAAACCAACTCCCAAGCGACCATCCTTCTTGCTCCTGATGAACCTCTGCGGAAAGTCTGTGGAGGTGTTCAATCGCCTTGTAGACTGAGGGTGAGTTATCCGGTACGTAGGTACAACAGCTGGACCCAATGATGCGGCATGCTCCTCCACGATCAGCCAGAACCACGTCTAGAACGAGGCGGTTCTGAAGAGCTACCAGGCGGACGGCCTGAAGCTCAGCGGTGTTGTTGGTGAGGATGCCGGCTGTAATGTTCATTGTCGTTTCGACTGCCTGGGTTAGGTGCCGGATGGCACGGCTGTTTGCCATTGGACCCCACAGTGGAACAAGTCCCTTTACTGCATCCATGAACTGTGCTCCAGTGGAGTCGGCTTGTACCATGTCCTTTGCACGTTTCTGCCGGTGGTGGTTGGCTGGAGCCACATATGTGGGAGGAAGGATAAAGGCGATGTAGCAGGTGCCTCCCCAACCTTTCGGAAGCCAGGTGTAGGCCTTAGTACCACAGACGAAGTACATATTTGGGGAGGTAACAAAGGAGGGTGGGTCAACTGAGTCCAATGTTCGGGTGATGAGACAGGAACTGTGGCCTATCGGCTGTGTTCCCAGGCCTTCGAGGCACACCAGACCTGTGATGTTGACGACGGATAGGGCCACTGTTAGGGTGGCGGCCGTTCGTTTCCGGAGGTAAGAGAAGGTGGGTCTGGCTGGGTTGTTGAACACCTGCATTTCAACTCGCTCCTTGGCAGGGATGTCCATATGAAAAGAGGTGTTTGATCTCAGAGGACAAAAGGGGGCAGAGCTTTTTCCCGTGTGGTTCAGCCAGAACCCATGATAGAAGTGCGACACAGTTTTGTCGGGAGTGGCATTGTCCTTGTAACTTTCTTGCAGGAGGATTAGCCAAGCGAGGCAGGAGCCATGGACAGAGAAGGGCAAAGGAATGAAAGGGATAGAATGTCCAGTGGCATGTGGTAGCAATCCACAGATCCAGCAGTTAGTGGCATTGGCGGCAAGATTGTGTTGGTGGAGTAGTTGCACAAAAGAGTTATTCCAGAACTCCTTACGTCTTTCTCGGATTTGGGGTGAAAGTGAAATCAGATGGTGTTCTTTCATGGTGGTGGGTTGAGCAGTGGTCAGCAATGTCTTATGAGCGGGTGCGTTTTCTTCCATGATCCAGAAAGTGACCATGAGAAGGAGGCAAAGGAGAAGGGTAATAAAAAGTGCAATAGTCCTTGAGCTGTGCATTTTGTCAGTCTTTGGGTTTTTGTAGTGGATCTTCGGACGTCCGGTTGCTTCCATCATCTTCATGTCGGGCGCTTCCATCACCTTCAAGGGACTCGGTAGCGGGCAGAACCACAGACTTTGTTTAGTTTCTCTACTGGAGGCCTTTGAGGTGACTAGGCTACCGCTCTGAGACTTCAACTTAGTTTGTGGTCTGCTTAGCCGAAGTTCCCTCCTTTCGTCGTAGGTTATACCCTTCTTTGGATGGCACAGTGGGATCGGGATATTCAATCAATTCAAGTGTCTCTGTATTCGGGTAGCAGCTCAGGGATGGTCGGTCTTTGTCCAGAAGTTCTTCTTGGGCGATGATGATGTCGGGGTCGTCAGGGTCGACGATACCTTCTTGCAGTGGTGTGCATGCAGCCAATTACGTTTCCCCTCCACTCGAAGAGCTGTTCGGTGGTGATCAGGACTTGCAGGGGGCCCGTCCACCGGGGCTCCAGACTCTTGGTGCGCTGGAAGTTGCGCACTAGGACAAAGTCACCGGGTTGGATGTCGTGTCCGGGGCCCCTGGAAGCATCGGGAATGGCCTGCAGTACCTGCTGATGGATAACAGACAACATTTTAGTTAGATTGCACAAATAGTCTGACATGAGGACGTCCGGGACGTCGTGAATGGAGGCTGGTTTTGGTGCGGTCCAAAGGTTCATGGGTCGCCCGAAGACGACCTCGTAGGGGGTTAAGTGGTGTTTGGTAGGAGTGGAACGCATTGATAGCAATGCTAGTGGGAGGGCGTCTGGCCATTTCAGTCCTGTGGTGGCAACTATCTTGGCTATTTTGAGTTTCAATGTGGCATTATGTCGCTCAACCAAGCCTGCAGATTGGGGGTGGAAGACCGCATGAAACTTCTGTTTTACACCCAACCCTTTTAAGGTGAGTTGGATAACTTCGGCTACGAAGTGGGGGCCGTTGTCGCTCCACAAAATTCGACAAAGGCCGTAACGGGGGAAGAATTCTTTCAGTAGTACTTTTGCGGTAGTCATAGCAGTGTTGTCGCGGGTTGGGTAGGCTTCCACCCATTTGCTGAAGGCGCACACAACGACAAGCACGTACTTCAGGGTTTGGCACCTTTCTAACTGAATGTAGTCCATCTGTAGGACCTCAAAGGGGTGACTAGGAACCCCAAACCCTCCCCGGGGTACGGCAGTTCCTTTACCAGGGTTGTGTTGGAGGCATATCAGACATTGTTGGACTAGGCGTTTAGCTGAGTCTGGGATTTTGTCGTTGTGCCAGACTTTGGTGATGAGTTCAATCATGGGGGCAGACCCTATGTGTGCGGGGGAGTGTGTCATGGTCAGCATGGTAATCAGGTATGAGTCAGGTAGCAACCATTTGTTTGTGTCTCTAGTTCGCCAGCAGCCTTCATCGTCTTTCAATCCCACCCGTGCCCATTCAGTCAATTCGTGTGGTGAGCTGGCCAATTGTATCTCTCTGATGGTTTCCCTAGCATCCCTCCATTTTTCAGTTTGTGACCTGGTCACGTACATGCGTGTTGTCGACCTATTCTCGGCTGTGGTTCGGGCAGTGGTGTCAGCCAGCGCATTTCCCTGTCCTATAATGTCCGTCACCTTTTTGTGTGCCTGGCATTTGATTACAGCTAGCCGTGTGGGGAGGAGGACTGCTTCGGTCAAAGCGGAGACTAGATCTCCATGTAGGATGGGTGTGCCATGGGAAGTCAGGAATCCCCTCACCTTCCATAGGAGCCCAAAGTGGTGAACCACCCCGAAGGCGTACTGGCTGTCGGTGTAAATGTTTGCGGTTGTCCCTGCTGCTAGGATGCATGCTCGTGTGAGAGCAATCAGTTCAGCCGCCTGTGCGGATCGCTGTGTGATGCGGGCTGTCTCAACAACTGTTCGGGCCGTGGTGACTGCATAGGCAGCTGAGGTGGTGCCGTCGGGGAGCTTGATGCATGAGCCATCTACCCACAGCTCCCCGTCAGGATCTGGGAAGGCAGTATCTCGGAGGTCAACCCTACTCTTGGTCTGTTCGTCGGTGAGGGTCACACAGTCATGTATAGGGGACGCATTGGGGTCATTGTCAGGGAGAGGTAGCAGAGTGGCTGGGTTCAGAGTGGTGCATCGTTTCAGCGTGATGTGGGGTGCAAGCAGAGTCAGTTCATAACCAGTCAGTCGTGCGCTAGTCAGATGTTGAGTCTTAGTCTGGTTCAGGAGGGTGTCAACTGCATGGGGTACTAGCACGGTGAGGGGGTTTAAAAGCATGATCCCCTCACTTTGTCGGATAGAGACAGCAGCGGCGGGTACTGCTCGAAGGCAGGCGGACAAAGCTCTGGCTACAGGGTCAAGAGTGGCAGAGAAGTAGGCACAAGGGCGTTGCTTGGGACCCATGGACTGGGTTAGAACAGACAATGCGCATCCCTCCCTTTCGTGGGTGAAGAGGGAGAAAGGTTTAGTGTAGTCTGGGCTTCCTAGGACTGGTGCTGAGCAAAGGGCATCTCGTAATTCTTTGAAGGAGGATTGGCATTCGGGTGTCCAGGGGAGGGGGAAGGGGACATCTTTAGCCAACAGGGAAAGCAGAGGTTTTACAATAAGACTAAAGTTTGGCAACCACTGTCGACAGAAGGAGGTGAGGCCTACCAGAGACCGCACTTGCTTCTGAGTTTTGGGAACAGGGGTTTCTAGGATGGTCTGAATTCGGTCAGGTGTAAGCTTCCTCCCATCTTTGGATAGGAGGTGGCCTAGGTATGTCACTTGGGGTTGGCAGAATTGCAACTTCTTCCTGGAGACCTTGTGACCATTCTCTGCGAGGAAGTGGAGGAGGTGGATGGTGGCTGTGACTGCAAGCGGAGTGGTGTCGGCCGCCAAAAGAATATTATCGACGTACTGTATTAACACCACTCCGTCCGGTAGTTGAACTGCATTCAATTGTCTCTTGAAGGCTTGGCTATATATGCTGGGACTCTCAGGGTAGCCTTGTGGTGCCCTACAAAATCTGTACGAACGGGCTTTTAAGGTGAAGCCGAAGAGGTAGCGGTTGTCTGGGTGGATGGGGATGGGAAAGATCAATAACGGTAAAGGTAGTGGCAGTGGACGGAATCAGGGTGAGGATGGTGGTGATATCGGAGACTACGGGGTACTGAGGTACGACTACTTTGTTAACCTCTCGTAAGTCGAAAATGAAGCGGTATGCTTTCTCATCTCCCTCGCCTTGCTTCTTAACAATGGGTAGGATAGGGCTGTTGCAAACATTACTAACTACTTCTTCTACCACTCCTGCATCGACTAGGGACTGGATGATTTCCACCAACGCCTTCTCGCCTTCGGGCGATATCCGATACTGTGGAAGCTTTGGGAGCACTGCGTCCGGTCGGACAGTTATGTGTACAGGGTCGATCATCATGCGTCCTACGTCTGAGTCGGTTTTAGCCCATAGATGTGTGGGTAACGTGTCAAGTAGGGACAGGTCAGCATCGGTTATGGAGAACATACGTCGCGCGAGACAAGGCATGAACAGATCTGGGTTATCGTGCAGTATGACTCGAACTCCGTCTGGGGAACATCTGATGGTAGCCCGGAAATGTTTTAGTAAATCAAGACCCATAATGGCATCGGGGGTGTTGGAGGAGAGCAGAAATGTCGTGTCCGTGGTGTTATTTTCCAAGTCAAAGGAGATTGGTGCGGACAAGGGATTAGTGGAGGGCGTTCCATCAAAGCCTATTGAGGTTACATGTGAGCCAGACAAGGGTGCCCTTGGGATCAGCCGTTTAGATAGCGCACTACGTGTCGCCCCAGTATCTACCAAAAATGGAGACTTTGTGCCCAGGACCTTAGCAGTGACGTAAGGACCTTGCTGGTCAACACGGAGTTCGGCTGGATCCCTCCCTTGCCCCTGGCGGTCCTATGCAAAGTCATGGGTGTTTTCGTAGTCGGACTGCTGGCACTGGTTCTGTCGGGGGCGGTCGAAGGTGTTTGGTCTGTCTGGCCGGTCGTTGGTGGTGTCGTTCGTGTACCCTCGTCCCTGTCCTCTATTTCTGGGGCTGTTTGCTATGTCTCTTGTGTCCCTATTCTTGTTCATATCCAGAAGGACCGGGCACTGGGATTTCCAGTGTCCGAACCCTTTGCAGAACGCACACTGATTTTCGTCTAAGTCCCTGCGTCCAGCGTAGGGTGTGGGTGCATGGTCCCTAGGGGGTAGCTTTCTAGGAGCAGTCGGTTGGTAGTTTCCCTTGGGAGGTTCTCTTCCTATGGTCACCCCTTGCAACTGTGCGATCATTACCCTTTCCTTCAGCTCCTTTTTCTTTCTCTCGGACGCCCTATCGTTCTCATTCTTTTGGTGTTCGTAGTACTGGGCCATCTGGAGGATAGCCGCGGGTTTGGAGGCTGCCCAACTACTCTCGCTGGTCTGTAACTTCTGGGAGACTTCCTGCGACAGACCCTTCACATAATTCTGGACAAAGAGGTGATGTCCGGTTGCAGTGGTCATGTCTTGGCCACTATAATCGGAAAACACTGTCTCGAATCGAGAGAAGTATTCGGATACATCCTCCTGGGGTTTCTGGCGGCAAGCCGTCACTATCGACCAGTCTACCTTCCTTTCTGGGATTAGAGTCTTTAATTTCTGAACAATCTTGTCTGGGAGTTCCAATATGGCCTTTCGAGGTTTCTGTCCAGGTTCTCGCTGCTTGTCTATGGTATCGAGTTGTACCCAGGTATATCCGAACGGTTCAGCGTGGTCGACTTTCCGGATTTGCTTCCACACATCAGCCGGCAGACATAACCCGAAGAACAAATCGATATCCACCAAGGTCATTATAGTTGAACCTAAGGCCGTACCTAGTTCTGTGTAAAAGGCAGTCGGGTTCTTTCTTAAGTCGGGTAGGGTTTTTCTAAAGGTCAGTATGTCTTGTCGGTCCCATGGCTGATAGACCCAGTTATATACAACCCTTCCCTTCCCATCTTGGTGGTTGATGTCATCGTGTGTTCCCTGACCTCGTGGGGGGACCCAGTAGGGAGCGGCTTCCTTGATGGGCATCATGGTATCAGCTTTTCCTGCCTGGGGTTCAGTCGCTATGGGGGTTTCTGTCTTGGTCGTCTGCCTGTGTTCTTTAAGATGTCGCAAGACTTCGAGTGTACGTGTGAAGAGGTCCGTCACATCGCCCTCTCCCTCTTCCCCAATATCAACCTTTCTATACAGGGTTGCTAAGCCTTCGGGACCTTTATCCTGGTACCTATCCTCATAGGTATTCAGAGTGTGATAACAAAGTCGTACGACAAAGTGTCGTCTGTGGTTGTCGGCGTACGAGTTATACATATCTGTCACATATTCCTCCCTTTCCTTCCGTTCTACTAGTGTTCTCACTACCTTATCGATTCCAGCTCGTTCATCCTTTGTTAGCCGATTCATTCTGGTGGAATCTTTCTTTCTCGTCTCGGGGTCATCTAACGTCATTGCTAACGTTGTGTTCAGTACAAGAGGCTCGGCCGGCGCGGAGGCCGTGAAGACCGAGGCCCTGGTACTGCTTTCGCTTGCGTTCGGGGGTTGTGGGTGCTGCACTATAGGTTGGGAGGGAGCGTATGGAGGGGGCATGTAGATGATCGGAGGACCTAATAGCAATTCATCGTTCGCCAGTTGCTTGGAAGGCAACTCAGGGTAGAGCGTAGAGGGGGTCCTAACAGGGCATTGGCCTGACGTTTCAGATTCTTGTTTTTGTTTAGTTTCCTTTCTCTCCTTTATTTCTTCCTCTAACTTTCTAGCGGCAAGGTGAGCTGCCTTTCGTAGTTCTTTTTCTGCCTTTACTTCTTCTCTCTTTTTCCGCTGCGTTATTTCTTTGCGCCACATGCCGATACTGTCGAGCATGGTGGGTGTCGTTTTATTGCTACGTAGAGCTATTTCTAGCGTTTCTATTTTATGGTCATCAAAGGATCCCATCGGTGGCCACTGACTTTTGGAGTCCTTCTTTGTATATTTATGCCATAGTTTGCTATAAGCTACAGCGACTAGTCCATATTTAGTAAACATGTCCTTATTAGGGGTGCCTTCCAGTGGAGCCGGATGGTTCATCTCTAATAAGCGGTCCGGGCAAAACCAACTACCAATCAGTGGGGAGAAGATGGGCATGACGGGTTACAACGGGGACAAAAGTCTGCACTACCTATCTTTTCACTGCTTGCAAAGACTAGACAGAATATTTCTATTCTACGTTATTTGCAAACAGAGAATATCTCAAAAAGAACTAGATCCAAGTAAACAATCAGTGGGGAGAAGATAGGCACGACAGATTACAAAGGGGGACAAAGGTCAGCGTTACCTATCCTTCACTATCTGCAAAGGGAGAGAGACTATTTCTATCCCTCACCGTTTGCAGACAGGGGATGCCTCAAAAAGGAGCTACTCTGATAATCAAAGAAAAAGGGAGCTACCCTGACAATCAATCAATCAAACAATCAGTGGGGAGAAAAGATAGGCACGACAGATTACAAAGGGGGACAAAAGTCCGCATTACCCACCCTTCACTGTCCACAAAGGAAGATAGAGTATTTGTACTCTTCCTCGTTTGTAAGCAGCGAATGTCTCAAAGAACCATCATCGTTTCGCAATTTGTCGTGTTACACGACCTTACCCGGACCGCATGGACAGTTTTCTCGTCTTCCGCCTCCAGCGCCCGATCGTCCTCCAATCTCCGATATTGCCGCGGCACTCCTGATGGTTCCCAGTCAGGACCGTAGATCACTCGAGAGAGGTCGGTTCGGAACCAGTGAAGTTCGGATGATCGGCTGTCAGACGAGGGTCTATCGGACAGGAGCTCTCCCGATCGCTGCAGTCGTTCACTTTGTCGTCAGGACCTCTCCCACTGGATCCACGTGTCGCTGATGGGCCCCACGCTTGGGACGCCAATTGTAAAATGGTCAAGGCGGTTTCAATCGATAACCTTTCTAGTATTGCCCGGCGGTAATCGCCTCTTATACCATTCGATGATTAACCAACAAAAGAGGCAGGCGCCGGAGACTGGAAGGCAGGAAACAAAGTTTTATTCCGTCGGAGCAGAACACATCAGATCGGACAGCAAGGTATCGTCTCGAGGTGCTCTGCCCACATCTTTGAGGCCTGGCCTCTTATACACAGGTTTATTGCTTTATTACACGTGACACATTCTTGTTGAGACTTTGATGTACGGAAAGACATCCTTGGAACCCCCACTTCAAGCTCGCTCCCACACAAATCTACAGTGGAAGTCCCCACCCCACCCACAGTAGGAGATGGCTATCACACAGCTGGACATTCCGCCAATTCCCGGGGGTGTGTGCGACTGGTCGGGTCTCAGGGGGTGGGGGCCTTGATCTACTGTAATCCCTTTGATGTGAGGTGTTTCCCTTACAGTAGGGGCAATAAACTGCATCCGCAGGGCTGGGTGATGGCCTGGGATCGGTTCGGACAATCGGGCGCAGAGGAAGGGGGTTATCAAAAGGATGTATGACCATGTATGGGATGAAAGGAGGTGTTGGTCAGGCGCGGGATGTGGTTCCATGGCAGGGTCGCGCAGAAGGGGAGGGTTTTATGGCCCATGAGAGAGCGGGGGTGGCCGGCGTACGGGGGATGTTTGCAGCACCTGAGGGACGCGCTGGCGATCGGCAATGAGATCATGGTGCCTAAAATGGCTGTCGCGCGTTTTCTGTGTGTGGCGCTTGGGGAGAGACAAGATGGCGCAGATAATGTTCAGATACGAACTAAATTTCCACAAGTTGGTATCAGCAACAACCAAGGACTTACCCAAATGCAACCACACTGTGGGAACATGTATATGTATAATCTGAAAACAAGTGTTGTTCGAACTGTGCCTTCCTTTAAAATGTGCCAGCGTGTCCCCGGAAAGTGTAAAGGTGGTTTCTTGTGCACTTCCTTGGGAGACGTCTGTCATGCAGGCACATTATTGTCCTTCACAACAAAACATCAAAGTCAAGCATAGAAAAAATCGAGACATGTTGACAAGTGTAGTGAGTGCGAAGGTACAAGACTTCTTGACTAACAACTTGAATCATGCCACCTGTCACATGGCCATCCGTACCATGATGACACAGTTGGCAACACATCTGACCCACTGCCTGTCATGTGAAGTGGCACACATGTCCAAACACAGGACAATGCTTAAGCTAATGGGCCTGCAATTGTGTCGGAATAAGGAGCACCTGCACTGAGGAGACACCCTCATGGGAACCAAGAATGTCCACACAGATGTCAGCACACAAAGACCAAACTACGTAGCATCTGGACCACACACTGGTGCCAAACATGGATGAGCAGGAACCATGTATTTTAACTTTTGACACATGCTGCAAAGCACAAACATTAAACCCTGCACAACATGACTGGGTCACTGCATGTTGAGTGTCTATCCAGACAATTATCACACACAGGTCAGACCTGGCAAGGAGACATAAGGTTTGGACATGTAGGCCTTGCCCGCACAAAACCCCCATACCTGAGACAATGTCTTTGAGACAGATCAAGAAGTTACATCTCTTAATCTGGGTTTACTAAAATGTGCATCAAGATCTCCTAAATGTACTCCTCATCACCTTGTGAGGCTGCCAACACATATTTGTGACAAACAACCATCAACAGATATTTGTACATAGACACACAGGCACTGCCCAGTGTGAGGATGCACAGGCCAAATGGGGTCACCCTGTACAGTGGACACATGTAACACACTTTACATAAATACTAATGAGGCCAGGGAACAATGCCACAGAGGCCAACCTATGCTGAACACACAGAGAATGGGCACAGTGTTGGGTTACACACATGATTCCGAGGCAAGGGTGTCTCAGGGGACTGTACTGGGCACACTGCTCGATGGTCCTGGAAAGATCTGACTGTAACATGAGCAACCGTCCCGGCACTATGCATATCTCCCACTCATGCACATCATGTCTGAGGCCACAACATTGGTCATGCATGCTGCAAGTCTGTTAATTTGAATCCTCACACTCCTATGTTGAGACTCAGCATCAGTGCCAACAAATATGGACCCCCAAATGACTGAACAGGACAGGGCACAGGCAAGGTACCAACACATGTCACAGACCACCCCCACACATGATGCAGAAAGCAATGTGCACGTGGATTAACTGGCAGCCTAGATTACCATGTGCAATAGTGTTTACACACAGACCAGGGAACACATGTCAAGGAGGGGAAGAGAGGAAGAACAGCACCGGTTGACTTGGGGGAAAAGGATATGCACTGCACATATAAACCCTGGCAGTGTATCCAGGCGACTGAGCACTTCAAAAAGCTGGTGACACACAGCAAACACACATGTACCTACCTCCTTCCTGCTGCTGCATCTCCTGTAACCGCCTATCCATGTTAGGGAAGACCACCGCCAAGACACGCTTCATCTGGTGGGTCAGGCGTCGGCGCCCGCCGTATGGGCGTGGAGGTAAGTCCTTCAGCAGGACCCGGGCGATCCTCTGGGTCCAGCACCGGATGTCCTGCCACCGTTTTCTCACATCTGCTAGGCGCCGACTGCGACCCTCCACCTATCTCACGGCCCTGACGGCCTGCTTCCATATCTCCCCCTTGGCATAGGCAGTTACCTGTGAGGATGACAAAGTGGGACAACATCACTACACCTGCTCCATGTCAGAGAGACACACATTTGAACATCTTTGAAATGTTGAACAGGGCATAGGATGCTGCCAAGGAATTGCATCTTAGTCATATGGACATTGGCCTCTGTGGAAGCCCCAATGCACTACATGGCATGTAAAGTACACAAGTGGCATGAGGGGTGCGACACACTCCATGAACATGGCACACACTGTGCATCACAAGAGACACCAGGCTGATGGACAGCACCCCCAAGCAGTTACATGCCCCAGGCCACTGACGCTACCTCAGCAGAGTACACAGACACACACAGGCACAGATCAATCACATGCCATTGGCAACAGCGGATACAAACCTCACTCTGCACATGTGCCACTTGCCTGTGGGGGGTGACAGGTGTGGGGCTAGCTCAGCAAGTCAGACACACAGCACGGCTTACTTCTCACATCAGATGGGTAGAGCTATTGCCTCCTCCATGCAGCTGTGGTTCAACACTTCACATAGACACTCACCAACATGACAAGGAACATTCACACACATCAATGTCCAGGGGGCGTACACATCACTCGGACACTCTCACCACAGCTCCACTCAACTTAGACACATCTGTGGGAACATTCACCTGTCACACCAGGGGGACCACTGAATCACCTCAGATCAATAGACAAAAAATGCCACAAAAGATTAGCCAGGCTGAATGTGTCATGCACTATGCAGTGAATGTCACAGTAAGCACAATGCAAGTGAGGAGTGCACACATGAACTACATCATGCTCTGCATGGGAGACATAAGCCATTCCCCCCTGGGACCCACTCTAAACAACATTGCATGTCTGTCACACCTGGACACAATGCCAGAAGTGACAGTCACAAAAAAGGTGCACAGTCAAAGCTAGTGGAGTCAGCACTCACCTGCTCCCCTGGTCTCCCATACAGGCTGGGGTACTGTGGGAATATGACATCAAGCAATGCCTCATTCTCCTACTGTGTGAAAGGCTGGGCCCTCTCCACAGACCTTGACATGGTGCCAGAGGAAGCACAGACAGCAGCAGTGGTGTCGACTGAAAGGTTTGCAGGCAAGTGCCCTCTCATGGGTTCTGCCTGACTTATATCTGCCTTGCTGGGGTCTTTCATTTACAGGAGTACAGAGTGATTGGTCAGACACATTTGCATCCTACGTTTCCTCCAATCCCTTTAAACATACACCAGTGAGAGCATTTGCATGGTTCAAATTAGCAGCATCATGATAAGTCAACAACCACTTTGCAACAATGTATTTTGTGGCCAACTGACTTTTTAAGGCCACCTGATGGAAAAAATTGAACAGAAAACTCGGTATCCATGACAACCAGCATGCATTCATGGCCTAAAACTTGTCCCTTATGTGTCCCCTATGTAAATTTCAAACCCCCACACAGGTACGGTGCGTTTCACATGTACGTGTAGGCACTGGGAGTACACCAACTAGTGTGTACACGTACACGTACTACCTCAGTACACGTACGTGTACTCCCAGTGCCTACGCGTACGTGTACTGAGGTAGTACACGTACGTGTACTCCCAGTGCCTATGCGTACGTGTACTGAGGTAGTACACGTACGTGTACTACCAGTGCCTACACGTACGTGTACACGCATGGTGACAACATTATTCATGTAGAGTAAATGACCATGCATGTGGATAACAATATTTTCGCTGTCTCCTTGTGTGTCTGTCATCCCCAGGGTATTGCGCATGTTGTCTGCTCGTGTCATCGTTGGCCTCCTGATATTCCTCATGAGTATTGCAACGTGTGCTGAATCAGCGTTCCATGCACGGACATGTTGAAAAGACATTTTGGGTAAGGATTGCAGCAAGGCATATTGGGGGTGTTACGTGTTTTGAATATGTGGGGACTGCTCCTGTGCATGTTGTGTTACCATGCATACATGTCGACTCACCATGGGGCGCATGACATGTAGCATGACTCCCATGAATTGATAGCCACCCTTCGTGACAGTCATCTGTAATGGTTTGTGGATTCTGAGGAAGGCATCAATGTGTGTAAAACTTGTTGACTGGCGTGTTGCTCGGCCTGCTGATTCTTAATGTCTGTGAGGGTCGGCACCAGCACCCCTGCCCACACGAGCCTGGCCTGCCGTTGTGGGCACATCGGGTCTACGGGACCCCTGAGGGATGGCAGTGTCGGTGTTGGCTGCCTCCTCCTGGGTGCCCGGCGAACCTTGCCCCTCCAGGTTAGACTGGCTAAGTTGTTCAGTGTGGGCAGGGCTCCTGGGTGTCTCCTGGGATGTGGCAGTAATGGGGGTGGTGGTTGGCACAGATGTACCTGAAGCAGGTGCTGCAGGGGCTTGGACACCAGAGGGGCCAGGTGGGTTGGGGTCATCCGCGGAGTGTTGTGAGGTGTCGCTGCCGGTAGGATCAGGTTCCTCCCGAGCCTGGGACTGTGGTACTTCCCCCCATTGTTGGGGGGCGATCTGTGATGTTGCCCTGTGTGTGAGAGAGAGACAATGTTAATGCTGTTTAATGCGACATCCATGTTTCATACATATTCTAGTTGCCACAGTTCCTCCAGGTAGTTGTATGTGCCTAGCATTCACATCAATGTTCACTTGTGGATGGGTATGTTGCAGGGGACTGATTGAAATGTTCTCCAGGGTGTTTGACATGTCGAATTTGGGCTTGGATGCTTTTTTGGCTGTGGCTTGATCTTGTTGTGTCACATGTCCATTGTGAGAGTGGGTGACTCCATTGGCTGCCCCAGGGGTGTGTGCTTGTGTAAGGGGTGAGTGATCATCCCTCAGCCCAACGCTGTTCAACATCCACATGTCCCCCCTCACACAAGTGGCCCGCCACCACAACCTCAAAAACATCTCCTACGCCAATGACACCCAGCTCATCCTCTCCCTCACCAAGGACCCTCACACCACCAAAACCAACATCCACAAGGGTCGGAGGGCCATCGTCGACTGGATGCGGAGCGGCCATCTGAAACAGAAGTCGGACAAGACGGAGGTCCTCATCTTCGGACCCACACCCTCAGCCTGGGACGACTCCTGGTGGCCGATCACACTGGGGACATCACTGACACCCACCAAACACGCACGCAACCTAGGATTGATCCTCGCATCCTCCCTCTCCATGTCCAAGCAGGTCAACGCCGTCTCCTCCTCCTGCTACGACACCCTATGCATGCTCCGCCGGATCTACTGGTGGATCCCAACCTAAACAAGTAGAACAGTGACACAGGCCCTCGTCAGTAGCTGACTGGACTACGCCAATGCACTCTACGCAGGACTCCCATCCAAACACCAACGGTGGCTACAACGCTTCCGAAACGCCCCCCTCCACAGCCACATCACCCCCCTCCTGAGTGACCTGCACTGGCTCCACATCGACAAGAGGATCACCTTTAAGCTCCTCACCCACGCACACAAGGCACTCCACACCGCCGGACAAGCCTACCTGCACATCAGACTCCGCTTCTACACCCCCACCCGCCAGCTCCGCTCCGGCATCCTCGCCCTCGCAGCTGTCCCCCGCATCCAACGTACGCCCGCCTGCAGCAGATCCTTCTCCTACCTCACCGCAAAGACCTGGAACACCCTCCCAACCCACCTACGACTGACCCAAGACCTACTTGCCTTCAGAAGACTCCTCAAGACCTGGCTCTTCGAGCAGTGGTGGAACCCCCCCTTAGCGCCTTGAGACCCTGACAGGTAAGTAGCGCGCCTTACAAGTACCCTGATCGATTGTTGATTGATTGACGGTACCTGCTGGTGGGTGTGTTGTGATTTGGCAGTGGGTCTCCCAGGTGATGTATCTGTCTCCCCATGGCGCATGCTGCCATGTCAGTGAGTGTGAGTTCCTGTCCTAGATAGCTGAGCTTGTTGTGTTTGTGTTCGAGTTTGCAGTTGTCACAGGAGGGCATTGTGCTGCCTACAGCAGGGCCAAGTGTCAGCTACCTTGTCAGTACTTTGCCAGGCCCTGTGCATTGCGCATGGTGCATGGGTATGTACCTGGGCCATATGTGCTGAAGGCAATGGTGTCTTTTTCTGAGTTGTACAATATTTTTAGTGATCCCACCCTCCCAGCATCCCGGACATCCTGTCCTGGGTTTGTGGTCTGTGTAGGCTGGGACATGTCATGGCCTTGCTTTGTGAATGGGGCATACTCATGTTAGTGGCATGAGCGTTGTTTTTGAGTGTGGTTGTGTCCAGTGAGGGCTTGGGGGTAGGTGAGTGCATTTGTTGTAGTTGGGGTGTGGATGCCATTTCCCCCATGTTACGTAAGTTGTTTGTATACTCACCAGGCTCTCGAACTCCGGCGGAAGCAGGGCCATCACCTTCTCCTCCCAGGGATGGTAATGTACCGGTCTGCGGGGCAGCCCACCTCCTGTGATGTTACTCTGGGCATAGTCCTCGTTCATTTTGCGCTTGACTGCCCTCCGCAGATCGTACCACCTGGCTTGGGATTCATTCCTGGTCCATCTGATGGGCGCAACAGCATTCACCCGATCGACGATCCTCTGCCACAGGCGTGTTTTTTCGGCTATGCTGGTCTGTCTGACCAATGTTCTAAAGAGCTGTGGCTCGACTCTGATGACTTCGTTGACAAGGATGTCCAGCTCCTCCCTTGTGAACTTTGGATTCTTGTCTGTGGGCATGGTGTGGGGTGTGGGTGTGGATGGTTGTGGGTGTGTGGGTGTGAATGTGTAGGTGTGTGTGTATGTGTAGAGGGGGTATGTGTGAAGGAGGTTGTGTGAAGGTGTGTAAGTTAAGGTGTATGGGTGCAGTTGTTTGTGTGTGATGTCTGTCAGCAGTGGGTCTGTTGCAAAGGCTCATGGTTTGTGAGTGTGGACCCTTTTTATTGGTCCATTTGTGGGTGTGGCTGGGTTTGAACTTTTGGTGGGTGTGTTATAAGAGGTGGTTGTGAGTTTGGGCCTCTGTTTGCCTGTTTGGATGTGCCAGGTCAGTCTTTTAGATGTTTTTTGTCCTGTAGACGTGTTTTGTGGTGTTGTGCGAGTCGAATTGACCGTCCTTGTGCTGTTTTACAGTGTCCTGGTTCAGTACGAGTCATTTTCGCGTATGTAAGGTGCGTACATACGCTATGTTGTTGTACAGTGATCAAATATGCAATGGTGTTGTACCATTCGTACATACGTGATACTGGGGTACGGTGTTGGGGTAAGGTGCGTCCGAGTACGGGGCTGGGGTGGGGGGTTCAGGGCGTACATATGCGGGTGCTGTGGTGGGGGTTACGGCGCGTACATATGCGGGTGCTGGGGTGGGGGTACGGCGCGTACATATGCGGGTGCTGGGGTGGGGGGTACGGCGCGTACATATATGCGGGTGCTGGGGTGGAGGGTACGGCGCAGACATGGGCGGGTGGTGGGTTGGGGGTACGGCACGCACATACGCGGGTGCTGGGGTGGGGGGTACGGCGCAGACATGCGCGGGTGGGGTGGGGGGCCGTACGACTTGTACCCCGGGCCCAAGTGTACCCGGGGTAGGGGTCGTACAAAGTTCGCTCCGTACGGGACGTTTTCCATACGCTTGTGTATTCGGGACGCCGGTACGGATCGGACTTGTGCGCTCGGACTTCAGTTTTACGACTCGTACATAAAACTGTCCGGGGACGTCTCGTAGACTTTTCCTGATACGATTCATATGTATTTTTACTGTACGAATCGTACTTCGCCATTTGTACGGGACTTGTACGACTCGTACGTAAAAAAATACGGATACGAGTCGTACGGTAATTTTTTTTCCCGGATCGGAATCGGCACCTATATGTTAGAGTACACTTATAATTGGCATGGCATACCCGATAAGTCCCTAGTACATAATAGGGCAGGGGGATTACAACTACCTTTAAGGCCCTGGTATATAATGGGAATGGCAGTTTAGAGTCCAGCAGCCCTTTCTGCACTTGCACTGCTGAGAACCTAAGGTCATTTTAAAAGCAGCCCTGTGTTGCACCACTGCTTTTAAATGTAAAATGTGCCCAAACTTGACTTTGGTGGTAGGGGCTCTTAAAAAGAGATAAAGTACAATATTTTGGTATATTAGGTACCTCCAGGGCAGGGGTCTCTAACCAGTATAATTTCTGCTGGTAACCACACCTGGAATACTTGGGTGGTAACTACTGATAATCCTGCTTAGGGTGGTCATAGTTTAGTCACTATTTTGCATTCATAAAATTGTCTAGTAGCTTAGGAAGACTTTATTTGAGCAGAGGTAGCTCTCACTACAGAAAAGGTTGGAGACTCCTGCCCCAGGGTCTCCACTAGGTGTCCCACGGATGGTGAGGGTCCTGTACTTATGAGGAGTATCCTTATAAAAGAGGTTTTATATGCCTGGGGATAGAGAAATTGTTAATTTCACTTCTCCCATTGTAGTAAAGTACTTCCCAAAATCAACGTTTGTGCTAGGAACACTGTGAAGTGAGGATCTACACATTTCTTTCATATTCAGGACCCATACATTCTACCCTAGGTGTCCCAGGGGTTAGAGGTCTTGTAGCTATAAACAGAGCTCTTATCAAATATGGTTTATAGGCCCCGGTGTTGGACAAATTGCATATTTCGTTTTCCCCATTGTAGATCCCCAGCCATTTAGATTAACATGGCAATAGTTTATTAATGCATAATTATCTCTAGAAATTCACACACAATAGCCTTCAAGAACTTAGGAGAATGGTATTGATTAACCCAAAAATATGTTATTGTTGAATTCATACTACAGTATACAGAAAAGAAGTCATATGACTTTCTTGGTGGTAAGCCAAAATTCAGCATACCCGAAGAGGCTTTCTCTTGGAGAGAGCTCTGCTAAACAGGAATGCCAGAGCAGGGTGGGTGTTGAGTATGGAGCTTCAAAGGGGGATTGGACAGGCTGGAAATGCCAGGTCCATCTACCCACCAGCTCCCTTGACCCAGTCAGATGGTAGGCTTAAGGCAGGAAATTGCAAATGGTAGGGGGAGGAGAGCCATGGAAGTTAGCCATAATTGTGATTGGGTTAACTCGTTCCTGCCCCTGTGCTGCAAGTTCAGCCATACGGAAATTTGGGAAGAATAGTGCTTTCCTGGGAGAAAATGATGTCACACTTTGGAGGAAGTGGTCATTCTCTGGGGTGTTGCCCTGCACCTCATTGGACAGGAGTGTTCTCTTACTTGACCACAGAGAACACTGAATAAATATATGTGAGGGGCAGAGGCTCTCAGATTTGCTGCTTGAAACTAAGAGAAGAAGGCTTGTCAAGCTGGAAATTTGATTTGCACCGACTGCCTATGCCTGCTGCATTGTCTGAAACAACAGCCCTTTGCATGTTCCTTGCTCAAGAGGACTAAAGAGTGGACTCCCTGCAAGCTACAGGTTAACAGAGCTCACCTGGACCATCACCACCAATAATCCCCAGCCCAGAATGCTTCCAGTGGATTTATAAGGGTTTTGACCAAGTGGATTGTAGAAACTAAAGTCCCAACATTTCAAGGACCATCTTGGAGATTCCAGACCCCTGGACTGAGTTTTGGAAACTTTTGGACCCTCAAGAGGAACTTCAGGAAGAAGTTCCAGAACTTTGGTGCAACTTTGGGAAAAAGCTCCATAAGGGGACCGACTCAACCCAGAGAACCATGCCAGTGACCTTCAACAGTGAGCCAGACTGCCCTGCTGGTTTATCCCACTAAAATGCTCCAGAGGTCCGACTTCTAGAGTTTGACTGAGTGCTCCCTGGAAAGCAAGCTGGCGAACCCCTACTGAACCCAGACTGGTGAAGAGCATCGAGGGACCCCAGCAGAAATAGCGCCAGAAACCTTTCTAACTCCGAAGATAAAATCTCGACGAGGCCTACCGCGTATCTGAACAGGGCTCCATCGCGGTTGGCCTGTAACTTTGACTTTGTACTGGTCAAGCGCGACAAGATGTCCCAAATTGGTGCTATTGGTTTCTAATTGCTATATAGTGCCAAATCCTTTAAAATGCATATCCCTGGTTCCTTACAATAGATTTTGTTTTGTTTTGGTGTCATTTTAAAGATAAAAATATTTCCTATTTTTATAAATTGGCGTTGGATTTTTATCATGTGTTGTGTCCTAATTATTTACTGAAATTTGTGTTTTTAACTGTTTTTCATACCTGTCTACTAAGTTAAGCCTGCCTGCTTGTAGCCAAGTTATCCAGCATTTAGCATGGGAATAATTTATTGAGACCTGTACTGAGCCCTAGACTGTGTTAGTGGCCTTATTGCCAGAGGTAGATGCATATTTACCACCACTAATAACCCACTTTCCAACCCTGAGGTTACTATCCTCAAATTAAAAAAGTAAAAGAAAAAAATCCATAAATTAAGACCACATATAGAGACTCTATGTGACATGAATCTCAGTGTATGTAAGCTTTAAAAACTAGGCAAAATGCAAAAAGAACAATTGATGGACAGAATGCAGAACAATGTCATACATTCACCCAGTTCAGAGATCTGGGCCTAAACCCATCGTTTTTTTTGCTCACCATGCCATTCCAGTTAACAACTAGGCAGACATTTTAAAAGTGATTCTGGTACTTCGAGATAATCAGTGAATCAGTATTGACAACTGAACCACCTTTAGTGGTTTTCCAGACTAAAAATGAACCTGCTTACTGTATTTTGAATGCTTTATAACTTTTTCATTTGATAAGCTGGCAGGTCAGTCTCTTATATATTTTAAGGTTCAGTGAAGTTGTATAGTTTTTGTTTGTGTAGTACATATAGGTCCTGATTCACAAAGATAACCTACACTTTTGTATAATTTACATTTTTGAGTAAGTTTACAACTTTTTGTCTATTCACAAAATCCCATTTTAAGCAACTACTAAAAAAGAAAACAATAAGTAGTGTCCAGCAAATTACATGAACAACAACTGGTACTGCAACAATCTCTTATAGAAAATAAAGACAGTAGGGAATACAAATAAAACCCTATTGCAAATACTGTTAAATTGCATTAAAGTAAATTATTTCAAGTAGATAAAAATATAAATATAATTTAATGCTATAAAATAGTACATATTTGTTATTTAAGTATAGAAGATTGTATACCCTATTTTGAATTTAAACGTTAATGTGACAATATTTTTATTACCATACGGCAACAATCATTTCATTTATTCTATACACCATTTTTCATATTTATTAATCTTATAATAAATAAATATGTTTTTTTTCCTTTAGGTGGAGATGTATTTTTCAATTTAGAGTTCAGAAAAATAATTTAAGTTTAATATAATCTATTGCAAAATTAACTTAATTTCACTGTAACATTTTTTATTTTGCTTTACATTTTAGACAAATATATACAAATAATTTACATTAATATTTAACCTAAAATATTTTTTCATATTTACTTTTGAGTTCGCAACGTGTTACATTTTCCCTATTCTTGACCATAGGGTGACTATGCATTTGGGGCAAAGATCTTTGCATGCTAAAGAATAGGGAAAAAATTAAAACCAGTTTATTTAATTCAAAAAAAATATTACAAATAATTTATGTTAAATATTAATTTTGCCACATAAAGCAATTGATATCAACGATAGACTGAGCTCTTCAGTCTGAGTTATACATTTTCCAATTTGTTACAGAGTCCAGCTATTTGTAGCACAAACAGGGGAACAGATGCTGACATACGCACAAGCTAGGCCCTGAGAGCACACAGCAATACCATGGGAGATGAATTGAAGTCCTTGGGGCTGCATCTACATAAAACAAGTTCCAGGGTCCAAATTTGACAGCTTTGCTATTTCGTGATAAATAACATACTGATGGACTAACATTTATAGCATATTTCAATAGTTGCATGGTAACATAAAATCAACTTTAAACGCGATCCAATCTTTTTTATGCCAGATGTACTTGTAACATCATATTTGACGTAGATGTAAAAATATGTAGTTTATTCCACAAAGCCAATAAAAGAAATAGTTTGGTTGCTTTCTGGCCAAAATGAAATGGACCTCGTCTTAAAAATCCTGTAAGAGTTTGTTCAGTATTTACCTGGAACTAATGAAAATGACCCAAAACACATACACATTCACCTTGATGGACATACACCTTGACATACAAGAGTGTAAACATTTATATATATATTAGAAAACCAACCTGGCTGATCATATACTCGCCCTTCTTAGAATCCAATCTGTAATGAAAAACTTGACGATATACGTTTTAAAAAAGAATAGGACTTTTAGTTACATAAAGATAAATATGCCAGTTCACAGAAAATAATAACTTCAAGCCTGCACATTTTTGTTTATATGCTGCTTCAAAATCTGTGGAAGGTGGAAGTCACTGTGAATGCTATACTCCAAGCAGCATGGTATGTGTAGGAGCAACATGCAACTGTAACAGATCATGTTACTTCTTTTGTTGTCATGTATACCTCTTTCTCCCAAGTTCACACCAACCATTGGCACCCACGCAATTAACCTGAAAGAGCAGAACAAGGTGGCAGTCCGTCATTGGTCCAAATGTTCCACTGGACAGGTATACAGAGCTTTTCCTAATCCAAAGTGAGTTAGGATGCTCTTTGCAGGAACAACCTAGTAGCCTAACATTGCATGCACTGTTGATAAACATGTTAGTCAAATCCTGAGCCACACTCATATAACAGTATGGAACCTACTGTGTTATGGTGGGAGTTTCATTCAATGGATTATTATCCTGTTCCTGAGCTTTATGAACTAGGTCAAGAATATTGGTGTGAACTATATTTGTTGACAAAATGCTTTATTAATAATGTGCAAAGTGTATCTTTAAACAAAAACATATGCTAAATGCAAAATGTGTTGTGGGTAATCAAGCCATGTATAACTAAGGAAATTAAACGCTTTTGTACAGTAAAGCACTCTGACACCCACTTGTGGGTCATGTTCACACTATAGAAAACAAGGAATAAATAAATAAATACTTAAAAGTTATAGGCCTGCAAATGAATAAAAGTGCTGAGTTAAGGTAGCCAAATTGTCAATGCCATGTTAACTGAAAAATAATGCATTAACATTTTCCACATTGAATAGTTGTTTGTGCGCAATGTTTTCTTTTTTATTTCAAATTTTGTATTTTCCCAGAAGCCTCTGTTAGTTAGTGAATAGGCATTTGTTATGTATTAGACAGGTGATAGTGAGTTCTCACTGAGGGAAGAGGAGGCGACCGGAAGAATTATTCATGGGAAGAACTGTCTGGACCGCAAAACCTAAACAATATAACTTTTCAAGTTTAGATGTCATTAAAACATTTGTGCCCCTATGAGAAAATGGGGAGCTTGCTTATTCCCAGGAGTTTGCTGATAGTCTATTGGAGGATGAATAAGTCAGAAGAAAATACTGTTGCAATCTAGAATTTTGTGTTTATATTAGTTTGTGTTCCTAGAATAAAGTCGGATTCCTTCCCCAACTCTCTGACTGGAGACTCCTCTTTGAGTTTCCGATGCCTTTTTACTCCATGAGAGGCTGCCTTACTTAGAGTTTACTGAATTGTCTGCTGATATCATTGATCTGAGAATACTTTCCAGCTTATAATGCAAAAGCTTCATGCTTGCGCATAGATTTCTCTTTCATCAGAGCTCCTCATTGGATTTCTGAACTGACACCTTTTTCTCTCATTATTCCAACTTAGAATAGGGTATTTTCCTTTATTTTTCAAATCAGATACAAGCCGGCCATATTAACAAACAATCCCAAATTTTGATGCACTTTCAGCCATCTAGCAACCACTTGCTGCCGGCACTGGATGGTCCTGGGTATTGACACCACAAAAGAGCATAGCCAAAAGGAGCTATCTGAGATTGCAGAACTAGCAAAAAATGACCTTGGAAAACGACACAGTGGCAGATGCTAACAATCTATTAGATAAACTTAATAATACCAACACCACCTTTAACACCATTGAACAAAATAAAAACGTAACATCAAATTCTTTAGAAAAGAAAATGTATACCCTTACCTTAGTGACACATTTCATAACACCTCACACCAAACACCCTGAGGCCACCAGCGGGGCACGTTCAAGGACAATCAGGGGTCACATTTTCAGATTCTTTTAATACCTCAGCAGAGGACTCTGGCCCAGGGGAAGGCACTAGAATTGCAATGGCCTTGCACGGCCCCCCTCCACAACCTGATCCTTTTTTAGGGAGAGGCTGGGGCAGAGGAGGGACAAAAACTAACTATCAATACAAACACCCGAGGAACAACAGATCAGGCGCAAATTTTACTAATGGGGTTACCCACAGTAGTTTCTTCTACTGATACCCCTGGCTGCAACACTATCTCCATCTGTAATCTTTGTGAAGCCATAACCTGTCTCCTCAGGAGATTGACTTGGTAAGCAAAGGGTTATCATTCATCTGCATGATACAAAGAAATTTTTTTTACTTACACAAGGACCTCTTAAACATTTTTCAGACGTGTTAGATTATGTCAGTTCTTTGCCAACAAATCCAAGACTCCAAGTACACACCGGTCTCCATTCCATCCACCCTCAACATTCCATCCCCCGCGGACTATGATTACCCTGGAGATTTTAACTTTTGAGAAGTTGATTTTACAGGAAGTTATGCAATAGACTGAAACTTTGTGAAAAGTGAAAAGAAAGTTATTGACACTTTGAAAACCAATAGGGACCTAGTCATAAAACTAGTGGATAAAGGGGGAGGAATAGTGATCATGAATGCAGATGAATACAGTGCAGAAATATTAAGACAATTTCCTTATACTTATCAGTATTGTCAGTTGCCCTTGGACACCTTAAAAGAAATCCAAACCCAAAACCCAGAGATGTTACAAAAGGGTTCTGGAACAGGGTATCATTTCAAAGAAAAAACATAAATTCTTGAACAATACTCACAGATGGACATCTGTATTGTACGTCCTCCCTAAAATACATAAGAACCCAGAAAATCCCCTGGGTAGGCTGATTATGTCTGGCTGTGGTACTGCCATTGAACCACTAGTAAAATACATTGATGCAGTGATTAAAGAGTTTGTCCCCCTTACCAGCACCTTTGTATGGGATAGTATGGACTTCTCCTATACCATTGAGGAAAGAGATTTTGATCCATCCATAGACATTTTGGTGTGTCTAGATATCGAATCCTTATACCTCAATATCCCTCAGAACGAGGGAATGCAAGTCATACAAAATTTACTGGATACAAGACCAAACCCCACATGTATTCCCACTTACTTTGTCATGGAATTGTTAGAAATAGCTTTACAACACAAATAGTTTTTGCACAAAAACACATACTACCTCCAAATGAAGGGGGTCTCAATGGGCGCTTGCTTTGCCCCAACCTTTGCCATTCTGGACATAGATGAATTCAAGAGAAATAACACCCTCTAACACAAGAACCCTTTTCAAAACCATATTTTGTTTTGGCAATGTTATATTGATGAGGTTTTGCTTATTTGGAAGGGAAATGTGATGTCACTTGAACAATGTGTCGATTGGCTCAAAACAGTTCAACTTCAACTGAAATTCACTTAAACGGGCTAGTCTAACCATCTGCTCTTTCTGGACCTATCTCTACAAGTCCAGGATTGCAAGCTGGGGACAACACACTTTCGAAAACCAACCAAAAGAAATACCCAGCTCCTATATTCCAGTAACCATACCAGATGACTCAGGGATTGTCTGCCATATGGTCTATTTTTGCAGATTCACTGAAATTGCAAATGGAAAAAAGATTATTTCAGGGAAGCTGCAGTACTAAAAGAAGAACTGATATCCTGGGCCTATCCACTCCGATTGGTCTCATGTTCACTAAAATTAGTGCGGTACTGTCCCAGGGAAACGCTACTTACACCCAAACCCAAAAAGTAAAAAAACAGATACCCTTCCAGCAATAAGATTAGTAAAGTAATCATGAAAAATTGGAACATATAGTGGGGAGAACCAATCTTCTCTGAGTTGCCCTTATTCTCCTACAAATGAGGAAACAATCTTGGTGACCATCTATCCCATGCCATTACTAGGGAACCAAAGCCCAAGATTAGCCAATCCATTACAACTGCATGGGGCTTTTCTCCCGTAGTGGGTCACTTTAAATGTGGAAACTGTCCTGAGTGTGCGCAGACACCAAATACCAAGATATTTGACACAGACATCACTGCATACACTTTGGGACAATCCAGTAATTGCCATCTACGAATGTGATTTACACGATCAAATGTCTGTGAAATTTAATTCATTTTTGTGCAGACCATATAAATGGTAAAAACACGATTAATACAACACAAGAGTAGAATCAAATGCACACTTTAAAGCTCATCAACAAACAGAAAATGATCTTGTATGGCAAGTGATTGACCATCCTACTCTACCATTGCACAGAGGTGACTTCTCACAGATTTTATTGCGCTGTTAATTTTGCTGGATCTCTCGATGAAATTCGGTGGACAATAGCCTCAATACTTTGGATGAATGGAACAGTATGGTCTACATATCAACTCAACAGATCTGATTTTATAATTTTAAACTTCAAGTACTGAATTGGTATTTTGTTGATCCCTGGAAAATGCTTAGAATCTATCAAATGAAAAACGTTATTTGACCTTGTGGTGGCTCCACTATTTACTCTTACAATTTTTTACTGGATATATTAGATGTCTGTATATGCTATCCTTGACTCTAGGTTTGATCATTTCATACCACAGACCCTAACAGGACCAAAAATGTGCCTGATTACAATACCCTGAACCCTGCTTTACTTGTTGTACATTAACATGTTCATAACTATTGTGACACCAATAGACTGTTATTAACCCCCCTTATTTTGTGTCAGCACATGTGTTCTGCCCTTATAGTGTATCGTTTTGAGTTAATATAATGTTTTCTTAAATAAAAACTGTAATCTGACGGGGGTGCTCTGTTAAGCATTCCACACTCTTTTAATATCCAAAGTACAAAGACGTTAAGCCAAAATGGGCTTTTTATCTATCTTGTTTCCATATTGACCCGCCTGGGGCATTAGAACTTCTAGCTTCTACCTTCTTCAGGTTGCCCCAGGAGTGTAAGTTTCATGACTTCCAGCCTGCGGTCTAGTTTACAGACAGGCTTAGACTCGTCAAATGGACCCACCCCCTGAATGCTGGCCACCCGTTCCTGATTCAGTCAGAATGTGACCATGGACTCATCAGGTAAGACCATTCTGCCCTCCCACCCCGTGCATTGACAATTGTGTGTTTATACGAGATGCCATTCTCCATGCAGTCTCGTTAATCATTTCCAGTCCCTGGATACAAATAGACCGGCACCAGAAGGAATCACGCCTATTTGCTTCCACTTTGGCAACTCTCATTTCATTTGAGGCATCGGACATAGCTATGCATGCTGTTGCTTTTTTCCAATGCTTAGTGGGCCATAGAGCAGTGTCCCATTTTGCACCCAACCTTGGCACTGCGCGGTCCTATTTTCTAATGTTTCATTACCGGTTTAGACACGTTGGTACCCCATGACACTTACGCATGCAGGTATTGTATGGCCCTACATGGCCCCTACTGAATACTACCACATGGAGCCAATTTGATTTTGTGTTGCCTAATACAAAATGGATGGTGGAGGTACCCTTGCCGTCCTACTATACCTGAGACACGCTGTGCATTTGGGGACCTTTGCCCTTTCCAAGCTCTGCCTTGTAACTTATGTTTCGCTCAGAATCAGGCTTTGTGGAAATTCTTTTCTCAACCTTACCCAGTGTTGGGATTGTGGTGTCAGCCTCTGCCAACACATCATTCTTGTGCAAGCGGATGACTGGTGATATCCATCTGGGTCTGTATCCCCCACCTAATTAATTTACCTCCACTGTGTGGTACGGACTGCACTGCCACATTAACTCTTTCATTCATTGTTTTAGATCACTCACCTGCACCTAGGATATCTCTCTAAGACCCCAAAATAAAGTTATTGTAACTACACCTTCCAGGGGTTACACTCTTACCAGGTGAGCTGCCCTCTCATATACCTTAGTTCCATCCATTCCCACCCATGTATATGCAATAACCAAGGGACGTCTCTTTCTTTCACAGTATAACCTGTGGGTTGGAACCCTTCATAATCATCCCAATTTGGATATCGGTATCCATGTGGACTGTTGCACCAGCCATTGGATTCTCAGGCCTTCCCAGAGTCAACCTAGTTCTATCTTTTTGTTAAGGGCCTTCCAAACTTATAATACAGTCTAATGCTTCCCTTTTGTATTCTCTATACTTGTAGGTGAATATGAAACCTTCCAGGTAACTTTTTTTCATTAATCCCTTGACTTCTGCCTGTACCTGCTTCATTCGGTATTTCCATCTTTACATTTCTTGTCATCTCTTTCACCCATTAGGCAGCTACCATCCAAAGTTGTGTTGTTTTTGGTCTGATGATGATCTCCAGCCATGAAGGTCGAAACACCGTAGTCCAATCTTACCAAGTTTACAAGAGAGAGTACAGGCACTTCAGCACTGACCAGCAGTGGTAAAGTGCCCAGAGTCATAAAACCAACAAAAACAGTTCAGAAAAAATACGAGGAAGGCAAAATGTTTGAGGATAAACCTGCAAAAGGGGCCAGTTCCAACACTCGCACACACTAAATTTGGACTATGAATTATGATATGATTTTATAAAACTATCTCTTAAATGTATTGATTCATGCATAATTTCATTTGAATTTTGGTCCGATACGCTGTAGCATTCTGTACTTTTTTCACTTGTTTCACTTGCACTGTCTACTATGTTTTCATGAGCACAAAGAGTTCCCTTTCACATTTATTACACAACTGAAAAAGCATTGTTGATTCTGCATTTTGATCTTTTAAATCGTATTTGCATTGCTGTAATGATATTATAAATGTATCTAACCATGTTCTTGGGACTATTTGTTGTTATTTAGTTTATGCTGTAATATTAGGTTATACCTTAAAATACTTCCCCTCACTGATTCCTGTGAGACATTGTTGCTAGTATTTCCCATGTCTCGACTGGGACTACAGGTGCCTCCTGTGGTTGTTAATACATCACCCACCAACATGACAGCAGCGTTGTGATTGGTCTGAGTGGCCTCGTTTGGCGCTCAGACAGGGAGTGGGAGCTTGTGCATGTTCTCTACCCAGACTGTGCAATTCAGCCAGGTGGAGAACATGCTAAGTGAACATGACAGTTTGGCTGGACCAACACGGCCATCCAAACTGTCATGCTAACTTATCTTGGACCAACCACTCCTCCTCCCTCTGATGTGAGCCCAGCCCCACCCCGCCCTAACCAGGCCCCAAGCTCCATACTAAAAACAAAATGATAATAATGTTCTGTTATTATCATTTTATTTTTCCTTTGCACTGTTCCAAGAGTAGTGGGCAACGCTCCTCCGCTTTAGAGGGGGAGCCGCCACTGCTTATATCTATTAAAAAGGAAGGTTTGGGCCTGTCAAAGGGATTTTTTTCCAGGTGAAGTAGAAGTTTAAACTGCACACACAGGCTCTGCAATGGCTGGACTTTAAAGGGCTACTTACGTGGGTGGCACATAGGTGGCATAACCACTGCTGCAGGCCCACTTGTGGACTTTAATTTACAATTGGAAGACCACTGCAAGGCTGACAGGTCTAACACCCACACTTTGTGGATACTAATCAGCCACAGTGTACTGCACATGCATTGTTATCCTGGCAGAGAGTAACACATCACACTGCACTGAATCCTTGAGATGTTGGCAAATCACACTGCATTTCAACCTAGGTCCAGTAACCGATTACATAGCATTGCGTCCTAGAGATTCTAAACCATCACACCACATTGCTTTGCTTGAGAAAAGCACATTACGTTGCATTCTGGGAAAATGAATCCAATGCAACTAATTTGTTAGACTTTTAATTAGTAGCCTGAGTGCTGAGTTGTAGATGTAGCTAAATGTGTAGCACAAGTCAAAAACTAAATTGCCTTACAGAGAAAATAAATTGTCACATTAGTGCTGCACAGTAGGTACACTAACCAGTAACATTCTAGTGTATGCTTAGAACACCAACAAAACACACTCCTTTCTGTGGACACTAACCAACAACTCAGCTCTGGCTGCTTCAGGTAAAATCGGTGGGGCGGTGGGCACGG
Organism: Triturus cristatus; assembly: GCF_964204655.1. NCBI lineage: Eukaryota > Metazoa > Chordata > Amphibia > Caudata > Salamandridae > Triturus > Triturus cristatus. The sequence goes on from NC_140590.1 coordinate 874,636,894, forward strand.
CTGATTTCGAGAGATGACCACGAGGGAAAATTAATTATTTATTTAATTTTCCCTTGTGGTTGTCTCTTGAAATCCCCTCCTCACCGCTGCCCCACCGCTCTTACCTTGCTGCGGCCACGGCTGCAACAACTTTGTACAGCATCCACAGGACATTAACTCAGCACTCTGTGATAAGTCCTACTGATCCTGTCCCACTACGTTGCACTTCTACCTAGACTGGCCATTAAATCCCACAACATCCTAGGTATGTTTGCCCCTAAATATGCCCTCCACTTTAGGGATACTAGCCCGCTACACTGTATTGCATCCATTAAAGCTGCACTTCACCATATATGCACTGAATTACCACACTGCATGTTATTCTAGGAAGAGTTACCCACCACAATGTTAGTACATTCAACAGACACTAACTCACCACACAGAGTGGGATGCTAACCACCAAACTTCATCTCACCCTGTAAGACATAGTCATTAAACTGTGAAATAGCATAAGGGTGCTAGCCCAACGCCCAGCAGAGCATTCACTGGTGAATTTACTGTCCATTGCATTGTATTTAATGCAATCAATGGGTACAAACTCAGCCTCCTGCATTGCATCCTAATAAACTGCAAAACATTACAAGGAGGAACATTAATCTACCACATTGTACCACACACTGTCATCACTACAACATGGCCATTGCCCCTATGGCGGAAACACCACAATGCACTCCATCCTATGAATATTGACACATACCTCTGTGCTGAAACTTACGAACTTTAGATCTCCACATGACATTGCACACAGTTGATACTAACTCATCATATTGTCTTACAAAGGACACAACGAACATGACACAACACTTTTCTAGGTAAAATAACCCATCACACTGAACTGCCGCCTACATACACTCACACATCTGGATTCTACTGCACAATAGGTAAAGTAATCAGCCACAGTCTGCCACATACTTAGTACTTTAAGAAATCACACTGAAATATATGAAAACTAAATATCACACTGCACTGCATTCAAAGATCTTGAAACCGGTACTCTGTGTTTCATCTCAGGGAAACTATACCATCCCACTTCACTTGCCCTAAGTATGCTAACACAACAAATCTCTTTGCAACCTATGTGCATTAACCATCAATGGACTTCATCATAGGGACACTTCCCCACTACACCAAATTGTATACAATTAACACTAGCCAACCACACTGCACTGCACCAAATGTATATTACCCCATTGACTCCATTACAACCTGAGTACACTTAAACATCACAATACACTACAGCACATAGCTATAAAGCCTCTCTTCTTGCAAAGCATTCCATGATGCATTAGATTTCCACCACAATGCATATTATGGCACTGCCAAACAATACTATCCTACACCTTATGCAACTGCACTGCACCATAGGAAATGTTACTAACCAACCGTACTGTTCCCTAGGAATGCGAACTGATCTCAATGCACTGCATTGTAGCAATGCTAAACCACCACACTTTCCTCGAGGACATCAAATGACAAAAACACACTATGCTTCATCCTAGAACACTAATCTACACTGCATTGTACTGTTCTGATACCAACCCAACATTTTGTATTGCTGTCTATAGGCATTACTCCATCAAAATGCACTGAACCTTAGAGGCACTAACCTCCTACCCCCCACATACGTATATTAATGTATCTTAGGGATACCAATACACATTTCAATGCATTCTATCAATATTAGCGCACTATGATGCAACAAGCACTTTTAGTACATTACCCACCACACTGCACTACATCCTAGGTATGCTAATTCAAAGCACTTCATTTTAGAGAAAGTAACCAACTACACCGTGTTACGTTACAAAAGCACAACCTATCACATTGCTCTGTACCATAGAAAAATACACTATACTCACTGGATAAGAAGAGAACAGACCATATTTTACTGCATCCTAAAAAAAGTAAAGTATCACACTACACTGATTCTTGGAAATGCTAAGCCAGCACACTTAATTTAACTCTACTGAAATTATCCCCAACACAGGCTTTTATGCTAGGGAATCAAACTCTGAAAACTGCACTGCATCCTAGAGTGAATTATCAAAAATAATGAGCCTCATCATATCAGATACTGTTAGAAATGGGATTTCTGGTTGGCTAGGGCTTGCGCCAAAGCCAGGCAGAAACCACCACTCTAAGTCAGGGCTGGGGAGGTACACGCCAACGATAACCCCTGCTCACCCCCTTGGTAGCTTGGCACGAGCAGTCAGGCTTATCCCGGAGGCAATGTGTAAAGCGTTTGCGCGCGCACACAGCAACAACACCCTAGGCCCACCACAAAGGAAACTCCACACAAGGTTATATATAAAAATAGCCTTTGTATTATAATAAACACGTTAGATGGTAATCACATAATTTACACGGTGCCAACTGGCACTGGGCAGAATTTTACAGGGGACTATTTACACAGATCAGGGCCACATGGACCACTGTCAGAATCAGCACAAATCACCAATTGTACATGTAGAACATATACCAATGGAAACACAAAGTAACTGTAGAGCACAACCAGTAACTACTGGCGCAATAATGACCTCAGCATTATCATAATGGAATCAGGTATAAAACCTATCCTGTATACATCACAGGGGCATAAACACGTTATGCAATTTCTCACAAGTCTAACGCATTAGACCTAACCTCCTAAGTATAACTACACTAGGGGCGTACATCACACAGGGAAGTACAATCTCCCTAAAAATCAACCTAAACAGGTAAAACAACCACCTAGGCAGAAATCCTATCTAGAGGTATAAAACACAGGGTGCGCAAAACATACTACACACAGTACATTTCCTAACACCCAACGTATTAGTATATAAAGCACAATAACACCTAAATCACATTAGGGTCCAGGTTGCGCCAGAACCTAAACGTAGCAGCTGCCCACCACTTGCTGGGCAGCTGGGGACAAGAACAGGGCCTAAACGCTGCGGCTGGCGCTAAGTGCTGCGCAGCTGGGGAAGTAGAATGAGGCATGGCCCTGGAAAGACTTGTCAAAACGTTGGAGCCACCTAGGCTCTAAGACAACATGTCCCCCCAGTACTGTGGAGCCACCCGGGGCTCCTGAAATTACTATGCGCCAACCGTTGGAGCCATCTAGGCTCTAAGAACAAACTTGAGCAAGCCTGGGCCCCTCTAGGCCCGTCTAAAACAATTATGGCCATAACTAAAGTCCCAGCTGCCCTCTAGCAAGCGGGGCAGCTGTGGGGGCATGGCCACACAACAGGGGGAAAGAGCCTGGGCCCCTCTGGCCCGTCTAAAATAAATGCGACCATCGTTGGAGCCCTGTAGGCTCTGAAAATCAGGAATGCCCCTTTGGAGCCACGCAGGCTCTGGAAATCATTATGCCCATGTTGGAGCCACCGGGCCTCTGCAAATACACATACCCCCGATGGAGCGGCCCTCTGCCATGTGGGGCCGCTCAGGCAGTAGGCACCGGCACTGGTGCCTCGGTCCCCTCTTCCCCCCCCATCCCTCGTCACTCACCGGCTGGGGCGGAGGTAGGACTTTACTCCTCTCGCGGCGCGGGGCTTCCCTCACTCCTGGGAGCGCCGCGCTGCAGTCTTCACCCGGGCCCCCTCCTGGGACCCGGGACTTTACCTATCGGCTCGCGGAGGCGAAGTGGGCTCCCGCCCTCCTTGAATGATGTCCCCACGCTTCACCATGCTTCACCCGGTCCCCCATAACGGGACCGGGACTTAAAGGATGGAGCCCTCGCGGCTCCTGCCATGACTCCTTATCCGGGGCCTGCAACTCTCGTGCCGCTTCCGCCCCAGCTGCTGGCCCCACCCACGTCACAGGCAGACTTGCCTGACTTCCGGGCGGCCGCGGCTGGGCAGCGGCGGCGATTCTGACTCTGGCAAAATGAGGGGTGGTCTCCCTCCGTCATAATAATGTACAGCGGGGTGGGCACCCGCTTCGGCAGAAGTATAAAGCGGGGTAGGCTCCCGCTGATGTGAAATTACTCCCATAAGGCGGGGTGGGCACCCGCCGCTATTACGAGGAGAACAAGCGGCATGAGTGCGGGGTGGGCACCCGCGAGAGGCACCACGATGCGGGGGAATCCCTACGTCGGGATTCCCTCAGAAGATCGCAGCCCAGCACTGCAAAGACAAGGCACAGGCTCCCTCTCAAATCCAAGGGGGCCAATTTAAGGTTAAAGCGCTCCCAGGCGCTAGAAGCATGCAAAGGTCCTAGGGCAAAGAAAATCAATCCAAAAAGGTCCCAGGAGTCCCTCAGGCATCCAGGGGCTGGGCAGGGCCCAGGGAGGCAAGCCTTCCCCTGGGCCCCAGCAGCAACACGCCCCTGGTAGATTCAAGTCAGAACGAGAACATTTTCATGGGGTCACAGCCCCTCTTTTATACACCAAATCCTTTGTTTCCAAAGGTGCAGGGAAGGGGCGGACCAGATGCAACTGGTTCCTGAGCACTTTGTTTTTCTCAGCCCCTCTCCCTATTCACAGGACAGGCCAGGGACATCAGACGCACCACAGGGGTGGAGCCAGCATTGTGTGGGGAAAGCCCAGCCCTATTCAGGTCCCAGGTGTACTCCTCCCTGCCATCAACATGCAGCTCTCTCCATTCACCACCAGGGCAGACCCATCCTGACTCCTGGAGCCAGACAAACCAGCCAATCGCAAGCCAGACAGTCACTGCATATTTATTATACAGACAGGCCAGCTTCTAGAAGTGGCACTTCCACACAAGAAACCGTAACGCCGCACACATCATCGCGCAGCATTTAATCTTACGAGTTCGCACATACCAAACTCGACCCTGCACTCCTCTCACATCAGGACTTAACACGGTCACTCAGATCCCCCATGCATTCCTATGGGAGGGCGGGTCAGTCTCATCAAACCATACACAGAGCGCACGCGCTTTCCACTGGGACACAGTGTAAAAGCACCTAGAGTCCTAAAACCACTAGTACAACACAGGAAAAAGGCTAGGATAATGCAAAAGTTTTAGGGGTGAACTTGCCAGAAGGGCCAAGTCCAACAGATACACTAATCCAAACATTACATTGAATATGTATGGACAGATATCTCTGCTTTATACTATAAGGCACTAAGCACAATACATCCAAACCCATTACACTAATTCCTAGGGTTGCAATCTCAGCACACAATGTGGTGTGTTTGAGATACTAACTATTAAAATTAGGTAGTATCTTTCGGAATTCCATGCTTGGGCCATTAACCCCTTCAGCGCTGCGCGGATTCCCCCGCGGTGCTGAAGGGTTCGAGCGCAGGCGGGGCCATGACGGAACGGTTCCGTCATGAGCACAGCTCAACCGATGCTCATGACGGAATCGTTCCGTCATGAGCATGGAAGGGGTTAAACAACTTGAAGCTTCCTAAAGAAATTAGTCCACCATTTATGACAACACCTGAGGGACTGAAAGCGTCCACAATTACTTTACACTTAGGGTACTAGATATTAGGGAACCTACACTTCATATCAAGGAACATCATAATTTTCGATGGCATCGTCACAGCTCTAACCATCCACCTTGCAATGCTCCCTAGAAACACTAGCCCAGTGAGTTGAACTGCAGTGCACGCTAGGGATACTAAAGTACCACAGTGCACTGTGTCTTCGACTCAATAAGTCACCACACTACACTTTTTCGAAGGGATAATAGCCCACCACATTTAATCACAGCATAGGGATTCTAAACCACCACACACTACTGGACAACTACTCTAGTATGCCACGACTCAGACTTCTGGAAAAACATATCATGTTGCTTTACTTGTCATCTGCCCCTGCCCTAAAAGTCAACACCCATTTTATTGCATCTGACACATGCTAGGGCTCAATACCCAGACTGCAGATTATATTGACACAACTCATCATAACACAACACATAGGCACATGCTACTTGGAAGGTCAGAAAACAAAAGCCCTCCCATTGAGTAATACCTTTGGGGGCAGCCCTCAAATTCAAGTTACATCACCCACACTCCCTAAGGGCCGAGGAAGGTCAAATGGCATCCACATCGCGGAGAATCTTCATTAGAACAAAAACACAACCGCAGACCCCCGCTTGGGAATATAGCAGCAGCAGTCCAATACATTGGCTATTGATGCCTTACATAATAACTGCATATCATTATTAAAAACATTATCCTAATAATGCTAACCCAGACACCAGAGAATAGCAACTCTCTACACTTCAAATACTCAAAGTTTAGAAAGCTTGAAGCCTACACTACTACAGCTTCTTGACTCTAAATTAACCCCATTCACTGCACCGAAAGAATGCCAATAAAACACCATGTTGTCATGCTTCTTGGGGACCCAACCTACCTTAAAGTACTGTATTATAAGGACCACAGATCATCACAAGTCACAGCAAGCCAGCGATATCATTTTTTTCTACTGATCATCTTTTCTACTGATCAAGCTAGTCATAGAAAAATATAAACTAGTATCAGGTAAGACTAAACATTCCCTGCCTATTTATGACTCAAATGCCATGCTAGCTAATGTGCAGTTATAAACTTGTTTCATTCAAACTACTGTTCAGTGTGTGTCTCGCTTCCTTTTGCAACAGTTCTCCTTTTCCGCACAGCAAGTCAAGGAAGATGATAATCGAATATAAAATATTAAATGAAGCTTTGAAAATCATCTGTTTTTAGAAAACGTACACGTGAAGGAGGAATGCATCATTATGTATATACCTTTATTCCAAGTTGTGTTATTTTCGTATTGCCACACTGATACACTTCAAGATGTTTTCAGTGCTGATCCTGCTAAAGCCACATGCCAATGTATATTTGAAGGAGTGCATTTATTCATAAGGGACCGCATGTTAGGGGTGACTCCTTTACACCTGTGCAATTCTTATGCTCTATCGTATGCTCGGAAGCCTCTAACGCAAACCACTGAATTAGAACCATGACATAAATAGAAGCTAAACATCAAAGGTACATTGACAGCATCGCATCCGGTCTACTTTTCTTGGGTCTACATTAAATTTATGTTGCTATGTTAATAGAAAAAAAAGTCTATAATGCCACGAGTTCCGTCTTTCCCATGTTCACTCTTTACTACTCATACAAAAGTTAGGCAAGTTCTCTACCAGGGTTGGTTGGAAGACCTGTTGGTCTTAAATTGAACTGTAAAGGTAATTAATGTAAGGTGAACATATACTTGTCAGTATGTCATGAAGATGTACACATGTCGCGCTGATCGAGCCGGAGCTACGGTGCACATAGCATCGGCTTGCAGACATTGCTGCAGAAATGACTCCATGCACGACGCCAGCTCAGAGCGAGAACCGCCCTATAGGTTCTCATGACTAGTCAGAGTGCGCGCTGTCGAGGAAAGCCTGGGGTGATCGACATCATAGGCAAAGACAAACACACCCCGCCATAACCTTCTGCCTGCACCCACGCGCATGCACTCACTCATACGAGGGGCTGCCCCTTCATTCATGCAGAAAGCCACAACGGCCCGGGGCTCCCTCCATGTATACCCCGCTTGCCCCGAGCGCGGTAATGGCTATTGATGCTGAAAGGGCTGGTCTTTAGCATCCCACGTTCTGCTTAGTGTACAATCTGAATGTTTCTCCTCCACTCTAGGCTTCTTTCATCGCGTTCTAATGTTCTTTTTATCATAGACTCCTTAAAGTAGCATCAAAAACTAGAGCACACGGGCAAAGAAAGGTGTTTAACGAAAATGAAGAACGTAATAGTTATGCTAAGAAGAAGCAGTAACACTACAGTGAATGTGCCGCGTTTACAGTGTACACATGCGTGCAAAAACGGTGTTTGTGCACGATGTAGCACGACTAATTGTGGCCAAGGGCAGGAGCAACCTTCATAAGGCCTTCTGCCTGAGTGACTGTCTATTACCCCCCTCCCCCACCCCCAAACACACAAGGGAAACATTCCCTTCACTCGTGTAGAAGGACACACGAATGCACAGGCAGCCTGCATACTCCGTGCCTTCCTTCCTCCAGCCTCCGTCCTGTTGTAAACAATTCTTTCATCGTCAAGATCCCTCTACAGCGGAGTCTTATAGAGTAGACCTCTAGAAACAGTGGGGCAGATTTATGAGCCCCTTGCGCCACTTTTGCGTCACTTTTCCCATGTTAAAAGTGACGCAAAAGTGGCGCAAGGGGCTCATAAATCTGCCCCAGTAAGTCCACATTACTATAAAGTTCTAATCGCTGCTGTTTCTTTATGAGCAAAGTAGAATGGATGAATAGGTTACTGGTTAAAATAAAGTAGGTGAACATGTTCATTTATTTTATTAGACATCCGTTTTGTATAACACATTTCTGACATTGGTAGTCCAGGCAGCCATGTGCGTTGCTGTCAGTAAAGGGAGAGAATCGGGCTTTAGAAATTCAGGTTCACTGGAACAATGAACCATGAAAAAAGAAAGACAAAATGAAAAGCGATGAATGTGTTACGCAATTTGATGATATGTTATGAGCATTTGTATAGTGAATTTCTCCCATTGGTTATTCTTTGAAATGCTCTGGGCTTCTAGGAGAGTGCGCTTCTGCACACTTGTGGGTTTTCTCGCTGGTCGGAGTAAGCAGCAGCAGTGTATCTTACTCAATGAGATGGGGGAGGTGTGAATCTCAAATTTACCACCTTAAAAAGCAATGCACTGCAGGGTGGAGGGGTGAGATGACCAAGGTTCGGGATGGACTGTTTCCATGGGGAATAGGATCAGTACCGGTTTGCATAAGGTGGGCTTCTGGTTAGAGTGGCATCGTGCAGAAAAACAGTGGGGTGGAATGCTACCGCAAGCAACTGTCAGTGGTTGGCCTATTTGCAAGCATTCATCCCATCACCGTTTGAGGTTTTGATTGACAGTAGTATTGCCTGGAAATTTGAGACTGGCACATCTTTCCAAGCCCACTACTACGAATGTAGGTGAATTCTAAATGTCTCTTAGTGAAATGAGAATGATGGGAAAAACCAACACAGCCACATTAGACCCAACTCAGGGGCCTCAGATCCAACTTCCAAACACTGATGCTATGCCCCTGCTCATCACACCTGGGCCTGGTAAGTCTCCCTGGGAACTTTGGACTTCATTCACATACAACACAATGACATGGAGTCCCTGCCCTAAGATCACTTGTTTAAAATGAGTTTTCACTGCACACATGCTTTTTTATCTCTGGTGCAAAAAGCCTTGATGGTAGAGTTGTTAAATCGTGCATGGGGCCAGTGCTCCATGTTTCAAGTCCTCACCTATTACAAAGCATTTTATCAAGTGGCTGATGGCCCCATGTACTAATCCTGAGTCACAAATAGAGGAGGGTGTAAAGGAAAATTAATAGGGTGTACCGAGCCAGAGCAGAACCATGTATCTGGCTTGCCTCTAAGAGTCCGTGTATGAGCCGAGACCTGAAAACGTTTGCCATGTATATTGTGCAACAAACATGATGAGAAAGCATGATACAATAACTTTAAAATTCAAGAAGGTGTGTTTCTTTAACTGCAGAAACATTTCACCTTAGCATATCAGATTATATCACTGCAGAGATAGACATTTATTAAAAGTGATAGTTTTAAGAAACATTCATGTCTCACCACCCAACGAAAATGCAGTATATCAGATGATATCACTGCATAGACAGACATTTATTAAAAGTGATAGTTTTAAGAAACATTCTTGGCTCACCACCCACCGAAAATGCCATTAGTGAACTGAGGCAGGTCAGTATTCTAGTAAATCCTAAATGAGGCCTAGATTCTTATTAAAGATGGAGCATTCTATTAAATCAAATATAAGAGGTGCTTGTACAGAGTAATACTAAACTCAAGTATTTAAGAGCACTCTTTTGTGATGATAAAGAAAAAGGAGACCCTCTGAAATAAAATATGTGCCTAGGATCACAAAATTTGGACAAGCAGGTATTAATTGTCAAGGCCTTGAATCCTCGGAGTGGTATGATGCTCAATGGGTTCCACCTCCTGATAGCCCCAAGGTCTAAGTGAAAAAACAGACTTGATGGGGAGATCAAGTGAGGGAAGGAAAGGATGTGAACAGCAGGGAGGGAGATCTGTAGCAAGAGTAAATCACTATAAGTACAAAAACACAAACACCAAAATACACAAGGATACGTCTCTACAATGCCACACCTGGTGCTAATACCTGTAAAGGAAAATAACAGTTCGGATTTTCATGAACAGGTGTTCAATACGAAGTGCAGCCACTAGTGATCTATGGTTGGAACAAATTGAATCAGATAACAATTCTCATTGACTCTCCTCAAGTACGGTGGTTCATGAAACAAGTACAACATACCAAAAGGACCCATTAGTGGCTTTTAATAGGGGGGTGCGGAGCTGCCTCCTGGAAATGGTTTATGACAGGTTATAGTTCCTTACTTAGTAATATCACTCAAATATTCTGAGCTACAAAAGGATCAATTTGGGTAGCTCTCAGCATCCAATACAATATTTATCCTAAAAACAACCATGCAACAAACCAGCATCAAAAGTTCATATTTTATTCTTTTTATAATTTTTCTTTTGACAATTCTTTTCATCAAGGTTGCTCCAAGCGGAACGAGCAAATGGTAAGGGTGTTCGAGTATGGAGAAGTGAAAAGAGAGAAAAAGTATTCAAGAGATTGTGACATAAAATACTTAAAAGGATTAAACACTGGACTGGTTGTCAATCACCGTCCAATTGAAAAACCTGGTCACGTTTATCAATTTATGTGAAAAATGACTTAGACAATTACAAATTCAATTAGAAACCAATTCTAATATAGCACGTGGGTAAATGAACGTATCCCAGGCTCATGTATATAGGGCGTCGACGTTTCGATCCGTCTTAGTGGCCTAATGAGGGTGTTTGAACCTTGGCCGTGCGGATCTTCATCAGGACTGGGGGGCAACCTAGATAGGTGCTGGGCCTGGTCGAGTGCCTGAAGTTAATGAAAATTGGAATGAGGATGTTGCATGGGGCTGTTCGATTAATAACCAGCTAATTAGTATTTACATCGCTTAGAAGGCTTACCCGCTGTCATGCGTGAAGCGATATCCCTTGTTTATTTAGGGTACAGTGGTGATGTACATCATGTGGCTGGGCTCCATATATGAGATGCCACTGAATGGGTATGGTTGAAGGCTGCAAAATTAAAGGGCGGCTAATTAATTGCCAGGAATTTCACTGGTGTAGCATCTAATGGCGGTGCAAAAGTTAATAAAGGTTACCTTAGTCGAGTGGGACCAATTCACTTTAATCTTGTAACCTCTGCTAGGGTGGATCCCAAACTGAAAAAATGTATAATACAACGTGATTAGAGAGGGAGTGTGCCGGATTAATGCTTAGGGGGGAACTTCTTATAGGAAGTATTTACCTTGCACCACTGTAGACCGGCAACCATCCGTACCGTGTTGTGCTCGAGTTCGAGTCACCGCGCACCGCGAGGACGCCTAATTTTAAGTGAAAACGTCAACGTGACGGTGACGGTACCGGAGCGTAGAGAAGGAAAGAGTTAAAAGACTCTGACCGGACTGCCGGTATCGAGTCTCCCTGGTGTAAGTTCCAAGGGAATTAAATTAGAGCGTACCAAGTACTGAATAAAGAGGACGCAATTGAATATGGGTACCAGGTCAATGTAAAAAAACATAATAATAAAATGATACCCACACCGGATTGAGTGTTCGGTCTCGGATACATTAACTCCCGTCGTGTTACAGTTGCTGTGTTCATTGAGTTTATATGTCTGATTATTGGGTGAGAATTCCGTTATATCTTTAGTCAGGGAGTCATCTATGCTATTGTCTGCCCATGCGATTTTATGTATGTGGGCCAGACTATTCAGAAAGTCAAATGTCGTATCTTGCAACATTGCAGCCGCATACGCTGCAAGACACAAGGTTTGTGGAACACTTTACTGCGTTTGAACATACTGCAGAAAGTCTGAGATGGTGAGTAATTGAGAAGGTCAAGTCTAACCCAAGAGGTGGTGACTTTACCAGTATACTAAGCAAACGAGAATGCAGGTGGATACATTCTCTGGATACGATCGCTAGAGGTCTGAATGAATTTGAAGAAATTAGTAAACAGATCTCGATTATGAACACTGGATGAACCCATCTATGTGGGCTCCTTGTACATTTGGGTATTAACTCACTAGGGCTCTAGTGGGTTGTACACTGCATGTTAGCACCGAGATGTACATTTAATCCAACTGACCCCCTACTCCAAACCAACCACCAGTTAGCAATACCCATTGATATACTTAACACAGGATACTGGACTTCAGACACTATGCTCTTCCTTGTTAATCCTGTGACTGATATGTATCACCACAAATTGGGTTCCCATGTACCCCCCCTTTTTAGAGTAGTTGTTTTTAGAATATATACTTTTGCTAGTTAATCATTATAGACATTCTTGACATAAGTAATAAGTGAGTGGTATACATTATTTGTACTAATGCCCGTTATGTATATCTCTGTGTTTTGTGACACTCTTGCATCTCTTTGTGGTATAAATGCAAAGGACGATATTCCTTGCTGTACAACCTGTACCCCTGTTTATTATAAATACCCGTTAACTCTTGTTGCACACAATGTCAAACCACCACTCCTTGAATATATTCGTGCTGTGTGCAATACCTTTGTAACAATTAGATTGTGTTGTCCTACTGGCTAATTATCTGTTTATTTAGGTTTGTGTTTATGTTTATTCAATTTGTGTAAATTGTCATAGTCTAATTGCATTCAATGCCTTGTTCGCACAACTGATATGGTGAATTAACCTTCGAGTTAATGTATCCGAGACCGAACACTCAATCCGGTGTGGGTATCATTTTATTATTATGTTTTTTTACATTGACCCAGTACCCATATTCAATTGCGTCCTCTTTATTCAGTACATGGTACGCTCTAATTTAATTCCCTTGGAACTTACACCAGGGAGACTCGATACCGGCAGTCCGGTCAGAGTCTTTTAACTCTTTCCTTCTCTACGCTCCGGTACCGTCACCGTCACGTTGACGTTTTCACTTAATAATTAGGCGTCCTCGCGGTGCGCGGTGACTCGAACTCGAGCACAACGCGGTACGGACGGTTGCCGGTCTACAGTGGTGCAAGGTAAATACTTCCTATAAGAAGTTCCCCCCCACCCCCTAAGCATTAATCCGGCACACTCCCTCTCTAATCACGTTGTGTAATGCATTTTTTCAGTTTGGGATCCACCCTAGCAGAGGTTACAAGATTAAAGTGGATTGGTCCCACTCGACTAAGGTAACCTTTATTAACTTTTGCACCGCCATTAGATGCTACACCAGTGAAATTCCTGGCAATTAATTAGCCGCCCTTTAATTTTGCAGCCTTCAACCATACCCATTCAGTGGCATCTCATATATGGAGCCCAGCCACATGATGTACATCACCACTGTACCCTAAATAAACAAGGGATATCGCTTCACGCATGACAGCGGGTAAGCCTTCTAAGCGATGTAAATACTAATTAGCTGGTTATTAATCGAACAGCCCCATGCAACATCCTCATTCCAATTTTCATTAACTTCAGGCACTCGACCAGGCCCAGCACCTATCTAGGTTGCCCCCCAGTCCTGATGAAGATCCGCACGGCCAAGGTTCAAACACCCTCATTAGGCCACTAAGACGGATCGAAACGTCGACGCCCTATATACATGAGCCTGGGATACGTTCATTTACCCACGTGCTATATTAGAATTGGTTTCTAATTGAATTTGTAATTGTCTAAGTCATTTTTCACATAAATTGATAAACGTGACCAGGTTTTTCAATTGGACGGTGATTGACAACCAGTCCAGTGTTTAATCCTTTTAAGTATTTTATGTCACAATCTCTTGAATACTTTTTCTCTCTTTTCACTTCTCCATACTCGAACACCCTTACCATTTGCTCGTTCCGCTTGGAGCAACCTTGATGAAAAGAATTGTCAAAAGAAAAATTATAAAAAGAATAAAATATGAACTTTTGATGCTGGTTTGATGCATGGTTGTTGTTAGGATAAATATAGTATTGGATGCTGAGAGCTACCCAAATTGATCCTTTTGTAGCTCAGAATATTTGAGTGATATTACTAAGTAAGGAACTATAACCTATCTTTGATTTAAGGTCCAGGACCATTGTTTTTTGTACTACATTGCACCCAGGTCCTTGACTTTTTGGGTTACCCCATTTTTGTAATGGCCTCCTGGAAATGGTTGACAAGCCCCTGCTGTGGACAAGACAAATAAACGAGCAAGGCAATGGCACAGTTACTTATAACATCATAGGTTAATCAAACTCCACCGAATCACATTTCCATAAAATACTGGCTGAGGCTCCAATCCGTCTTGGACCCTTCGCTAAGCATATAAATCCACTTGCACAATGTCTTGGAAAAAACGGAAAGAGCCCCCAATATCCCATGAACGTTCAATGTATCTTTAGGCCAGTTGTCGGAAAGACAATGTTCCAAACCCAGCTGAATTGCTGATGTACCTTCTCGGCTATTGCGGGGTTACAACACCTCAGGGAGATGAAACAGTGAGTATACAAAATGCTTTGCAAGTTTCTCTCAGCCGCGTATGAACGTGTGCAACCGGTTTCTAAAGTAAAGCTTTTGTGGTATTCTGATACTATGTCACCACTCTGATGTCAAGTGCGCAATCAGATGAAAGGAGGTAACAGGCCACTCGAATAGCCCAGCACGAGCCAGATCCATGGCTCGTCCAACGAGGCTACCCAATGACTGAGTCCAGCTCCCACAAGTCAGAAGAACTGCGGAACCCACAACAAGAGTAGTTAAAGGAACAAAGAATTTGTGGTGCTACATGCACCCCTACCAGTCCTCCTTGTGTCCTTCAGAATATCGGCTCTGATCCTGGAAACAACGACACCCGACCGGCGCCCTGGAAGCCCTCAAATACCCGCTTCCTGAAACATGGTGATGGCACGGGCGCCACCAGACCAGCGCCTCATGGGAAGTGTAGTGCTTCCTAGCGCACTCGATAGAGGCGAGGCCAGTCGGTTTTAGCAGTGTTGTCTGGAGGCCGCCACAATGAGCCGCAACATTTATTCCAGGTTATCTGTTTCCACATTTTGAAATTCAATCACCAGTTTGGGATCTCTGTCACTCGTTTACATCAGAGGTCATTGTTTTGTCTTTCATTCTTGACTCACAACGAGAAAAAGTGAATCAGAGATCACAGTCCCAACTCAGTGTTCCAGACCCAACTGCCAAAGAGTGAATGCATTTATTTGGGGAAGGGTCACACCCCAATCACCCCCCGAAGCTAGGCCCCTGGGAGTAAGGTTTACTGCATACTGTTGGTCATGATGTGCTGCAAATTAGGATTGAGTATGAAAGAAGGTGTGTCCAGGGGTAATGTATGGTGGATAGTGGGCTTATCAGATAGGGGACATTCCTTTTTTTATTGAAGCACCGTTGGCTGGGTGTCCTCCAGTTGGGAAAACTCAATGTTTGTGGACTGTGCGTATGAGCCGGTGAGCCATATGACCTTTTCTCCTTCTCCAAGACAGGCAGTTGGCATTTTTTCAGTGGGTTATTTTGGAATATGCTGTTGGACAGCATCACATTCTCCTTCACATGATAACGATAAATACAATGTTTATTTAGACCTTGGTCTTTAAACAGTAATAACCAGTTAAAATTGACAGTTAAAAGTGACAGTTCAACAATACAGATGTATACCTTCTCAGCGTTAAGACTTAATACATTTTCGGAGTGGAGTGCAATAGTAACTTATCTATACAAATCAGCTGGAGCATTTATAAAAATTATACATAATTTAAAACTCAATTTAAAATATTGTGCAATTCATCCATTTTTGAAAAGATTAATATTAGCCTTATTTAGATTTTAAAACAGTTTAAAATTTCTGGAATTTACAGCTACATCTCTTTTAGATAACTTTTAATTACATTCATATAGTTCCCTAATGCAATCGCGATCTCGAGGTTAGGCATTTCTGTGATTAGCTCCACCGCCTGTGTCCGTAACTTTATGCCATATTTTAGAAACAATGGGCGGAGACATAATTTACGCTGCTCTAGTAATGTTGCACAATCTAACAAAATATGTAATATATCACCTTTTGTTCCCAAAGTACATTTACAATAACCTTCATGGCCTAACATTTTTATTTTTAATTCTTCATTTATCAACCAGGGATTTATACCAATTCTCAGTCTTAGGATTTCCTGTCTGTACCAATGGTTTGGTAGATATCCAGGTAAGGGAACCAATTTTTATTTAACCATGAATCTCTCATAAATTGCACAGATTTTTTCTTTGCCAGATATTCCATATCTGCACATCGAGAGACTTCCTGTCCATACTTACTAAGATCACTTTTAATGAATTCTACATACAGGGATTCTTGACAGATTTTCACTTTTAAGTTCTTACAGGCCAATCGTATTTTCTTCCTGTTCTCTTTAGCCCATTTTAGATTACTATTTTGAATTTCTTTTCTACACCATTGGGATACTTTCTGGCCTATCTCTATATCCAGGCGTTTCCAGAATCTAATTAAAGCCCTTTGTGCCTGTACCCTCCAAGCAGTTGTACCTAACTCGGTTCTTATTGCTTGGATCATTGCCGAATGTGGTAATGACATTAATGTTTTTAGGCATTTCCCTTCCTCTAAATCCCAATCACATTTACCACTCAGATGGAGAACTTCCGCTCCATAGAGTACTTGTGGGGGTATCATTGCGCTGAAGGCCTTTAGCAGCGGTCTGTGCGACATGTTTCCATAATCTCGGTTAAATTTTTTCAAGCCACAGATCGATGTAAAGGCCTTTGCCTTCTGGGCCTCTATATGAGTGTGCCACTTTAGAGACCTGTCAAACCACATCCCGAGGTAGCGGTATTCGTTCACCGTTTCTAGTTTCAGGTCTCCTAAAAACCAATTAAATCGAATATCCTTTTTCCCAAAACTTAACATTTTTGTCTTTTCCATATTTACCGTTAAAAATTTCCTTTCACAATATTCACTAAAGGCATTTAGCTTTCTTTGGAGACCTATTTCAGTCTGGTCCAAAATTACCAGATCATCTGCGTATAGTAAACAAGACACTTTATTTCCATCCATTCTCGGGCTAGCACTTCTTTCAACCTCTAGGGTTGCTGGTAGATCTGCTAGGAATATGGCAAATAGCATGGGGGCCAACACACAGCCCTGTCTAAGGCCATTCTCAATTGCTATTTTTGGCGTCAATGCCCCTTCTGTGTCTCTAATTACTTGTGCCCAATTTCCGCTATGTAGCTCTTTTATTATCGCAAGTAAGCTTTTAGGGATATTTTTATTTACAAGGGTTTCCCAGAGGCATTCTCGATCAACTGAGTCAAATGCTGCTCGAAAATCAACAAAACAGCAGCACAGCTTACCATTTTGTTCTATTGACTTGCGTGCTACTGCCCACAAGGCAAAGCAGTGATCAACCGTAGAGTGGCCTTCTTTAAAGCCACCCTGTTCAACTGGTACAATTGAAAACTCCTCTACCCAGTCCTTTAGTCTATTCAGAATTATTTTTGAAAATACTTTTTCTCCTATATCTAGTAGATTGATCAGCCTATAGTTTTGTGGTGCATTCATATTGCCTTTTTTATGGACTGGCCTTATTATTGCTCCCTTCCAATTCTTTGGTATTTTCCCTACCGCTAAAATTTCCAGGAACATATGAGAAAAAAATCTCGCCCACCACTTCATCTGAGACTTTATTATTATCGCTGGAAGGTTGTCTGGACCTGCTGCTCTTGTTAATTTTAATTTCATTATTGTGTTTTCTACATTCTGTTCTGTGAAGTCTGGTTTTAATTCTTCCATTAAGTTATGCCATGGCTGGGGCACTTCCACTTCTAGATCTCTGCGAGGGCTATACAATTCCTTCAAGTACTTCTCCCATACAGCCTCGACTATCACACAGTTCATTCTCCCCGCTGGGTGATCGGCAGCTGCTTTCACCAGCTTCCAAAACTGTCTTATATTTTTTGATTCGATAGATTCCAGTAAATTTTCCCAGCATTTATCTTTATACACCCTTTTTGCATTTGTAATTAGCTTTTTATACTCACTTTTTAATTTGTTAAGATGATTTTGTCTCTTCAGATCATACTTTTTCCTAATGCTTCTTTTTACTTTCCTTATCTCTCTTTTTTTCTTTTGGCAATCTGCAGTGAACCATTTTGGTTGTCTAACAGAGATTAACTGCTGATTTGTTTTAACTTTTGCTAATTCAGTTCGAAGGCATTGCACCACTTGCTCTATCTTTCCCTCATACCAATCCAAATTTTGACCCCCTATATCTCCCAAGGCTACCTTTTGTTGGAATGATCTTAGTTTTTCTATGTACTCTTCCGTTAATCTAGTTGTTACTCTCTTGGGGTATTCAACTTGTTGTGAGATTACTTTATCTCGGGCTTTCGGGGCACCTCCTTGAATCTTCATCTGCAAGGGATAGTGATCGCTGCCTTCTTTCTGAACTATCTTAAATTCCCTTATAAGAGAGAAGTTCCAGGCAGACATAAAGGCATAATCTATTGGGCAATTTTGTGAGCCTATTTTGAATGTTTTCTCTGCTGGGCAATCTGTTTCAAATCTGCCATTCAAGCAGAAAAGGCCCTTCGCCCCTAGATAATTTCCCAAATCTTTATCCTGTTTTAAGAGTTCACATGCTGGAAAAATTGCTTGTTTTACTTCATATGCATCCAGTATATCCCTATGCCAAAGGTCTACCTCCTTTGGGTACAATTTATGATTAAAATCCCCCAAAATAAAGAATATGTCAGAGTCATACTTTTCACATAAAGAATCTATATCATCTTTAAAATATACCAGCTCAGTTCCATACTCAGTAGCATTCTTCCATTGCATATACACATTTATAATGATTATATTTTCATATTTTATGTCTACAATCAACAGAGATAGTCTACATGCCAGGAGCCATTTACATTTTACTTTTAGCGGGATCACGTTATTTGTTACTTTTGTAGACAATAAAGTCATGATCCCCCCTGCCGGGCGGCCAAATCTTTTTTTCTTGGCCGGTCGATGGAGTTGAAGGAAACCATCGAAAGTTGGGGTTTCGTCGCATAGCCAAGTTTCTTGCAGGCAAACAATTTCCACTTCATTTGCTAGCTTAGTTATACATTCCTGTTTTATTATATCTCCAAGGCCATTTATATTCCATGATAAGAATTTAAGGCTATGCGACCCCCCTTCATCCTATTCCACCTCACTTAAACCTCCATCTTCATCCATTACATCCTTATATCTCTGAGAGGGTCCTGCAGGGCTGCTTCTTTGGCTCCAATTATCCCAGGAGTTATCCATTACTGAGTTATTGACTACTACATTCAGAGTACATCCTCCAGTCTCATTTTCCTCTAGTAACCTCACCTGTCTCTTTCCCAGTCCTGCATGACATTTTAGAAAACTACTTCCTAATTGTCTATTTCCCTTTAGTTCTTTCTCTGGGATTAGCCGTATACCTTCCTGGAGTATCTCACTAGCCGCTTTCCAAATTGCCATTTTTACTAGGTCGGAGTAGACTAGTACTCTTGTAATCTCCTTTCCACTTATATTTTTTATGAAACCCACTTGTCTCAAATCTTTTGTTCCTATTCCCCTCAGGCTAGGGCATTTAGAGAATGAGAATAGGATTTGAGACCTATTCAGAGGTATAATCTTCCTTATTTTCTTTCCCTTTTTTTGGTTTTGCTCAGGTTCAAAGTACAGCCATTTGTCGCTTCCCGCCTCTTCCCCTATCTTTGGGGCTTCTGTACCTACCTGCTCAGTGTTTTCCCCCATTTTACCTTTTGCTTCTAAGTTACCTCGTTGTGGGACAGCTTTCTCTTGATTTTGGTTCTGATGATTTATATTGTGTCCCACATAGTTTGAATTTACTATGGGTTTTGTTTTTGTGGAGTTAGTTTTTAATTGATCCTTTCTAGGGCTTTTACTACTCTGTTTCTTTACCTGATTTTTGGGGCCCTTCCTCTTACTCTCAGCGTTTGGGGTCTTGGCAGATAACATTTCCAGTGTGGGAGTATTTAATTTGACCTCTTTCTCCTTTTCCTTTGTTTTTCGCATTGTTTCTACCTTTGTTTCTCTCTTTCTACGTAACTTCCTTTTATGATGACCCCTAAAGTTCGTGAAGCTATGTCTTGGGTTTTCCCATCTTCTTTTTATCAGCATCGGGCACTTAGATATATATACATTATGTGATGTTCCTACTGTTTCTGTGCTTTCTTTCTGTTCTATAGGCTGGGTATCTACTACTGGTCTCATCATATGTGGCATTTGACCTCTGATTACTTGCAACTCCTCCTCAATCTTTTTCAAATAAAGCTTTTGCGTTTTCAGAACCCCATTATTCAACATTGTAACTTCCAACAACCCCTGCAGGGTTTTTTGAAGCATCAGTAATAAATCCATCATTGAAGAGGGAGGGGTCGTAGAAATGTCTAGGTCTTGTAGGCTAGTTCTCTCGGGATCAGCTATTCTTTCAGTTCTCGATGTTTCCTGCTGAATTTGATTTCTTACATCTTTTGATTGTGATATCGATATATTTAGTGAGGCTCCCCAGTCAGTTCTTGACCTTTGGCAGTTGTTCTCCATTTGGACTGAGGTCTCTGATTCTTGTGCTTGCATCGAGAAAAGTTTAGGGGATGATGACAGACGCGGTGCTATTACAAGGTCGTTTTGACTCAGAAGGGAGTGATATATTAGGAATGATGCCGCCAAGAGTTCTTCAGGGGATTCTACCATGCCATTCCCATTCTGTAGCTCCGCATCTACATCTATCGACTTTGTAGATAAATCTAATCTTTTGTAATGTTTACCTAAAAAGTCCTTTATAGATTTAGTTGCTGACGTACTTCCATTAGTTTCTTGCAGGGTCTTCTTAATGGCTTTTTTATTTTTCTTCTTTTGAAGCGCCCCCTTAGTTCCTTCTCTGGGGCTGGCCTGGCTCTCCTGACTCTCCTCTCGGGTTCTTACCTCCCCAGAGAGTTCTCCCCTCCCGGGGCTTTCCTCCATAGGCTCCTTACGGGTTTTTTGCTTCCTTTTTGGTGCCATTGTCCCTTAGATGAAGCGAGTCTGTATTTATTGCGCTCTTGTATACTCCAAATTTTACTATGCGTTATAACTTTAAAAATCTTCCTTGCACTTTCTTTACTTTTCCCCTTCCCTTGACTCTTAATCAGCCGAAACTGCCCGGTAATAAATACTAAAACAGGTATCGGGATACAGCTAACATTTGTGCAGTTATTCATACACTTACCTCTGTTGTGCCTTTATCCCGCCATACCTGCCAATTTGCTCTTTGGGGTTTTGTGCTTTTTCTTCCTTATTTCCCAAAACGGTGAACTGATTGCCCCCCTATGCCTCTTTCCTACCACAGTGGGGGGCACTTCTGAAAATCTTTTTCTGGGCAATCTATCCGCCTACTCCTGCGCGTTGGCTTCCTCTGGCCGTCTGGGCGTGATTGGCGTAAGGTTAGCCCCACGTAGGTGCAATAACCACACCTTTCCTTTCCTTATGGGGACCTTTTTTTACTACACCCGCGGCTCCTCTTCTCCCGCTATGTCCTTATCTGCAGTTTCCGGCAAGACCCGATATTTCTCCTTGGGTCTGCCGAAATCAAACTCGGGTGCCTCAGCGCGTCTAATCTCCTCGTGTTTACGTCCCGCGTCCCGTAGGTCAGCTCGCGGCTTCCAGAGGGCGTCCGGAGTTCTGTGCCGTCGACGTCCTCTGCGTCCCGTGCGGCGTGTAGCGTGAGGTCAGCGTAGGCAGGTAGGGGGCGGCAACAACAGAGTTCCGATCCTTCACATGACTTTTGCTGTTGATGTCATATGCTTCTTCATTTAGTACTTTATCAACTATGAAATCCTTAGCTAAATATCTTCTATTTTCATGAAAGAGGAGTTTGCATTCTTGGAGGAATAATGGAAAGAGTGAATCTTACCTTGACACACTAATTAAAAAAAAATACATACTCAATGTGTGCACCATGGTTCTCCTTACTAAGGAGTGGTAATAAATCAATGGCACATTTGTACAGTATGAATACATGAAAATGCACAGGGCACTATTTACAAACTGGAACAGCAGAATTCCTTGGCGCTGTTGCTGCAGCTCATGTGTATTCCAATAGGGTGAAGTAACATGTCTGGTGCCCAAATGTCACGATTGCCGACAAGTAGGATTTTATATACATTACAGGGCTCTGCAATATTCCTGTCCCAAAAAGTACAGAATTTCTCCCAATTGTGTACTTGCCCTTTCAAAACCCTCACGTAGAATAAGCCATGCATAGAAGCCATCTTGGACGGGGACGTAAAAACTCAATTTGAAACACTTTACTTCACTTTATTAGAGACTGGTAGGTAATCCGCCTGATTAATAGAAATAATTTATATTGTGCCAATCTGCTTGTCAGAATCCCTTTCAGAGGGCTCTGTGGAAAGCAGGAGCTACTGGACCTGATCACGGGGGTTGAGGCCTTTTACTACTGAAGTCCTGGGGCCCAAACTACTATGGCTCCTGATCAACTGGGCCAAGTACTAGCCCTTGACTTTCAGTGGTAGGGTGGGTACATGGGTACAAGACTCAAAATGCATTTAGTAACCTCAGCAAATGAATGTCCTGCCAGATACTCGTGGTTATAACCAAAGTATTACTTATATATGAACACAACATGAAATACAGCACACACAAACAACATACACAATCTTCGTGAGGGTGAGACTGGCACTCTAGCACTGTACATCTAAGGTCCTGAGGCCCACTTATCAGTAATTATTCTTTATTGTGTGGTTAATTATAAACCATTACAATTTTGATAAGAACACAGGTAGGTTAAAAATAGCATAGGAATTGGGAACACAGGCATTTTGCACCATGGCAGGACAGCCAATGAGCAAAAAGAAATAGGTCTGCCAACCTAAAAGTAAAAACATTACAAATAAATTTGCTATCATATCAAGTCATCATAAGAATAAAAGACTGCCAGGGCAATGGCAGTACTTTTCTAGCATTTAAAACAAAAAAGTTAAAAAGATGAATAAAAAGAGTATATAGATTCACAGCAAAGTGCTAGTGAGGGGGCAGGGTGATAGCAGCAATTTTTCACAGTCAATCTAGAATATTCAGCTGGGGCGGGAACATGCCGGTAGTAGCAGATTTTCACAGGCAATATGATGCATCCAACCGGTGGTCTGTTCCAGAGGGAACTATGCGCACTTAATACCCACTACTATAAAAAAAAAACTCAGTACAGGGGAAGAGGTGGAGGGATCGGCTGAGAGATACAGTCTTGCAGCATCCAGTGTCAAAGATTTCATAAGACCCTAGTGGTGTCATGCTTCATCATCGGGTCACCCCGACCCCTATAAGTCGGGGTGGGCTCGACCAGAGTGTTGGGATCTCTTTTGATAGATGAAGTTAGGGGGGTTAAAGATAAAATACCTCAGGCAGACCCCCAGTTTCCCTTTATTCTTGGGTCTGTCTGGGTCAGTAAAAAATCTAAAAATGGGTCTTATCGGAATATTATGGTCCTAAGACCCTAGTGCCGACATGTTTCAGTCCTGTGTGGCCGTGAAGGCCCGGACTTTCTTCAGGGCAGAAGGTAAACCCCTATGTGAGGGCTACTACAGGATGGGATTTCCCTATACTCTCTGTAAGGCGAGGGCAGAGTAGCTACTCCTCGCTGGGTGTTAAGTGGCAGTGTATCTGTATACTGCCAGTCTCCATCTGAAAAATTAAGTTGTGGATAGATACGCCGTAAAAAACACATAGACAACGTTCACTCAGAGTGTCATACCCAATCGGTGTATGGTGGTAACATGCTAACACTTGTGTGCATGCCTCCGTTGGAGGAGAAAACCCCTCATTTTGTCACTCATACTATATAGCTCTGTGACATACTATTTATATGGGACAGATATTGTGAAGTGGCGATTTTACTCGCATTCTAACACTAGCTGCGTGTTAGTTGCAATTTTAACAATAGATTCGCACCAATGAAATACAGTCTCAAATTGCAGCAGTGGTTGCACTGTTTTGAAATGTAGTATGGAAAAAATAAATAAATAAACACCATGCATGTATATACACATTCATTCACTTGAGTACATCATTCCTTCAAACCGTGTTTGATCATTTTGACAAAGTTATCTGAAGGGTCAGGGCCTTTGTTTCAACTTCCTTCTGTTGCCGAGCGAGGGAGCCTCTTGCATCGATGAGGACCCCTAGGTATTTGCATGAGTGATCCGTTGTGATCTTATTGCCTTTCTAGAACCAGCCACCACTCTGGTTAGATTTCCTCCAAGTGTTACAATTTTGGTTTTCTTTAGGTTGACCTTCAAGCTATTGGAGAAGGTGGAGGAGTGCAGCAGGTTTAACAATCACTCTAACCCTACTCTCATATAGCTGAATAGGGTTAGGTCATCTGTGTCATCTGCTCAAATCAGATTGCTCATGTATTCCCCACCAATCTTCCAGGAGTGGCTGTTGATGGTGTAAAGACTTTTAGACAGATCAGAGATAAAGGGGTTGAAAAGGAGGGGGGCTAGCAAGCACCCCTGCTTACACCCCACGTGATAGGGATTTTTCTTGACATACAGGCACCATCACCAAGTTTAATGCGGATCCAGGAATTAGCGTGTAGCTGAATGATGGGCTCCAGTAGTTTGGATGGGTTTTCCAATTTCTTTAGTTTTGACCAGAGTGCCCCCCTTGGCCAATGTTGAAGTGCCACATTGAAATCTCTGAAGCAGCAATGCAACAGGGTGTGTGAGGTGATTTATTTGTTCCAGAGGATGAATATGACTAACAAGTTGAATAGTGTGCCAGATTTTGCCCTAAAACTTCTGTGCAATTTTGCTACATTGTCCAGATGTGCAATCAGTCTATAATTGCTGGGATATGATTAACAGCATTCTTTGTAGATGGGTTCTTTGATAGCCCCTTCCACATGACTCTGGAATTGCTGATCTCCTCAAGTAGTAATAAAAAAGTGACAAGAGCTTGCCTGCCCAGAAGGGAATGTCCTGTTTGAAAGGGACTTGGGGAGGCAGTTGGGCCCAGGGGCCCATCTGTCCTGGCCTTTGACATAACCTGTTGCAACTGGCTGAACAGAGATGGTGAATCTGTGGGAAAGGTGATAGGCAATCTAGATCTTGACGATTGGCTAATGTGATGGTTATGTTTGGGCTGGGGAGACCCCGTAAGTTTGGCAATCTAAGTCACTATTCAGCATGAAATGCCTGATGAGGAAAGATGACCATTCTGATTCAGTGAAGTTCGCACAGCTGGTCCCACCTGACCTGTTCACTTGCCTGTTTACCAGGGCCAGAAGGTCCTTGAGTTGATTTTCTTGCTCTCACATTAAACAATCGGGCAGAATTTTTTTCATTGACTAGACTTCTCTGGCTGAAAAGCTTGCTTGTAGTTTTTCTGGTCCAGCTTATATGCTAGAATTAGCTCTTTGTTCCAGGTTTTTTTAAAACTCCTCTCATGGCAGTATGGTGGGCTTTCTTTAAACATTGAATCGCTATTGTAGGGAGAAATGACTTTGTGTTGTAATACGACTGGTTGGTGTTTGCAGCTGAATATGGGAATTTCACAAGAAGTTGTGTGATGAAGTTTGTCCTCTCATTGATCAGTGAGTTGTCACCTAATTCTACCCCTACGATGGATCTTGTACATTCAGCCATGATTTTGCCACTGATGTAATCTCTCCATTTGAGGCGCTCGAGATTGTTGGTGTAGATGCCCTTGCTCAAAACACATGCTGAGATGTGATAAGACAGGT
This sequence comes from Triturus cristatus, assembly GCF_964204655.1. Classification (NCBI taxonomy): domain Eukaryota; kingdom Metazoa; phylum Chordata; class Amphibia; order Caudata; family Salamandridae; genus Triturus; species Triturus cristatus. The sequence continues at coordinate 874,662,760 of NC_140590.1, forward strand.
TGGAATTTATTCTTGCGATCTGAAGGCGGTGGTCACTCTCAGTGTGCAGAACTAAGAGGCAGCTTTCCACTGATTAATACATTTCCACATTGCATATGGTGTAGTCAAAATAGGTGTGAGTTTGTTCTATCAGTTCTTGATCAATTGGGGGGCATGTCCTATGAGAAGTATCCATTTTGTACTTTGAAGCCCACATTGCTGAGCTGCAGGACCAGGAGTTCACCTTGTGAGCTTTGTAAGCAACCCTTAGGCATGGTTTGTTCAACGATGTTCTGACTGACCTCAGGGAGATCTCAACATAGCCCTCGTAATGATCTTGGAAAAGGTTTGTGTTAAAATTACCAGTTAGCATGCAGCCAGCTAGGCATGATCCCTGGCCAAGTCACCCAGAACTGATGTGAACTGGTAAATTGTTTACCTTTTCTACCTTGCACTTGGGTTGATGTAGATGTTCAACAACAAGAGGGAGCACTGTTGTTTCCAGTTGTAAATTTGTATTTCTTGTAACCAGTTCTCCTTAAGTAATCGGTTATCACCTGCAGTTTTACAAAGATGTAGAGTAACAGACCACCCTTTGATCTACCATACTTCTGTTCCCTGGAAGTCAGTTTACTGTGCGCGATAAAACCAGTGATAGGATGACTTGTTACAGGATGTTATCTTTCCTGTAAGGCAATCATTTCAAAGAGGCTGTGATGTCGGAGGACCGTCGTTTCTGCGAGACACCGCTGATGTTCCAGGAGTACAAAGGTAGAGATAATGGTTTGGGACTTTAGGACACTAAAGTCTTAATTCAGTCTGGCGCCTACAGGACAGAGCTGACAACAGCCAATTCCAGTTGTTTCTTAAGAGGTCGTTTGTCGTGACTCTTTGATCACTAGAGGTTGAGATGGTACAGTCCAGGGCATTTTTAGGATTTAGGATGGCTCTTTCTTGGGCACCTCTGTGAGTGTCTGGGGTCTTGCCAGAGCCAAGGGGTTGGGAGTTACTTTAAAGAAACGTATCTTGTGCATTAAAGGCATTGGTTTTAGATAGAATTGACTGTGCCAGGGTCAACGATGTGAATGTCTCCAACATGGGTTCTGAAATTTGAGGGCCCCTGGGGGCCAGGAATTCGTTTGATATGATGTTCTGTGACTCCAGATAGCTGAACTCAGGGATGGCCTTCCGTAGCCTTAAAATGTTTACACTGTTTAAAACGCCATGAGGGCCTTGTGTGTGGTATTCCGGGATAAACAGCTTGGCACTTGAGAGTTGCAGGACTGCTTGTTATGCCAGACCATGTCTTCTAGCAGGGCTCTGGGCGACCTGTACAGAGGTTGGCACAGAGGGAACTCCTTGAGAGCCCACCTCCAGCATGAAAGAGGATCAGTAATGTGAGTTGTTGCCAGAGGTGGGTGCGAGGTACCCCAGGTCCTTTCCATCGTGACTCAAGTGGATTCACTGTTAACCTGGGCAAAGGGCCCAGGCGGGTCAGCGGGAGAGCCTAGATTTGGCATCACCCGCCCGCTCCTGGAATCCCAGGCCCCCTGTAACCAACTGGTTGGCCCTTGATATTAAGTCTTCAAAGCATGAGCCAATTTGTCATGTGGGTTGGCGTAACCCGATGCCGGAGGAACTTGGTAAAGGATTTGAGCCAACAGGCTCTGAGCTTTCAGTTTAAGCCGGTGTCGAGACATGTGTTAAGTGGTTGGGGCTACTTTTTTCCTCATTGGGCAAGGGGTCCTTGTTGTTTTTTTGGTGAACATCAGAAACAAATTGTGTTTGGTAGAAGAGGAGTTACTGCAGATTTTGATCCGCTGCTTCCGGTGTTGTTTCCTTTACCTCCTGCTAAGAGGACGTGTGGCCTGGGTTGCATCTAAGTCAAAATTCCAGGGGTTGGCTGATGCATCAGAGTGGAAATGGCTGCCAAAGTGGGCAAAGGTGGTGAGCCTGCCTGCTCAGAACTCGAACTTATTGACAGAAAATGCGCATTTGATGAAAGGGCAGTAAGGTCTTCATGAGCACAGAAACAATTTGCATTTATTGGCCCTTCAGGGCTGATCGGCAGCCGACGGCCTACGTGCTCATGGCTAGAGCCAATTGACACAATGTTCACATCTGGGGGTTGTTTGAAGGGGGCTTCAGAGAATTGATGAGAAGTTACTTGTACCAGTAGTTGACATTGCCCTGAGCCCACGATGAGCCCTTTGATCTCCATTAAAACAGCATTGAGGAAGGTTAGAAGTGAAGACAGATTGTCTATGATAGGGGAGCAACAGCAAATGGTCTGAACAATATTGGCAGTGGATTGTGCTCAAGGGATTCACTTTTTTATTTGAAATCATGTTTTCTTATTTTTAGAATACAAAGATTATAGACATTACAGAATACTTCACCTATATCCAACGGCCAGTAAGGACCAGGAAAAAGCAGGGAGAGTGATTAAAGAGAAGAGAAGGAAATGAATCTCAGTGAAGTGTGCAGTGTAATATGTCTACTCGTGATGGTCACATTTATTCATTTCCATACTCAGTGTTACATGGTTCCGTACCGGAACAAATGTTATGGTGGTAAGGCCTATCAACCGGTGCAGTTGTCTGTTGGCAAAAGGCACAGCACGGGTTGGTAGGTTTAGAATGTCTCTGAATTCCTCTGCAAGGTATTTTATGCAGGGTCCCCAGGTTTTTTCTAATGAGGCAGTCGATTCTCAGAGACTGCTGTGAGTTTTTCCATGCCCAATGGGTCCCAGAGCTTTTGGAGCCAATCAATGTGATTTGGTAGTTTGATTGTTCCCCATCGGGCAAGGAGAGCTTGTTTGGCAGTGGATAAGGCTAATATGATTGCCCAGCATCTCCCAGACTTCAAAGAATAGATCAAGTCATTGGAAAGACCCAAGAGCACATAGCTCGGGAATCTGGGAAGTGTAGTAACATACATTTTGTCAATGGCATCTAGTATGTCCCGCTAATAAGTGTGTATATGGGGGCAATGCCACAAAAGATAAGTCCAAGTCCCTATGGCACCACATCCTCTCCAACATGTTGGATCTCCCCCCCGCTTTCACCTTGCCATATGCTCAGGGGTTTAGTTCCAGTAGTGTACCAATTGAAGATGTTTACCTTTACTGGTGGCCCAATGTGTCGAAGTATTAGCTCACTTTTGCCTGCCCATATGTAACTTTCTATGAGGTGTTATATTTTGCTTAGAATTTGTGGTGGAGGCAACAATAGCAGGGCTTGCATAATGTACAGAATCCAAGGGAGGAGAGTCATTTTAACTGCCACTAGCTGTCCTAGCCAGGATAGAGTATAATTCTACCATGTCTTTAATTCTGTTCATGTGTTTGCAAGGAGAAGGTGATAATTGATGTTTGCTGTTTGCTGTTTGACGTATCGTTGAATGAATTTGTAGGCCTAAATATAGCACCCCCTGTGTAGCCCATGGGAAGGTAAAGAGTTGTCTTATGGTATTTTGATCTATTTGGGGGACTGTAAAGCTAAGCAATTGTGATTTTTGAGATTTGATCCTAAACCAGCAGGCCTTTCCAAAGTACACTTATTCTTGCATAAGGGCCGGTAAAGAGTGGAGAAGATCTGTCAGCGCCTCAATAACATCATCTGCTTACAAAGCTAACTTGTGGTCTCTCTTTCCCATAGTGTTGCCTAAAATCATGGGGTTTACCCTCACCCGTTCCGCAAAGGGTTACATGTATGAGGTGAACAGAAGTGGTGAAAAGGGGCACCCCTGTCTTATACCACAAGCAATGTCAAAGGGCTGGGACATAAGGCCATTAACTCAGACTGCTGCTTGAGGTCCTGAGTAAACACACCATATTGATTTACTGAAACGTTGCCCCATGCTTAATGTTTGGAGTATTTTGTGTGGATAAGGCCAGGGAACCCGATCAAAAGCTTTTTCTGCATCAATCGAAAAAAGGGGTGCAGGTATTCATCAGCGATGGGCTTTATATATGAAATGGCATATACTTTTAGTGTTATCACTGCAATTCCATTCAGGTATAAAACCTGATGGGGGACCACAAGGGCTTACACAAGGGGGGCCAGACATGTTTTCAGAATGCTGGTGAATATCTTAGCATCCAAGTTTAGCAATGAGATAGGCCGATAGGAGGAGCATGATGTGGAATCTTTGCCTGGCTTGGGTAGAACTGTGATGGTGGCCGTATTCATAGTATCTACCAATGTGCTGATGTTGCTAAATGAATTATATAGGTGCATGAGTATGGGGGCCTGAGTGGAAGCAAATATTTTGCAAAAGTCATTTGGGAGGCCATCCTGCCCAGGGGCCTGCCTGATTGAAAATGGGATATCACAGCCAACACCTCGTCTGTTTGTATATCTCGCTCTAGGCCGAGAATAAGTTGTGGGCCTAGCTGTTGTGTTGGGGCTTTGTCTATATATGAAGTAACACCCCTCTCTCACAAGACTTCAGCCAAGTAGAGGTCTGCATAAAACTGTTTTGTTCCCTCCTGCGTAGTTTTTCTGTTTGGTTCCTAAAAAGCCATTGACTGCCCTGTCCACGTCTTTCCTCACCACAGTAAGTTGTCGGCGTGTCTGATGGGTGTCCAATTGTTTTTGTATCTCTTCTAGTTCTTTGACTTTCCCCTCGAGGGTGGCCCTTTTATCCCATCTCTCACAGGTAAAGCGAGCAGTAATTACAATAAGGTGACCTCAAGTCATCGCTTTTATACTATCCACAAAAGTGCTACTGGTGTCCCTGGTATATCATTTGACTTCATAAAGGCCATGATTGCTGCTGTAATTACCGTGGCTACTGTTGCATGTGTAAGGAGTTTGAGATTCAGGCACCATGTACGGCCCCAGTGGGGGATGGTCAGGGACAAGGAATATGATGTGTATTGGAGAATGATCCAAAAGGACTGCCAACCCAATGTCAGTGTCCTGGATAGATGTCCCCAAGCATTGTGTCGCTAAGAAGAATACTATTCGTGTATAAGATTGATGGGCTGCAGTAAAAAAAGAAAAAGTTGTTTTTTTCAGTCGGATGGCGTTTGCGCCAGACATCAGTGAAACCATAGTCAGTGAGTTGATGGTGGCTTTGAGGTGAAAGTGTGCCAGATTGTCCCTCCTGTTGCACTGACTGATCCATTGTGGCATCCATTACTAAATTAAAGTCTCCACCCCAAGAGAACTTCGGTATCGGTGGTTGCTATTACCTGGCTAATGCATCTAAAATGAAGGGTTCCTGATGGTCACTGGGGTACAGATAGTCGCGAAAGTGAATTTATAGGACCCAATGGCTATGCGGAGGGACAGAAGGCGGCCGGGAATTTCTGCCTGTGTGTGGAGTACTGCACCTACAAAATGTGTTGCCACAAGAATTGCTACACCTGCTTTCTTCCGAATTCAAAAGGAAAAGTGTTGGTGATCAAACCAGCTCAATCGCATGTATTGCCAGTCTGTTTTAAGTAAGTGGGTTTTCTGTAGCGGACAGATAACACACTTGGACTCACGCAGCATGGACAAGAGGGTAAATCGCTTCGCTGATGCGTTGAGGCCTCTCACATCATAACTGAGTATTTTAACCATTGGCTAGATTGGGAGGAAAGCCTTGGGTGAGAAGCTTGTGACATATGTTTCCATCACTACTCTAGGGGATTCTGTGCTTGAAAGTCGTATATTACTAACTGCATCTGAACGTAGTATATTTTACAGGTGAAAAGGAAAGTGAAGGCAAAGAAAGAAGAACAACTAGCATCAAACTAGAACACATCGGCCAGTCCCTCTCTGTTTCACCTAACATGTAATAGATAGGGTCCGTGGCATCAACTATGGGGTCAAAGATCCATCAGTTTACCTCAATGGAGGGCTCCGCTGCACAGAAATCTCCTTTTCTGACAGAAGAAATGGGCACCTGAGCCAGTGTCTCAAATTGTGAAAGTGCCTAGTATCCGTCATTCCCATGTGGGGATTGTCGAACCCCTAGACCCAGTAGAGTGTTCATTAGACTTTAGCTGTTTCTCCGGTTGACTCTTGTTCCTGGAGTTCTCGCAGTAGGGCCACTCTTTCTTTACGACTTTATGAATTGGTTGGTTTGGCTGTCTTTTTCTGTTTTGACCTTAGAAAACGTTTTGATTGCATTGCGGAGGGAGACGGCCTACTCATCCCAGAATCTGGCTTCTCTTCAGATGTGTTTGTATCGAAGCTCACTAAGTTTCTGGCCTCCTCCATAGTGCGAATAGAGTGTGTCTCATTGTCCCATACAAAGGTCAGGTGGAAGGGGTGCCCCCAGCGATAACAGACCGCTTTCTTTTGCAGCAGCTAGCAAGTGGTTTCCATTTGGTGGTGCCTCCGCAGTGTAATAGGAGACAGATTCTTGGTAGAGCCATATCTTGTTGCCTTCAAAGTCTACAGCACTGTGGTCTCGCACTGCCATCGTAATAGTTTATTTCTGTTTATAATAATGGTGGCATGTAAGAATGTCTTGAGGCATTACTGGTGAGCTTGCTGGGCGACCTGTCTTATGCATGCGGTCCAATAATATATCCTGTGTTACAAGATGGGACACTACAAGGTGAAAGAGTATGCGGATATAATCTACGAGCTTACCCGGTGGCGGCCTATACTGGGAACCCCTTAGTGCGTATGTTGGTTTGCCTGGATTTATTTTCAAGGTTCTCCACTTGGTAACGCAGTTCAGAGATTTTATCTTGGAGGTCCAGTAGTTTGTGACTGTGGGTGTCCAATTCCTGGTCGCAGGAGTCACTTGTATGTTCCAATGTAAAAACCCTATCTTTTAATTTGCCCAGCAATCTCCTGAGATCTTTAACCACCGCTGTTATTTCCTGTTTAATGTTTGCCCTAAGCGTGCCAAAAAGTGGCTCCAAGAATACTCTGGTGACTGGAGCTTCGCCTCCATCTTGTTCTATTGCTGCAATTTCTGTTTGAAAGGTCGCCGGTATGGCTGCACCCTCATTAGGCATTCATTTCTTAGGTAGAGGCTTGTCAAGCAAATCTTTCTTAGCGTGTGGAGTAGTCATTAGTATCCGCTGCATTGGTTTCATCCATGTGAGGGAAGACGAATCGCCAGGAAACTGTTTTCTGTGGGCAGCAATCTTGGTCGCTGTTGCAGCCCTAAGCCAGGTAGGCAGACCGGACCGCACTGTGAGATGTCATGGCTCCTTTAAGCAGTATGTTCTGAGGGACCACCACAAAGCTCACAGCACAACTTGGGGCCCAGTCCTCCTTGTGTCCTTCAGAATATCGGCTCTGATCCTGGAAACAACGACACCCGACCGGCGCCCTGGAAGCCCTCAAATCCCCGCTTCCTGAAACATGGTGATGGCACGGGCGCCACCAGACCAGCGCCTCATGGGAAGTGTAGTGCTTCCTAGCGCACTCGATAGAGGCGAGGCCAGTCGGTTTTAGCAGTGTTGTCTGGAGGCCGCCACAATGAGCCGCAACATTTATTCCAGGTTATCTGTTTCCACATTTTGAAATTCAATCACCAGTTTGGGATCTCTGTCACTCGTTTACATCAGAGGTCATTGTTTTGTCTTTCATTCTTGACTCACAACGAGAAAAAGTGAATCAGAGATCACAGTCCCAACTCAGTGTTCCAGACCCAACTGCCAAAGAGAGAATGCATTTATTTGGGGAAGGGTCACACCCCAATCACCCCCCGAAGCTAGGCCCCTGGGAGTAAGATTTACTGCGTACTGTTGGTCATGATGTGCTGCAAATTAGAATTGAGTATGAAAGAAGGTGTGTCCAGGGGTAATGTATGGTGGATAGTGGGCTTATCAGATAGGGGACATTCCTTTTTTTATTGAAGCACCGTTGGCTGGGTGTCCTCCAGTTGGGAAAACCCAATGTTTGTGGACTGTGCTTATGAGCCGGTGAGCCATATGACCTTTTCTCCTTCTCCAAGACAGGCAGTTGGCACTTTGTCAGTGGGTTATTTTGGAATATGCTGTTGGACAGCATCACATTCTCATTCACATGACTTTTGCTGTTGATGTCATATGCTTCTTCATTTAGTACTTTATCAACTATGAAATCCTTAGCTAAATATCTTCTATTTTCATGAAAGAGGAGTTTGCATTCTTGGAGGAACAATGGAAAGAGTGAATATTACCTTGACACACTTATTAAAAAAAAATACATACACAATGTATGCACCATGGTTCTCCTTACTAAGGAGTGGTAATAAATCAATGGCACATTTGTACAGTATGAATACATGAAAATGCACAGGGCACTATTTACAAACTGGAACAGCAGAATTCCTTGGCGCTGTTGCTGCAGCTCATGTGTATTCCAATAGGGTGAAGTAACATGTCTGGTGCCCAAATGTCACGATTGCCGACAAGTAGGATTTTATATACATTACAGGGCTCTGCAATATTCCTGTCCCAAAAAGTACAGAATTTCTCCCAATTGTGTACTTGCCCTTTCAGAACCCTCACGTAGAATAAGCCATGCATTGAAGCCATCTTGGACGGGGATGTAAAAACTCAATTTGAAACACTTTACTTCACTTTATTAGAGACTGGTAGGTAATCCGCCTGAGTAATAGAAATAATTTATATTGTGCCAATCTGCTTGTCAGAATCCCTTTCAGAGGGCTCTGTGGAAAGCAGGAGCTACTGGACCTGATCACGGGGGTTGAGGCCGTTTACTACTGAAGTCCTGGGGCCCAAACTACTATGGCTCCTGATCAACTGGGCCAAGTACTAGCCCTTGACTTTCAATGGTAGGGTGGGTACATGGGTACAAGACTCAAAATGCATTTAGTAACCTCAGCAAATGAATGTCCAGCCAGATACTCGTGGTTATAACCAAAGTATTACTTATATATGAACACAACGTGAAATACAGCACACACAAACAACATACACAATCTTCGTGAGGGTGAGACTGGCACTCTAGCACTGTACATCTAAGGTCCTGAGACCCACTTATCAGTAATTATTCTTTATTGTGTGATTAATTATAAACCATTACAATTTTGATAAGAACACAGGTAGGTTAAAAATAGCATAGGAATTGGGAACACAGGCATTTTGCACCATGGCAGGACAGCCAATGAGCAAAAAGAAATAGGTCTGCCAACCTAAAAGTAAAAACATTACAAATAAATTTGCTATCATATCAAGTCATCATAAGAATAAAAGACTGCCAGGGCAATGGCAGTACTTTTCTAGCATTTAAAACAAACAAGTTAAAAAGATGAATAAAAAGAGTATATAGATTCACAGCAAAGTGCTAGTGTGGGGGCAGGGTGATAGCAGCAATTTTTCACAGTCAATCTAGAATATTCAGCTGGGGCGGGAACATCCCGGTAGTAGCAGATTTTCACAGGCAATCTGATGCATCCAACCGGTGGTCTGTTCCAGAGGGAACTATGCGCACTTAATACCCACTACTATAAAAAAAAAAACTCAGTACAGGGGGAGAGGTGGGGGGATCGGCTGAGAGATACAGTCTTGCAGCATCCAGTGGCAAAGATTCCATAAGACCCTAGTGGTGTCATGCTTCATCATCGGGTCACCCCGACCCCTATAAGTCGGGGTGGGCTCGACCACAGTGTTGGGAGCTCTTTTGAGAGATGAAGTTAGGGGGGTTAAAGATAAAATACCTCAGGCAGACCCCCAGTTTCTCTTTATTCTTGGGTCAGTCTGGGTCAGTAAAAAATCTAAAAATGGGTCTTATCGGAATATTATGGTCCTAAGACCCTAGTGCCGACATGTTTCAGTCCTGTGTGGCCGTGAAGGCCCGAACTTTCTTCAGGGCAGAAGGTAAACCCCTATGTGAGGACTACTACAGGATGGGATTTCCCTATACTCTCTGTAAGGCGAGGGCAGAGTAGCTACTCCTCGCTGGGTGTTAAGTGGCAGTGTATCTGTATACTGCCAGTCTCCATCTGAAAAATTAAGTTGTGGATAGATACGCCGTAAAAAACACATAGACAACGTTCACTCAGAGTGTCATACCCAATCGGTGTATGGTGGTAACATGCTAACACTTGTGTGCATGCCTCCGTTGGAGGAGAAAACCCCTCATTTTGCCACTCATACTATATAGCTCTGTGACATACTATTTATATGTGACAGATATTGTGAAGTGGCGATTTTACTCGCATTCTAACACTAGCTGCGTGTTAGTTGCAATTTTAACAATAGATTTGAACCAATGAAATACAGTCTCAAATTGCAGCAGTGGTTGCACTGTTTTGAAATGTAGTATGGAAAAAATAAATAAATAAACACCATGCATTTATATACACATTCATTCACTTGAGTAAATCATTCCTTCAAACCGTGTTTGATCATTTTGACAAAGTTATCTGAAGGGTCAGGGCCTTTGTTTCAACTTCCTTCTGTTGCCGAGCGAGGGAGCCTCTTGCATCGATGAGGACCCCTAGGTATTTGCATGAGTGATCCGTTGTGATCTTATTGCCTTTCTAGAACCAGCCACCACTCTGGTTAGATTTCCTTCCAAGTGTTACAATTTTGGTTTTCTTTAGGTTGACCTTCAAGCTATTGGAGAAGGTGGAGGAGTGCAGCAGGTTTAACAATCACTCTAACCCTACTCTCATATAGCTGAATAGGGTTAGGTCATCTGTGTCATCTGCGTAAATCAGATTGCTCATGTATTCCCCACCAATCTTCCAGGAGTGGCTGTTGATGGTGTAAAGACTTTTAGACAGATCAGAGATAAAGGGGTTGAAAAGGAGGGGGGCTAGCAAGCACCCCTGCTTACACCCCACGTGATAGGGATTTTTCTTGACATACAGGCACCATCACCCAGTTTAATGCGGATCCAGGAATTAGCGTGTAGCTGAATTATGGGCTCCAGTAGTTTGGATGGGTTTTCCAATTTCTTTAGTTTTGACCAGAGTGCCCCCCTTGGCCAATGTTGAAGTGCCACATTGAAATCTCTGAAGCAGCAATGCAACAGGGTGTGTGAGGTGATTTATTTGTTCCAGAGGATGAATATGGCTAACAAGTTGAATAGTGTGCCAGATTTTGCCATAAAACTTCTGTGCAATTTTGCTACATTGTCCAGATGTGCAATCAGTCTATAATTGCTGGGATATGATTAACAGCATTCTTTGTAGATGGGTTCTTCGATAGCCCCTTCCACATGACTCTGGAATTGCTGATCTCCTCAAGTAGTAATATAAAAGTGACAAGAGCTTGCCTGCCCAGAAGGGAATGTCCTGTTTGAAAGGGACTTGGGGAGGCAGTTGGGCCCAGGGGCCCAGCTGTCCTGGCCTTTGACATAACCTGTTGCAACTGGCTGAACAGAGATGGTGAATCCGTGGGAAAGGTGATAGGCAATTTAGATCTTGACGATTGGCTAATGTGATGGTTATGTTTGGGCTGGGGAGACCCCCGTAAGTTTGGCAATCTAAGTCACTATTCAGCATGAAATGCCTGATGGGGAAAGATGACCATTCTGATTCAGTGAAGTTCGCACAGCTGGTCCTACCTGACCTGTTCACTTGCCTGTTTACCAGGGCCAGAAGGTCCTTGAGTTGATTTTCTTGCTCTCACATTAAACAATCGGGCAGAAGTTTTTTCATTGACTAGACTTCTCTGGCTGAAAAGCTTGCTTGTAGTTTTTTTGGTCCAGCTTATATGCTAGAATTAGCTCTTTGTTCCAGGTTTTTTTAAAACTCCTCTCATGGCAGTATTGTGGGCTTTCTTTAAACATTGAATCGCTATCAAAGGGAGAAATGACTTTGTGTTGTAATACGACTGGTTGGTGTTTGCAGCTGAATATGGGAATTTTACAAGAAGTTGTGTGATGAAGTTTGTCCACTCATTGATCAGTGAGTTGTCACCTAATTCTACCCGTACGATGGATCTTGTACATTCAGCCATGATTTTGCCACTGATGTAATCTCTCCATTTGAGGCGCTCGAGATTGTTGGTGTAGATGCCCTTGCTCAAAACACATGCTGAGGTGTGATAAGACAGGTTGGAATTTATTCTTGCGATCTGAGGGCGGTGGTCACTCTCAGTGTGCAGAACTAAGAGGCAGCTTTCCACTGATTAATACATTTCCACATTGCATATGGTGTAGTCAAAATAGGTGTGAGTTTGTTCTGTCAGTTCTTGATCAATTGGGGGGCATGTCCTATGAGAAGTATCCATTTTGTACTTTGAAGCCCACATTGCTGAGCTGCAGGACCAGGAGTTCACCTTGTGAGCTTTGTAAGCAACCCTTAGGCATGGTTTGTTCAACGATGTTCTGACTGACCTCAGGGAGATCTCAACATAGCCCTCGTAATGATCTTGGAAAAGGTTTGTGTTAAAATTACCAGTTAGCATGCAGTCAGCTAGGGATGATCCCTGGCCAAGTCACCCAGAACTGATGTGAACTGGTAAATTGTTTACCTTTTCTACCTTGCACTTGGGTTGATGTAGATGTTCAACAACAAGAGGGAGCACTGTTGTTTCCAGTTGTAAATTTTTATTTCTTGTAACCAGTTCTCCTTAAGTAATCGGTTATCACCTGCAGATTTACAAAGATGTAGAGTCACAGACCACCCTTTGATCTACCATACTTCTGTTCCCTGGAAGCCAGTTTACTGTGCGCAATAAAACCAGTGATAGGATGACTTGTTACAGGATATTATCTTTCCTGTAAGGCAATCATTTCAAAGCCAATCAAAAAGGCTGTGATGTCGGAGGACCGTCGTTTCTGCGAGACACCGCTGATGTTCCAGGAGTACAAAGGTAGAGATAATGGTTCGGGACTTTAGGACACTAAAGTCTTAATTCAGTCTGGCGCCTACAGGACAGAGCTGACAGCAGCCAATTCCAGTTGTTTCTTAAGAGGTCGTTTGTCGTGACTCTTTGATCACTAGAGGTTGAGATGGTACAGTCCAGGGCATTTTTAGGATTTAGGATGGCTCCTTCTTGGGCACCTCTGTGAGTGTCTGGGGTCTTGCCAGAGCCAAGGGGTTGGGAGTTACTTTAAAGAAACGTATCTTGTGCATTAAAGGCATTGGTTTTAGATAGAATTGACTGTGCCAGTGTCAACGATGTGAATGTCTCCAACATGGGTTCTGAAATTTGAAGGCCCCTGGGGGCCAGGAATTCGTTTGATATGATGTTCTGTGACTCCAGATAGCTGAACTCAGGGATGGCCTTCCGTAGCCTTAAAATGTTTACACTGTTTAAAACGCCATGAGGGCCTTGTGTGTGATATTCCGGGATAAACAACAGCTTGGCACTTGAGAGTTGCAGGACTGCTTGTTATGCCAGACCATGTCTTCTAGCAGGGCTCTGGGTGACCTGTACAGAGGTTGGCACAGAGGGAACTCCTTGAGAGCCCACCTCCAGCATGAAAGAGGATCAGTAATGTGAGTTGTTGCCAGAGGTGGGTGCGAGGTACCCCAGGTCCTTTCCATCGTGACTCGAGGGGATTCACTGTTAACCTCGGCAAAGGGCCCAGGCGGGTCAGCAGGAGAGCCTAGATTTGGCATCACCCGCCCGCCCCTGGAATCCCAGGCCCCCTGCAACCAACTGGTTGGCCCTTGATATTAAGTCTTCAAAGCATGAGCCAATTTGTCATGTGGGTTGGCGTAATCCGATGCCGGAGGAACTTGGTAAAGGATTTGAGCCAACAGGCTCTGAGCTTTCAGTTTAAGCCGGTGTCGAGACATGTGTTAAGTGGTTGGGGCTGCTTTTTTCCCCATTGGGCAAGGGGTCCTTGTTCTTTTTTTGGTGAACATCAGAAACAAATTGTGTTTGGTAGAAGAGGAGTTACTGCAGATTTTGATCCGCTGCTTCCGGTGTTGTTTCCTTTACCTCCTGCTAAGAGGACGTGTGGCCTGGGTTGCATCTAAGTCTAAATTCCAGGGGTTGGCTGATGCATCAGAGTTGAAATGGCTGCCAAAGTGGGCAAAGGTGGTGAGCCTGCCTGCTCAGAACTCGAACTTATTGACAGAAAATGCGCATTTGATGAAGGGGCAGTAAGGTCTTCATGAGCACAGAAACAATTTGCATTTATTGGCCCTTCAGGGCTGATCGGCAGCCGACGGCCTACGTGCTCATGGCTAGAGCCAATTGACACAATGTTCACATCTGGGGGTTGTTTGAAGGGGGCTTCAGAGAATTGATGAGAAGTTACTTGTACCAGTAGTTGACATTGCCCTGAGCCCACGATGAGCCCTTTGATCTCCATTAAAACAGCATTGAGGAAGGTTAGAAGTGAAGACAGATTGTCTATGATAGGGGAGCAACAGCAAATGGTCTGAACAATTTTGGCAGTGGATTGTACTCAAGGGATTAACTTTTTTATTTGAAATCATGTTTTATTATTTTTAGAATACAAAGATTATAGACATTACAGAATACTTCACCTATATCCACCGGCAAGTAAGGACCAGGAAAAAGCAGGGAGAGTGATTAAAGAGAAGAGAAGGAAATGAATCTCTGTGAAGTGTGCAGTGTAATATGTCTACTCGTGATGGTCACATTTATTCATTTCCATACTCAGTGTTACATGGTTCCGTACCGGAACAAATGTTATGGTGGTAAGGCCTATCAACCGGTGCAGTTGTCTGTTGGCAAAAGGCACAGCACGGGTTGGTAGGTTTAGAATGTCTCTGAATTCCTCTGCAAGGTATTTTATGCAGGGTCCCCAGGTTTTTTCTAATGAGGCAGTCGATTCTCAGAGACTGCTGTGAGTTTTTCCATGCCCAATGGGTCCCAGAGCTTTTGGAGCCAATCAATGTGATTTGGTAGTTTGATTATTCCCCATCGGGCAAGGAGAGCTTGTTTGGCAGCGCATAAGGCTAAAATGATTGCCCAGCACCTCCCAGACTTCAAAGAATAGGTCAAGTCATTGGAAAGACCCAAGAGCACATAGCTCGGGAATCTGGGAAGTGTAGTATCATACATTTTGTCAATGGCATCTAGTATGTCCCGCTAATAAGTGTGTATATGGGGGCAATGCCACAAAAGATAAGTCCAAGTCCCTATGGCACCACATCCTCTCCAACATGTAGGATCTCCCCCCCGCTTTCACCTTGCCATATGCTCAGGGGTTTAGTTCCAGTAGTGTACCAATTGAAGATGTTTACCTTTACTGGTGGCCCAATGTGTCGAAGTATTAGCTCACTTTTGCCTGCCCATATGTAACTTTCTATGAGGTGTTATATTTTGCTTAGAATTTGTGGTGGAGGCAACAATAGCAGGGCTTGCATAATGTACAGAATCCAAGGGAGGAGAGTCATTTTAACTGCCACTAGCTGTCCTAGCCAGGATAGAGTATAATTCTACCATGTCTTTAATTCTGTTCATGTGTTTGCAAGGAGAAGGCGATAATTGATGTTTGCTGTTTGACGTATCGTTGAATGAATTTGTAGGCCTAAATATAGCACCCCCTGTGTAGCCCATGGGAAGGTAAAGAGTTGCCTTATGGTATTTTGATCTATTTGGGGGACTGTAAAGCTAAGCAATTGTGATTTTTGAGATTTGTTCCTAAACCAGCAGGCCTTTCCAAAGTACACTAATTCTTGCATAATGGCCGGTAAAGAGTGGAGAAGATCTGTCAGCGCCTCAATAACATCATCTGCTTACAAAGCTAATTTGTGGTCTCTCTTTCCCATAGTGTTGCCTAAAATCATGGGGTTCACCCTCACCCGTTCCGCAAAGGGTTACATGTATAAGGTGAACAGAAGTGGTGAAAAGGGGCACCCCTGTCTTATACCACAAGCAATGTCAAAGGGCTGGGACATAAGGCCATTAACTCAGACTGCTGCTTGAGGTCCTGAGTAGACACACCATATTGATTTACTGAAACGTTGCCCCATGCTTAATGTTTGGAGTATTTTGTGTGAATAAGGCCAGGGAACCCGATCAAAAGCTTTTTCTGCATCAATCGAAAAAAGGGGTGCAGGTATTCATCAGCGATGGGCTTTATATATGAAATGGCATATACTTTTAGTGTTATCACTGCAATTCCATTCAGGTATAAAACCTGATGGGGGACCACAAGGGCTTACACAAGGGGGGCCAGACATGTTTTCAGAATGCTGGTAAATATCTTAGCATCCAAGTTTAGCAATGAGATAGGCCGATAGGAGGAGCATGATGTGGAATCTTTGCCTGGCTTGGGTAGAACTGTGATGGTGGCCGTATTCATAGTATCTACCAATGTGCTGATGTTGCTAAATGAATTATATAGGTGCATGAGTATGGGGGCCTGAGTGGAAGCAAATATTTTGCAAAAGTCATTTGGGAGGCCATCCTGCCCAGGGGCCTGCCTGATTGAAAATGGGATATCACAGCCAATACCTCGTCTGTTTGTATATCTCGCTCTAGGCCGAGAATAAGTTGTCGGCCTAGCTGTTGTGTTGGGGCTTTGTCTATATATGAAGTAACACCCCTCTCTCACAAGACTTCAGCCAAGTAGAGGTCTGCATAAAACTGTTTTGTTCCCTCCTGCGTAGTTTTTCTGTTTGGTTCCTAAAAAGGCATTGACTGCCCTGTCCACGTCTTTCCTCACCACAGTAAGTTGTCGGCGTGTCTGATGGGTGTCCATTTGTTTTTGTATCTCTTCTAGTTCTTTGACTTTCCCCTCGAGGGTGGCCCTTTTATCCCATCTCTCACAGGTAAAGCGAGCAGTAATTACAATAAGGTGACCTCAAGTCATCGCTTTTATACTATCCACAAAAGTGCTACTGGTGTCCCTGGTATATCATTTGACTTCATAAAGGCCATGATTGCTGCTGTAATTACCGTGGCTACTGTTGCATGTGTAAGGAGTTTGAGATTCAGGCACCATGTACGGCCCCAGTGGGGGATGGTCAGGGACAAGGAATATGATGTGTATTGGAGAATGATCCAAAAGGACTGCCAACCCAATGTCAGTGTCCTGGATAGATGTCCCCAAGCATTGTGTCGCTAAGAAGAAGTCTATTCGTGTATAAGATTGATGGGCTGCAGAAAAGAAAAAGTAGTTTTTTTCAGTCGGATGGCGTTTGCGCCAGACATCAGTGAAACCATAGTCAGTGAGTTGATGGTGGCTTTGAGGTGAAAGTGTGCCAGATTGTCCCTCCTGTTGCACTGACTGATCCATTGTGGCATCCATTACTAAATTAAAGTCTCCACCCCAAGAGAACTTCGGTATCGGTGGTTGCTATTAACTGGCTAATGCATCTAAAATGAAGGGTTCCTGATGGTCACTGGGGTATAGATAGTCGCGAAAGTGAATTTATAGGACCCAATGGCTATGCGGAGAGACAGAAGGCGGCCGGGAATTTCTGCCTGTCTGTGGAGTTCTGCACCTGCAAAATGTGTTGCCACAAAAATTGCTACACCTGCTTTCTTCCGAATTCAAAATGAAAAGTGTTGGTGATCAAACCAGCTCAATCGCATGTATTGCCAGTCTGCTTTAAGTAAGTGGGTTTTCTGTAGCGGACAGATATCACACTTGGACTCACGCAGCATGGACAAGAGGGTCAATCGCTTCGCTGATGCGTTGAGGCCTCTCACATCATAACTGAGTATTTTAACCATTGGCTAGATTGGGAGGAAAGCCTTGGATGAGAAGCTTGTGACATATGTTTCCATCACTACTCTAGGGGATTCTGTGCTTGAAAGTCGTATATTACTAACTGCATCTGAAGGTAGTATATTTTACAGGTGAAAAGGAAAGTAAAGGCAAAGAAAGAAGAACAACTAGCATCAAACTAGAACACATCGGCCAGTCCCTCTCTGTTTCACCTAACATGTAATAGATAGGGTCCGTGGCATCAACTATGGGGTCAAAGATCCCTCAGTTTACCTCAATGGAGGGCTCCGCTGCACAGAAATCTCCTTTTCTGACAGAAGAAATGGGCACCTGAGCCAGTGTCTCAAATTGTGAAAGTGCCTAGTATCCGTCATTCCCATGTGGGGGTTGTCGAACCCCTAGACCCAGTAGAGTGTTCATTCGCCTTTAGCTGTTTCTCCGGTTGACTCTTGTTCCTGGAGTTCTCGCAGTAGGGCCACTCTTTCTTTACGACTTTCTGAATTGGTTGGTTTGGCTGTCTTTTTCTGTTTTGACCTTAGAAAACGTTTTGATTGCATTGCGGAGGGAGACGGCCTACTCATCCCAGAATCTGGCTTCTCTTCAGATGTGTTTGTATCGAAGCTCACTAAGTTTCTGGCCTCCTCCATAGTGCGTATAGAGCGTGTCTCATTGTCCCATACAAAGGTGAGGTTGAAGGGGTGCCCCCAGAGATAACAGATCGCTTTCTTTTGCAGCAGCTAGCAAGTGGTTTCCATTTGGTGGTGCCTCCGCAAGGTAATAGGAGACAGATTCTTGGTAGAGCCATATCTTGTTGCCTTCAAAGTCTACAGCACTGTGGTCTCACACTGCCATCGTAATAGTTTATTTCTGTTTATAATAATGGTGGCATGTAAGAATGTCTTGAGGCATTACTGGTGAGCTTGCTGGGCGACCTGTATTATGCATGCGGTCCAATAATATATCCTGTGTTACAAGATGGGACACTACAAGGTGAAAGAGTATGCGGATATAATCTACGAGCTTACCCGGTGGCGGCCTATACTGGGAACCCCTTAGTGCGTATGTTGGTTTGCCTGGATTTATTTTCAAGGTTCTCCACTTGGTAACGCAGTTCAGAGATTTTATCTTGGAGGTCCAGTAGTTTGTGACTGTGGGTGTCCAGTTCCTGGTCGCAGGAGTCACTTGTATGTTCCAATGTAAAAACCCTATCTTTTAATTTGCCCAGCAATCTCCTGAGATCTTTAACCACCGCTGTTATTTCCTGTTTAATGTCTGGTGACTGGAGCTTCACCTCCATCTTGTTCTATTGCTGCAATTTCTGTTTAAAGGTCGCCGGTATGGCTGCACCCTCATTAGGCATTAATTTCTTAGGTAGAGGCTCGTCAAGCAAATCTTTCTTAGCGTGTGGAGTAGTCATTAGTATCCGCTGCATTGGTTTCATCCATGTGAGGGAAGACGATTCGCCAGGAAACTGTTTTCTGTGGGCAGCAATCTTGGTCGCTGTTGCAGCCCTAAGCCAGGTAGGCAGACCGGACCGCACTGTGAGATGTCATGGCTCCTTTAAGCAGTATGTTCTGAGGGACCACCACAAAGCTCACAGCACAACTTGGGGCCCAGCCCTGCGAAGCAGCGTCCAAATCTCTGGAAGTCAGCTGAGTAATTTGCAGTGACAAAATGAGGGCAAGGTGAAGCAGAAGGTCTTGTTTCAGATGCAGTCCTTCAGTAAACACCTCCCACCTCCCAGGGCATCAGGAGCAGATTCCTTAATTTCAGCGGAGGCACCTGGGGTATAGCTCTGGGCCCAGGCCATCTGCGGGCTTTCTATTGGGCATCTCCCAAGGTGCATGAATTTGCGGCGACCGCAGGACCTGATCCAGTATCACCACTCACTGCTGCATCCAGCTCAGGCACAGCACCTCACCGAGTGCTCGGAGTCACTAGCGCTCAATTTCTCACAAGCCAGGCTACAGATCAGAGGGCATGGAGGTTCCTCCCTCAGAATGCAGGAGGCAGAGGTATGCCACAACTACGTCCCCTCTCATGGGCCCGTTCCTCTGCTGGCTCTCATGAGGGGCTTTGGGGTGGTACTACGGCATCTGCAGCAGGTCAACACATTTCCCTTGTCTCCACTCAAGGCAGCGCTTGGGCCCCTCCATCTCTGCACTACGCCGCACCAACTGGGTTGGTTCTATATGGGGTCATCTTGCGCAGTCTCCGTCTGGCACCTCACCAGGCTGCTACAGCAGATCGTCCCCTAGGCTGGGCATTGGATGGTGTAACTTGGTCCAGGCAGTCTTTGCAGTTCCCGGAGTGTTCTAGACTTTGAAACAAAGCTCGGTCAATCCCGTTACCCTGACAAATAATGTGGCTGGTGGCAGAGCTCTTAGAGACTGCCACTGCCCGGTCCCCATCTTGGCCACGCCCCAGGATTAACTTTTTTAAGTTGTCAAGCTTGCTGTCAATCCCTGCCGTATAGACAGTAAGCAAGTTCAGGAGGTCAACTTGAAGGTCCAACTTATAAGAGTGGTAATTAAGAGCAGAGACAGTGAACTGGAGTGTCTGCAAAAATTGTGGTCAGATGGAGCAAGAGGTTGCCATGGGGTGGCCTGGGTTAGATTTGCTACATAAACCAGGGCTGTGAGGGGACTGTCTAAGGAAGAGTGGCAACTCTAGAAGGGTTTGATCATTCAGTTCCATGCCAACAGGCCTGTGCTTGGAGTTTCCAAGGGCATCCACATTGGATGATTTCATAGGTGAGACTAGGGCTATATTCTCAGCTGGAGCCTGAGTCCATTAAGCCACTGTTGAACTAAAGGGGCAGCCTGCACTTAGCTTCAGAGGTAATTCTGGCCAAGGATGGGCCACTAGATAAGAATAGGTAACTGTTTGGGAGCCCTGGGCTGATTATCTTGGTAGATGGGGTCGATGTTGTGTGGTCATATTCTGGTACGGTCAGAAGAGAGATGGCATGTTGGAAAAGCTGGTGGGGAATTGCAGTGGGGGAGATGGCCACCAGAGAAGGGTGTTGGGAGACAGGTAACAGGCTCGAGGCTAATGGGGCTAATGGAGCAGAAATTTTCTTTGGCCCAACCTTCTGGACTTTAGTGGCAGTACTGCTGGTGTCTAAAAATTGTGTCTATGTTAGGCCATTTCAATGATGTTGTGGACAGTCACTTGGACTTTGAGCTTCAGGGGTCTGGTCTCCACCAGCGCCAAGCTGAACCAGGTAGAGAGCTCTCCCTCACTTCATTTGGGGATGTTTGCACCATCAGCTATGGCTGGTTTCTTTAAAAAGTCAAGAAGCGTGATTTCACAAGGGCCCTAACGGCCAGCCCATCCCCTGGGGCTGTCTGGAGCATGATTGGGTACATATATTGAGTCAAATGCCGTAGATTAGCAGAGTTGGGGTCTAGTGCAGCAGTGAGAGCAAAGCACTGCTGACTAGGCTGAGATATGGGGGGACACACTCCCCGTTTGAGCCCAGCAGCTTGACTTGTTCTTCCTACACTGCAAAACTGTTGCTGGCTCTCTCCACGTCCTTGCAGAACTCATTATCCCCGTTTGCGGGGGTTGTGATACAACTGATTTTTTTGTACTTGAGCTCAGCAAACTCTGCCAGGGCTAGGATCTCCTCCGCCAGTGCAGCCTCTCCCTCTGGGTGAAATACCATATTGACGTACTTGTGGGGGGTGGGGCAGAGTACAATGTTCTGGGTTGCAGCTGTCAAAACAGAAGTTGGATGCAAGATATTGCCATCTTTAACCTCGAGACAGTAAGCTCTCTACTCACAGCTACATGGTGTTGCTTGCTGAGCGCTGTGGGGTATAGGAGTTGCTGAATTCCTGAGCTCTGTGGGGCAGTTGGGACTGGCCATTGAGAAGTTGTGATGCTAAAGGGGGTTGGCGTCAGTCGCCTCACCATATGCAAGCCACACCGGCCTAACACTAGCTGCTTCTGCGCTGCGGGAGGTTATGCTGCAACCTGGTGCTCCAAGGCACCAACCCTTATTTCTCGCCCAGTGTCAGCAGCTGCTGCAAGCGTTGAAGCCTAAAAGTGTCACTCATCACTCTCTCTGCATCCAGGACGGTCTGTAGTGCTTCAGGTGCAGGGGAGAGGGTACAAAACTCCACCCGCCACTCTCCGGGAATCACCGGCAGCCTCATGACACCCTCACATGCACAAGCACCAGGCTCAAGAGCCAGCGGTCAGCCCACAGCACCAGGAACGTGAGCTCGGGTAGCTGGCCACCAGCAGTAAGTGATGAGCTGGGCTGGCGATCAGGTGGCGAGGGCAAAGCGTGAGATGGCAAAGCTGCAAAGCCAAGGTGCTGGGCTGCGCTGAGGTGTACTCGCCGCACTGGACTACACCAAGCTTGACCAGGGGGCATGGGACAAGTCCGGTACTGGGTCCAAGACAGTGGAACAGCAGCATGGCAGCTCCTCATGCAGCATTTGCACCTCACAGGAATGGTAGCGGGCGACGTCAGCATGTTGGTGTGTCGGCGTATACAATCCAATTTTCGTTCCCAAGTCAAAACATGAGATAACATTCAGATTAGGCTTTGTTAGTGAGTGCGAGTCTTACAATTTGCAGAATGGCTTTTAAAAGTCAAAGTGTCACAACGCAGTTTTACTATTGGGCAGATTAAGCTCCCCCCATGGGTGTGCAGCCGGGTCGATCAGTCTTACCCTCTACTGCTGGTGTTGCGATATGGAAGACCCCAGAAGCGTTCAGCAGTCCGGCATCGAAGACAAATTAAGTGGTTGCTACTGAAGAACTGCAACCGTGTTGCTCCTTCCAAGCCAGCTGGGTGTGCACAGCATTCCTCTGGCATTGTGATGGGTTCCTCTGAACCCAATAGCGAGGCATGGCTACCCACTTGTTCTACCTTGCTCAAGTTTGTGCTCTAGGGTGCTTTTTCAGAATCTGGGGCTCTTCACCGTCACATGCTGCACCTGGGCAATGGCCTTCACTCCTTGCAGCAGTGTTTTGGGGCAATAGCCCTTGCTCTTCACGTGACCCTTACGGCATACAGGTTTGTAAACTAGCATTGCACATGGGCAAAATGCCCATTTGA
Source organism: Triturus cristatus (assembly GCF_964204655.1). Lineage (NCBI taxonomy): Eukaryota > Metazoa > Chordata > Amphibia > Caudata > Salamandridae > Triturus > Triturus cristatus. The sequence goes on from NC_140590.1 coordinate 874,685,338, forward strand.
TGCAGCGATGCTTTGATGTCACAGGAACCCCTTCTGGCCTACGGTGTCACCAACTTAAGCAGCACATGGGCGGCGACCTGATCAGTGTGACAACACTTCACAGTGGCCACTTCTGACATACGGGGTGCCGACTTGAGCAGCACACAGGCAGATGGCTTTATTGGTACAGCAATGCTTGACGTCACAGTGGCCGCCTTTGGCATTTGGGATCACTGACTTGGACAGCACACAGGTCGATTAGCCAACTGGTGCAGCAGTTGTAATAGAACTGTGAACTTCAGATTTCTCTTCTGGGACCCATTCAACCTATGCACCTACCCCGTCTCGCCGACGGTTTCGGCGAGACAGGGTAGGTGTATCGTCCACATCTTAATGAGGATAGGACACCGCAAAACTGGTATCTAGTTCTCAAGCCGAATGGAGTGACACTCTCCCTACAGATAGGTCACCACTTGAATTGGCGGGACACTGTACTCGCATTCATGATATTTGGTAGGTAGGAATTTTACCAACGACTTCGTGTAGATAGTGCACCCACTAGGTCCTGAAGAAATGCCAGGTTTCACAATAGACCACTGTGCATGAAACATTTCGACCATGAGAGTAGAGCCTAGCTCCACTGGACCATAAAGTCAGAGAGCGGCCACTCTATTTGCTTTTAAGAAGGTGGATAGCCAGCCTGAATAAAAGCCTTATTTGGACTATCCAACCTTTTTTAATATCACTCACTTTCACCGCATCTACACCACCTAGACCCCTCACACCCACAGCACCATATGACAAGGAACAAAAGATCTCCGCTAAAGAGCCCCTTTACGGGTGCCCGTCGGGTATTGCAGCGATGACCCAACGAGGAGCAGGTCCAAATGATGAAGCATGACACCTAGCTTGCTGGGTGTGTGAGGACTCTAGTTCCGACTAGGAGGATCCTCCTCCACCACCTTTTGATCACTTTATCTGTCTTGAGGAACTGCATACCTATTGTGACTAGACCTCTAACAGGCACACATATGCTACAGCATGCAAACACATGCATGCGGTACAGTACTATGGGATGGCATGATGTAGGCCAAGGGTGAGGTAATCACATAGAAACAGAACTTCACACAAATGTGCAGGTAGACCCCACTCCAGTGGCACAGGTAAAAAAGGCTTGCTCACACTATTGACCATCATTACAAAAAGCACAGTATGCTGCCACCACATCAATCATGTTACTTAAATCTTGGTAAGGTCAATTAACATTTGTCACTCTGAAGGTAGGGCTTTGAGTGCCCATTCTGGTCTAATTAGACTACAGTCCATGAGACAGGCCTAAGTCATGGTGCAAATGCATAAATTGTGTTTGTCCATGATCAAAAATCAGTACCAAGGATACAGCTATCACTACAGCTGTGGCACTCAGGGCAGGGGTGCAAGCTCATCGCAATTTAGGGGACTTTCCAACACTGCTGAAATGGAAAATAAACAAACTGTACTTGTTTTAACAAGTACACATATATTTCACCTTTTGTCGATGTTAGAAATGTATTTATATAAAATGTCATAACCAGAATTAGGAAAAAATATAATCTTTGATTTGCACATTACCTTTATATTTTCTACATAATATGCTATCAATCAAGTTAAATCAGTTTGAGTGAAGATTTACGTTAGAAGCAAATGCTGTCGACATGGAGCTGAAAATACCCCACGTGAAAGCTATGCAGTGATGAGCCACCAAGCCCCTTGTCATTTTGCCAATTTTGTTTTCTCCAAAGCTAAATGGGGCTGATCCCTAACTGGCATGACCATGTGCTCCATCATTGGATGTGGAATGTGATGCAGGTTCCTTGTAAGGGATGCATGGGAGCTGGGCCCTCTAAATAATTGGGGGACAGGTTATAGGGGCCAGGTGCTGAGCGTGCCCCATGTGATGCCCTGACTCAAATGCTCATGATCCTTGGAATGACCAAACCACCCTGACTCCAGAACCATTTATACAAAACTCACTTATGCATTCTGTATAGTGCCAGGAATGATTAGGATAAACAATGTGCAACAATGTCACTGCATCCTAGAAGGGGCCATTACGAACTTTGTTGTTTGGTGTTCTTGTTGGTTTTTATTCACGATGTGCTCTTGATACAAAGCAGCCAACGCGTTTCGCCCAAACAAAAAGGCTTCTTCAGGGCACGATAGATAGAGAGCCAGCGCCTCCTACGCGAGTATTCGCAAGGTGGAGATTCAGGTGCAGAATGGTACTGAAGTTTGTAGAGTGTAAACAAAACCTCTCAGGTAGTCAGACTAAAGTATTCTTAAAAAGAATGTGTAGGAGACTCGAATTTCTTTCCTAAATGCAAATCCGCGGTAAGGATGCTGGGTTTTGTCAAGTTGAGGTTCAGGTCAGGGTGCGGGCCAATAATGCCAAATCGCCGTAGTGAAAGAAAGTACTTTCTTTCACTACGACGATTTGAATTGAAAGTGCACCAAAGAACCATTTGTATGAAAGAGAGCAATGGGCACACCATTATTAGGTATGACCAGTACCAATTATTGTCACGAAACTCTCTATTATCCACAATAAATGATTTCGTTAGACTGCTGCATTGGTTCAGTTTCGTTGCATTCGAGCCCTGACCACTGGCAATGATTGCTGCCACCTGAGGTGTGTATTTCATCACCAGAACGTACAAGGAGAACCTGTCTCAAAGCCCTCTTTGATCTACAACTGAAACCTGCTCAAGCTTGAAGGAACATTGTACTACAAATCTGTCCACATAAAAGACGCCCGTGAAAGGCTGATTTATCGTCTGAAGGCCAAACATCTTGTTTAGTTCTTCAGAATCGGCAGCTTGTTTCCAAACCATTTTCTTCAACTCACAATACTTTCATTTGTACATTTCAATTGAGCTGATCTGGGACTTTTCAGCCTAATTCGGAGAATGCATGCTATCCACTCCCACATGCTCACTGATCCCATATAATTAATTTACAAAGTGTGTTAAGCATTTTTCTCTTGCCACATAATTGAATGGGTGCCATATCAAAAGCAAATTTTTGGAGCTCAAACTCAAATAGCTGCTTTTTGTCTTATTTGCTCATGCTTCCACCCGCAGTGGTGACTGCCACAAAGAAATGTGTGGTTAGAATAGATATAAATCAAGGCCATGTTTGCTTCACAGTATCTGAAGCACAGGTTACCTTGTTTTTTCATGAGCATAAAAGCAGTCCAGACCAGCTACCTGTGTGCTAACTTTGCACCTGATTTAGAGTTTGGCGGAAAAGTTACTCTATCAGTAGGGTGACAGAGTACACTGTTCACCAAACCCTAGATCCACCCACCTCATTTAGAGATGGGTGAGGCATTAGTTTTCCATCAACAGAGACCCCGTTTTCTGTTAATAGAAAACTTCCTCCTTCAAATGGCATTACACTGCTTGGCATATTTAGAGCTGTTGGTGTAGTTTTTTGTTTCACTGTCCCTCCCCACATGGAAAAACTGGTGGCGAGGGACAAAAAATAAATGATGTTCACACCATGGTAGGAAAAGAAGAGGATTTGTGGTTCATTAGTAATCCTGGGTATAATATATCTTGCTCAAGAGTAATTCATGTGCTTTGGGGAATTTTGCATTACACTTGTTACATGAAATTATGCCATTCCATTTAATTCCATACTATTCACAGTAAAAAGTTACAGCTAAACGCCCATTCACAGTAAAAACAATAGAAGACAAATAGCTGTTTTTTGCTGAGCTTTAGGTAAATGCTCCCTCAGGCTAAAAATTGACCTCAGGATGTATCTTGTGGTAAAATAGAGAGCTATATAACAATTAAAAAAATTCATAAATGTGTGTTATTTCACATAAAATTGTCCAAAATCTGGTGAAATCAAATTACGCGTATTTCAAACACCAATAGTCATTCGTTTTTCTGAAATAAAGTCCCTCATTGGGTACTCATGTACTTTGAGCTGACACCTGGGCAGGCTCTTAGTTTGTTCCTACCAGTCAGGCAAATACCAATCCCCAAGGAGAGGAGCTGCCCTCATAACTGGTTTAGAGAGAACACAGAAGAGGTGCTGCTAATTACCATGGCTACACCTAGGGGGTCGGTACAGAAGCTCAGCACAGGAGAACAACGTTTCTGCCATCTTGGTTTTCTGTAGAGAAGGGCTATGTGGAATCAATTGCAGTAGAGAACACAGGGAATGCTGCAAGATTGAGTAGGGTTACTCCTGGGAACCTTTACCCTAGTGATTAGGGAGAGGCCAGCAGTCTCCTCCCCATCCGCATGCTGATATCAGGCATAAATGCTACATCCCCAGCATTCTCTCTAGGACACTACTTGACCTGTGGAAGATCAGAAGAGGGCTGAGCCTGCTGTCTGAGACCTTAGAAGAGTCTTGAAGAGCTGGACCTCCTCTACCTCCTGTATCCAGGACAAAGAAGTTGAGTCTAGGGGTTATAAGGTTGACTTGCTGTTCAAGCTATAGAGACATAGCAAGCTACAAGAGTTCTTTGCTGCTACCTTCCAGCTCACCATTTTCACCTCATCATGCCCTGGATCTTGCTGATGGCTTCTGCTGGAGTGAGTCTTGACCCACCCCTCTCCTGAAAACAGGGACTTAGAAACATTTTAGCTACAAACGACCTCTGGATGACTGCAACCAACCTGCAAGCTGATTTGATAGAGGTGTGTTGCTGCTGTGCAGAACATTCAGGTTGCTCCAGCTTAGAGCTTTCCTGCAGCAGCAAATTTGAGTTAACTGGACCTCGTAGACAGGGTTTATGGTCTTCCATAACCCTCTCCAATTACAGCCTGTAGCCTTGTCCCACTGGGATGATCCATGCTCTAAAATAGTGACCAAGTCCCAACATAAAAATCTTCACCAGGCATAAGCACCAAAAGTATCTGGCTGCTGAGGGACGTTCCCGGGGCAAAAAATTCAAATTTATCCCACTCAGAGCTTTCCTGACAAAAAGCAAAGGCTTCTCCAGGACATAGTCTAACGGCTCTCTGACAATGTGGAGCTCTCCTGAGCCACAGCCCGCTGCTTTGCCCTGCAGAAGATTTTTGATTTCCCATTCAGAGAATAAGTCCAAAGCTAAAACGTCTGACCTGATCAAACCAGATTCCTGTGTTCCATCTGCTCTTCATTGCATTAGGCCTCAAATCGTGCCTAGGTCCCTGTCTAACATGACCAGTTGACAGCAGATGGTGTTTAGTGTTTTTTTGGGGCTATTTCGAGCCATAAACTATAAAAATGCATATCTCTGGTTCCTCATGTTAGATTTTTTGTTGTTTTGGTGCCATTTTAGTGGGAGACATCGTTTACCGCGCATCTATTTCAACGTGGTACTATTACATTGTGGTTTTCACTACGCAAGTCGTCACATCGACTTGCACTAGAGGGCGCTGTAGACTAAGGAATAGTGTAAATTACTGTTTCCAACACCTTCCCTACTGTATGTAGACTGGAGTTGGAATAGTAATTCACACTATTCCGAAGTCCAGCGCCCCTCCAGCGCAAGTCGAAGTAATGACTTGCGTAGTGAAAACCACGATCTAACAGACTGCGTTGAAATGCCAGTCGATGTATCGTCATACATCCCATTTTAGTTGCTAAAATAATATATATATTTCTAAACTTGTTTGGGATTTTTTTGTGTTATTTTATGACTTTATTACTGTTTTGGTACAGCAAAAATTGCCATTGCCTCTAAGTTAAACCTTTCTACTCTGTGCCATAACTCCCAGGAGAATAGGCTTTGTTTTATTTTGCGAGTCTAGTGCATCACCCTGACAAGGATTGCGATTAACAATTGTGATGGGTACTCACCCCATCATCTAATACTATAATTTCCTACAGGGAACATGAATCTAACTCTTGAAAATGTGTTCCGTCTATTTAGTTTGCAAGGATTGTTTTATTTTGATCAACTTGTTTTTGGAGTTTTACTGTATGTGAGTTTTGCTACCTCAGTCTCACTCACAACAATTTCACAGTAATTGGACTAAGCACGTTTAACTACCAAACTACAAAGAGACAACCCCTAAATATGTATACAGGGTGTAGAACAGGAGAAAACTCAATAATGAAACAAGGAACAAACCACCACCCAAACACAATTTATAACAAGCTCAATAGTCTACAGTAAGCGTGGGCAAAGCACTACGCTACGCTCGCGTAGTTTGCGAAGTTCGTGCTACTTTGCACTACGCGAACTGCACGTAGCACAGTGCGAACACGCGTAGCGTAGTGTTGCGTAGTGCTGCGGTCATTTTTTGCTTGCTCGCGGTCCTCAACGTCAAGTTGGCGACCGCGAGCAAGCAAAATGACATCCCGGCGAGACTTTTTCCTTGTTCGCGATCAACAACATCAAGTTGGCGATCGCGAGCAAGGAAAATAACCCTCCCGGCGAGATTCCCAATGCGAGGAGGTCAGGTTTCTCATTGCGAGTGGTCGCGTATGCTCGCGACCGCTCGCGATGAGAAACTACCAGTTCGCGTTGAGAAAGCTGCCGCTCGAGTAAAAATCTACTCGAGCAGCAGAAAACTACAGCTTGCACTGTGCAAGATGCCATTTTCAATGATTGCACAGTGCCGGTTGCTTGCCCGCACTGTGCAATCATTGAAAACGACATCTGGCACAGTGCGAACAAGGTACTACGCAGTTCGCGAAGTGCTACGCGTAGTTCGCGTAGTGCGAACTGCACTTTGCGTAGCTTCGCGAAGTGCTACTTCGCGAACTACGCCCATGGTTAGTCTACAGTCATTTGTGTAAACACCCAAAGCATTCAATGCAGTATTTATTCTTTTCATAAATAAGAGCATGTTTTGTATCTATTCAAACATGCATTTAAAAATATATTCATATTTTTATATACATTCAGACCCTCTCTTCTAAAAATTCATGCCTTAATCACTAAACACTCATACCACACACTCACATGCTACATGCCCAGTGAAAAATAGAAATATCACATAATACAGAACCCTAGTACATATTAAAGATGGCCTGGTAAAGAAACTTTTTTTTAACAATGCATTGCATATTCACTTCAAGAATCTATTTCGTATATTGTCTTCTTGTATAAAAAAATCACTCTCATATTGTAGCTTTCTTTAAGTTCTTCTTTAAATTTTGTTACAGGAGGGGGCCTACCCTCACTTATGGGAACAGTTTTACACCAAGAAAACAGACCAACAGAAAGCAACAGGAGATGAGTGCTGGTCTAATGAGAAGGTGACAACATTCTCAGACATGTCTGAATCTGAAGGGGCGGGTAGTTCCATTTTGATACATATGGAGAGAGACATCCACAATATGAAGGCCAGAATTCCAATAATTGTTTTTTAGAGCCCCGTAGGGTTTCCTACAGGGTATCATTTAGAGACAAACGAGTGGCTGGTATCGTCTCATGGATCATTATCTACAAACACGCAGACAACGATATTGGAAAAAATAAATAATATCCCCATCTCCAATTTATCAGCAATAGAGATGGACACTACATTGGACAGCTTATTGTCCAAAGGTCTTAATTTTGTACCTTTCAAAGAGTTGATAAATATGAACTGATTCAGGATTTGCATTTTTTTTCGAGAGAATAAGGATAAAAAATATGTTTTGGGTGGAGGAAGTCAGGACAGAGGACAATAGATCTGGTTTGAAATCACCTTCAAAATGTATTCTCTAGTTTGGATCCACCAGGACCGGAAGTGGAATGTTTTAAAAAAAGGTACTGTCTAAGGTACAGAAAATTATAGAATTTATAACAAAACCTACCTGTAATCTGTTGGTGATGGCATAGTAGATATCGCTCGTATTCCTTTGTTTTTTGCTGCGGCGGGTGTGGCGGATTGGCCAGGGGGTAACTTCTTTAGGGGCATATTAACAAGGGCCGGCGATAAATATCGCAAAGTGCGCTTAGCGCTTGCATATTTATCGCCGGCTAGCTCTGGAATTTATCGCCCGGTTTGCGCATTATCAACAACGCGCATCGCTGAGGCGATAAAAATTCCAGAGATAGTTGGGATATCGCCGTTTTCCATGGTGGAAAACGGCGATATCCTAGATGACAGGGCCTGTGGTCTTAGCCACAAAATCCACCCCCCATGTTAAGTATGCCTTAGTCAGGAATTTAACAGACGTTAAATTCCTGCGTTAAGGCATACTTAACGCGATTTTAAAAATCGCTACCCTCCCTTGTTAATATTGCGAAGCTGCCTTCGCGATATTTTCCCAAGGGACTCTTGTCAGGCACACCTCCTTTGCATCTCATTAGCGATGCGATCGGAGGCGTGCTGCAAAAGGGAGCTAAGTCAGCAAGACACGCGATAGCGTGTCTTTGCTGATAAGGTGATGAAATTATCGCCGCTTTTTGCCCTAAAACGGACGCAAAAGCGGCGATAATTTCATATCGCCGCCTTGTTAATATGCCCCCAAGTTCTGCATTTTATTGCATTTAGAATCCATAAACCTGGATATCAAAAATAAAAACTAACTGTAATCTTACTTATGAAGATAATCTGACTCTAAAAACTTCAACATAATAGGTATGTCACGGTTAAACTTTGTGAGAAAGAGGGAGGAATTGTTCTTTTAGATACAGAACAATATCAATAGAATATGAAGACTATGATGATTATATTGAAACACTCTCAGAAGTTTAAAGGTGATCCTTTCAAAACATTGTCTGACAAAATTAAACATATAAGTGAAGAGTCTCTGAAATCAGGTACGGTCTGTAGACAGGAAAATGAATATTTAAATCAACAGAATACCAAAATTCCTGTCATGGATGTAGTACATAAAACCCATAAGGATGTAAGCAATCTTCCCTTATGTCCTATTGTGTCTACAATTGGAGCAGCTACAGAACCTTTGTACAAATAGGTGGATAAATTACTGAAAGCCTTAGTCCCTACGTTTACTTTCTATGTCATAGAAACTGTTCACATTATTTCCAGAACTGAAGGTACAGAGTTCCATCAGGGTAGAGAAATATTGGTCACTATGGGCATCGAGTCCCTGTATTCAAATTTGCCTCAAAAAGAGGCCTTAGGAGCGGTGAGCAGTTTATTGGAACGCATACGCCCCAATGGCCTCAATGAATTCATTTTACAATGTCTTTAAATAGTGCTGGAATAGAGCTTCTTTGAATTTGATGTTGAAATATCTAAAAAAGTGAAAAGAGTTAGCATGGAAGCAGCTGCTGCCCCCGGCTGCAGCCAATATGTACATGGGCCTGTTTGAAGAAAAATATATTTTTAGAAAATATAAAGTATTGTTCGGGATACATTAATGAGATTTTTTGTGTGGCAAATGGAGGAAGAAGAGTTGCACGGGTTCATTGCTTAGGTCAAGTTATGTGAATTGAATTTAAAATTTACACAAGCAGAACAAACATTGTATTTTTAGACATCTGGATATAGGGGGAACAGCCATTACAACGCGGTTTTTACCACGCGCAGCTTTTATAATTTAATTACCGGTACTTAATTTGATGCGGAAAATTAATAAGAATTGCTCAGTAAAATAAGAGGCAGAATCCGTGGTATTAGAGATTCGGAACGGGCTTTATTCCTATACAAAGGAACATAATTCGAATTATGGGCCTTCTATTCCATCACCACGAAAGTTCAGGAAGGAAGGAACAATACATTATTGACAGGTAATCATTTTTATAGAAGAGGCATTACAGTGAAACAGATGCAGGAGGCGTAACAGTGGATAACAGAGATAAAGATATACATGCGTAACTAAAATGGGTGTAACTAGGCGTAACTAAAGAACGTCATTAGGTATGATGTCACAAATGGGTGGTTCCATGAAAGAATTTCGCAATGTCAGCAAAAATACTTGGCAGAGATGCGCGCGCAGCAGCATGACGTGTGATTTGACGTGCAACTAGGGGGAGAATGGGACTTGACATTTAGCTCTACATGTGGAGACAGAAGTCTGGGGTTATGTCAACCTAATCCCAAATCATATCTAATATCCTATGTTTAAAGAACTGTGTTATCCACAAAGAGAGGTCTCTTAGGATAGAATCTTATTCTATACTGACTATACTGACTGTTAGTGCGTGTACAAGCGTCTAAGTGTCTACACTAGATGCGAGGGGGTAGGAATATTCCATGGTAACGGGGCTATGAATTACTTGCATGAGGGCAGCGAGGCCTGGCCCCTTTGCACGGTAGCTGGAGGAATGTTTACCTATACTACTAGACAGGAATGCATCGGATGAGGAGCGGAGCAGAGCAGATAATCTTGAAGGTGAAATACAGTTTTTGGCAGGCAGACAGGCCGAGTCAGGCACCGTTAGCCGCGCAGGGAGTAGGACAAAGTTCATGGATACAGATGCGAGCTCAGACTGGAGCTTTCAGAGGCAGAAGGCAGGAAAAGGCTTAATGGCAAAATCAGGGCCTACTCGCCTGGACTGTAAAATGGGATAAATGAACCATATAAAGCCGGTGGCCTTTCATACTTAGGAATAGAATATCCGGCCCATTCATGGCGGATCTGAAAGAGGACATGTTGACGGTGGACGCACATGTGTTTGCGTCTTCATAACTGGAACTGAAGGGAACATACATGTACTTGTGACTTATACATGAAACCGTTGGGGTCCAAGATAGGGGACATAACTGATCATAAAAATCCATATTTCCACATTCCCTCCTTGTCCCCTACTTGCCCTTAGGAGATATCAATCTTCATCAATCCGTCGATCTGTTCATATAGCATCATTTGTTCTTCTTTCTTCTTCCGGGATCTCGAACGAAAACTTGGATGTGGGATACACGAGGTGGCACACAGACCACAAATCGCTGGTCCACATTGTAGGCATAAGCAGCAACTGAATAGTATGAGAAAGCCAATACCTAGGAAGGAGAGCATTCTCCATCCCCAGGCTGACAACACGCCCCAGAACCAACCGGACCAAGTCCAGGTGCCTGGACTCTGGTGTATCTGGCTTACAATCTTATGAAGGCGAGTTATGGCTTTATATACTGACGGCGAATTTTCTGGTATGAAAATGCAACAACTTGATCCGATGACCCTACAAGCTCCGCCCCTATCGGCCAGGATGACGTCAAGGACAAGACGATTTTGAAGCACAACAATCCGCATAGCAGACTGCTCTTCTGTTAAATTGCCTAAGGCGGAAATAGTTTCGTTCACTACTGCTTCAAGGGTTCTGGTTAATCTACGTATCAACTTACTATTAGTGACTGTACCTATATAGGGGAAGAAACCTTTATTGAAATCTGTGTATTTTTCCCATGCTGTTTCAGTGTAATCGACGATTGGGAGATCTCTCTGCTGTCTATTGTGTACTAAATGAATATTTCTATGATAATCAGGAGGAGCTAGGAAAACAGGTGGTAGGAGGAATGCTATGTAACAGGTACCATCCCAATCTAGAGGTAGGCGTATATATGCGGTCTGGCCACATATAAAGTAGGAATGGCGAGAAGCTCTAAATGTAGACTTGCCTTGATCACTGAATTTTATCACAGTGGTGCATTTACTATGGCCCATATGTATGGAGCCATTCTTTCTTATACATAGTTCCCCTTTTACTGGGAATACCGACATGGCGGGCAATATTGGTGTAGCTTCAGATTCAACGTTCAGGATCATGAGGTTAAGTGTAAAATTACCTAATCCATATACTTCATTTTCTAGATCAGTTCCTGTTCTTTTGGGAAGTCCCTCCTTGTTAGGGTAGCAGACTTTTTTTTTAAGCAAAACTAAGTTCAGGTTTCCCCATACCCAGTTGTCTTGATAAGCTGCGGAATTCGAATCTAGGGAATTGATCAAACTAAACCATGCTCCACAGGAGCCATTGTGTGTGAACGGATATGGAAAGAGGGGCAAAACTCCCTTATAGTTCTGATAGGGAGGGAGTCGGCCACATATCCAACAATTTGTAGCATTGCTAGTCTGATGGGAATGATGTAACATACTAATAAAAGTGTTATTGCGCAGCGCAAATCTATAGGACAACTCATGCGGGGGTAGTTCACTAAAAGAATGTTCAGCAGTAACATTGTAAACATGTTTAGAAATAGGATGATATATGTGCAACAATATACTTGCAGTGATTATTAAAAGACTTAAGAAAAACAAAATTAATAACGTCACTGTGCAATGACTACGCAGTGATTTACAGTACGCATGTTTTTTCAACTGCATCTTTCGGTTTCTTTCTCTATTCAGGTCTAGGGGATACATGTCAGAGACAAATTCGACCGATTCACCTTGGAGAGGACTTAAACAATCAAATTGTCTGACTTCTTAGACCGTAATTTTAGTTTGTATAGTTCCTTATCGCTTAGTTCAACCAAAGGAAGCTTTGAGTCAATCGGTGAAGACACGCGAGGTGTAACGTTTACATCAGACGGTAGTCCATGAAATTTCTTGATATGACTTGAATGTATCCAACCTTTGCGACCTTCGATCTTCACGGCTGTCCTCGTGGTGAGCAGTACAAGTTGAGGCGATTTCCACCTAGGATCCAGCTGAGTCTTCCGGTCAAAATTCCGCACTAACACCAGGTCCCCGGGAACTACGTCATGGGGTTTCACCTCGGTGTTGTCGGGAAAGGCTGCAGCTACCTGTGAACGACAAGATTGTAGTGCAGACATCAAGGAAGCCAGATAATCTGTCAGCATATTACAGTCAACATCAGTTATTTTGCGTGGTATAGGCGTCCCCCACATATTTGGTGGTCTGCCAAAGATCACCTCATAAGGGGATAGCCCTGTTCGAGAGTGCGCTACCATTCTCATGTAAAAGAGTGCAACTGGTAAGGCTACTACCCAATCGACACCTTTCTGTCTACATATTTTGGACAATCTAATTTTCAGAGTTTGATTATGTCTTTCCACGAGACCTGCTGCCTCGGGGTGTCGGACACAGTGAAATCTCCATTGATAGCCTAACAAAAGTGAAACTTGTTTCATTAGTTCGGATGAGAACGGCTGGCCGTTATCTGAGTAGACAACACGTGGTAAACCGTACCGTGGGAAGAATTCTCGAACCAACTGTTTGGCAGTAGTCGGGGCAGTGTAATCTGAAACCGGGTATGCTTCTGTCCAACGGGAAAGAGCACAGACAACTACGAGAACATATTTGAATCCTCGACATCGTTCCATCTGGATACAATCCATCTGGAGGACTTCAAAAGGGTGATCAGGAGGCTGAAATCCACCCTGTTCTACGGGAATGCTTTTACCTGGGTTAAACTGACAACAGATCATACAGGTACGAACTTTTTGTTTAGCTGCTGCTCGTAAATTTTTGTTGAACCAAATGTGTTGAATGCTGTCTAGCATAGCTTTTTCTCCTAGGTGCGCTGGACTATGTATTGTATTAATGATAACTTGGACCATTGAGTCGGGAAGAAACCATACAGATTTTTCCTTCGTCATCCATCCTTGATCCGTTTGGATCCCTCCTAATTCAGTCCATTTCTTTATTTCATCTGGTGTAGCATGTGTCTGTATGTCAATTACGTCAAGAGCGGGATCCTTAACCGTCATGCAATGTGTTGGTGTCGGAACTATTGTCTTTGTCATGTCAGATGTGTGAGTTTGATTCTGAGCAGTCTGTTTAGCTGTTCTGTCAGCTAGGTCATTGCCTTGGGAAATGATATCAGTAACTTTCGTATGAGCTTTACATTTCATAATTGATATTGCAGTGGGTAGATGTATTGCATCTAATAAGACATGAATGAGGGGTCCGTGCTGAATGTGGGCACCGTGAGAAGTTAAATAATCTCTCTCTCGCCACAGTACGCCGAAGTCATGGACGACTCCGAATGCATAACGTGAATCGGTGTATATGTTGACTTTTTTATTTGTGGCTTGAATACAGGCTTGTGTCAGAGCGATGAGCTCTGCTGCTTGAGCTGACAAGGTATATATGCAATATGTTTCAATGACTTCAGTGTCTGTTGTGACTGCATACGCGGCCACTAGCTCTCCTGTACTTGTTCTCATACATGAACCATCTACATACAACGTCATGTCTGGATCTGACAATGGGACGTCTGTCAAGTCTTGTCTGGGTTTCGTCGTGATAGTAATAACTTCAATACAATCATGTGCTAGTGGGTCTGTTCCGTTTACTGGCAAAAGTGTGGCAGGATTCAATGTACTACAACGTCTGATTTCTATGTGTGGCTGAAACAATGTCAATTCGTAACCGGTAAGTCTTGCTATAGTCAAGTGTTGTGTTTGCGTTCGGTTCACAAGAACCTCTACTGCGTGTGGTACTTGTACTGTCAATGGATGTCCTAACACTATGGCATCGCTTTGTCTGATTGCTAAAGCTGTCGCTGCCACTGATTTCAGGCATGCAGGCAGAGCCTGAGCTACGGGATCTAATGTACTAGAAAAATAAGCACATGGTTTGTGTGATCCTGCTTGTTCCTGTGTGAGTACTGACAAAGCAGTACCTTCGCGTTCTGTAACAAAGAGTGTAAACTGTTTACTGTAACATGGTGTTGCTAAAACAGGTGCTTGAGATAAAGCTTTCTTTAGGCTTTCAAAAGCTTGTGTATGTTCCTGAGTCCAAGGGAGGACAGTCGATGTGGCCGCCTCCTGTGTTGTCAACTGAATGAGTGGTTTTGCTAGAAATGCATACTGAGGGATCCACTGCCTACAATATGAAGTGAGGCCTATAAAAGCCCGTACCTCCTTTTGTGTCTTGGGTATTGGCATGTTAGCAATTAACTGGATGCGATCTGGTGTAAGCTGCCTTCCCTCCTTGGACAGCGAGTGCCCAAGGTAAACAACTCGCTGGACACAGAATTGCAGCTTAGAAGGGGACACCTTGTGCCCCTTTTCGGCCAAAAATTGTAAAACCGTCAGTGAGGCTTTTTCACATTCAGGTTCGCTTCTAGCGGTGATCAGCAGATCATCGACATATTGAAGCAAGGCAGTGTTGACTGGCATGTGGATACTGTCAAGTTCTCGTTTCAGTGCTTGGCTATAGATGCTGGGGCTTTCTGTGAATCCTTGAGGTGCGCGTGTGAATTTAAAGCTTCGTCCATTTAAACTAAATCCGAACAAGTATTGGCTTTCCGGATCTATTGGGACGCTGAAAAAGGCATTTTTGAGATCAATTACAGTAAAGAATGTTGCTTCGGAATCAATGGCTGTCAGTAATGAAGAAATGTCTGTGGTACAATACATTTATTTAATTCGCGCAGATCAATAACCAATCGATATACTGGCGGGGCTTTTGGATCAGTTCGTTTAAGAATCGGAATTATCGGGGAATTACATACATTGGAGTCGGTTTCCACAACCACTCCTTGGGTAATAAGCTCGTCAATGATTTGCAGTAAAGCCACTACAGCATCTGGGGGTAACTTGTATTGTCGCATTCGTGGTAGTTCCACTCCTGTCTTTAGTGTGACTCGATATGGTGTAATGTTCATGCAACCAACATCTGTAGGGCCTTGCGCCCATAAATGTGTGGGTAAAGTCTGCAGTCGGTGATCCATGTCTCGGGACACATAGTGCCCTTTGAAATCACGTAAAAACAATCTTACTCCTTCCGGAGAACAACATATTATAGCTCCTAGAGCTTTCAATGTTTTTATACCTAACAGGTTTTCTGGACATGATTTAGTAAGCAATAAATCTGTAGTTCGTGTCAAGGGACCAATCGTAAGTGGAAGAGGCTGTGATACTTCGTTAATGATAGGTTTTCCTGAAAAACCAAGGGAAATATTCTGTGAGCCTGAGAGGGGTGCTCCTGGAACTTCACTACGTTTTATGGTTGTTCGGCTTGCCCCTGTATCAAGTAAAAATTTTCTATCTTGGCCTAATAGTTCACTGTGTACATAAGGTCCTTCTTGATCCACAGGGACCTCGATAAGGGGTAAGCCAACTTCCCTCTCTAGGCTGTTTCATGAGTATCGTTGATAATCAGGGTAGTCATACTGTGCGGTCTGGTACATCTGTCGTGTCGTTGTTGGTGTGGCAGCAATAGGCTGCGGTGGTGGAGCTGGCATAGACTGTTGCGGAGCTGGCATGGCCTGTGCATGCTGCGGGGCTCCTTGTTGGTTCTGATCCTGTCTAAGTGGCCGTGGTCTTTCTTTTGTATTACCTATGGCGATATTATGTTTTAAAACTGGACAATCGTGTACATAATGACCTGGCTGTTTACAATAGTTGCATGTCCCTTTTACAGAACCTGCTGAAACACTGGACTGTGTCATACCCTTTTTATGACCGTCAGCTGGAACTGTCTGGGAAACTAGCATTTTCATTTTCGTGTCTTTCATGCGTCTTTGTTCATGTTCTTGTTCCTCTCTAATTCTATTGTGATGGTACTGTAGCATTTGTAACATTTGTGACGGAGTGTTACCTTGCCAGGTACTCTCGAATTTCAATACTCTATTCTTAACTTGGGGCAGGGCATTTTCAACTAATTTTGTCACAAACAGATGTGGATACGATTCGCTACTTGCTTTTATTCCACTATTTATACCAAAACATTTTTCGAATCGGGCATAAAAATCACTAGTGTCTTCATCTTGCTTTTGTTTACAGGCTGAGATTGCACCCCAGTCTTCCTTTTTCGTAGTTAATAAACGTGGCAGTACCTGTACTAATAAACCTGGTAGTATTTTGGTCTTTTCCCCAAGCCCTAAACCTGGACCTCGAGCTGTTTCTTCGTTTTCTAATGCTGTCCAATCTATCTTTTGGTCTCCCACCTCCCAATCCTTTTCTTTGAGTTTTTCGTAAATGCCCGCAGGCATTAATACCTTTAATATTTTCATAATGTCGGGATAGGTATACTCTCCCATGAGCAGCATGTCTTTAATTTCACGGTGGAAACCCGCTGGGTCTTTGTCATGACTGGGCACCACTTTCTTCATCTCTAATAGTTCCATTTTAGATATGGGTGTGTATACAAACACACGTTTAAACTGATTGTCATCACCTTTTATCGGGTGTACTTCGCGTAAGGGATTCTGTCTATCCATATAATACGTCGTTCTTTCCTTGATGGGCAGTGAGACATGTTCGGGGCATACAAAAAGAATGTACTGCTTTCTGGATTCTAGTATTTCTCTAATTAACTCAGTACCTGAACCTCTCCATTTATTCGTGAGTAATTCAGTTAATATATCAGGTAAGGGGCCAGGATCGGAGTGTTGGCTTTTATATAATATAAGAAGTTGTTGAATCATGTAGATACCAGCTAAACGCTGTTCATCTGGGGTGAGGTTCAAAAACGTGTGTGCTAGTGTATCATCACTATATTTTCCGGGACTGTCAACCCAGTGAACGGCTGACCTGGCTAATTCTTGTTCGTCCATAGAATCGAGTATATGATAACCCCTTCGTTCTCGGAGTAATTTGTCAGCGGCTTGGAACGAATGTTCGGGGGACCTTATATTTATTATAGGGGTTTGGAAATTTCTGTTATTTTCTGGACGTATCGGACGTATCGGATCAGTAAAGCATCTAGTATTATTACAAGATCTTCCTCTACCTACATAGGCCATGGTTTCTAACTGTCCTGTGGGCAGTTCTAATTCTTCCTCCTCCTCGTTTTGTTCAGGCTGGTCTACCGCCAATCTTTCTTCGTGTATTCGTTCTACTTCTTTGCGGATCTTTCGGCACATAGCTACTATACTTAATAGTCTATCATGTCTCCCCTCTGATATATTCCGACTCCATATGGTAAGAATCCGCATTTCTTCCGGATTTACCCCTGGTCGGTCTTGATTTCTGATTACACAATTTATGAGGAAACGTAACAGTTCCCCCTGTATCTCCACTTTCTGGTACTCCATGGCTCTATTAATACTTTCAGAATCTCGCCCTGACTGGACAAAGTGATATATATTTTCTAAATGTGTAGTCATTCCTGGTAGCCTCCCTAAATATATTGCAGCTCGTCGGATACGTAATGATGCCAGCAGCATTTCATCCTCTTTGCCGGGCACAGGGTCATATCTACAATCTACTAGAAGTTCCTTAAGCATGTCGGGAGTTACTAGTTTGGGCGTACGTTGGTGGGCTAATTCTTGAAAGGAAAGTTTATTAACTCTGGGTGGCGTGGAAAAAATGTTTGTTGTACCTCCTGTAGCACCGCCTGGGGTGCTGGATGTGAAAGGATTCGTCGAACGTGATATAGCAACCATAGGTGTGGGTACAGCTGTAGAAACAGATGTGCTTGCCGGAACTTGTGTCGGAGTTTGTTGTTGCGGAGGTACAGACGGAGGGTCTTGGCGTTGAACCCCCTCGGTAGGCGGTCTATGTGGTGCAGTATTAGCATACTCGGGAGCTGCGTCGTCTAAATAAGAGGAAAGGAAAACATCTTCTGCGGTTCTGGGATGCCCTTTGGGATGTGACTTTATCGGAAACAACGGAGGTGGCAAGTCTTTTGGTATCTCCGGAGTAGCCTTAGGTAACCCTTCGGCCAGAAGAGGATACATACCATTCATAAGGGCATTTCTTTGTCTGTCTACTTGTTCTGCTTTTGCTCGGGTACCTTCTTCAATTAATAGATTTTCTCGGACTTTATTTGAATTCTCCTTACTCTTCTCTTCCTGTCTGAGTGCTTTTTCTGTACGTCTATACGATTCTTTACGCCATAATTCAATGGCATCTTTCTGTGATTGTCTAGCTTTCTTTTTCCATAATTCTTCCTTTACTTTCATGATGCAATCTGCATCCCAGGTCCCAGCTGCGGGCCACCTCTGACTTTCTGGTAATTCCTTGGTGTAGTCTACCCATAAATCAAGAAATAATATGGCGTCCAGGCCATGTTTATGATACATGAAGTACCCTGGAGTGTCCCTAGGAGGAATGGGAACAGCTTCTTCGAGTACCCCTTTTCTAGTTTTGATCTGTTTTAATTTCGAAAAGAGCGGCATATTGAGAACTGATCTGATACCTAATTTTGAACACGTTTAATACAACAAAACACAATAATGAACAGTCATTCACACCACAATATGCAGAACGTATTTAAAACATTTAACATTTAACATTTAATGAGCAACAATGATGGCCATTTAGGGAACTAGTCACTAAGCATAATACTCGGCACTAACTAGGTAATTCTGAATTATATACTAGACATACTAGATATACTGCTAAACAGTACAGATACACAGCTGAAACAGTGCAGACCGGATTTGTGTACCCAAACCCGTCTTGACCGGCACAACCTATGTGCACGTCAGAACGCCTCCCCGGCAATGGTACTCACCGGGTAGCTCGGAACGGAAGGCCTCGGAACTGAACTGAACTGGACTTTGGACCGGACTGGACTCGACTCGAAACTTCGGAACTTCGGAACCTGGTGGGCCTCTGTATACCTCGGATCTTGCTCTCTCAGCTAGGCTCTGGTCGGGATACTTCGCACTTCTCACCGCCTCGTCTGGGTGTTGATCGCAGCCTCAGTTACCCCCGCTCGGCAGGAGGGAGATACAGGAAATCCTGTGGGTACGCGTTGTTGTCCGTCCAGCTGTGGCAGGAGACCGGGCCTGCAACGCACCTCCGGCGCGTGAGATGAGAAAGTGTCCCTGTTCGGGCGCCATATATGTGGTAAATAATTTAATTACCGGTACTTAATTTGATGCGGAAAATTAATAAGAATAGCTCAGTAAAATAAGAGGCAGAATCCGTGGTATTAGAGATTCGGAACGGGCTTTATTCCTATACAAAGGAACATAATTCGAATTATGGGCCTTCTATTCCATCACCACGAAAGTTCAGGAAGGAAGGAACAATACATTATTGACAGGTAATCATTTTTATAGAAGAGGCATTACAGTGAAACAGATGCAGGAGGCGTAACAGTGGATAACAGAGATAAAGATATACATGCGTAACTAAAATGGGTGTAACTAGGCGTAACTAAAGAACGTCATTAGGTATGATATCACAAATGGGTGGTTCCATGAAAGAATTTCGCAATGTCAGCAAAAATACTTGGCAGAGATGCGCGCGCAGCAGCATGACGTGTGATTTGACGTGCAACTAGGGGGAGAATGGGACTTGACATTTAGCTCTACATGTGGAGACAGAAGTCTGGGGTTATGTCAACCTAATCCCAAATCATATCTAATATCCTATGTTTAAAGAACTGTGTTATCCACAAAGAGAGGTCTCTTAGGATAGAATCTTATTCTATACTGACTATACTGACTGTTAGTGCGTGTACAAGCGTCTAAGTGTCTACACTAGATGCGAGGGGGTAGGAATATTCCATGGTAACGGGGCTATGAATTACTTGCATGAGGGCAGCGAGGCCTGGCCCCTTTGCACGGTAGCTGGAGGAATGTTTACCTATACTACTAGACAGGAATGCATCGGATGAGGAGCGGAGCAGAGCAGATAATCTTGAAGGTGAAATACAGTTTTTGGCAGGCAGACAGGCCGAGTCAGGCACCGTTAGCCGCGCAGGGAGTAGGACAAAGTTCATGGATACAGATGCGAGCTCAGACTGGAGCTTTCAGAGGCAGAAGGCAGGAAAAGGCTTAATGGCAAAATCAGGGCCTACTCGCCTGGACTGTAAAATGGGATAAATGAACCATATAAAGCCGGTGGCCTTTCATACTTAGGAATAGAATATCCGGCCCATTCATGGCGGATCTGAAAGAGGACATGTTGACGGTGGACGCACATGTGTTTGCGTCTTCATAACTGGAACTGAAGGGAACATACATGTACTTGTGACTTATACATGAAACCGTTGGGGTCCAAGATAGGGGACATAACTGATCATAAAAATCCATATTTCCACAGTTACAACGTAATGCCAGATGGCGTGCTAACATTACAAATAGTGTAGTTTACTGCCCCAACACCTTCCCTACTGTTAAGTGGACTGGAGTTGGAATAGTAAATTACACTTTTCTAATGTTAGCACGCCATCTAGCGCAAGTCGATGTAAAGACTTGCGTTGCAATGGCATAGCGTTGTAACATCGCATGCGTTGTAACGCATGCGATGTAACTGCACGCGTTGTAATGACACGCTTTGAAATGTCATACATCCGAATATAGCATTATCAACAGAAATTGATGGTGTCTTTGCACACGAAAACCTACTGCCTGAATAATTTTTTGCACTTATATCTTTTAGTCAGTTTCTCAGAAGAAACTGTTCTAATAAAACTGATTTTGTTAACAATGCAGAAGTACTCAAAGAAAAATTGATTAATAGATGATACACCAAAGTTTGGTTTGTGATTCAGTCAAATGAGCTCGATACTATAAGAGGAATGCCATGTTCCAAGACAAGATCAAAAAAGGACAAAAATTGTTTGGTATGTGTGACGTGATATTCAAGTCTTGGTCAAAAATTAAAGATATTATTAACTCTCAATGGCATATTCGTAACAGAATGAGGATGAGCCTAAAGTACCAAGACCACTGTGCCTTTCGAAGAAATCATAATTTGAGAGACAGGCTAGTGATCTCAAGAATGGAAAGAGATTCCCCTTTTCTCCCAAAAGTCTCTCACAGGAAACAACCCAGTATTGCGCAATTACACAAGTGGGCAATGGCATGCCTGTGAAGGGGCCATCGTCTCTACTATGGTACTTTATAAAGGAGCACAGGTCAACCTGAAGGGACTCACAAACTGTTGTACATTGAATGGGATTTATCTAAATCTCTGTCTCTGTGGTTTAGGATATGTAGATGAAACATTGCATGAATCCCATATTAGATATGGAGAACAAAAAGCAGCAATGCACAATAATAAAGTCTCAGCACCATTAGTTCATCATTGTACCCAATTTAAACATTTAGCTGACAGGGAAATTGACCGTTTTGCAGAGAGTAAAGTAATTGAAAAGAAGGGGTGATACTGAATACCATAGGAATAGGGAAGTGGATTGGATGTTTACTCTAGGAACTCATAAAGAAGGTCTCAATGAAGTTATTCCTTTGGAAAATGCAATCTTTTGAGATGTTACCCTCTATCATATAGATACTTGTAACGAGTTAACATGGTAGTCTTCAAACATTTTAGTGCTGTGCACTCCTGTGAAAAATGCTTAAATATGTCTAGCCTTATTGAAACATTGCAGTTAAGTTCTGTTACCAGTTTAACAATGAAATCAAATACATGATTGCCAAACATACTATTTTGGTCAGGCAGGCCTCATTAACATGTACAAGTATCTACAGTGTGATTATTAGAAATGAGGGTGGAGGGTTTGAAGACTCTTTAGAGTTCCATTCCTTTTGACACCTTCTCCCAGCCAGGATATAAATGACAAAAGATATTATTAATGGCCCAGTACAGAACGCCTTTCTGCCTCTCATTCTTTTCAGCTGAAAACAAAGCATTGTTATCAGCATAATGCTTCCTTTGTCCAAAGCCTGGCACCCCTCTGAGATCACTTGATGGATCCCAGCAGGGCCCGCCCTCTCTTTTGATGACCCCTGAGTTAACGGTTAGAGGAATGATGAGTATAATTTTTTGTATTTTTCCTTGGGTCTTTCAATAACTTTTTTTTTTTACCAGCTATGCATTAGTTTAGTTTAGTTGTATTTTAAAAGCTTTTTAAAAAAAGGTTTTGGTGAGCGATACATTGTTGCATGTTCTTTGACCATATCAACATCTAAACTGGTCCTTATTTAATTATTGATCCTATAGGGGAGGTAATATCGATTTTGGAATTATGTACCATCATTAATATCCTCATGGTGACCTTGTGGTAGGACATTGCTGAGGTATGTCCCTTCTGGTAGCAAGTGTTAAGCGCATTATTTGTACAGTTTGATCATTGGTTTTATATCTCTAATATGGCGATCATTTCTATCTGATGGCCTGAGCTAGATGTAAGATTCATCTCACTGTGTTCACTAATGTATAGGGTCCACTAATATATACCTTTGTAGCAAGCAGATGAGAATTGAATTAATTTACCAACCTAAGATTCTGTTGCTGAAAGAATGTCACTCTATCTAGATACTGGGCAACTTTTTACATCTAGCTATGAACATGGTGTGCATATCTGGGTCCCTATTATGTATAGGACGCACTTTCCTTGTTTGCGCCCGGCGCTACTTAAAACAGTCCTGTTACATAGAATGCGCTGCCTGCAGGGCACCTGCGAACTCGTGCTGCCCTGAGGGCAGCCCATTCAGGTGAAAAACAGAGCAGCTTTGAAGGAGCCGCTCCGTGTTTCACTGTGCAGTCTGCAACCCGCCTGCATTTTTAAAGGGGATTAGAGATTCCGTGCAGGCAGGTGCAGTGAGTGACTACTCTCACCTGTAAGGGGATGACTGGAGGGTCCATAGGACCCCCTTTGCCCTCTCCAGAGGGCTGCAATCAGCAGGCACACTGACAGTGTGAAACCTTTTAGGTGGCACACTCTCAGTGCTCCCCTTGACAGATTCTTTGCCTCTGCTCCCTTATCTATAATGCGGTGCAGGTGCAGAGTCAAAGGGATTTCCTCATTTTCAAGGGGACACGCCCCCATACAAATGAGGGAATGTCCTCTTAAGAAAACACTGGTGCTGTATGTGCACCAGCGCTTTCACTATTACAGAAGCGTCTGCGGCCCCTACTGTAATACCTTAGTGCTCCCGGGGATCGCAAAGCGGGCGCAAGCACCTGTTGCATCCACGAACACTTTGTGTAATATAGCCCCTGGTGTATCCTTATTATCTTTAGCTTGTTGAATGTATTTATCATATATTTTTCCAAATAACTACACTTTGTTCTGCCTTATTTATGCACATGACCTTCTTGAAATGACAAATATGAGTTTCTAGAAAGATATGCAGATATAGTGCTCCGTGCATATACACGAATGTGAGTATTTTTTCGTGAATGCTTGCAGTAAAGGGACCAATAACATGGTAGCTTGTTTTGTACTGCTTAGGCCCCAGGAAGAGGATATTGAATAATCTAAGATGATCGATTTAGGGGCTTATTACGATGGCGGTCGGAAAGCTTCCAACCGTCATCTCTGGTTTCAGTTCTGACCAGCTGATTATGTATCAGTAGGTCAGAATTGAAACAGGCCGGCCATTCCGGCTGGCTTCTGATGGGCTCAAGGAGCCCATTGGCCAGTTTGAGGCCGGCCCGTAACCCCATTTGGCTGCCTTTCCGCCCTTGGGATTATGATACTCTATCTCCGGCAGGCTTTCCATGCCGGGCTTTCCATCATGGAAAGCCTGTAAGACAGCGAGTATGTGGACCCCTTGGCGGTCTCTGGTTGGTGACCATAGGTGCCCCCTGTTAATCTCTGCACCCCGTGGCAGGCACCTTCAGGTGCCTGCCACGGGGTTCAGGGATTAACACCACCTCCCATTTCCCTATGGGAGCGTGTGTTACAGCTGGTTTGTGGCTGTAACACATGCTCCCTTAGAGAAATATCGGAATGCGACTGAACAGTGTTCGGTCACATCCCAATCAGGCGGTCGAGACCTACGACCGGAGGTCAGTCGCTCCCATTTCCGAGACGGTGTATGGCGGACGCAAGTCCACCTGACATTGTACTAGGCCCCTTAGTGGACAAGTGTAGCCCATCAATATGGTGGGTTCATTTTCCTATACTGTGATGTAGATGAGGTGCACCCATAGCGCACACATGCAGTAGGACTTTTAGGGTTGTTTGTGGTATATCTGCCAGACCAATGGTGGCACTGTTTATTATGTCTTCTGACCACACGCAGTGGGTATCAGTTGATGCGATCGAGATATTTAATGAGTAAATACCTGATTAGGAGTGTTTTCACATAGAGCACAGGAATGCTATAGATAGGGGTATTGTTACTCTCCTGTGTGTTGATAATTGTTGGACATGGCTCTTTTTTGCAGAGTTATCCCCAAACATTTTGGCTTCTTCCTCCTATTTTATCTAATCTACTTTTGTTGGCTCTAGGACTCTGGGCACTTCACCACTGTGCATCAGTGCTAAAGTGCATGTAATCTCTGGTGTGAATGGTAATTGTGATTGGTTAGCCATGATTGGCATATTTGATTTACTGGTAAATCCCTAGTAAAGTGCACTGTGTGTGCCCAGCACCTGTAAATCAAATGCTACTAGTGGGCCTGCAGCACTGATTGTGCCACCTACATAAGAAGCCCTGCAACCATGTCTCAGACCTGCCACTGCAGTGTCTGTGAGTACAATTGTTAACTGTAACTGTTAAGTGCACTCACTTGCCATGACCAAACCTTCCATTTTCAACATGTAAGTCACTCCTAAGGTATACCCATGGTAACCCCGTGGGCAGGGTACAGTGTATGTGAAAGGTAGGACATGCCTAGATGTGCCTTACATGTCTTGATAGTGAAATAATACCAATTTTATTTTTCACTATTGCAAAGACTATGGGCCCGATTCACAGAACTAACTTAAGACAAAATCCTAAACTTACTACCATTTTGGTATTCACAGAAGGCACTTACTCATTTTGGTATTCACAGAAGGCACTTACTCATTTCGGTATTCATAGAAGTTAGGAGTCCTAACTTTAGGACTCCTAAATGCCTTCTGTGAATACCGAAAGTCTTAAAATTAGGATTTTTCTCAGTTTAGTAGTATAGTTAGGACTCCTAACTTTAGGACTCCTAAATGCCTTCTGTGAATACCGAAAGTCTTAAAATTAGGATTTTTCTCAATTTAGTAGTCCTAAGTCTAAAGTTAGGACTACTAAATTTAGAAAAATCCTAATTTTAAGACTTTCGGTATTCACAGAAGGCATTTAGGAGTCCTAAAGTTAGGAGTCCTAACTATACTACTACTAAACTGAGAAAAATCCTAATTTTAAGACTTTCGGTATTCACAGAAGGCATTTAGGAGTCCTAAAGTTAGGAGTCCTAAACTTAGGACTACTAAATTGAGAAAAATCCTAATTTTAAGACTTTCGGTATTCACAGAAGGCATTTAGGAGTCCTAAAGTTAGTAGTCCTAACTATACTACTACTAAACTGAGAAAAATCCTAATTTTAAGACTTTCAGTATTCACAGAAGGCATTTAGGAGTCCTAAAGTTAGGACTCCTAACTTCTGTGAATACCGAAATGAGTAAGTGCCTTCTGTGAATACCAAAATGAGTAAGTGCCTTCTGTGAATACCCAAATGGTAGTAAGTTTAGGATTTTGTCTTAAATTAGTTCTGTGAATCGGGCCCTACCTCTTCTATAATATATCATTGTATCTGCCTTTTAACACCTTACAAGTGTAACTTTCCATTGGGAAGAGATATAGATTTGATGTTTGTGTTCCCTGAACTTTTGTGTTTGAAAATGCCACTTTTAGAAAGTAGACACTTTCTTGCTTTACCATTCTGATTGCCTGCATGTGGAATCAAAGTCTGGTTTAAACTGACAGCTGGGTTGCTTGTGCACTCACTCTAGACATTCACACAAAGGGAGTTGAGGGGTACCCTGCATATCCTGATAGACCATCACCGGGCAGACAGGCCTTCCTGAGCCAGACTGGTTGGAGGGATTGTCATTGACACCTGAATAGGGCTGTTTCGGGCCTACCACAGTGCTGTCTCCTCCCTCTGTAGTGTGTCTGGGGCCAAGGTAGGGCAAGGCAGGATCTTGTGGACAAGAAAGACTTTCCTTTGAAGTATACCTACTTCAAAGGCGAAAAGGGGTATAAGTATTGAAGCTGTAACCCCCCCATATTTAGAGCACTTCTAGACTGAAGACTGTGCCAAGAAGAAGAGCTGAAGAGCTGTTAGGAGTAATACTGCCCTTTGGATGTGTGTTGCTTTGCTGGGATTGCCATTAGTTACTGCTTCTGTCTGTGGACCCGAAAAAGAACTGGACTTTGCTTTCTTGTATCCTACTTTTCTAGGGTTCTCCAAGGCATGTATGTGCTTGCCTCCTATTGGAAGTCTTTGGGCACAAAGAACTTCCACAGCCAGAGTCCAGAGCACCAAGTCTCCGACGTCTGAGACCCAAACTACGACTGCGATGCAGGCCCTACTGTGCGCCTGAAGAAATCGACGCATCACCTGTCTGTGGGAGTGGAATTTGACACAGTGGCAGTTTCGATGCTGCATTGACCCGAAGCGCCATGATTTTCTAATACATCGCACCTACACGCCATTTCTTTCAACGCATCACCCCACCAGAAGGAGTCGCCTTCGGAAACTCATGGATCACAACTCCAAGCTGTAAGGAATCAATGCAACACTTTCCCCTGTGGGCAGCAGAACTAAGGCCTCCATTCCCCTGGGACTCAAGAACTGACACATTGCTGTGTTTTCTGATGCTTTCCTTATATGCGGCTGTTTTTTGTGTTCAATTTTGACACATCAAAGATACTTTGGGGCATATTTACTAGAGAAGTGGCGGAGTGTGGCCTTACCCTCCTTGGCTTAACTTCTGAAATGCATGTTTCCCCCTGCACTGGCGCTAAATTTAGCTGCCTAGCGACAACGCAGGCTTCCTTGCACCATAGGGCAAGGGTGCCTGCGTTGAGGGGAAGACTGTTTATGTGCAGGAAAGTGTGCCTTCCTGCACATAAACAATCTTGAAGTGGCGTTTTGAAACTTCTATGTGTGCTGCTTAATGAAGCACACATAGGAGTTGCAGAACTTCATTCTTTTTATTGATTGTTTATGTGCAGGAAGGGACACCTTCATACACATACACAATCAAAGGCCTTTTGCTGTTTCTATGTGTGCTGCACAATGCAGCACACATGAAAACAACAAAACTGAGGAGAAATTAGACATTTCTCCTCGTTACCCCAATTTAAGACCAGGTATTCCCTGGTCAAAATTTTGGCACTGTTCCATCTTAACGCTGCCCTTGTAAATATGGGGCAGCGTCAAAATCAATTGGTGTTGCGGTGGAACGCCCACCACAACACCCATAGCCCACCAATTTCACTCTAAATTTTACTGTAACAAGTCTGATTGTTTACACAGGAAATCACTTGGCTACATTGTTAACTTTAAAAAATGCAGCTAGATAAATTCATTTTAAATGTAAAATCCAATTTTGTCAGCAAAGCAACAAGAACTTTAAAAAGTCACCATTTTCCTGCCTAAAGCTTTTGAGGATACAACTGTCACTTGTGGTGAGATTTGGATTGCTCTGAGACAGAAGACAAAGGGCTTGGGTGTGGGTCGGTGTTGGCCTTCTTTCGACAGGATGGCTTGGGGGCCGAGCTCAAGGACTAGTTACATTATTAAAGAGACGTACGCTGTCACAAGCAGATGGACCTGGCACTATGCCTGTCCCTTTCTTTGTGACTCTAGCCAACGTGGCTTCAAAACAAGTGGGAGGGGGAGCAGCCGCAGAACTTGTCTGATGTGAACACAAGGTAGAGTTGGCCCATTATCATAGGCTCATCTCTTCGTGGACACAAGAGTTCGGCACAGTGGAAGAAGGGTTCTGCCACATTGGATTGTCCCAAAAAGCCATGCAGGAGAATTGGGACAAAGGTGATGGACAATTTTGCATCCAACGATTGGCCAGTAATGCCCGTCATCTAGAACCTTACACTCACACTTATAAACCCATGTACAAGGGAGAGACAGTGAGCAAGATCTAAACCCTGGACAACACCAGAATCATAGACAACTGGAATGAGAAGCCCTCTGATGCCCTGTAAAGATGGATTAAGGATTTTGCCTGCCACTGAGACCAGGGCTAATTGGGTCTCTCCAGGGCCAGTGGCAATGGCCTTTTTATGCCCCCAAGGAACAATTGTGGAAAGACATGGAATCCAGTGTTACTCAAGGGCCCTGCAAGACAACCAGGAGACTCTTCAACTTGAGAGTGTGAACAGGAGGGTATCCTTCTCGCTAGAAGAAGAGGGGATATGAAAGATACCCCCATCAGTAGGAGAGGAGCAACAGGTGCTAGAAGAGGAGAATACTGGTTCAGGGAGCCATTAACACAAGCTCCCGCCAAATATTCCATGTGAGAGGGCAGGAGGCCTGTTGAAAATGCTCCTGGTGGCTAGAGCCTGCCATTAGGAGTAAAATTACCTCAATATTGAGGAAATCGGCATTTGAAGGTTTGCCAATTGAAATATTCCTGAAAAGATAGCAGAGTGCATGGGGCTCCACTGCTGCCTATTAAACTTGTCATTGGGATGGGTCAGGGCTGGGTTTAGCCACAACTTTAATTATTTGATTCTGGAGAGGAGAGGCATGCATGGACCCCTCTCCTCATCTTTATGCCTCTGGCGGCTCCCATCTCCCTGGAGCCAAGTGCGTTGATTGAGAATCCCAGGGAGGCCATGCCAGAACAGCGAGAAGACAGAATAAAGGGCGTGCACGCTGCCTCCTGTCACTTTGCCTGAGAGGCCAGGGAGAATGTGCACAGCTCGGACAGGATCCAAGAAAGAGGATTGCTCACGCCCAGTGGGAGTAAGAGCAATCTTGTCTGCTCTCGCATGGCAATGACAGTGGTTGCGCATGGTGGCATTGGTGCTTTGCCTTCTCAATCCCTCCAAAGGTACAGAAGACTGTGGGTGTGGGCCCTTGATGGGAGTAGGACACCCTAAATAAAAAGAAAGGAAAATGAAATAAAGATGAGTGGTGGAGTGGTGGAAGGCTGAATTGTAAGATAAAAGGAGCCTGGCTAGGAGTACCACATAATGGCCCGCAAGGGAATTATTTGCATATTCTTTTGCTTATGGGGTGTCCCAAGGAGGGGGAGGGGTACAACCAATGGTTGTGCAGTATGCTGTGGAGGTTTCAGGAGGTGAAGCTACCCACCTGGGATGTTTTAAGAAGCATGACCATACGCCTCCTGAAACATGGAAAGCATGAACCCCAGGAGACTGATTTATAATTACTTATGCCCCTCCTGGGGTATAGGCCATCAACCAAGACTCTCTAGCCATCTCTCTTCTGGGCTTTTCTTTCAATCTGACTCCAGGTGTGACCCCTCTCCTTGCAGTCATCCTCTAGGCCTTGACACCAGGCGTTTCTTGGCTTTGTCGAAAAGCAGGTATATCAGCTTTTTGGTTTCCATGGATCTCTGGATCTCACCACATGGGGTCATCTCTCTCCATGAAGGAGATTTATCTCTCCCCAAGGTCGGGATGTCTTTTAGTTGACATTTCTGAAGCTAGGATTTTTTTACATGGGGGATAGCTAGCCCCTTCCATATCCATATTAATTCCGCAGCTGGGCTTGGGACCGGCCATACCAGGAGAGGTTCAGCAATAAATAGGCATTCATGGAGCTGGGACTTGGTGCTCTTCATCTTGGGAGTTCAAGGATCCCCAGTGGCTGGTTTCATGGATGGACTGTGCAGCCTGAAGTGGTTAATGAGAGACTCTGACATATTTATATTACTTTAAATGTAATATTGTTTTTCAAACACTTTATTTACATTGAATATTCATTAACATTGCAATGCCTTTATTAAAATTGAACAGCATTGGATGCAATGGTAGTAATAACAAGTGTAGTGACACTGACAAAGCCAATAGGCTTTCTTTATATCTAATTGTGGTAACCCCCATGCAAAGGCAATAGGTTTGCTTTTAGGGGTGGGCAAAACACGCAAAGTTTCACTCCGCAGAATTCAGTGGAGTTACATGATAGCTCCACGAGATTCCATGGAGCTCTGCAAATGGGCAGAAATCGGCACATTGCACTGCTTGCACTGATTTTGAGAGCCGGGAGCTGGTTCTGCACTGCAAAATCAGCATGAACGTCACCATGTGGCACAGCAGATGGCACTGCTTCTTTGCGTCCGCTCGAGTAGATTTCCTACTCGAGCAGCACCTTTATCACTGCGAACGGTTGCGACCACCTGTAACCCCTCCCCCTCCACGTTGGGAAAATCCCATTGGGTCCTACCTAGCATCTGAGAATTGCACTGGGGACGCCAATTCTTGCTCACGCTCAGAAACTTTCTGTTGGTGAGCTGCATACAGAAATAAAACTCCACCAAGCGGCAGTTGGTGAAATTTGACCGGAACGCCACGCCAAAACTCCGCCAACTCCACAGGTGGAAAAAGAACAGTTTATGGACAGAATGCTGAACAATGTCATACATTTACCCTAGTGCACCGATCTATGCCTAAATCCATCTTTTTTTTGCTCCCCATGCCATTACAGTTTAGACCTAGCTATATGCAAATCAGTCTTGACCCTGGTCCTCATGGGAACAGTCCGGCTCGAACTGCCAGGCCTGGTCCTCCCTGGATTGGAAACAAGCCTCCTAGGACCAGTTTCGGGGTATCACTCCATATCAGCCAGGCTAGCTTGATTCCAGTGGCATGGAGAGCACGGGACCCACGTCTAGACACATCCGTTTCACTGGGGGCGACAAAAAGAACAATTGATGAACAGAATGCTGAACAATTTCATTCATTCACCCATGTACAGAGATCTGGGCCTAATCCCATCATTTTTTTGTTCCCCATGCCATTCCTGTTTAGACTCAGCCATATGCAAATCAGTCTTGGCCCCATGGGAACAGTCCAGCCCGAACTGCCAGGCCAGGTCTTCCCTGGACTGGAAACAAGCATCCGGACTGGACTGGAAACAAGATACCGGTTTCATGGTATCACCCCTCATCAGCCAGGCTAGCTTGATTCTAGTGGCATGGAGAGCACAGGATCAACATATGGGCACACTTGTATCACTCAGGTGACAAATGCAAAGCGAACAATTGATGGACAGAATGCTGAACAATGTCATACATTCACCCCAGAACAGAGATCTGGGCCTAAATCCATTGTTTCTTTTATCCCCATACCATTCCAGTTTAGACCTAGCCCTATGCAAATAAGTCTTGACCCTGTTCCCCATGATCCAGCCCGAACTGCCAGGTCAGGTCCTCCCTGGACTGGAAACAAGCATCCTAGGACCAGTTTTGGAGTATCACCCCTCATCAGCCAGGCTAGCTTTATTGCAGTCGCATGGAGAGCACGGGACCCATATCTGGGCATTCTCATCCCATCAAAGAACAATTGAGGGACAGAATGCTGAACAATGTCATTAATTTACCCCAGAATAAAGATCTGGGCCCCACCTAGTATCTGAGAATTGCACTGGGGACGCCAATTCTTGCTCACGCTCAGAAACTTTCTGTTGGTGAGCTGCATGCAGAAATAAAACTCCACCAAGCGGCAGTTGGTGAAATTTGACCGGAACTCCACACCAAAACTCCACCAACTCCATAGGTGGAAAAAAGAACAGTTTATGGACAGAATGCTGAACAATGTCATACATTTACCCTAGTGCACCGATCTATGCCTAAATCCATCTTTTTTTTTGCTCCCCATGCCTTTCCAGTTTAGACCCAGCCATATGCATATCAATCTTGACCCTGTCCCCATGGGAACAGTCCAGCCTGAGCTGCCAGGCCTGGTCCTCCCTGGACTGGAGAAAAGCATCCTAGGACCAGTGTTGGGGTATCATCCTTCATCAGCCAGGCTAGCTTGATTCCGGTTGCGTAGAAAGCACACAGGTGTAGAAGAATTTATGGGCACCTCTACTTGACTTACATATTAATGTGATGACTCTGTGACAAAGCCAATAGACCTGCTTTACTTATTATGACACCCCTTTGTAATGTGATCTTACGTCTAGTATAGTTGGAGGGCATTATGATTATGGGGCCTGCTTTACTTATTATGACACCCTTTTGGCATGTGATGTTACATTTAGAATAGTTAGAGGGTATTATGATAATGGGGGTCATGAATATTTTCATATGCCGAATGTATATAATTTTACACTAATGTGTAGTCTTTAGTAGTGAGTGTGCAATAAATGTACTTTTCTTATTTTTTTAAGAAAAAGTACTGACTGTTTAATAATTTATTGAGTGGAGTGTTGTTGTGGTGTGCCAGCAGATAGATATTACTAGCCCACGCCATCTCCCCTGAGTAGGCCTTGGACTGCTCTGCTTCGCTAACCTGAGAGAGTCAGGTGCTACAATGGGATACCTTGTTCCCAGTATAGAGACAATTGTAGATTTTTTACTTGTGCAGGGCTCACAGCCCGCACAACTAATAACCCCATGTCTTACTCTTACTGTTTGCAGATGGCATTCCTCTATCCATGACTGAACCCTGACAACTTCTGAATTTATTGCAAAGCCTCATTGAAACATCTAGATGCTTTGTTAAAATTAAAATATCAGAAATATTGCTTGATCAGACAAACAGGGGTGGAGGGGCAGATTTGACTATAAGACAGTGTTTAAAATAGTTACCCACTACAATGAACTTGGTGATACAACTTTGTGCAACCGTTTTGGCTCCATTTAAATCTAACTTACCCTTGCTGACCTATACAGTAATATATGAAAAGTTTCCAGGCGAGGCCTCTGATGTACATATTGGGCCCGATTCACAAAGGTAAAGTGAGACAAAAGTCTAAATTTACCACTTTCGATATTCACAAAGGGGATTTACGAATAGTAAAGCTAGACTTTTGTGTCAGTTAAACTTAAGTTTTCGTCTGTATTTGCAGGTGAGACATATTTGTCCACCGTCATGAACTGATCTTTGCCATCTTGCAGTTGTAGACAGTGCATTGAGTAGGAAAGGGAATGTGGAGTTGCGGTTGTCAGACTTGATTCTATGAGTGTCCTCGACAGGGACGGCTCCTTCATAATGGTGGAGCGCTGTCCCCTGCTTAAAGATGAAAAATAAAATGATAACAAAAGTATTTTATTAGCATTTTATTTTTGCCTGCGAGTCTTCAGCAGGGCTGGTAGGGCCAGGCAGTCCTGTGTGAAAGGCATGACAGGGGGAGGTGTGGTGAGCACTTTTAAGTGCGCTTGTCAGTTTGGCCGGCTGTTTTAGGCCAGCCAAACAGACATGCATACTTAGGTTTCTCCAACCCAGCTGTGTTGCACAGCCAGGTTGGAGAAATGCCACAGGCCCCAAGACACTGTCTGAGCGGCAAACCAGGCCGAACAGCCCAGTCCCAGTGCTTCTCTCATGCTGGGAATAACATTGCTGGGAATAGCATTCCCAACATGAGAGATGCGCCTGGACTGGCAACTTGTAGCCCGCTCAGTGAGCAGCTGCAGTCGAGGATCAGAAAAGAGGAGGAAGGTGGCGGCCGTCTGATCAGCAGGTAAGTGCAATTTTATAAATTTTACTTCTTCCCCCCACCACCACTAAGCAATGCTAGCAGCTTCCACTGGTCCTTGAGCAGCTCTGGTATCACACGCAGACATGAGCACTTAGCAGGAGCACATCTTTCAATCCACCCACTCATTCATGCATCCATTTATCAATCTTTGACTCATTTTCACAACCATTTACTAACCTATTCACAAAAACATGCACACTAATTCCTTTAGAGCAGTGTTTGAAATGGAAAAATAGAAGTGCAGGTACTCTGCACCAGAGTACCGGCTTGTTTCGGAGAAGTGTGGGTACTCTCCAATTAAAAGTAGACTGCCACTCTTAAGAAGTGCCGGGACTCTCCCTCTCAAAATAAAAAAGTGCCGGTACTCCGTACCAGACAGTACCGGCCCATTTAAAGCACTGCTTTAGAGGCACTTAAACGTATAAAAAGGCCAAACTAACTGGCTTTGTTTTATACATGTTTAGGGATGCAACTCATATTCGGTTGTTTAATCTAATGATGGAACCTAAACATTCTTTTACCATTTACACATTACATGAAATTAAGCTACATAACAAGTATGCCAAATAGATTAGAGAGCTGATTCTGAGATGTTATGAATCTTTCATGCCTTCCAAAATGAAAACAGACACAACGTTCCCAGTAACCTACCCGAAGGGTACTAAAAGAGACAGCATTATTCTAAACATGCATTTTACTATCTCCAGTGTTGACATGCTTGCGGCTCTTCACGCTTCCTAGGGTGCTTTATGGGGGCTTGGTGAAGACTCAGAATTTAGAAATGCTTCTGTACTTGCTGTGCTAACTGTAATGAAATGCGCATTTAGAACACTGTTTCTTTGTTTTTGCCCTCTACGAGGACAGCAAGGGATTTATGTGCTCAGATAGGTTTTGAAGGATTTTATTTACTGTCATTTTAATTTGAACAAAACCAAGTGCCGCCATTTGCTATTTGTAAACATGCATTGTTGAGTAAAGAGGTTCACAGGAAGATGAGTAGAAGCACTTTGGGGAATATTATCAAGCCAGGCGATAAAATTATCGCCGCTTTAGCGGCAGAAAACTGCCGCTAAAACGGCGATAATGGGCTTGATAATATGCTCTATGGAATTCCAATTGAAGCCCATGTTAGATGTGAAGGACATCTAACTTGAGCTTCAATTGGAATTCCAGAGCATATTATCAAGCCCATTATCGCCGTTTTAGCGGCAGTTTTCTGCCACTAAAGCGGCGATAATTGTATCGCCTGGCTTGATAATACGCCCCTATATGTGTAGGAAAGAGAGCACCACCGAGTACACGTCTACCAGCTCCGGTAGCCTCTCACAAACTGCCTGCATCAACTCACGGCATGGACCACATGTTCTAGAATGGAAAGCCATGGTTGTGCTATGAGGCGATGCATTCAAACATAAATACACAACATGCATGCCCATATTTATATCCCAGTTTGGTCACCTGAGGTTAATAGTACGGAAAGGAAACATTGTATAACTTATTCTATGAATATTACTGGTAAGGCTTTTGATAATTAAGGACTTTACTACTGGGTAGTCGTCTGCGTAAAAATAACTCAAGTTATGCCTAGCGACATGTTAGTGCTTATGTCCATCCATTTTCAAATGTCACGTTTAGCTAGTGCTGCACAATGGCGGCACAAAACCTGTTTCAAAGTTCCTCCAAAACATAAAGGTGCCGATTCCGATCCTGGAAAAAATTTCCCCGTACGACTCGTATCCGGTCTTTTTACCGTACGAATCGTACAAGTGCCGTACAAACTGCCAAGTACGATTCGCATGGGAAAAACTCCATACGAATCGCATTGGGAATAATTCCCCACACGTCCTCGGGTCGGAAAATGTGTCCGACACGTCCCCGGACGATTTACCATACAAATGTGAAAAGTGAAGTCCGACCGCGCAAGTACGATCCATCCTGTGCGTCTGATGTTACAACCGTATGGAAAAAACACCCTCCGCACCGAACTCCCATAGCAACCATGGAGACATGTGCCCGCATACGCGCCGAACACCCCCCCCAGCCCCCGTATGTACGCGCCCAACCACCCCCCCAGCCCTCGTATGTACGCGCCAAACCCCCACCCGTGCATGTACACCCCCGTACGTACAGACCGTACACCCACCCGTGTATGTATGGAGCGTACACCCACCCCAACAGTGTATGTACGGACCGTAACCCCACCCGCGTATGTACACCAGTGTATGTACGAACCATACCCCCACCTGCGTGTGTATGGAGCGTACCCCCACCCCACCAGTGTATGTACGGACCGTACCCCCACCCGCGTATGGATGGAGCGTATCCCCACCCCAACAGTGGATGTACGGACAGTACCCCCACCCGCATATGTATGGAGCGTACCCCCACCCGTGTATGTATGGAGCGTACCCCCACCCCAACAGTGTATGTACGGACCGTACCCCCACCCATGTATGTATGGAGCGTACCCCCACCCCAACAGTGTATGTACGGACCTTACCCTCACCCGCGTATGTACACCAGTGTATGTACGAACCATACCCCCACCCGCGTATGTATGGAGCGTACCCCTACCCCAACAGTGGATGTACGGACCATACCCTCACCCGCGTATATACACCAGTGTATGTACGAACCATACCCCCACCCGCGTATGTATGGAGCGTACCCCCACCCCAACAGTGGATGTACGGACCGTACCCTCACCCGCGTATGTACACCAGTGTATGTACGAACCATACCCCCACCCGCGTATGTATGGAGCGTACCCCCACCCCAACAGTGTATGTATGGGCTGTACCCCCACCCGCGTATGTATGGAGCGTACCCCCACCCCAACAGTGGATGTACGGACCGTACCCCCACCCGCGTATTTATGGAGCGTACCCCCACCCCAACAGTGGATGTACGGACCGTACCCTCACCCGCGTATGTACGCCAGTGTATGCACGGACCGTACCCCCACCCGTGTATGTACGGAGCGAACACACACCCCACCAGTCTAAGTACGGAGCGCACCCCAGGCCCCAACACCAGCACCTTCACCCAACATCGCGCATGTACGAGTCGTACCAAGCCAGAGACAAGGACAGCACTGTACAACAAAATGGCCGATGTACGCACCGTACAGACGCTAAAAACACACGTACACAACCAGCACAAAGCTAAACAACACAAGAAGACTCCATTCGAATCGCACAAAGCCACAAAACATGTCCAACAAGCACAAATACAACCTATTCACTGACCTGCAACTGCCAAACTCCCAAACAGAGGCCCAAAACATAACCACTCCTTATAACACACCCACCCAAAGTTCAAAC
The DNA here is from genome assembly GCF_964204655.1 of Triturus cristatus. Classification (NCBI taxonomy): domain Eukaryota; kingdom Metazoa; phylum Chordata; class Amphibia; order Caudata; family Salamandridae; genus Triturus; species Triturus cristatus. The sequence continues at coordinate 874,722,713 of NC_140590.1, forward strand.
ACAGCCACACCCACCATTGGACCAATAAAAAGGCCCAACACACACAAACCATGATCCTTTGCAACAGACCCACTGCTGCCAGACCACACAGAGAAACAACTGCACCATACTACAACCTCCACTACACCTTACACCTGCACACCTTCACACAACCACCTTCACAAACACCCCCTCATCACATTCACACACACACCTGCACAACCACACCCACACACCCACAACCATCCACACCCACACTCCCCACAACCATCCACACCCACACCCCTCACCATGCCCACTAACAAGAATCCAAAGTTCACTAGCCGAGAGTTGGAGGTCCTTGTCGACGAAATCATCAGAGTCGAGCCACACCTCTTTGGAACATTGGTCAGACAGACCAGCATTTCCGAAAAAACAGCCATGTGGCAGACGATTGTCGATGCTGTGAATGCTGTTGCGTCCACCAGAAGGACCAGGCATGAATGCCAAGCCAGGTGGTATGATCTGCGGAGGACGGTCCACCGCAAAATGACCGACGACCACAACCAGGCCAACATCACTGGAGGAGGGCCGCCCCGCAGACCGGTACACTACCATCCCTGGGAGGAGAAGGTGATGGCCATGCTGCCGCTGGTGGGAGTGGAGGGAGTAGAAGGACTCCGAGAGCCTGGTGAGTACAAAAACAACTCACCTCACATGGGGGGAACGTCATCCACAACCAAACTCACAATCATGCACGCAACTACCCCAAAGCTATCGCATGACTCAACCACACTCCATAAACACGCACATGCCACTAGCGCCACCATGCCCCATGCACCCAGATAGACAATGCCAAGTCACAGGCCACAGAAAACACCAACACAAGACACGGTAACCCGGATGGCGGGAGTGTGGGCCTCAAAAATCACATAGTGCAACTCAGAAGCTGACAACAATGCCCTCAGCCCATATGGCTTAGGTCACAGCCAGACAAACAGTGTGTCCCCACACAGGAAAGACTTGCCTGCAAATGGCGGACGCCTTGCATGAAGACATGGGGGTAAAGGCACTTTTTGCACATGACAGCAGCTAATGAACAGCCAACACTGTGAAAGAGTGGCAGCACACACCACCACAGCAGCAGCGCAGACACAGACACTACACCCAATGGGTGCCTGGAGATCAGAAACAAACTCACATGAACAAGCCAAGGGCCATTCAAAGATCTGCAAACAGTGTGTGCCTAGGAAGCTGGGCTGAGGTGACAGAGGATGACACACAGAGGGAGGGAGAGGGGGAGAGAGAGGGAGGGAGACACACGGAGACGGACAGAGAGAGGAGGCTGACACAGGGAGGGAGGGAGAGGGGGACAGAGAGGGAGTGAGAAAGGGATACACAGGGAGACCAATTCAGCCTTGGGTGGTGTGGGAATGTCTGCTCGTCAGCAGGTGGACTGCGTGCATGTAGACAAGGGTGGCCAGTGCCTGAATCCCCCTCTCTTCTCCATGGCAAAACACTGGGCCATGTGTCAACCTGTGCACGAGCACAACGCCAGCTACCTGCATTATATAAGTGTGTGGAACAACTCCATTTGCCCACGTACAGTGCAACACGGAAGGCGCCAGTGCATGGCTCGCCACACCTGCTCACTCCACTGCTGACTGCAGTCACAATTGACGCAGCAAGTAAGACTGTGTCACACATAGGTAAAGTCTCAAAAGCTGTGGCCAAGGGACATACCCATGCACAAGTGCACTGTGAGTGGAATGCAAGACATATCCAAATACCCAGAGGAAATGTGCCAACTTTGAAACTAATGAAACATGGATGTTGCATGGAACAAAAATAACATTGTCTCTCTCACACACAGGTCAAGGTCGTGGATCACCCCCCAACACTGGGGGGGAAGACTCACAGGACCTGTCTCTGCGGGATGACGATCCCACCGGCAGCGACGACTCTCACCACTCTGTGGACGACCCCAACCAGCCTGGCCCCTCTGGTTTCCAACCACCTGCAGCACCTGCGTCAGGTACAACTGGGCCAACCACCACCCCCACTCCTGCCACATCCCAGGAGACACCCAGGATCCCTGCCCCACCACCACAACGCAGCTAGGCTGACCAGGAGGGACACGGTGTACCGGGCACCCAGGAGGAGGCAGGCGACAACGCAAATGCCACCCCTCACGGGTCCCGGAGACCCGATGTGCCCACAAGGGCAGGCCAGGCGCAAGTGGGCAGGGGTGGTGGGAGTGGAGGACGGCGGCGACGCGAGCCTGACCAGTTGGCTGCGGAACCGGTATATTTCCATGTAAAAAACATACCGGCAGGACACCACGGGCATGAGCCAGGTAGTGTCCACCCTCAACGAGATGAAGGGGACCCTCGAGGAGATCAAGACCCAGCAGGCCCAGCAACATGCGGAGCAACATCCCTGTCATCAGCGACACCAAGGACGGTTGGAGGACAGACAGGCTGAGCTTGTGACGGTGCTCACGGGAATTAACCGTTCACTCCGTCGGATAGCCGACAACATGGGCAACCCTCCCTGTGCCACCAGGCGAAGAACATCACCACCCACAGGGAGGGATCAGGAGGAGGAGGATACATCCGACGGAGCATCCCAAACATCGTCACGGCCTGCTTCTGAGGGTTCCCGCAGGAGGGCGGGTCATCCACGGAAAAGACCGTGAGGGTCGGCGCAACAGCACCATCTCCCAGGACACCTGGCCTGGCACCTGGCCCACTGGCCCAACAGCAGCACATCAGCAAATGACATTCTCTGCCACATGGACTTGCTGGTCACTGTCTGACCAATGTTGACAAAGACTGTGGCATGGACTCTGATGATTTCCAATGGTAAGGATACCAACTCCCCCAGTGAACTTTGGATTCCACACACCTGGAAAGCCCCTCTTGTCATACCCCCCCCAACACAAACCCCAACACAAATAAAAACTTACACGATCAAGAGATGATGCCTACATTTTGCATTATTACAGTACATGTGTCTTGTAAAGTCTAACCATGCCTGAGTTTTCATATGACCTTAACCATCCATACCCTGGGGCCTGAGTCTGGCACAGGACACACATGGGTCACAATCTATTAGGCAAGACAAACATGGAGCACCATACACACCCGTGATGGGCCCAACCAGCTGAGGGGGTGTCTGCACAACCGTGCCGACAGACATATTGAGTACAGCAACAGTCATGCGCAGAGGTCAGGGATCATGTGGAGTGTCCTGGGGGGCACCCAGGTATGTGTAGACAGGTGGCAGAACCATGTCCTGCAAGCTTGAGTCAGGTGGATGCAGAGAATGGTGGCCTGGCCAACGTTGGATGCATGGGGATGGCACATGTCACAATACCCACACAGTCATGGACATCATGCACAATACAGAGTCTGATCCCAGACAAACAGCTTGCATCTTGCTACTCTGCACATAGACACATAGCCACTATCACTGAGAACCATGCCAGACATGCCGTATGCACCGTGGCAACACACCAGCATTGACTGAGAAGAGGCACCTTGGAGGCATAGGGACACCTTTATTAGTCATGTATTCCGGAATGCAGAGGCAACTCGGAGTACACATACACAGGTCATGTTGAGTAACATGTGGTTCCAACACTGGCACCCCCCTTCTGCACCACAAATTCTTGATATCCATGGAACTGGCACACACGTGTCGGGTAACAGCTAAACACCCCCTGCTGCTCACGGAGAGGCTGCCATACACCATTGATCCTCTGATGTGGAAGTCCCACACCATGTCAAGCCAATGCAAACCGTATGTGTCCGAGGGCAGTGTTACACACATTGATGCCTTCATCACAATCCACTATCCCATTACAGATGACTGTCAACAAGTCTGACCATCTATTCAGGTAAATCCAGCTACATGTCATGTGTCCCATGGTGATGCGACATGTCTGCAGAGGAACCAAACATCGACAGGGGCAGTGTGCACACATCGTAAACAACTGCCACACCCAATACACCCCTGATGCATCCCTTACCCTAAGGAGACTTCCAAACTTGTCCGTGCGTGTAACGCTGAGTCAGCACACGATGACGTGTCCATGAGGAATAGCAGTGCCACAACAATGCAACCAGCAGACGGCATGTGCAAGTACCTGGGGATGAGAGACACACAAGAAGTCAGCCACAAAAAGCTCATCCACTTGCATGTGCATGTACTCGACACATATAAGGATGACAACATGCTAGGTCACAATTATGACTGCGGAAATACACTCATCACTGGCACCATCACTCGAGTGACACATCCACACACACCTCTGACTCACATGGCATACATGCAGATGGACACACACATTGCAACACATGCCACACAAGGACCAATGCGTGCACACTCAGACACTGGCACTCACCACTAAGCAAAGAAGTCGCGTATGAGCCGACTCCGGATGTCCTCTTGCGGCTCCACATCCTCCACATCACTAGCCCCATTGCCAAGCCCTTCGTCCTCCACGGGTGGATGGTCCTGATCATCTTGATCCAGGATGAGTGGCACAGCTTTCTCAACTGCCATGTTGTGCAGCATGCAGCAGACCATGAAGATTTTGCAGACCTTCACCGGGGCATATGGGAGGGCGCCGCCGGTCTTGTGTAGGCACCTGAATCGGCTCTTCAGGAGGCCAAATGTCCTCTCTATCACTCGCCTTGTCCGGCCATGGGCGGTGTTGTAGCGGAGCTGGGCCGGCGTGCTGGGGTTGCGGAGAGGTGTGATCAGCCATGGCATGTTGGGATAGCCAGCGTCCCCTACATGGAAACCACATGGACATAAGTAGGACAGGAGAAGCAGTCGGGCAGGAAGTCTACGCAAAATACAGGACAGACAGAGTGTACCCACCAACAACACATGCTCGTTCGTTGCACAGCTGCGTCATCATTTCAGGCACCCTGCTACGCCTCATGATGTAGGCATCGTGTGCTGATCCTGGAAAACGAGCACAGACATGTGAAATCACCATGTTGGACAGACACACCACAAGGGCATTGATGGAGTGGTAGTGCTTGCGATTCCTGTACGCTACCTCCTGTGCCTGGGGTGGTACCAAAGCCACATGTGTCCCATCTATGGACCCAATGACATGGGGCATCCCTCCCAGGGCATAGAATCCACGCTTGACACCTGTCAACTGTTCAGGAGTTGGGAAATGGATAAACTCATCCAGGTGAAGCAACATGGCCTCTAAAAAATCATGCAGCACACGGCTGAACATGGTCTGGGACATGCCACCAACATGAGCTATGGTATATTGAAAGGTACCCGTGGCAAAAAAATGTAGGGCTGCCATTACCTTCAGCTTGGGTGTCAGTGCCGTAGGATACCTGTGCAGCAGTTGCAGGTGTGGTGCCAGCCTTGCCGTCAACTCCTCAATCAACGGTTGGGGGAAGCGGTAGCGGCGTATACTGTCATTCTCCCGCATGTCAGCCAAGTCCGGAATTGGTCGGGGAAGAGGCGGCGCTCTGCAGTAATTTGGAAGTGACAAGGAAGAGTGAGTGCACTACAACAACAATTTATATGTACTGAGCACATGTTAATCTGTCAATACACATATGCTACATATGGAGTCAGGTATGTGCTACATGCCCTGGACACTTATGGCTGCCAGGTGACACTCCTACCAAGACCCAGCTACACACGGGGATTGTGAACCTCCACATCCCATGGCATGGGAGTAGCTGTGTCCCAGTGTAAGTGAACAGCCAGACGCAATACAGGAGTGACATACATCAACCTATCAGCAGATGTAGGATGTTGATTGCAGAGACAGGTAGCGGAACACTAGAGCCACAGGTCACATGACATAACACTAGGACAGCCCACACACCTTGCCATGAAGGTGTACATGTCATGACTGATCACACATACATTGAGAGTATGCAGACAGGTCCTTGTTATGCTACTCCGTGTCCCATGCATACATACACACCTTACATCCGATACCACATGTGGCCTGGTGTGCGTAACAGTGTGCCATGGCCATCTACACACAGACACATGTTGGTTGCAGCAACTGCAGATGCATTTGAGGGAACACCAACATCAAGCTAATGGGAACACACCACACATACATGACATAGTCACATCGTTCAACTTGGGTAGTCACATGTCAGGTGTGGTAACTCCTGTAGCGGGCATCAGGGGACACTTGTGTGTGTTGTTGACTGTGCCATGCCAGTGACGCTTATCTCAAGTGTTCTGTACGACATGCACACATGTCAAAGGAGTGAAGGGCATGTCTGGCACATAGTGCACCATCACACATAACATCTATACACATCTCATCATACATCTATTGCCTTCACAACTCAGGAGTAATGTGTCACATCACATCCTTTCACACCTGTGCCCCACACATGTAGTACTGCACAGACAATGCCTTGATGTCCATCCATGGACAAGTATGTCAGCTCTATTCCTTTCTGTGTGCTGCCTGTCGCCACTGTTATGTGTGAAAGGCACCGTACATTCGCTCTGAGGGCGTGTGTACGTTCCCTATCACTATGGGAGTGCTGCCGTAGGCCTACCCATAGTGATAGTGAGTGTACACGCGTGTGTACGGTCCGTATCACTATGGGTACGCATACGCGAGCACACCCATAGTGATAGTGAGCGTACACGCGTGTGTACGGTCCGTATCACTATGGGTACGCATACGCGAGCACACCCATAGTGATAGTGAGCGTACACGCGTGTGTACGGTCCGTATCACTATGGGTTTGCTCGCGTATGCGTACCCATAGTGATACGGACCGTACACACGCCTGTACGGCCCGTTGCTATGCATTTGGGGTGCCCTAGGGCCCCGGAACGCACCGTACCTGTGTGTGAATCTCCAAATTACATAGGGGACACATGAGGGACAAGTATGAAGATAGAGATGCATGCTGGTTGCCATGGAGACCGAGTTTAAACTGTGAATTTGTTGAATGAGGTGGCCTGCAAAAGTCGGTTTGAAATAATCTACTTTGTTGCAAAGATGTTGTTGAAATTACATCATGCTGAATTCTAAAAAAATCTAACCCCCTCACAGGGGTAGGTTTAAATGGATTGGAGGAAACATAGGATGCAAATGTGAGTGACCAATCACTCTCTACTCCTGTGCATGAAACAGGCCAGCATGGCAGATATAAGGCAGCCGGGTCCCATGAGAGAGCACTTGCCTGCACATCTTTTGATTCCACAACACTGCTGCTGCTCGTGATTCCCTGGCACCATGTCAAGGTCTGTGGAGAGGGCCCAGCCTTTCACCCTGGAGGAGCATGTGACATTGCTGGATGTCATCCTCCCACAGTACCCCATGCTGTATGGCCGACCAGGGTTTCAGGTGAGTGCTGAGTCCACTAGCACACACTGCGCCCCTTTTTTGTGACTGTGACTTCTGGCATTGTGTCCAGGTGTGACACACATGCATTGTACTGTAGGGTGGGTCCCAGGGGGGGAATGCCTGATGTCTCCCAGCCAGAGCATGCTGTGGTGCATGTCTGCCGTCCTCACTTGCATTGTGTTTACTGTGACAATCACTGCATGGTGCATGCCACATTCTGCCTGTCTAATCCTCCTGGGAATGTTGCTTCCACAGTCCTCATGTGATTCTGTGGTCACCCCAGTGTGACAGGTGACTGTACCCACAGATGTGTGTTTGTTCTGTGTACCTGTGCTGAGAGTGTCCACATGATGTGTTTGTACCCTGGACATCGGTGTGTGTGTGTAAGTTCCCTGTCATGTGGGTGGGTGCATATGTGGAATGTAGCACCCAAGCTGCATGAGGGATGGATATACCCTGCCCATCTGATGTGAGCAGGGCGCAGTGCTGTGTGTCTGACGTGCAGAGCCAGCCCCACACCTGTGAGCCCCCCCAGTCTAGTGGCACATGTGCAGAGTGAGGTTTGTAGCTGCAGTTGGCAATGGCAGGTGAATGTCCTGTGCCTGTGTGTGTCTGTGTACTCTGCTGAGGTAGCGTCAGTGGCCTGAGGCATGTGACTGCTTTGAGGTGCTGCACATAATCCTGGTGTACCTTCTGATGCACAGTGTGAGTCTGGATCATTTATTGTGTCGTACCCCTCATGCCACCTGTGTACTTTCAATGGCACGTGGTGCATTTGCCCTTACACAGAGGAAAATGTCCCTATGACAAAGGTGCAATGCTTTGGCTGCGTACTATGCCTTGTTGGAACCAGCAAAATTGTTCTAATGTGTGTCTCTGTGACATGTGGCAGGTGTATTGATGTAGTCTCACTTTTTCAACCCCACAGGTAGGCGCCTCTGCCAAGGAGCAGATCTGGAGGGACGCCGTCAGTGCCGTGAGGAGGACGGATGGTCGCAAGCGGCGCCTGGCCCAGGTGAGAAAACGCTGGCAGGATATCCGGTGCTGGACGCGGAGGATCGCACGGGTCCTGCTGGGGGACTCACCTGTGGGCCCTAAGAACCATGGGCGTCGCCGTCTGACCCACATCCACAAGCGTGTGCTGGCATTGGTCTTTCCTGACATGGACAGGCGCTTACGGGAGAAGCAGCAGCAGGAAGGGGGTAGGTACATGTGTGTTTGTTGTGTGTCACCAGCATTTGTAAGTGCGCAGTTGCATGGATACACTGCCAGTGTTTAAATGTGCGGTGCAGGTCCTGTCACCCACAGTATAGCGGTGCTGTCCTTCCTCCCTTCCCCTCATTGCCATGTGTTCCCTGGTCTGTGTGTAGTTACTCTTTCACAAGGTCATCTGGGCTGGCAGTTTATCCACGTGACCAATGCTTGCAGCATCATGTGTGGGGGTGGTGTGTAACAGGTTTTGGGACCTTGCCTGTGCCCTGTCCAGTTCAGTACTTGCGGGGTCCATGTCAATTGGCACTGATGCTGAGTCCAGACATAGGAGTATGTCTCTGAAGTGTAATGCCTTACAGCAAGCATGTCCTATGTTGTGGCCTGTGACATGATGTGCATGAGTGTGCGATACGCAGAGTGCAGGGATGGTGGCCTGTGTTGCAGTCATTACCATTCAGGACCATGGAATATTGTGGCCACTACTGTCCCCTGGGGCATATTTTGCTAGGTATCATGTGTGTCATCACAATATGTGGACACTCTCAGTGTCTACAGCATAGGATGTGCTCTGTGCCATTGTCCCCTGGCACCATGTATATTTACGTAACGTGTTCTACAAGTGTCCACTGTACAGCCTGACCTATTTTTCCGCGTTCATACTCACGGTGGCCAGTGCCTGTGTGTCTTGTTACAATTATCTGATGATGGCCATTTGTAAATGAGATCCTTGTACAGGCGCACATGGGGTATTTTGGGTCCAATATGGGTTTCTTGCAGCCCATGTGTATTTCTCCCAGACTAAGAGATGCAAGTGCTTCCTGTGTCTCATCATGTTGTCTCATGTAGGGGGTGGTTGGTGCGGGCAAGGCCTACATGTCGACACCTGAAATCTCATTGCTCGGTCTGGCCAGTGTGTGATGTTTGTCTGGACATACACTCAAGGTTCAGTGACCCATTCATGTTGGGCATGTCTTTAAGTATTACCTTTGCAGCATGTGCCTCAAGTTCATGGAGATGGTCCCTGCTCATCCCTAGTTACGGCAACGCTGTGTGGTGCAGATGCAGTGCTGGATTGTCCCCAGAGCCTGGCTCCTCTGTCCAAATCCATATCATGTCATTTGCAAATGTGTCATGCTCTCCATAGTTTCTCAGTGGCATGGTGGGTAAACCAACTGTGTGTTGCAGGGCCTATATATGTACCTTGTATTGTAGATGTTACTCATCTTTCTTTTCAGGCTATGCACTGTAACCTATGTAGATTTGACTCATGTGACATATGTATACAGGTGTGTGATTAATTCCTGTTTCTTCACCTTGCCCACAGCATCGTCGGGGGACACGGATGGAGACACCGGCACGGACCGTGCGGAGGGACCGAGCACCAGTGCCAGCAGTGACATCTTAGCTGGCACATCGAGTGGAACTGAGGCCGAGGGGAGTGAGCCGGAGGACCTGTCCACTGCCACCACAGAATATGAATCTGACGGGTCCGAGGCTGAGCTCTCCGAGGGGGCGGATGCAGCTCCAACAGCTGACAGCAGCACAACATCTCTCCCCGCCCCCTCCATTGCCATCAGCGACCTCCCACTTGCTCGTGTCCATTCCCGGCGTGCTAGGTCACCACGTGTCTCCTTCCTGCCAGGCACCGCACCCCCTGCCCATGTCTCCACTGCTGCCACAAATGCCAAGTCTGTGGACATCCTGCGGCAGTTGCAGGTTGGTCAGGCTGCGATGCTTAATGTCCTCCATGGCCACAGCCGAGTGCTCAACAACATGGAGGCATACTTGGAGGGCATTTCAGCATCGCAGGCTGACTAACGCAACTTGCTGCGGTCTATTGACTCAACAATGACTGCAGCAGTGGGTCTCCTGCAGCACTTCGTCCCACCCCCTACCCATGCCCCATCCACACTTCCCACTCCCATGCCTGTCCCACGTACACCCAGACGTCAGCATGCACACACCCCACCAGACACAGGCACCACACCACCAGGGAAGGACAAGCGCACACCTCCTGGCACGCACACACAGGGTGAAGTAGGCACACCCACTGGGTCGGGGGGCTAACGTAAGACACACAGCCAGAGTGGGAGTCCGCATTCTCCAAAATCCACTCCCTCCAAATCCACTTCCCTCAGCTCTCCTGGCCACAAATCCTGCAAAGACTCCTTCATGGCCGCTCTGTCCCAGAGCCCCACAGTGACACCACCCCGCAAGCGGTCAAAGGAGTCCCCGGTCAGGGTGGTTGAGTCCCCCCCCCTGTCCACACCCTCCCCGGGTAGCGCTGCGACCCATCCCTGTGACCCCCCCCCCTCCTTGGGGCCTGTGGTTCCTTCGGGTGCAGGGGAGACGCTGGGCGACCTGGCAGTAGTGTGCAGCGCCGTGCTCCAATCCACCTTTGGCGCTGCCCCACCCCCTGTGTTGGAGTCGTCTGTCCCTGCACCCACAACACCTACCCTTGCCCCTCCTGTCCCTGTGGTGCCTGGTCCTTCCCCCCAACATGATGCCCCCCCCGTGGAAGACAAAGGAGTCTGACTGTGCAGGCAAGCTAGGGGACACACGTCCCACTGTGTCCCCCATCCGGATTTGAATCATGGACTGACCTATGGGCCTTGTATATATTGACATTTATGATGAATCTTACTTACATCCTGCTGAATAAAGCAATTTATTTTTTTCCATGGAACACTACTGTTTATCTGGTATTGCTGTTGGTGGACCTGCTCCATGATTTTGGGTGGTGATAATGTGTTGGGTGTGTGGGAAATGTAGTCTTGTGCTGGTCATAGGGTGGACCCTGGTATCTGTGTGCCATCACAAGCTGTTGGCTAAATTACTTTGTTCATGTAAGCAGTTACTGCATGGTGACATCGTCCCAAGGTGTGTTCCTTCCTCTGTGTAACCTGACTTCTTCCCTGCAGGGTGTTTCCAATATGTGGTGCTGAGCTGTGTCTACATCAGCTGGGTGTGTCAACTTTGCACATGCATGCTGAGCGATGTCTCCACCTGCATCATTCGTGGCATCCTTGGTGGTCACTGTACTTGTGTATGTAGACTGTTGAATTGACTTCATGTGGACATGTTCTCTATTAGGCACTATGCATGTGTGTACTCCCAGCCTCGCACACATGTGGTACATGTACTGCAGGGTCTTTGTGCACCTGACTGACATTTGTGGGCATTGTATCTGTGGGTACTCCACCCTTTGCGTTCCATGGGCACTGCTGGGAGGACTCTACACCCACCCCTCCTGCGTCTGGGCACTGCTGGGAGGACTCTGCACCCACCCCTTCTGTGTCCTGGCACCGCTGGGAGTGATAGGCACCCACCCCTCCTGTGTCTGGGCACCGCTGGGAGTGATGGGCACCCACCCCTCCTGTGTCTAGGCACTGCTGGGAGTGATAGGCACCCACCCCTCCTGTGTCGGGGCACTGCTGGGAGGACTCTGCACCCACCCCTCCTGCGTCTGGGCACTGCTGGGAGTGATAGGCACCCACCCCTCCTGTGTCTGGGCACTGCTGGGAGGACTCTGCACCCACCCCTCCTGCGTCTGGGCACTGCTGGGAGTGATAGGCACCCACCCCTCCTGTGTCTGGGCACCGCTGGGAGTGATGGGCACCCACCCCTCCTGTGCCTGGGCACTGCTGGGAGTGATAGGCACCCACCCCTCCTGTGTCTGGGCACTGCTGGGAGGACTCTGCACCCACCCCTCCTGTGTCTGGGCACCGCTGGGAGTGATAGGCACCCACCCCTCCTGTGTCTGGGCACCGCTGGGAGTGATGGGCACCCACCCCTCCTGTGTCTGGGCACTGCTGGGAGTGATAGGCACCCACCCCTCCTGTGTCTGGGCACTGCTGGGAGGACTCTGCACCCACCCCTCCTGCATCTGGGCACTGCTTGGAGGACTCTACACCCACCCCTCCTGCGTCTGGCCATGTACACTCCATACATACGCGGGTGGGGGTACGGTCCGTACATACACTGTTGGGGTGGGGGTACACTCCATACATACGCGGGTGAGGGTACGGTCCGTACATACACTGTTGGGGTGGGGTACGCTCCATACATACGCGGGTGGGGGTACGCTCCATACATACGCGGGTGGGGGTATGGTTCGTACATACACTGGTGTACATACGCGGGTGAGGGTAGGGTCCGTACATACACTGTTGGGGTGGGGGTACGCTCCATACATACGCGGGTGGGGGTACGGTCCGTACATACACTGTTGGGGTGGTGGTACGCTCCATACATTCGCGGGTGAGGGTACGGTCCGTACATCCACTGTTGGGGTGGGGGTACGCTCCATACATACGCGGGCGAGGGTATGGTCCGTACATACACTGTTGGGGTGGGGGTACGCTCTATACATACACGGGTGGGGGTACGCTCCATACATACGCGGGTGGGGGTATGTTTCGTACATACACTGGTGTACATATGGGGGTGGGGGTAGGGTCCGTACATACACTGTTGGGGTGGGGGTACGCTCCATACATACGCGGGTGGGGGTACGGTCCGTACATACACTGTTGGGGTGGTGGTATGCTCCATACATTCGTGGGTGAGGGTACGGTCCGTACATACACTGTTGGGGTGGGGGTATGCTCCATACATACGCGGGTGAGGGTACGGTCCGTACATACACTGTTGGGGTGGGGGTACGCTCCATACATACACGGGTGGGGGTACGCTCCATACATACGCGGGTGGGGGTATGGTTCGTACATACACTGGTGTACATACGTGGGTGAGGGTAGGGTCCGTACATACACTGTTGGGGTGGGGGTATGCTCCATACATACGCGGGTGGGGGTACGGTCCGTACATACACTGTTGGGGTGGTGGTACGCTCCATACATTCGCGGGTGAGGGTACGGTCCGTACATACACTGTTGGGGTGGGGGTATGCTCCATACATACACGGGTGGGGGTACGCTCCATACATACACGGGTGGAGGTACTGTCTGTACATCCACTGTTGGGGTGGGGGTACACTCCATACATACGCGGGTGGGGGTACGGTCCGTACATACACTGTTGGGGTGGTGGTACGCTCCATACATTCGCGGGTGAGGGTACGGTCCGTACATACACTGTTGGGGTGGGGGTACGCTCCATACATACACGGGTGGGGGTACGCTCCATACATACGCGGGTGGGGGTACGGTCCGTACATCCACTGTTGGGGTGGGGGTACGCTCCATACATACGCGGGTGGGGGTACGGTCCGTACATACACTGTTGGGGTGAGGGTATGCTCCATACATACACGGGTGGGGGTACGGTCCGTACATCCACTGTTGGGGTGGGGGTGCGCTCCATACATATGCGGGTGGGGGTACGGTCCGTACATACACTGTTGGGGTGGGGGTACGCTCCATACATACGCGGGTGAGGGTAGGGTCCGTACATACACTGTTGGGGTGGGGGTACGCTCCATACATACATGGGTGGGGGTACGGTCCGTCCCTACCCGTGCCCACACTGTGGAATGCTTGTGCGGCCCGTACCCAGGCCTTTGGCACATGGGTACGGCCCGTACCGCCATTGCTGGGGTGACGTAGGTGTGGGCGTGGTACGACTCGTACCCACGCTCTTAAGGCGTGGGTACGGTACGTACCTGTATTGTTGTGTTGCCGGTTCGCGTCGTCGCCCACTTCCGTTGTGGCGGACGCTGGCGTTGCTGGACACGCCCCCACCCCCTCGAAGTGACCAGGGCCTGGAGGTCAGGTATGTCCAGGGCATGTGAGCTGTGTGACTTGGGTGGGGGTTTTGTGTCCTGTCCCTGCCCCCCCCCCCTTTGCCCCTGGGTGTTGTTCTGACCTTCTGCGGCGTCTGCGTCGGTACCTGTAGAGGAGGTCGACTGCTATGAGGGCCGGGATGACACGTAGGTTCGGGTCCATGTCTGTCCGTCACGTACAGGTGCTCCTTGTGCGCGTCGTCCTGATTTCCCGGCAGTTTTTGGCTGCCGGAAAATATTCTCCGTGCGGGATGACGTCGGTGCGAATCGTACTTCCTGGTTCGTGGAACGCAGGCTGCATGCGTCCCGACATCACGTCGGCGCTTTTCCGGATGTCATTTGTATGTTTATTTTCCTCGGTTGGTGTTTTGTACGACTCGTACGGAAATAGTGTTTCCGTGCGAATCGTACTTGCATGTTTGTAAAGTTTTACAACCGGGTACGAGTTGGACGGAGAAAAACCTCCGACCGACGGTTCGTACCCGGTTTCTCCAGGATCCAAATCGGCACCTTACTGCTTCAACCAAATCTCTTGAGACAGACTATTACCGCATCATCACAAATACAAGCAAAGTATAGGAAAAGCGAAATAAATAATACGGATTTCCGTGAGATTGCATCTGCATAATATAATGCACTCACTTTAGAAGAAAGTGCAAGCAAAGCACATTAATTTAAAAAAATAAAATTATGATAGGAACAAAAATGTAAGTTCTTAGTGTATTTCTTATTTTCCTTGAATTTACTTGAACACGTGCATGTATTGACAAAACAAGCACAGCATTCAGTAGGAACAGTCCAGCAAGTCAATCTTCAGTTTCAGGTAGGTGCCCACATTTTTCTTAGGTAGCCTACCATTTCACCACTTCTACCACTGGCATTGCCCACTTCCACCACTAGTGACATCCATTTCCACCCGTGTACCTGGCACTGGCCAGTGCTTGCATGGACAATGCCTAAATTCAAATTACAGTGAGCACAGCGGACCTCAAGGAGTTTTAATTTTTACGGGGTCTCCCAAAATATTTTTTTTAAAAATAAAAATGAGGTGAAATAGTGCATTTTACAGCACAGTTTTCACATTAATTTTCTAAAAAGCTGTATTCATGGAAAGGGAACTCATGAAATATTCCAGTATTTTCATGGTGTGGAAAGCAAACTTGACCACCGTATAAAGTACTGGATCCTCAAGTGGCCTAGAGTAATTTTGAGAGAACGATGGAAAAATGAGACATTGTTTTGTTGCAATTTTCATATAGAAACACTAAAAAGTCATGGGTGGCACAAGCAGCTCAGAAAATAATATTTCAAAAGGCCTATCATTTGCCATGGAATCTATGTAACCTTTACCTTTCACCTACCAGTGCCGTTTCTAGGTGTTTTGCCGCCCTAGTCAGGAATTGAAAAATGCCGCCCCCTCCCTTTTACTACCATCACTCTCTCCCCCTGTCATCCAGGCTGGAAGATTTAATGCATTACATATTCTCAAACTAGTCTTGCCTAATGGTAGAAACGGCCCTGCCTCCTTTTTTTTCTTCCATCCTGCTCCTTCCAGCCGGACTCCAGGTGGATTCTTAATCCTATGTTTTGGCTATCTCTTTGAGTTGGAAAAGGTGGAAAAACCAAAAATGTGAAATCTTAAAATCTCTTGGAATGCAGCTGTTCTAGAAAGATCTTGCCAGCTCATTCAGTAGTGCTATTTTTCATATCACACAGAATAAATACATTTAGAGGGCTGATTGAAAGACGTGATTCATCTCACTCATCCTATGGTCAATCAATCAATCAATCAATCAATCAATCAATCAATCAATCAATCAGGCGTTTTATTAAGCGTGACTACTCACCCCTGAGGGTCCCAAGGCGCTGGGGGTGGGGGGTCGTCATAAAGCCAGGTTTTGAGGTTTCTTACAAAGGTGGGGAGCGCTGCTGTCTGTCTGAGGTGGAGCGGAAGGGCGTTCCAGGCCTTAGCTGCGAGGAAGGAGACGGAGCGGCCTCCCGGCCTGGTTTTTCTGGTGCGTGGGACCACGGCGTAGTGGAGCTGAGCTGATCGCAGGGTTATTTGGGGTACATGGAATTTGAGTCTGCTGTTCATGTATGCTGGTCCGGTGTCGTGGAGGGCCCTGTGTGCGTGGGTGAGAATCTTTAAGGTGACTCTTGCTTTGACATGGAGCCAGTGCAGTGTGTGAAGGTGCTGGGAGATGTGGCTGTGTTTTGGCAGGTTGAGGACCAGTGTTGCGGCAGCGTTCTGGATGTTCTGTAGCTTGCGGGTGAGGTTTTTGTTTATTCCGACATAGAGTGCGTTGCCGTAGTCAAAAGTAACTGAAGTAAAACCAGAAGCATAGTTAGTATGCAAGTTCAACAACCAATCCTTATCTCACTTCTCCTGCTTACTATTGCAGCCTGGTGAACGTCCGCCACTTTTGATTCCTCCCACTACCTGGGTAATCCCATTAAATGTATTCCCCATTGTACGTCTTTTCCCATGTCTTGCTCTTGAGCTCTATCTTACTGCTATTCTTGTACAAAACTTCTCTGCTTTGTAGTTAGTTTTGCACTCTGTAAGTCTCATGTATTCATAAATTTACTTTGAAAACACAATCCGTTTGCTCCCAAACATCAGCTCTGCAGTTTCTAGAAATAGTTTGCCTTCAAATATAAGCTTTTCAATAGGTATTTGGTCCCCAAATATCAGTGTGTCCCTTTAATCAAACACTCATACATCTTACACCTATGCATGGGCATTCTGCTTTAGATATTGATTGTAGGAAACATGCCTTTTCTTTCTACTCATCCCGCATTTTTTACTTTTTACTGGACTCTATTTTTGCAGGGTTTAGAATGTATGCACTTTACCCCTGCTAACCAGGAGTAAAGTGCCTGTGCTACCTCTTTAAACATGGTTAAATTAGTATATGGTGTAGAAAGTACACCCAGGGCCTGGAGGTTAAATGTCACTTGTGGACTACAGCAACTATTGTGCCATCCACTCAACTAGCAGTGCAAAAATAGCTATGGCTCTACCCTTGGTAGCCTGACTGCTGCAGTGTCAAACCTGCAGTGCGACCTGTCAAAATAACCCTTTCTGACAAGTGTAGAGCTTCTTTTTTACATACTAGTAAGCCACCCGTGAGTAGTCCTTGGGGCGCAGAAGGAACGGTGCCTGGTATTTAAATGTATAACATTACTAATACCATGTTCCTACAGTGACAAACTATTTTTACTGTGGCAGTCCTAGCTTTACTATGTAGAAAGCCAAAGTACAGATTAACATACTAGTACTGTATCTCTGGAATGGTACCAGCTGGGAAAATAATTAAAAATGTTATTAGTTATTCGAAAAACAATTCATTCAACAAGTCAGATTTTATATAAATATTATGGAAAAGAAACATTGAAAAGTTACCCTTTTTCCTGCCTGAAGTTCCTGCAGGCTAATTTGAATGAACTTTTCAGTAACTTGGTGCTTGTGAAAGAGGTGCAAAATTCATCCCAGGAGCACACAATCAGCTGACTTGAATGTGGAGAGAAGGCTCCTCTGATCTCAATAGAATATGCAGAGTGGGCGATTTGGGCATTATGTAAACATCACTGTGATAAACTGTGCATGAAAAGTCTGTTGAGGAACAGGTAACAATTTGGCACACACAAAAGGGAGAGACCAAGATGTCAGGACACTTCTTGTGTGTCCCCTGTCTGGTTGCTGAAAGACACTGCTTTTTTCCTTTCATACCCCTGACTTAGGGTTTGTTTTGGGTTGAAGCACCTACTTCAAAATAGATTTTAGTTTTACATGAGGGAAGAAACTAGTGATTACCATAGTGCACTCCCCAAAATATCCACAACGCTCAGAGCCCAAGTTTAGGACTTTCGCCATCTTGCAAATGCCCTGACTAATGTCTATTTGCAGCAAGGCAAACTGGAACTACTGAAATATTGGGTAGGGTTGACCCTGTAGACCTTTACTCCATTGGCTAGGGCGTGCCCAGAAGTCACACCCACCCACTATCTAGTGCCAGACATAAAAGTGTCACCCAAGGCACACCATCAAAACACCTTCTGGACATGTGGAAGAACAGAAGACCACTGGGCTTGCTGTCTGTGATCTGAGAGGAGCTCTGAAGGACTGGACCTGTTCTACCCTGTACCCAGGAAAAAAAACATGGACTCCAAGGGTTAGTTGCCTAGTTTCCTATGTGTCTACAGGAACACTAAGCTGTAAGAGGCTTTTTCTCTACAATTCCCAGCTGACGGTGGGTGCTTAGATTGAACTTTGTTGGTGGTCTCTGCCTGGCACCCTGAGAGTCTCCAGGTGCCCCCTAAGGTCATGTGGGGCTTAGAAGCATACTACTACTATTTATTTAGCCACCACAAAAGAGTTTGGAAACTTTTTATTACTTTTTTTATAGAGCTCAAGCGCCAAGGGGACCTTCTGCAAAAACTACATGTCCGGCAGTTCCACGGCATTGGTTCAAATTTCAGATTCATTCTCCAGAAAGGCTTTAGCATCTATAAAAAACTGACAGTCACTTTCTGTTTTGGATTTAGAAACTTTTTCAAGCAAACACCTCAAAATCTCCAGAAACTTAGTGGGACCAACCTGTGCAAGGTATAAAACTGTCAGTTCCATGGCAGCAGCTATAATTTCACAATTGTCCCCAGGGGAGGCTGTTTTTGTCTTATTAAACATGACAAAATCCCTTTTCGGATTAGGACCTAGATACTTTTTCAAACGTTTTGACTTCCAGAGTTTCAGTAAGACTCACCCACTTGTTGTATTCAACAAGGGTTCCATGGGGTCAGCCTCAAATATTGCCTTGGCCCCAGTCTACCGCGACCATTGACTACCATTGTCGCTTTGCACATTTTGGTACAATTTTCACTTAATAGTTTAAAAATATCATATCTCCAATGCCCCTTATGTACATTTGTCATTTTGGTGTCATTTTGTTAAATAAATGTTGTCTATTTTTCTAATATGGGTTGAGATTGTTATTGCTTGGTGTTTTGACTTTTATACTGTTTTGGTACTGAATAAATACTTCACACATTGTCCTATGTTAAATCTGTCTGCTATGTCCCATCACTTTAAGGATGTTGAACTGAGGTTAATTTTGTGACTGTAAGGGCTCACCCTGGCAAGAGTTGTGATTGTTCATTGGGGTGGGCATTCTCCAACCCCAAATGATAATCCAATTTCAAAGGATGAAGCAACAGTGAATGAACTGAATTGGCACACTCTAAACTCAGTGCAACACAGAAAGCTTCCAGGCACCTTCTTAAGGAAAGTTGAGGTTTTATTTAACACTGCTGCTTACAATGCCCCAGAATTCTGACTCACTTACTTCTATTCTGCATAGGTGTCACAATGTTGCACCAGCCACAGAACAGTCCTTCATAACCTAGCACTAGCATGACTCACAATGTTCGTATTCCATGTCCCAGGAACGGACCAGAACCTCAAATGCCCCTAATTATTGCTGACAATGAGGGTGTGTGTTTTTGTGCACACTGACTTACAATTAGAATCCATAAATGAATATAATTTTAGTAGATAAAATAACAAATATCCTAATACCCTGCATTTCTAATGTTCTCTCAAAAAAGCAGTACCCTACTTGTGAATGGGCCAATGGCAGAAGACCAATAAGGTTAATGAAAATGACTATGTGACAAGAGCAAAGAGTGTTTGAATAAGATACAATTTTGTGGTGGGAATTCCCTGCTATATTTGGCATTAGAGAAACCAGGCACACAAAGAAGTATGCCATTACCAATCATTTCTAAAAATTAGAACCCAAGGAGGCAAGGCTTGCATGAATCCCACCACTTTTTCTGACATAGAAAGCCCTGCAAATGTCAAACTTTGCCCTAAAAAGCATACAAATTGAAATTTTCTGTGGTGGACATATGATATCTAGCAATTTTTCAGAAGTTTCAAGTTCTACCATCCAGCATTCTCACACTGCTGTGATTGGCTCTATCACCCAAAACTGGAAAAGACAAAAAAAGCACTTCAGTTGTTTTTTTAAAAAGCCTTTTTTTGGGACGTGGATAGCTTCAGTATTTGTATCCAGGAACGGATGGCACTTTTGGGGAAAGAAAATAGAAACCATAGACATTTATAAAAACTAGACACGCAGGTGGATGCAGCATGGTGAGGCTTGTGTGGACCCCTCTACTTTTTATTATCCAGATTGCTATGGAAATGTTAAAACCTTGTGTAAAAATACAGAATTTCTTTTCATTTCTCTGGAAGAAAATTCTCAAATTTGTAGAGAATGACAACAAACCTAACACACAGTATTTACACATGTCTCCCAGAACCACACTCCGCTAGGTGAAAACATCAAGAAATTAGCTTTGAACTCAGATTGATTCTGGGAGTGTGATAAATGCTGTATTTTGGCCCGGGGTTGCGATGTACCTAAAGAAAACCCAAAACCCCACATGATTTTTAATACTAGATGCTTGGAAGTATGCATGGTAGTGTTTATTGAGTCAATCCTACTACTTTTCCATTAGCCAGAATGCTCTGGAAACACCAACATTTGGGCAAAAACTGAGAACGTCTTTACATTTATCCACCAGGATAGTGAAGTACATCCCTCTGCTGCCCTGGTGACCAGCAGGCCAGCCGCCATATTCAAAACCAGCCCTAAATCATCACCGTGGATATGTGACCTCAGTGGTTACATAACTCACATACATATTTTCTTTGTGCAATTCTATATGCTTACTTTGGATATCACAGACTTTCTCTTCCTTTTCTGTGTCATTAACCAATCGGAACAAGCAATATGTTGCAAAGTTACATACACCAGGGATATGTTCTACGTCAAATGTGTACTCTTGTAGATTAATGACCCATATTTTAATTCCTCTGGAATTTGCCTCAAGTCTTTTTTTGTAAATACCTCCTTAAGTGGTTTGTGGTCTGTCCTTAACTTAAACACAGTCCCCCAAAGAAGGTTCTTTGATTTGTTTAGCACCTAGTACACTTCCAATGCTTCTTTTTCAATTACACAATAGGTGTCATCAGATTGCCAAAGTGCTCATGAGACAAATTCAATGGTTTCATCTTCTTTTTCACTTTCTTGCAGAGGTACAACCCCAAGACTTTTGAACTGCCATCTGTTGTAATGATTTAGTTTTTCCTGAAACAAGCACAAACAAGCACTTTCAAGCTTGGTGCAATAGCCAGAGCATTCTCACAATGCCCATCACACTCAAAGGTTACCCTATTTTTCAACAATTTAC
This sequence comes from Triturus cristatus, assembly GCF_964204655.1. Classification (NCBI taxonomy): domain Eukaryota; kingdom Metazoa; phylum Chordata; class Amphibia; order Caudata; family Salamandridae; genus Triturus; species Triturus cristatus. The sequence continues at coordinate 874,744,261 of NC_140590.1, forward strand.
ACATATGGCATTTTCAACTGGCAAATTTGCTGATGAATTTACGATAGAATCCTATCATTCCTAAAAAGTATCTCAGCTCGTCTTTAGTTTTGGGTGCCACTAATTTCATTGTGGTATTAACCAGGTCTGCTTTGGGTTGTACCCCTTCCAAAGTGAATTTATGCCCAAGATAGTTTATTTCAGTACATTGAAGTTTACATTTGTCTTTCCTTGCTGTAAGGCCATACTCTTTGAATCTGTCCACTACTTCTAAGTCCTTGATTATGTTGTGCCTGAGAGTTCCCAAATATCAGCACATCGTCCCGATAACAGAACACCCCTGGAATTTCAGACAGTATATTATACATGGCTCTCTGAAAGGACGACACTGCCACTACCAGACTGAACAGTATGCATTTAAATTTGTTTGTTCCCATGTGCTTGATGAAAGCAGTGAGCGTTTGAGTGTTTGGGTGTAGATAGATACGGTAATAGGTGTAGATAAGGGAACTTATCAACAACTACGTCTTTCTTGAGAGTCCTAAGGTCAACACACAGTCAAATCTTGCCATCTGCTTTTCTTGCCTCTACAATGAGTGCTAGCCATTCAGATGCTTCCACAGGTTCAATTACATCTAGCTTGCACAATTGTTTTAATTCTTCTCTTACTGTTTTCAGTACACTTAAACACACCCAAGAAAGACTGTACTTTAGCTGAAACTGGAACTGCTTTCTCTTTCAACTTTATCTTGTGCACATATTGTTTGAGCAGCCGCGGCCCATGCAGGTAAGAGTGGTGGGGCGTCATTTCGACAGACTATGATGAGGGAAAATTAAATAAATAATTAATTTTCCCCAGTCATTGTCTGCCGAAATCCCCCCCACCCGGCCCCACTGCCTCACCGCTCCTACCTACATGGGCTGCAGCTGTTTTTGAGGCATCCTTACTTTTCAGTGAATACTTCAGAATATTCTTTCTGAAAATCAGATCCCACCTCTACTCTACATCCTTGTTAACATTCTAGATCAATATTTGAGGTTCAACAGTGGGATTTAGATAAACTTCTATGTCTTTTCTTGCTAGACATTCTAAAATGTCATCTCCTTTACATGAAAAATAAACTTTGCATACTGTATATCTGTTTTTATACTCGATCTTTCCTACAAAGCATCCTATCATCTTTATTGGCTGACCACCATACCCTCCAGGGTGTATATCTATTTTGGGTAGCTTCATCTGCTTTTTGAGTAGTTTATTAAATACCTATTCTGAAATTAAAGTTAGTCTAGAGCATGAATCAAACAGGACCTCAACCTCAAGGTCTTCTATCTTTACCACATCTTTGGGGTTGCTAGACCCTCCATGAGTCATCTGCAGTACAATTTCTTTCATCAAAGAGTTCACCAACCCCTCAGCAACCGGGAACACCCTAAACCCCTCGCAGGAGCTCTGCAACACCCTCGCAGACTTCTCCTACAAAAAAATCACTAACATCTACAAACACTTTGACCTGCAACCAACCAGCGACAACTTTGATGGACTCCTCCATAGCATCGACTCTACCTCAAGCATTATAATCACTATGGCCCAGATGTACAACCATTTGCTTTTGCGACTCGCAAATTGCAAAAAATTGTGAGTTGCAATTTGCGAGTCACAAAAGCAAATGTACAACAGTGTCAGAGACACTGTTAGCGATTCCCAATGGGGTCGCAAAAAGCGCAGCTCATGAATATTAATGAGCCACTCGCAATTTGCGATCCTATTGGGAATGGATGGCCCTCCCAGGGATGGTGGCCTGCTGGACATGTCTGGGGACTGCTTTTAAATAAAGCAGTTTTTAAAAAAAAAAATGCAGCCCGTTTTCCTTAAAGGAAAACGGGATGCATTGAATAAAATTTTTTTTAACATTGTGTTTCATTTTTTAAGGATCACTGCCTTCCCTTAAAAAGTATTTCTCCATGTATTCCCAAAGGGGAAGGGGTCCCATGGGGACCCCTTCCTCTTTGCAAATGCTTTACCACCTACTTGAAGTAGGTGGTAAATTGCGATTGTTTTGCGACCGCAATTATCGTCGCAAAACCTACATAGGGCTCAGACTCAGTATTAGGAAGGGAAGCCCTTGAAAGGCCCCTTCCTAATAGTGAGTCGCAAATCTTAATTAGCGAGTCGCTAGGTTTTGTATATGTCCCTTAGGTATTCTTGCATGCGCAAACGGGTCGCAAACCTGTTTGCGCTTTCAAAAATATTTTGTACATCTGGCCTTTTGTGGGTTCAACTAACCACACAAACCACCACTACCATCATGAACTCCATCCACTCAGGAGCACAGAGAGTCCCCTGCTCCCACCACATGTTAAACCTGCGGAGTAACTCCATTAGTAAGGAACTCACCACCATCCTCAACTCATTCATCAGCTCTGCCTCCTTCCTAGAAAGATGGAAACATGCAGAGGGAAAACCTCTGCTAAAGAAACCTACAGCTGACCCAGAATAACTCAAGAACTACTGACCCATCTTCCTGCTCCCGTTCCCGACTAAAGTCCTGGAGAAAGCAATAAACAGCTAACTCTCAAACCACCAAGAGATCAACAAGCTCCTGGATCCATGCCAATTGGGATTCTGAGTTAATCACAGCACAGAAACTGCCCTAAACACAGCCACGGATGACATCCGATCTCTCCTAGACCAGGGAGAAACCACAGCCATAATCCTCCTTGACCTCTCTCTGTAGCCATCAACACCATGGCACACAACACCCTCCTACATGGACTCCATCATATGGGGATCTAAGGAAATGCCATTAAATGGATCGCTTCCTTCCTCACCAGAAGAATCCAGAGTGTCCACCTCCAGCCTTACACCTCAGGCCCAAAGAACATTTTCTGCGATTTTCTGCAAGAGTCCTCACGGAGTCCAACACTGTTTAACACGTGCATGGCCTCACTGGACACACTGGTCAAACCCTATGGTATGAACCTCAATTCATACGCTATAAACACTCTGCTCATCCTCTCCCTATCCTCAAATGCCCCTAACACCAAAACCAATTTTCATGGGGGCATGACCAGCGTAGCCAGTTGGATGCAAAACACATGCCTCAAACTCAACACCAGCAAAACAGAGGTGCTCATGTTGGGAGCAACACCTCCCCATTGGATGACTCCTCATGGCCAGAGGAACTGGATTCCTCTCCCACTCCCACAGACCACGCCAGAAACTTTGGCATCATAATCAACAAGAAGCTCACCATGAAGAAGCAGATCCATGTCATGTAGATCAGACTTTTTTCCAGAATTTCTCGTGCAGATTCGTCAAACGGTGCTAAATATATAGTCAAACCCAAAAAATGCTTTTTCAATGGATATACACAATAGTTGACATTTAGCCACTGAACACTGTGCCGCCTGCACTCTCTAAAGCATGCGTTAAACCATTTTGATTTTTTGCAACCATTATACATGTTCTAATGATACAAAGCATAAGAAAATACTAGGGTACTATACACTGACAACAAAAATAAAGATTTTTTTTTATTAATTGATTGCATTTCTGAGGAAAATTACCAGTTATGATTAAAAATGATTAGGCAACGTTATGGAGATAAGGAATAATCAATTTTCTGAAAATCTCTGGCTCCTAAAAGTTGGAACGGTATGCTGGAAAGGACCTTCAAAGACGCTCAGTAGAGCAGAACAGCACTAGTGTACTAGAGGTCTATCAGGGTTAGTCTGAAAGTGGGCTAAGAGCTACCACCCATTATAAGTAACAGGGCAGGATAGAGAGCAAAAAAACATCATAAAGGGAGTTTGAGGGAGGGGTCCCCACAAGAACCTTTTCGAAACTAATGCAAACATGGTGCTTTTTACAACAGATTTTCTATTATCGAGCTTGTCCAATTATTGACTGGGTAGGTGGAAATTGGAGGCAGAGCTGCACAGCTCAATGAATAAATATTTGGATGGTGAGCAGTGGGTGGATAAATCAATCATGAATGGATGATGATGAATTAAAACTTTAGCTACGTGTAGCCGATGTTCTCAGTGCACTGACCAAGGCTGGATTATCTGGTTTGTATTTTTGCTTCCATATTAAAACATCACCCTCCCCAAACGCTACTACTATCAATCCTTATTAAACATGCATATCTTATTGTATGAAACACAGTGTAATGATTAAGCACCTTAAAGAATTAAGTACGCCTTGATCTAAAATAGGAAGGAGAATGAGATAATCATGTAGTGGCTGAATTGCACAAAAACCATGCATCAATCACAGCTTCCAATTGACCACATTGTGTGATCCTAGATAATTACCTTTTCTCCACAGTGCCCCCTCTTCCTTCATCATCACCAAAGCTCACCTTGAAAGTTTCTTGTCAATTTTTATTTTTTTATTTTGACCTCAGCAAACGGGTTGCTCTGTCACAATCTCCCATCTGCCGAAATATAAATCCCATCATATCGTATGGAGTCTGCCGAGATCTAAATCAGTCCCTCAGTATTATGTATGTATATTTTTGGGACTGTAATGTATTGCACTGGTGGGTGTTTAACCATTCTTTTACAGGTTTGTGTTTAAGAATGGTTTCAATGGGAAGTTGGAGTTTACAATCTTTTTTAAAGGCAATATGTTTTTGTTTATTATAAACTGATTGCTTTACTTAGATTTCCTTTTTTCAGGTTTTTGGAATGATTCTTTTTTTAAAACATTTTTTCTGGTTATTTAAAGGAACCTACAGATTTTGGATTGCTTCGAGGGATTTTTATTCGATTGTTAATATTTGTGCATTTTATGGGGGGCGTTTTTTAACTTGTTTCCTTCATTTTATGGTGGATTACTGTGTTTTTCCAATGTGGATTTGGCAAGAGATCTGCAGATGCAGAAGAATAAGTTTAATATTAATTTTTTTGTTGTGGGTAGGAAATGTTATATTGCATTGTTTATGCTATGTCAATGTTTTATATGTGATGTGGTTTGCATTATGTGTTGTATTTATTTGATGTAATTGATTGAATTTGTTTTAAAGTTGGTTAGTTGGTTAGCTTATATATATTTATGTTTTCATAATATTATTATTTTTATTTTATTAGTGATTAATATTATTTCTATTTTATATAATTTTTTCACTGGTGTATTAAAATATTAATTTTATTATTGTTGTTGTGTTACAATATGTTGTGGTTTTTGAGGTTTTGGTAGGTTCATATTTATTTTAGAGGAGAGATTTGGCTATTACTTTTAAGTAGCCTAGTCCTTTGCTATTTTAACTTTACTATGTCGTACATTTTTGTTAGTTTGTTAAGTTTAGGACCAATTTCGGTGCCAGATTGTTCTATTCTCAGTTCTTGGTAGCTTTGTTCTTTTTGTACTGCTTCAATAAATTAGTATAATGTAGGTTGAGTTCTGCCTAGTGTGGAATTGAAGGCCTCATGCCATCCTTCCACTGCTTTGTTTGTTTTGGCTTCCTGTGCCAGGGTGCTGTCATAGATATTTAACCATTATATCTGGAATTTTGCTTGGCTTATGTGTCCTGACCAATGCATTATGCCAACCCATGTATCTTCGAAGTCCATTAGGGCACTAAGTTTGTCTACATTTTGTCGATAAAAAGGGCTTTCCATTAGTAAGTTATAGTGGTTGACTATCTCTGTGACAGGAACGTAGGCTAGAGTGATAATTATTTTACTTCAAATGCAAATTTGCTTTTCATGGCATATTTTACACTTAGGGCCTGGTTACGAGTTTGGCAGTCTGACCGCCGAATGCCACATCTGCATCCTCCATGACACTGCTGTGCCGGCGATCTACGGCCTGCCGTGTTATGAGCTGCGGGTCTAAAACGCCAACTGCGACCTCTGCGGTCTGACCGCAGAGACAGCAGCAGTCTGCAATGTTGGTGTTGTGTCCACTGACATCGTCAAGTCGCAGTGTACCGGCCGAGCATATTATGACTACACAGTCGTACTCGCGGCCTCCCATTGGCGGTTAACAAACAGCAGTTACCCAACAGAAGTTGACCCCAGCGGTATGCACGAAACAAACACCACAACAGTGACCATTGGATGGATTTAAAAACTACACAGCCGATGTGCATTTGTGGAGACGCCTGCAAAATCACTCTATAAAACACACCTCATCGATGACCAGCATCCTTTGCTTCCCAACTGCAGCACAGTAAGACAGACAGAACTTTTCTCAGCTACCCATTTTCTTCTTCCCATTTACCCTCTCCACAACCTGTAATTTTGTTTTTCACCTTTTTGCCTTTATCACTTGCTTGTTTTTCATTCATATACTCACTCACATTTCATTATTTCATCATGCCTGGCAAATAAATCACACTTCAAGAGTTGACAAGTATGGTGGAGGAAATTATTAGAGTAGAGCCCCAGCTTCTTGGTTCCTGAGTCCAGCATACTGCTCTCAGTAGGAAAATGGAAATTTTGGACAGGAAAGTCAACAGAGTGAATGCTGTTGGTACACCACTGTGAGCACAGGCCGACATTAGGAGGTGGTTGACTGACCTCAGGTTGAGGGTATGTAACAGGTACAACAACCAACACCTGGTGGCTCAGAGGACAGGTGGCGCCCTGTAGTGTAGTTCCTATATCCCTGATAGGCTCTGCGCATTGGAATAACATACCCTATAGATTTGACATAGGACTGAGATCAGTATGTCTCTAACGAGTATATTAAACTTAATTACTTGTGTGTGCCAGCTAACTCAGAGGTCACTAGAAACTTCTCGAATATACAAGAAGGGATTAGTTTCTGACAACCGCATAAACATGACAACTTTGTTTCCCTTAGAGTCGGACCAATCTCAGAACCGTGGAAATAATAGATAACAGTTTCACTCAGTCAATCGTGCATGCTTCATTTCTGCAGAGTTGTACAGAAATAGAGAGACGGGTGTTTAATAAAAAGGGTTTATTGAACAGTCTTATTTTTCATGCAAGAGATATGAACTGCTACAATTGTAAGACAGGCTGCGAAGTACAATATGTACAGAGTTAGCAGTAAGATAAAATAATACTGCAATAGCATGTTTGTAGCTATGACATATTAATTAAAATACATACATAAATAACACAGGCTAAAATGTGGATACTCATCTGATGCTTCTAAATAGTTCTACCCCAGTGTACCTTACCTAAGTGTAGTACGGGGTAAGAAGTAGGTGTTGTTTTCTAAAGTATAACTAACTATAGCTATAGTTTTAGTATTGCCAAGAGTTGCCAAAAGTTCTAGTCTGCTCCATACCTTAGAATATGCGAGGTTGGAATCTCTTTTACGGGACTCGATATCTAACACCCCCCAAGGGGAGTCAGAAACACTGGAGCTGGATTCTCTGTGGAGAGGATGACAGCGTTTGGTCAGTGCATTAGGCTGGAACTCGATTTCCTTCCGAACTTGCCATGGCGAACCGCAAATAGGCAGTCGAGCTGGTCAGTGCCGGAACCGTGGTTTGCCAGGGCAAGTGCAGGTATATTTATACCTTAAAGGTGTTTAGGAATGCCTGTATTGACATAAAAGTCGGGCATCGGAACGTCATGAATAAACCCCTAAGGAATAGATATTCATGCATACTAAATGAGTTCTTGGAGAAATCAATATCCAAGCAAGGGAAATTCCTAAAAGCTTAAGAGTCTGGTTTTCCAAGAACTCGTTGTGACGTGGATGGATGGATGTAGGAGACCAGGCCTGTATTTGGTTAGCTTGGACAATGCCTAAATAAGGGTTGGATTTTATATGCCTAAATAAGGGCAATATGAATTGTACCTATATAAGGGCATATATCAGGAAACCTATATACAGAATCTAAATCTACACACAACAGCCCCTCCCAGCACACTATTGTAATCCTTTCCCTGGGAGTAGAAGATCTTGGCCATCCTGCATTCTCAGGGTGTGACAGGAATAGAAGGATGAGGGAACGCCAGTAAGTTACACTTAACTAACTGGCACAATAGCTACAGTGTCAACAGTACCATCAACACTAAGGGGAGGTGTTCCCCTTAGTTTTGACTGTAGTGCTGATACTACAGCCTACCTTGAGGGGAGTACAAAATGTGGACTCCATGTACCATGGTGCAAAGGAGCAAACCTTTCTAGGATATGATGTAGTGTCCAGCCACAGCCTTTTCCCTGCCCAAACTGATTTTCATGACCACCTCTACCATTTATCACATGTTCCTAATGTTCCTTTTTGTAAAAATTGCATTCTGACCCACTGATTACACTTCATCCGGCCCGAGCCTGATAGTACAGCCCGAGCCAGAGAGTACGGCCTTAGCTGGATGCTCGAGCCTGACTGTGGACATAAAGATACGACTTGTAAATTACCTCTGTGAATACCAAAAGTCTTAAAGTTAGGCTTTTATCCCAGCTTGCCTTTGTGAATCGAGCTCTGAGTTTGTAGCAGAGTTTTAGAGATGGCATGTCTATACCTACAGCCAAAATGCCACATATCTGCACATCTCATTAGCTGATGAAATGTACTCCATCTATTGAATGTCTACAAATGTCTAGTAACCAACTTCAACTCCACGCAAATAGATGTCAATACTACTCTCCAACTATTTTTTTCCATAATAGGTCCCCATTTACTTTGACACAAACAGCGTGGATGTAGATACCTCACTTTCACCATTAACAGTGTTCTTTATTTCTCAACAGGTCGATCCGCCACTGCACCTTCACTACGCTTGGAAACTTAACTGAGTTCCTCTCCACCCCAGGACGAAGCCCTCAGCGATGACAATGCTTCTGAAGAGGTGGAAATGGATGATGGTCCTGCCCCATCTGGTCAGCCTGGGTAGACAGCAACAGTGGGGCTTACTGTGCACCCAACAACACCTCCCACCACAGCTGCAACAACACATCCAACCACTGCTCCCCCACCTATGCACCTAGCAAAGTAAGTCCCATCCTGTGCCCCAGTCCTGGATTCTGAGCCAGCTATCACCACTCTAGCCATGGAGGAACCAGGACTCAGTGGGAGAGTGCAGTCTGTGCTAAGGGAAGAGGACTGTGGGGGTAGTTATAGTGGGAGGATAACTGTAGGCCCGCAGAGTGAGCCCAATGGGGACAACAATGCCCAGGCTGCCATCACTCAAGTCCTGGGAATCTACCAGGTCTCTTAAAGTGTCACGGGCCAGGTATTAACTGAAATCCAGGAAATCAAGGTGAAGCAAAGGGACACATACCATGAGGTTGCCAGCATACACACTGAGGTGGCCGACATTCACACCGAGGTGGCTGGCATGAGCACTAACAGGGCCTCCTTGGTTGGGGTGCTGCAGGATATCTACACTACCCTCTGCAGGGCTTTTCCATCTGCATCTACTCCTTCAGTGGTCAAAGAACATCCAGGCTGTGAACATCTGCTGCAGCCACAGGAAAGGAGGACCTGTCAGAGGAGCCCACACCTACATGCAGCCCTGTCTCAGTAGCTTCAAATCCCTCCTCTGGCAAAAAGAGGGCACATCTACCCAAAAATCCAGAAGCTTAGTATGGCAAGTCACCTACCACCACCAGGAAGAAACCTTGCACCTAATGTCCTCCTTTGTGTGCTACACATTCTCTTTGTGGACTATTTCTGCCCACTTTTCCATATCGGATGGAAGGAGTATGTTGGACATTGGACTCCTGACTATTTGGACTCTACTACAATGGTTTCCTCCACCATGACTGAAGACTTCACTTTGTGTTTGCATTGTGTAATTTTAGGATAATTTCTCGAACTTATCCATTTAATTAAAAACACATGTCACCAAATCATTGTCTCCCGTTGTAATTCGCACATATAACAATGTGAATGTACTACCATGTTAACTTTGCAATGTCAAAGCTGGTGACTTCTGGGAGCATGGATTAGTTGTATGTAAACAATGTACAACTCAGGATCAATACCATGTTGCAACAACGCATACATACAAGTGTCTGGTCTGAGAACATCTTTATTCCATTGTTCAAATTATAGGCTGACGTGATGTTAGAAACATAGGAATAAATAAGACATGACTCAGTTATTCTGTGTCAGTGATCACATAATCAGTTGCAAACTTTCAAAACATGGAAGGAGGGGATACATCTGACAACATCCTACACAATAGACAACAATAAATTAGGTCTACATAATCAGCTGGAGCCATATTGCCTATCGCACAAAATGAATCCTACATGAAATAAACACACGTCAGCACAACAGTTTCTGACCACAGGGTCATTCCAATTCAGTGCTTAAGATGTGAGTCAAAAACTCCTCCTGAGTAAGTTTTGAAATAAAGATGATCAAAGTACTTGGATCAGTGCAAGTTTTTATTTTGCTTATTCATTTTATTATTTCTTTCTTCACATTTGCAAAAAAGTTGTAAATGGCCTTATTATTTCTTTCTTCACATTTATGATCGAAGTGAACAGCCGACACGTGTTTCACCCAGAGGCTCAAGATTGGGCCAGGGCTTTTTCAACGCTTGTTGTTCTGGCGTTCCAATACAATATTTTGATTTAGCATTGCATTTTTCATACTTGCTTAATAGCCAGACAGAACAGTAATGTGCGCTACATTCCGTGCTCTGCAGTCGTAACCTGTTCGCACTACGGGCGCTATTCGTAAGTATCTGCACCTACTTCGCTCTCCGAGACTCCACTCTGAAGAGTGGAGTCTCGGAGAGCGAAGTAGGTGCCTTGAAAAAGCCCTGGCCCAATCTTGAACCTCTGGGTAAAACACGTGTCGGCTGTTCACTTCGATCATAAACATGAAGAAAGAAATAATAAGGCCATTTACAACTTTTTTGCAAATGTGAAGAAAGAAATAATAAAATGAATAAGCAAAATAAAAACTTGCACTGATCCAAGTACTTTGATCATCTTTATTTCAAAACTTACTCAGGAGGAGTTTTTGACTCACATCATAAGCATGTACTTTGTCTGAGACTATAGAGGTCCAGTGTCTCGAGTCAATCTCCGTCAGCAACAAGTTATATACATATTGGGCATTCTCTCTGGAATCGGGATTTCTGGACCTTCGTAATCTTGTACTTCATTCCAATCCAGTGTTGCTTGCATCTGGTGGCATGTCACAAACTAATGTCAGAGAAGTAATACAAGCACTTTGGCCTACAATGAGAAGACACATCAACAGCTACATCCAGTTCATACACAATGAGGAACTAGCCAATGTGAAGGCAGGATAGCATGAATTAGGCACAACACAACATAGTGGTGGAGCACATGATGGCACACATATTACATTAGGACCAACACACCACAAGTAACAAGTCCAAAGAAAGGCAGGTAACCTCCATCCTATCGCTGTGCAAACTATCTTAGTACCGGCTTTGTTCACCCAAACTCTGTGACAAACATTCCCAGGACCAATCAATGCCCACTTCATACGTCTGAACAGCATCATGTACCTGCTAATGTCACAACTCTGAAATTTCCAAATGAAGATGACATAGTGAAGGTACCTAAGACTAAGTGTGGCGTTCGACGTGTTCCCATATACGAACACCGCAAAGTGACAAAAAAGTCTACCAAGCTACGCGGCGTTCTGCAAGCAGCAGAGTGGGTTACCTCGTGCCATTCACACTGATTTTTATGCTGGGTGTTTGTCCTGCACTGTAAAATCAGTGCAAACGGCATCTCCCACAGTGTAGGAGGGCGTGACTTGTTTCTGCCACTCGAGCAGAAGTTCTACTCGAGCAGCAGCTTGCTCAATGCAAATGATAGGTGTCTCAACGCGAACGGTAGAGACCATCCGCGACTGCCCATATTGAGAAATTTCGCTGGGAAGTGGTCTAGCATTGGATTTTCCTCGCTCGAGCTCGCAAACTTACCGTTGGCAAGCAGGAGCAAGGAAAAAACTCTGCTCCGGGTCCATGAGATCTGCGGAGCACGGAGTGCAAAAATCTCAAAAACTCTGCAAATGTAGCGAAGTTCACTGCTTAAGCTTACCTAAAACAGACCAACACGGTGAGATTAGGTAAGAAACCATACATATGACTCAAATCACATTATCAACTTCTAAAGAACACAGACCAAGACAACATTTACAGCTGAACAAAGCTACACTTACAAAACAAACACCTTTCCCCAGATATTTCCAGACCCATATATTCCTAGTATGTAGCATTAACATCCTCCTAACAACATCACTAGAAGAGTTGCAAGATTAGTCAAAGTCATCACATCTCACACCATAATTGCACTCAGGAGAAGTAGCTTCAGATGAAAACTTGACACAAGGCAGATTCTTCCTCCTCACCACTTTCATCATTTTCGTTTGCCATTTCAAGGTCCCCACCTGGTGGGTCTTCATTGCCTGCATCCTCTGCAATGTAAGATATGTTCCGTTGCAGGGCAATGTTGTGGAGTATGCAGCAGACCATGGTGATCTTACACACCTTCCGGGTGAGTAGAGGAGTGCTCCCCCAGTCTTGTCCAGACATCTGGTTCTGGCTTTCAGGAGCCCAAAACCCACTCCACTGGCCACCATGTTCTTCCATGGGCCTCATTGCAGCGGACTTCCTCTGGTGTTGTAGGATTCCTCAGGGGTGCCAACAACCATGGTCGGTTGGGATACTCTGAGTCTCCTAGATGGAAGATCAACAGAAGTGCAACATTTAGTTAGACACTTTTAGATCACACTACCTGACATTACCCACACAAAGTTAGGACAGATCACACTTACCTACAAGCCAGGCCCTCTCCGGTAGTAGTTGTGACATCAGCTGTAGTATGGTGCTATTCAGCAGTACAAAGAAATCATGTGCAGATCCTGGGAATCGGACACAGAAGTTTACAAGTCTGGTAAGCAGACAACTTGCACATCGATAGAATGGTATTGCTTCCTGTTCTGGTACACTTGCTTGCTGGCTTGTGGGGGTACTAAGGCAATGTGGGTGCCATCAATTGATCCAACTACATGTGGGGTGTGACCAAATCCATAGAAAACTGCCTTGACAGTGGCTAAATCCTCATGTACGGGGAACAGGATGTTGCTGGCCACGTGTTTCAAAAGTTCTGCTAGCAACTCTGTGAGTACCCAACTAAACATATGTTGTTACCTTCCACCTAAAATAGTGACAGTGAACTGAAATGAGCCTGTGGCCAAAAAATGCAAAACAAACATGAGTTTAACAAGTGGGGGTATTGATGTAGGATTATTGGTGTGAGGTAGGAGGTAAGGATTCAACTGGTGACATGAATCCAGGGTTGTTTGCTGATTCAAACAGAACTTCTAGATGACATGTCGCTCTCCCGTGGTGCATAGGTCTGGAACTGAGTGGTACACTGGAGGCTGGCATCTCCTCACTCCTTTAGTTTCCCCTTTGGTATGTTCCACCCCTCTGCCAGAAGTCTGTGGTTCTGTCCTAGAATGCGAGCAGGAGTGCACCTTAGAAGGTTGGCACTTCTGGCTGAGGAGCGTTAGGCATGGCAGTTTGAGGAACTGTATTATGAAATAAACCCACATCTTTCCTTCAAATTACTTTGCTTCTCAGAGTTATTTCAATATTTTTGGTGACAAGTGGACTGCTGGATGCTGTGCAGGGGGCAGCTGCAGTTCCTAACCCCTGTTTTTGCCAGCTTACCCTTATTTATTCTGGACTCCTCCTTACCTCTCGCTAGCTGTCTTCAGTACCTCTTCGTGCCCTCATCTTCACAGCACTCTGATCTCCTTGTATCTGCTGGTTTCCTGTTCTTTGCTGTGGTGTTTTTTTTCACCGGGTGCCTCGCTTCATGCTACTTTGCCTGCACCATTGGAGCACCATCTATGCCTCGGTTTCTGTACACTCTTACTCAAGAAGCGTTTCCTTCATAAGAGGCGTCTCCACTGCGCCACGCTTCTCCCGCAGCTGTGTTTAACCAGCACACGCTTCGTGAAGCATTCTCTGTGGCTGCTTTGTGTCTCCTCATCAGGGTTTTCTTTCATTGCACAGCCAACAGAGCCACGTCTAGTCAGAGTTTGCTTCAGGTGAGGCGTCTTCATCTTGTGGAGCGTTTCTACATCGATGCATGCCCCTGGGGTTTTCTTTCATCGCACCGCCCCTAAAGCAGTGTCTGCCCAGCGTTCACTTCAGGAGAGTCGTTTTTTATCGGCACTGTTTGAGCAGTATTTCTTCACATGCATTGCCCCCGAGTGCATCAGAGAAGTGTCTCTATATTGGTCAATCAATGAGGCATTTAAGCAATATTTCCCTCTCAGGTATCCGGCGCACCCATGTGGCAATTTCTTTATTTTTCTTCAGAGACCCCCAAGTAAGTGCACTTACTTTTACATGCTGACATGCACAGCTTGACTGCAGTTTTCTCATTATTATTGTCCATCTTTCTTGTGAGTCATCGCTGACAGGCACAGCTCATTTGCCTGCAGCATTGTTGTGACTCTATCATGTTGACAGGCACAGCCCTCCTTGTTGTTTACCTTTTCACTTTTCTCTATCCTGTACAATGATAGGCACAGCATATTGCCTACAGTTGTTTCCTTCCTTCTTTCCTTTATATTCTCCTTCATATTTTCAGCAGCATTTTCGTTCTATTTTATTTTACTCTCTGATTTAAATTTGTAACCATGTCAGTTGCTAATATGAATCAACCACCTCCATTTTTAAACGATGAAGGGGAACCAGAAATTTTGTGGGATAGGTGGGTCAAAATACTCCATTCCTATCTAATTGCCATAGGAGGAGAATTGTTTTCTTCAGTGAGGAAATAACATATTTTGTTACATAATTTGGGCACTCAAGGGAGGAAAGTTTATGAAGATCTTGATGATGAGGGGGAGGATGGTGATGGCGATGTTGATGTTTTCTCTACCACTTTGAGGGTGCTCATTTCAAAGATAAGGTTAATGTTGTATTGGAGCGACATAAATTCTTCCGAAGGGTGCAAGGTAAAAATGAAAAAGTCATCTCATGCATTGCCACTTTGAGGGGGCTCTCTGCCACTTGTGAATTTGGTGAACTTGCCAATTCTCTCATTAGAGATCAATTGGTTTGTTGCACCAATGATCACAAAGTGCAAGAGAGGTTGTTTACTCAAAGTCCAAATTTGGAAGAGGCTGATGCAATAGCTAAAAGTATTGAGTATTGAGTACACTACTTTTTGTGTAAAAGAAATGAAAGTTAACAAAGATACTGTGTCGGAGGAGAAGCATGTAATTGAAATGAATGATGATGATGAAATTCTAAAAGTAGTGAGCAAAAACACTGTGGTTAAACCCAAGCCTAAAAAAAGAGAATTTCAGATGTTACAGATGTGGGAATGGAGTTGGGAAAAATGGGTTGGTGATGGACAGAGTTTCTGAATGATGCAGAATACTCTTACCAAGTCAAGAGATCATGGTTTTAATCCATCACCGTTTTTTAGCTCACTGCACCATCCCAGCTCAGAACCTGGCTACATGCAAATTAGTCTGTACCTGTCCCAGTGCATGATGGGAACAGGGCAAACCAAACTACCAAGCCAATTCTTATACTGGGAAGGAAACAAGCTTCCGGGGACCTGTTTCTGGCATCACAGCCTTCGTCGTCCCGGCTTGCCTGAATCCTGACTCACGTCTGAGCATACCCTCCCACACTGAGTGTAGATAAAATCGATTTGGGAAAAAGGGGTTGGTGATGGACAGAGTTTCTGAATGATGCAGAATACTCTTACCAAGTCAACAGATGTGGGAATGACAATCATCTAGCAAATTTCCCTAAGTGTCCTGCCAGAGAAATTAATTGTAGAAAATGTGTAATTCCAAAGTTGTAGGTAAAGATGTACATGCTGTTTATGACCAAGTCACTGAATCTAGAGATAACAAATGTATCTTTTAACTGCATGGTAAAGGAGTTGAAGAGACGATTAGTTATCCTGTTTGTCAAATACAATTGGATGGTAAGAAAGTCAATGCATTTGTGGACTCCTGTTCCCCTTTCACCCTAATACACTAAGAAACTTTCCAAGGTTTGTTTAGTGAAGATGAATACATTTTGGAAAAACCTGATGTATGCCCAGAGGGGTACAACAAGGATCCAATTCCTTTAAAAGATCACTTTCAAGGACAGACATACATTTGGGAAAGTCTACATTACAGAGAAAATAAGTAATTTACTAGGGGGGAAGCACCAGAAAGATTTAGGCATCACACTTTACCCCAACAATATAGAACAGGTGTTATTGATTGAGAGATCATTAACAGTAAAGGGGATATGCGATGAATTTCCAGAGGTCTTCACAGAAAATGTTGGCTTGCTAAAAAACTACATGCACAAAATAAATCTAAAAAATGATGCTGTTCCGATCACACACAAGACCAGGTCCATTCCTTTGGTGATGTGTGAACCATTGAAAAAAGAACTGGAGAAACTAGATAAGCATGGCATTATTCAGGCAGTGGAAAGTTCAGAATGGTTGGCCCCCATTGTTATAACTTCTAAAAAAAGAGAGTAATGACAACTCCATGTGTGTGGACTTGAGAACTCTTAACACCAACATTTGGGTAGACAGGTACCGCTTCCCAAAATTATTGAAATGTTATCCATAATAAATGGTGCCAGATACTTTTCTGTATTAGACCTCACATCAGCATATCATCAAGTGGCATTGCACCCCAATTCACAAATTCTCACAGCTTTTATCACACCCTTTGGTACCTACAAATTCTTGAGAATCCCGTTTGGCTAGGCCTCGGCCGCAGCGGCCTTCCAAAGAATAATACAACATATTTTGGTGGGGGTGGACAAATCCATCTGTTTCCAAGATGACATTATCATTTACGGGTCTGATGAAGATGAACACAATTTCAACATGAGGAAAGTGTATGCCAAAATTAGTGAAGCAGGTTTCACCATCAAGAAGAACAAGTGCAAGATTGGAGTAGCATCTTTTGAATTTCTAGGACACACCTTGTCCAGTGAAGGCATGAAACCCAAAAAGGATCTAATAGAGTCTGTGGTAGAAGCTCCCATTCCTGTCAACAAGGATGAAATCAAATCGTTTTTAGGTTTGACTGAGTATATGTCTAAATTCATTAAAAATGTCTCAGATCTGGTACAACCTATTAGAAACCTACTGAAGAAAGAGAATAAATGTGAATGGTTACCCATTCACAACAGTGCGTTTGTGGGCCTCAAAAAGGCTATAGCTACTGCACTCTGTATAGGTAATTTTGACAGTACCAAAAACACGTTCCTCACCACGGATGCTTGCAATAGAGGTATTGATGCCACTCTTTCTCAAATGCAGTAGGGCAAAGAAAAAATCATAGCCTTTGCTTCCAGGCCACTCAAAGATGCAAAAATTAACTACTCCACTATTGAGAAAGAGGCCTTATCATGTTTTTGGGCAACTAATCATTTTAATTTTTTCTATGAGGTATACCGTTTTTGCTCAGGACTGACCATAAACCTTTAGTGTCTTTATTTCCTTCTAAGGACATTGAAAAAACTACAACCAGGATTGGCAAATGGCTTGTGTCCCTCCAAATTTCAATTTCAAAATTGAGTATGTTCCAGGCAACAAGAATCAGGGTGCCGACTGCCTTTCTCGCTTACCCCTCAATTAGCATATGGAGGAAAATATAGAGGAGTTCGAAGTCTTACAAGTAACCATTCCTGCCATTTTAGAGGAAGAGTGGAAAAACCTCATGTCAAGGGATGTTACTTTGAAAGCGGTTATCGAGAACATCACTAATGGTTCGCCCAAGAAATGTAGTGACCTTCCTTGTGAGTTACTACCATTTTGGAATGTTAGAGATGAACTGTCTATTGCAGGAACTAATGTGTTCAAGTCTGACAAGATAATTCCTCCTTAAGAACTCAGGATGCGCATCAGTGAAATAGCTGACAAAGGCCACCTGGGAAGGAGCCTTACAAAAAGCAAGCTTTGTTGAGGGCACTGGTTCCCTGGCATTGATACTCTTATAGAGAATTTCGTCAAGGAGTGCCATGCTTGTGGCCTAAGAAAATACTGTTGGAACTGGTGCACGTTCCCATTAAGGCCTGGGAAAAGTTAGGTTTGGACATTATTGGCCCGCTACAGATATCAGGATTACAAGTGAGGTTCATTATAGTTTTAAAAGACTATTTTTCCAAATGGATCACCCTAAAGTTTGTCAATAATGTGGACAGCAAAACTAAAATACTCTTCCTTTCTGATGTTTTTGCGAGTGAAGGTATCCCACACACTCTCATTACTGACAATGGAGTGCAGTTGGTTTCTGAGGAAATGAAAAAGTTTCTTGTCATTTTGGCCATAAAACACATTTCCACTCCCTTATATTGTTCTTGTGCCAATGGGTTGGTGGAACGCTGCAACAGGATGATCAAAGGCGCTTTACAATTAGCGATGGTTGCACATAAACCCATTGTTCAGTCTATTAAAGACATGACTTGGTTGTATCATATTACACCCAACAGTGTGACTGGTTACTCCCCTTTTTGTCTTCTAAAAGGGCACAAGCCTGGATCCAAACTTACACATACTGGTTATTCGAAGACAACTCATTTGTATGGGATGGCAATTTTACCAAGGAAACGATTGTGCGCCTCCAAAAGAAGTACAAACAAGTATATGATCACAGATGGGGAGCCAAACCACGTGTTTGGAAAGCAGGTCAACGTGTTCTGGTTAAAAGACCTGACAATAGATCGAACAGGTACAATAAATACTATGGACCTGCTAGAATAAAGGATGTCAAGAAAAATGTGGTTGCCATGGCCGATGGCAGAATGTGGAGCATGGAAAGATTAGTTCCATATTTGGAGCAAAGTAGTGGTAACAAGTCGAATGAGAGTTCTAATTTGGAAACCAACATGCCTGGAGTTAAACGGAAAAACAGAATTGTAAGATCAGC
Source organism: Triturus cristatus (assembly GCF_964204655.1). Taxonomy (NCBI): domain Eukaryota; kingdom Metazoa; phylum Chordata; class Amphibia; order Caudata; family Salamandridae; genus Triturus; species Triturus cristatus. The sequence continues at coordinate 874,763,094 of NC_140590.1, forward strand.
CAAGTGGCATGGTGATTACGTCATGAAATAATTTTGAGCAATGTATGGTAACCAGTTGAATGTTGATTTTAATGTTCAAACTCATATCTGGTGTACACGCTGTTACATTACTGTTTTTCCCTGTGGTTTGGGGATTTTGTCAATTGCATTTTTTCCTTCCTTTGTTTTATCTCTTCCTTTATCTTTCCCTCCTCTTTACTTTGCCCCTTTTCCTATCTTTCATTTTCACCTCTCCCTGTTTCCTTTTCCTCGTTAACTTTGGGGAAGGAGGTGTGTTATAATCTTTCCCTATTGTCAGGTTTCATCCCTGCACAATATTATCTTTCTCCCGTTTTGTATCTTTAGTTTCCCCTTTGGTGTGTTCCACCACTCTGCCAGAAGTCTGTGGTTCTGTCCTAGAATGTGAGCAGGAGTGCACCTCCTTAGAATGTTGGCACTTCTGGCTGAGGAGCGTTAGGCATGGCAGTTTCTGGAACTGTATTATGAAATAAACCCACGTCTTTCCTTCAAATTACTTCACTTTTTGGAGTTATTTCAACAAGGTAGCTATACCTCACAGACCCCTTCAGAATGCCACACACCAGTATGTTCACTTATGAGATTGGCAGATGTTTCACTTTACTGTATTGAATTGGTGGAATGTGAGGCTCTTGTGGGATATGTAGACTCCGCCTGCAGAGAGCAAGGCCTGATATTGATATGTGCGCAGTCTGTGTCCTGGCCCAGCCTGGGCCAGAGTTACTGTGGCGGAGAACTGATGCACAGAGTAAAGTCCCTGTAGACTTGCTGATCCATGGATGTTCCCAGAAAGATTTATCTGTCCCACTTGTAACCCTGATAGCTGTTAAATGGATAATATGAAGCATGGTGACTAAGGTGATCCCCTGACCTGTAACTTCTTTCCATTGACCCATTGTCAACACGTGTCTTTCCCCTTACTCACACAGGTCTGTTGACACTTTTCATATAGTGTTGATTGCATTGTACAGGCCTATTACACATCTGAGAAATGAACAGAGTAGATAGTAGGTTATTTTAGAACAGATTTACAAATATGAATCAGCTGCTTGGCTACAGTATTCCCTATCACACAACACATAAAATGGAATGTGGATTGTAATCCCTATTACAGTGCCTCATATGGCAAAAGAGGTGTCCTGCGATGACAGTACAAACAACACTAACTTATTATGACTTACTAAGATATTCAAATAAGTAGTCCCCATGTCCACACAGCCCACACAGAGGTAGCACTCAGTGTCTCACATACCAGCCCTTACCTAGTGACCTTAGTCTTAGGATGTTGTGTATACTATGGTACTCGCCTCTGTGGCCCATATGCATCAATGCAATGGGCCTGGCAGGAAAGGTGTCTGCGTAGTCATGCACAGGTAGTTTACCCACCAGAAGGTAGAAATCATGTGTTGGCCTTATATCCCTCCCTTTCCCCCATCTCAGATGTGATGGTTGGACCACTATGGTCATATCGGCTATAAAGCAACTCGTTATTGGGCTGGCGGTTTCACTGGTAGTCCGAGCCTCCCACTGCCTCATTGGCCCATCCTACGGCCACCATGGTCGTAGTTGGCTGACTATGACTGCCATTAAGCCGCTGTCTTTGCAAATCCAATTCTTCACAACTTGTAATATAGCAGTCAGACCTCTGTCACCATATACTTTTAATAACCACAATCTCCTGAGGCTTGAGCCGGGAGCTAGAGCTTACGCTATTTACTGCTGCTATTATTGAATTTCTATGCTTTTAAAAATTGCTTTTACTTTTATTGCGCATTTTATCCTTCGTGAATCTGTTTTACGTGTGTTTATGGTTGGGGTTTTTTTTACCTACTGAAAATGTTAGCGTAATAACAGGTTGCTAGCGCAACGCTTGCTGTGCCTACCTGTCACTTTTTGGGGGGTCATCAGCTCCTGGAGCGCCTCCAGTTCGGCACTCCGGCCTCACGTGTGGTGGCTGGGGGGACGCCATCTTGGAGGTATTCCTGGACCGCTCTAGTGTTTTCATCACATGTATGCACTTAAGCAGACGCTGACTCGGGCGCGCAGCGGGCGCGCCGATGGCGCGCCGAAGGCGCGCCTAAGGCAAGCCCGTCTGCGCCCGTCCGCGCCAGTACGCCGCCAGCCGCCAGCCTCGCTGCTGGTTCTGTGTCAGGTACGCGGGGGTATACTAGGGACTTCCTGCTGGCTGCCAGACTTAATCTACCCCAGTGCAGCATGGTTCAATGTATTAACGCCGAGGGACCTTTTTGCTGTAATAGTTGCAGGTTCAGCTCCTACCCCCCTCCCTCACCCGTCCTTCCTACCCCTACCAAATACCCCTTTAAAATCCTCCACCTCAACACGCGCTCATTAGTGAAACACCACAATGAAATCTACGATCTTGTTGAAACTGAATCTCCAGATGTTTTTTTCATCACAGAGACATGGCTCACGACTGATACGGTGGTCGAACCGGGGCTTGCTCTTCCTCCAGGTTTTAACATCCTTACCGTCAGCAGAGAAACCAGAGGCGGCGGTCTGGCGGTCATCTATAAGTCGTCCCTTCTTTGCACTTTCACTCGTGAGGACATTGCTGGCTCCGAATGCGCTCGCTTTTCTATCTCTCCCAATGCCAATTATACCCTCTCTGGCCTCTTGGTATATCGCCCTCCCGGCCCTTCTTCTGAGTTTAAGACAGCCTTGATGGAAGCTATTCATGCTCTAGCGTCCAGAACAGCTAACTTTACTCTTATAGGCGACCTGAACATCCATTTTGACCAGCACCTCGATGCATGTGTCAGCTCTCTGCTCGCTGATTTGGAAGCCTGCCAACTTAAACAGCTGGTGTTGGAACCTACGCATTTGGCTGGTCATCTTTTAGATCCGGTCTTCTCCAACATCCCCTCTCTTCAGGTCATCCCCCCTAGCCCGGTCTGTTGGTCTGACCACTACCTGATCACTATTCTCCTTCCCATGGCAGAGACCCCCTCCAGAACCTCGCCTAAAGCTATGTTTAAACGGTGTTGGCATAAACTCAAACGGGAGGACCTGTTGGCCCTCCTGTCTTCCAGCCTTCCTATCATTGACAACCTTGATCCAGAACAAGCTTACAAGGAAATTTGTGACTGGATATACGCTGCACTTGACTCCCTTATCCCATTAAAGTGGTCGAAGGGACGCGGCGCCTGCCCTAATCCTTGGTACACAGATTCCCTTGCCACAATGCGTAGCACTTGCAAACATAGTGAGCGAGTCTGGCGCAAGGACTACTGCCCATTAAGGAAGAAGCAATATCAGGCCGCTTTAAAAAGTTATCACAAAGCCATACACCACGCCCGCACGGCCTTCTCCACGAATCAAATTGCCTCCAGCAACAACCCTACTAAATGTATTTTCAAAATCCTAGATGACTTGAAGAAAAGGAAGGAGCCTCTCACGCCTCATATCGCCTCTGATAAACAGTGTGAAGAATTGGCCTCCTACTTTGTTCAAAAGGTTGAAGACATTTATAAATCCTTCCCTAATCATTCCACAAAGCAAGAACACCCCCCGATCTCTACTCACTATTCTCCCCTGGAATGTATTCCTCCCATCTCGCAAGAGGAGTTCCTGACCCTCAGCTCTAAAGTTAAATCAGGGTCCCCTCTGGACCCCATGAGACCCTCTCAATACCGAGACTGTCTCCCGGTCCTCCTTCAACCCCTTCTCTCTACTATCAACTCCTCCTTCAGCAGGGCTTCGGTCCCTTTGGCCTGGAAACAAGCCAAGGTACTCCCCCTGTTAAAAAAACCGCACCTTGACTCTTCCAAACCGGAGAATTTTCGGCCAATCTCTCTTTTGCCATGGGCGGCTAAAGTTACTGAGGCCCATGTCAATAAAGTTCTTGCCGAGCATATAACCAACAATAAGATTTTAGATCAAACTCAAAACGGTTTTCGCTCAGGCTTTAGCACCGAAACCGCTCTTCTAGCTGTCAGCGAAAATTTACGTTCTCTCCTTGACAACGGCCAAACAGCAGCGCTCATATTATTGGATTTGAGCGCCGCATTTGATACGGTGTCGCACCAGATTCTCCTGCGCCGGCTGGAAGAAGCTGGGATAAAAGACGCTGCTCTTGAATGGTTTCGTTCCTTTTTGACCGATCGATCCTTTCAAGTCTCGGCCCCTCCTTTTTCCTCCGCTATTAAATCTATTACGCAGGGGGTCCCCCAGGGTTCAGCACTCAGCCCAGCTCTGTTCAATCTTTATGTTCAGCCCCTGGCCGCTGTTGCTCGCCACCATGGACTCTCAATGGTTTCATATGCCGATGACACCCAGCTCACGGTAGCTCTCTCTGACGATCTTGTTCAAGACGCCGCCCAATTCCAACAGGGCCTTGAAGCTATCGCGGGCTGGTTGACGGAGAACTGTCTCCAGCTCAACGCTGATAAATCAGAGGTCCTTTTAGTAGGCAAAAACAAGGAGCTCTGGAACTCCCATTGGTGGCCTCCATCTCTGGGTCCTCCCCCCCCCCTAAATCGGTGGTGAAGAACCTTGGCTTGTTGTTTGATTCGACCTTAAACTTTCAGGACCACACCAAAAAGATAGCTGGCACCTGCTTTGGGCTGCTGCGTACTCTAAGGCCTGCTCTCCGTTTCTTTGATTCAGCGACTCGCCAACTTATTGTCCAAGCAACCATTCTTTCAAGACTGGACTATGCAAACTCTCTGCTGCTGGGGGTCAATAAAGCTGAGCTCAACCGTCTCCAGCGCACTCAAAATTCCGCAGCGCGCGCTATTCTTGGTCTGTCTAGATCATGCTCCGGAAGAGGAGCCATTCGTCGCCTCCACTGGCTCCCTATTTCCAAAAGAATTGAATATAAATCCCTCTGTCTTACCTTTAAAATCCTCAAACTCTCTGCTCCTGAGATCTTGTCTGATCTTATCAATCCCTATACCCCTAGGCGCACCCTGCGCTCATCCGAATTGATGCTGGCTGCTGTCCCCAGAGTCAAGAGATCCAGAGCTGGAGGCAAATCTTTTCGTTTCTTGGCACCTAAGCTCTGGAACTCCCTGCCTTTGTCAATCCGTACTATGGACTGTTTGACCACATTCCGTAAAGCTATTAAGACCTACCTCTTCCCTGTGGCTTGATCTCCTCCTTTCCTTCCCTCTGGACTTTTGTGGTTAGCGCCGGGACGCCCCTTCGACGGGGCAGCTGTGCGCTTTATAAAAATGCGTAACATAACATAACATAACATAAGGTAATAGTAACAGCCTTATATGGCTTTGTGGGGGTCTATTTTTAGTATTGTTGGAATCTAAGCCTTATTCAAAGACTATGATTATTTTCTGGGAGTTGTAGTTATTCTTTTGCTGTTTTTTATAGTTTAGGAGTCCATAGTAGCTGCTGCTTTGTTTATTCGGGAGTAAAGCATATATGAAACGGTTATTGATGTTTTGATAATCACCGTGTATGGTATATATCTGAGTGAATGGTTTGGGGCACATTTTGAAGGTCCCTTCCTCCATCCAGGTTTGGCATTGGGTACATTTCATTAAGTTTTTTCCAGTGGAGAAGATAAGCATTTGTTTTTCATTATTGTTATTGTCATGCAAAAGGAAGGGTTCCTCTTTATGCGTAATTTTTAAATGGTCTGATATGTCTATGTTCTTGTATCTTCTAGGGACAGGCGGCATGTCACTGGTGGTTTTTTAAAAGTATGTAATTAGATGTTTAAAGAGGGAATACATAGTAGTTGGCCAGTTATGTGTTCAGGGTCTTTGGATAGTTTGTCTTTACGGATTTTGGTTGTGGGTTCTTGAGTACTAGTGCTTGCCTCTCTTATGTCTTGCAAAATTTCTATCACTTCTATTTCTGTACCATTTGGGGGTTGGTTGTGCTCTTTTACGTTAATTACATTTTCTTTTGTAGTTGCTCTTCCATAGCATGCATTAGAATAATATTTAGTACATTTCTTTTTTGTGATGTGACAAATTTGGCGTCTTCTGTCATTATATCTATAATTAGATAGTATAGTTACATTTTGCATGTTGGTTACTAATATATTTAAAAATTCAGGTACCTTTATTTAATTTACTTACTTGTATCTTTTGTTGAGATGTTTTGCATGGTTTTGCAGCTTTTCCTTTCAGCGCGTTTAAACGTGGAGCAGATGTTTGTTTTCCATTTAAAAAGGAAAAAAAGTTAGAGTAAGTTTAATTGGCGTTTGTCGAGATTTAGGGAATTAGGTTTGTTTTTGGGCGCTGTTTGAGTGTTTCTAATTTATTAGTCATGCATAGTTACAAAATGTTGTAATGTTGGTGTGTTGCTAAAGTTGAGACTTTGTGGCAGCTTGTTGGTTTGATCAATGCTTTATTATCTTTCAGGTAGTCTGTGTAAAATGATACAAGTTACAGAGCGTGCTACTATTTGTCGTTTTTGGAGTACAAATGTAACTTAACTAGTGTGCCTTTTACATTGTTTGTTTAACTGCTGGAGCTGTTTGATTGGTTAAAGTTGTGTAATAGGTGTTAATTTATTGGTTGGTTTAATTTAATTTGATTTTTTTATCAGTTAAATTAGATTTTTTTTATCAGTTAAATCTTTGTTAGGTAAACGCTCATTTATGTTTTCTTTTAGAAGTATTATATATATATTTGTATTTATTAAAAAATGAATTGATTTGTTTTGATCTAATATGGTATTTGTATTTTAAATATTTAATAATTAATAATAATGCTTTAGGTGTATTTATTGTATGTTTTATCTGTGAACTATTTTTATGGGGTTAATGTATAATTTTTGGATGATGTAATATATTTTAATTCAATTATAGATTTCTTTATATTTTTAGGGTTTTTTGAAGCAACTGTTTTATGTAAAAGAGGTTTTTTTGCCGGTTTTTATTGAATTTATTTGTTATTTTGACATTAATTTTGTAGTTGATATTGTGATAATCAATATTTTTGACATGGTACATGTTTATTCATAGGTAACGATATTTGTGTTTCTGATATTTTTGTTATTGATATTTGTAAAAATCTATATTTCTGTTAATAATATTTGTGTGCTCGATATATAAGTGATTTTTATAGTTATGTATGGGGAATCAATGGTTTTATTCTCAATATATTAAATTTATGATATTTGTGGTTTACAATATTTATTCGATCAATATTATGTCACTGATCCTTCTCACTTTATTTTCCTAGGTTCTATTAATATAGATATATGCTGTGACTTGTCCTTTTGTGTTTTTTTTCTTGTAATGATCATAGAATGTATGGTGAGGTATTGCAATAGAGGAAGAATTAATTTTGTTAGAAGCCAGTGGGAACAGAATGGTAAACATGAAGATTGTGCTATTACTACTACTGTGCTCTTTTATTTCTATCAGAAATCATTTTAGGGAACTAAAGGATTCTAAAGGGAGATGGAATATTGATTTTACAGATGATAATGGTGCCATAAATATGACTTTTTTCAAGTTGGAAAGAAAGCCAAAAAGTTGATGTTTGTTATTGGTTGCAAGTCCTCTCTAAATGTTCAGCTACAACACAAATGCAATATCAGAGTAGAGAAGTTCCATTTCATTTGGGATTACTTTTTAGAAGTAATCTATGCCAGACGATGTGGCTACCTATACATTTTCCTTCCTTCAATTGGCTAGCTATTGGGTAAGCGAAGTGGAGAGCAATAGTTAAAGGTTTGCTACTGTGAGGGATGTTTTAGGGAAAAGTTGTAAGTATTCAGAATGTATATTTTGCAACTGTACACCTTCTCACTGTTTTGAAGATGAATAGAAATATAAAAGTGTAAAGAAAACAGTTGAAAATATAGCAAAGTTATAATTTTATCACAGTTGAATGACTCTTCTTCTTATGTTTCAGGTCTCTCAAGGTATAGGAGGCTGCTTATTTCTGTACCAGAATTGATGGATATGCACAATTCTGCAGGCACTTAAAGGATTTACCAACCCACATGTATTGAATCTAAAATCATACTAACCCACTCCATCGTGCTCTTTCCTTCCAGCATGAAACGTTTGAGTTCATCTTAATCCTGTAAACAAAACTACAGCATCCAGCTCATCAATTTAACTTCAACAGAATACATCCACTATAACACTGCACTAGGCCACTATAATTTTAAACGCAACATACTATGATGGGCTTAATTTGTTAAACAGGCTTTGACTTGGGCAGTAAAGCAAGATTTATGCATGTTTATTTTGGCTGATGGATGTTTTCTTTTTTGCTAATGCCTCTTAGCAATAGGCAGTCCCTCAAACTGCAGTCAAACCCATCATTTGTTGCCAATATGGAACTCTGGACAAATGCACATCAAAATATCAATGAAAAAAATATCAACTTGCATAACAATTATCTCACATTTTATTTACAAGATATTGTTCTTCTGGGTGTAGATTTTCTATTATTATCAAAGGTGTGTTATATTTTGTAAGCAATATTTAGGGAATGATTTGTTTTGTGTCACACAATATTTTGTCCACAATGGTCTTGTATCACACCATTGCAGACATTTTCCAGCACTTGTCAAGAAAAATCTTCCTGATCTTTCCCAATTAAAACTCACTTTTGACTTCCTCACCCTAATAAATGTATTAAGGTTCTCTCCTTTTTCAACTTGCTGTCACTAGGAATCAATGTACGCAAATGACAACAATTAATGAATGTTTGAATCTTTTCTGTGCCACTCTGAGCATCTGTCCTGCAACTGCTTTATAATGTTATCAGTTGATCTACTTTTTGCTAAGGTATACAAAATACATTTGTTGTGAAAGTTATGGTATGCACGGCTGATGAGTGAGTTATCAATTTCAGTGTTTGTTTGTTTTTAATTCATAACCATATCTGGACTTAAAATGTTGTTTTTATGTGGATTTCTGAGATTTTTAAACCTAGAGTAAGGTATCACAACAACACCACTCAAAACTTCACTTCAGCCTTTTTTTTTCTCAGTGTATTTGGTCGTTTTTTGATCAGATACTGATTCTAAGATTTCCATGCACCCCACCATTAGCCAGTGACCAGCTCCTACTCTTAGCGAGGACAAGCCACAGTACTTGGCTTCTGGCCAGGTGCTATGCCTAGTCCACTGAATAGTGGCTAATCCCTGCTGCACCCCTCCTGCCCTGCTAGCCTAGACCCAGCTGCAGTGACCTACAGACTCTCAGTCTGGCCCTTTACCCAACTCTCTGTGGGCAGCCAACTCCACCGCTCATACTCTGAGCATTTTATTTATTCATTTGTTTTTTGATTAACAGACCCACAATGGGATCCGTGAAGGGCAGTCTTTCTCCCCCAGTGCAGTAGACCTGTCAAGCTTCACTTGCTAATGCGTGTTCCACAGATCTAGATTCTGCCATGCCCTGTGCCTAACCCTCTGCAGGGTTGGTAAAGTCTGCATATATAGCAAATTATGTGGAAAATGCAGCAAATCTATAATTGGGTTGTATAGGCTTCGAGCCATACAATCACATAAGTACACTGACCTCACCATTGACCTTGCTTTATGAAACAACTATTATTGAAAGCTAAATAAAATCTAAACATTCTGATTCCAATCAGTACCTATTGTTCGCTGTACTTTGAAGAAAAACACTTTTTCTTGCTAACTACCCCATAATAAACATGTAATATAAAACATACATAATGTATAAAAATACTTCTTTGTGTTTGTCCTCATAATTTATAATGTCACCAGAAGCATTGCATGCGCTCCTCTATGCAATGCTTATGATCTCAAATATTGTATGACTCAGGATATCATTTATGACATCACTCATGACATCTCAAATGACATCATTTTAAAGAAAATAAATAATGGATTTGCGGCTTCTGCTGATACTCAGGATGGGTGCTGGCAGGAGAGACGGCGCGGCCACCTGGGCCCTGGGGCCACTCCGCGGCCACCAACCAAATTTACTGATCTGGGTGTCCACAGTTGGCACCGGAATACCCAAAACAAAAATGTATAATAAATAATTGGCAGGAGCCGTTAGTTTATTATTTACTGCTCCCTGAAGAATCGCCCAAAAATGCGCTATGTTGGCTCTTTAAACTTTTTTTTAGAGCGTGGCGATGTCCCTAGATGGGGAAGGAGCACCACCAACCATTTTGTTTTAATGTTGTGGGGTGCTGCGGGGAGAGCATCTGCGCGAGCAACAGTAAAACAACGAGTCTCCTGGGTCATTGACCCCAGGAACGCTTACCATATTTTATTAAAGCCCTTTTAGCTGGAGCTATGACTGCACTATGCAGCTTGATTTTAAATAAAAAACATCCTCAAAGACATATTGGGATTTTTTTATTGAACTTTCATTACATTTTTTATGACAATCACTGTTATTAAACATTGCACTGTGTGATTTATTAAAATATACATTTAATTGAAATTGTTGGTCATTTTTTCACAAAAACAATTTGTGTGCTTTATATATGTTGATATCCTGCTCTCTCCATAAAGCAAATAGGCTCACTTTTTTATCTTGTTGTTCTGATCCTTTGACAAAGTCAATAGGTCAGCCTTACTTAAAATTACCCCAGGCCCTTTGCTTAACTCCGCTACCCATTGCTCAGGCGCAGTGGTAGGGTTTGATTACCATTCGGGGTAGGGCACAGGGCTTGAATTGCAGCCAGCTCAACATCGCACATGGCAGAAGGCTGCACATGGATTTGGTTAACTGCTAGTGTACACAGGGCTTGGCCCAAGGCCAGGCATGGCTGAAGCCCGTGCATGGCTATACCTCGCTACCATGCAATGCACTGCTAGTTACCTGCCATATTACATCCCTTGTGAAATGTGCTGTAACATCACTGGCAACATCACTACAACATCTGAAATTACATTATTTATGACAGCACAGTGCATTGCCAGGGCGCAAGTTATAGTTACTATAGGGCATGAGTTACACCTACATGAGATAACTATCAGTGGTTTTATTTGCATAAAATGGTATGTAAAGTAATATTTAATTGGAAAAAGAACTATTGATGGACGGAATGCAGAACAAATCAAAACTTTCACCCCCAGTCAAGAGATCTGGGTTAAATCCATCATTCTTTTGCTCACCATACCACCCCAGTTTAGACCTGGCCATATGCAAATCAGTCTAGACCCTGTGCCTCATGGGAACAGTCCAGCCCGAACTGCCAAGCCAGGTCATCCCTGGACTAGAAATTCTAGGACTGGTTTCGGAGTTTCACCCCTCTTCAGCCAGGATAGCTTGATTCCAGTGGCATGGAGAGCACTGGAGTCACGTCTGAGCATACCCGTCCCACTCGGGGTGACAAATGCAAAAAGAACTATTGATGGACGGAATGCAGAACAAATCAAAACATTCACCCCCAGTCAAGAGATTTGGGTTACATCCATCATTCTTTTGCTAACAATGCCACCCCAGTTTAAACCTGGCCATATGCAAATCAGTTTTGACCCTGTGCCTCATGGGAACAGTCCAGCCCAAAATACGATGGATTTAGGCCCAGATCCCTGTACTGGGGTGAATGTATGACATTGTTCTGCATTCTGTCCATCTACAATTGTTTTTGCAAGTAATATTTAATTACCATACCTTACTAGCTGTGCATGGCAAGGGGTTGGCTGCAGGGTTTGGTGTCTGACCTGGCCCTGAATCCAACCCCCTGTAGGTGGCCAACCCCCCCATGCATGGCCTTCAGCCATGCAAATTATGACATTGGCCATAGGGCCCTATGCCCAAAGCCTGCAGGCAACCAGCCCCCCAGTGCACATGACAATCACCACTGTGCAGTTATAGTTAGGACCAGGATTCTCTAGGAAACTGATTTTCTGGTTTCCTAATAACTCTGGCATCATTTGGCAAATCTTCACAAAACTTTCCACAAAAAAGGTAAAGCCAAACTGCTATTTCATGAAAGGTTTCAGGGTATTCTTTCAAACGAGGGCCAAGAAAAAGGGAATGCCCCAGCATGTTTTTCCCATGCCATTTCCTATAGGAAAACTAAATAGTGCTACAGCCAACATGGCTGAAGGGAATTTCACCAAATTTGGCAGAATGCTAGATCTTTAGCCAGAAAGCAAGCTTTTTGTGATTTGGTGTAAATCCGTTCAGTTGTTTTTGAGAAATTAAGGTTCAAAATGCATGTATATATAGCAACACTGAACTACCACCGAACTATCCTAGAGAACAACAGTTTTGCAAGATATGGGTAGAAGCTGGTTCAAGTTGAAATTGTCCAACAGCAATAGATTTTCTGGTTAAACCAGTCTGCATCGTATCTCGCAAGACTTTTTAACTTGAGATGCACAATCAGATAAAAGAATTGCAGGGAGTCACATAAATGTGAAATTTTGAGAATGTATTGTAATTGGAAAATTTCACAAAAAAAGTTTGGGGCCTAATTAAAATTTCTCCGGAGTCTAGTAAAAATGAGGTAGAATTAATCTGGAATAAATACAATAATATTAGCATATAGGAAATAGAAGTCAGTCTACAGCAACACGCCTTTTTTTTCCTTTCCCTGTTTGAGTCATGGTTTACAGGGACAGTGCTCCATATTAGAAAGAATGGGCATCGCAAGCTCATGATGTCCTCGGGCAGCGCATTCAAATGAAATACAGAACACCTGCCTCAAAGCTGCTCTGTGTTTCACAGTGCACCCACCTGCAGTGTGATGTCTGGGGTGTCAATAGAACCCTCTTTCTCCCCTCCAAAAGCATTCGTTGGAAGGTGCACTGAAAGTGCACAACATTTTGGTGGGATGCTTTCAGTGCACCCCCTAAGAGATTGTTTTCCTCTGCACCCGGGTCCATAATACAGCACGGGAGCAAAGGCAAAGCAAATCCCTCATTTGCAAGGGGCCATGCAAAAGAGAGAACACCCTCTCATATAATACTACTGGCACTACATGTGGGCCAGCGCTATCAGTATTATGGAAGGGGATGCACAAGCATCTGCTGCCCCTTCTGTATTAATACTGTGCCCTGGGGGCGCACAAAGTGGGTGCACATGCCCTTTGCACCTCAAGGGCACAATGTATAATATGGCCTCTAGTGTTAATGCTTTGGAAATGTACAAAGAACAATTTCTATAGTTTTTTTTAAAATTTCAAATGCTTTATTGATTTTCACAAAGAAATAGAAAAACAAACACGAGAGAACAAAAAAAATGCACATCATATCAATGTTAGAAGACTAACTTCTAATAACCAATAATGAAAAAGACAAAATAACTAGAAAAAAGAGATGAAAGGAAAAAGGAAAAAGAAAGTGAAAGAGGAGAAAAGAGCAAGAGAGATACTGAAAAATTACTATGCAATGTAGACACAGGAGTAACCCAATATAAACTTATGTACCATTCAAAGAATCTATAACACCGAGATTATAACGAGCTGCAAAAATCCGAAGTAGCAATGTATATACATATAAGTATAGACATAACATACTGTCGAGACATAAAAAATAAATCAAAACCATACAGTAAAATTGAATTGAGCTCACGGAGGTTTATGAGAGTCGAAATAATTGACCAAGGTATTCCACAGCGATCTGAAAGCAGGTTTCCATGGAGAGTTTTGCAAAGTAATGTTATTTGCACCCCTAAGATGAGTAATCCAGTTAAACCAACCTTTATAGGAAGTCTTACTCATGTCTTTCCAGTTAGTAGGAACCATTTTCACAGCAGAAGTCCGCAGAAGGTCAAGGAGGGCCTTATCAGAATCAGAATCTAAATCTACCCTCAAAAATGCCATAGGTAAGGTAGAAAATTCTCTGATCAATGTACAGTTAAACAGTTCAGTTCAAAAATCTTATCCCAAAAGGGCTTCATAGACGTACAATGTAGAATAAGATGGGCTAAGTCGCCCGTTTCCTGATTGCAATTCCAACATAATGCATCATATCTAATCCCTAAAGAGAATAAAGAAGCAGGAGTCCAGAAAGCTTTATGTAAAAGCCAAAACTTGGTTCGACAGAGTACCGGAGATATTTTATTACGTGAGACAGAGCTCCATAGAGAAGACCATAGAAAAGCAGATAACGGGATAGAAGAGTGCGAGTCCCAAAACGCAACAGTCTTATTATTCAGATTAGAGGTTTTAGGACAAAGGAGTTTGTATATCTGAGAAACGTGATGTCCCAATTTGTTAATTTTCTCCACGAACATTGGCAATGATGGTTGTACAAGGGATAATTCGTTTTTTGACAAAGCAGTCCTTACTTTCAAAAAGTTATAGAATTCAATATCAGCTAAATTATATCTAGTTTGCAGGTCTGAGAACGTAACTGGGTAAGAGGCATTTTCCAGCTGATAGGGGAAAAAGACACCTTGTTTAATCCAGGAATAGAAGGTTAAGCTTTTACTTTTATAGAGTATTTTACTTTGGTACCATAATGATTCCATATTCGAGCCCTTAATACTGTTCTCTAGTTTTTTATCTATCTTCAGTAATGCCAATTTAATATTTTTAAAAATAGACTTAGAAGTAAGTGGACAAAGTCTGTTGGATGTTAGTAATGAAAGAGGACTTAGATTGTTAAGGATAGACTTCTCTACTTCTAACCATACAGGCATGTACCCAGCAGGGGGAGATAACCAATAGGAACCTTGTTTTGCCAAAAAAGCAAACTGGTATAATCTAAAGTCTGCTAGATTCACACCTCCTAATGTTTTGTCAAGCCTCAGTTTTTTAATGCTAATTCTTGCTTTTTTGCCGCGCCAAAGGAATTTAGTAAGGAGAGTATTTATGATGAAAATCATCTGTCAAGAGAAGCGGGAGCATGGTGATGAGATAATTAACTAAAGGGGTAATCATCATTTTTATAGTTTCAATTCTACCCCACCATGTGATAAATTTCGGAGACCAAGAATCCAAAAGTTTTTCGATATTTTTCTAATGTTACTTTCTCATTGTGATGAAGAGTATCCATTATATTATTACAAAATTCAATTCCTAAATATTTTATATATCCTGGTTGCCAAGTTAGACATGATTCTCCTAACATGTCTCAAGTGCAATGCACATTTAATGGTTTAACTTCTGATTTATCTCTGTTGAGTTTATATCCAGAATGAGTGGAATATTCTGTGATTGTGTCCATCAGGGCAGCAATTGATGTTGTTCTGTCACAATTAAGATGTCATCAGCATAAGCGGCCAATTTGATTTGAATGCCATTAATATCCACCCCCGTAATATTCAAATTCAGTTTAATATCCTGGATAAGGGGTTCCAATGCTAATAGAAATAAGGATGGAGACAATGGACATCCTCGTCTGGTTCCCTGTTGAGGAGTAAAAGATTCAGACAAAAAGCCATTAACCGCAATACTGGCTGATGGTTTTAAATAAAGAGACATAGCCATGTTAATGAAAGCCCCACCTAGATTGAACGAGTGCATACAATGTTCTAAAAAAGTCCAAGAGACCCTATCAAAGGCCTTTTTGGCATCTAGTGTAATAGCAATGGACGGATCTGATTTATTTGCAGCATTTTCTAGAACATAGCATAACAAACGGGTATTATCATTAGACATGCGGGTGCGAAGGAATCCAATTTGAGAATTACTTCTCAGTTTTGGGAGAACGATATTAAGTCTAACAGCTAAAATTTTGGCATAGATTTTGTATTCTACACTAATAAGAGATATGGGTCTGTAGTTTTTCGGCAAAGCTGGCTCTTTCCCATCCTTCGGGATGACTATTATATTAGCTTCCGACATAGAGTCTGACGTCATTTTTAGTTGCGATATGGTTAAACACCTGCTTCATAGTTGGTTTCAGCTGGTCTGAAAAAAGTCTTATAAAACAACACTGTAAAACCATCAGGCCCAGGGGCCTTATTATCTTTCAATGATTTAACCGATTTTTCGATTTCCAAAATAAATGTCTTGTCCTAGCATAATTGTATCTTCTTCAGTAAGTTGAAGTAAATTGAGTCTAGTCAGATATTTGGTACATTCCTCCAGGTTAAAGTTCTGATCACTCTTATACAATTCCTGATAGAATGTTTTAAAGGTATTAAGGATATATTTATGTTTCGTATGAGTTTGGTAATTAGAGTCTTTATTAAATGAGATGACATTCTGGTTCTGTTTATGATTGAGATAGGAAGCAAGTAATTTGCCTGCTTTATTTGCTTCACATAAATTAAGGGCTTTAAATTTGTTGATCCAAACACCTACCCGCTTGCTTAATATCTTGTTATATTCATATTTTTTTTGTGTTAATAATGTAAGAGTGGTAGTGTCGTGTAATGATGTAGAGTGGGAAGACTCTACATTTTTAATCTCTTGTTCTAGTTGAATGAGTCCCAGATTCATACATTTTTTAATTTTGGTTTTAATTTTTATTATTATTCCTTTAATGGTGGCTTTTAGGGCATCCCAGAGAGTATTCACGTTTGTTTCAGAAGCGTCATTATGTCTAAGATAATCCGAAAGAGCATCTTTGATTTTCTTTTTATTCTCAGGATCAGATAAAACATCATTATTAAAACGCCAGCTTTTAGGCACAGGTTCATTAGGGCACCCCGCCAATTTAAGGCTAACAAATGGTCAGACACCAACCTAGGGGCTATATCCGAATGTACAATTAGTCGCGTGTAGGATCCGGGGATGAGAATATAGTCTATTCTGGTGTAAGAAAAATAAGGAGTGGAATAAAAGGTGTAATCTCTGGTGTCTGGATGTTGAAGGCGCCAAGAGTCTTTGAGATTAAATTTAGAGCAAATAGTTTGGATGATATTATGTGAGCTCGTAAGGTGATAATGACAGGTAGATTGTCTATCAATTATCGGACCTAATGGGATATTAATGTCCCATGCTACTATAGTGAGATCCTCTTGGGGAAGACCATCCAGGGTGCTAGATATACAGCCCAAAAAGTCAGATCATCAAAATTAGGGCCATATATATTTACCACATGTATTAAGTCCTCTCCCTTCCTCAGATGGGTCACCAAAAGTCTGCCCTCATTATCATGTGATTGCGATTCAAGCGAAATGTGAGATTTTTTTTATATCAGCGTAATCACACCCCGTTTTTTGTGGTCAGCTGGGGAACAGGCTACTTGGGAAACCCAGTTACATCTAATAAGATTAGTATCGTCCTCAGACAACTTGGTCTCTTACAACAATATAACATCACCTTTAGTTTTAGCCAAATAATCAAAAAAATTCCGACGCTTAATCGGGTGATTAAGTCCTTTAACATTTAAAGACACACTATTAAGATCTTCTACCAGGGTTTGTGATCTATTCTGAGCCTTCACATAGTAAGACGTGCATCCGGTACCTCAGATATATTCACAAAATAACAATTGCTGACCATTTGAGAAGAAACCATAACTGTGCATATCAATGCAAAACCCCCATTAAGGATCATTCCAAGTGCAAAATCCAGGTACATTGTATTAAGGAGAACCAAAAATTGCAGGTACTCTTGCGTAACAACCTCAAGAAGAAACCTAAGCAAGTAGAGATTTAGAACAAAAAATACGAAAAGAGAAAAGGTGAAGAAGCAGAACACAAAAAGAAGAAGGGGCATATCATCAACGAGGGGCGATAATTATCGCCCAGCGCGCCTAGCGCTGGTTTCCGAAACACCTTAATTAAATCGCCGAGTTAGCACGTTATCATCAACGCATAACTCAAGTGTGATATATAATCCAGCGATAGCGGGGAAATCGCTGGTTTTGCAGGGAACATCACTGGTTTTCCAGCGATATTCCCTGCAAAATGGTGATATGCTTGATGATACGACCCTGTGGTCGTAACACATCAATCCACCTCCCATTGTCAACATACAATAGTCAGGATTTAAGCAAATGTTAGTTTTTGGCAATAACCGCGGTTTTCACCAAAAACTAACGTCTGCTAAAATCCTGAGGGCCACCTTGTAACTAAATATCGCGATGTGTATTTAGCGATAATTTACAAGGTAATCCGTCAGGCGTACACCCAGTGACGCCTACTTTGCATCTCATTAGAGATGCAAAGTGAGGCGTCGGCAAAACGGCTGATAACATGCACTAATGCATGTTAGCACCGGCTTGCAAATAGGGTGAAAAGATTATCTCTGCTTTTTTGGCTTTAAAAGCCAAAAAAGCAGAGATAAGGCCCTTGATAATATGCCCCGAAAAGAGAAGAGAAATCCGAGAAACCTCCAGGCATAAAACAAGTCTTTGAGAGAAACCTTCTGTGATTTCTGGAGTTCCTCAGCCCCCCACCGACACCCCCCTCCCTCCCCACCCTTTCCTGAATACCTCGAATGTAGGAGGTGCGACGGCAGGAGCGTCAAGCCGGCTCACGTAGAATTAGTAAGTCAATAAACTTATATCGCAATTCACCCGGAGTATCACATATAAATTGACCAATATATTGCAATGAAAACTTTACATTCTTTAGAGAAATCAAATCAAATCAAGGAGAAACAGTCTAGGCACTTCTAGTCACATTGTATATAAATATATACATTCCAAAATAAATCATATTAAAATAAAACTAATACAAAGAAATAAGAAAAAGACCAGCTTCAGTTTCACTAATGATAATGTAACCAGGTGTTAAAATTAGGCCTGGGCGGTAAATTCCGTTCCGTTCGCGGAATTTGCGAAATTTGGGTAATTTCGCGTTCCGCGGAGAACGCGAAATTGCAAACATCTACGTTCCGCAACTTCATGAAATTTTTTGCTTGTTCGCGTTCTCAATATGCGTGTTCGTGAGATAGTTCACCCCGAGCACGCAAACAACGATCGCGAACAGGAAAAAAGTATCGCGAACAAGCAATTCCGCGTGTTCGCGGAATTTCTGCATGTTCGCGGAGATTTTTCACCGTTTCGCGGAGATTTGCGTAATGCGATTACGCAAATTCCGCCCACCCCTAGTTAAAATGAAGATTGTCTCGTAGACAGGTCACATAGAAGTAAGTTGTAGGTTTATTAATTAAGCTACAGTTTCAGATAAAGGTAACTGGAAGGTAGTAAAGTCCATGTAATGCCCCACCAGGAGCAGCCTCCTTGCTGCTCAGCCCATCTCTTCCAACTCACATCTCCTCAAGTCCCACACACTCAACATTCCAAAAGACATCATTAATTGCTGAGCAGCAAGGGACAGAACAGGAATAAGGAAGATGCACCAACTAACAACAATTAGGTTATAGCACATCTCCCTTCCTTAGGAAAACTAAACAAGAATAATGCCACGCAGGAGGAGCCTAGCGCGCAACCAAGATGGCCGCGTAGGCACAGGGCTCCCGAGGGCCTCCACAACCTCCCACGTTTCTCCTGAATATATCCTGATTCTATCGGCGGGCTTCTAAAGGCGAACCTATGCGGAGGTGATACCTGTTGTCCAAATTCAAATTGGACTTCAGGAACCGGGACAGCATCGATTTCAAGTTGGCGGCCTACTCCTGACCTTGCCCCGGATTCGAGTTGGCATGGTGCCCGGGCAGAAAGTGAACAACAACGGCCTGCAGGACCCGGGCCGGTGCGCACCCCCTACTTTCACTTTCGTTTTCGGGTCTCCTCGCTGAAACTGACGGAGGGACCCTGGATTGTCAGCATACATTGATAGTGGGAAGATCGGGTATCCTGCCTGGATCTTGGACCCTAGTCTGGACCACCTTTTGTGATCACCGAGGCTCCCTAGATCGGCTCTCCGAGGATTGCTGATCGTTTTGGTGGACGACAACCTTGGCGACCATCAGACAATGGCGGCTAGATTGGACGGAGACAAGCAAAAATCCAAGACGACTAGGCGGGGAGCTCATACCCAAGCTAATAACATGGACCGCTATACCCAGCCAAAAGGATCCCCTAGTGGCCTGCATAAGTCACCGGAGAGATCCAAGGATGGCCCGGGATCGTCTACGGAGTTAACATTGCAGGACGTCATGGGCGCCATCGATGAGATGAAAGCAGCAGTCGGCCAGCAATTCGCCACCTTGGCCCATACATTGGACACGGTTTTGATCGACGTTAAACTTGTCAGAGCGGACCTTTCACAAACGAATGAAAAGGTCAAATCCTTGGGTTTGACAACGTCGAGTCTGACAACGGACGTGTCTGACCTGCAAACCGAGGTTCGTAATCTGCGGACGTCCAATGATTTGTCTGTCCGTCGGCTGGAGGATTTTGAAAGTAGGGCTCGGCGGAATAATGTTCGCATAATAGGAGTACCGGAGAAATCGGAGGTCCCTGCGGCTGACCTCTTCGTGGAAGACCCCGTGATCAACCATCTTGCACCCAAGGGATTGAGTAAATTCTTTGCGGTTGAGCGGACCCATAGAGTTCCGGGTGGTAAGCCGAAACCGGGCGCTCCCCCACGACCCCTCATTGCCAGAATTTTTCATTTCAGGGACAGAGACGCTATCCTGCAGGCCTCGAGGGTGAGTGGGCCGACGAAGTTTGAGAACACTAACCTAAGTTTCTACCCGGACTTTACACAATCGGTCCAAAAGCAGCGACAGGGGTTCATGGGTGTTAAACGGCGACTGAGAGACATGGACCTGAAATATGCGATGCTCTTTCCGGCCAGGTTGCGAGTTGAGTTTGAGGATCGGACACATTTTTTCGATCGGCCGGAGGAGGTTGGAGATTGGCTTGATACCCTGCCCCAGCGACGAAGTCGAGAGGGACCGACCGAGGAGAACGGAGTGGGCCTGGCCGGACAGGAATAGACTTTGGTTCCCGGTGACTGAACATTGCGATGACACTTCCATATTTTGGTTCGATGTTTCTATTCAGTGCCTTATTCTTAAATGCCCGGGGGTTGTGGGGTGCTCAGTGAGGCTCTTTCCTCCTCTGGGGTTTCCTTTTTGTAGATTAGTTAATGCTAGGGCGACAGGCACACTGCAAGTTGGGGGGGCTACACGGGCTCACGCAGGGGTGCAGGGAGGGGGGTTGTAACGGAAATGTTGGTGGGGAGGGGGGGAGTTGGGGACTGTTTGAATGTTCTACAAGGCAACCTAACGCTCTACGACTGGTGGTCGGGTTCGTGTTCTCTGGGGGGGAGTTGTGCGCGGGGTTGGGATGGGGGGTAGGGGATTGAGAGTACTTTCATGGAATGTGAATGGCTTGGGGGATAGGATTAAACGTGGAGTAGTGCTGCAGTTCTTGAAACGGCTGTCGCCAGACATTGTCTTTCTGCAGGAAACGCATCTAATTGGGAATTCTTGCCATGCTATGAATAGGCGGGGATATCGTCTTGTTGTTCATTCTGGTTTCCCTTCTGGCTCGCGGGGGGTGGGCATCTTGATTAGAACCACTCTCCCGTTGGAGGTTGACAATGTGATTCATGATGATAGAGGGCGGTATGCTGCACTTGTAGGCCGATGGGAGGGCAGAACCGTCTCGCTCGTTTCTGTTTATGTCCCACCAGGGTTGCAGACTGTAACTTTCGCTGATTTGGGGCGAATGGTCTTGGGGCTCCCGGGGGGGGGGTTCTGGTGATGGGGGGCGATTTTAACTCTGTCGTATCCGGTAGAGCGGATCGTCACCCTCCCAGGGATCTCCCAGGGGCACAGGCCTGGCTGAGTGGGTTTATAGATGCCCTCGGGCTGATAGACTGCTGGAGACTGATGCACCCGGGGCAAGCGCAATACACTTTCCACTCAGGGGCTCATGGCAGTTTATCGAGACTCGATTATGTCCTTATGCCGGCGGCCCAGGCCGTGATGATTAGGGACGCAAGACATCTGGCCCGGGGTATTTCTGATCATTCCCCACTACTGTTGCACGTTGAGGTCACCCCCGGGGCTGAAGGGAGGGTACCACCGATTAACCCCTGGTACCTGCGTAATCCTAAAATCCGGGCAGACGTGGTCAAGTCCCTTGAGCACTATTTCAATGAAAATGTGGGGTCAGTGTCATCTGCTGTCTCGCTGTGGGAAGCCTTCAACACAGTGATCCGTGGGCAAGCACTTTCTCTAATTTCCCACTCCAAGAAAAGCAAGACTGAAGAGGTGGTTCGCCTTGAAAACGAAATAGCCCAGTTGGAGGGGGACCTGGAGTTGGGTGTTACGAATGATAAGTTGCATGTTCTCAGTCTCAAGCAGCTTGACTATAAAGCATTGGTTACTGATGCTGCCAAAGTGATGAGTAGAGAGCAACAAGGGCGCTTATACGATGTGGGGGATAAGGCTGGAAAATGTATTGCATGGTTGGACAAGAAGGAGAGAGCGAGTCGAGTGGTGCCGGTTATTGAGAGAACGGATGGCGTGCGTGTGACTGACCTTGTGGAAATTGTTGAATGTTTCTCGACTTATTTCCGCGAAGTATATTCTCCAGTCTCGGATGGCCTTGAGGATGACTCTCATCTGTTGCTGAGAGATATTGCGTTGCCGTCTTTGTCAGAGGCGGACAGGGTACTAATGGATGCGACGTTGTCGCCTGATGAGATTGCTTTGGCTATTCGCTCGGTCGCTTCTGGCAAGGCCA
Source organism: Triturus cristatus (assembly GCF_964204655.1). Lineage (NCBI taxonomy): Eukaryota > Metazoa > Chordata > Amphibia > Caudata > Salamandridae > Triturus > Triturus cristatus. Next base: position 874,785,513 of record NC_140590.1, read on the forward strand.
TGGGTCCCAACGGCCTTCCCATCGAACTGTATAAACTGCGCCCGGACAAGATGGCGCCTCATCTCAGTGACATGTTTCTTGAGGCACGTGACGTGGGCTCCCTCCCCTATGATCAGCGTCTCGCTACAATAGTCGTGATTCACAAGGAGGGGAAGCCGCGGGATCGGTGTATTTCTTACAGGCCCATCTCATTGTTAAATGCTGAGCCTAAAATTCTGGCCAAGGTTTTGGCTAATCGTCTGGTTAGGGTCATTGGCGACTTGATCCATCCGGACCAGTCCGGTTTCATACCTCACCGTAATACGGCTCTGAACCTGAGACGTCTTCATGGAGTGCTCGCCAGAGCAGCGTACATACGTGAACCGGCCGTTTTGGCGTCCTTGGATGCCACAATGGCGTTTGATACCCTAGAATGGCCGTATCTTTGGGCGGCGCTCGCGAAATTTGGTTTTGGCCCTGGGTTTATCGGGTGGGTGAAGTTGCTGTATGAGGAACCGTTGGCTCAGGTAGTGGTGAATGGCAGAGCGTCGGCGCCCTTCGAGTTGGGAAGAGGCACGCGGCAGGGTTGTCCATTGTCGCCCCTCCTCTTCGCACTTGCATTGGAACCTCTGGCTGCCTGGCTACGATGGGAGCCCTCATTGCGCGGCATTAGGTGGACGCCTGAATTTGAGGACCGCATCTCTCTTTATGCGGATGACATTCTCCTGTACCTCACATCTCCACGGCAGTCTTTGATTGTACTGGTCGATGTTCTGACCTCGTTTGGTCGCAACTCCGGTTTGGTCATTAACTGGGCCAAGTCATGCGTCTATGTTCTCTCTGGGGATGCTCCTCTCCTCCCGCGTGGCTGTCCTATCCAGATTTCGCAGTCAGGGTTTAAGTACCTGGGGGTATTCATAACATTAGACCCCGTGGCCCGTTATGAGCGGAACTTACTCCCCCCACTCCAACGACTGAGGGCCGACGTCTCGGGGTGGCGACGGCTCCCGCTTTCGCCGCTCGGACATGCGGCGTTGTTTAAAATGATGTCGCTACCACGATTCCTGTATGCACTGCAAAATACACTCGACGTCATGCCGGCCCGCTGCTTCCGTGAGGTGGAGAGCTTGCAGAGGCAGTTGTTTTGGGACGGGCGATCGCGTATCGCTCTTTCAAAATTGACACTCCCTTGGTATGATGGGGGTATTGCACTCCCCGATATCAAGCGATACTATTGGGCGTCCCAACTGGCGGCGGTGAACCACGGGATGTACGGACCGGCCCTGAACCCGGCGTTCGAGATGGATAAAATGGTATTGCCTGGGGGGGATTATAATAGAGCACTCTATTCGAAATCTCCGGGTGTGCAGTTGACAGGCCCAACCAAGATAGCGGTACGTGTGTGGCATGCTGCTAATGCTGCGATGGGTTGGAAGGACCGCCTGACTCGAGCGACTCCACTGTATGCCTCAGAAAGGCTGGGCTGTTTGTGGTGAACTAAAGGATTTGAGAAATGGGATATGATTGGCATATGTAAGGTGAGTGATCTCTGGGTGAAAGGGGAGTTTAAAACGTTTGAAATGCTGAAAGCGGAATATAAACTGAATGATAGGGAGTACTTTCGGTATGCTCAGGTCCGTTATGCGTTGTGCTCGATTTTCCCTAATACTACTGCTATCCCGGAAAATTCCCCACTGGAGGACAGGGTGCTCGATGGCTACGTGCCTGACAGCACAATCTCCTTGATCTATAAAAAGCTTATCAACGACCGGGCAGACCTGTTGACCCACTTGAGGGAGACCTGGGTGGCTGACGGTTTTGAATTGGATGATGAAGACTGGGTCTCGGCAATAGCCTCCCCGAGGGAGTTGGCAATTCCGGCCCGCCTTCGGTTCGTACAACTAAAGATACTCCATAGAGTGTATGTCACTGGTCCTCGCCTGATGCGCATGGGTTTCTCTGTGGATGGGATGTGTAAGCGTGGCTGTGGCTCGCTGGGTACTTTCCTTCACGTTATATATGGGAATGCCCTGAGGTGGCTCGCTTTTGGCGTCGGGTGCATGCTGTAATGGAAGAGGTCACTCATGTTGCTCTGCATCCAGAAGCTAGGAGATGCCTGCTGAATGTGTGGGAGCCAACCGATTATAATGTGGCGCAGACGCAGTGGGCGACTTTGGGAAATATGGTGGCTAAACGCAACATCGCACAGTTATGGGGTTCCCAGAGGTTGCCCACGGTCTCGGTGTGGAAGGAGAATATGGATTGGTGCATGTTTAGGGAAAAGACGGTGTATGTAGCGAGAGGCAAGTCTAGGAAATGGACTGGGGTGTGGGGTCCGTGGAATTCTTATCACGGAGACATCTGTGCCCCTCCTCTGGCTATTGTATTGGATGTCCCTTTGTCCCCCTAGCTGACCATTCCTCATCTGTTAGGTCATGAGTAGGTTACAGTTTGATTTTTCCTCTGTTCCCAGGCCCCCCTCCCTTCTCTGCCGCAGGTCATTGATTTCCTACCCCGGGGAGCGCGTCCTGATACTCATACTGCATATTGCCTTGTTTGTGTGTAATGTTTCTTTGTTTTAAATTGAAAACCGAAACCGTATTTAATATTGTCACTTAACTGTTGCTTCTGCCTTCACTGGGAGTGCTGATGGACTGACGGGATCCTCGGATTGACCAATCTGTATAACGGTGAAATGATACGTCTCATGCTGATTAGCGGCCGGCCCAAGGGGTTGTAGGCCCATGTCTGTAACTCTTTGAAGTCAAATAAAGGTTTCTTTTCAACAAAAAAAAAAATAAAGAATAATGCCACGAAATAGCAGAGAGATATAAATGCATTAAGGCAGATAGAACAAAATGACTTTGCTTACATAAACAAGAATAAACATCTTGAAAGAATTAGTAAGAACATACATTAAGCGATTGAATGTACATAAGACCATTGAAACGGAAATGCTCAAATCCAGAAAATACATTAAATAAATGAATGCCTGAAAATACCATAAACAAATGCATGAAAATAAGTAAGCAAAAGAATGCAAGAAAATATCTTAAGCAAATCAATGAATGAGCCCCATCCCCCTCCCTAGGGAAACTAATTAGTTGGGTATTCACCACCAACAAACTAACAGTAATAGGGTAAACACACCACCCTATAGGGGAAATCACCTCCCTCTGAAACTAAAACAATGTAATAGGGGAATCACACCTCCCTATTGGGGAATACACCTCTCAATGACACCGAACATTGTAATAGGGGAAACACACCTCCCTATGAAACTCTGAAACCAAAAACACTGTAATAGGGAAAAAACACCTCCCTATAGGGGAATACACCTCCCTTTGAAACTAAAACAACGTAATAGGGGAATCATACCTCCCTATTGGGGAATACACCTCCCAATGATACCGAACATTGTAATAGGGGAAACACACCTCCCTATGAAACTCAAAACACTGTAATAGGGGAAAAACACCTCCCGATAGGGGAATACACCTCCCAATGACACACTGAACATCGTAATAGGGGAATCACACCTCCCTATTGTGGAATACACCTCCCAATGACACATTAAACGCCCTACCCCAGAAAACAATAAGAACACACTGTAAAATAGTGTGAATATAGAACTAAAATAGAGATACTAATCCTCTCACTCGAGTAGAATATTCTCGATGGTTAAGAGGAACTCCCATACACCAGAAGTCAAAGTCACTAGGATGCATAACTATGTAAACAAGTCCATAGTCAAAGTTCTAAGTGTTCCAATGAAATTGAAGAACTAGTAGCAGCTGTCCAACTGTTCACTGCATACTTACATGCACAAAGATCAAAAGAAAGTACCTGAGATAATGCGCTGTATTTTTGTTTTTAAAAAACACTGCAGTTGGACTGTAAAATTGTCCATGAAGACCTCCGCAAATACCAAATGGATCTCGAATATGCCCAGGATCACACAATTTGTGGTTGAAGATACCTAAACGTGAGGCAAATAAATTCACAGGCTATCGAGCGCAGCTTTTGAACCTTTGCACTCTGTACATACTTTGAAATAGGAGGATGGCCAATTGAAGCTTCCACACGCTCCATGACAAGACCAAGATGAGGGAAAATGCCGCCTAAAGGAACACACATTCCAAGGAGGAAGACGGCAGACTCTGAAACTGACGAGAGTACCTGTAACATTTTGCTGCCCCTCAGCCCAGATGACGTGTCCAATAACTTTATTGTCACTGAGAAGAAACAGCAGAAAACCAAGAAGATCTGAAACTGCAATCACAAAATGTAGGCACACACTGGTGACGCCGCGCCGGATGGCTCCCGGCATCACCGTGCTCTAAAACGTGCACCACAGCCATGAGCCACACGTCACAGAGGCTCCCACGAAATGACTGCAGGACTGCATCACTAGGTAAGTGTGCACGTGACATGGCCAACACGCACCTAAATTTCAAAATTGCAAAGCTGGAGGCAAACTGCCAAATATCAACAGTTGTGGGGAAGGACAGTATTTTTTTTATACATTGAGTTACCAAATAATGCGCCGGAAGCAGACTTACAGAAATGTATAAGCGGTGCCGATTTTCCCACACCACCTTGCTCCCATAACTAAAGGTGCTGAGAAGTAAACCGTTCAGTATCTTCTGTATACAATCCAGTGGCTTCCCTTCACAGCTGAAACAACAGCACCTCAAGCACCATTCGCTACTGACAAACCCAATTAGCAGTCTGTCCCACAACTGTAGCAAGGACAGCTGGGCTATATCAGGCACATATGCAGGAACAGCAGGTCTTCTCCATAACAACGATCACAGAATAAAGTAAATCCCTAGGTACTTGGCAGCAAAGTTGCACAGGCAGAAAACAAGACATCAGGCAGGCAGCAGGAACTGGCACTTAAATGGTAGGGCGACCGATGGAGTGGTCACTGGTGGGACTCAGGGGTGCCAGCTTCCTTAAATGCACAGCTAGTTCCAGTTCATAAGTTTCAATATCTTTACTCACATCCTTAGTTCCAGTACTGTTTCCTTCAGCAACACACAGGTTCTATAAAGCAGTTTCCCCAAATACAAGCTTGTAAGTTCTCTTGAAGTTCCTTTTTACTTGTAAAGCCTTTAAGTTTCATAGTCCATAATCCATTGAAATAACAAATACGTAGGTTCTTTGAAATCGTCGCCAGTGTTAAAATGAAGATTGTCTCGTAGACAGGTCATGTAGAAGTAAGTTGTAGGTTTATTAATTAAGCTACAGTTTCAGATAAAGGCATCTGGAAGGTGGTAAAGTCCATGTAATGCCCCACGAGGAGCAGCCTCCTTGTTGCTCAGCCCATCTCTTCCAACTCACATCTCCTCAAGTCCCACACACTCAACATTCCAAATGACATAATTAATGGCTGAGCAGCAAGGGACAGAACAGGAATAAGGAAGATGCACCAACTAACAACAATTAGGTTATAGCACCAGGTCAAGTATCTTTGTCGACAGTAGCGAACTTGTGAACAGAGGTAGATAAAGGCATGTTATATTTAACAGCACCAGTTAACAAGACAATTTCAACTTTTAAATTGGACATGGGGTTGATTTCCTTTTGTTGGTTGAAGATTGCGAGGCTTTCATGTCCTGAGTGGATGGACCGTCCAGAAAATGTACAAGGTCCCTAGGGTCGTTGAAATAATGATGTCTCCCACTGTCTATGATACTGAATTTGGTAGGGGCAACAAAGGAGAACTGAATATTTTTGTCTCTTAATTTGTCACGTAGAGCCAGAAAACCCTTCCTAATGTCAACAGTAGACTTGGAGTAGTCCTGCGTGAAGATAATCTTGTGACCGGGCCAAACAAGTTGACGATTCTTATGAGCAGGGCTAAGAATAGCTTCTATCTGTTGATATCTCAGAGGCTTACAAATAATAGGACGTGTTGTTTGTCTTGTGGTGGATTTAAAAGTTGGGATCCTATGTGCTCTGTCCAATTCAAAAGGATGATCAAACTTTATGTTAGTAAACTTAGGGATCCAATCTTCGAGGAAAGCTAAGCATGAGCCTATAGAGTCTTCCGAACCCTCCGGAACACCAAGAATTCGAATATTACCTCTCCAGCTACGATCTTCAAGCTCAGCTGTTTGAGTTTGTAGTGTGGATGTCAAGTTTCTCAGGGACTTCACCTCATTACTTGATTTAATTGAAATATCTTCCACATCACTAATTCTTTGTTCAGCCAGTGCTAACCTAGTATTGACTGTATTCATGTCCGCTCTGAAGGCTGTTATTTCAAGTTTAATGGCATCCGTAGTTTGTTTAGTAGATTTAGCCAAGTCATGGACATCGACCAATTTTTTAAGAATCCGGTTTCATTTTAATAGGGGAATCAGAGAGTGAGGATTCACCTTTGTTTCTTTTGTGTTGGAGTTTAGATTCTCTATCCGCCATTTTATAGATCCCTTGAGTGTCCAAAGGTGCGCTTTACTGCCAACCTCACAGCAGAAGGGCGTGCCTCCGTTGACCTGCAGACACTGTGGGAGAATCAAAGCAGTTAAAACCACTGCGTGGTCAGTTCACACCAGCCTCAGAACTCACCCCAAGCTACTCCATATAATGACTGGTGAGTGACGGTTATCTCACAATAAGACAAGTCTAGAGGCCATATAAGACTTTAGTGTTGGCTGCAGCACACTGTAGGGGCAAAATGCAAATATATCATTTATTTAGCAGATTATAATGGAAATGCCTGCGTGCAACCAGAACAGCCAAATAACATTGAGGGCAATGATGAAAGGTGCTGTAAAGCATCAGCTGCAAACATAGATGAAGCGCTGTAGACGTGGGTTAGCGCTATTACCATTTGCGGTGATCTCGCATTGGTGCACAACGAGCGGTAGCTCTCCAATGATTAGTGGGCTCGATTCAGTGCCTGTGAGCTGCCGCATTTTGCGAATGCACATATTGAGATAGAATCATAATAAGCAATACTCAACATTCGCTGCAATTAAACGTGTTATAATTCAAATATGTGGTGCTCTCTGATTTTAACGCTCGTCTAATTTGGTGCGTCTTAAGCATGCTCGGGAGGAGACGATCTTCCATGTCTCATTACAGTCGCCATTGGTAAATCAGGCAAACCGGCGCCGATACACAAGCCTCGTTAAACTCTACATAAATGTTCAAAATACCTTGTCGGTTGTAGGGAACCGTCCGGTTCACTTCAGAGGTGTGATTGTGTAAATGGTGCTGGGCCGCAGCAGCCGTTCGAGTCCTTTTTGTTATGCTCACCGAGCAGCCGCCATTTTATGCTTCTAATCTCCAGTTCGTGTCGGAAAAGCAAACACCGTTTTCACTCAAATTAGGTCAGCAAATCCACTGCGAAGGCATTCCCTTGAGCAGTGTACCTTGCGAGACCGGAAACTGTAGCCGTGGTGTAATTAGCAGTCGTCTACACTCTGGGAATCCAGCATTTCGTCTCCATTCCGACGGAAAGACGGGATCAGGCAGCCATCAGCTCTACCGTCCAAGACTCCCCCCCCCCCCAATTGCTATAGCTTTTAATATATTAAAGGTTTTTTCAAGCTTGTGGGAATAACATGTTTTTAAAAGTTTATAACCCGCTTTTTTCTGGATATTTTGTTAGCTGGATTCATTTTGGGCATCATTTGGCTGGATGTGATTCTTTTCAAGGAGAAGTGTGCTTGTAGTAGTTTTCAGACCTGGCAGCATATGAGAAACAGATAAGCAGCAGTAAACAGGAAGCAAAGAGTTAAAGAGTGCATCTTGTCTAGATATGGATAGACCACTAGGATAAAGGCAAATTGGGCTGAATGTATTCAGAGTTGGCATCTGAAATGCAGAGGAAGAGAGAGTGGGGAAAATAAATGAACTGGGTTGTTCAAACGGAGAGCAGTATCTGGGGCCAACAACAAGGAAGTAATTAGAATAGAGCATTTGGGGGTGACTGCCACTGAGTAAAAAAAGAGGCTGTGCTAATTTCAGAGAGGAGGTTCAGATGAAAACATCTGACTGTCCAGTGAGTGCAGGAGACTGTAAATTCCATGTAATGGTGGCAGACTGAAAAGGGACACGATCGCATGGGAGGTGGGGGGGTGGACAGATCCCAAGCTGGCCAGGAAGCCACCGTCTCCTTGGACAGCTGGGGGGTCTATCAAGTGACATACCCTGAAACTGGTCCCAGGATGCTTGTTTCCGGTCCAGAGAGGACCTGGCCTGGCAGTTCGTTCTGGACTGTTCCCATTGGGCAGAGGTTCAAGACTGATTTGCATATGGCTGGGTCCAAACTGGGATGCCGTAGTGGGCAAAAGAACGATGGATTTAACCCAGATCTTTTGACTGGGGAGAATGTTTGCATTGACAGCTTTCCGTCCATCGTTTGTTTGCTGTAACACTTTTCACGCTAAGTGGGATGGGTATGCCCAGACGTGGGTCCCTTGCTCACTGCGCCACTGGATTTAAGCTAGCCTGGCTGAATAAGGATGACATACCCTGAAACCGGTCCCAGGATGCTTGCTTCTGGTCCAGGGAGGACCTGGCCTGGCAGTTCGGTCTGGACTGTTCTCATGAGGAACAGGGTCAAGACTGATTTGTTTATGTCTGTCACTAAACTGGGGTGGCGTAATGGGAAAAAGAACAATGGATTTAACCCAGATCTTTTGACTGGGGGAGAATGTTAGCATTGTCAGCATTCCATCCATCATTTGTGTGCTGTAACACTTTTCGCCCTAAGTGGGATGAGCATGCCCAGACATGGGTCCCTTGCTCACTGCGCCACTGGATTTAAGCTAGCCTGGCTGAAGAAGGGTGACATACCCTGAAACCAGTCCCAGGATGCTTGTTTCCGGTCCAGGGAGGTCCTGGCCTGGCAGTTCAGTCCGGACTGTTCCCATGGTGCACAGGGTCAAGACTGATTTGCATATGGCTGGGTCCAAACGGGAGTGGTGTAATAGGCAAAAGAATGATGGAATCAACCCAGATCTTTTGACGGGGGGAGAATGTTTGCATTGTCAGTATTCCGTCCATCATTTGTATGCTGTAACACTTTTTGCCCTAAGTGGGATGGGTATGCCCAGACGTGGGTCCCTTGCTCACTGCGCCACTGGATTCAATCTAGCCTGGCTGAAGAAGGGTGACATACCCTGAAACCGGTCCCAGGATGCTTGTTTCCGGTCCAAGGAGGACCTGGCCGGGCAGTTCGGTCTTGACTGTTCCCATGGGGCACAGGGTCAAGAGTGATTTGCATATGGCTGGGTCCAAACAGGGGAGGCATAGTGGGCAAAGGAACAATGGTTTTAACCCAGATCTTTTGACTGGTGAAGAATGTTTGCATTGTCAGCATTCCGTCCATCATTTGTTTGCTGTACCACTTTTTGCCCTAAGTGGGATGGGGATGCCCAGACGTGGGTGAAGAAGGGTGACATACCCTGAAACCAGTCCCAGGATGCTTGTTTCCGATCCAGGGAGGACCTGGCATAGTAGTCCGGTCTGGACTGTTCCCATGGGGAACAGGGTCAAGACTGATTTGCATATGGCTGGGTCCAAACTGTGGTGGCGTAGTGGGCAAAAGAACGATGGATTTACCCCAGATCTTTTGACTGGGGGAGTCTTTGCATTGTCAGCATTCCATCGATCATTTGTTTGGTGTAACACTTTTTGCCCCAAGTGGATGGATATGCCCAGACATGAGTCCCTTGCTCATTGCGCCACTGGATTCAAGCTAGCATGGCTGAAGAAGGGTGACATACCCTGAAACCGTTCCCAGATTGCTTGTTTCCGGTCCAGAGAGGACCTGGCCTGGCAGTTCGGTCTGGACTGTTTCCATGGGGCACAGGGTCAAGACTAATTTGCATATGGCTGGGTCCAAACTGGGGTGGCGTAGTTGTCAAAAGAAGGATGGATTTAACCCAGATCTTTTGACTGGGGGAGAATGTTTGCATTCTCAGCATTCCGTCCATCATTTATTTGCTGTAACACATCTAAAGGTTGGCAGCAACCATCAATGATGGCTAGACGTTCCAACAGTAAGGTTGGGTTCTATTCCACTTGCTGTCTTCACCAGGAAGTGCTATCGGAAGGAGCTCTTACAAAGAACATATTTCTCACGCACTGCTTCCACCCTTAAGCCGAATGCCTGTTTAAGCCAAACAATGTCCTCTTTGGCTATACTATCTTGATGCTAGAAGAGTTACAGCCTGCCAAGCTCTTTCAGGTTCTTCATAATGTAGTGTAGCCAGGGGATGTTCAACATGTTATCAAGGCCCAGACAGTCCTGGATAATGTACTTATTTAGCTGCAGTTCCTCCTAGAGCAACATATTTAACCAGAGCAAAAGGGGTCGAAGTTGTGTCTGGTCTGTGATGTAACCAAGGCCAAGTTCTTCATGGACAACCTCATAGGGAATCCCCCTGTGGGACACCCAGAAGACCACTCAGGAATCTGTTTTCTACTATCTGAATCTGTTCAATCGAAACATACCCCCAGACATCATAGCCAAAACTAGCAACTGATACACATTTGTCCCTGAAGATTTATGCCAGAGTCTTTTTTGGATTTTGGCCTAGTCTTCGAGACAAGTCCCCTATTCCCGCTATGGTGCTTTTAATCCAAATTGCGATCTTCTTTACCAATGGCTTCCAGCTGCAACATGAGTCAAATAGAATGCCCAAATAGGAGAAGTTTTCTACCCTACTTATTTGATGGCATTTAGCAATTAATGTTTTCATTTTGGTGTTTTTGGAACCCACTGCCATGACATGAGATGTTTTAAAGTTTATTGCTAAATCGAGACTATCCACAAAAAACATCTAAGAGTTGCTGAAGGCCCAGTGCTGTGCGGGCAACCAGCACTGCATCATCTGCGTATTTGAGTGGGTAGCGATCTTTCACCTAAAAATGTAATAGGAAGGTACCCCCTGAATTGATTTAAGGTCCAAGAGGAGGGGGGGAGAAAGACAACAAAAACCTGTGAAGGACCTCTTGCAGAACCTATATTCCTTTTGTTAATAGCCCTTGGCATTTGACCTTTTGGAATCCGACTAGAGAAATATATGAGACATCAATAAGAAATGAAACATGTATGATGTACATATTCAATAATGAAATGACGTCCTATACTAGACTGTAACAAATGATAGGATTTTTTTGCCTATATACATTGTCGGTTTCCGTTTGTCAGTATTTGTATATATATTTTTTATCACCTGTTAGAGTGAATGACTGGTATGCTAGTGACTGTGTTTGCTGGTGTGTATGATTTTGTTGGAGCAGAGAAGTGATTCATAATGGCATTTTTTCTGATCTTATTTGTGTTTATCTTGTTTAATCCTGTTTGAATTAATTGCAAGATTTAAATTTGGTGATTTGTGTATTTAGCACTCTTTTTTCCAATGAATTCTCACTCTTTGTAAAACCAAATATGAAAAATAAAAAATGATGTTTTTTACATAATGTGTTATTTCTAAAGAAAATTAGTTTTTTGAGATATTAAATTATTTTTTGGGGGACTATATAAACCAAGGGCTATTAACAAAAGGAATATAGGTTCTGCAAGAGGTCCTTCACAGGTTTTTGTAGTGATCTTTCACCTACTCTCAGGACATCCAGTCCATGTTCAGAAAGCACTGCTTCAAGGTGACAAATATATGTAAAGAAAAGAAGCCAAAATGCTTCCCTGAAAGTCTCTTCTCCTGAGATTAAAGTGCTCATTGCATTCGCCATTGGGCCCATAGGTATTGATCTCGTTAGACCATCATGTAAATTTCTCAGAAGGGCAACAAGTGCAGGGTCTACCCCCATGGAATGCAGCTCAACCCAGAGCTTGGATCTCTTTTCTCTGTCAAAAGCCGAGCTGAGGTCCGTGAAGGTTAAGTGCACTGAACCTTTTTTTTGCCTTAGTATATTTGGAGATTAGCAGTAACAGATTAACGTTTTGCTCCACTGTGCCTTGCCCAGGTCTAAATCGACACTGGATGTCAGATATGATGTCATGCTCATTGGCCCAACCAATAAGACATTCAATGATCACCCAACCAATTATTTTAACTTCGGGATTCACCAAAGAAATTAGACTTGAGCAGGGAGGGGTCGGATCTTTCCCCCTTCTTAAATATGGGCACAATCACAGAGTGTCGCCAGCCTGTAGGAATGGAGACACAAAGTGCTGCATTTATGTGCTGTGTCACAATGGGTGCCTAGATATTCACCAAATACTTGGACGGGTCTCAAGGGACCCTGTCCGGGAAAGGCGCTTTGCCTATTGGCAGGGAGACAATGGCTTCCCTGACTACTTACCACAGTTTTCCAGCCTCTTGGCTGGCTGCACTTCCATGGTAGGGGAGTCAGGGCCCTCAAAGTCATACCATTTACAAAAGTGATCAGTCCAGGTAGAGACTGTCAAGACCGGAACTGGTGCCTGTGCTGAACTGAACAGGAGATGAATAATGACCCTCCAGAATGTGGCGCTGTCCCCCAATTCACTAACCAACTGAAGTCTCTTCCACATTTCCCTTTTTATGTCATTCCTCATGTCCTTCAGAACCATGTAATAGGTAGCCCAGCTGTTGTAAAGGCTTTCTCCTTTTCTTGGTTACATGTCACTGCATCTCGGTGGGATCTCTAGTGTTCTAGAATGTTAAGTGACTGTATGATAGAGAGTAGAATGTTAGAGTCAGTGTGGTGATTAACTTGCTGACGGTTGGGTGGATGAGCTGTTAACCTACAACTTAGAATAAATCTACTTGAACTCACTTTCCAAGCATCTGCATCTTTCTTCGTGGGGAGAAGTTACTTTGCAACACTGGCGACGACTGGGATCATCATCAGCTCAACTCCAACCCTCATCTACATCTTCAAGACCAATCTGTTTCTTTTACTGTGAACAGGACTAAACTTTCAAGTAAGAATGTTCCTTATTTAATACTTATCACAAAAATCTAGTGACAAACTATTCAACTTCAACTCTGCATCGTGGCCTCACCGCGCTTTAATTTATTGACTTAAAAAAAAAAACCTCCGTGTGTCTCTCTAACATTTAAATCTGTTTAATTCTACTGTTTTGCCTCTCCAACCTTTAGTGTTGGTTTTGTCAGTAAATATACGGGCCAAATTCATTTTAAAACTCTCATCGTACGTTTTACTGACTATTTAAATTTGAATGTCACTTACTACGACACTCGTGCTGTCACGCGCTGTTTAGTCTTTCAGAATTCTTGTTTCTCCGTGTTCAGCTCCTCCATTTTCATGACGGTGACGTCTTACGCCTGACGTGCCCCACACCAAAACGCTTCGCATCTAGAGCAGCGTCAGACAAAAAGGAGGCTTGGAACGCTTGCATCGCGCATATGATTGGCTGATGAATACATGGTTTCTAAGCAACCAGTCACAGCACAGCGCTGATGCGCACAGCTCACAGCTTACTATATTCTGTTGAACGTGTCAAATTACTTCGATGTCACAGCGCTGACGCGCACAGCCTCTTCTTTGCCAACTCTTCTTGGTTTGCTCAGCTGGTTGATAGTGGATCCACTGTACATCTACACTGACACACACAGTCTCAATTTACATAACTTGAGTGTGTCAAATGACTCCGTTGTTACAGCGCTGACACGCACAGCCGTATGCTTGTCAGCTCTTCTAGTGAATTCTACTTACAACTACACTGACACGCACAGTTCCAAGTTTGATTAAAGCGTGTCAAAACGTTTTAAAAGCACTGCGCTGATGGGCACAGCTCACAGCTTACAATATTCTGTTGTGAAAACACCTCAGTTTCTTTTATTGCTCTTTTGTGAAAGAGTACTTCTAGTGTTTTGTGTTAGTACTCATCATATATTTTTCTTTATGATATAGTGTGATAAATGTATTAGACTCATCTTACATACCAGATACACGCGCATTGATGTTCTCATAGCTCAGTTAGTGTATATCAAACAGCGTTTTCTGTACATCCATTATTATTGATAAATAACAGACTACTGAAACACATAATATACAATCATTTTTCTAAACTTGGGTAATTTACAATTGTTCAATTTCATCAGCCCAAGTTAAGTATATTCTAGACTCTAAATTTTTTTCTATTTGTGTTACTTCACATTTTCATTTCTCTGTTCTCGTTTTGACCTTACAAACATCTGATAATGCAGAACGTAACAGCAGCTCCATTTTTTTTGCAGTCACCAGGTGACCCACCTATCAAATGGTCCAAATGGAAAAAAGTCTTTGAGCGATATGCTCGTGTGTGTGGCACCTCTCTCAGTGTTGAAAGGAAGACGGCTTTACTCATGCACTGTCTTGGTTCGGAAGGGCAGGATGTATTCGATCATCTTCCGGACGTCCCTGACGGTGCTGCATCTGGTTTGAACGAATTTGAACAGTGTATTTATAAACTTGATGCACATTATTTACCAAAGGTCAGCACCATTTTAGAACGCTATAATTTTGGTAAGCGTATGCAAAAAGAAGGTGAAAACATAGAGAATTACGTAACTGATCTTAGGCGCCTAGCTTCCTCCTGTAAATTTGATGTTCACATGGAGGAGAGGATACGGGATCAGTTCATGCTTGGATGTGTTTCTGAAAAAGTGCGTGATGAACTCTGGATGAAGGATGAACCATCTTTAGATGCAGTTTTAGTAGCGGCAAAGAGGATAGAACACTCTCTACAATGTGTAACAGAGATCAAAAAAGATCTCAACAAAGATCTCAACAAACAAGTTTCTGTGGTCAATACAGATGTAAATTCAAAAGCGAAAGACTCTCAAACTAATTCAAAATTCAAACAGAAAACTAGTAATAAGTCTCGAACCAGTTTTAATAAAGAGAATAAGTGTTATAGGTGTAACAGTACTTCTCACTGGGCCAATGACAAGTCTTGTCCTGCCTTAAATGCTGTGTGCTCTTATTGCAAAAAGAAGGGTCATTTTGTCAATGCTTGTAGGATCAAAGTTTCAAAAAAGAGTGTCAGTGAAGTTTCTGATGGAAACGTGTCTGACCAGCATGATTTCGAGTGTGGGCAGATTGTAGTCCAAGTTGGTGGTGATGGACCATTGGATTTCATTTCAGTGGAAGGTCAAAAAACCAAGGTATTGTTTGACTCAGGAGCAAAGATTACCATTGTCTCGAGTAAATTTTTTGATGACAATTTGAGTGGGAAAATTAAATTATTAAGGCCTGACATTCGTCCAACTGCATATGGAGGTGATCCCATTGAACTAAGAGGGTATTTTGATGGGCTCATAGAATATGAGGGTCGTTTCACTGCAGGGAGAGTCTATGTCTCGAAGAAAGGAGATAGCATCATCAGCTGGTGGCATCAAAAAGATTTAGGGGTCATGTTAGATCCAAATAATTCTCCCCCCATCATTCTCAAAGAGCAGAAAGCTGTTGAATCTGTTGATGATGCATCCTTACAATCTCTTTTAATAAGCGAATATCCACAGGTGTTCGGGGACAAATTAGGCTGTCTTAAGGGCTATTGTCACAAAATTAAATTATCTCCAGGTTCAGTTCCAGTATCTAGTAAGGTGCGCAATGTTCCTTTTACTGTCAGGGAAGACATGCTTAAGGAATTAAACAAACTTAAGTCCCAGGGCATCATTGAGGAAGTAGAGGGGACATCATGGTTAGCTCCGGTAGTGGCCTCCAGGAAGGCTGACGGATCCCTGAGACTTTGTATTGATCTCAGACAACTCAACAAGTGTGTACTTGTGGACAGGTATCCTCTGCCAAACATATCCGAGTTGTTGAGCATGGTAGGTGACGCTAAGATTTTCAGTTCTATCGATCTTACTTCGGCATACCACCAAATTCTACTTGATGAATCCTCAAGGGATTTAACAGCTTTCGTCACCCCCTTTGGAACATTTAGGTTCATAAGACTCCCGTTTGGTTTAGTTTCGGCTGCCTCAGTCTTCCAGCGTGTCATGGAAAAGGTCTTAGTTAACATCTCTGGGGTCTGTGTATACCAGGATGACATTTTGGTATACGATTCAGACGTAACTGAACATGGCAAGAGGGTCAGGCAAGTGTTAGACAGACTCACTACACACAATTTGACTATTAAACGAGAGAAATGTAAATTTGGTCTTAGCAAAATTGATTATTTAGGACATACCATCAGTGCTGATGGTGTAGTTCCTAAAACTGATCTGGTGAACACCATCAAAGGTTTAATGGCTCCCTCTTCTAAAGAAGAACTCATGCATTTTCTTGGGATGGCTGAGTACTACAACAAGTTCATTAAGAATTTTGCTGAAGCCACTTTCAACATGAGAAGTCTGCTAAAAAAGGGAGAAAAGTTTGTTTGGGATGAACTTTGCAATAAAGAGTTTAATGACATAAAGCTCAGATTACAGATTGCACCAAATCTCCTGAATTTTGATCCGAACAAAAGCTCCATTATTTCAACCGATGCAAGTTTAAAAGGAATTGGTGCAGTCCTGTATCAAGGTGGTACATCCCCCGACAACACTATCATGTTCATTTCTAGGTGTTTGAAGGGTGCGGAATGTCGATACTCAGTGATTGAACGTGAAGCTCTTGCGGTACACTGGGCTATTAAAAAATTGAAAAAGTTCCTGTGGGGTACTTCTTTTGTTGTGAGAACTGATCACAAACCTCTTTATGAGGTGTTGACGAACAAGGGCATTGACTCCATATCTCCTAGGATCTCGAAATGGGTTGTTGGTTTGCAGGGGTTTGACTTTATTGTCAAACATGTTCCTGGCTCTGATAATTTTGTAGCAGATACTCTGTCAAGGCTAGGTTCTACTAACCAATCTGACGTATCTGGTGAGAATGGTGATCCGTCATTTGGTCATCCTCATGATTTTGTTTGTGGGGTGGATTACAATGTAATCTCTCAAGAGCGTTGGTTGGATGCCTGCAAGAATGATGCCATAATCCAACATGTTTTGAAACTTATTTGTGATGGTTGGAGTTATAGAGAACAAGGCGGAGTCTCGGTGAAAGACTTTTGGTCAGTTAAGGACCAACTCTCCTGCTGTGAAGGATTTTTGCTGAGAGGTCATAGGCTAGTTCCTCCGGTATCCCTGAGGAAGGAAATATTAGATCTAGCACATGAGGCACATTTAGGCATCTCCAAAACCAAAGAGAGAGTACGCTCCAGTTACTGGTGGCCAGGGCTTGACTCTCAAATAGAACATTTAGTTAGAGAGTGTGTCCAGTGTTCCCCTAGCGAAAAGAGTTTGAAGACTAGGACACAACCTATGGAGAAGAGATCTCGTCCTACTGGTCCCTGGAAGGACATAGCCCTTGACATTTTAGGTCCCATTCATGGCGATGGGTCCGACACTTTTATTGTTGTTGTCATCAATCTATTTTCAAGGTGGCCGGAAATTTTTTTTGTAAAGAATGTTAACACCAGCACTATTAATTGTCTTAAAGATCTCATTGCTAAAGAAGGAATTCCTGAAACCTTACTTACAGACAATGGGGTACAACTTGTCTCGAGTGATATGGAGTCTTTTCTCAGTAATTGTGGCATTACTCATAAAAAGTGTGCTTTGTATCACCCTGAATCCAATGGCACTGTTGAACGCTTCAATAGGGTTTTAAAAGACACTGTGTCCCTAGCCAAATTAAGTGGGCTCAATTGGAAGGATGAAGTTTTGAAAAGAGTTTGTGTGTATCGTTTTGCACCCCATACCACTACAGGCAAGTCTCCTTTTCTGTTGTTTCGGGGAAAGGATCCTGATACTTTTTTAGAACCTCCCTGGGTGAACAGGTTTCTTTCTGATAAAGGTGTAAGGTTGGATTCTACATCATGGCAAGAGAAAGAAGATTTGAAATGTTTAAAGAGTAAAGAGAACTATGACAAGCGTCACGCCGTTAAGTCCACAAAGGTTAAGGTTGGTGATTTTGTTCGGATCAAAAGACCAGGGTTTTGTGTCTCTGGTTCCAAATTCTCAAAGCCTATAAGAGTTACAAGAGTTTTTGACAATGCTATAAGAACCTCCGATCACAGGGTGTGGAATCTGGGACGTGTTGCTCCATGTAATGCAAAGGTTTTAAACTCCTCTCATGTTATCCAAAAGGGGGAAGTGACTCCGGAGGCGACTATGAGGCCCAACAGGGTTTCACGCACTCCGTCTTACTTGAATGATTATGTTATGTAATGTGTTATGTTTTGGGATGTATATGTTATCTTCATTTTGTTTTTGTTCTCTTCTGTGTTGTGTAAAGGAGGGAGATATGTTGTAAAGGCTTTCTTCTTTTCTTGGTTACATGTCACTGCATCTCGGTGGGATCTCTAGTGTTCTAGAATGTTAAGTGACTGTATGATAGAGAGTAGAATGTTAGTGTCAGTGTGGTGATTAACTTGCTGACGGTTGGGTGGATGAGCTGTTAACCTACAACTTAGAATAAATCTACTTGAACTCACTTTCCAAGCATCTGCATCTTTCTTCATGGGGAGAAGTTACTTTGCAACACCAGCCTTTGCCACTTCAGCACTATCCCGGGGTTTCTTTTTAAGCGCCAACAGCAGCTCTCTATGAGCTCATGAACAGACCTTGTCAAACCACCTACATAGAGGAGGTGGCAGGGCAGGTATTGTTTTGGTGAGGGCAGAGTTGATATATTCGCACAGTGAGTCAAAAGCTGAAAGAATATGGTCATCAGATGCATCCGCCTAGAAACAAGTCTGAAAATCTGACTGACAGGTAGACAGCATGCTAAGGTTAAAATCCTTCTTTCATTCTACGTCCCTGATCTTTCAGAGTGACAGGGTCAATACAAATGAGTAGGGCCCGCCCATTTCATTTCCCACTTGAAAGTAGTGGACAGTGGATTGTGGTTGCTATAGATGTCGCACTCAGCATAAAAAAATTAAAGTAAGGGAAATGAACCAGCAGAACCAGAAATAAAATCAATAATGACCCTGCCCCCAAACCTTTAATAGAAGGTGTGCTCTCTTTAGCAATTCTCATCGAGCAAATGAATCAAATTGTAGTCTATAATCAGGTTATTGAAATAGCTGCCCTGAGCTGAATGCTTAAGATGCACTTGGTTACCAGTGGTACAAATCAGGTGTGTCATACAAGTAACAATTTTGGAAAGGATGTAAATTAAAATCCCTCATCAAATCAGACCTGAGTATTGGTGGGGTAGCGGAGACAAAAAAATCATTCATAAACACAGTCAAGTCCTTTAGGACATTTTTCAAAAAGGACATAAGGACCCCGAAATTTGAGGTGAGTGACAAAGCATTCTTTCCAAATTCAGCTTCATTAACATGGCTAAACCACCTCTTGCTCCCCCACATAGTGAGGGCAGAGCTTTACAGTGAAATGTAACATAACTATCTATTGACAAACCTCCCCTTGTGTCCCACGTCACCTGGAGACTTATAATATCAAAGGAACTGATCTTCTCTGACCACCCTACATTGCCAATTTTTCCTTTTACCCCAGCAATGTTCCAGCTCATTATTTTCAGCACTCGATGAGGGCTATCAGCCTCCAGGCCATCTAGAGGATCATTTTCACATGCCTGTCAGTCCTGGTCATTAAGCCCACCTAGTGGTTCAAAGCGGTTGTTCAAAGGGAGATGACATATCTGTCCTCAGAGGATGCTGAAGACTGAGCCGACCCTGTATCTCTGGCCCACCTCTCCCTCCTGTCATCTCTTTATAAATCAAAAAACAAGGGTAGTGTTGTAATTTTGGTGCTAGAGATAGTAGGTGGCTGAAAATTGTGCAGTAAAAAACAGCTCTTCTTGCATTGAAAACATCCACAGCCACACAATATTTGTGATACTTTTGGGTAAATTTCCTAACTAGCCCACCCTTTGGGTGATTATAATCTCCTTAAAGAGAGGCTGGGCAAAATTGGAATTGAGCCTACTAGACAGCCAGTAAACTACTTTGTTTTTAAGTTGGTAAAGGTTCTCATTTTCGTTGGCTTTGAGAGGTGGAACGTTGGCCAGGATGACGATGTATGAGGTAGATGCAGGGGTAAGTTGGATAGCCACTTCACTTGTGGGGTATGTCAGAAGGGACATGCTTGGTATCTGCACAGAAGGATGCAATGGCCTGCCCAGGCTAACTTCTGCTATGTGCAAGCCCGTGTTATCCAAAGAGGGTTGATCAGGCAGATTCAAAAGCACAGACCTCTGAGACAATGCATGAGCCCAATGTGGGTTTAGCAGTGCTGGCAGTGTGCCTTGAGAGTTAGTATTAAGAGTGGCATATCATTTCAGGCCCCTAACTTCAGCCCCCAAAGAAGTTGGAGGCCTGTTAAGGGGAACCACCTGGGAAGTGTTGCTGGTGTCACCACTGACAGTAGTCGGACCTGTATCTATTTATCTAGTGGCCAACACAAGCTCAAATCGGGCTGTCCCACAAAAATCAGTCTTGCCGTTATCTCTGTTATCGGTGTATGCCAGCCAATTACTGAGGGTTCCTCACATATTCCTTTGTGTGAGGTTGCACTGATTTTGAGATCGTGGTATTAGAGGTGAGATTGCTTGATGTGAGATTTAGCTGTTTGGGGGCTATGTGCTTGTATTATTAGGATTTACACCTGTGTTTTTCTATGTATTTTATCTGTAAATAATATTTGTTGTACATGTCAACTGTATTAGACAATGAATCAACTGTTTATCATGATTTTGTATACACTTTTATAAATAGATATGTTATAATTATTAAAATCAAAAAAGAAAAAGATGAATAAATATTAATATATTTTTGCATATTTGAGCATGGCAAGACTGGCAAGCTTTTTTGGGACAGCCCGATTTGAGCCTTGTGTTGGCCACTAGATAAATAGATACAGGTCCGACAGGAGTATTGTTTCATATTATTTTTTCTTTGGCTTTTCTCCATGGCCCCTGGACCTAAAAACTATGTTTAGGGGGTACCTTTCTTTGAGAATCCATAGAAGGGACCAGGCCTCCCCTTTTGTCCCCACTTTTGGCTTGTTATGTGCTTGTGATACACGCAAAGGTGACCCCTTTTTATGTTTAATCCTCGTGACCCACCCCACCCGCTGCCATCGGAATAAGGGGTTCACTACTGTAATGATCCTGACGGCGTAACTCATTGACTGACAAATCTGCCCTTTTATGCAGGGTATGATAGTCCAGGTAAGCCCCAGAAACATTTTCTTTTTCACCCACAGTGACCCTTGGAGATTTTTCTACAAGCCCATCCATGTTGGACAGACTCTAAGCATGTTTGATACAGCTGGCCTTCCACGCTCGAAATTTCATCTGATAGCACCCCCACAGCATTTTTCACAAAGGTCAAAATTGTATTGCTAGTCCTTGGTCGTTTGTCATCCACATTCAGGGAGTCCACTTTTCTCTTCCCCATATATTTGGCGTTAGTGAAGTAGCAGTAGTGAGATCCACTAAATAACCAAAGGAGGGGGTTCAGAAGTGTCAAATCAACTAAGGCACAGTCTAAAGGGACAGTAGCAATGCGGAATAAATATGCAGGACCTACATTTGGCTCAGACTCTCTACCAAATTTGGCCCAGGCAGGCAATTATCAATCCTTCTCATCTAGCTAAAGAGGAAAGCCAGAGCACCAAGTAGTCTGCCTTTTTCAAATGTCTTTACCGCTTTTTCTAACACTCCCCATTTCATCCTCTTCCATTTCTGTGCAAAGTCTTGATATAAGCAATCTACTTATTCTCCATCACCCTTCCCTGCTAACCTCGTGAACATTTTCCCTAACATTTTCCCTAATCTCCTGGAGCCTGATGATGACTGTTTCACTTCAGTCTACTCTTTAACTTGCTCTCCATCTCTCCTTTACTATTAACAAATGCCTTCTTAATCCTCCCACTGTCTATACCACATCCTTTAAATCACAAGATCAATGAACAAAAATTACCTAAATGGCAAAGACCTGAGCTCTGACTTCCACCCAGGCCTTCTCTTCATCGCTGAAACATGGGTAGGGAACCATGCATACCTCACTTATCAAAACGTCATCCCAATAAAGATCCAAAATCCTGATAAGAAAGCAGCTTTCTAAGAAGATTGATGGAGAAATTGTGATCATTTTCAAAAACTCCTGACCCACCATCTGTTTTCATCAATTTTCACTGTAAGAATGCAAATTACTTGGCTCCTACTCATTTTTTCAACCTATTTCACTTTAATTTTAATAGCCTCATCATTCCGGCTCCTACCTTGAAGCCATTGCTAACATTATCATCATTCACTACAATATTAGCATGTTTGATGAACTAACATTTGGTGTAACAAACTAGACTTGATTCAAACCTGATCTGTCTTATTAAACAAATCTATTAACTTACTTCAATCGATCTGTGGATTGATGGTAGCGTTTTCTCAGAACAAATGGTACACTTTGAACCTCTCTCCAGTAAGAATGACAATATGTCACAACTTTTAATTCAAGAAAGTAGTAGATACTAGGGGTGGCCGTAATGTTTCATTCCACCTACGGAATTAGGGGAATTTGGTGACTCTGAGTTACCTTTGTAAAGCAGAGTTCTGACCAAATTCCGACAATCGCTGCATGGCGGATACTATTTCCGCGCAACTCTAGAAATGCGTGCAGGATTTGGCATCCCCTAGCTCAATTTTCTAATGTATGCGCTGAGAGGGATGCTTCCTGAGTTGATTTTGATACCTTTTGAGTAGATTTTTATTCGAGCAGCAGCAAAATCAACTTGAATGGTTCCGCACTCTTGCACACCGCATGGCGCAGTTTGCGCTGATTTTTCAGTGTTGCGCTCGCTACTGGTGCTAAAATGCAGCGAGGTAGGGCAACATGCATATTTACGCCCATTGGCGCAACTCTGTTGAACCTAGATGAGTATATTATGTAACTGTGAAACTCCACGAATTCCTCCCACCCCTGTTAAATACATCTGCGGCCGCAGCAGGTAAGAGCGGTGGGGCCAGCTGGGGGATATTTCAGGAGACGACCACCAGGGAAGATTAAATAAATAATTACATTTCCCTCATGGTCGTCTCTCGAAATCCCCCCCAGCCGGCCCCACCACTTTTACCTGCAGCCGCCACGGCTGGGTAAATATCTGGTTGTTCCCACACATATTTTCCCATGCAGATTATTAGGTGAGATTAGAGAATGACTGTTCAAATCCGTAAGTCGTATACCATCCATTTTATAGTTTTCTGTCACACTTTGCTGAATTGCACCAATAAAATGGGTGTGACATGATTAGTGTATCCATCTGAACACCAGCTTAACACGTAGGGGCATATGTACAAGGAAATGGCGCAGCGCTGCAGCAAAATTTGCAGTGCTGTGACATTTCCAAAACGCAGGGATGTGCCATATTTACAAGAATATGGCAAACCCCTGTGTTTTCCATAGCGCTGGCGCTAGGAATGGCTGACTAGCACCAACACAGACATCCTTGTGCCATAGTGTAAGGGTGCCTGCATTGCAGGGATGATTGTTTAAGTGCTGGAAGGTGTCCCTCCCTGCATGTAATCAATAAATAATGGTGATTTGCTGCATCTATGTGTGCTGATTTCTGCAGCACGCATAGAAATAGAAAATTTCCATTATTTAATGATTGTTTTTGTACATGAAGGAACACCTTCATGCACAAAAACAATCATTAAGGGCGCTTTGCTCTTTCTATGTGTTATGCAAAATGCAGCACACATAGAAAAAGCAAAAACAAGGAGAAATACAATTATTTCTCCTCGTTGCACCAGTATAACTATTGCTTTTGCACGGCGTTAATTTTTGGCACTGCCTCAGTTTTATAGATCCTTGTAAATCTGGGGCAGTGTCAAAAAGCAGTGGGTGTTGAGGTGGAACGCCCACAGCAACACCCATTGCATACCCCTTTCAAGGAGATACCTGCGTGAAAGGTGACAATATTCCAAAGCAGAATTAAGCCACAAATTGTGGCTTAACACCACTTTGTAAATAGGGAGCAGGCATTGTACCACTGGAATGTCGGTAAAAGTGACGGTCTGGCGGCACAGTCCCCTTGTATATATGTCCCATGATACTTTTCTTATAGGCAAAACTACAAACCTGTAGCCTTGAGGATGGACTGTGTTCGGAAATGCCAATCGATCTCTCTTAAATCTCCCTATTTTACTCCATACTTAAGGCAACCACAAGTGTGCTACAAAATGATTGGAGCACATTTATAACCCTGACACATAACACCAAACGCAGCTCACGTAGACCATGCAATGCCAATCCTGAACAACAAATGGGGATGCCGCTAGCCAACGACCTGGAAGAATTGTGGGGGCTTATCAGCGGCATGAAGCCCTGATCAAAATCCTTCAATACGGTAGGGCACATTTCTGGTGAGCGGGATCTTCAGTTAGTTGTCAAACGTCTTCTGGGACATTAAGCCAAGAGTGAAAAATCAAGATGGACTGGTCAATGTTGTTTTCTTCATTCCAGGCCAGACAGACGTTGCCATTTGTTCCCATTGCCTGAGTGAGAGTTTCGCAGGAGCCAGGGGAAGCCCAGTCTGACAAAAGAGTCATCTGGCAGCGTTCTCTCCATTCACCAGCTGAAACTGTTCCAGGAAGGGAGACATAGGAAGCAGTATGTGCAGTACAGCATCTCCACCACAACTTGTGCAGCGCGCACCCTGTTTCAAATGAACCCGCCAATCACCTGCCATCCGTTAACCACCTCAATACGTAACCTCCATTTGTGATGAAGGCAAGGGCCCTCAGTTATGAGCAAACCTCAGATATGAAAACATCACCTCTCATGATAATTATTCTGAGAAAGATTCTTCCAGTGTATTCTTTGTTAATACCACAAGCACCACAGCATCAGCATGAAGAAGAAAGACATCAGCAGATAAAACATACAGTGTTGAGAGGTAGCGTGCATCTTACTTACATGCAGAAAATATAAGAGGTGCTGTGACTCAATTATGAAGCATATGCAAGGCTCTACTTTTTAACTCTGTAGTGTGAGTACTGACTACATGAAATCAAAGCTACACTATCTGTTAAAAATGTATAAAGTTTTTATCTAGAGATAATCAATGCTCACAATTTTGAACATAAACAGGTCTGTACAAGCAATGCATAAAGGCTGTCTTTTAAAAACGATGGGGCCCATTAGGATGGCGGGCAGACTTTAGTCCACCCGCCACCCTAGCGGTACTGGGACCGGCCGCCAGTGGTGCTGCAGTCCCGCACCTGCAATTAGGATGCTACCGTGGTGGTGGCATCCTCTATTCCCAGCATTGTGGCGGGCGGTGCTCACAGCACTGCCCACCACAATGCTGGGAATGAACTGGGTGCATTGTCATGCACAAGGTGACAGGCATCGCGAGGTGCCTGCCACCATGTCCATGACAATGCAGGGGGGTACCATAGGTACCCCCCATGTGCACCACCCCAGCCCCCCAATACCCTGGGGGCCCACAACGGGCCCCACAACAGCAAACCCTGCATGCCTTTCCGTGGCGGCATCGCTGCCACGGAAAGGCACGTCTCCGCCTGCATCCTAATATGGATGGCGGTTTCATGCAGACACCGCCACCATATTGAACACCTTTTCCGCCCGGTCGAACGGGGGGAAATGGGTGACAGGCGGGGAAGGATGTAGGGCGGATCAACACCGCCATGCGGACGGTGATGATCCGCCCTACATCCTAATGAACCCCTATATGTTTGGAAATCAGATTATGCGGGATTTATCCTTGATCCACTGTCCCTGATGTGTTTCTTTAGAGCAGTTAGACTTGAATGCAAATGTTATTACCAACAAAAGTGATTTAGTCCACATGATATTTATCTGCCAAACATTGCTTCGTAGAAATCTGACAAAGAAAGGGACTGACCTGTTGCTATATTCACAGGTTCTATTTTTTTTTAAATATACATTCCTTCTTACATCATGAAAATGGGATGAAGTCTCCAAATGATACTGAGTTGGAGACTTACATAAGGGAACCTTTGCTCCTTACTCCACTGTAATCCAATCACCCATAGTTGCATCTGGCCAGTTGCCTAGCTTCAAACGGGGTGTTTGGGGTGTTAAATCCCCTTATAAATATATTCTGAAGCAAATACTTGTGCCCTCAGTTGGTTATGGTGAGTTCTGTCAGATTTCACCTAGATTTGTAAATACATAAGCGAATGACAGCACACACACACACTCTCTCCTGCAATCTGTTTTGTAGGTCCTCGAGAATTGTGATTGTTTTACAAAATATTGTTTTTCCTGCCACTTTGTACCCCCAAAAATACACACTCCTCTACCTCTGCACTGCCCTGCAAGCCCCCCTCATGTCCTGATTGTTGAATTGATGCATTTTAACTGGCTATGTCAGGGTGGTTGATGGGAAATCTGAAGGACGCGCCCCACCAATTGTTTGGCCATGATGCACCCCTGCATGTAGCTCGGATTACCAGACGGCACCATGACTGGGTTACAACTCATTTAGTTTTACCTTTCCTTTTGCAAATTATTATTTTACTGTGTGTTACTGTGGTTTGTTTAATTGATCTGAACCTGAATTACCACTTCCAGAATGCACCGCTTTGTTTAATACAAACTCATTGCAGAATAAAAAAATCCTTGATAACAAAGGAACAATTTGATGATGTGTTTCATGCTGCGTAGTAGGGTAGCACACAAAGGATGACCCAAGATTCACTAGAACCTGGAGTAGTCAACTAAATGAATGAGCAGACACGCAGCACAATAGGTCTACCAGATTATCATTAAATAAAAGGATAATCAAATAATAATAAAATGGGTGCCAGTGACAAATGTGCTCAGTGCTCTCTTCAGTATGATACGCAAGTGTGAATAAGGTTATCAATATGCATATCGTATAATCTGAAAGTTAATAAAACGCTTGATTACGATACACAATTATTTATAGGTCCCCGACACGTCTTGTATAACACAGAGGAGAGCACCAAGAAGGCACATTTTTCACTTGCGCTCATTTTTTTTTTTTTTGACTGTACTATACATTAGTGACGTTTGGGTGCAAATTGTTTTATGGCAGTGTTAACACTATTTTCCATCAGTAGATAGTTTCCAACTGTGTCCAATCCTTGTTTATAAATCTGCCTGGTGGTAGGTTCCTGTTGGAATCTGTGCTCTGACTGATACATAATTTAAGTCATTCAGCCGGATAGCATGTAATAATGAATTTCTTGGTTAATTGCATTCCTGTCTGCCAAACATTAGCTAATTGTGCACTATTTAACTAAAGCCCAAGCAAACTGTGAAGTTCCTTTGCAATTTGCACGGCCACTTGCCACATTGTCTCAGATATAGCCAGTGACTGAAAAAAGTAGTGACGCTACTTTGCTATTTGCAGAGGCAGGACCCAAACATTATGCAATCTACTATTTACTATTTAGCCAGCAGCCAGGAAAATATGGAAGTTTTTGTGCTAATGGCATGGCTTGCAATCCAAATAGTAAATACTCTCTTCCATTTAGCAGTGAAAATATGTAAGTATTCACTGCTTAACAATAAAAAGTGATCTTGCTTGACACTGAGATACCTTTCAAAAAGACCTTGCACAGTATGAAACGGCGCATCTCCAGTCTCCTTATCGCAAAGCCCTAAGGGGTGAGTGATGGATATATAACAAGCCATGCACACAACGGGAATCGACAGAGAGGAATTATATCAATCCATTCGTGTCTGGCCACCTTGAAAATACCAATTACCCTTTCCTCAAACATCTATACCTAACTCCCCTGGGCCACGTAGGTACTGAACATCGAAGGAACTCAAACATAGCGCTGATGCACGCTGCGCCACAGGACACTGTTTCATGCGCGAGGAACAATAGGTACTTTAGCTCTGATTGTAAACCTGACACATTCTGGGCATCAGGACACATTACACGTATTCCAAATGCACCTTGGTACATGGCATGCGCGTCGGAAGATATCTAAGTAACTCCCTCCACGCAAGAAGTACGCTTCCATCACCAAATGTGATTTCAGATTTGATCAAACTTTAATCCCAAATGCTTTCACGGCTTTGGTGGAATTATTGCAAACAAGGACAGTTGTAGTCTGCAGACGGGATGTGAACGAAGGATAGGAAACAACAAATAATAGACACGACCTCAAAAGCAAGTGAATAAAAAATGAAAGGGGAGCAAGGTCGGAGAACATTATGGAACTTGGGTGCAAAAAACATGGATGATGCTTGAGTGAAAAAGAAATGGCACTACTGCGCCACTTTTTTGACGTTCCGGTGGCGCAATGTGCCACTGGCACATTTATATGACCGGGTAAAGCCATGTTATGTGGCTTTTCATGGCCTTATAAATATGTGCCCCTTTCACACAGAAAATTGAAAGGGGCGTTCAATGGATATTGCTGGGGCTTTTCCAGCAACATCCATGGCTTTTTGACACTGCCCCTGATTTACGAGAAATCGTAAGTCTAAGCCAGCGCCAAAAACATACACCTCCCCTGGGGAGACGTGAGGAAGGAACAGTGATGAGAAATATCTTTATTTCTCCCTGTTTTTCCTTACTATGTGCGCTGCAGAATGCAGCACACATGGAAAGAGGAAAACGCCTCTTGTGATTGTTTTTGTGCAGGAAAGTTCCCCTTCCTGCACAAAAATAATCATCCCCGCAATGCAGGAAGCCTTGCACCTTGGTGCAAAGGTGTCTGCCTTAGCGCACGCCAGCCCATTGTGTGCCGGCGCAGGGGAAAAGGACAGGAATACGCTGTATCTAATAGATACGGCGTATTCCTGTCCTTTTCTTTTGCCATAGGGCCGTGCAGCAGCACGGCGTTCTGCGCTGCCCTATGGCAAAAAAAACATAAATGAGGCCCAATGAGTCGGAGCAGTGCTAGTCTGTGAGAAAAGAACAGACGTGTAAGAGGGAATTTGGTTCAAGCTTGATCACCAATCTATGTAATCATCTGAGAAAAAGAGAAACATCAAAATGCAACGTTAGCCGGAGAGGCCTAATGACTTGATAATGGGACAAAGAAGAAATGTTTATTCGACACAACTTGGAAGCAAAATTAAAAGCAACACAACAGTTTCTGTTGCCTGATGTGCACTGTGCTGGTAATTCAACTCACAGAGGGCCATTCTGTGTCTACCGACAAAGTTCAGAGAGACGGGTGTGCCAACTGTGCTCTCAGATGAACCTCCTTGGTGCTGATGACTTGGTGGTGTGTAAGTATCCAGCTGCCTAAGCTTGAACTTTCAGGGGCCTACGCATGACATTGGTATGCTATTAAAGTGCCTTAGATAACTAGGTAATTTATGTTGGTTTTCTCTGTCAGCAGAACATTTTGGAAAAAGGCAGTTATTAGCTTACATGGATTTTTAGGTCTGGTTTCACAGTATAATTGTCACTCAACCTTTTAACCAATGCCAATTTACAGTTCTTTGCGTCCATACAAATACATTTCTATTACCATGCTACTTATTTCTTGTTAGAAATTGGGTTTCGGGTTGGCAGAGGTATGCACCCTGTCAAAGCACGAACCAAAATCCTAGTCAAGGTAAGTGAGAAGCACACTTTAAATGAACCTGGCTCACCCTCTGGCAGCTTGGCACAGAGCAGGCAGGCTTAACTTAAGAGGCAATGTGTAAAGTACTTGTGCAACTCTTCAAAAGTAGCTCAGTAAAAACACCACAAAAAGACTCCACACCAGTTTAGAAAAATAGATTTTAATTTTATAAATAAAACAAGACCAACACAAAACAAAATCCAATAAGTAGAAGTTGAGGTATCAATTTTTAAATATTAAATGTAAAAATAGCGCTTAGAAGCAATGAGCACCTATGAGGGTTATCTGGTTGTGCTGGACCAGGGAAAGTCAGGAGTTCAGGCCAACCACCGTAGAGCATGGGGCAGATACAAGAGCCACTAAAGGCCCTCTAAACCAAGTACCTTCATCCTAGTCGTAATTGGGAGATGAAGAACACAACCAAGTGATGAATTGGTGTCAATCCCTGCAGTTCATGTGATGCGTCTATTTTCTCCACGCAATGATGGGGATGCGCTGGTTCTGAAGATGAAGTGTTGAAGCTGAGATACATTGGGTCTGAAGCAGATGTGCAGGGTTTTCTCTACGCTGTCGAGGGGATGCGTTGATCTTCTCACATTGCAGTGGTGGTGATGTAGCGCGTCCAATGCATTGGCTCTGGAGGCGATGTACGGGTTCTGAGTGTGATGCGCTGGTTCTCTTCCTGCAACAGCAGTGAAGCATTGATTCTGCTTCACCACGAAGAGGATGTATTGGTTCCACTGGAGCAAGCACCTAGATCCACTTCCAATGGATCGGGCACAGGATAAGGAGCTGAGACTTTGATATCCCTGAGTCCCAAAACAGGAGGCAAGCCCGCATGCCCTTGGAGATCACTCTGGGTTCAAGCAAGAGTCCAGCTCTTCCTCAACAGAGGCAGCGGGTTGCAGGCAGCAGGCAGCACAGCAGAAAAGCAGTTCTTCCAGAGCAAAGCCTCAGTCTAGCAGAGTGAGAGTCCTTGTAGCAGCCCAGCAGTCCTTTTTCTTGCCAGAATTTCTTTACAGGTCCAGAAGTGTCCGATTTGGTGGGGTTGGAGACCCAGTACTTATACCCTGTTGTGCCTTTGAAGTGTAGTTGACTTCAAAGAGGGGCTTTGAAGTGCACACAGGTCCTCCCTTCCCAGACCTGACTCCAGAGTCACTACAGTGGGGTAATCAACCCTTAGTGTGGGGACAGGACACTGACCATTCAGGTGTAAGTGTCAGCTCCTCCCTCCGATCCGACCTAGGATAAGCCATCAGGAGGCAGATGGGCACTCAGTCAGATCTGCCCTTTCTATGTGTGTGGCTGTCTAGAGGGAATGCACAAAGTCCAGCTGTCACCCACCCATACGTGTATTGGAGACAGGCTGCAGGCACAAAGAGCTTTAAGAGCAGAGAAATGTCATCTTTGTAAAAGTGGACAAAAATACCCAGATCGATGTCTGGGGGTACCCAGTGCACTACAAGAAACACAATCCAGTGTGAATCAGAACTTCATGTAGATATACAATTCTACTCCAATTGTCGAAAAAACAATATTGAACAGTGGTCAATTCGACACGATTTCAATGAATCAAAAAAATCAAAAGAAAGTCCAATCAATCTTTCTTGATGATCCAACACGTTTCTTCTTTATTACTGAAGACTATTGATGAGTAGAAATCAACAGCATACAAAAATAAATCATTCAGACAACCGTCTCAATTTCAAATTTTCCCAATGCATTTCGGGCTGTGCAGAGAAAAAGCCCTTCATCAGGAGAATCTGTGGGAAATGAACAAAAGTAAACTATGTACACTCGAAATCCACATAACGACATTGTAAGGAAAACATTATGACTCATAGATGGACTAGGCAAGGACTGAACAGCATTCCCAATATAAAGAAAACTAAACGTGGTTATCATATTGTAAAAACAAAATGAACTGATCCCCAAGTGCAGTGTGTGATGATGGAAAAACAGCCTCACACGAAGTACCAAGACACCCGCAACCATGGTGCCAATAAAGTGACTGAAAAAATGACAGACAAGATGAGTGCAAAAAAACCAAACTATTACCTTAAGCGGTTGTAATACGAGTATCGAGGAAGCGATAACATTACACCAACGTCTCCTGCGATACGAGCCCTAAGGAAATCGACGATAACAGTGATAAACGACTTGGGAAGTGGATTACTAAAAATGAAACGTGAGTGGCCAAACTAAACGAATCTTACCGCTACACAATGCAGAGCGGCAACGGGGCCGAATATTGGAGGTGGATGGGCAAATCATTTGAGGTAGTGTGGAAGAAGAGGGACGTGTGGTGTCGTGGTTATCCCATTTATACTGCCGCAAAGTGGGCTGGGCTTTTGTACGCCAGGCCAGCATAGGGGTGTGAAAAATTATTCCGGGGACTTGGGCATTGTTCAGTTCCTGCCTGGCCAGGAAGTGTACTTATGTGTGTTTCTTTTGTAGTATTGACCTCGCAGAGTGTGCAATTTAGATTAGTGTAGCATGTGTCGGGAGGGTGGAAACTATTGTTAATGAGATGGCATGTGATCTAGGATGTGCAGTCTGCCCGTGGCTGATGATGTTCCTTAGAGCCATTAATACCCAGGCTGAAAGGCAGCACAATAATGTGCAGACACACACACCAGGGGCATTGTGTAACACATATTTGTTTTTTGATGGAACGTTTGAGATGCATGGCAATCACACATAAAAGGCTAATGTACAGAGCATGAATATTGATGAAGATGATCGTTGCATGTTGTGTGTAGTAAAAGATATGTGTATACAGGACAACACTTTTCAGAAAAGCTTTCTAAGCAGAAGAGGTGTCTCTCATCAAACGCTAAAGAGAGAATGAGTAAAATGGGTGGGGTTGTACAACTGTTACAATGGGAAATATATTTATTACAGTTAGAAATATATAAATGTTTAAAATATTTTAGATTTTCGCGTGGTCTCATATACTGTTTAAAGTTATTTAGATATACTTTTGAGACAAAAAAAAGGGGATGGCGTACCCAGGTCGATACTAAACGTCTGTGACGTAACACAGGGTCTGGCAGTGTGTACTCGTCGAATACGCAACGCGCAGCAGGCGCGACCCCATACGTACATGACGCAATGCGTGGCTTGGTACTGCGTACCCGTAGGATACCAAAGTAGTATCTGGGGTGACTTCATGCGTATATCATGTTACGCGGGACGCGGTGCCGCAAACTCATCGGCTACGAAACGCGCATCCTTTACGAGTTTAGCAATATGGCGGAAAGGATTCTTGTGGTGATGGAGCTTGGTACGCTACCGGTATGGGAGTGCAGTTTTCTGCCCCCCCCAAAGAAATATACACATTTTTTTGGGAAGATATAAAACATTACATGATTTTTAAAGTTAAAAACAAGAAGTATATTAGAGTTCCAAAATATAAAAAAATATTATAAAAAAATATAGGTTTTATAAACATTAAAATATGAAATTAACATTTAAAAAACCTTTGAAATTGACTGAAAAAACCATAGGTTTCAGGGACGTTATAGTTAGTTGAACATTTGACTCATATAAAACCAGAGAAATTCGCCTGCTATAGTTAGTTGAGCTAACTATAACTCGCGCGCCAGCAATGCACTGCTGATGATGTCACATATTACATCACTCATGACATGGTCAGTGACATCACTCATGACATCACTGAAGACATCTCAAATGACATCACTGATGACATCACTCATGACATCATCCACTTGACAATCTGATGCCCATACTGATGCTCCAATATAAACTTTGATACACCCATTCTAAAATGCTGACCACTATTTTTGAAACCATACACAGAAGAATGCCATATTCTACATAGCACTCACTATTTCCTACACACACATCCAGTCACTTATACATGCAGTTTCTCATTAATAGAGGACTATAATATGCACTCATACATCTATACATGCAGTCAAACGCTGCCACTCATCCATGGAGTTACTCACACGCCTAGTCAGTAATGCAAAGAATGAATCACATGCTCATTTAATCATGTATACAGTTATACACACCAACTTCATTATTTTTAGACATGCCACATCACTTATACAGATACTAACACATATTTACTGTCTTATACAATCACTGAAAGAAGCAGACACTTATTTATACACGCACTCGTGAAATAACTTAGTCTCACGTATACTCATTTATATACTCCAACACTCACAAATAGTGGCTTAAAACATATGTAGTTAGTCACAGATATACCACTGAGACATTTATTCACTCACCAACACACCCATAGACACACTAACTCACCCATACAGCCCTTTCCAGATGCACTTTTTAATCCATACAACCACTGAATCACCCACTCAGACATCTATGCACAGACTCATACACCCACCCACCCACACAGACACTCAGGGACCCATACAGATACTCAGACAACAAATCAATAACCTATATAGACACTCATGTAGGTATTCAGCAACTCATGCAGTTGCTTACACACCAATGGAGAGATTAATACAGACGTTTACACAGTTTAGTCACTAACCCATGCATTCAGTAAGACACGTTCAATCCCTCACTTATACAGTCAGTCACACACATACGAAATAATTCCTTTAGTCACTTGTAAATGCATTAATTCTTCAATTCACCTTGGCATATATATATAAAACATATTTATATTTTATAGAAACACACATTCACTGAATGATGTCATGAGTGATGTAATTTGAGATGTCATCAGTGATGTCATCAGTGATGTCACTGACCATGCCATGAGTGATGTAATATGTGACATCATCAGCAGTGCATTGCGGGTGCGCATGTTATAGTTAGCTCAACTAACTATAACAGGTCAATTTCTCTGGTTTTACATGTTCAACTAACTATAACGTCCCTGAAACCTATGGTTTTTTTAGTGTATATATATATATATATATATATATATATATATATATATATATATATAATAATACTGATATTTGTAGAGCGCGAACAGCTACCTCACGAGGAGGTGTCCCGGCGCTATAGACTGCTGGGGAACCCGTCCTGGCTATCCCTGTGAGATGGTCCCTTTCTGGGTATCTCCAAGGTGAAACCAGGCATCCCCAGCGTCTGTGGGGGGCCGTTGTAGAGATGAGGCAAGCTTAATGCCCAGAGTTGCCGAGTGTGTTTCTGGTTAGAGTAGGTACCGAGGCGAGAATTATCGCATCCGTTTTGACCCTGGTCCACGACCCTGCCGCGTCGGGAATTGAACCCTGGTCCCTGGCCAATTCTCTGCTTACGGGTCTGCCGCCTCTAACCAGTGAGCCACACCTCTCTATATATATATATAAACCAAGAATCCTGAACAAAATGCAGATCGCGCAAAATCAGGTACGGACCACTCAATAGCGTGAAGAAAATAAAGTGCTTTATTGCTCCATGAATAGCAGCATGACGCGTTTCGGCCGGGGAACCCGGTCTTGATCACATGACATGGCTAAAGACCAATGAGTTTAAATGCTGTAGAGTACAAAGTTAGAGCCCCTCCTTCTAGCCATGAACACTGAAAACATACTGAAAAATAAAATCGGATTTATAGTTGCTTCAAATGGTTTTAAAGAATTAAGCATACTATCAAGCTAAAATTATCAGATAACCACTGCTAATCAAATGGAATTTATAATAATCATTTGACTATAAGAAAATACAAATATTTGATATTCTTCAAAAAACAGTGGAAAAACAATGGTAAAAAATCAAGGGCAAGTGCCCAATAAATATAGTACCAGAGAAAATACCGAAAAAAATTATTTTTCAATAAACAAGTTCATATGAAGGCCTGGACTTCAATAACAATGAAAAAACATATATAACAGCAGATAAAAATTATGTAATAGCGTAATACCAATTACAATCATGTAAACATATATTTCATTCTTAAAAGCAGATGCTAAAAGTAAAAAAAAAAGAGTAATAAAGTGCCAAGTGCAAAGAAAAATAATAATACTTTTTACCAGATCGACTAAAAGTTAGTGTCCAAGAAATATCAAAGCATTATATTGTAAATTTAGATGCAACAAGAACACACAATTTCATGTACAACCTAATAGTGCCCAAAGGGGATTGATCCATAAATAGCATAATACTAGCAACAAATGATAGTGCTGAAAGCCTGCCATTGTCAAGTTAAGTGATCACCCTGTCCCCACATCCTATCTTCAATGAATAAAACAGATAAAACTAGAAAACTAGTAAAATCGGTTGCCATCCAATAAAAACAAGACATAGGAGTAAAAACGTTATCTCAAGACAATAAAAGAGCAAAAAAGTTCTTAATAGCAGCAAAATTGATCATAAAAATGGCTGAGGTAAAAGACAATACCAAAATAGTAATGGGACAAGCCTGCCCCATAAAAAGATCAATATCTATAAAAAATTGTAAAGATCTTCCCCTGTGTTCAGGCCATTAGGTATCTTAGTGTCCAAAAGTAAAATATATCGGCTCTCCAACTGCCTAAGTGTTCTCTCTCTATCCCCTCCTCTTTTGGATAATGGAACTGCATCAATAACAAAATAACTCAAATCATTGAGATTGTTATTGTGAGCCAGTTTAAAATGACGCGCCACAGGATAGCTAGGATCGAAGTTAACAATAGCCCGAAGATGTTGCAGAATCCGGTTGAAAACTTGGAGTTTAGTGCTACCAATGTAGCGGAGATGACAAGTACATTGTAGTACATAAACTGCATAATCAGTTTTACAAGTGAACAAACCATTGACTCTGAAAACATCCTGGGAAAAAGGATCCTGATACTCCACAGTGTTAACTCCAAATTTACAGGCTCTGCACAAACTGCATTTAAAGAAGCCGGATCTATTGGAGAGCCAATTCAAAGTTTTAACCACTTCAGGACTAGTTTTGACAAGAGCGTCCCTCAGAGAGGGTGTCCTACTAAAAGTAATAAATGGAGCCTCACCAAGAAGTGGAGCCAAAGTAATGTCGGTTCTTAATATAGGCCAGTTAGACTTCAGAATA
Source organism: Triturus cristatus (assembly GCF_964204655.1). Classification (NCBI taxonomy): domain Eukaryota; kingdom Metazoa; phylum Chordata; class Amphibia; order Caudata; family Salamandridae; genus Triturus; species Triturus cristatus. Next base: position 874,821,985 of record NC_140590.1, read on the forward strand.
TTTCTGATCTTTTTTTCTTGACAACTATAAGTCGTAATCAGTCTGACTTCAGTATCTTCCACTTTGGGAGTATTGTCTCTATTAAAATTAAACATTTCTGTACTGGGCCTTGTGAAGATTCTTTAGTGTTTAAAATCATTTTGCTCAAAGCGTCTTTAAGGTCACTATCTTTATAACCTCTAGCCAAAAATCTTTGAAATGATTCATTAAGACAAATGTTAAGATCAATGTCATTGCTGCAAATTCTTTTGATTCTTAAAAATTCCCCATAGGGAATGCTCTTGATAAGATGTCGGGGATGGGCACTAGAGGCATGGAGAATTGAGTTGCCCGCAGTGGTTTTCATGTATAATCGTGCTGTCCTTGATAAAGATTTCAACATCTAAAAATTCAATTTTCTCGTTACTGAGGGTGGCTACAAATTCCAAATTGAGCGCATTAGTGTTAATATTAGCCACAAAATCTTCAGCAGTTTCTTTTGACCCATGCCAAACTATAAATACGTCGTCTATAAAGCGCCACATGTGAACTATGCCCGATCCTAAACTATCAGTATCAGACATAGCGCTCCTCCCACCATCCCACGTGTAAACACGCGTAACTGGGGGAGAAGCATGCTCCAATCGCCACGCCGCGTAACTGCTGAAAAGCATTGTTATTAAAAAGGAAAAAATTGTTATATAAGCACAATTCAATCATTTTCAACAGCATTTAAATTTGATATCTCTGTTAGATAGATAGTGCTGAATAGCATGCAAACCATCCTGATGATCAATGGAAGTATAAAGGGAAGAAATATCCATCACAATAAAATGATATTCTGAACTCCAAGAGACCCCTTTCAATTTAGTGAGAAAATGACCTGCATTCCTAATGTATGAAGGTAGTGCCTCCATATAATCATGCAAAAAAAGTCAACATATTTAGAAATAGGTTCAAGTAGCCCATTCTGGGCTGAAATGATGGGACGCCCTGGTATAGGAAGTACACCCTTATGAACTTTCGGTAACAAATAAAGAGTGGGAGTAATAGGGTGCTCATTTTTAAGAAAACAAAATTCTTTTTTGCTAATAAGACCTACCCTTTTCCACTGGGCCAGCTGCTTGTGAACCATATCCTTGACTTTATTCAATTCATTAAAGGAGGCCTTGCTATAACATAGAGAGTCATTCAATTGCCTTTCTGCCTCCGTAATATAGACATCACGGGGCCATAAAACAACTTTACCCCCTTTGTCAGCCTTATTTACAATAATGTTCCCATGATTATTGATTTTACGCATAAGTGTGGAGTATTGGATCTCAGCATAACTCCTACGCTTCTGGTTCAATACAATAGATCTATTCAATCCCTTTAGGTCTTCAACCATACGATCATTAAAAACGTCAATGGCGTCTCTGGGCATCATGGGAACAAAAGTAGATTGGGGGCAAAAAGGGCTCACAGCTACACTACTACTGCTGATACCCATTTATTTATTTATTTATTTTTGGTTTTTATAGAGCGCATAGTCACCCTTGAGTATCCCAGCGCTAAAAACCTCGAACTCCTAAAGGGGGGCACAGGGAGACTTCGAAAAAAAATCAGGGAAAAAGGAGGGTTTTGAGGGATTTCCTAAATTTTAGGAGGTTTGGTTCAGCTCTGAGGTTCGAGGGGAGAGCGTTCCATTTTCTGGCCGTGTTTACCGAAAATCTCCGGCCGCCGATGCGGGTTTTCTTCACCCTAGGGACAATGATAAGGTTTCCCTGTTCAGACCGGAGCGCTCTCGACGGTCTGTATGGAGTGATCCAAGTGCTCAGAATGGGGGGACTCGCGTTGTGCAGGACCTTGTGTGCCAGACAGAGGGCCTTGAAGGCGACTCTTTCCCTCACGGGGAGCCAGTGAAGTTTTCTCAGGGCAGGTTTGGCCGACGTTCTTGCTGGGGTGTTTGTGAGCAGGCGGGCTGCGGCATTTTGGGTTTTTTGTAGTGTTTGCAAGGTGGCTTCCGGTGCCCCGAGGTAAATAGCGTTGCTATAATCCAGCCTTGCTAGCACTAAACCTTGAATTAGCAGGAGGCGGGACTGGAATGGTAGTAGGGGGAGCACTTTTCTGCATGATCTCAGGAGCCCATAGCAGATGCCGGCTGTTTTCCTAGCCTGTGTCCGGAAAGTGAGATCTGTCTCTAGCCACACTCCCAGACTCTTAACCTCTGTCTTAGGGGAGGGGGGGTCACCCATACAGGTGGGCCAGATGTTAGGGGGGAGACTCGGAGTTTTGTGACCGAGGAGCAGGATCTCTGTTTTTGACCCGTTAAGTTTTAGGTCAGAGTCGCCCATCCATTGATGGACGGTGGATAGGCAGTCTTGCAGGTTGGAGGGCTTTAGCTTGGGGTGAGAGAGGGTCACTACCAGCTGAGTGTCGTCAGCGTAGCTGACGATCGTGACTCCGAATGGGGCGACCAGCTCCTCCAGCGGGGCCATATACACGTTGAAAAGTGTGGGGCTCAGTGAGGAGCCCTGGGGCACTCCACACTGGAGGGGGATTGAGGGAGAGCGGCTTTCTCCTTCCCAGACTTGGAAGGAGCGTCGGGAGAGAAAGGATGTGAGCCATCTCAGCGCACTGTCTTGTACGCCAGTGTTCTCCAGGCGCTGGGCTAGGACCTGGTGGCTGACAGTGTCGAATGCCACTGATCCTCCTGAGTCCATGATTTCCCTCGCTTTTTCTACGGCCGCCAGGAGGGCGGTGTCTGTGCCCTGACCTGGTCTAAAACCTGTTTGGGAGTTTTTTAGGAGGTGGTTTGCCTCTAAGAAGTGGGACAGCTTTTTGTTTGCGAGCTTCTCCGCGACCTTACCTATCCAGGGGAGGAGCGAGATGGGTCGATAATTGGATAAGTCCGCGGGGTCTAGTGACGGTTTCTTCAGAAGACCTTTAACAACGGCCTCCTTCCAGCTTTGTGGGACTTCTCCTTGGGCAAACGAGGTGTTAATGAGGGCCGTGAGCCTAGCTGTGATGGTCCGTGCTATGGTTTTAATGAACCGTACGGGAACTGAGTCACTAGGGGCGCCACTTTTCGTGGCTGCTAGAGTGGTTGCCACTTCTTCTTCTGTGACTGGTCCGAATGACGTTAAACAAGGGGATTCGGGTTTGTCCGTGGGGTTTCCTGACGTGAGGGTACAATCCTTGGCTATTCCAGAGGTGGCCTGATTGGTAGCAGGTAGGGAGGAAAGGATTTTCTTTATTTTATTGTCGAAGAAGTTAGCCAGGTTAACGCATTTCTCCTCGGCTGCTTTGGAGTCCAAGGGTATCTGCGGGGGGGCTGGGACATGGAGAAGCTCTTTAAGGATGGAAAAAGTCTCTTTAGCAGAGCACGAGGAATTCTGTATTCTTACCTCAAAAAAAGAGCTTTTAGCGCTGTGGAGGGCTTGTTTGTAAGCCTTCATGGCTGTTTGATAGGTATTTTTGTCCGTCGCTGATTTGTTTTTTCTCCATGTTCGCTCCGTCTTTTTGCACTCCTTCCTAAAAATGTTCAGGGCCGGGGTGTACCAAGGGGCATGATTGATCCTCTTTACATGTTTAAGAGAGCATGTTAATGGAATGAGGCTGTCTAGGGGGTTGGTGAGCCAGCTGTTAAATTCTCTATCAGCGGTGTTAGGGTCAGTTGAGAGGGGGCCGTCGGAATCCCTAAGCTTCGCTACCCATTTTTCTGGACTAAACTTGTGCCAGCGTCGGGTTAAAATCCTGGTTTTCTGTTTAGGGACCGAGGCGGGCTGATAGGACCAATGCATAGGGACCAGGAAATGGTCAGTCCATGGAAGGGGGGAGGGGTCTTGGGTTTGGAGATTCCTGATGTTGGTGAAAACTGGGTCTAGGAGATGTCCTTTCTCGTGAGTAGGTTTCAAGTTCAGGAGCTGGAGGTCAGCTGACATAAGGTCTGCTAGAAGATTCGCGGCAGTGTAGTCTGCCGGGTCTAGAAAGTGTAGGTTCAGATCCCCTAGTAGAAGAAAGTTGGGCGTTGCTATTGATTTTAAAAGGATGTGATCCATCAGAGTGCTTGAGAAGTCTCCTATTGAGCCTGGTGGTCGGTATACCAGAAGACCCGATAGTGAGGTGGTGGGGGAGATCTGGAGGGTGAAATTGCAGTTTTCACAGTCCTTGACCGTACCGTCGTTGATCCTGCAGCTGAGATGGTTTTTATAGAGAATGGCGAGCCCGCCACCTCTTCCAACTGATCTGTTGAGGCAGCAGATTTGGTAGCCGGGGGGGGTTGCATTGACCAAGTCAGAGCCGTTGTTGGGGGTCAGCCATGTTTCGGTCAGAAATAGGGCGTCTAGCGAGAGGGTTAGGGTGAGGAGGTTTATCTCGTGCGAGTGCTTTACTAGCGACCTGCAGTTCAGTAGGCCCAATCGAAGCGTGTGGCTAAGTTCCGTGGCTTCGGGGTTGTCGCAAATGGGACATCCTTTGAACGGGGTGTCATCCTTGAGGATTAATTCACACTTAGGATTTTTCTTTGTGTTCCAGAGACGGAGGGTATCCGGGGGGTAGGATAGGAGGGGCTGTGAATCGGGCATAGTATCAGGTCCTAGGGCCGTCTGGGCCCGGACGGGCCCAGACGGGCTTGCCTTTGGCGCGCCTTCGGCGCGCTGACGGCGCGCCCGCTGCGCCCGTCCGCTGCGCGTCCGGTAGTTGCACATCTTTAATGTGTAGGAAAGGGGCGGGTGGGCGTGGCCTCAAAGTGGGCGTAGCCTCTCTCCCTCGCCGTGAATGGCGGCAGAAATGTTTGTTCCTGGGTTAGAGTTGCAGCGAAGGGGTCGCTGTTTTGGCGATTCTGGGCCCGCTCCAGTGGTGGCAGACGGGTGAGTGATGTTTTAAAAACACAAAGAATTAGGCGGGTTGTGACACAGATATACAATTTTAAAACTAGGTGCTAGTCTCCCGGCTTCCGCCTCAGGAGCTTACGAGATTCTAGTTTGTGGCGCTGAAGGCAGCGTTTATATACCGTGGGCGGCGGGTGGGCGTGGCCTCAAAGTGGGCGTGGCCTCTCTCCCTCGCCGTGAATGGCGGCAGAAATGTTTGTTCCTGGGTTAGAGTTGCAGCGAAGGGGTCGCTGTTTTGGCGATTCTGGGCCCGCTCCAGTGGTGGCAGACGGGTGAGTGATGTTTTAAAAACACAAAGAATTAGGCGGGTTGTGACACAGATATACAATTTTAAAACTAGGTGCTAGTCTCCCGGCTTCCGCCTCAGGAGCTTACGAGATTCTAGTTTGTGGCGCTGAAGGCAGCGTTTATATACCGAGGGCGGCGGGTGGGCGTGGCCTCAAAGTGGGCGTGGCCTCTCTCCCTCGCCGTGAATTGCGGCAGAAATGTTTGTTCCTGGGTTAGAGTTGCAGCGAAGGGGTCGCTGTTTTGGCGATTCTGGGCCCGCTCCAGTGGTGGCAGACGGGTGAGTGATGTTTTAAAAACACAAGGAATTAGGCGGGTTGTGACACAGATATACAATTTTAAAACTAGGTGCTAGTCTCCCGGCTTCCGCCTCAGGAGCTTACGAGATTCTAGTTTGTGGCGCTGAAGGCAGCGTTTATATACCGTGGGCGGCGGGTGGGCGTGTCCTCAAAGTGGGCGTGGCCTCTCTCCCTCGCCGTGAATGGCGGCAGAAATGTTTGTTCCTGGGTTAGAGTTGCAGCGAAGGGGTCGCTGTTTTGGCGATTCTGGGCCCGCTCCAGTGGTGGCAGACGGGTGAGTGATGTTTTAAAAACACAAAGAATTAGGCGGGTTGTGACACAGATATACAATTTTAAAACTAGGTGCTAGTCTCCCGGCTTCCGCCTCAGGAGCTTACGAGATTCTAGTTTGTGGCGCTGAAGGCAGCGTTTATATACCGAGGGCGGCGGGTGGGCGTGGCCTCAAAGTGGGCGTGGCCTCTCTCCCTCGCCGTGAATGGCGGCAGAAATGTTTGTTCCTGGGTTAGAGTTGCAGCGAAGGGGTCGCTGTTTTGGCGATTCTGGGCCCGCTCCAGTGGTGGCAGACGGGTGAGTGATGTTTTAAAAACACAAGGAATTAGGCGGGTTGTGACACAGATATACAATTTTAAAACTAGGTGCTAGTCTCCCGGCTTCCGCCTCAGGAGCTTACGAGATTCTAGTTTGTGGCGCTGAAGGCAGCGTTTATATACCGTGGGCGGCGGGTGGGCGTGGCCTCAAAGTGGGCGTGGCCTCTCTCCCTCGCCGTGAATGGCGGCAGAAATGTTTGTTCCTGGGTTAGAGTTGCAGCGAAGGGGTCGCTGTTTTGGCGATTCTGGGCCCGCTCCAGTGGTGGCAGACGGGTGAGTGATGTTTTAAAAACACAAAGAATTAGGCGGGTTGTGACACAGATATACAATTTTAAAACTAGGTGCTAGTCTCCCGGCTTCCGCCTCAGGAGCTTACGAGATTCCCATAGAACAAAGTACATCTTGGGTGTCAGAAGGGGAATCATCAACCACATTATGCAATGAATACATGTTTTTCAAAGTATGTACATCAGAGATTAATAGATTCTTACTAGGTTGCGATTCAGCAATAACAGAAATAGCAGCACTATTAACTTTATTCAATTTGTGGAATTTAATCAATTTCAATTTTCGTATAAATTGAAATACGTTAATACGAGATTGAACGTACTTAAAATTATTCCTCGGATAGAAGGATAAACCCAAGGCTAAAATTTGCGTTTCTGCTGCATCTAGTTCCAAGTCTGTAAGATTAATGACAGTATTAGCTGTCTCGGTGGTAATAGTGGCAGTATTTAATTCAATTGGGGGGTTCCTCCTCCCTCTCCTCTTTCTCGTGAAACCGCCTCTGTTTCCTCCTCTCTTTGCGGCATTTGTTTCGTTGGTGCCGTCTTTCGCCTGAGGGGGCCCCCCTTGTCTGAGAGTATGACGCGTGTCCTCTATCATAAACCCCAATTCCTCAGATGGGGTAAAGCCGCTGAGTGCAGGTTGTTAGCCTGTTAAAGGATTACCATCTTCTGAACCGGCACTGCTTAACGCTGAACTCAATTCTGTAACAGAGGTTTCAGAGTCCATTTGTTGTAAATGAGTTTTAGAAGTTTTAGATGTTAGCGCCTGTCGTTTAACTGATTCAAACTTTTTGGAGAAAGTAAAAATATGTCCATTCTCGTAATCAGCTTTATCACGTGAAAACTTAAAAACTTTCTGTGTTTTAATTGCTTCCTCATGTTTGTCAAGGCATTTCTTTATTTCTTCTCTTGTTTTACCAATGATGTCTTGTTGTTCCATCACATTGAGTTCAAGATTCAATGCCTCGATTTGACGAACAATTTCTAATCTGTCAATCTCCGCATATTTAATTAAAATGCAGACCATGTTCATTGACGCTTCCAAATTGTTAGCTGCCCATTCCTTTAACATGAGGGGGTTGGGGTTCTCAAACGATGGTGCAATGAGATCCCTCAACCCCCCAGAGCACTCTTCCGGCTTCTTTATATTTCTCCAAAGACTTTTTTTCCCCCCACTTTGGTTTTAACATCGTTTTTGTCTGCGATATTATTGGTACTTTTATTTGCTTCAGTCATATCCGGTAAATTAGAGAATAAGGCATCTGCTATAAGTTCACGATCCTTAAGCACATCGCCTGCCATCGCCATAATGAGCAAGGAGAAAGTTATGCACAATATAGAAAGAACTCAGCGTGTAGATAAAATACGCACAGTTCTGAAGTCTGTAAAATCACATATCTCTTCACCCACAAATAGCCTCCAAGAGGCAGAAGCGAAAAAACGGCTCACCCAAGTCCAGTACCGAAGATCAGCGGGGTCCTCCGACTCGCACAATCCTCACGACCTTGACCTGACGTTCCGTCGTTTTAAGCAACTGCCCAATCCTTTCTCTCTTGGCTGTGAGGGGCTGGCCAGGAAAACTCCTTCCGGGTAAACAATGATCGCAAAGCGATATCGACTGAAATCCACCAGCCACATTTGAAGAGAGGGTGCATAAAAAGGCGGAACAGTCACACCGCCACAATGAATAGAAACCAAGAATCCTGAACGAAATGCAGATCGCGCAAAATCAGGTATGGACCACTCAATAGCGTGAAGAAAATAAAGTGCTTTATTGCTCCATGAATAGCAGCATGACGCGTTTCGACCGGGGAACCCGGTCTTGATCACATGACATGGCTAAAGACCAACGAGTTTAAATGCTGTAGAGTACAAAGTTAGAGCCCCTCCTTCTAGCCATGAACACTGAAAACATACTGAAAAATAAAATCTATATATTATATATATATATATATATATATATATATATATATATTTATTTATTTATTTATTTATTTATTTTTTCTCAAATTCGCCAGTGCTTCCTCACCAAGCAACAGGAATCCAAGGCACCATGATGAACAGATCCAGGCAAGTGCTTACTTTTTTCAGTATTTCTTTCTACACGTTTCGGCACTATGACGGCATCATGCTAACAACCCCCTTGAAATATACAAAGTACTTCTCTCTAAAATACAGAAAAAGTGGATAATATAAAATGTAAATTAGCTGGATGTTTTTAAGATCCTTTGCTCTGGCTTTAGTATTTAATCAAAACACAGTTCCCACAATTTTTCAAATTTCCTCATCCCCTATTTTGCATTGCATATAGCCTTTCATTATTTCTAACTTGCTTCATTTTCTGAGCCCACTCACACATTGTTGGAACCTGACGAGATCGCCATTTTTAAAACAGAAAGGACAGGCATTGTAATATATATCAGTTTCACCCATTTATCGGATAGTTGGAGAGATGGATTATATCCCAGGACTTTCAGCCAGCTGTTAGATGGCAGTTTAGTTGGGCACTCGATCTCCAAATACCAAAATATTTATTCAAGAACTCCTGAACCAGAGGGCACTGAGTGATTATATGTGTCCAATTAGCAGCCGGTTGATTTAAACAACGGAAGCAGTGATTGTACTGGTTAGGTTTAATCTGTGAGATAAAATGTGGGGTTCTGTATAGTAGCCATTTGCTAAAAAATAGCATTGGGCGCCAATTAGCTCCACGTAGCATGCTAAAATTAAGTTTATTAACCTCAGTCCACATTCTAGCTGTAAATTCCAACCTTTCATGTTTTTCCCATTTTGTCATTGCTTTCCAAATATGGTCCAGACCTCTTGTAGAGGCCAAACGTTTATTCCATTCCCCGGGTCCCCAATCTACATCTGCTTCAAATAGCGCGAGCACCATATTTTTACTCATGTTTATTTGAACAAGATCCAAATTACTGAGAATTTTATATAGCGATCTATTAGAGCCAAGGAGAAGGAAGTCATTTTGGATTAAATCGCAGATTTCAGAAATATTGAGCAACCTTTCCACCACCATAAAGTCAGAGATTTTCCTAAACCCGACTTTAGCCCATTTTTGAAATATTTCAAATGAAACCTTAGTCCCTAATTCAGAAGCGAGTTCAGATAAGAGAGTTGCAATGTAAAAAACAGGAATTGAGTATCTTCTTAAAAAATCTTGCCGATTACGAAAAACCACTGCATGCACTTATAACTGATTTTTATGGAGATTTTGTTATTTTTTGCCTATAGCTTATCAGATATTCTGTACAAATTAACAATATAAAGTAGTTCTCAAATATTCCTGTATGTGATTCTAGTTTCAACCTAGACATATATTGTGCAAAGTGTGCAAAATAAGAATCTCTGAGATTAGGGAGCGCTAATCCACCTTTCTCCAAATCCTCATATAAAGTGCTTAGTGCAATATGGGGAGTTTTTTTTCCAAATAAAGGACGTAAACATAGATTTAAGTTAAAACACACGGAATAGCTGAAAATAAGAAATTGAATAACGGGAGTACAGACATCTTAATCAGCTAAACACTCCCCATAATGGTTAATGGAAGAGAGTCCCAGCATGAAAATAAATCCTGTGGGGCAGATTTATGTTTCCTGGCGCATCCCTGCAAATCAGCAGGGATGCGCCAGGAAAGATGCGTCACAAAAATGTACCCTTGCGCCACAATAGATGCGTCGCATTTACAATGCAGCGCATCTTGGCGCAAGGATAAACAGATGCGTGACGCATCTGATGGCGGAAGGTTGGTGCATTGCTGGAGTTGCGTTGCAAGCGCGACACAGCTCCAGCAAGGCTCGGGGGTGCCCTATTGTTACAATGCTGCGTCAATCCTTACGCCTGCTTCAAGCAGGCGCAGGGTTTTGACGCAGCATGGCCGGAAAAGTGACTGAGTGAAATCTTGTAGATTTCACTCAGCCACTTTTCGGAGGCGTTCTTGCGCCGGAACGCCCCCCCCCTGTGCAGGAACGCCCACATGCGGCGCAAGCTTTACAACGTGATGCATCTCCCTAGATGCGTCACGTTTTAAATGGGGCGCAACATGGCGCAGGGTTTACGCTGCCGCTGCGTCACAAAAGTGACGCTACGTCTGCGTAAAAGTGGCGCAAGTCCGTTATAAATCTGCCCCTGTATTTTTAAAATCAGCGGGGAGAAATTTAGATGATATAAATCCGCAACATGTGGTGAAAATGTAATTCCTAAATATCTTTTTGGATGGGAATTCACACATGGGGCGATATCCATATGTAAAACATCTGGCTTACATCCACATAATAATATTTCAGTTTTCATTTTATGAATTTTATACCCACCGAGACCTCATAATGAGTGAAAATCTCAAAAATCTTCGCCTTAACCCCATTATCAGAATCGAGAATTAACCTAATATTGTCTGTGTATAATTTTAATTTCCCCATGGATGGTAAAGGGGCATGCATATCGGGGTTATTTCGGATTGCAATGGCCAGTGGCTCGATAAAAGGCAAATAAAATGGGGGTGAGTGGGCACCCTTGTCTGGTTCCTCGTTTAACACCAATTTTTCCTGCCTCAGTAGAATTGACAATAATGCTGGCTTCTGCATTGTGGTACATTCTTTGTATCAGCCCTGTGATCTGGGAGGTTGTGCCAAATCTAGACAAGATTAAAAAAAAGTCTCCCAGACCACGACCTCAAATGCTTTCTCAGCATCCAACAAGACCACCAGGGCCGGTATATTCCTGGTGTCAAAGTAATCTCTTGCTTCAGCTAAATAGTGTGTATTCATCCCTAGCTGTCTCCCTGCAATAAAGCCGTTTTGATCAGTGTGAATCAAGCTTGATGCTATTGTGTTAAATCTGTTAGCTAAAAGTTTTGTGATAACTTTATAATTCGAATTTAATAATGTGGTTGGACGATATGAGTTGGGATCCTCGCCATCTTTCCCCTTTTTAATAAAGCTTACCACATTCCCTTTAAAAAGCGACACTGGTATCGGGGCCCCCCTCTAGCATTGTACTGGCAACCAGTAGAAAATACTCAAGTAAAGACCCTGAAAAAGCTTACAAAAATTCTGCAAATAAGACATCAGGTCCACAGGCTTTGCCATTTGGGAGGTTTCTAATAACCTCCGACAATTCTTTTTTAGAGAAGAGGCGCATAATATTTACCCTCTCAGTCTCAGATAGAACCGGGATATTCTGTTCCCAAAGAAACGACTCAAGTGACTCTTAATCGATTGTTTTTGTCTATAAATTCATCTCTAATGTTCCAACATTATTTCCCCAATGCTGACCGAGTCCTCGGTCGGCATGCCAGTAACAGGACATTTGAATGCATTTATACAATTACTCGCAGCTTGCTCCCAAACCTTCCATGCAATGAACCTACCAGTAAAATTGCTTTCCTCGTATACCTTTTGCATATAGGTACGATTTAAGGTTTCAGATTTTAAATAATATGTCTCACTTAATGCCCGTTTAGCCTGATCACTGTAGATTAGGAGCCGAAGGGCTTCTTCATAAACTTTCAGAACCCTGCTGTACACTCCGTTCGAAGGTTTGCTTTAGTACTTTATCTTTTTTTAAATTTTCCGCATCTTTACCTATTCCCAACCCACAAATGTATGCTTTTAAAAATCCCAGACAATATCAGGGGGATCAGTGTCAATATTACTTGCCAAGAATTCCTTTATGTCTATTTTACAATATAATACCCAATTTTCTTCCTGTAAAAATTGTTAATTAAGAACCCATCACCTAGGATGTACTAAAACTCTTCCTAACTTGACCACCAGAACAATCATTGTGTGGTCTGAAAACCCATTTGGTAAGATGTGCTGATTGGTAAAAATCATAGTCTTAGATACAAGGAAGAAATCTATATGGGAAGAAGTGCAAAATCTAGCTGAAAAACAGGTGTGATCAATTTTGGTAGGGAAAGTTTTCTTCCAGGGATAAATTAACCCCAGGGTCTTACTATAGTTTTGAATAATTTTAAAGGCTTTTGGTTTTAATTGCCTTTTGGTTTTAACTGAGGAATCAATTTTAGGATTTTGAAGGGAATTAAAGTCTCCCCCTATAATTACTTCACTGGTAATTTGTATTAATGATTGGAATAATTCAACATATGGCACAATGTTATCTTTGACTGGGGAATAAATGCTAACAAATGCGAGACACCTTAACCCCAACCTACAGGTCAACCAGCACCACCTTCCACATTTATCATTCTTGAAGTTTACCACGTCTGCTTTGAATTTCTTACTCAGAAAAATTGCAGTGCCCCGATGTGCTGCCTGGAAGGAGGATAAACCGCGGTGTGCAACTCAGGAACAAAACATAGACAACTCTGCTAACTTCCCTGCCGGTATGTGAGTCTCTTGGATTAAAATCACTGATGGACTTTCCGTTTTTATCCAGGTTTCAATGGCCTGCATTTTATTTTTATTATTAAGGCCATTAACATTCAAAGAGACAGCCTTGAGAGTGTTGTTCATCTTATCTTACCTTACCTTATAACATAGTATAATAATAAAATAAAAAACTTTAAGAGGGGAACCCTCCAGTGTGCACAGCGGACCCCTGAGCACTCTGCTGATCAATAAAGCACTCAGCTCAACAATAGTGCTTCCCATCAGAGTAACTTATAATATGCAATTGCTTCTCCTCAGACTATCCCTGAATACACATACTCATACACAACTATGCATACAGTTCTAATCATGATTTTGGATGTATCAAACATTGTGAGGTTGGATCTCTTTTATTCCCTTGCTCCCAATTCCCCCACACTACCACCAAAGCTCTTCCCCATTGCCCCTGCTCCCCCTCCCAAAAGCTGTGGTGAATGGCTCGCTCTCCCACTCACACCTGACAGGCTTGCCCCACCCCCAAAGCTGGCGCGGTGACCTTGTTCCAGAAGTTATCGGCCTACCCTCCCCCCTCCCACCACCACATGACTCTGAAAAAAGTAGCCAGAGAAAGACCCCGAAAAGAGAACATTTTAAGGAGTGGAAAAAAAATGGGTAGAAGAGAATAGACAACAGATATAGAGGTAACCGTAGGGACAGACAGGACTTATGACTTATTAGATATCTGCTGTAGTAACTCCTGTGCAATCATTGCCTGCGCCCCCTGTTCCTTAAACAAATGAAGCATTTCATCAAACTCTTTCTGTCTTTTGGCAGCTGAAGCGGACATGTCTGAAAAAATACGGCATAGTGGGACTTTAGATGTATTAAACTGTCGTTGCCTGACTGTTTTGGTTAGAATTTGTTCTTTTATGTGGTAATCTATCAAATTGACCAATATCGTCCGAGGAAATTTTGAATTTAGAGGTAGAAGTGCTGGCACACGATGGGCTCTCATGATAGTCAGATCCCTGGTATACTGCGGGAGAATGTATTTTTTAATAAACGAGTCAACCCAATGGAGTTTCTTCTGTCCCTCTAGCCCCTCCGGAACGCCGAGAATAGGAAGATTTGAATGCTTGGAATGGTTCTGAAACTCCTGCAACTTGTTTTCCATGGAGGTCTTTTGGCTCTGGATAGCCGCAACCTTTTCCTTCATTATAACAACCTGGTCCTCCAGCTGTGACATTCTTGTTTCAGCTTCACTTAATCTTTCTGGAATTTGAGCCATAGTATCTTCAATTTTTGTGAGCCGGGCATGTATAGCTGCTATCTCTATAGTTTGTAAGACTTTGAGCTCCCGAATTTCCTCCAAAATTAAATTAAGCAGACTTAGCATCGCACTGCAAAGTAAATGGTGTAGCCACATGCGAGAAACCTTCCTGAGATAGATCAAGCCCGGGCTCCTTTTGTCCAGCTGGCTCTTTTGCCATTCTTGAAGCTTCCAGCTCTATAATTCCTGGCACAGACAATTTCTGCGATATCTGCGTGGGGCACTCTGGAGGCTGCGGTGGAATATTATAGTCACTGTTAGAAGAGTCTTCTGAAAAAGATGGAGACTGTGACACTGTGGGCTGAATTTTCTCCAACCTATCTATGACAAAGCTTGCACAAGATTTCACCATAGAGAATAGAGGGTTTTCTTTAAAATTCCTTAGATTTTACAACCTCAGCTTCGTGCTCAGAACTGGCCCCATCTAATTCTGTCACAGGTATTTGATTAGCAGAGGTCCCCCCGTTGATTCACTGGCGGCAGGCCTAAGGCTTGTTTCCAAATCTGCTGATTCCTCCTCCTGACAGTTTTTCTTGGAGAGTTTTGGGGCTGCCATGCTATGTTCTTGATTTTCTATGGGCATTGCTAGGTCTTTCCACAAGGAGGCGGCACGGTTTGCCTGGGCTGCAGCCTGTCCCACTCACTTTTTAACCCTCTGAGCAAGACTGGGAAATCTAGGTGAGTTGCCGCTCCAGCAGCTTTTGAGCAGACTGATTGCAATAATTTTTACTCTTAACCTTCTCTCTCCCCTTCTCTCCTCTCCATCTTGAGGGGTGGTCACAGTCTCAGATTTAATGTACAATTATGTGCTGTATGCCATAGTTGTGAGAGTATAGGAATACAAGAGAGCCAAATAGCATATACTAGCTGCGCTGAAGACTCCCCCAGCGATCCTCTACTGGGTAGCAACTAAAACACTTTGCCAGAACCAACAGCAGAGCGCATGCACTTACCCCTCAGTGAGAAACCTGGTGGTCTATAACAATAAAAGGGCTCCACTTCCTCCTTATTTATTGCTGAACTGCTGTCAGGAGGATGGGTTGGGGGACAGCCCAACATGCAGGAACATGTCTTATTGAGTTTTCAAAACTCACTGCCCATAACCAGTGAAAACAAGAAAAACACCTTGCAAATCCAGAGAGTTCACCATAGGGCCAAAACAAGGAAGGGTTTTGAGGGAAAGAGCCAAAACGAGGGGCTCTGATACCAAATCTTCCGCTTCCACTCCTTCAGCTTCCTTCCTGAACACAGGTCACACTGTACTGCAGAGTCACTGATTCTCGCAAAGCTGCAAAGCTTTCCTCCTCTTTTCCTCACTTCCTCTGTCCCTCTTCTTACCTGTGGAAGCACACCTCAAAGCGCCTAAAAAAACCTCAGCCAGGAATCCTCTCCGGGCTCCGAAAAGCCTGATGCAGGGCACAACGTTACCGCGGCTATTCTCTCAGCTGACCGCAGCCATTACCACGAGCACGCATTGCTCCGAAGTGGCAGGAGGGTGCAGTCTGTGGCGAGATCAGCCATCAACCATCCGCATCAGACCCATGCCATATTACGCTTAATAAATGTTAACTTCATAACTTCAGTTTGGGATCAGATACAGAAGTGCTGTTTACACTAAAATTATTTATAATTTAAAAATCCCCTTTAATGGTGAAGTCGGATTTCAAGTTACTATTTTGAAAATGCCACTTTTAGATAGGTGCCATTTTTCTGCCCTTACCAAACGAACCTTTCGGTCATTATCCTGAGGCCCAAATATGAATGGCTCTCCTGTGGAAGATTGTGTGTTGCTTTCAGACATTGAAACAAAAGAGGCCTAGGTGTGAAGGGAGAGGGCCTTCCAGACAGGATGGCTTGGGAGGAATTGTAGCCTGCCCTAATTATACTTCAGAGCGACCTGCCTGCAGCACACACAAATGGACATGACACCAGGCCTGCTCTTGTCTTTGTCATCCTAGAGAGTTTGGAGGCAAACTCAGGGAAAGGGTAGAACAGGCCAGAAACAGTTTTGGTGGTAGGCCAAGGAATCCCCCAAACAATGACTGACACAGGTATGAAAGTGGGACCTTCATAATCTCTCATCAGAATACTGCTGGACCTGTAGAAGATTCAGAAGAAGGACTACCCTGCTTTCTGAAGAAGGAGGACGGGACCTGCTTGCCTTGAACCTAGGCTCCCCAAAAATGACTCCAAGGTTCAATTTGTTGACATTAGGACCTTCAGGGACACAACAAGCTTACAAAGACCTTTAGCACCACAGCAGTGTTGCTAGGCAGGGCAGGGGGGAGGTCCACCCCAGGCGTCACTTTTTTGGGGGGGCGGCGAGCCACGAGCGCAAGGTAATTTTTTGTCTCCCTCAACGGCGTTGCTAAACGCACCCCCGCTTGTTGTTTTCTGTCACCCCCGCTCGTCGTCGTCTTTCGCCAGCAACCTTCGCTCTTACCAGCACTGGGCACCAAACTAAGGCCTCACCCTGAACATCAAAAGCTCTAGCTACGCCACTGCAGCACCAACTAAACCTGCCTGGAGCTGGTTGAGCCCTGCTGCTGGCCTCTACTGGAGTGTGTCCTTATCCCCAAGAAGTGCCTCCATGGTGTGGAACTCCTTGGCTGCTATCAGAGTATGATCCTTTTGAAGAAAAGGGGAAATTACAGAAGTTTTGGGCTCCTCATGACTGTAAAGTGCCCTCATCACACTGAGAAATGAGTGCCAATGCAAAACTCCTGCGGTAACAGCACTTTGTGCAGACAGTGAACATCTGCACTGACCACTAATGCAAAGCTCTAGCAGGACATGCACTTCTCACCGACAACACCCATACACAAGGACCACCAAAAGGAAGTTCCAGAGAGACCTGCACTTCTCACTGATACCATCAGCAAGGACTGCCAGCGTGAAGGCCCAGTGAGACCTACTATCCACAGAAACAGCGACAGCCCATGTCAACCTCCAACACACATCTTCAGCAATGACTGGGTCTTCGCACGGCTGAGGCATCTGTCTGTGATGCTTAACCTGCTCATTGTGCTGACAATTAACTCCTTGTGGCCCCCACCAATGTGAATACCACAGTAGATCATCTGCGGGACAAGCCTGGTCCCTGTGTCTGACCCACACTCCATTGCGGTCGGCCTGAACTTGTGACTTTGCCCAGTCCAGAACATCCATAGAACCACAAGTGTTGCTTTGTCCTTCTTGGTACTATTTTCACCTACAATTGTACAAAATTATATCTCCGGTTCTACTGATTGGATTTTTGTCATATTGGTATAATTTCATTAATTAAAATTTACTCTGAATTGGTTTGAGATTTATTGCTGTTTTAGTGCTGCATATCTACTTTATACATTGCCTCTAAGTTAAGCCTGACTGCTTTTGTGCCAAGCTACCAGAGGGTTACGCACAGGTTAATTAAGTGACTTTTGTGGTTTACCCTGCCAAGGACTGTTTATTATTTGAGCTTCCACCCTGCTCAAATAACAACCTAAATACTTACAAAATCCATCCGGGTTTATGACATTGTGTCTGGTTTGCAGTGTTTATTTTTTGTTGCTCTTTGCAAATAAAAGGAATACTATCTAGTGCCAGCTGATTTAGGAGTAGGAATATCTGGCCCATCTTGGGAGCTTCTGGGAAGAGCATTGAAGGAGGAATGCATTAACAGTGGTGAGTAGGGGTGCAAGAGCATCCCAGAGAGAGCTTTGAGGATAAAATAAAGAATATTTATTAATTAAATGACAAAAAAAACAAAAAATCCAATAAGTATAATTAGAGATATGAGTTTTTAAAGTCTGAGTTAAAAATAAACTAAAGTATGAGCCAACCCCAAGTATCTGGTCGTGCTAGACTGGGTCGAAAGTTAAGACGAAACACGATGGACTGCTATGGACTGCCAGGTTTGTCCTAGTGGAAAGTTTACCCTCTGGCTTAGAAGGTGTCCTTGATAAAAAGTGCACATCAATGAACCGTCAGTAGGCAACCTGAAAGCTGTATCTGAAACTGTACTTGAGGATGGCAGGGGTGCTGGGGAGCAGGGTTCTGGTGTGGTAATCGACACAGGGTTGGAAAGCTATGAGTGGCCAAAGCCTGGAGTCCATACCCAGGAAGGGCTCAACATCGGTCAGATGCAACTCAGCACTGGTCTCAGTGAAGCGCTCTATGTATAAACTTTAAAACATTTTGGAAGTCATATCTCCTTCAGCGCGAGAAGCCGGTAATTTAGATCTAACTGCCGATTCATCGGCTTCGGCTCAATCGCAATCTGCTGGTTCTTCAGTGGAAAAGCTGCCATATTTTCTATGTCCAAACTCTTTTGGGCAAGAGAAGTACACATTAGCAGCAGCCAATGGTGTAGGATCGAGGGTTCCACTTGGGGTTTAGGGCTCACTGCAACAGAGGCCAGCAGCAAGGTCCAGGGCAGGTCTAGTTGGAACTGATCATCTGGGCATTTGCAGGGAGGAAGCGCTCTGGAAGCTTATTGTGTCCCTGTAGCTCACATTGGAGGTCAGCCAACTCACCGTTCTGGGCACCTGGGTTTAAGGAAAGCATGTCCAATCCTCCTTCAGGATTCAGATAGCAGGACAGTCCTTCTGATTCTTCACAGGTCCAGGAGTGTTCGGAGGAGACGTCTGTGTGGTCGACTTTAAAGCCCAGTGCCAACTGGTGGGTGAAGGGCAACACTTTGTCCAACCTCTAGACCAGTTCTGAACAGCTCCCACCCCTCCAGTGGGTTTGAAGCCAGTCTGATTAGGAAGACTGAGGGGAGGCAGGCCCTGGTGTTAGCTACATCGGCCAGTGGCAGGGTAGGCATCCTTTAAAATTCAGGATGGGTCTGTGAACAGCCCTCAGGCCATCCTGCCCACATCTTACTGCAGGGGAGCCTTCAGTAGTCATGTGACTCTGGACACTGTCAGAAAGGTCTTTTGATTTTAACTGAAAAGAGACACCTTCCTAAACTGTCTTTTGTTTAATAGTAATATAAAATCTAACTTTATGATTAAGGTGGATTTAAAACTACAATTAAAGTGAGGCCTTGAATCATTTTCTAGTTGCTCCCAAGCTGATATTAAACATTATAAGTTGTTGTAATGTAACACAGTGTTTTCCTATGGGAGAGTCAACCTTGTCATAGTGAGAAACATCCTTGGAGGGTTTTCACTGCCAGGACATGTAAAACATTACAGGTTGTATATGTAGTTAAAATAACTGCACTGCCATGCCTGGAGACATGCTTTACAGGACTACCGCAATGGGTGGCACAATGAGTGTCACAGTTCATTAGCGCAAATGGAACAAATGATGGACAGAATGCTGAACAGTGGAAACATTTACCCCCAGTCACAAAGATCTGAGTTTAATGCATTGTGGTTTTGCTCACCACGCCACTGCAGTTTGGACCCAGCCATATGCAAATCAGTCTTGACCCTGCCCTTAATAGGAACAGTCCAGCCCAAACTGCCAAGCCAGGTCCTCCCTGGACCGGAAACAAGTATCCTGGGACCACTTTTGAGGCATCACCCCTCATCAGCCAGGTTAGCTTGAATCCAGTGGCACAGTGAGCACAGGACCCATGTCTGGGCATACCCTTCCCACTTAGGGTGACAAATGCAAAAGGAACAAATGATGGATGGAATGCTGCACAATGAATACATGCACCCCAGTCACAAAGATCTGAGTTTAATTCATCATTCTTTTGCTCACCACACCACCCCAGTTTGGACCCAACCATATGCAAATCAGTCTTGACCCTGCCCCTCATGGGAACAGTCCAGCCCGAACTGCCAAGCCAGGACCTCCCTGGACAGGAGACAAGCATTCTTGGACCGGTTTCGTGGCATCACCCCTCATCAACCTGGCTAGTTTAAATCCAGTGGAGCAGGTTGTATATGTAGTTAAAATAACTGCACTGTCAGGCCTGGAGACATGCTTTACAGGGCTACCGCAATTGGTGGCACATTGAGTGGCGCAGTTCATTAGTAGCAATTAATTTACCGGTCCTAGGTACAGGTAGCATCATACACTAGGGACTTATATGTGAATTAAATGTGCCAATTAGGTGTATGGCAATTTTACCACATTTAAAAACAAGAGCACAGGCACTTAACTGGTTGGCATGGGTAAAGTGCACACAGTTGAATGACCAACAAAAATGGGTTCAGCAATAGGCGGCTAATTTCTGCGGGCATACCATGCAGAGGATAATCATTTTCAACAATGGAGTATACAGCAGAACAGTCATTACTGAGCATAATTTTGGAATGTGCGTTCTGTACTTTCAGGTTGTTGGTAGTTAGAGGAATAGGCACAAGGTTGCATTTACGTATTGTGCAAATGCTGTGTAAGTGCTTTGGTCACCTAGATCTGGGTGTGATTGTGAGGGTGTTGGCTCTATGGAATGCTGGGTGAGGCACATGATTATGTTTAACCTCGTAGGTTTAAGTGGAACATGGAAATTGGCCCTAACAAGCCCAAAGAGGCAATGCCCTTGTCTGTGTCCACCCTCCAAGCAAAAACAGGTGGTAAATGTAAATGATACTTGTATAGCGCACTACTCACCCACAAGGGTCTCAAGGCGCTTGTACGAATACCGCTGTGGAACCCATCCTGGCTTTCCCTGTGAGGAATCCACTCCTGGGCACCCCCAAGGTGGAGGCCAGGCATCCTTAGCGTTGTGGGGGCCATTGTGGAGATTAAGCAAGCTATTGCCCAGAGTTGCAGAGTGGGACTCCATGATTGGAATAGGCACCGAGGCGAGAATTATCAGGTCCGTGGAATTTTGAGCCCAAGACCCGCAGAGGTGGGGAATTGAACCCTGGTCCCAGGCTAGACCTCTGCATCAGGGTCTGATGCTCTAATCATTGAGCCACACTTCTCCACAGTAGTGGCAAAGTCCCATCATTCCTGGAGATACCCAGGCGACTGGACACCATTGAAGAGTTGACTGATTTGGGAAGAAGGCAGGACAAGGTGTACCTTTTTAGGCAAATGGATGATGGGCAATACATTATTCTTTTCTGTTCTGTTCTTGTAAAGATATTTTGGTTGTGAAACCAGTGCTAGTACTTCCTCTGCAGATGCATTATGTCCTCTTGCAGTCTTCTTATTTAAAAGATGGTTTTGTTGGGAAACCAGTAGTGTTGATTCCCGTGCAGATGAATGATGTGAAATACATCACTGTCATTTCATGTGCAACTGGAAGATGGGAAATGCAGTGATGTCACTGTCTGTGAAGATGGATAATAGAAAATGATGTCCTCTTGCCTGTTTTTTGTAGGAAAGATGGCTTTGGAGGGAAACCAGCAATGTCCCTTCCTGTACATTTAGAGCTCAGGGCTTGTCCCCTTAGCACCTCACAGACTGCAGGCATGACTTCTTCACAGCACCCAGGACCTTTGTCTAGACCACTAGTGCTTCTCCTTAACCTGAGTCTCCATCAACAGCACCTGACAGTCCTGAATGATCATTACTCTCCCATTCTGCACTCTCCAGGTCCCATTGTTAGAAGGGTCACACTTTAGGGGTCCCCCGCAGCAGTAGCCCACTGAAAATACAGGAGAACCCTCTTCTCCAGGGTCTC
The DNA here is from genome assembly GCF_964204655.1 of Triturus cristatus. Taxonomy (NCBI): domain Eukaryota; kingdom Metazoa; phylum Chordata; class Amphibia; order Caudata; family Salamandridae; genus Triturus; species Triturus cristatus. Next base: position 874,843,549 of record NC_140590.1, read on the forward strand.
CAGCAAGTCTGTCCACATATTGTTTCCAAGGGAGTACGGAGGTCAATGCCTCTGGCCCTGAAGACAAATCCTAGTCCCTTGGTGTCAGTTGGAGTCCTCTTTTCCATCAGGAATCAGAAGTTCTTGAGTCCCTTTCCCCTTTTGCCAGAACCAGTCATTGAGTCATTTTCTTCAATAGGACACTCCTCCCACCAAGGTGGGCCTTGTACTTTAGGTGTACCTACCCTCAGGTCCCAGCATGTTCTGAAAAGAATTAACTTTTTGCATTGTTCATGTGGGGGAGATAAGTTCCAAACATGAATCCCTCCCCATCCCAACACTATCCCACAGCATTTTGGGACTTTTCTAGAAGTTGAGTTCATGTAGTCAGCGGCCGCATCTCCTTAATTTCCAACCTCTGAATGACTGAGAAGACTGATCTTTTCCCTTCAAATCTTCAAAGCAGAACTCCTCTGGTGAGTGGTATGAGAGGTCTGGCAGCCTCCTGTTGTGTCTCCTGGTAATGGCATGCCCCGGCATGTCAGTTAGTGTGAATGAAAATAACCTATGTAGATTCGGACTGGCCGTATTGCTCTCCCAGGAACAAGCTAATGCCCCACAGATGGATATATTTTGTTGGAAAGCTTCTGATCTACATAATGGCCAGCAGAGTAATTTACTTGGCCCAGAGGGATATTTCAAAGCCCAAATATAATTAAGGGGAGTCAGAAAAACATGACCAAGCTCTAAGTACATAAAGGAATGCAAATATAGGCAAATCAATATTATATTGGCCTTCAGGGCCTTTCTTTACTTAGGAAAGCATAAGTTAAACTTATAACAGTGACTTTGTGGCAGCTTTCGCCTACACTGCAAATGCAGAGAAGCACGGCAAACAATGTGTTGAAAATCCCATCTGCAATAGGCTACCTGCGTGTAGAAACCGGATAGCGTATAGAGTTAGACTTTATTTCCACTTGCTCAGCCCACACCTGCATGCACATGTGTAAGTCTACATGTTCATGTCGCACCAGAGAAGAGCCACTTAATTTAAAGGCGGTTAGCACTGGAATCCATTTTACAAGATCTTACAGTGAATTATACACACTCATAACAGAGATCCAAAAACCTGGTGTTACAAATCTAGAGTTAGAAAATATGGTACACATGCAGGTTGAGAGTATGGTACAAATGAGTGAGGTTGTACTCTCCCTTAGAAATGACTAGAAATCCTGCCGCCGTCATGCGCCGATTTCTCCATTTTAGCCGGACTGCTAGGCTCAATCACATGGACTTGTTTGTGGAGTTTAGGAACTTTTGAAGACTTTTAACTGTTTCACCTGTCACAATTAGGTTCGGATAATTTGTTTATTAAAAATGCATGATCTTGTGTGATTATTGGCTTTTGTGTATTTCACTTCAGTTAGACCTGGCACCTTGGCGTGAGTCTCCCTTCCACTTTTTTGTCGCGTGCCTCATGTGTTTTGCTGGTGTTAGCTGCTCAGAGCACTGTGCCACTGCCAACCAGTGCCACAGTGCAAGTGCTCCCTATTTAAAATGTATATGTTGGTTGGATTCCATGATTGGCTTATTTGGTTTACTGTCAGACCCCAGTAAAGTGCACCAGGAGTGCCAGGGCTTGTAAATACAAATGCTGCTGGTGGGCTTGCAGCACTGGTTGTGCCACCCACAGAAGCGGCCTGGTAAAATATATCTAAGGTCTGCCATTGCAGAACCTGCGTGCAGTCTGGTACTGTCATGCTGATTGGGTAAGTGCACACACTTGCCAGTCCCTAAACCTTCCCTTAACTTCATATCAGTCACCCCTATGGTAGGCCCAAGGGCAGGGTGCATTGTAAGCATAAGGTAGGACAAGCTCTGATGTGTGTGGCATGTCCTAATAGTGAATTACAGCCATTTTCGTTTTTCACTATTGTAAGGCTACCTGTTCTCCATAGGCCAGGATGGGCTGTTAGAATTGTTACATTCTATGATCCTAGCAGACCCAGGGAACATGGTAGAAATTCGAGTTTAGTATGCCTGAACTCAGAATAATAAAATACATCTTTTAGTAAAGTTTATTTTATTATTCTGTGTTTGCAAATACCACTTTTAGAAAGTTGGTATTTGCTTGCTTGACCGTTTCAGCCCGCCTCTGCTATGATGTGTTTCTGCCTGTCTGGTTGTGTGAGTGACAGGGCTGGGGAAACCCAGAGGGGCAGGGCTAGGCAGCCTGGTGGTGAATAGAGAGATTGACATCCAGATGTGTGTGAGGAGTGCACATGGACTCTGAATAGGGCTGTGCTCTGCCACCACAATGCTGGCTCCACCTCCTGTGGAGCGGCTGATGTCTCTGCCCTGCACCCTGAATAGAAAGGCAGAGTCATGTCAACAAAGTGCTCAAGAACTGGTATGGACTGGGCAAAGGCCCCTCTACCCCAGAGGAACAAAGGAATTAGGGGTATAAGTATTGGGACCCTGCTCCCTAGAAATTAGATCCTGCTGAAACAAGAAGAACCTCTGCTAGAGGAGAAGGAACTGGGAAAGCTGTAGGAGGAATAACTGTCCCTGACCTGGGGGATTGGCCTGCAGTGGTTGCCTTGCTGCTGAAGGAGAGGAGAAAGACTACTAAAGACTTTGCTTCAACTTGTGTTTTGAAAAGATCTCCATGGGCTTGAACTGAGCTTGCCCCCTGAACGAAGTCCCAGGACCAGTGGACTTCATCCCCAGCTCCCCAAAGTCTTTTGGAAGTGCCTGCTGCTGTTGTTGGGCCTGCCGAGGGACTGCGTGTCGCAAGGAGCTGGAAGCGCGACGCAAGGAAGAGAAGCGTGCCGCCGTCGGAGCTGTTGCCATCACATCTCACAGAGAGTGTCGCCGCTGCAGCATCGCATCGAGCGGAAGCGTCTCGCATCATTCTGAAAGAGTCTCGCAACGCCGAAGAAGCGTGTCGCCATCGCAGCCATCGTAGCTGTCGCATTGCACCGCATCGAGAGAAGAGTCTCGCATCGAGGAGGATGCGTGTCGCCATCGCAGCCATCGTAGTTGTCGCATTGCACCGCATCCAGAAAAGTGCCTCGCATCCACGGAGAAGCGTGCCGCCGTCGGAGCCGCTGTCGTCACATCTCACAGAAGGGGTGTCGCCGCTGCAGCATCGCATCGAGCGGAAGCGTCTCGCAACGTCGGAGAAGAGTGCCGCTGCCAAGGCAGCTGCCGTCGCATCTCGTCAAGGGTGACGCCGCTGTAGCTGACGCATCGAGTCGAGTCTTCTCGCAACATCGGAGAAGCGTAACGCATCTGGAAGATCCTGTCTTTATTTCTTTTGCACCAAGAACTTCAACGCATCTGCATCGCTGCAACACTTTCGTTGCCCTGCGTGTCGCATCTAAGGTACATTGACTTAAAGTGTCGCAATTAAGAACTTAAGAGAAACTAAGCATCTTCTACCAACTAAGTAACCGTATTGTGTATTTTTAATCGTTTAATGGTCTTGTGATAATCCTATATAAAGAATCCTTATTTTTAATATAAATACCTGTGTGGTGTCCATTTGTAGTGTTGTCACTTGGTTACTGTATGTGTTCACAAATGCTTAACCTATAACGCTCTGAGATAAGCCTTGTCTGCTCACGCCAAGCTACCTAGAGGGTGAGCAAGGGGTTGTTTTAGTAGTGTAACCCCTCACCCTGACTAGAGGAAAGGTTCCCTGCTTGTCACAAGTACCTACCTGTGCCAACCAGAGAACCCGGATTCTAACAACTTCGTTTTTGCCTGCTGCAGTCTGGCTCATGCATGAAATTAGACCTCTTGTACAGCAGCAGCGTGTGCTTTGGGAGCACAGCTCCCCAAGATACTTAGGAAATTTTAAGAGAAATAAATTGATCAGGTTTCTCACATGATTTTTGAAAGAGAGTGCATACCTCATGCATAATTTTCACGTGAACATTTGGGTATGTGAGGTGTAAGATAATTCACTGATGAAGCACAACCCTTTGCAGATTGGTGAATATGGTAGCTGGATTTTGGCATAATAAGTATGAAATTAATTGATGATTTTTAGTGATAAACAGATCAGTTTAAGGGAGTAACAATGATTATGTAAAAATGTAATATGATTGGATTCATTATGCAGCATAGTCTTCAGTTAATTGCATGCGTAGTGTAATTGTCATGGCTCTTTCAGTTCAAGGAAGTTGTGAATGGGAACAAGTCCCAAAGAAATCCAAAGTGTGTTTTAGTCCTGATGAAGGTCACCGGAGATTAAATAGGGGGCTTTATCTCTTCAGCAATTGTAAAACACCTCACCATCTATATTGTGTTTTCTTTTTTTAATTGAATGTCCCAGAGCTCAAAATAAAAGGTTTGGGGGTCTTGGTTCGGTATAGGTACAGCACACATATAAACAATAATGCAATTACTAGAGAAATATTGTTTTCTCTATTTTGGTGGACTACACATAATTATTAATCGGTCAGCTCTGTATTAACCCCTTCGCTGCTAGGCCTTTTCCCCTCCTGTGCAAAGCCTTTTTTGGGCTATTTGGGGTAGTGCACGCTTAGGCCCCTGTAACTTTTTGACCACATTAGGTATCCATGCCAAATTCGCGTCCTTTTCTTCCAACATCTTGGGGATTCTAAAGGTACCCAGGGTTTGTGGATTCTCTTACAGGGTTCCCAGAAATTAGTCAAAATACAGCAAAATTTTGTTTTTTTTGTGAAAAATTGGAAAAACGGGCTGCAAATGAAAGCTTCTGGGTTTTTCTCTGCAAATGGTATCAAAAAAGGGTTTGTGGGGCTGAAATCACCATTTCTCCAGCTTTTAGGGAATGACAGAATTTTGTTAGAAAACCAACATTTTTTACACAGTTTTGGCATTTTTCTGGGACATACCCTATTTTTGCTATTTTTTGTGCTTTCAACCTCCTTCCAGTTAACGGTAGAAATGGGTACAAAAACAATAATGGATCCTGGAAAGCTATACATTTTTGAAAAGTAGACAAAATTCTGAATTCAGCAAGGGGTCATTTGTGTAGATCCATCAAGGTTTCTTTATAGAAACTTACAGGTAAATATAGGAAAAATTAAAAATTTGTTGAAAAAAGCAGCATTTTGAGTCAACGTTTTCACCTGTAACTTCTTCGAATTATGACATCTCTTTGAAAGCAATGTACCGTTACATCCGGTGGACCTTCCTGGTTTATGGGGACATATAGGACTTGTAGGTTCACCAAGAGCCCAACGAACCCAGAGTAGAAAACTGAGCAGCATTTTGTAATGTTTTTTTTTTTTGTTCCGGGTATATAGCAATTATTGTGGGAAAATGTATACATGGAAAAATCGGTATGAAAGACACCTATGTATTTCTGAAATGGGAACAAATTACAGAGTTTAGAAACAGTGCATATTTGCACATTTTCGAAATTGGGAATACTCATATTTGCATGATAATTATTGGTCATTTTTCAAAATGACTTTTTTTATACACAATGTCTTTCATTTGGAAGGGAGAAATGCATCAAAAATCAATAGGTAATAACAGTTGCTTTACAAATCTGAACTACCCTAAGTCTCCCGATAAAAATGGTACCTCACTTGTGTGGGTAGGCATAGTGCCCACGACAGGAAGTGGCTCAAAACCTAAGGTGAACGCACCACATTTTCACACTGAAAATTTACACTTTATTTGCGAAGAGTCTAGCTGTAGTTTTTGAACCCTAGCCCTGCCGGCACCTAGGGAAACCTAGCAAACCTATACATTTTTGAAAACTAGACATCCAGGGGAATCCAGGATGGGGTGACTTGACTGCCTCCCAACATGGTCTGTTACCCAGAATCCCTTGCAAACGTAAAAAATTGACCAAAAAAAACACATTTTCCCCACATTTCTGTGATGGAAAGTTCTGGAATCTGCGTGGATCCACAAATTTCCACCCACCCCGCGTTCCCCAAAGTCCTACGAGAAAAATGGTACCTCACTTGTGCGGGTCGGCCTAGTGCCCGCGACAGGAAACGGCGCAAAACGCAACGTGGTTTTGCCGTTAAAAATGACCCTTTACTTTTGGCTAAGTGACTAGCTGTAGATTTTGAACCCTAGCCCTGCCGGCACCTAGGGAAACCTAGCAAACCTATACATTTTTGAAAACTAGACACCCAGGGGAATCCAGGATGGGGTGACTTGACTGCCTCCCACCATGGTCTGTTACCCAGAATCCCTTGCAAACGTAAAAAATTGACAAAAAAAACACATTTTCCCCACATTTCTGTGATGGAAAGTTCTGGAATCTGCATGGATCCACTAATTTCCACCCACCCCGCGTTCCCCAAAGTCCTACGAGAAAAATGGTACCTCACTTGTGCGGGTCGGCCTAGTGCCCGCGACAGGAAACGGCGCAAAACGCAACATGGTTTTGCAGTGAAAAATGACCCTTTTTTTGGCAAAGTGACTAGCTGTAGATTTTGAACCCTAGCCCTGCCGGCAACTAGGGAAACCTAGCAAACCTATACATGTTTGAAAACTAGACACCCAGGGGAATCCAGGATGGGGTGACTTGACTGCCTCCCACCATGGTCTGTTACCCAGAATCCCTTGCAAACGTAAAATATTGACAAAAAAAACACATTTTCCCCACATTTCTGTGATGGAAAGTTCTGGAATCTGCGTGGATCCACAAATTTCCACCCACCCCGCAATCCCCAAAGTCCTACGAGAAAAATGGTACCTCACTTGTGCGGGTCGGCCTAGTGCCCGCGACAGGAAACGGCGCAAAATGCAACGTGGTTTTGCAGTGAAAAATGACCCTTTTTTTGGCAAAGTGACTAGCTGTAGATTTTGAACCCTAGCCCTGCCGGCACCTAGGGAAACCTAGCAAACCTATACATTTTTGAAAACTAAACACCCAGGGGAATCCAGGATGGGGTGACTTGACTGCCTCCCACCATGGTCTGTTACCCAGAATCCCTTGCAAACGTAAAAAATTGACAAAAAAACCACATTTTCCCCACATTTCTGTGATGGAAAGTTCTGGAATCTGCGTGGATCCACAAATTTCCACCCACCCCGCATTCCCCAAAGTCCTACGAGAAAAATGGTACCTCACTTGTGCGGGTCGGCCTAGTGCCCGCGACAGGAAATGGCGCAAAACGCAACGTGGTTTTGCAGTGAAAAATGACCCTTTTTTTGGCAAAGTGACTAGCTGTATATTTTGAGCCCTAGCCCTGCCGGCACCTAGGGAAACCTAGCAAACCTATACATTTTTGAAAACTAGACACCCAGGGGAATCCAGGATGGGGTGACTTGACTGCCTCCCACCATGGTCTGTTACCCAGAATCCCTTGCAAACGTAAAAAATTGACAAAAAAAACACATTTTCCCCACATTTCTGTGATGGAAAGTTCTGGAATCTGCGTGGATCCACAAATTTCCACACACCCCGCGTTCCCCAAAGTCCTACGAGAAAAATGGTACCTCACTTGTGCGGGTCGGCCTAGTGCCCGCGACAGGAAACGGCGCAAAACGCAACGTGGTTTTGCAGTGAAAAATGACCCTTTTTTTGGCAAAGTGACTAGCTGTAGATTTTGAACCCTAGCCCTGCCGGCACCTAGGGAAACCTAGCAAACCTATACATTTTTGAAAACTAGACACCCAGGGGAATCCAGGATGGGGTGACTTGACTGCCTCCCACCATGGTCTGTTACCCAGAATCCCTTGCAAACGTAAAAAATTTATCAAAAAAAACACATTTTCCCCACATTTCTGTGATGGAAAGTTCTGGAATCTGCGTGGATCCACAAATTTCCACCCACCCCGCGTTCCCCAAAGTCCTATGAGAAAAATGGTACCTCACTTGTGTGGGTCGGCCTAGTGCCCGCGACAGGAAACGGCGCAAAACGCAACGTGGTTTTGCAGTGAAAAATGACCCTTTTTTTGGCAAAGTGACTAGCTGTAGATTTTGAACCCTAGCCCTGCCGGCACCTAGGGAAACCTAGCAAACCTATACATTTTTGAAAACTAGACACCCAGGGGAATCCAGGATGGGGTGACTTGACTGCCTCCCACCATGGTCTGTTACCCAGAATCCCTTGCAAACTTAAAAAATTGACAAAAAAAACACATTTTCCCCACATTTCTGTGATGGAAAGTGTTGGAATCTGCGTGGATCCACAAATTTCCAACTACCCCGCGTTCCCCAAAGTCCTACAAGAAAAATGGTACCTCACTTGTGCGGGTCGGCCTAGTGCCCGCGACAGGAATCGGCGCAAAACGCAACGTGGTTTTGCAGTGAAAAATTACCCTTTTTTTGGCAAAGTGACTAGCTGTAGATTTTGAACCCTAGCCCTGCCGGCACCTAGGGAAACCTAGCAAACCTATACATTTTTGAAAACTAGACACTCAGGGAAATCCAGGATGGGGTGACTTGACTGCCTCCCACCATGGTCTATTACCCAGAATCCCTTGCAAACGTAAAAAATTGACAAAAAAAACACATTTTCCCCACATTTCTGTGATGGAAAGTTCTGGAATCTGCGTGGATCCACAAATTTCCACCCACCCCGCGTTCCCCAAAGTCCTACGAGAAAAATGGTACCTCACTTGTGCGGGTCGGCCTAGTGCCCGCGACAGGAAACGGCGCAAAACGCAACGTGGTTTTGCAGTGAAAAATGACCCTTTTTTTGGCAAAGTGACTAGCTGTAGATTTTGAACCCTAGCCCTGCCGGCACCTAGGGAAACCTAGCAAACCTATACATTTTTGAAAACTAGACACCCAGGGGAATCCAGGATAGGGTGACTTGACTGCCTCCCACCATGGTCTGTTACCCAGAATCCCTTGCAAACATAAAAAATTGACAAAAAAAACACATTTTCCCCACATTTCTGTGATGAAAAGTTCTAGAATCTGCGTGGATCCACAAATTTCCACCCACCCCGCGTTCCCCAAAGTCCTACGAGAAAAATGGTACCTCACTTGTGCGGGTCGGCCTAGTGCCCGCGACAGGAAACGGCGCAAAACGCAACGTGGTTTTGCAGTGAAAATTGACCCTTTTTTTGGCAAAGTGACTAGCTGTAGATTTTGTACCCTAGCCCTGCCGGCACCTAGGGAAACCTAGCAAACCTATACATTTTTTAAAACTAGACACCCAGGGAAATCCAGGATGGGGTGACTTGACTGCCTCCCACCATGGTCTGTTACCCAGAATCCCTTGCAAACATAAAAAATTGACAAAAAAAACACATTTTCCCCACATTTCTGTGATGGAAAGTTCTGGAACCTGCGTGGATCCACAAATTTCCACCCACCCCGCGTTCCCCAAAGTCCTACGAGAAAAATGGTACCTCACTTGTGCGGGTCGGCCTAGTTCCCGCGACAGGAAACGGCGCAAAACGCAACGTGGTTTTGCAGTGAAAAATGACCCTTTTTTTGGCAAAGTGACTAGCTGTAGATTTTGAACCCTAGCCCTGCCGGCACCTAGGGAAACCTAGCAAACCTATACATTTTTGAAAACTAGACACCCAGGGGAATCCAGGATGGGGTGACTTGACTGCCTCCCACCATGGTCTGTTACCCAGAATCCCTTGCAAACATAAAAAATTGACAAACAAAACACATTTTCCCCACATTTCTGTGATGGAAAGTTCTGGAATCTGTGTGGATCCACAAATTTCCACCCACCCCGCGTTCCCCAAAGTCCTACGAGAAAAATGGTACCTCACTTGTGCGGGTCGGCCTAGTGCCTGTGACAGGAAACGGCGCAAAACGCAACGTGGTTTTGCAGTGAAAAATGACCCTTTTTTTGGCAAAGTGACTAGCTGTAGATTTTGAACCCTAGCCCTGCCGGCACCTAGGGAAACCTAGCACACCTATACATTTTTGAAAACTAGACACCCAGGGGAATCCAGGATGGGGTGACTTGACTGCCTCCCACCATGGTCTGTTACCCAGAATCCCTTGCAAACGTAAAAAGTTGACAAAAAAAACACATTTTCCCCACACTTCTGTGATGGAAAGTTCTGGAATCTGCGTGGATCCACAAATTTACACCCACCCCGCGTTCCCCAAAGTCCTACGAGAAAAATGGTACCTCACTTGTGCGGGTCGGCCTAGTGCCCGCGACAGGAAACGGCGCAAAACGCAACGTGGTTTTGCAGTGAAAAATGACCCTTTTTTTGGCAAAGTGACTAGCTGTAGATTTTGAACCCTAGCCCTGCCGGCACCTAGGGAAACCTATCAAACCCACGCATTTCTGAAAACTAGACACCCGGCCGCTTCCAGGGAGGTATGGCTTGCGTGGATCCCCCAACGTTTCCTTACCCAGAATCCCCTGCAAACCTCAATTTTTGCTGAACAAATCACTTTTTTCACACATTTTGGGGTGGGAAAGTAGTGGCATCACCGGGCTCACACAAATTTACCACCACCCAGCATTCCCCCAGGTCTCCCGGTAAAAATGGTGCCTCACTTGTGTGGGAGGCCCAAGTACCCGCGGCAGGCAAGGGCCCAAAACGTAGTGAGGCGACATCAAAATGGCCTATCACAAAACCACCTGGTTTTGCAAGGGGGGTCACTTTGGTTTTTGGCCCGGTGCGCGGCGGCCATCTAGGGAAACCTACCAAACCCATGCATTTCTGAAAACTAGACACCCGGCGGCTTCCAGGGAGGTATGGCTTGCATGGATCCCCCAACGTTTCCTTACCCAGAATCCCCTGCAAACCTCAATTTTTGCTCAAAAAATCACTTTTTTCACACATTTTGGGGTGGGAAAGTAGTGGCATCACCGGGCTCACACAAATTTACCACCACCCAGCGTTCCCCCAGGTCTCCCGGTAAAAATGGTGCCTCACTTGTGTGTGAGGCCCAAGTACCCGCGGCAGGCAAGGGCCCAAAACGTAGTGAGGCGACATCAAAATGGCCTATCGCAAAACCACCTGGTTTTGCAAGGGGGGTCACTTTGGTTTTTGGCCCGGTGCTCGGCGGCCATCTAGGGAAACCGACCAAACCCACGCATTTCTGAAAACTAGACACCCGGCGGCTTCCAGGGAGGTATGGCTTGCGTGGATCCCCCAACGTTTCCTTACCCAGAATCCCCTGCAAACCTCAATTTTTGCTGAAAAAAATCACTTTTTTCACACATTTTGGGGTGGGAAAGTAGTGGCATCACCGGGCTCACACAAATTTACCACCACCCAGCGTTCCCCCAGGTCTCCCGGTAAAAATGGTGCCTCACTTGTGTGGGAGGCCCAAGTACCCGCGGCAGGCAAGGGCCCAAAACGTAGTGAGGCGACATCAAAATGGCCTATCGCAAAACCACCTGGTTTTGCAAGGGGGGTTACTTTGGTTTTTGACACGGTGCTCGGCGGCCATCTAGGGAAACCTACCAAACCCACGCATTTCTGAAAACTAGACACCCGGCGGCTTCCAGGGAGGTATGGCTTGCGTGGATCCCCCAACGTTTCCTTACCCAGAATCCCCTGCAAACCTCAATTTTTGCTCAAAAAATCACTTTTTTCACACATTTTGGGGTGGGAAAGTAGTGGCATCACCGGGCTCACACAAATTTACCACCACCCAGCGTTCCCCCAGGTCTCCCGGTAAAAATGGTGCCTCACTTGTGTGGGAGGCGCAAGTACCCGCGGCAGGCAAGGGTCCAAAACGTAGTGAGGCGACATCAAAATGGCCTATCGCAAAACCACCTGGTTTTGCAAGGGGGGTCACTTTGGTTTTTGACACCGTGCTCGGCGGCCATCTAGGGAAACCTACCAAACCCACGCATTTCTGAAAACTAGACCCCCGGCGCCTTCCAGGGAGGTATGGCTTGCGTGGATCCCCCAACGTTTCCTTACCTAGAATCCCCTGCAAACCTCAATTTTTGCTCAAAAAATCACTTTTTTCACACATTTTGGGCTGGGAAAGTAGTGGCATCACCGGGCTCACACAAATTTACCACCACCCAGCGTTCCCCCAGGTCTCCCGGTAAAAATGGTGCCTCACTTGTGTGGGAGGCCCAAGTACCCGCGGCAGGCAAGGGCCCAAAACGTAGTGAGGCGACATCAAAATGGCCTATCGCAAAACCACCTGGTTTTGCAAGGGGGGTCACTTTGGTTTTTGACACGGTGCTCGGCGGCCATCTAGGGAAACCTACCAAACCCATGCATTTCTGAAAACTAGACACCCGGCGGCTTCCAGGGAGGTATGGCTTGCGTGGATCCCCCAACGTTTCCTTACCCAGAATCCCCTGCAAACCTCAATTTTTGCTCAAAAAATCACTTTTTTCACACATTTTGGGGTGGGAAAGTAGTGGCATCACCGGGCTCACACAAATTTACCACCACCCAGCGTTCCCCCAGGTCTCCCGGTAAAAATGGTGCCTCACTTGTGTGGGAGGCCCAAGTACCCGCGGCAGGCAAGGGCCCAAAACGTAGTGATGCGACATTTGGGATAGGCAATGTTGATGTCGCCTCACTACGTTTTGGGCCCTTGCCTGCCGCGGGTACTTGGGCCTCCCACACAAGTGAGGCACCATTTTTACCGGGAGACCTGGGGGAACGCTGGGTGGTGGTAAATTTGTGTGAGCCCGGTGATGCCACTACTTTCCCACCCCAAAATGTGTGAAAAAAGTGATTTTTTGAGCAAAAAGTGAGGTTTGCAGGGGATTCTGGGTAAGGAAACGTTGGGGTATCCACGCAAGCCATACCTCCCTGGAAGCGGCCGGGTGTCTAGTTTTCAGAAATGCATGGGTTAGGTAGGTTTCCCTAGATGGCCACCGAGCACCGGGCCAAAAACCAAAGTGACTCCCCTTGCAAAACCAGGTGGTTTTGCCATAGGCCACTTTGATGTCGCCTCACTACGTTTTGGGCCCTTGCCTGCCGCGGGTACTTGGGCCTCCCACACAAGTGAGGCACCATTTTTACCGGGAGACCTGGAGGAATGCTGGGTGGTGGTAAATTTGTGTGAGCCCGGTGATGCCACTACTTTCCCACCCCAAAATGTGTGAAAAAAGTGATTTTTTCAGCAAAAATTGAGGTTTGCAGGGGATTCTGGGTAAGGAAACGTTGGGGGATACATGCAAGCCATACCTCCCTGGAAGCGGCCGGGTGTCTAGTTTTCAGAAATGCGTGGGTTAGGTAGGTTTCCCTAGAAGGCCGCCGAGCACCGGGCCAAAAACCAAAGTGACCCCCCTTGCAAAACCAGGTGGTTTTGCCATAGGCCATTTTGATGCCGCCTCACTACGTTTTGGGCCCTTGCCTGCCGCGGGTACTTGGGCCTCCCACACAAGTGAGGCACCATTTTTACCGGGAGACCTGGGGGAACGCTGGGTGGTGGTAAATTTGTGTGAGCCCGGTGATGCCACTACTTTCCCACCCCAAAATGTGTGAAAAAAGTGATTTTTTGAGCAAAAATTGAGGTTTGCAGGGGATTCTGGGTAAGGAAACGTTGGGGGATCCACGCAAGCCATACCTCCCTGGAAGCCGCCGGTTGTCTAGTTTTCAGAAATGCGTGGGTTTGGTAGGTTTCCCTAGATGGCCACCGAGCACCGGGCCAAAAACCAAAGTGACCCCCCTTGCAAAACCAGGTGGTTTAGCGATAGGCCATTTTGATGTCGCCTCACTACGTTTTGGGCCCTTGCCTGCCGCGGGTACTTGGGCCTACCACACAAGTGAGGCACCATTTTTACCGGGAGACCTGGGGGAACGCTGGGTGGTGGTAAATTTGTGTGAGCCCGGTGATGCCACTACTTTCCCACCCCAAAATGTGTGAAAAAAGTGATTTTTTGAGCAAAAATTGAGGTTTGCAGGGGATTCTGGGTAAGGAAACGTTGGGGGATCCACGCAAGCCATACCTTCCTGGAAGCCGCCGGGTGTCTAGTTTTCAGAAATGCATGGGTTTGGTAGGTTTCCCTAGATGGCCGCCGAGCACCGTGTCAAAAACCAAAGTGACCCCCCTTGCAAAACCAGGTGGTTTTGCGATAGGCCATTTTGATGTCGCCTCACTACGTTTTGGGCCCTTGCCTGCCGCGGGTACTTGGGCCTCCCACACAAGTGAGGCACCATTTTTACTGGGAGACCTGGGGGAATGCTGGGTGGTGGTAAATTTGTGTGAGCCCGGTGATGCCACTACTTTCCCACCCCAAAATGTGTGAAAAAAGTGGTTTTTTCAGCAAAAATTGAGGTTTGCAGGGGATTCTGGGTAAGGAAACGTTGGGGGATCCACGCAAGCCATACCTCCCTGGAAGCGGCCGGGTGTCTAGTTTTCAGAAATGCATGGGTTTGGTAGGTTTCCCTAGATGTCCGCCGAGCACCGGGCGAAAAACCAAAGTGACCCCCCTTGCAAAACCAGGTGGTTTTGCCATAGGCCACTTTGATGCCGCCTCACTACGTTTTGGGCCCTTGCCTGCCGCGGGTACTTGGGCCTCCCACACAAGTGAGGCACCATTTTTACCGGGAGACCTGGGGGAACGCTGGGTGGTGGTAAATTTGTGTGAGCCCGGTGATGCCACTACTTTCCCACCCCAAAATGTGTGAAAAAAGTGATTTTTTTCAGCAAAAATTGAGGTTTGCAGGGGATTCTGGGTAAGGAAACGTTGGGGGATCCACGCAAGCCATACCTCCCTGGAAGCCGCCGGGTGTCTAGTTTTCAGAAATGTGTGGGTTTGGTAGGTTTCCCTAGATGGCCGCCGAGCACCGGGCCAAAAACCTAAGTGACCCCCCTTGCAAAACCAGATTATCTATTGTTCCTACAGCGTGAGAATTTTGGAATAATATTGCAAAGAAAATGTGGCAGACATTTTGAGGTTTGCAGGACATTGGGGATAAAAAAAAATTTGTAATTCACAATAGAGATATCACCATGAACTCCCATGGGTTTCCGACAATATCTAAAGTTGGTGGGTTATTCTTGCATGGAAAGTGTAACTTGGCAGAGAAACTAAAGACAAAGATTCCTGCACAACCATCTATTCCTCAAACACACACACATACTGGTTGGATTTGGCACGAGGGCGAGTCATGGTTCAGTGTATTAAATTTTATTAACAAGAGATTTCACAAAAATGAAATGCACTGTCAATAATTAAATTCACAAAAAACCAAACCAATGACTCGCAGCTCGTGAGCTGTAAAGCCACGTCAAGGCACCAACCACTTTACAGGCCATTCACACACCTTTCATACGTGATACAAACAAGACCATTCGCACCACCAGGCACAAAAGCAACACATTACAAAATTCACCAAAAAGGGACAAGGTACACCCTGCTTCAGAAAGACAAATATTACTGCACAGCCATCTAATCCGCAAGCACACACACATACTGGTTGGATTTGGCACGAGGGTGAGTGATGGTTCAGTAGATACAATTGTATTAGCAAGTGATTTCACAGAAATGAAATGCACTGGTAATAATTGAAAGGGCGAGAAACTGAACCATTGACTCATAGCTCGTGAGCTGTAAAGCCACGACAAGGCACCAACCTCTTTACAGGCCATTCATACACCTTTCATACGTGTGAGACATACAAAACCATTCACACCGCCAGCCGCGGGCCCATCACATAACAAAACTCACACCAGCACACAGCGCCATTCAAGGGCCCATCACTTTCACACGCCCACAATCCAGACACAGCAACTACACAGGCTGATGGATTGCGTTGAGTGGCACTCAGCTAGCAGTGTGTGTAGTGACCAGCAGAAAGTCAATACTCACACACAGCCAGCAGAGCAACAGTCCACACACACCGCTAGCCAAACACCAGTCCACGCACACCGCTAGCCAAGCGCCAGTCCATGGACACCACCAGCCAAGCACCAGTCCGCACACACCACCAGTCCACGCACACCGCCAGCCAAGTACCAGTCCACGCACACCGCCTGCCAAGCACCATTCCATGCACACTGCCAGCCAAGCTCCAGTCCACGCACACCACCAGCCAAGCACCAGTCCGCACACACCACCAGTCCACGCACACCGCCAGCCAAGTACCAGTCCACGCACACCGCCTGCCAAACACCATTCCACGCACACCACCAGCCACGCACCAGTCCACGCACACCGCCAGTCCATGCACACCGCTAGCCAAGCACCATTCCACGCACACCACCAACCAAGTGCCAGTCCACACACACCAACAGCCAAGCGCAAGCCTACACACACCGCCATCACATTTAGGATTTAAAAAAAGAAAAAAAAAAACACAAACAAATTGCAAATAGATACAAATCTTCTAACAGAAAATCAGCAACTAAATACATTGCACTAACACCAACCTTGAAACAGAATCAAATTATCCAAAGAATACAGACCAGGCAGTTCACTTTACCACTCAAGAATCCTCCCAAAATTTTTTTCGTGTGTGGTACGCTCTAAAACAAGCAGAGAGACACAGTGCAGGATGAGAAGGACAGTCGGGGCAGTACATACGACTCTCCTTCCGCAAACCTTTTTGCCAACAGACTCTACATCTCCTACTGGGAAAATCTTTTGCGGGTGTGGGAGGAATGTGATCTGGAAAGTGGCGTTCTTTCAATCTAGCAACATCCTCCACCAGTCCAACTCTAGGAACACTTGCCTGTTCCACTACAACAAGGCTGCCTATTACAGACTCCTGAAACTTAGCAAAAGTCATCTTTGACTCAGGGCAAGAATCCTGGAACACAACAAAAGCATTAAACATTGCCATGTGGAAAAGATGGATAGCCAACTTCTTGTACCAAATGTAAGCCTTACGAAGAGCAGTGTAAGGTTCCAACCTCTGATCTACTCTGTCAACACCACCCATGTGCCTATTATAGTCTAAAATGCACACAGGTTTGCGTGCTTCAGCGACCTGACCCCAAACAGTCACAGGTGCAGTGCTTTCATCATGGATGGTAGTCAGCATGTAGACATCTCTCCTGTCTGTAAACTTCACAGCAAGAAGCTCCTGGCAACGCAACGCACTGCACTGTCCCCGCACAAGCTTTTGACACACAAGTTCTTTCGGGAAACCTTTACGGTTAGAGCGGATTGTGCCACAAGCAAGAGTGTCCACTTTGGCCAATTCCCTGAACAACCGCACACCAGTGTAGAAGTTGTCTACATATAAATGGTGGCCTTTGTTAAAAAATCCTCTTCCAAGTTCCCAAACAATTTTCTCAGTCACTCCAAAAGTGGACGGACAACCAGGGAGGTTAAACCTAGATTCCTTACCGGTGTACACCCTGAAATTAGAGACATATCCAGTCCTACTGTCACACAGCATATACAGCTTTATTCCATAGCGTGCCCTCTTACTAGGAATGTATTGCCTAAAAACCAAGCGGCCCTTGAACAACACCAAAGACTCATCCACTGCAATTTGTTTCCCAGGAGCATAGATCTCAGGAAATCGATCAACAAAGTGATCAAGGACAGGCCTAATCTTAAAAAGACGGTCACAGTCAGGGTGATCTCGTGGCAACGCTAAACCATTATCAACAAAATGCATCATCTGAAGCAGTAGCAAATACCTGTCACGACTCATGACTGCCGGAAAAATAGACGTTGCCATCAAGGGACTGCTAGACCAATATGAAGACATTGATGGCTTCCTTAACAAGCCCGTCAAAAAAGTTAAACCCAAGAACTTCTTCATCTCTTCAACATTTGTGGGAGTCCACCGGGTAGCTCTAGAGTGTGGCTTAAGACTGGCACAGTTGTCCCTCAAAAACTGTTCGGCATACAAATTAGTCTGCTCAACAATCTCTGCAAAAAACACATCATCCATAAACAACTGAAAAAATTGACCGGCAAAAAGTTTTCAGTATTCACTCTAGACCCTGGAACACCAGTAAACTCTGGCAATGCCGGCTGCACTATGCCAGGGGCAACCCAGAGGTCATCACTTTCAAAGGGAAGCCTAGCAGCCCCAGCCTGCAGCCCAGAAGCCTCTTGCCGCACTACACCAACGGGAAGCCTTGCAGCCCCAGCCTGCAACCCAGATGCCTCTTGCCACACTATCGGCACATCAGTCTCCTCCTCTAACACAGGCACTTCATCCGCACTAAGAGTATCTTCATCATCCGATGACTCCATACGGAGAGACAACTCACTGCCAGAATCGTCCCCTGCCTCCTCTCCCTCAGATGCAGAGTCAGTCTCTGAACCAATATCAGAGGAAGACTCAAACAGCAAACCAACAACCTGCTGAGCAGTCATCCTGCGGCTAGCCTTTATACTTACTAAGATAGAAGACTGCACAACCAAGTCAACAACAACCAACAATGTGCAAACCAAGTAAGTAAAGAAATGTGTACCTTTATCACAAAGATCAATGTACTCAAAAACTATACAATCCAATTACAAGAGACAGCTGCACTCACCAGAAACTAACTCTGCAGTGACACAGCAAAAACCAACGATATCAAACTAGAAAGAAGAAAAAAAAACACATTACTCACAAGACAACAAAATACACATCGAGCACCAATGCAAAAAGTTTTTGACACTCAAAAAACAAACATACTGCTATTATTACACCATTTGCAAAAAAAATTCATGCAGAGAAATCAAACACATTTACATTGTACAAAAAAGAGTCTCTTACCAAACTACACAAACAGCAGAACCACCAGAAACACGGCAAACTGAAAAGAGCAAAAGCCTTCACCTAGAACAAAAAAGTAAAAAAAAAAACATTACTATTGCAATTCACAAAAAAAAAAACAATAAACATAACAACATTCTATGTTACTACCCAAATGGTCAATCGTTATGTTCCAGGTGGGGCAGAAAACAGCAGGAAAAAAAGGCTACTCTGTCCCGGGGCGGGTGGGCCAAATACATATTATAAAAATTGCCCCCTGGAAGCGACACTTGCCAAAGGGGTCACTTCCATTTTTATTTACACTAATTCCCTGGTGTCTAGTGGGCTTTTCTGCCCCCCCCCCTGGGGCCAGACACGGAGCGAAAGTGGACCGATCTGCCCCCAGGGGGGACAGAAAAGTCTGTGCAAAAATTATTCCCCAAGGGAAGCGACCCTTGCCCAAGGGGTCACTTCCCATATCACTATAACGAAATTCCCTGGTGTCTAGTGGGCTTTTCTGCCCCCCCTGGGGGCAGAAACGGACCGAAAGTGGACCGATCTGCCCCCAGGGCGAGCAGAAAAGTCTGTGCACAAATTCTCCCAAATTCAGCCCCAGGGAAGCGACCCTTGCCCAAGGGGTCGCTTCCCATATCAATATATCAAAATTCCCTGGTGTCTAGTGGGCTTTTCTGCCCCCCCTGGGGGCAGAAACGGACCGGAAGTGGACCGATCTGCCCCCAGGGGGGGCAGAAGAGTCTTTGCAAAAATTCTCCCCCAGGGAAGCGACCCTTGCCCAAGGGGTCGCTTCCCATAACAAAATTGCGAAATTCCCTGGTGTCTAGTGGGCTTTTTTGCCCCCCCTGGGGGCAGAAACGGACCGGAAGTGGACCGATCTGCCCCCAGGGCGAGCAGAAAAGTCTGTGCACAAATTCTCCCAAATTCAGCCCCAGGGAAGCGACCCTTGCCCAAGGGGTCGCTTCCCATATCAATATATCAAAATTCCCTGGTGTCTAGTGGGCTTTTCTGCCCCCCCTGGGGGCAGAAACGGACCGGAAGTGGACCGATCTGCCCCCAGGGGGGGCAGAAGAGTCTTTGCAAAAATTCTCCCCCAGGGAAGCGACCCTTGCCCAAGGGGTCGCTTCCCATATCACCATTACGACATCCCTGGTGTCTAGTGGGCTTTTCTGCCCCCCCTGGGGGCAGAAACGGACCGGAAGTGGACCGATCTGCCCCCAGGGGGGGCAGAAGAGTCTTTGCAAAAATTCTCCCCCAGGGAAGCGACCCTTGCCCAAGGGGTCGCTTCCCATATCAATATATCGAAATTCCCTGGTGTCTAGTGGGCTTTTCTGCCCCCCCTGGGGGCAGAAACGGACCGGAAGTGGACCGATCTGCCCCCAGGGGGGGCAGAAGAGTCTTTGCAAAATTTCTCCCCAGGGAAGCGACCCTTGCCCAAGGGGTCGCTTCCCATATCACCATTACGACATCCCTGGTGTCTAGTGGGCTTTTCTGCCCCCCCTGGGGGCAGAAACGGACCGAAAGTGGACCGATCTGCCCCAGGGGGGGCAGAAAAGTCTGTCTAAAAATTGTCCCCCAGGGAAGCGACCCTTGCCCAAGGGGTCGCTTCCCAAATGGCCGAAAACAACATCCCTGGGGTCTAGTGGGGGCATTCCTGTCCCACGATCGCGACGCTGTGCGCGATCGTGGGACAGGAATGCCCAGCATTGAGACATCAGGGGAGAGGAAATACTCTTTCCTCTCCCCCGATGCCTCAAGGCCCTGGAATTCCGCCCCCCCCCGCCACACCGCAGCAAAACACCTACCTGATCCGTTGGACGCGCTGGAAGAACTGAATTCCAGCGCGTCCAACGCTTCCTGATTCCTGATGACGCCAGCGCGCGCTGTGCGCGCTGACGTCACCAGGAAGCGTGGGGGGGCTCGGGTGGCAGCGGAAACTCTTCCGCTGCCATCCCCATCTGTGGGGGCACGATCGATGCCCCAGGGGGGGAGCGCCAGCGCTTCCCCCAGGGGCTGTGCTCATGACAGAGCGGTTCCGTCATGAGCACAGCTCAACCGATGCTCATGACGGAACCGTTCCGTCATGAGCATCGAAGGGGTTAAATGTAGTCAATAGGCTAATGCTTCTATTAGTACATATACCTGTTCTATGTAGTTTGAAAGTTGAAATTGCATACATTTTTTCTGAAACTCAGTGATGGAAAAATGCGATTTGGAGAAACCCTTTGTCAGAAAAATAAAAAATAAAAAATAATAACAGCTTCCAAAAGTAAATTGCGTATGGTTAAATTATCAGACACTGTACTGGATTGATTCGGGCTTTTAAGTTTATAGTAAGTAAGAGATATACTGAAGAACCAGAACCTTTTGGGCCTGGCGGCGCAGGGTACGCCCAAGGTCTCCGGAGTTCACCTGCTTCGCAAAACAGAGACACGGGACACTCTGTCGGCGTTAGAAGATTGGATTTATTTAGCTGCAGCTAGTACAGTTATCCTAGAAGTACACAAAGTAGGTTCTCAGGAGACTGCCACTTCACTCTGTGGCGCATCAGGTTAAATACTATACAATTATACAATTATTAACGAAATACACTCCCAGAGCATATAAGAAGGAGCCAATAAGGAAAGTTGGAAAACAAGGCGGAACCAATAGGAAAGGTTTGAAAACAGAAATATCAGATGACTCGAAGAGACCTCTCCTCCAACTGTGTTTGTCACCCCACCCTCATGCTAATACATTACAGATTCATAACTAACTTGCAGGTGGCGAGATACGTTTGTGTGTATTGGAGGACAGTCGTGAAACGAGAGAATACTAGCAGGAGACAGTGAAGGCCAGTCGATAAGATAAGGTCAGGAAAGAATAGTGTGAGCCAACAGATAGTTGAGATGCGGATTAGAAAAGCCAGACAGGGATTAGTGTACTCGGCTAGTTCTAACACCAGCTTTGCAAATAGAGGCCGAGGGCGTATTTTGACACCAGGCTACAGAAAAAGCAGAATAGGCTTTGTTCGCCGTGCTGCCTGAGTGATGGCAACACAAAATGGCGGCGGGCCACAAAATGGCGGGCCGATTCGATCGTGATCGAAAATCGAAGTTCCTCAGACCCTCCTTTTGCCAGAACTCAGGCAAGATAGACTCATGTTAATCTGAGTCCACGTCAATAGCCATGAGGTCATCGAGCTGTTGCTGTAACATCATTCTTATGTTTTCTGTTACTTGTGGCTTGGGTTTTGGGATGCACATAGTAGCACAAAGATCACAGATAGCGGGACCACAGTGCATACAAAGGCAACAGGAAAATATAATGGTCAGGATTATACCAAGGAACGTCAATGCTTTCCAACCCCATTTGGACCGTAGTCCCCAAAACCATTCCGTTACAGACCAATCTCCTTTGTCCTGATGAATAGACTCAGAGATTATGTGCGATTTGGAGATAGCTTGGTATACTCTCGGAGCGTCATTAGGAATTAAAATACAGCAACTTGACCCGATCAATTTGCACACTCCACCACGATCGGCAAGAACAAAGTCTAAGGCAACTCGATTTTGCAAGGTCATAAGACGATCCGCCTGTAGTTCTGCCGTGATATTGCTTAAGGCTCCTACAGTGATGTCTATTGTAGTCTCTACGACACGGACCAATTGCCTTATATTTCTGCTGTTAGCCACTGGACCCCAGAAGGGAAGAAACCCTTTAAGGAAATCTCCTCCTTCTTGTCCTGCTGTGTCCTTTGAATCAATAATCCCTCTGCCATATCGGGTTCGGTGATGATTTGTGGAAACAGTGTAAGTAGGGGGAAGAAGAAAAGCTATATAACAAGTACCAGAGAAACCCGTTGGTAACCAAGTATAAGCTCTATCATAGCAGATGAAATAGGTGCCTTGAGAAGGCACTAGAGGAGGCGAGTTCTGTGAGGAATAAACGTACGTGTAGGAGCAGTTATTCCTTTGGGTAGTGTCAGAAGGGCGATCATTGATCTGTAAGCAGAAGTTACCCTGATGTTGTATAGTCCAGATTGGCGAGGACTTTCCTTTTCCAACCTTACTACTGAGACTCGACATATATTGGGTGACGTTCCAATTAGTGTATGCTTTTCTTTCGTCAACGGAGATTTTGCTGTTTTCCATGATTTTAGCCATAACTACCATACCCTTAATCAAAGAACTGTGACTAAAATCCGGATAATTAATATGTGAATTAATAGGTCGTCTGAATTTGCTCTGATAAGCATTAGAGAAGATGACGAAGTAAGCCCAAGCAGAACCTTCATAAGAAAAAGGAAGGTCTAGATATGGCATTCCTTTCTCTGTGGTATGTGGCATAAGACCACACACCCACCAATCAGTTGTATTAACCACTAATTGGTGCTGATGTAATAGCTGGATAAAGGAATTGTTATAATACGCAGTTCTTCTGACGAGTTCATGTGAAGGGAGAGTATAAAAGAGGTGTGGAGAGATAGTAGAGGAAGGCAAAGAGGAAGAAAGGGAGGTATTTCTTGGCTGCAAAGCATAAATTACCCAACCAATAATCGCCAAAACAATACAGAATGATATAAAAACACATAAAGTTATACTAAAACGACTGTACATTATTTTCCAGGATGTTTTCTTCTTTCATCTCTTCTTTCTTTATTACTTAGTGTAGTTTCCATCTTACTAATGGATGCTCACGGCAATCTTCCTCAATCACTGAAGTCACGATGCTCTACCGCCCTATGACACTGAAGATCCGGCAGACCTATTGTCACTACTCAGGTCGTGACCTAGACTCCTACCGTGACCCTGCAACCGGGACAGAATACTACACAAGGGAGAAGAAAGGTCTTAAATGTTCCTTGGCCTGGGTCTCAAGTTGTAGTGTTCTTTCCCTGGAACATTCTGATTTTGGAACAATGTTCGTGGTTCAGTCGTATCCAAGCGACGATGCGATGCGATGGAATTGCTTCCTGTAAAATGTCGTCGTCCTCTTTCTCAGACAGTGTCCCATTCAGGTGTGCATCACTAGAAGGCACGAATCGTGGAGTCTTTTCGCTTTCACAGTCACCAACCCCTCTACGAACCCACTGATCAAAAGGCAAAGGCAAAGGCACTTTCTTGCAATGTACACCGTGAATCCAATTTTTCTTTCCTTCGACTTTAACTGCTGTCCTTGTAGTCAACAAGACCATTCGAGGCTCCCGCCACCTGGGTGGCAAATTGCTGTACCTCTGAAAATTCTTCACACACACCCAGTCACCTGGTCGGATGGAATGACCTGGGTCTGTGGAGGCCTCCGGCAGAGCACTCTGAACCTGTTGATGAAGAACACGCAATTTAGTCGTAAGGTCATGCAGATAATCAATCAACGTTGGATATGGCAAGTCTGAGAATTTCTTAGGGCAAGGTATTCCCCATACGTTGCCCGGACGGCCAAATACCACTTCGTAAGGGCTAAGTCCCAAACAAGTGTGTACTGCAGTTCTGGTGGATAGCAGAGCTAACGGCAAAGCATCAGGCCAATTGAGTCCTGTACTTGCTTGAACCTTTGCCAACTTCAACTTCAAGGTTCCATTGTAACACTCTACTAAACCCGCTGATTGTGGATGATTTGCCGCATGGAACTTTTGCGTGATACCAAGACCTGCACAAACTTTCTGCATGACTTGGCCAACAAATTCGCTCCCATTGTCACTCCAGACAATGCGCGGCAAACCAAACCTGGGGAAGAACTCTTTTAGAAGGATTTTAGCTGTGGATAGGGCTGTGTTATCCTTTAGAGGGTATGCTTCTATCCATCTTGAAAAGGCGCATACTACCACCAGAACATATTTGAGGTTGTTGCATCGCTCCATATGAATGTAATCGATTTGCAACACCTCAAATGGATATGTTGGAGGAGCACAGTGACCTGCTGGAGTTGGGGTTCCCTTTCCTGGGTTGTACATTAAACAAACAATACAGTGCTTTACTACATTGTCTGCACATTTTGGGATATTCTCATTCTGCCACACTGGTGCCAGAAGTTTGCAAATGCCTTTTGCACTTAAGTGGGCTGGACCATGAGCCATAGTAACCACTGGGAGAACATAGGCATCTGGTAACAGCCAACTCTGATGTTCAGATAATTCCACCCAACAACCCATCTCATCTAACATTCCCGTACTTTCTTTCCACTTGCTCAACTCCCTTTCTGAAGCCTCTTTCTGAATCGCTTTCACGCTTTCCACTGTATTCTCATACATTCCTCTCTCTCTGACCCAATTTGCAGGACCTGCCACAAACATTCGACTCTTTGAATCTCTCGCTGTTTTCTTCGCTATTTCGTCTGCAAATGCATTTCCTCGACCAACATCATCCGTAATCTTCTTCTGTGCACTACACTTCACTATCACTATTTGGGTGGGTAAAGCAAGTGACTCGAGGAGATCAGTCACTAACTGACCATGCTGTATTTTGGTGCCATGTGAAGTGAGGAAACCCCTTTCCTTCCAGAGACGCCCAAAATTGAACGCTACACCAAAAGCGTATTGGCTGTGTACACGTTCACTCTCTTCCCTTTTGATAATACACAAGCTCTCGTTAATGCTATCAATTCTGATGCTTGCGCTGAATTTTGTCTAATATGTGCAGTTTCCACAATCGTGTGTAAGGTAAGTACAGCATAGGCTGAAACCGTATCTCCATTAGGCATCTTAAAACAAGAACCATCTACCCATAGAGTCCCATCCGGACTCTCTAGCGGTGTGTTTCTTAGGTCAATTCTTCCTTTTGTCTCTTCCTCAGTACGGAAGAAACAATAATGTTGATCCTCAACACTCTCCTCATTTGGAAGGGGCAACAAAGTAGCTGGATTCAGGGTATTACATCGTTTGATGTGTATGTGACTAGCCAAAAGCGTCAGCTCGTAACCAGTTAAACGTGCACTCGTAAGATGCTGTGTTTTTGTTCTGTTTAGCAAAGTATCCACTGCATGTGGCACCATGACAATGAGAGTATTATCCAACACCATTCCAGCAGACTGTCGGATAGAAATTGCTGCTGCTGCTGTCGCTTTGAGACAACTGGGCAATGCTTTAGCTACGGGATCCAATGTAGCCGAAAAATAGGCACATGGCCGCTGTTTGTCCCCAAATTGCTGTGCTAAAACTGCCAATGCACAACCTTCTCTCTCATGCACATAGAGCATAAAAGGCTTAGTGTAATCTGGAGTGCCTAGTACAGGAGCAGAACACAGAGCGGTATGTAAGTCAGTGAAACTCTTTTGGCACTCATCAGTCCATGGAAGGGGCTGAGGCGTATCTTTTAAAGTGAGTGCCAACAAAGGTTTGGCGATCAGAGAGAAGTTAGGGATCCACTGTCTACAATAAGAAGTGATACCCAGAAAGGCACGTACTTCCCTTTCTGTGGATGGTACAGACATTCGCGCAATCGCCTGTATTCGTTCTGGTGTCAAACGTCGTCCCTCCTTTGAGAGGAGATGACCCAAGTAGGTAACCTCTTGACAAACATATTGTAGTTTGGAAGGTGAAACCTTGTGATTCAGTTTAAACAAGTGGCGCAACAAAGCAACAGTGACATCTTTGCAGATATCTTCTGAATCAGCGGCGACTAACAAGTCGTCCATATATTGAATAAGAGCAGCACCAGATGGCAAGTGAAAAGTATCAAGATGACATTTTAAAGCTTGGCTGTACATGGAGGGACTTTCACAATAGCCTTGGGGTGCGCGCTTAAACCGGAAGCTTCGGCCTCCAAGAGAGAAACCAAAAATGGGAATACTAAAGAAGGCATTCTTTAGATCGATAACAGAAAACCAAGTCGCTGTGGAAGGTATCATTGTCAACAAAGCAGTGATATCTGGAACAACAGGAAATTGTGGAATCACAATTTTGTTTACTTCTCGCAAATCAATTACAAAATGGTACACAGGAGGCAGAGAAGGATCAGTGCGATGAAGAACAGGAAGAATAGGACTATTGCATGTGTTACCTCTTGTTTCTTCAAACACACCCTTCCGAATCAAATCATGAATGATTTCCAAAAGCGCTTTCTCACCTTCTGCAGAAATTCTATATTGTGGGATGCGTGGTAATTCAACATTGGGCTTGAGAGTGACAACATAAGGCGGAATCTCAAGACAACCCACATCGTTCGGACCCGTGGCCCAAAGTGCTGCTGGAAGAGAAAGTAATTCAGGAGGAAACTGATCTTTGGACAGATACATTGGGGAGATCAATTTCTGTCCTAGAGTAAGATGTACGCCAGAAGGAGAACAATATATGGTAGCATGCATTCTTTTCAATAGGTCTAGACCCAACAGATTCTCACCGCAACCATTCGTTAACAGAAGTGGAGCTTCCAAATCATAGGGACAAACTGAAATAGGCAAAGGGCAAGAAACTGGATTGCGAACAGGGGCGCCAGAGAATCCTACAGAAACATTTGTTAAGCCAGACAAAGGTGCCCCAGGGAGTTTAGAATGAATGATAGAACTTCTCATTGCTCCAGTATCCAGAAGAAATGGCTCTGAAACACCCATTGTAGTGACGTTAACATACGGACCATTTTGATCTACTGGGATTGGCACAACTCCCTTACTTTGTCCATGGCTGTCCTAGTTAGCATGAAGACTCTCCTTCTCGCCTTCAACATAATGGTCTTCATTGTAATACTGTGTAAATCTTACATTTTGCTGATCAAAGTAGTTCGCGGAATTGGGAGAAGGAAGGGCATGCTGTTCTTGAGTCAACATACCCCGACCTCTACCTCTGTTTGCTGACAGGAGGCCAGCATGACCTCGTGGAGCAGATAATGCTCCATTGCGCTGCAATAAAACCGGACAACTATTCTTAAAATGACCTTCCTCTCTACAATAGGCACA
Organism: Triturus cristatus; assembly: GCF_964204655.1. Lineage (NCBI taxonomy): Eukaryota > Metazoa > Chordata > Amphibia > Caudata > Salamandridae > Triturus > Triturus cristatus. Next base: position 874,870,942 of record NC_140590.1, read on the forward strand.
TTGATTAGGACCTAACAAAGGTCGCGGATTGTATGGCTCAGGTTTTTGATACAACTTCTGAAACTGTGGAGGCTGCTGAATTTGAGGCTGAACATAACGTGGCGGATAGGCTTGTTGCAAGAGAACCTTCGTTTTTAATTCTTTCGTCTTTTTCCCTTGCTTTTCTTTTTCTTCCTTGTCCCTATTCTCATAATATTGTGCAGTAGCCAATATCTGTGCTTAAGAAGAAACAGCCCATGAACTTTCTGAATCCTTTAATTTGTGTGACAGCTCGGGAAGCAAATTGAATACAAATTTGTCCACGAATAATCGCTGTCCACCCTCGGTAGCCATGTCTTGACCACTGTGGTCGATAAATGTCTCCTCGAAACGAGTAACGAAGTCAGAGACACTTTCATCTTTCTTTTGTTTACATGCTGCTAGTTTATCCCAATTAACTCTCAGTGCAGGCATCATAGTTTTCATTAACGTAATAATTCTACCAGGAAGTTCCGAGATCAGAGCGTCAGGCTTTGCGCCACCCACTTGGTCTCTATCTGTATTAGTTATAACATCCCAAGTAGCTCCTAGTTCCTGTGCGTGATCCTCTCTACGAATCTTAGCCCATATTATCTGTGGGACTACATTTCCCATCAACATATCGATGTCTGCTAGGTTCATAATGCAAGCATCAATTGTCTGCGATAATTCTTTATAATAACCTGCAGGGTTCTTACGAGGATCTGGTAGAGTCTGCTTAAGAGCCAAAACTTCAGATCTCTTCCAAGGGACATGTACCCATATGCGTTGGAAATGAGCAGGAATAGGTGCATTAGCGCCTACAGCCGCAACTGCCTCCTTCCAAACTGGAGGAACCTCTCTCATAGGGTAATTTTTCAACGTCAGTTTAACCGACGGATCGGAATCAAGAAAAATCTGAGAAAACAATAAGGATCTATAAGAGATAAGTGTCCTTACAGCTTCCTCAACTTTAGAACCTACAATGAGTCCTTTTTCAAAATCAGCCTGAACATTTAACAGATCTTGTGAGATCGGATTCGAACTCACATCTTCCCATTCTTTAATGAGAATGTCGCACATTACATTGAAAACATATCTTTGCGTAGGCGCATTCCATTGCAAAAAGGTAGGCATAATATCAAGCACACTATATTGTGGACCCTTCTTGATCCATCTTCGTGCAAGAGAGTCTAGCTTCTCTCGTTACTCAAAATCTGGGAACTGACTACGAGATTGTCTTCGAGCAAAAGCCGGAGATACATTAAAAGCTCCAAAGAAAGGAGATAGAATACTAGTGACAGAGTCTGTGAGACGCTTACGCACAGACGGTGAATTAGACATTAGAACTGGAGACAGAGTATTAGGGGAACTGACAGAACTGGTAATTGCAAGAGGAGCAGAAGGCAAAGGAGATCTGAGATCAGGAGATGAAGGCAAAGAAGTTGAGAATAATGGTAAAACCGGCAAGGGCGGTAATACTGGAAGAGCCGGAACCGGCGGAGGTACCACTGGCAGCTGAGCAGCCTGTAACAGCTGAGGTACATTGGCATTTTGCGCATAGGGCGGAGGCAACCTTAATAAATGGGACATTAGGGGATCTTCTTCTATATCTTTCTTATTATCAGAAGAAGAAACAGGCAACACCGGATAGCATTTATCTATCGCCATACGATGTTGTCTTTCTGAAATTTCAGTCGCATTATCAATTTCATCATTTTTGAACTGTTGGGCAGCCTGTATAATTGTCATACCCTGTGCTTTCCTATCTCGTTTTGCTTGTTTAATTTCTTTCTGTTTGGCTTCCTTATGCCAAAGGCGGAAAGAGTCAAACATTGCCGGACGGGCTTTTCTTTTGAACAAAACTGTTTCTAAATTATCTAGCACATCAGGATCGAAGCTACCGTTTTCTGGCCATTTGAGAACACCATCTTTCTTCGTGTATCGAGTCCATGTCTCGTTAAAGGCAATGGGGCCGATACCATGTTTTGAATAGAGCTCGTATGTGGGAGTTCCAACCGAAGGAATCGGACAAGAGTCCTCAAGTCAGGAGTCCCTATTACAACCAAGACAACAAATTCTTCCAAACTTAGTCAGACCAGGCATCTCGAGATGTCTCCGGACTGTTGACAAACTTCAAGGGAGTAAAACTCAGTTTACGCAGCACAAATGCACTTACCCTCGGCTTTATCTTTTGCAAAAGATAAATCTAAGAAACCTAAGGAAATCAAACAAAGAACAAAATTGTGGGCGCGACCCACGAAAATACTTAACTAAGGACGTCTTCTTCCACCAACAGAGGCCCGTCTATCGTCTCGCCTTACCAAACATCATCAAAAGAATGGGCCAAAGCAGGGCGGCAGTCAGGGCAGCGGTCATCAGTAGCCGTCAGGAAGGAGTAACCGCGCTGCAAAAGACCTTCGGACCACTTTCGACATACAGGGGTCGCTTAGTGTGGCTCGCGAACCCTCCGGAATTTTCTTGCGGGGTTCCTCACGACCTTCGAGCAGAACCGGTACCACTGAAGCCGCCCAACATTGGGCGCCAGTTGAAGAACCAGAACCTTTTGGGCCTGGCGGCGCAGGGTACGCCCAAGGTCTCCGGAGTTCACCTGCTTCGCTACACAGAGACACAGGACACTCTGTCGGCGTTAGAAGATTGGATTTATTTAGCTGCAGCTAGTACAGTTATCCTAGAAGTACACAAAGTAGGTTCTCAGGAGACTGCCACTTCACTCTGTGGCGCATCAGGTTAAATACTATACAATTATACAATTATTAACGAAATACACTCCCAGAGCATATAAGAAGGAGCCAATAAGGAAAGTTGGAAAACAAGGCGGAACCAATAGGAAAGGTTTGAAAACAGAAATATCAGATGACTCGAAGAGACCTCTCCTCCAACTGTGTTTGTCACCCCACCCTCCGGCTAATACATTACAGATTCATAACTAACTTGCAGGTGGCGAGATACGTTTGTGTGTATTGGAGGACAGTCGTGAAACGAGAGAATACTAGCAGGAGACAGTGAAGGCCAGTCGATAAGATAAGGTCAGGAAAGAATAGTGTGAGCCAACAGATAGTTGAGACGCGGATTAGAAAAGCCAGACAGGGATTAGTGTACTCGGCTAGTTCTAACACCAGCTTTGCAAATAGAGGCCGAGGGCGTATTTCGACACCAGGCTACAGTAAAAGCAGAATAGACTTTGTTCGCCGTGCTGCCTGAGTGATGGCAACACAAAATGGCGGCGGGCCACAAAATGGCGGGTCGATTCGATCGTGATCAAAAATCGAAGTTCCTCAATACCTGATGTTGATTGGCAAGTAAATGAAAGTAATCTTTAATACCTGCATTAAATCCTCACATTTTATGTCAAAACCCATATATTTACAGCTGATGAAGTCACCCTTGAAGCATTCATAAAATGTGGTTGGTCTTTGAAAAATAAAGAAAGCGAGAACAGCTTGACCATCACATTTATGATTGTCAGTTTCTATAGATGCAGAACTTGAAAATAAATGTATATGTACTGGCTCTCCTTATGTATATCTCCTTCCTGAATCCACCCCATTTCTACTGCTGCAGCCTTCTCTCAATTTGAAGTTTCCTGGGGTACAAACGTTTCTTTTCTTGCACGGGAGTTGACAAATTCTAAGTCAACTGATCAAGGTGAACAGTGAGTAGATAAAATTAGGAAGTGGAGTGAATGGGCTCCATCTCATTCTTACTGGCTCAACAATTCTATTTTTTCCAAGTGTAAGCGAAAAAGGTTGTTATAAGCTAAACGTGGCAAAGTCGAACAGTGGGAGCTGGGCTGACTGTTAAACATAGTAGCCCGGAAAATTTGCCTGGAGGGATCCGGGAAAGATCTATCTGATTAGCTGACTCTGTTCCATGATTTTTTGGAAACTGATTCCATAAATTGTTTGGGATCCTACATACCTGGGGATCATAGTTTGTGCAGTAGTGCACTGGAAACACTTTGTGACCAACTGAATCTGCTCTTTGCAATCCCTGAATGTAACTAGCATTATATGCCTTCCACATTGAGGTGGAATGAGTATAATACTATTGTGAACAATATACTGGATGAATGACTGGATGATCTATTCCTGCAGGGTCTTCTCACCACGTATCCAATGATCCAAATATCATCTGATAGTTGCCATTGTCCTATACAACCATTGATTCATGCCCATTGTCTGAAACTTTGTGCTGACATTAGCCCAGCATTCTGACTCCTGTGCTGTACAGGACAGTACTTGTGCTTTATACTCACTGTCGAATAAAGTCCAGCTTCCTAGTCTCACTGAGAACCTTGGCTGTCTCTTTCGCTGTAAGTTGAAGCTATCCACTCTAGATGATGTTTTGGATTCCAAAAGTGGTTGCTCATTAGGAATATCATTTGTATTTGTTGTTTGACACTGGAAACTTCATTCTGTCTGGCTCTTTGCTGCATCTGAAAGCTTTTGAAATGAATAGATCATGAATTATAATAATATATAGAGGAGGCTTTGGCTTAAACACTGCTTTGTTGCACTGTCATTCACATATTTAATCAGCCTGCAAGGCACCAATTACTGATTGGATTGTCAGTCATCTAGAGTGACAGAATTGCATCTCTATCCTTTAGTTCATCAAGGGAAGCAAAGCACCAATAGGAAGAAATCTGTCTGCAGTCAGCGCCACAATGCATCTGCGCCAGCCCTGCGAAGAGTGCAGGGAGCAGGGAGACACTGGAAGGGCGTCTCCACACAGAGAGGAACCTGCAGGGTCATTGATGGTCGTTGCATCGAGAGGCATGTGACACTCTACAGAGCTGAGGACCGCCTGGGCTGACTTACAGTATTATTTGGTGAACAAGGGCCTCACGTGGAGTTGGGAGGATGAGGGACTTGTGACAAAAGGGGCAGATGCCCCATCTGCTGTTTAGTGAGTGTATTGAGATCAGTGGCACTCTAAATACAGCAGGTGGAACAGCTGACGCTTTTTGGCTAGTGGACCGCTCTACCAAATTTTTAATAAGGTCTTATATTCCCAATTAGTTTTTCCCGAGGTACTGACCCTTCTGCTGTGGAGGAAACGGGGAGAGCGCTGACGACTCCCCCTTTCCTCAATACTCTTGTCTGCTCTCCCTGCAAGACTCAGCTCTCATATTCCAAGGGGCAAAGGAACACTCTAGTTAGTAGCAGCAGTCCACTAACAAGGCCCAGGGCAGGCCCGATTATGAATTGCTAAATCGAGGGTGGCATGGACTGGACCTGTAGGCCATAACCTGCTGCCTGAACACGGGTGGGAGGACAAGAAGGGGCTCACTGAGGGAAGTGAAGTTAAGGTGACGGGAGAAGGAGATAGGAGCCATGCCTGCAGTGCTTTCTGTCACGAATCATTCTTTTCTTTGGGTCAGGCCAGAGCGGGAGCCCAGCTGCACAGATCCTCCTAATACAGGAAGAGTTGCATGTCTCTGCCAATATAGCTGACTTCATGGGGGTTACTCTTGCAAAGAAAATAATTCGCAAATGTTATTTTCATGCATTTACATGTTAAAGCTAGTCCTATTGTATTTCGCAATTTTTAATTCGTTTTGTTTTTCTATTGTACTGCAATGAGTCATCAATTTTGCAAGGGCGGCACCATCATTGGAAATGTCTCTGCAGAGCATCACCTTGTTTCCATGGCGCCAACTTGAAGGCAACTGCGTTTACATGCATCGGTTTTATGAAAGGCAGCCTGCCCTTCCATAGCTTCTGGCAACGAACATTAAATAATTCACAAAAATATGATCTGTTCAAAAAAGTGCGCAGAAGAACGCCATGTGCAACCCCCCTGTCAATCAAATCTTACTGTGTGCCTTCCCGCATCAGTCTTCTTTCAGCCTCTCTGGGAACGCGCTCGACGTGTAAATATAGATTTAACTAGGCATAATTTAAACCCATTCTTGGCTAATATAAGTAATGCATAAAGTGATACCTGCTCATGCCTTTGAACTACAGCAAATTAAGGTAAAAGGCAAATTAATTAGCTGCATTTTTTCAAGGTCTTCCAGAGGATGCCGGCTGTGAGCTTGTGATTTTAGAAAGCCAAGAAGAGGAAAAACATCTCTTCTGTTTATTACACTTTCTTTTATCTGCACCAGTCGTCAGAGGGTATTGGAACACATGGCTTTCACCTATATCTAAAACCCGGTTTAAATTTTCACCCTTGTTGACATATAAAAATGCATCACTCGAAATTGTTGTTTTTCTGTGATGTTAATCAGTAACCTTATCCCACATACTGGTATTTCTCAAAAATTGCGACTCAAAATATGTACTTATTCCCAAAGTCAACAACTTTTTGAAGTGACTTTTTTAGATGTTGGACCATGAAAAAAATTAGTTTTGCCACGTGAGTTAATATTCTGCCTGATGTGTTTAAACCCTGTTTAATCCATTGTAGCTCTCACATTGGTATGACACCTATTTGTAATTTGTTGGTTTGTGTGCCTTATATGGTGCCAATTATGTGCTGCCTCATTTACCTTTTTTCTCTGTGTCAGGGTACTTCTATCAGTACTGCGGTGAAGCAGCAGATATGCAAAATGAATCTCCTGCAGCCATCTTCCAGGGTCCATCATTGGGAAACCCTTTGGCAGCTACTGGGAAGGCCCAAGAAGGCGTGACACAGATCTTGAGGGTAGAAGGAGAGATCTACTGCATCTTTCTCAAAAAGGGGAGCAGGTGCAGTGGCCTGGACTCGTATCAAGAGAGGTTGTTTCAAGCATTCAACTGCAGAGGACCATGTCGCCTCACCTGCCTTTTGGTTTCTGAGGGACTGTTTCGCTTGTATGCTTCTGTTGATGTTGAAGAGATCTTTGCCGTAAGTTGGCAGGGTATGCCCAGACGTGGGTCTCTTGCCCACTTTGGTACTGGATTCAAGCTAGCCTGTCCAAGGAGGTGTGTTACCCCGAAACCGGTCCCAGGATGCTTGTTTCTCGTCCAGGAAGACCTGGCTTGGCAGTTCAGGCTGGACTGTTCCTATGAGGGACAGGGTCAAGACTGATTTGCATATAGCTGGGTCTGAACTGGGGAGGCGCAGTGCGCTAAAGAACGATGATGGATTCAACATAGATCTGTGACTGGGAGTGAGTGTCTGAAATGTTCCTGCGCTCCGTCCATCATCTCCTTGTGTTTGCGATGTTTAAGAGTAGACAGCTGAAGTGTTTCTGCAGTGGAAGGGTGATGGTCTGTGTTGTACATGTGATCACAAGCATTGTGCTGCTCGCTTAGGTCCCCTTTGCATCCAGTGCAACCTGTGAGGAATTTCACCACAAAAAGATCACCAAAATAATGACCCGATTACTTGTGAACAAGATGAAAGCCAGAGCACGAATCTCCTCAGGAGCCAGCTGCTAAGAGACAAAATGCAGGATTGATCAATTGAGCAGAAATTTGTGGAAACCATTGAGCGGTGAGATGTGGTGAGGCAGCTAGAGATACAGGATTGCAGAGGTAGAATGGAAAGGAGAACAATATTTGGCGGTATCCACGTAGGGGTGATAGGCAAAGTCAAAAGGAGAACCAGAGGCTTGTTCTTTCTGCAGTGCAAACATAGGGGTGTGTTGAGGTAAATATTGTGTGGATGACAGTTTGAAACACTCCTGTGAGGACGAGTAAAATGGCAAAAGATAATAAAAGGCTCTCTCTGGGTGAGGGGATAAACCTTGGAGCATGAGAAAGGACGCCCTGAGTGGAGAGGGCTGCCCAGCACTGGGTGGGAATGGGTTAAGCAGTTTCTGCTATTAGACACAGCATGGAAGCCTGCTGAATACAAGCAGGAGTGCTCTGGAGAAGAAAGGAAGTGTGAAAGATGGGACGGTAGCCAGAGTGGGAGGGGCAGTCAACCGTGTTTCCTCTTTGAAAGAGACCGAAAAATAGCATAATAAAATGAAGGATGAGAGACAAAAGAGAGTGGGGAGCTATGAAGCACGGAGGTCACGCAGAATAAAACTTGGAATGTGAGAGTCAGATCTTTTACTACTTAACGGCAGAGAGAGTATGCAAATTAGCTGCCTTTCGTGAGGATCGGGAATTTTGGATTACAGGGCAGCACTGAGCAAGAGAGGCGCTAGTGAAGGGTGTAGGTGTGGAAATTAATGCGGTGAGCACGAGTCTTATATTTTATCCATTTCTACAACTCCAAGTAGAAAAGTGAATTGGCAATACTTCATTGGATGACATCTGAAATGTTAGAGAAAATGCATGGTTCGGTAATAAAAGGAGATTCAATACACATCTGTCATTGGGTGTTAGAGGAATTGCCAAGAACATGTATGCTTTGCAGCTCGAATGCACATATGTAGCATTGGAGGCTGGCAAGCCACTGAAAGCTTGAGTCAAGTTCAAGCCTGGAGCCTGGCTCTCGCTCAGCTTGAGGTCTTGTTAGAACCCGAGCCGACAAGGAGTCGAGCTTTCATGTCGCCTCTACCTGCCCCCCTCCCTCTACCCAGGATCTGGTGGTTTAGCCAGAGCTGAAACTGTGGAACTAAGTTTGAGCCTCAGCGTTAGTTCAACATCCTATGATTCGGGGCGTATCACTTAATTTCCTCTGCCTAGTGACATAGTGAAATGTACAGGTGCTCAACTAAAGCGCTTCAATACCTTGGGGTCTTGTTTACAGATATAGAAATTGAAGAAAAATGCACAAAAATGTAAGAACAAAGTGTGAACATAAGAAAAGGCAAATAGATACCCCTTTCGCGGCTGATTTGTGCAAAGTGAAACCAGAAAACTTGGATAAATTGTGGCTTAAATTGCGTGATCTTAAGCAAAGTTTGGTTTCACAAAAACTCGGTTTTTTCATTATATTGTATGGAGGCACTTTCGAATAATAGAGTTCAGAATACCACTTGTACAAAATCTATTGTGTTTGATTTAATAGACTATAATGTTGCTGAATAATAATCTATGCCACATATAGGGTTTACATGCCACCTGTCTTGCCTCTTAGTTCACTAATAGTTGTTTAAAAACTATCACTTTTAATAAGTGGTTGCCAGTGCAGATTATTGTCAAAGCTACCACATGTTATAAAAATACACATTCTTGAACTTTGAAGAGACTTTATCATATTTTATGTGATATTTGTCGTATGATTTACATAGCAAACGTTTTCAGGGCTCGGATCCTGCATGGGCTATAAGAGCGGAGCCAGACCCTTGGCTTGGCTCTAGCTCTGCTTTCTATGTTAACGTGTTGGCTCGTATATAGAATTGTGCTGCACAAATGGAAACAAAAATGTGCACTGTTCTTTTCATCATGTGTCTTGTGTGACTTTCATGTTAAAAGAAGCCTTGTTTGTGTGGTGCTAAACACAATTTAGTACTTGTGCCAAGGAGCAAAGGTTAGCGACCCATCTTATGCGTGAGTTTTGTAAATGAGTTGAACCCTGTACTACAAATCTCTACACACAGGCAAATGCTAAAGGTAAATGGTAACATTTTGTGGAAAGGACATGCATTACACATGGAAATAGCATGCAATATAACTTTTGCCCATTGTGTAGCCTATTTTTTGGTGCTGTTAATTCATGAAAAGGCAAGTCACGGTACTTGCTTGATTTTTGGTGAACTGCAGTGGTGGCTCCTCAAGGGAGTGCTGTGGGCCGGTGAGGCGGGGCGGAGGAGGGCAGGGTGGGGGGTAGTAAACTCCGGAAAATGGCCGAACGGAGTTGAGTAAATAAATAAATAAAACGAATTACATTGCACGCTGCATCGACGATTTGGCGTTGCAGCACGCGCAATGTAATTCAGGAGAGAATAAGAGCTAAGGTGTGAATTTAATGTGCCACGTAGATGGGGAGAGAATAGACTTTATAGGTATGAAGTAAAGAGAGGTAGATTACCCAGAGTGACCAGATTTTTTAAACTAAAAGCCATGACATTTAGGAAACATAGGACTACAGTTGTACATCATTTAAGGGGCACAGAATGACAGCGCTCATCAACACTGAAAGACAGACGAGGCATTAAGGAAATAAATACAATTCAATTTTTAAAACCAGTTTCATGTCTGTTATTAAACTTGCTTTCTGATAACAGTTGCTCACTAGTACAGGTCTTGAACATATACAAATGTGCCTCGCCCTGTTTTCAGTCAAACCTCTCTGAAAACTGGGAGATGAGCCAAATTTTCCGATATCTTCCGGGACAGCTGGTAGAAAACCAGGTTTGTCCCGACAAGTATGGATACCCGGTCACCCTAACATTACCTCTAATGGTGAATAATGGATTTAGATTGGACCATGGCTGCAGGTTTTAGAGAATGCCACAGCTAGATTATTGTATTAAAGCAAACAAATGATGGACAGAATGCTGACAATGCTAACATTCTACCCCAGCCAAAAGATCTGGGTTAAATCCGTCATTCTTTTACCTGCTACACCACCCCAGTTTGAACCCAACCATATGCAATTCAGTCTTGACCCTAAGTGGGATGGGTATGCCCAGACGTGGGTCCCTTGCTCACTATGCCACTGGATTCAAGCTAGCCTGGCTGAAAAAGGGTGACATACCCTGAAACCGGTCCCAGGATGCATGTTTCCGGTCCAGGGAGGACCTGGCCTGGCAGTTCGGTCTGGACTGTTTCCATGGGGCACAGGGTCAAGACTGATTTGCATATGGCTGGGTCCAAACGGGGGTGGCGTAGTGGGCAAAAGAACGATGGATTTAACCCAGATCTTTTGACTGGGGGAGAATGTTTGCAATGTCAGCATTCCGTCCATAATTTCTTTGATGTAACACTTTTCGCCCTAAGTGGGATGGGTATGCCCAAAGGTGGGTCCCTTGCTCACTGTGCCACTGGATTCAAGCTTGCCTGGCTGAAGAAGGGTGACATACCCTGAAACCGGTCCCAGAATGCTTGTTTCCGGTCCAGGGAGGACCTGGCCAGGCAGTTCGGTCTGGACTGTTTCCATGGTGCACAGGGTCAAGACTGATTTGCATATGGCTGGGTCCAAATGGGGGTGGCGTAGTGAGCAAAAGAACGATGGATTTAACCCAGATCTTTTGACTGGGGGAGAATGTTTGCAATGTCAGCATTCCGTCCATAAATTGTTTGATGTAACACTTTTCGCCCTAAGTGAGATGGGTATGCCCAAACGTGGGTCCCTTGCTCACTGTGCCACTGGATTCAAGCTAGCCTGGCTGAAAAAGGGTGACATACCCTGAAACCGGTCCCAGGATGCATGTTTCCGGTCCAGGGAGGACCTGGCCTGGCAGTTCGGTCTGGACTGTTTCCATGGGGCACAGGGTCAAGACTGATTTGCATATGGCTGGGTCCAAACGGGGGTGGCGTAGTGGGCAAAAGAACGATGGATTTAACCCAGATCTTTTGACTGGGGGAGAATGTTTGCAATGTCAGCATTCCGTCCATAATTTCTTTGATGTAACACTTTTCGCCCTAAGTGGGATGGGTACGCCCAAAGGTGGGTCCCTTGCTCACTGTGCCACTGGATTCAAGCTTGCCTGGCTGAAGAAGGGTGACATACCCTGAAACCGGTCCCAGAATGCTTGTTTCCGGTCCAGGGAGGACCTGGCCTGGCAGTTCGGTCTGGACTGTTCCCATGGGGCACAGGGTCAAGACTGATTTGCATATGTCTGGGTCCAAACGGGGTGGTGTAGTGGGCAAAAGAACGATGGATTTAACCCAGATCTTTTGACTGGGGGAGAATGTTTGCATTGAAAGCATTCCGTCCATCATTTGTTTGCTGTAACACTTTTTGCCCTAAGTGGGATGGGTATGCCCAGACGTGGGTCCCTTGCTCACTGTGCCACTGGATTCAAGCTAGCCTGGCTGAAGAAGGGTGACATACTCTGAAACCGGCCCAGGATGCTTGTTTCCAGTATAGGAAGGACCTAGCCTGGCAGGTCGGTCTGGACTGTTCCCATGGAGCATAGGGTCAAGACTGATTTGTAAATGGCTGAGTCCAAACTGGGGTGGCATAGTGGGCAAAAGAACAATGGATTTAACCCAGATCTTTTGACTGGGGGAGAATCTTTGCATTGTCAGCATTCCGTCCATCATTTGTTTGCTGTAACACAGCTAGATAATTGGCAGAAGCTCCCAAATTTTGACACACCACCCCATTTTTATTTCAAAACTCGATTGGCTCCCGCCAAGAAACCGATTGGTGCACAAGCGCTGTACAACAATTTTAACAAAACATAACATACATATTTATGCACCAAATGTGGATCAATCTGTGTTCCTTACTGGCTGGGTCCCCCTGCTTTCTCTTATAGTCCCTTATTGGAGGGCGGTGGGGGTGATTTTATTGTGCTGGGGATATAAGCTTGGATAGTTCTCACCTGCACCTGCTTGGTGCTCCAGCGGGAAGACAGGTGACAGCGGACCAAACATGGTCCGGCCAGTAGGGAGTTAATAGATTGCTGGCATTGTCGCCACCTGGAGTCTTGTGTATACTCCTAGCGCTTTAGATCTTGAGGTTCACCTTGACAGACTCTAGACTTGCAAGGCTCTCTATGGCAGAGTTGTTGTGTTGGAATATTTAGCAAAAACATATTCGTGTCACGCTCCTGTTCTGGGCAGGTTCCAATGGTCCTATTCCAGGCCTATAGTGTCTACGAGGTGTTTGCTTAAAACACTTCTGTATAACCAAGACTTTCGGGGCTTGCCATGGGAACAGATTTCTCAGTACTGGAATGATAATACTCATAAGGCGTTGTCAGAGGGCATGGAGGGGGAGGCCATGAAGGTGATGAGTCGGGAATACTGTGTCTAGTACAGCGGGAGTTGTACTCAGCTCCTCTTGGATATTCAGCAGCAAGCAGCAAGAAGCAGTGCTGGATGGTCTTCCGAGTAGGTTGGAGGGGACCCCAGATGCTAGAGGAGAGAGAGATGTTTTTTGCACTGGTGGAGCGCCTCCGCCACTTTGATCACAAGGCGTATTCGGCTAGGGCTCAAGTGGAGCGGGATAAGTTGGGCAGGATGCTGGCATTGCCTTTACGATATGATGGAGGACAGCCTGCCCTTCAGTCGTGTGCCCCTTCGGACCGAATGTTTTCACACAGGAGGAGATTAACTTAAGAGGGACATGTCAGACTATATTGCGGATGCTTCTCCAGTGTTCCTTGAGTCGACTGTGGTGGATTAACTTGGTGTGGATATTACTGAACAGGAGGTGAGGGAAGCAATATAGGATATGGCGAGTGGTAAGGTGACAGCCTTGATGGATTTCCGATAGAGTTTCGCGCAACTTTTGCAACAGAACTTGTTCCTAGGCTAGTGGTGTTTTTTATTGACTCCCGGCCGCCTTCACTGAGGGAGGCTGCCATCATGTCACTTCTTAAGAAAGATAAAGACTCACTTCTTCTTGATTCCTATCGCTCCCTTTACATGCTCAGTGCAGACTATAAGATCTTGAGTAAAATCGTGGCAAATCGGCTACTCCCTCACGTGTTCTCTCATTCACCCGGACCAAATGGACTTCATCTCTGCGTGCTGCACTATGCCTAATATTCGGCAATTATATCTGGCCTTGGACCGCTGAGAGTTCATTCGCTGGAATCATTGGTTATTTCATGGATATTAGGAAGGCATTTGATTCGCTCTGCTGGGAGTTTCTCTATGCTAATTTGCTTGGCATGGGTCTTGGTCTGCCTTTCGTTTGGTGTTAATGTTAATGTTAATGTTATTGGTATTTGTATAGCGCAGCTGCTACCTGGAGGTGTCCTGGCAATGTGTGAAGGCCCACAGAGGATTGAGTGGCATGGGAGAAAATGGCGGGATCAGTTTGCAAACAGCCATGTTTTCAAGGCCTTCCTAAAGACCAAAAGATTAGTCATGCTTCGCAGGTGTAGTGGCAGAGCATTCCATGCTCTAGCCGCATTCGCTGTAAAGCTTCTACCTCCACAGGGGGCTTTGTTTACCCTAGGGACAGTTATAAGTCTTGCATCTCAAACCGCAGTGTTCTTTGAGGTGTATACCAGCGAAATCGTGGTGGACTAAACTTCTCTGCACAGACCCTCTCGCTAAGATATGTACTGGAACCGTGATCTCGGAGGCCTTCCCAGTGGAGCAGGGTACTCACCAGGGTTGCCCCCTGTCGCCTCTTCTATTGGCATTGGCCATGAAACCTTTTGCCTGCAGGGTCGGACAGGGACTACACTATCAGGTCCTGAGCATCACCTCAAATTTTATTGAACTTTTCTTTTTATGTGGACGAGAGATCTTCTAGTTGGAGACAACGTTTGCAGTGTGATTAAATCAAAATGTCGTTTGTAATATGTTATAAACACATATTTAAGCAGTTAAATGAAACAACATAGTCAGTTCTTTATTTACAATGTGATTTGGCTTCAGGGTCAGCTTTGTGTTTACAATGCTGAACACCATTTACCTTGATCCCTGCTCTGCCTGACTGATTTTCACGCTTCCAGTAATGAATATTGTTTAAAAAGCTAGTAAAAAAGGTAATTGCTTACTTTAATTGGCATTCTTCTCAGATTTATGCTTCTCCCGCCTTGCTGGCATTCGAGGCCACAACTTAACTGCAGTGCATGATTACTCCATGTGATGCCAACTTCTTAATATAGGTTTGCCGTGACTTAAATATTCGACTTTAATGAGAAATCGGGTATAGGTATTATTTACAGGTTTAAGTTTACTCATTGTATCGACTAGAGAATAGCAAGACGCTGTCCTATGAGTCAACCTGTGCCTTGCAGGTTAGACTTCTCTCAGCAGGTGATGAACCCACTGATCTAAGTGACCAGCATCAGATGGGCGTGATGGGCACTGTGCCTGAAAAGAGGCTCCCCTCCAATCCAAGCATGGTTACAGTGAACTCGCAAACTCAACCAGGTTAAAGCTAAACATTTGCAAACGTGCCAGCCTTTGAATCAACAAAGGCAGAGCACAAGAAAGGCAGCAGACAACAGGACATTTGTCACGAGAATGAATTGGCGAGTTAGGAAAGATGATAAAACCATGCAATTCGATGCATCAAGTTGATTGATTTAGACCAAGTGATACCACTTCATCGTACTTCGCAGCTGGCACGGAAATATGCCTGTTATAAATAGGGCAGGCTAAATGATTTTTTTCGTATTAGATCCGATTTTACTCTGAGATGGTATTTTGACAGTAGCAGTCACCTTTCTTTGCAGGCTGCGCAGGGAGTAATTGACCAGGACATCCATTATGCATCCTGGATGTCAGTGCAGGATGGATTACGCGTCATTATTTGGCGCCAGGGACCGCAAGGATGGGGGCGGTTTCTTAATTAGACCGGCGGTGAGCTCCACATTAGAGATTGAAGCTAGTCAGGGGAGTACCACATGCAAAGGCACTGAACTCGAGATCTTTCCCGCGTTCCCGCTTGGACCTGCGCCTGCTGCAGATCGATCCTAGGTAACAGCCCTTCTGTAGATGCCTCGACAGGGTGCAATGGGACATAAAACTGACCATGCACTAAACATTGCGGCGCCCTTTTGCGAATTATATAGATGAAAAGTGCCCCACATTTGTAAAGTGGGGGAGTTTTGAACTTGTAAAGACCAGCACCGGTCCGTGAAGGGAGTTCCGTGGGGCAGAAAGGCGGGGGAATGGCAGGGTGGGGGGTACTAAACACCGGAACATGGATAATTGGAGGTAAGTAAACAATTAAATAAATAAAACGAATTTCGTAGCGCGCGCTGCACCGCATTTTGTGATGCAGCGCGCGCTACGAAATTCGTTTTATTAATTTAATAGTTTACTTCCCTTCAATTATCCATGTTCCGGTGTTTAGTACCCCCCACCCTGCCCCTCCCCCGCCCTGCCTTATCGCCCCACGCAGCGACGGCCCATATAGGGCGTGTTACCGGGGTGGTGATGTGGGGTAGAGGAGGGGCAGGGTGGGGGGTTGCAAAATGCGGCATACGGCCGATTGCAGGTAAGTTACGAAAATATAAAATAAAACAAATTTCGTTGCGCGCGCTGCATTGCCAAATTTTTTTTTTTCGTAACTTACCTGCAATCGGCCGTATGCCGCATTTTGCAACCCCCACCCTGCCCCTCCTCTGCCCCACGTCACTGCCCCGGTAACACGCCCTATACGGGCCGTCGCTGGCCCCACGGAACTCCCTCCACGGATCGCTGCTGGTAAAGACATGCTGTAGAGTAGTTTTGGAAGGCATGGGAGGCACAGAACACAAGTGGGCTTCCTGCACTCACTGAATCTTTGCAGCAATATCAGAGCAACAGTAAAACCAGCACACTGGACCAAAAAAGAGGCCCACAAATGGTCAAAAGAGTCCCACACACTGGCCTGCCAGCCCAGCCCTTACAGCATCGCCAGGTTGCCCTATGGGCCAGTCCCACATCTTTGCACCGCATAGTAATAATAATAATAATAATCATCATAATAATACTAATAATAATAATTAACCCCTTCGATGCTGCGCAGATTCCGCCGCTGTGCTGGCGGAATCTTGCGCGGGCGTGGTCATGACGGAATGGTTCCGTCATGAGCACAGCTCAACCGTGGGTCATGACGGAACCATTCCGTCATGAGCACCGAAGGGGTTAATATGTTATCATAATAATCAACATCACCATCATAATTCACAGCTGCCAGAGCTCAACGCACTGCTCCATTCGCATGGAGGCATGCAGAGTGTGCTTGTGTGGCTGGGAGGAATGTTGGTTGGCATGGCCTCTACGCAGAGTGCAGTTGTGACTCAAAAAGGGCTACAGTTGCATCACAGTGAGCTTGATGCAACGCAAAATGCGAATATAAAGAAAAGATCAAATAAAGGTGAGAGTGTTTTAGGCAGGGTCAGGTACCAGAGGGAGTGAGGGAGGAAATATTTTGATGCCCAGCAAATCAGAAGGCGTGTGTGTGTGTGCGTGTGTGTGTGTGTGCATGTATGCGTGTGTGTGTGTTTGAGAGAGAAGAGCAGAATATATGAGCTAAAAGCGGCAACGCATTCTACGCCGGCATCACCCAGAAACTCCTCAAGAAACTTCAGAACATTCAGAATGCTTCAGCTGGACTCATCCTCAACAGCCCCTGCCACTGCCACATCACCAGCCAACCTGAGAGACCTCCACTGGCTCTCAGTCAACAAAAGAATCACCTTCAATTTCTTCACACATGCCCACAAAGCATACACAATGCGGGACCTGCGTACCTCAACCACTGCCTCACATTCCAAGCACCCACAAGAGACCTCCGCTCTCCCCAACTGGCCCTGGCTACCGTCCCACATATCTACAAGACCAAAGCAAAGAACCTTCTCCTACCTTGCAGCAAAGACCTGGAACACCCTGCCTCTCCACCTCTGGCAATCACCATTACTGCCTCAATTCAGGAAAGACCTCAAGACCTGGCTCTTTGACTGAATCACAGCGTCTTCGATGAACCAGCATATCCCTGCCCCTCCAGAGCCTTGAGACCATAAGGGGTGAGTAGTCATACTATACAAGCCACCTGATTGATTGATGTGTAAGTGTTGCTGCAATGTGGGAGTCCTGGGTGTGCCAGGAAGAGAACGTCGTGCAGCTCAGAGTTAGTGAAATCCCATATTTCTGCATTCTGTTGTTTGATGACCATGTGACCAGGGTCTGCTTTTGGCTTGGTCGAGCTGGGCCCATGGCTCCAATCTTTAGATGGGCTTTCAGAAGCCTCTGCATTAAAGGCCTACAGACAGCAGTTCCTTTACCTTGGCTTCGGTGATTCCATTTAAGGTGCTGCTGTTAATTTGAAACATACTGCAGTTAACACTCCATCAGCCTCTTTACTTACTCCCCCATCTACCTCTTACCCCTACCACCACACTGGAACACCTCTCCCCACCCCAACAAACAAAATGGCAGCAGCCTGATGGAGCTAATCTAGGGGTGATTCAGGTAAAGCAGGGTAGGGAAGAAATGTTTGTGTTCAAAGACAAATCAGTTATTTAGCCAGCCTGGGACTGGCCTGTGAAAAGGACCCTCTGGTGCCTCATTTTGCTTAGCATCAGCAGCAAACTTTCATCCACCCTTGGCACTATCAGGGCAATGGCTGGGCCTGCTTGTGACCAGTCACAAAGTTATGTTCTTGTTTATTTGTGGTGAAGGAGAAGACAAGTGTTAGGGAGCAGCCATTGATGGCACTTTGATAGCCAAAATAGTGATGAATATCTCATTGAGATAAATAGGGATGGACACCACTCACAAAGCAGAAAGAGGCATCTCTTTGTGCCAATACCTCCCTTGTCTCATCCATTTATATTCACACTGAGATGTGCTACTGTCTTCTCATCTCCAACCCTATATAGGGCCTCTTGAGCAGACTTCGAATTTACTCATCTAGACAATGCATGCATGAAATAAACAATTTCACACACGTTTCACAATCAGTTTCTAATCACTTATTACAATAATAACAAACATTTACCAAATCATAAAACCATGGATTAGTATCCAAAAGTTATCATTTACAATATCACATTCACACACATTACAATGGAACAGTCTTTAAAATGAATGCTAACTACTCACACACACACACATGTGTCATACTCACCCTATGAAAACTGTTTTCTCCGACTATACAAACATATATACGCAGAGCAAGTGGCAAGCCATGACAATGACCTGGATCACAAACACAATAAATGTATCTGCTGCAGGAGGTGTCTGAAATACCTATGTAATATGCTTTTACATGTCAAGGGACAGGATGTGTGGCCCAGGCTAGTGATGGGTGCGTTCTTCACTGTCAACAGCATAGTAAGGCAGCCAGTGTCTTGTGAGGAGGAACTGTGAAGCATGATGAGTGTCACGACATGAGAAACCTCATTTTTCTTTGACCACCATCTTTGTTTGCATAGCAACAAGTTCCATGTTACATAGAGTTGCAGACAGTTTGAGAAACCATAGCACAAACTTCGCCAAGTTCTTTTCCCTAGGTGCCATTAGAGAGGCTTGGCGTGAGGGGGATACCCGATGGTTTGACTCTTAGCAAATGGATTTATGAAGTATCTGGAGCTGGGTGAAGATTTGCACCCCCTGGAAAAACCAGTATCTTTTACCATATATGCAATTCTATGTATATTTATTTGTTGAGCTACCGCATTCCTCTTCTTGGAAGGGAGAGGGGATTGTTGTGATTCTATTATTGTGCTGCATCTTGATGCACAAATTAATATTTTGAGACAGTGCTTGGAAAACCCCCAAAATAGGGTGTATACATTGTTCTCAGTCTCCTACCTTCACCAATAAATATTGTGCTTGCTTCGGCGCGTTGAACTTGTAGCTGGGTGGAACATGCTATAGTAGGCTTCACTTCTATACCAGGCAGTAAATCAAGATAGGTTCTTTTGGATCCAGAATAGTAAGGAGCAGCATATCTTACAGAATCACACGTTTTGGCAGCACTGACTCTGTAGTGCAAAATTTCATATGGCATAGTATATCTGAATATGGACTAAAATATTATGTTACATTATCATATCCAAAAAACCAATCAATTACTGAATCATCATGAACGTAATTATATATAATGAAGTATGGATATACTATTTTTGTCTCCAAAGCTATATACCTTGAAGACATATCTATATTCACTAAAAAAACAAAGGTTACAGGGACGTTATATTTAGGCTGACATTTAATTTGTACAAAACCATAGAAATTCAGCAGCTTTAGTTAGCTGAGCTAACTATAACTTGCACCCCCCGCAATGCACTGCTTTTGACCTCACATATTACATCACTCATAACATGGTCAGTGGCATCACAGACAACATCGCAAATTGCATCACTGATTATATCATCCACAGAATCTCTGACACACCCATCTCACACCCCATATAATCTTTCATACACCCACTCCAACATCCATACTACCATTCTCAAAACCATTGACACAACCATACCAGTAAGTACAAACCCCCTCACTGATTCATAGGTCTTCACACAAATCTACTATGTTGTCCACACAGCCGCTAATACACCAACACACTCACTAATACAGCCCCTGAAATAACCACTCATACACTCATACAGCCACTCACGCACTGTCAGTCACCCATAGAACTGCTCATACACCTACTCACTCACCATTAGAGTCAAGCACACAGCCACTTACTCACCTATACATTTATACACACACCAACACACGTATTCATACATATACTAACACATACTCTATCACCTATAAAGTTACTGACACAAACACACTCACCCATAATGCCACTCTCACCATCACTGACTCACACATACAGTCCCTTATATACTCCAACACTCACCTATCTACCTTTCACATATAAAGTTACTCACCCATATACCAATGACACAACCATTCACTCATCAACACAGCCATAAACACACTCAGCCATATATATATTTTGTGTTTTTTAATGTACAGAAATATGGAGATAAGCATACTAAATCTATACTTATCTCTATATAAATACCTTCATTATATTTTGGATTTATTTTAGCAACAATATTTTTGAAGCACTGTATTCGGGAGTCAATACTTCGGTGTTATACCATGTAAAAACATGGAGTGGCTGAATAAGAAAAGAGAGTTGGGGAAGGCTGTAATAAGAAAAATGGCACGCACTACTGTGCTTTTAACCAGGAACAAAGTAAGGGACCACACTATGATGCAATATGCTATATTTATGCTATCACTGGTGGTTTAGACATAAGCAGCAGGGTGGCTACACCTACAAGGTAAGGGAACACAATATGATCTAATATGCTAGGTTTATGCTACAGATGGTTCTTTAGACACAAGCAACAGGCTACACCTATCGATGTCTCCTAGTTACCGTCAAAGAGAATCATTTTAACTGTTGCTTGGCTTTCACACTAATGTTTTAAGGTTGTTAATATTTTTTTGAGTTCTCACAATCAAGGTAGTCAATCATTTCTTTCCTCCTTCTAACAATAATCATACTCGGCACACTGAACCAAACACATAACACATACCAGCAAAGGATATTAAGGAATTTCTTGACTAGTGCCTAAATTCCAAAACCATCTTCAACACCGATTGCTTTGTGGCCATTAATGGGCACAGTCTCATATTTAAACTGTTCAGTCTGTAACAATATCCTCAAAGGGTCATCCTTAAATCATCCTTTACCTGGGATGGAAATAACCATCAGTCAATAATTCACATGCATTTCTAAACATGTGATATATCTATTAAAATACCCAAGCTGAAGAGGGTACCTTAAACACACCTCCGAAATGTTGAAACAAATGATAAATGAGCATATATCCAATATATTCAATAAGGTTGCACAATTCGGTGGGGTGAGAGAATGTGACCATACTGTGGCTTAATTAGTAGTATACATTTGTGAAATTGGTGAAGTCAGAAACACCATTAATAATGCAGGCATTACCACACGTAGACCTTTACCATGCATACCTGAGTATCAGAATCAACATGCTTTGGAGGAGGGCAGGGGTATAGGGTGGTAAGGGTACTTTTAGGAATCAGAGGTTTGTAGGTGTATAGGGCGGTAAAGGTATTTTTAGTGTTTAGGGTAAACTTTTACAAGAAAAAGATTGTGGGTGGATCAACCCCTTACAGACAGTTTACTCGAATGGTATGTATCACCAGAAAAATATTTCACGCTTCTGATTAAGAGTTAAGAAGCGGATAAGAATGTGCAAGTCATTAGCAATCAATAGTTAAGGCAGACCTAATATGCAAAAAATATTTTTTGTTTTTAAAAATGGTGACAAACTAAATAACAACGTGTGATACATTTTGCATTTGAATTTTAATACAAACCAGAATATTTGAATAGATAAAGCAAACATAAGGATCACATAGAATGCTTGACTAGATAGAGTAAATTAGCATTTTCACATGAAAGAAAGACAAGGTAGACTTAACACAAAATGAAGTCGCCCCCCCTTCTAGAATGTGATGAGGGGCAAATGTGACTTCTGTATCTTGCAGATATTCTAACGCATTAGGCTAAATGGTGTTACTGTAAACCCCACCCCCAACTCACCTACCCCAGGGCTGTGATGTGCTCCTGTAAACCATGTGTTCTTCTTAACATATGAGAGAACAAATATGATCATAATCAGTAACACATTTTTCAATGTTTTACTCTGATGCATGCTTATTCTGATACACAGGTATGAACTGACGATAAAACATTTTCATTAAAGATTTTAAGATCAGCACCCTAGAGACATTTGGAGATGTAAAGTGTTAAGCTGCTTAGAATTATTTCTTTCTTTCTTTCTTAGAGAGTGAATCTTTAATCTCTCAATTAAGTGATGCTGTGGGTTCTGAAATGCCTCGAGGATTTATTTATATTCATACAAGTTGAATATGTTGAGACAAAGTACAACCAAATAATCACTGCTGAACTGTAATGAACTGAATTAATTAGTAAAAGAGATTTAACATCTGTAATATCTTAAATATTGAAGGAGTGTGACCTATTTGGCTCAGAGAGCCCAACATGATTACTTGCAAAGATTCCTTTGTGGGCTATTGTAGAGGGTGCCCAACTGTTGTTTCCACCAAAACCATGTGAAGTACATGCTCACTTACAAAGATTGCCCTGCAGTCTTGGTGCACAAAATAATTTGGCCCCTTAACTGGTGGGAATTCAAAAAGTGAGGTGCATAGTCATTACAGAATTTGCAATGACTGGAGTGTTGCTCAAAGACGCTTGATTTGATGCCTGTGCAGACAAGAGTAACATCTCTACTGCTGTGAACTTGTTGAAGAACTGTTAGTGAGCACCATAGATGCTGTGCAAGGGGAGATGTCATATCTTGGTATGAAAATATTTTCTGTGGATGACACACAATGAAGGCAGTGACAAAGACCATCAAAACAAACTTATGTCATATAGGAATTCTACCCACCAAGGTAAATGTCCCACACAACTGGATGTTGCAACCCAGATGTTCAATGGGCTACTGCTGGGCAGTGGTTCCTGTCAGTTTCCTTGCACCAGTACAGCACATATCTGTGGCATAAGCAGAAAGGGACAATGAAAGGCATCTAGCAATCTTGGAGGATGCTTCGTCGTGGCTGACTCCTAGCAATTTTGCTTGGGGTTGTATCCTCTCGATTATAGCAGGTTCCCAAAATAATGACCTTACCATTGAGAGTCCATATAAAGAGCTACCTTGATTTTTCAGTAACCATTTTACCAGGTGAAAGATGGGAGCATGAGAATGTTAGTCCACTAAAGGTCGACCTTGTCATTTCAAACGTACTTCCATCACTCAAAAAATAATCAGTGAAATCACTGATGACAACTCAAATGACATTACTGATGACATCATCCACAGAAAGACTCATACACCCAATCACACCACATAGAACCTCTCATACACACATTCCCACTCCCACACAACTCCTCATATACCTATTTACAGAGCCATAATAACACTCACACCCAATCACTCATCCATAGAGCCACTCACACACCTACTCAATCATACTGCCACTCACACACCTACTAACTCATCCATACAACCACTCACACACCCATTCAATCAGCCATACAGAAACTCAAACAACCACTCACTCACCCATAAAAGGATTCACACACCCACACACTCACCCGTATAGCCACTCACACTTCCACTCACTCACCAATAAAGCTTCTCACACACCCACTCACTTACCCATACTGCCCCTGATACAGCCACTCACTCATCCATACAACCACTCATACACCCACAGAACCACATAAATACCCATTCACACATCCATACAACCACTCACACACCCACTCATTCATTCCGCCACTCACACACCCACTAACTCACCCATACAGCCACTCATGTACCCACTCACTCACCAGTAGAGCCGCTCACACATCCAGTCATACAGACATACACACTTACACACCCACTCATACACCATTACAACCACTCATACACCCATTCAATCACACACACAGAAACTCACACAACTACACACTCACCCATACAGGTACTCACACACCTATACATTCACCCGTATAGCCACTCACACTGCCACTCACTCACCAATACAGCTACTCACACACCCACTCACTTACCCATACTGCCCCTGATGCAGCCACTCACTCTCTCATACAACCACTCATACACCCACAGAACCATGTAAATACCCATTCACATATCCATACAACCACTCACTCACCCTTACAACCATTCACACAGACATTCATTCTCTAACACAGCTACTCACACCCACTCACTTACCTATCCAGACACTCAAACAACTACTCACTCACCCATACAGCCACTCACACACCCAATCCCTCATCTACACAGCCACTCAGTCACCCATACAGCCACTCACACGTCCACCCACAAACCTATGCATCCACTCACACATGTACTTACTCACCCATGCAGTCACTCACACACCTACTCAGTTTCCAATACAGCCACTCACACAGCCACTCACTGACCCATACAACTACTCACATACCCATTAACACATCTATACAGCCACTCACACACCCATACAGCCACTCAGACATCCTCTGACGCACTGATACAGAACAGCCACACAGCCACTCAGATGAGATATGTTAGAAATAATAAGACTAATTACTAGTACAGTAAGAATGGTAATTTAACTCATACTGTAGCGTAGTGTATATCTTTAAGTGTCAGAAACATTTACAAAAGACTTACACTCACAGGATGATGTAATGAGTGATGTCATTTGAGATTTATCTGTGATGTCCCTGACCATGTAATGAGTGATATAGTATGTAAGGTCATAAACAGTGCATTGCGGAGGCGTAAGTTAAAGATAGCTCAGGTACCTATAACTTTTGAATTTCACCAGTTTTGTATCAGTGAAATCTGATCCTAACTCTAATGTCCCTGTAACCTCAGATTTTTTCCTTGAATATATATATATTCACTGAAAAAACCATAGGTTTCACACACGTTATAGTTAGCTGGACATTTCTCTCGTAAAAAAACATTGAAATTCCCCCGTTATAGGTTCAGCTAACTATAACTCACGCACCCGCAATCCACTGCTGATGACGTCACATATTACATCACTCATGACATGGTCAGTGACATCACTCATGACATCACTGATGACATCTCAAATGACATCACTGATGACATCACTGATGACGTCATCAATGTGATAAATTACCACATCTTCTCACACCCTTATAAAACCTTTGATATACCAACTCAAAATTACAGAGGTCCATTCTCATATCCATAAATAATGCAATACCAATAACTGCATACCCACATATTAACTTTTAGGTCTTCATACACCTCCACACACTCACCTGTAAAGTCACTCATAGTTACAGTCACTCCATAACAAAGTATGATATGAATTTATACACACACCTATATAGACACTCACACACTACCAATCATCCATAGAGGTACTCTCACACCTAGTCATTCATACAAATAATCACACTGCCATTTACTCACCTATGCAGTTATACACACTCAAGTTCCCTTGCTCACAAAAATAGTATCACATTTTTATGCTCTATTAGAATCATTGACAAAAGCACACACTCATCCATACAGTCACTGTCACAATCACACATTCTCACATCTAGCCACTTATATACTCTTACACACATATATACTGCCTTTCACATATGTAGTTAGTCACAAATGTACCACTGAGATATACATTCAATCCCTAACACACCCATACATACACTCGCTCAACCATACAGTCCATCACAGATGCACTCTTAAAACCATGCACCCATAGAATCACCCACTCACACATCTATGCACAGAGTCACACACAGCCTACCCACACTAACACTCAGGCACCCATACAGATACTCAGACAACCAATCGATAACCCATATAGACACTCATATAGCTATTCACAAAACCATGCAGCCACTTATACACCAACAGACAGAAACATACAGACATTCACACAGTTTAGTCACTAGTCTGCAGTAAGATACATTTAATGACTCACTTATAGAGTTAGTTACACACCAAAGAAAATCATACATTTACACACTTGTACACCCACTCATTCTTCAACAGGATTTTCCCTATATATATTAAACATATTAAAATTGTTCAGAAACACATACTCAATGGATGATGACATCAGTGATGTCATCAGTGATGTCATTTGAGATGTCATGAGTGATGTCATGTGTGATGTCACTGACCATGTCATGAGTGATGTAATATGTGACATAATCAGCAGTGCATTGCGCGAGTTATAGTTAGCTGAACTAACTATAACGGGGGAATTTCAATGGTTTTTTACGAGAGAAATGTCCAGCTAACTATAACGTGTGTGAAACCTATGGTTTTTTCAGTGAATTTGCAAGGTTTTTTAAATGCTAATTCCTAACTATAACGTGTGTGAAACCTATGGTTTTTTCAGTGAATTTGCAAGGTTTTTTAAAAGCTAATTCCTAAATATACCGTGTGTGAAACCTATGGTTTTTTCATTGAATTTGCTTGGTTTTTTACATCATTTTTTTTCTTTTTCTTTTTTCCTTTAAACACTATGCTACCTATGTATATATTCATGGTTTTAATGCATTCTTCAATATAGAAAGATTCACCTTTTTTAAATAAATGGTTAGATATAGTTGTATAACATAGTTAATATCTTCAACAAACCTTTATCTTTTTTTATTTATTTATTTATTTAAAAAATTTTTACCGTGCGCGTACGGTAAGCTTACCGTAAGCGCACGCTTCACTTTATGTACGGTGAGCGTACGTAATATTTATACTCCGTGTGCACATGCTTACGCAATTTGCGGATGCGTCCGTACTTCCTACGTGACGCGTAAGCGCATGCTTCATACACGCACGCGCGCACGCACGTTATGCGGAAGTGTACGAGCGTGACTGTAATGCGCATGCGCGCGTGCGCGTGTCTTTCGTACGCGCATGCGTACTTTTACCGTACGCGCTCGGTAAGCTTAACGTGCGCGTACGGTTGGTCATGTGATCAAGAAACAACACTTTTGATTGGTTTAAACTACTTTCAGTTCCAGAATCTTCCTACACCACACCCATTCCCCTCATTACTGCTTGTGATTCCCTAGGAGAAGGAGCTGAATTGTCTTTGGGATACAATGGCAGAGCAGCAGTCCTCTTCTGAGAGTGAGCAGGGCAGCAGCATCATCAGACAGAGAAGGAGGAAACAAAAGAATTCTTTTGTTTGGGAGTATTTCACTTTTCCAGAGGGGCAGAAAAAGGTAAATGCTCCATTAGTCACCTGCTCACTTTGTGAGCGTGTCTTATCTAGAGGTAATCCAAGGAAGAAGTATTCCTTTGGTAATCACACTATGGTGAGACACATTAGGGATGTACATCCCAGGATTTTTGCTCGACATACTGAAGCAAACCCTTCAGTAAGTCACCCGAGCACACCCGCAGAAGCTTAGCCGAGTACATCTTCGGCAGCTCAGCCGAGCACTTCCTCTGCGGTGGGAGCATCACCCTCTTCTGCTCCTCTGGAAATGAACCCTCGATTTCAGAGGATACAAATGAGGTGCACCAGATGTTATGGTCTAATTGTTCATGGGGAGACCAGTATTTCCCTAATAAACAATAAGATAGACCAGCACATCTGTGGTCCTTGTTAATATTCCCATTCTTTCTTTCCTCTGTTCCTGTATTAACACAACGGCTCTTTTAAGAGCCAACCTTACCTCACAACTTTTTAAAAAAAATTTTAATTAATTTTTGTAATTTATTTTTTTACCGTGCGCGATGTTTTTTTTTAAAAAAAAAAAAAAATGTTTTTCACCCTAAAAGGTCCTTGAGGGAGTACAACGGAAATGAGAAAAGCAGAGAGAGGAGAAGTGAAAAAAAGGGAGCATGAAACTAAATGTGTGATAAATACAGAAATTTCACACTTACCTGACCAACAAAATAACTTATTTATTAAGTATTAATATTTAATAATACATTTTAGAATACAGTACACATATTTTCATATTTAAAAAACAATGTTTTGCCCTTTTTTTGCTTTGCCAAATGTAGACATTAAATGGATTGGTCAGAGAGGGTTAAAGTGGCACCAATTAATGCCTTTGGTGAAATCTTTTCTACACCTCCAACAGCCTAACCTTATTATTGTGCACTGTGGTGGAAATGACCTAGACACTTTAACTGGGGTAGGTCTGGAAATGCTTGTTAAGGACACCTTTGTGCAATTAATGTTGCTTTTTCCTCAATCTGCCTTTGTATATTCTAATATATGCCAAAGGCAAAAGTGGAACTGGTCCAACCAATTTTGTCCACAGATTGACAAAGCAAGAAAGCACGTCAACAAATCTATTTCTGCTTTCCTCAGAGACTATGGTATGGGTTCTACATACCACAACAACTTGCGTTAAAACATTCAAGGCATTTATAGAGGAGACGGTGTACATTTCACTGATGAAGGCAACAGAGTTTTCCTCTTGAACTTTAGACTGTGCATCGGTACTTACTTGTAGGTACCACAAAAAAAACACGTCATAAACACAACGGCTCTTTTTAGAGCCCCCTAATATCTAAACACTTAAATTTGATTTTTACTTCTATTTTTTTTATTGTTTTTTTTCTGCCGTGCGCGTACGGTAAGCTTACCGTACACGCACCACGTGATTTTTTAAAAAAAATTTAAAATGTATTTTTCATACTTTTGGGACTTTCTTGGACCCCCTGACAAACGCTAGGGGGTCTGCAACTCTCTTCGTTGCCCCCTTTTCACGTTCTCCACCTTCATCAGTGTGAGACACACAAAATGGCGGCCGACACTTCCTGATTTCGACCAATTCGAATGTTTACAGTCATGTAACCCCCAATCAGAATTAAGCTCACGCACAGCAGCGTGCGCGTACGGTAAGCTTACCGTACGCGCTCGGAGCGCGCCTATAGATATATATATTGATTTAAATGCTATTTTCTCAGGAAATACTGACCAGATTTACACCAGACCTGCAAAAGGCACATCCCTGACCTGAGGACTACCTCTCTGCCAAATTTCAAGTAATTCTGTTCAGCCGTTCGGGCTGTAGCTTGGACTAAAGGTCCTATGGAAAAATGCATGGGGAAAACACGTTTTGGGACCCCCCTTTTTCTCAGCTCCTGCTTGACGAATCCCCCCGAGACTTTCAGGGTAGGAGCCGAGCGGAGCACCCCACCTATTTTGAAAATTTCACGAGGATTTGTCAATCGGCGCCAAAGTTACTCAAAATAGAATGTTGCGGATTTCCTATGGAAACACGGTCCTAACTATAACTATCTACTGGCGACCGCCAGTAGATAATATATATATATATATCTATATATAAATACATATATATATATATATATATATATATATATATATATATATATATATATATATATATATATTCACTTAAAAAACCATAGGTTTCACACATGTTATAGTTAGCTGGACATTTCACTCGTGAAAAACCATTGAAATTCCCCCGTTATAGTTAGTGCAGGCAACTATAACTCACGCGACCGCAATCCTCTGCTGATGACGTCAGATATTACATCACTGTATTTAGACACTTATTTACCCACGTCTTCTTCCATTAATTTTTAGCTATACATATATTACAAATATTTTTTTTTCAGAAAGACACATATGTCATCAGTGATGTAATATCCATAAAGCGAAGCATATTTGATCTAGGGCTAAGAGAACTGCATTTTTGCAGCTCCCTTTTCCAAAAGCAATGCTGGCTCCCACAGGAGGCGGAGAACCGGCAGGGACCACGGGGGCATTGGAGCTCCCCCTGCGGTCCACAACGTGAGGCCAGGCCCCAGGGGATGGAGTCTCCGGGGCCAAAGTGGCCCAGGGATGGGGGGCCATGCGGCCCCCTCTCATATAAAATGCAAAAAGAGGCAAAGCCCTGGGGGATGGCCACAGGAGGGGGCTGTGTGGCCCACTCCTTTAATTGTAGGTATTTTTAAAAAAAGAGAAGTGGCCATGCCCCGGAGATTTGGTTCCCATGCCGAAATCAGCCTCTGGAGGGGGGCTCCTTCCCATTTTTTAAAAATATTTTATTTAATAATGGGTCAGGCCCTGGGGGATGGGGTCCAAAAAGTATTAAGGGAAGGGGGGCCATGCAATCCCCCTTCTAAAAAAAACAGAAAACAAAAGCCGGCATCTTGACGGAGGCCATGCCCCTCCCTGCGCCACTCTGCAGACATGCCTTCTTGTATGTTCTAGGTTGAGGCATTACGTCCCCTTGAATCCTAAGGGTCCTTAGGGGCCAACTAGCCCACCAGGTACCTTGATAAAGCCCCATAGAATGGAATTGCTAAGAGGTGGTCTGAGGCCATGCCCCTTTTTACACCGCTCTGCAAATGTGCCTGTTGGCGCACTGCTGGCAGGGCGATGAGGTCCTCTGGTGTCCTGAAGACCTCAGGACTAAAGTGGACATCATCCCCTAAGCAGCAGTGCACCAGGAGGCATGTTTGCAGAGCGGTGTAAAAAGGGGGCATGGCCGCTGACCACTCTCAGCAATCCAGCTGTGTGGGGCTTACTAGAGATAGCAGGAGAGCTAGTTGGCCCCCAGGCATCCTCAGGAGGCAAGGGAACTTCACACCGCAACCAAGAGTGCGCAAGGAGGCGAGCTTGCAGAGTGGTGGAGAAAGGGGGCATGGCCTGTACCCACCCCTCAGTAATCCCGCTCTGTGGGGTTTACTGGAGGTAACAGGTAAGATAGTTGGCCCCTAAGGACCCCCACCAGCGAAGGGGACATTAATCTCCATCCAAAAGCACGCCAGGGAGCACATTTGCAGAATAGTGAGCAACGGGGGAGTGGCCTGCTATGCAAACTTACCAACTCTGCTTTGTGGGACTTACTGGAGGTAATAGGAGGGATAGATGGCCCCAAGGATGTCCCTGGGGGCCAGCTACCCCTCCTGTTACCTCCAGTAAGTCCCACACTGTGGGATTGCTGAGAGGTATTTGAAGGCCACACCCTTTTTCTCCAGCACTCTGCAAACATGCCTCTTGGCAAACTACTGTTTGTGGGATGAAGTCCACTTTACTCCTGATGGACTTTGGGGGTCAAGAAGCCCTCCTGGTACCTCCTGTAAGTCATACGCAGTGGAATTCCTGAATGCTGGTCAGAGGCCCAGCCCCCTTTCTCCCCCTTTCTGCAAACGGGTCTACTAGTTAAAGAAGCATTTGCAAAGTAGTCTTGCATTTGCGAAAATTAGGGCTATTGGCATTGTAAATGTAAAAGTGTTTCACTAAGGGTTTTTTGGGTGGAGTGGATGTACATTGTGTGTCGTGAAATTATGTGGTATGTTGTGTAGTGAAATTGTGTGGATAGAATGTATGTGGAATTTAGTGTATGGAATTTTGTAGAGTGGTAGTATGTGGGATTATGTCATTAGTGATGTCATCAGTGATGTCAGTGACTATGTCATGAGTGATGTAATATGTGACGACATCATTGCGGGGGCATAAGTTATAGTTAGCTCAGCTAACTATAACGGCCGATTTTCTCTGGCTTTCTACAAGTCGAATGTCACCTTAGCTATAACGTCCCTGTAACCTGTGTTTTTGTCAGTGAATATCTAAGGTTTTTTAAATGCTAATTCCTAACTATAACGTTCCTGAAACCTTAGGTTTTTCTGTGTATATATATATATACTACGAGGTGCACTACTACTGAGTGATACTACTTCTAAAGTATATTATGTGAGTGGCTGTGTGACTTTATATGTCCTGGTGTGTATGGATGTGTGAGTGGCTCTATGTGTGTATACGTGAGTGTGTGAGTAGATGTCTGTATGAGTGAGGATGTGTGTAGTGGCTGTATGGGCAAGTGAGTGGCAGTGTGAGTGACTTAATATATATATATATATATATATACATATATATATATCGGAATTTCCTATATTTGTGTGTGGGTGTGTGTGTGTGTGTGTATATATATATATATTCACTTACAAAACCATAGGTTTCACACATGTTATAGTTAGCTGGACATTTCCCTCGTAAAAAACCAATGAAATTCCCCCGTTATAGTTAGTGCAGGCAACTATAACTCACGCGACCGCAATCCTCTGCTGATGACGTCAGATATTACATCACTGATTACATATGTGTCTTTCTGAAAAATAAATATTTGTAATATATGTATAGCTTAAGATTAATGGAAGAAGCCATGGGTAAATAGGTGTCTAAATACAGTGATGTAATATCTGACGTCATCAGCAGAGGATTGCGGTGGCGTGAGTTATAGTTGCCTGCACTAACTATAACGGGGGAATTTCATTGGTTTTTTACGAGGGAAATGTCCAGCTAACTATAACATGTGTGAAACCTATGGTTTTTTAAGTGAATTTGCAAGGTTTTTTAAATTCTAATTCCTAACTATAACGTGTGTGAAACCTATGGTTTTTTAAGTGAATTTGTATGTTTTTTTAAATGCTAACTTATGTATTTATTAATATTTTTTTTTTCAGGTTTTTCACCGAGCGCGCACAGTGCGCGCACTGTGCGCGCACGGTGCGCTTCGCTTGCCGTGCGCTGCTGTGGGCACTCGGTGCGCTTCGCGCACCGAGCGCCCACGATGCGTTGTGCGTGCCGTGCGCGCACAGTGCGCGCACCCCGCGCTTTTTCGTAAAAAAAAAAAAGTTTTTTTCACCCTTTGGGGTCTTTCAGTGACCCCCTGACAAAGGCTAGGGGGTCAGGAACTGTCCACCCTGCTCCCTTTTCACGTTCTCCACCTGTGTTTTTCACTGCCTCAGACTGCGAGAGACAAAATGGAGGACGACACTTCCTGATTTCGACCGATTCGAATGTTTACTGATATCTAACAACCAATCAGAATTGCGCTCGCGCACGTCACCATACGCGCACGGTGCGCGCTTATAGATATATATTTACTTTTAACTTAAATTTACTCAGGAACTACTGAACAGATTGACTCCAGATATTCAAAAGGCACATCCCTGACCTGAGGACTACCTCTCTGCCAAATTTCAAGTAATTCTGTTCAGCCGTTCGGGCTGTACTTTCGACTAAAGGTCCCTATGGAAAAATGCATGGGGAAAACGTGTTTTGGGACCTCCCTTTTTTTTCGGCCCCCGCTTGACTAATCACCCCGAGACTTTCAGGGTAGGAGCAGAGCGGAGCGCCCCACCTATTTTGAAAAATTCGCGAGGATTCGTCAACCGGCGCCAAAGTTATTCAAAATAGAATTTTCAGATTTCCTATGGAAACACGGTCCTAACTATAACTATCTACTGGCGACCGCCAGTAGATAATGATATATATTTATATATATATATATTCAGTGAAAAAACCATAGGTTTCACACACGTTTTAGTTAGGAATTAGCATTTAAAAAACCTTAGAAATTCAGTGAAAAAACCATAGGTTTCACACATGTTATAGTTAGCTGGACATTTTACTCGTAAAAAACCAATGAAATTCCCCCGTTATAGTTAGTTCAGCTAACTATAACTCGCGCGCCCGCAATGCACTGCTGATGACATCACATATTACATCACTCATGACATGGTCAGTGACATCACTCATGACATCACTGATGACATCTCAAATGACATCACTGATGACCTCACTGATGACATCATCCAGTGAATGTGTGTTTTTCTGAAAATTAAATATGTTTTATATATGTATATCTCAAGGTCGATGGAAGAATAAATGGGTATATTACTGTCTAAATGGATGATTTCTTTTTGAAAAATTGATTGTGTAACTGACTGATTAAGTGTATCATAGTGAATACATGGCTTAGTGAGTAATGTTTAAATATATAAATATCTGTATCAGTCTCTCACTTTGTGTATAAGTGGCTGCATGGGTTGGAGAGTAGCTACATGGGTGTCTATATAGGTTATTAGTTGTTTTTTTGAGTATCAGTATGAGTGTCTGCATGGTTCGGTGGGGGGTATGACGTAGTGCATAGGTGCATGAATGAGTGACTCACTGTTTGTATGTGTTGAACAGAGCATGTGTGCAGGACTGCATGGGTGGATGAGTGTGTGTATGGGTGTGTTAGTGAGTGAATGACTGTCTCAATAGTGTCTTTATG
The DNA here is from genome assembly GCF_964204655.1 of Triturus cristatus. Classification (NCBI taxonomy): domain Eukaryota; kingdom Metazoa; phylum Chordata; class Amphibia; order Caudata; family Salamandridae; genus Triturus; species Triturus cristatus. The sequence goes on from NC_140590.1 coordinate 874,904,980, forward strand.
AGTAACTACATATGTTTAAAACTAGTATATGTGACTATTGGTTTATATATGTGAGTATATGTGAGAGTGAGAGATTGAAAGAGTTCCTGTATGAATAAGTATGTGTTTCTATAAGTGATTGTTAAAAAGACTAAGTATGTGTAAGTTTCCATAGAAGTAAGTGTGGTGGTGTGTGTTTAACTGTATATGCAAGTAAATGGATGTTTGATTCTTTATTGGCATGAGTGACTATGTGTGTGAGTAGCTCTATGGATGAGTGGCGTTGTGTAATAGGATGTATAGGTGTATGAGTACATATGATAAGTGAGTACATGTATGAGTGACTGTATTGGACTGTTGGTGAATGAGTGGATGTGTATGTGTATCTTAGAATTACTGAAGAGGTTGTTGTAACTGTTATTGGTATGTCCATTGTTTTGTAAATTTTAGTCTCTATTTTTGATTGTGTGTATCAAAGGTTTTATTAGGGGAAGAGGAGGTCTGCCACTCTATCACAAGGATGATGTCATCAGTGAGGTCATCAGTGATGTCATTTGAGATGTCATCAGTGATGTCATGAGTGATGTCACTGACCATGTCATGAGTGATGTAATATGTGACGTCATCAGCAGTGCATTGCGGGCGCGCGAGTTATAGTTAGCTGAACTAACTATAACGGGGGAATTTCATTGGTTTTTTACGAGTAAAATGTCCAGCTAACTATAACATGTGTGAAACATATGGTTTTTTCACTGAATTTCTAAGGTTTTTTAAATGCTAATTCCTAACTATAACGTGTGTGAAACCCATGGTTTTTTCAGTGAATTTGCAAGGTTTTTTAAATGCTAATTGTTTTTTTTTTCTTCTATTTTTTTTAACATATTTTTATTTTATTTTTCTTACCTTTTATAAAGACTATGGTTAAATTTTTTAAATTCTTTAATATGTTTTTTTTTTATATTTTTTTTAAAATAAACATGTAAAATTTATTTGGAGTACTTTTTTTCTATTTTTTTTATTATGTTTTTTAGTACGCGTACCGTAAGCTCACGGTAAGCGTACGGTTTACGCTACGTCCGTAATTTATCCACGCTGCTTGCGTATAGTTACGCAATTTGCGTAGCCGCGCGTACTCCGCGTGGGACGCGTACGCGTGTGCGCTACACGCGCACGTTACGCGGAAGTGTCGGGTAGTGTCTGTTATGCGCATGCGCGCAAGCGCATGTCTTTTTTACGCGCATGCGTACTTTTGCCGTAAGCGCACCGTAAGCGCACCGTAAGCGTACGGTGGGTCATGTGATCATGAAACACAACTTTTGATTGGTTGAAACTACTTTCAGTTCTAGAACTCTCCTACACCACACCCATTCCCCTCATTTCTGCTTGTGATCCCTTAGGAGAAGGAGCTGGTTTGTCTTTGGGATACGATGGCAGAACAGCAGAGCTCTTCTGAGAGTGAGGCTAGCACTAGCAGCACTGTCTTGAGGCAGAGATCGAGGAAACAAAAGCCCTCTTATGTATGGGATTATTTTACTTTTCCTGAAGGCCAGCAAAAGGTGAATGCACCCTTAGTAACTTGCAGGCTGTGTCAGCGTGTACTTTCTAGAGGTAATCCTGACAGGAAGTATTCCTTTGGGAATCACACCATGAAGAGACACCTCAAGGATGTACACAAAAGGACACATGGTCATCTTTTTGGAGGTAACTCTTCAGAAAGACAAGCAAGTACATCCACAGCAGCTCAGCCTGGACCATCATCTGCAGAGCTGACTCCTTCTTCTGCAGGTCAGGTGAGCCCTTCATCTGTGGGGGGAGCATCTCCTTTTGCTGGCCCTCTGGAAATTAACCCTCGGTTTGCGAGGGTTGAAGTACGGTGCGCCACTTGTCACGATCTAATTACTTATAGGGAGACCAGTGTTTCCCTAGTGAACAGTAAAATAGATCAGCACACTTGTCGTACCGTCTAATATTCCCAATCTTTCTTTCCTCTGTCCCTGCATGAACACAACGGCTCTTTTAAGAGCCAACCTTACCTTTCATCTATTTTTTATATATGTTTTTAAAAACTTTTTTTTTTTTTTTTACCGTACGCGTACGGTACGCGTAATTTTTTTTTTTTTTTTTTTTAAAAACACTAAAAATCAATTATCACATTACAAGGTCCTTGAGAGACTACAATTATTATTATTGACTTACGATACTCACTCAAAAAAATATTTATTCATTTGTTTTTTTTAAAAATAGCTTTAAAAATGGTTCTAGTTTTCAAAAATTTTCTATATGAATCTGAAAAAAAAGAAAAAAGTATTAATATTTAATAAAACATTTTATAATACAGTACACATATTTACATTTTTTTCCCAAAAATATTTTTGCCTTATTTTTGCTGTTTTCAGAATATATTGCATTTCACTATAAATTGTGAAAGCAATTGCATTCATCATTTTACAGCGGGCAAAAAAAAATAACAATCACAAAGATTGTAATAAAAAAGCCCAGAATCTCTTTTTACTTAAACTTAACATTATAGAAATGCATAATATTCTAAAAAAATATCATATAATACCAATAGTTATTTCTTTAAAATACCATCTGATATGTTTGTTTCAGAAGTATAATCACAATATTATATCTCAAATAACTCCACAATACATCTGATTCCATTTCCTTTAGGGCAAATAGTAATTTTAAAATTTTGTTTGGAATAAATTTCCAACAGTAATCAAATAAAATTCTAAAGTTTAATTTGTCCAGATCTCACTGATTCTCTGTTACATTTTGGTTCACGAAAATTTTTGGAATAATTTATTAAGTCCACAATAGAATTGGTTACTTTTCCGCATGGCCAAATAGTAATTTTTTAAATCATTTTTGAAAAAAATTCCAATGGCAGTCCAATAACATTCCAAAATTTAAATTGTGCAGATGTTACCGATTATCTCTAAATTATTGGTTTTTCAAAGTTTCATTAAAAATTAAAAAAGTCCACATTACAATTGGTTATCTTTCCATTAGGCCAAATGATAATTTAAAAAATCATTTTTCTACAAAATTGTAATGGTAATGCAGTAAAATGGTAAAATTATTTTGTCCAGATCTTGCCAAATCTGTCTAAAATTTAGGTTTCAGGAAGATTAGATAGGAATTTGCTAAATCAAAAGGCAAACGTTGTTTGAAAATCAATTGGGAATCATTACACAGTGTCCAACCTTTTTCACATTTAAGATAAACTGTGTAATGTCCAGAAGTAACAGTAGGTCCATCATGGAAAATTATTGCAACAGTTACAAAAGTTTTTCCTGAAATTGATAATTGCTGTCCTGTAAACTTCTTTATTAAAGTATCCAATTTTGAACCATCAGCTCTACATCGTTGCATCATTAAAATTACATACTGTCCGTATTCCTTTAAAATTAATGTTGAAAACATGTCAGATTTACACTCACCACATTTCATGCTATGATTAGCATCTTTAACTAATTTTGCAAAAGTAACTGTTTTACTTTCTGGCAATGTCAAATAAATAAACCTTTCATTATCAACATTAGAACCACATATATTATAACAATTATCACAACTATGTTCCCATTTATAAGAGAGACCTAAAAAAATGTCAATGGGAACTCCTTCTTCTTCCACTACCTGAAGAAAATACATCAAAAATTCCTGTACGTCTTGCTGTACATTTTGAGAAAACTGTGTTCGTCCTGAACATACATCTAAAAGTTTTCTAATTTCAGTGGCACTTTCTATTTGAGTTTTATCTTTACTCAGCTTTTGAAAAAGGAGACTCAGCTCTGAACAGAATCTTTTTCCCTGATTTACTAATATCTGCTCTTGCAAAATTTCCAGATAAAATGCAACATTCAGCACTACATTTGCGTAGCAGTTGACACCAGAGCTATTTTCAAAATGACATCCTACAACCTGTTCTTCATTTTCCTTTTTCTTTTTGCTTGCAATTACATCACTCCTCTTTTTTTTCCTCTTCTCTACATCTTCATTACAGATATTGTCATTTTTTCTTTTACGAGAAACTACACGTTTCTCTAACACAGGATACTGACCTAAATGAGGAGCATAGCTTCTTCTTAATCTATTATACTCCTTTACACAGTTTGTATCAGCACTAACTTTTGAGTCATCAAAGTCTATCATGAATAAACCTGATAATGTTTTCACTCGTGACAAAGCAACATATGCCATACCTTCTTTGAACACAGTTGAACCAATGTTCACAAATGCACAATCTACAGTCAATCCTTGAGACTTGTGAATAGTTACAGCATATGCTAGAGAAAACGGAAACTGCTTCCTACGTACATATAAGTCTTTCACAAGCATGAAACGAACTGTACAACGACAAATATCTTTAACTTCTTCTATCTGATCAAATTTTATTTTTAAACATTCAATTCCTTCTTTTTTCTGATAATTAATAAAACCCACAACTCTTCCCATAGCTCCATTAACTAAACCTTTTTCAACATCCAAATTTCTTCTTAAAAATACTCTACAGTTCATGCAAACATATAGATTTTTTTCTAATCCAGCTGTTTTGGAGATGTTCTTCTCTAGTGAGTCCAATTTATTTTTCATTTTGCCTGTTACTGTGACAGTAATTCTTCCATCCTCAATTTTGTCCACTGCTTCCAATTTCCTGATCTCTTCCTTTTCCAATTTCAAAAGCTCCTCATTGAATATTGAGCATTCACGTAGAGTTGGCATTAAGCAGATGACACTTTTGTTTTCTGCAATGTTCTTGTATATCTTCTCTGCAACTATTTCTTCCTTTGGAAATAAATTATGTAGCAGCCGACTCTGTAATGCTTTTTTGCCAACTTCTGTGAGTAGTCCAATTCTGATATCCTTCAGAATACTTCCATATTCTTCATCGCTTGCTTGCCTCATATTAGTAGTAAGTTCCTTGTACTCAAAGAAGGACCAAATATTTGTATTTCCGATGCTTCCCAATGACTTCTTTGTGTCTTCATGTGTGACAGTACTAAACACTGGTTGTCCTTTAACTGGAGTAAGTTGCAAAAGATCTCCAAAAACTATGACGTGTTTTCCACCAAATAACATGTCATAGTCTGTCTTCAAAATTTGCTGCATTCTTAAATGCACAAAGGCAAGCATTAAGTTTGATACCATGCTCACCTCATCAATAATGAGAACTTGCATCTTCTTCAATACTCTTGAAACTTCCAAGGATGCTTCTCCAGTTAGCTTGTTGAATTGTATTTTGTTCTCATGCTCCACTGGTAACATTAGCAAACGATGTAAAGTGATTCCTTTTATGTTATATGCTGCTAACCCAGTTGGAGCAGTAACCACACAAGACAAAGTAGAATCCGTTTTTTGCTTTAGGTAGCTTCTGATGACTTTTATTAAGAAACTTTTTCCAGTTCCAGCTTGTCCGCTTACATACATCCTGATTGGATGAAATGATGTGCATGAGCACTCTTTTTTTTCATGTAGAAAACCGTGATCAATTTTGTTTTTGATCTCTTCATAAATTTGTTGCTGCTCTTGATTCAGTTGTCTTTCCAAATTTTCTAAGTCTATAAATTCTTCTTGAGCTTGATTCATAGCCGTTTCCACTTCATTCATGGCTATTGATGCTTCATTTTCAACAATTGGTTGTCTTAGGGGATCTTGACTGAGTGTTCCTGAACTTTGGCTGTCCTGAGAACTGTCTCTAGCTATTTCTGCTGCAATTGTAGTTTCCTGTTCAATTTCTTCATTTAACATTTGCAGATAAGTTGAGAATGTACTGCATTGTATGCTGTCTTTGCAAGCATTAAAAGAATCTTCATAGCTTTGAAATTCTCCCAGTAGTTCATCCTCTGTACGCCATGGTTTAAACAACTGTAAAAGAGCCAAGTAGTAAAATTCCTTCTTGTCAGTAGTGTCACAACTCAGCTTCCGGTGATTTATCAAACTTCCTTTTGTTTGCTTCACCAAACATCCTTCTTCACCAACAACTTTATATTTTCCATTGTTGATGTCTTCTGCAGCTTTCCGTGAATAAATGTAGTTCTGCAACACTTCATAGAGACACATGTTCTCCAGATGATGACTTCTCTTGGGATAATAAGTGTCCAACATGTTTGATTTCAAAATATCTGTACTTTCTGGGTCATTCTCGGCCAAATATTCAATTTCTCCTACAGATTTCAGTACCCGATTTCTCATTGCTGCAAGGCCTAAACTTGCCCAAATTATTCTTCTTGACTTCGAGTAGAGACTTGCAGAAGATAACCTATCTGAACATTCGTAGGATCCAATTTCTCGATGCGATAACATCTTCAAACTGAAACTGTACAGCTTCTTACTGACAGTCTTCTCGTGAGAAATCTCTTCCCACATTTCCTTCAATTCTGTTTTTTCTGATTTCGTAATGTAAGACGTTACATATCGAGCAACAGCAATGGAATTGTCAGCAACATACTGTATATCCATGTTAGCGTTCCACATGGATAAAATGACTGGGTTGTAGTCATTCATATTTTTTGATTCTTCTTGTCTTTTAAGGTTGTAGGTATTCTTTGGTGATTTTCTTGTGATAGTATGTCTCACAGCTGACATAAAACTGTTTACTCTTCCATTTGAAAGAACAGGTCTAGGAAATCCAAATCGACATTTAGTGTAGTATTTTTCTTTGCTCTTGTATTTCCGTCGACAGTATTTTCCACACCGATGACTTTGGAAACGTAAAACTTGCTCCTTTAACTTTTTCTCTTCTGTGCTTTTTGGTATAGCACATGTTGCATATTCTTCAATGTAAGATAACACTGCTTCATCAGTATCTGTTCCAAACTTTGGGGCATCCTTGATCCACAACAGCATATGAATATGAGGAGCACCTCGTGCCTGGTACTCTTTTCTCCAAAAGAAATCCACTACTTCTCCAAGAGGTGGATTTTTTTTATTGCAGATGAAGGACATCATAGCCTCAAATCTATGATTGAAATATCTGCAAACATTAACCGGATCCAATGAGCACAGTTCTCCTGCTGTCTTGTATTCGATGTTTTTAATGTTTGAATTGGCCTCTCGTAGAAAATCCAGTAAATCATCCCAAGCGTACTCGGCACAGCTTAGGGTAAGGAACCATGTTGGTGTTCCTAAATTCCGTAACATGCATTTTAGTTCACCATGGCGTCGGTACCAATATTCATTTGTCCCACGCTGACAAGCCATCAGATTGATCAGTTGTGTTTCCAAATGATCATCTCGGTGCTGCACTTTCTCCATAAAATCCTTAGCAGACACATTTTGTAAATGTACTCCACTTTTTAAAATGTGATTTACTGCATAAGACAGTGCAGACAAGTCGCTTTCAAATAAAAGATGGAACAAATAAGGAATACTTTGTCGAAATCTGGGATCTTCAGCATATAGTCTTGTAGTCCGATACTCAGAAGCTGGAATCTGTTCTGGACGTTCATCGTATCGTCCTCCTTTTCCTTTAGGATACAGCTGGGGAAAACATCGAGCTTCCAAGCTCTCCTCCCATACACTCACGGGAGTTCCTTTTGCTTTCTTCATCTGAAAGAGATCAATATTGTCTCCCATAACTTCTTTTGAATGAAGAGGATGTATGCTAAAATGTTCATAAATTTCTTCTTCCTTTGACTTGTCCACTTTTTCAATTTGTCCAGTTGGTGTTTCTGTGTCTTCTTGTAAATCTTCTTCTTCTTCTTCTTCTTCTATATAAATTGATTCATACCATTTGTTATTCCTTTTCAAATACAAATTTGCTTTTTGTACTTTCCGTACATCTACCAGCTCCTGCCAAATCTTCTTATTCTTTGTAGGTACACCATTAACCAGAATAATTAATGGTTCAGTTTCCAAAGTATCCGCATCAATAGTTTCCATATTTTTTTTCAAATCCAAGGGCAAATACACCACTCTACCTTTTAAACCTCTCAGTAAATCTGAAGGAGGTAATTTACCAGTTTTGGGCTCCATACGTACTATGGTCTGGAACGGATGAACACATTGAATGAGTATAGACTCATATGTATTTAATTCAGAAAGTTCAGCAGGAATAGCATCCAATTCTAAATTATTATGTACAGCTCTGGTCGGCATTCTATTTTCCTCTAACTTGTTGTAACAGTATTTACAAATACGCTGATCTTCACCCAATTCAAAACAATTTTCTAGAAATATATATGTGGCAAAATCCTTCCACTTATAATTATCTTCATTTTCACTCTTTCTGTAGAGATCAACATTCCTAGTTTGTTTTCTATAATGAGTTCTGCGGCAACAAATACAAGTAAAATTTGGTCTTTCATTAGAGACTATTGCAAATTTTGTTATGTGATCATTAAATGTGTTACTTACAGAGGGTTCTACATTCTCTTCCACTTCTTCCTCATTTACTGTGTCCTTCTCTGCACTGTTTTGTTCAGGACCAAAGTAACAAAACTGAATTTCATCAACAACCTTCTCTACATCTGATACCGTTCCTCGGAAGAGAGCCCTATTCAATTCATTTAACTTTATTGCTGGACTTTTGGCAAAATACAACCGTCTCACAAACTTTCTCATTTCAGTATGATGAACAGCCAGCATCCTAAAATGATGGAAAACACTATTGCACACTTTTCTAGATAGACAAGCCAGAGAATGACCCTGCAAACCAGTATTCTCTCTCACTCTGCATGGATCCAGACTTTGAAGCACCTTAATCTTCTGTTTTATACTTTTTTTACTATATTCTCTTAGAAACTCTCGAAATTTGTCAATAGATTCCTGACGCACAGTGCAAATACTACTACAATTCCAAGTGTACACTGGGGCTTTAGGACGTCTCCCCATTGCCTCATCTGCCATCACTTGTACCTCATCTCTTGGAACCATTATCTCCTTCTCCATTATGCAACCATTTTTTACTTCGTATGAACGACCTCTGGTGTCAACTGCATGCAGCAAACTATTACTTTGAAAATAGCTCTCTTCATTAAAAAAAGGTTCACTACTTGAACTATGCATCCACTTTCCTAAAAACACTTTACAAAAGTTTGTTCTGTTCACTACTCTTTTCCTTTTGCTATGTGATTTCAGTACATTAACCATTTTGTCTAATGTACGCATCCTATTCAAAATTAAAATGAATAGTTTCCTTTTTAATTCTAATGCCTTTGCTGCAATGGCTTCAATTTCTTTTTTTCTCTTATAAAACTTAGCCTTTTGCTTATATTTCTTCACATCCTTTATCAAATTGGACATAACTCTTCTCTGAAACATTTTTCTACGTATCTCTTTAAACGCTGTTTTTCTGTTTAAGTTAATCTTTTTAGTTGCAGAAGGTATATTTGCATTAACTAAATTCTCAATTTTTTCTTGTCCTTTTTGTTTGAAATCATTCTTTCCTGTACAGACATTTTGTACATTTTTCCTTTTTTTGAATATATTCCTTAGAAAATCTTTTTTTTGCTTACCAGAAGATTTTTTCTTCCTCCCAACATCAGCATCTTCTACTAACTTTGATCCTCTAGTTGTCTTCAAATATAGTTTTTTTTTTAGCGTTTTTTGAACTCTGGATTTTGTAGGCATCTTAAATTTTGTTCACTGCTCTTCAGCAATACCTGAAAAAAACTAAAAAAAACATTCCTTTATTTTATTTAAATATATTACTACATTTCTTTTCACAATACTCACAAAACGAAATTTCTTTGCCAATTTGAATGCACACTTACTGCTCTTTTTTTTGGGCAAGTGAAAATCACTTTTACAAACTGACACATTATGAAACCACTTTTCAGATTTTTTAAAAAGCCCATGTCCAGACTGCTACACTCCAGCAAGGGCAACCAGCCTTAGTGATGCTGAATGTTTTTGCATTACAGACTGAAACCTGAAAACCCCACTCGCTTGTAAATACTGTGCATGATTATACATGGCAAGCAGATGGGTGTGTGCTAAGAGTCTGCTTCTTCCCCCCAAAAATCGCTCCCCCTTTCCATCTAATGCAACTGTGAAATCACCAGAAAAAAACGCAATAAATCTCTGCCTATAATTCCTCTTTGCACACAGAGTCATGTTTTCACATTAGTCCCAAAACGAAATTTCTTTGCCAATTTGAATGCACACTTACTGCTCTTTTTTTTTTGGCAAGTGAAAATCACTTTTACAGACTGACACATTATGAAACCACTTTTTTGATTTTCTTAATTGCACATGCCCAAACTTCTTTTTCAGACCACCACCATGTGTAACCTGGGTGGCTGCCTACACTCCAGCAAGGGCAACCAGCCTTAGTGATGCTGAATGTATTTGCATTACAGACTGAAACCTGAAAACCCCACTCGCTTGTAAATACTGTGCATGATTATACATGGCAAGCACATGGGTGTGTGCTAAGAGTCTGCTTCTTCCCCCAAAAAATCGCTCCCCCTTTTTCCTACTAATGCAACTGTGAAATCACCAGAAAAAAACGCAATAAATCTCTGCCTATAATTCCTCTTTGCACACAGAGTCATGTTTTCACATTAGTCCCAAAACGAAATTTCTTTGCCAATTTGAAAGCACACTTACTGCTCTTTTTTTTTGGGCAAGTGAAAATCACTTTTACAGACTGACACATTATGAAACCACTTTTTTGATTTTCTTAAATGCACATGTCCAAACTTCTTTTTCAGACCACCACCATGTGTAACCTGGGTGGCTGCCTACACTCCAGCAAGGGCAACCAGCCTTAGTGATGCTGAATGTATTTGCATTACAGACTGAAACCTGAAAACCCCACTCGCTTGTAAATACTGTGCATGATTATACATGGCAAGCACATGGGTGTGTGCTAAGAGTCTACTTCTTCCCCCAAAAAATCGCTCCCCCTTTCCATCTAATGCAACTGTGAAATCACCAGAAAAAAACGCAATAAATCTCTGCCTATAATTCCTCTTTGCACACAGAGTCATGTTTTCACATTAGTCCCAAAACGAAATTTCTTTGCCAATTTGAATGCACACTTACTGCTCTTTTTTTTTGGGCAAGTGAAAATCACTTTTACAGACTGACACATTATGAAACCACTTTTTTGATTTTCTTAAATGCACATGCCCAAACTTATTTTTCAGACCACCACCATGTGTAACCTGGGTGGCTGCCTACACTCCAGCAAGGGCAACCAGCCTTAGTGATGCTGAATGTATTTGCATTACAGACTGAAACCTGAAAACCCCACTCGCTTGTAAATACTGTGCATGATTATACATGGCAAGCACATGGGTGTGTGCTAAGAGTCTGCTTCTTCCCCCAAAAAATCGCTCCCCCTTTTTCCTACTAATGCAACTGTGAAATCACCAGAAAAAAACGCAATAAATCTCTGCCTATAATTCCTCTTTGCACACAGAGTCATGTTTTCACATTAGTCCCAAAACGAAATTTCTTTGCCAATTTGAAAGCACACTTACTGCTCTTTTTTTTTGGGCAAGTGAAAATCACTTTTACAGACTGACACATTATGAAACCACTTTTTTGATTTTCTTAAATGCACATGTCCAAACTTCTTTTTCAGACTACCACCATGTGTAACCTGGGTGGCTGCCTACACTCCAGCAAGGGCAACCAGCCTTAGTGATGCTGAATGTATTTGCATTACAGACTGAAACCTGAAAACCCCACTCGCTTGTAAATACTGTGCATGATTATACATGGCAAGCACATGGGTGTGTGCTAAGAGTCTGCTTCTTCCCCCAAAAAATCGCTCCCCCTTTTTCCTACTAATGCAACTGTGAAATCACCAAATAAAAACGCAATAAATCTCTGCCTATAATTCCTCTTTGCACAGAGTCATATTTTCACATTAGTCCCAAAACGAAATTTCTTTGCCAATTTGATAGCACACTTACTGCTCTTTTTTTTTGGCAAGTGAAAATCACTTTTACAGACTGACACATTATGAAACCACTTTTTTGATTTTCTTAAATGCACATGTCCAAACTTCTTTTTCAGACTACCACCATGTGTAACCTGGGTGGCTGCCTACACTCCAGCAAGGGCAACCAGCCTTAGTGATGCTGAATGTATTTGCATTACAGACTGAAACCTGAAAACCCCACTCGCTTGTAAATACTGTGCATGATTATACATGGCAAGCACATGGGTGTGTGCTAAGAGTCTACTTCTTCCCCCAAAAAATCGCTCCCCCTTTCCATCTAATGCAACTGTGAAATCACCAGAGCAAAACGCAATAAATCTCTGCCTATAATTCCTCTTTGCACACAGAGTCATGTTTTCACATTAGTCCCAAAACGAAATTTCTTTGCCAATTTGAATGCACACTTACTGCTCTTTTTTTTTTGGCAAGTGAAAATCACTTTTACAGACTGACACATTATGAAACCACTTTTTTGATTTTCTTAAATGCACATGTCCAAACTTCTTTTTCAGACTACCACCATGTGTAACCTGGGTGGCTGCCTACACTCCAGCAAGGGCAACCAGCCTTAGTGATGCTGAATGTATTTGCATTACAGACTGAAACCTGAAAACCCCACTCGCTTGTAAATACTGTGCATGATTATACATGGCAAGCACATGGGTGTGTGCTAAGAGTCTGCTTCTTCCCCCAAAAAATCGCTCCCCCTTTCCATCTAATGCAACTGTGAAATCACCAAATAAAAACGCAATAAATCTCTGCCTATAATTCCTCTTTGCACAGAGTCATGTTTTCACATTAGTCCCAAAACGAAATTTCTTTGCCAATTTGATAGCACACTTACTGCTCTTTTTTTTTGGCAAGTGAAAATCACTTTTACAGACTGACACATTATGAAACCACTTTTTTGATTTTCTTAAATGCACATGTCCAAACTTCTTTTTCAGACTACCACCATGTGTAACCTGGGTGGCTGCCTACACTCCAGCAAGGGCAACCAGCCTTAGTGATGCTGAATGTATTTGCATTACAGACTGAAACCTGAAAACCCCACTCGCTTGTAAATACTGTGCATGATTATACATGGCAAGCACATGGGTGTGTGCTAAGAGTCTGCTTCTTCCCCCAAAAAATCGCTCCCCCTTTTTCCTACTAATGCAACTGTGAAATCACCAGAAAAAAACGCAATAAATCTCTGCCTATAATTCCTCTTTGCACACAGAGTCATGTTTTCACATTAGTCCCAAAACGAAATTTCTTTGCCAATTTGAAAGCACACTTACTGCTCTTTTTTTTTGGGCAAGTGAAAATCACTTTTACAGACTGACACATTATGAAACCACTTTTTTGATTTTCTTAAATGCACATGTCCAAACTGCTTTTTCAGACCACCACCATGTGTAACCTGGGTGGCTGCCTACATTCCAGCAAGGGCAACCAGCCTTAGTGATGCTGAATGTATTTGCATTACTGAGTCCAACCTCAAACCCTTAAACTATTCTTTTTTTTTCCAGTACACCTTAATTTATTGTGAAAACATAGTCCATATTATTTTACATGTTCCTCACATTTAAATTTCTCCCAAAACAGAAAATGATAAACGCAACTTCAACAAAAAGAATTTTCATTTCTATTATTCATTTCTTAATTTACCATATACATCTCCTCTCAAACTCTATCCTCACCTTTAAAATTAGTTAGTTGTGAAAGAAATGTGGCACTCAAACAGCAGATTATCAGAGCCAGGATCTCTGTTGTGTTCACCTCTCTCCTCTCAGCAGAACCAGATAATGGCAAACTTTCCCTCTATTTTTCCACACATATACATGTAAGTTTCAAATCTCAGTGCTTCCCCCTTTTTTTCAAATGTAATCACACATTTCTATTGGTTGAAAACCAACCCTTTTCCAAAAGTACCCTGCCCCCAACTTGACTTCTGCCTAGTACCCTTCCCCCAACTTGACTTCTGCCTGCTACCATAGCAACAGCTCATGGAACACTGCTGTGTGGAGTTAGGTCAGAAGTTCGCCACACAATGTTTCAATTCCACAGAGCAAGAGTGCTTGACTTTTCAAACCTAACAGCAAATCCATAGTACTGTTCTTTGGTAACACATTTTTCTGTACCAATACAAAACATGCTTCTATTAATTTACACATACAGCCTAGTTTTTATTCTAGAATGGTATGAAACAGCCAATCAGTTCTTTTTGCTTTGAAAAAAATATGTATGCCTCCATTTCCAAACTGTCTTTCTTTTCATATTGCCATTCTACTGAAAGACACCTCCTGAGTGCATCCAGTTCTCCTTTGAAGATGTTCACAGTGTGGATTGTAGGGCACAGCTATGTCTTCTGGAGTGAAAAGTTTGCAGAGAAAACAGATATGGTGAGAGACCTTGCTTTGCCAAATGTAGACATTAAATGGATTGGTCAGAGAGGGTTAAAGTGGCACCAGTTGATGCCATTGGTGAAATCCTTCATGCAAATCCAACACCCTGACCTCATAATAGTGCACTGTGGTGGCAATGACCTAGGCACTTTGACTGGGGTAGGTCTGGAAATGCTTATGAAGGACACCTTTGCACAACTGTTTTCACTTTTCCCTAAAACTGCCTTTGTGTTTTCCAACATATGCCAAAGGCAAAAATGGAACTGGTCCAATCATTTCTGTCCGCAGATTGACAAAGCAAGAAAGCACGTCAACAAATCTGTTTCTGCTTTCCTCCGTGACTATGGTATGGGTGCCATTTACCACAACAACTTGCGTTATGACATGCAAGACATTTATAGAGGAGATGGTGTGCACTTCAATGATGAAGGGAACAGAGTCTTCCTTTTGAACCTTAGACTCTGCATCGGTACTTACTTGTAAGTACCACTTAAAAAAATGACTTCATAAACACAACAGCTCTTTTTAGAGCTCCCTAATATCTAAACTCTTAAATCTGCATTTCATTTATTTATTTTTTTTTTTTTACCGTACGCTTACCGTACGCGTACCCCGTGATTTTAAAAAAAATCAATAAATGTTTTTTTTGTACTTTTCTGTCCTTCTTTGACCCCCTTACAAATGTTAGGGGGTCTGTAACTCTCCTCATTGCCCCCTTTTCTTGTTTTCACTCTTTTTTTTCAGAGTGAAATACACAAAATGGCGGCCGCCGCTTCCTGGTTTCGGCCGATTCGAATGTTTACTAAGATCTAAGAGCCAATCAGAATCGCGCTCGCGCACGCCACCGTACGCGTACGGTAAGCTTACGGTAAGCGTACCGTAAGCGGGCTCAGATATATATATTGATTTAAAGGCTATTTTCTCAGAATCTACTGAACAGATTTACACCAAACCTACAAAAGGCACTTCCTTGACCTGAGGACTACCTCTCTGCCAAATTTCTAGTAATTCTGTTCAGCCGTTCGGGCTGTAGCTCGTTCTAAAGGTCCTATGGAAAAATGCATGGGGAAAACGCGTTTTGGGACCCCCCTTTTAGCTCAGCCCCCGCTTGACGAATCCCCCCGAGACTTTCAGGGTAGGAGCGGAGCGTAGCGCCCCACCTATTTTGAGAAATTCGCGAGGATTCGTCAACCGGCGCCAAAGTTAATCAAAATAGAATGTTGCGGATATCCTATGGAAAAGGGGTCCTAACTATAACTACCTACTGGCGACCGCCAGTAGGTAATATATATATATATATATATATATATATATATATATATATATATATATATATATATATATATATTCACTTAAAAAACCATAGGTTTCACACATGTTATAGTTAGCTGGACATTTCACTCGTGAAAAACCAATGAAGTTCCCCCGTTATAGTTAGTGCAGGCAACTATAACTCACGCGACTGCAATCCTCTGCTGATGACGTCAGAGATTACATCACTGTATTTAGACACTTATTTACCCATGTCTTCTTCCATTAATCTTTAGCTATACATATATTACAAATATTTATTTTTCAGAAAGACACATATGTCATCAGTGATGTAATATCTGACGTCATCAGCAGAGGATTGCGGTGCGCGAGAGCCCATGGTTCGCAGTTCATGCCATGCGCGCGCGGTGCGCGCACCTCGCGATTTTTAAAATAAAAAAAAATTGTTTTTTCCTCCCTTGGGGGGCCTTCTGTGACCCCCTGACCAAGGCTAGGGGGTCAGGAACTGTCCACTCTGCCCCCTTTTCACGTTCTCCATCTTTGTTTTTCACCCCCTCAGACTGCGAGAGACAAAATGGCGGCCGACACTTCCTGGTTTCGACGGATTCGAATGTTTACCAACATCTAACAACCAATCAGAATTGCGCTTGCGCACGGCAGGGTGCGCGCACAGTGCAAGCACGGTGCGCGCGTATAGATATTGATATGCTTTTAAATGCTATTTTCTCAGGAAATACTGAACAGATTTACACCAGACCTGCAAAAGGCACATCCTAGACCTTATGGCTACCTCTCTGCCAAATTTCACGTAATTCTGTTCAGCCGTTCGGGCTGTAGCTGCGACTAAAGGTCCTATGGAAAAATGCATAAGGAAAACACGTTTTGGGACCCACCTTTTTTCCCGGCCCCCGCTTGACGAATCACCCCGAGACTTTCAGGGTAGGAGCTGAATGGAGTGCCCCATTTGTTTTGAAAATTTCGCGAGGATTCGTCATCCGGCGCCAAAGTTATTCAATATAGAAGTTTGAGATTTCTTATGGAAACTAGGTTGTAACTATAACTATCTACAGGCGACCACCAGTAGATAATATATATATATATATATATATAGATATATATATATAGATATATATAGATATTACCTGCTGGTGGTCACCAGTATGTAGCTATAGTTAGGACCTAGTTTCTATAGGAAAAGCATTTTTTGTTTCACCAATAACTTTGGCGTCGTTTGACGAATCTTCGCAAAATTTTCAAAACTAGTGGGGCGCTCCAGTCAGCTCATGTCTTGAAAGTTTCAGAGTGATTTGTCAAGCGGGGGCTGGGAAAAAAGGGGGGCCCAACACGCTTTTTCCTCCAGCCCAAACTGCTGAATGGAATTACACCAAATTTGGCAAAAAGGTAGGTCTTGGTTAAGAAAGAGACCTTTTTTTAAATGGTGTAAATCTGTTCAATAGTTCCTGAGAAATTAGAAAAAGAAAAAGTTTCGATATCTGTGGCCGAGGAGGGTTCGCGAACCCTCCTGACCACGAGCTTCATTCTAATTGGCTGCCAACACTCCAAACCAGGAAGTGTTGACAGCCATCGTGTGACTCGGTATAACCAGAAAACAGAAAAAAAAGGTTAAAAAACAATAAAAGGGGGCAGTATAGAAACACCCTGACCCCCTAGACCTGCTCAGGGGGACCGACAAGGACCATGTCATGAATGATGTAATATGTGACATCATCAAAAGTGCATTGCAGGGGTGCGAGTTATAGTTAGCCCAACTAACTATAACGGCAGAATTTCTCTGGTTTTGTACGAGTGAAATGTCCAACTAACTATAACGTCTCTGAAACCTATGTTTTTTTCAGTGAATATATATATGTGTGTGTGTGTGTGTGTCTATATATACATACATATATGTGTGTGTGTGTTGTATATATTCACTGAAAAAAACAAAGGCTACATGGACATTATCTTTATGCTCAGATTTCACTCATGCAAAACCCATGAAATTCAGCAGTTAAAGGTACCTCAACTAACAATACACTGATGCATTAGAGGGGACATCATCAAGTTAGTGTAAGTGGTTTCAAGAGTTTGTGGGTGTATATACTAACCTACTACAAAAGCTAAATTAGAATACTGGGTGCACTACTACTGAGTGATACTACTTCTAATGTATATTATATGAGTGGCTTTGTGACTTTATCTGTCCTTGTATGGGTGTGTGATTGGCTCTATGTGTGTATAAGTGAGTGTGTGAGAAGATGTGTGTATGAGTGAGATGCTGTGTGAGAGGCTGTATTGATAAGTGAGGATGTGTGTCAGTGGCTGTATGGGCGAGTGAGTGGTAGTGTGAGTGACTTAATCGGTGCATGTGTAGTGCCTTATGGGTGAGTGAGTGGGTGTCTGAATTGCTGTATGGTTCAGTGTTTGGATGTGTAAGTGACAGTATGAGTGAGTGAGTGGCTGTTTGGTAAAGTGAGTGGGTGTATGAGTGGCTGTATTGGAGAGTAAGTGTCTGTGTTTATGGCTCTATGGGTGAATGCTCAGATGGTTGAGTACTTGTATGGATATGTGAATTGGTATGTAAGTGGTTGTGTGGGTGTGTGAGTGTGTGAATGCTTGTAAGGGTGAGTGAGTGGCTGTGTTGAGAGACTGTATGGGTGAGTGAGTGGGTATGTTATTGATTGTGTAGGTAAATAAGTAGGTGTGTGAGTAGCTATATGGGTGAGTGTGTGGCTATGTGACTGGCTGTATGGGTGAGTGGCTGGTAGTATTAGTGGCTGTATGAGTCAGTGAGTGGTTATGTGAGTGGCTGCACAAGTGTGTTATTAGATATGTGAGTGGCTCTATGGAGGAGTGAGTGGCTGTGTGAGTACTAGTATCACTCTATGAATGGGTATGTGAGTGGTTGAGTGGGTGTTTGAGTGTGTGTATAAGAAGTTGTATGAGTGTGTGAGTAGGTGTATGAGTGGTTCTGTGGATGATGTCCTCAGTGATATAATCAGTGATGTCATGAGAGATGTCATCAGTGATGTCACTGACCATGTCATGAGTGATATAATATGTGAGGTCATAAGCAGTGCATTGCAGGGGCGTAAGTTATAGTTAACTCAGGTAACTATAATTGCTGAATTTCACTGGTTTTGTATGAGTGAAATCTGAGCCTAACTATAACATCCCTGTAACCTTTGTTTTTTTCAGTGAAGTTCTAAGGTTTTTTTTAATTTTATTTCCTAAATATAATGTCCCTGTAACTTTTGTTTTTTTAATTGAATTTCTAAATTTTTATAATGTTATTTCGTTACTCAAACATCCCTGTAACCTTTGTTTTTTTCAGTGAAGTTCTAAGGTTTTTTTTAATTTTATTTCCTAAATATAATGTCCCTGTAACTTTTGTTTTTTTAATTGAATTTCTAAATTTTTATAATGTTATTTCGTTACTCAAACATCCCTGTAACCTTTGGCTTTTTAAGTGACTGTCTATGTTTTATGTTTTATAACTAGCAGTTGCATTTACATAGTGGTGGAGAAAGGGGGTGGGCCTCTAAACAGTTCTCAGGAATCATGCAGTGTGGGACTTACTTGAGGTAACAGGAGGGCTTCTTGGCCCCCAGGGTCTTTCAAAATCCAAGAGGACTTCATCCTCCAGCCAGTAGTGTGCCCGGAGGTGCGTTTGCAGAACAGTGGAGAAAGGGGGCATGACCTCCAAAGAACTCTCAGCAATCCCACTGTGTGGGACCTACTGTGAACAAGACGAGGAGTAGTTGTCTCCCAAGAACCCTCAAGAGCCAAGGGGACTTCATCCCCCAGCCAGTAGTGTGCCAGGTGGTGCATTTGCAGAGCAGTGGACAAAGGGGGCTTGGCCTCCAAAGACCTCTCAGCAATACCTCTGTGTGAGACTTAGTGGCAGCAACAGAAGGGTTTCCTGGCCCCAAGGAACCTCAGCTTCCAAGGGGACTTCATCCCTCAACCAGTAGTGCACCAGGAGGCACGTTTGCAGAGCGGTGGAGAAAGGAGGTGGGGACTTTGATCACCTCTCAGCAATCCCACTGTTTGGGAATTACTGAAGTTAATAGAAGGGGTTGTTGGCTCTGTCAGTTTGGTGTGACTATTACAGTCTGATTCACAATACTTAAGTGTATGTACTATGACCAAACTTGCAGAGAATACCCATTGATTCAAAACCAACAATTAGATTGTATTATAACGACATGTAATTTTGTCCATTAATGTATTCTATTCTATTACGGATAACCCTATCACACCTTGTTTTATTAATATTTCATCAGTAGTTGATGTGCTATCATTTCATGAATGTATTTTTGTTATATTCTATATTTGTAATTATAATTTCATTTGATACATTTTTGAAGGAGTCCACGAATACTATAGATATTGGGCAATGATTCTTGGTAGTATTTTTTCTATGTCTATGGAACCTGCCGGCACCCAATCACGAGGTTGTCAGTCACTGTATTTAAACGTCACTTTCTTGCGACGCATTTATGTGATCAAGGCCACTCAGCTGGCCGAAACGCGTCATGATCGAGTTTTGCACTAGATTGATGGATCAATAAACTACTACTGTGGCTGGCAGTATCAGCGCAAAAACAGTTGTCCGTCTCTCCTTTCGGTGCCGTAATGCACCTCTGAGTGGTGATTGGATATATATATATATATTATCTACTGGCGGTCGCCAGTAGATAGTTATAGTTAGGACCGTGTTTCCATAGGAAATCCGCAACATTCTATTTGGAATAACTTTGGCGCCGATTGACGAATCCTCGCGAAATTTTCAAAATAGGTGGGGCGCTCCGCTCTGCTCCTTCCCTAAAAGTCTCGGGGGGATTCGTCAAGCGGGGGCTGAGAAAAAGGGGGGGTCCCAAAACGCGTTTTCCCCATGCATTTTTCCATAGGACCTTTAGTCCAAGCTACAGCCCGAACGGCTGAACAGAATTACTTGAAATTTGGCATAGAGGTAGTCCTCAGTTCAGGGATGTGCCTTTTGCAGGTCTGTTGTAAATCTGTTCATTAGTTCCTGAGAAAATTGCAGTTAAAAGCATATATATCTATAAGCGCACCGTACGCGCACGGTGACGTGCGCAAGCGCAATTCTGATTGGTTGTTAGATGTCAGTAAACATTCGAATCGGTCGAAATCAGGAAGTGTCGGCCGCCATTTTGTCTCTCGCAGTCTGAGGCAATAAAAAACAAAGGGGGAAAACGTGAGAAGGGGGCAGGATGGACAGGTCCTGACCCCCTAGGCTTTGTCAGGGGGTCACTGAAGGACACCCAAGGGTACAAAAAAAATATATTTTTTTTTGCAAAAAATCGCGGGGTGGGCGCACCGTACG
Source organism: Triturus cristatus (assembly GCF_964204655.1). Lineage (NCBI taxonomy): Eukaryota > Metazoa > Chordata > Amphibia > Caudata > Salamandridae > Triturus > Triturus cristatus. The sequence goes on from NC_140590.1 coordinate 874,925,870, forward strand.
CGCACGGCACGAACAACGCATCAGAGATCATCAGTTCAACAAGTACTTACTTGCACCCACTGGGGTGCACCACTCAAGAACTTCATGTACCAGCTTCCCTTGGGGCGACCCGGAGTAGGAGCTAGCGGAGTGCGGTCCATTGCGGTTGTTTATAAAAATGGCTCCCTCGAGCTTTGAGCTGACGAGCTCCTGGACGATGCACCTGCGTGCCTGTGCGGGCACTGAGGCCCTTGACGGTTGCTTGGCGGCCCTCTCTTCCACCCCTAACTATTTTTTCTACTGAGGAGGGAAGTTATCCCGAAACCCAAGCCATGTCTCGGGCGATATTTTAAAACCCGGGACATGTATCGGGTCTAGAGATCATCAGTTCAACAAGTACTTACTTGCACCCACTGGGGTGAACCACTCAAGAACTCCATCAGAGATCATCAGTTCAACAAGTACTTACTTGCACCCACTGGGGTGAACCACTCAAGAACTTCATGTACCAGCTTCCCTTGGGGCGACCCGGAGGAGGAGCTAGCGGAGTGCGGTCCATTGCGGTTGTTTATAAAAATGGCTTCCTCGAGCTTTGAGCTGACGAGCTCCTGGACGACGCACCTGCGTGCCTGTGCGGGCACTGAGGCCCTTGACGGTTGCTTGGCGGCCCTCTCTTCCACCCCTAACTATTTTCTCTACTGAGGAGGGAAGTTATCCCGAAACCCGAGCCATGTCTCGGGCGATATTTTAAAACCCGGGACATGTATCGGGTCTAGAGATCATCAGTTCAACAAGTACTTACTTGCACCCACTGGGGTGAACCACTCAAGAACTCCATCAGAGATCATCAGTTCAACAAGTACTTACTTGCACCCACTGGGGTGAACCACTCAAGAACTTCATGTACCAGCTTCCCTTGGGGCGACCCGGAGGAGGAGCTAGCGGAGCGCGGTCCATTGCGGTTGTTTATAAAAATGGCCCACAGGCGTGTCCCAACAGACAGACAGCAAAATGCTACAGCGGCCACTGACAGTAGTCAGGGATGAGACCCAGGCCTTATGCCTCTCAGGGCTCTCAAACCTCTGTGGCGCCAGGGAGCGGGGGGCAGTAGCCCCAGGTGCTTGGCACCCTTTTTCCATTCTCCCTCCTGTCAGGTCTGGTATGACATCCTGGCACTGACCCACCAGCCCCAGGACTGTACCCGGCGGCTGGGCCAAAGACTGGGGTGGCCTCTCCCACACCCGGTCCTCCTCCTTGGGGCTCTGTACCCTCCCACCTGGAGTGGGACCCCCTTCCAGATTTGCCAGGGCACCTGGGGCAGGTGTCCTGCGCAATTCGCCCACCAGTTCAGGGGTTCTATCCTGCAACTGGATGTCCAGGTCAGGGGGGACACCCTGAACCTGGCCCTCCAACCTAGGGTCTAAACCCTTCAGTTGAGCCGGGGTCAGAGGCAAAGACTCCCTCCCTCTGCACCCCCTTCCAGAGTACTGCACACTCCCAACTGGCGTGGGACCCTCAGAAGCAACATGGGTCAGGACACTGATTACAGTTGTCCCGCCCTCCAGGTCAGACAACACCTGAACCTGGCTTCCCAACACTGGGACCAACCCATGCGGTTGAACGCTCGCCTGGCGTACCAGGACTTCCCGGGGAGCACGCATGCCCCCCCTGAGGGTGACACATAACTCATGTGTCGTGTGACAGTCTGCCTGGCGCAGATCTTCCGACCCCTGTCCATCTGACAGTGCATGAAGATCCCCGAGGACAGAGGTGCTGTCACCATGGTCATTCACTGGTGACGCATCCCTTCTGGCCGGCCCCTGACCCACTGGTTTTTCCACTGGGGACTCTTTTCCCCTCTCACCCCTCAATCTGGACTTCTGCACCCTCCCAACTGGAGCGGTACTGCCAGACACCAGAACTGAGGGAGGCCTGCTTACAGACACTCCCCGTTCACCATACACTAGGGGATCCCGCACAACGGGCAGCCCCGCAGGACAGACTAGGCTCCCCACCTGGTGTTCCCTTAAAGAACCATCCAGGCTCTGAGACTGAGGTTGGGCACTACCAGGACATAACCCGTTCTCACTCCTTCCCCTTAAAGACAGGACGTGAGGCCCTACACCCCTATCACTACTACAGGACCTAGCTGGGCTACTCTGAGCCACTTCCACCACACTGGGTTTGAAGATACCTGAACCACTCTTCTTGGGATCACTCCCCAATGCCTTTCCAGACCCTCTAGACTCCACCAAAAGGTCTGCCTCCAATGTGAGCTCTCTGCGGTCAGAGAACTCACCCTCACACAGGTGTTGGCATAGCTCTGGAAAACAGGGAGTTACAATATGCTCTCCCACAATTGGATTACTCAGCCCCCTAGCAGGGTTAACCAAACTATCCTTCACCTGGCCATCCAGTGCCTCACACACGTACTCCACACCACTCTCCTGAGACTGGCAAGACAGTATCTGACTGTCTCTGTCACACAACCCACACTCTTCTGGGCGGTCTTCACACTCACCCACCAGGACTTCAACTTTGGGGGAACCCCTCTCCCTGCACCTCTCAGCTAGAGTCAGTAGAGTGTCCCTCCCACCACTAGGACTATGAACCCCTGCGCCAGTTACCCTATTCCCTTCAGGGATACTGCGCACTACTGGAGCTACCTCATGCCCTTGAACCTCCTGGTGTATATTAACCAACTCCTTCAAGTCAGGCGCCACATCTCTGGGTGTGCGTACTACTCTCTCAGCACTAGAAAATTCAATATGGCTGCCACCATCTGAGCTGGATTCCTCCTCCCACTCAGAAAATCTCAATCTCTGAGCTACGCACCTTTCTTGCTGCTGGGCTGAGACACTCATGGCCTCCAGCTTCTTGAGCTCCATATCATATTTCCTCATTATAAAGTCATGCTCCATTTGCATTTTCTTTTCTTCCAGAGCCAGCTTCTTGCTTTCTAGCTCCAATTGGCTTTTTACTTCCAGCTCTGCCAACTTCAATTCATGATCCCTGGTGGCCTGTCTGTCTGCCAGCTCCTCTGGCGACAGGCCTCTGCCGAAACTGTGAACGCTTTCCGCTGGTTTCAATGGTGTAACTTCCTTAGTTGCACCCCTTGATTCAATCCAGGCTTTGAGCGCCTTGTAGAGATCTGATTTGTTTTTGCATCCTGCATGTGGAACCTTGAGCTTCCTGCAGAAGTACTTGAGTTCAGTTCTCTTGTAGCTGTCCAGTTTTGACGCCTCCCATTCCATTCCTAGGATTTCAGAGGTTTCAGAGATTGATTTCTCAATGCTGTTTGGGCCAGGCATGACTCTAAACACAAGGGATCTTCTTTCTTGGCAAGCGAAGTTAACATTTTTAAAGTTCTGTGGCTCAAGCTACTGGACTGTCCTCATTGTGCAATGGTTAGTAATCACTGTGCAGACACCAAGAACGCAAATCCATAAATCCCACCGCTGCCACCAATGTTAGAATCCGGGGTCTCTTGTTGGCGCAGGTATGCACTTGCGACAAGCAGGGACCCTTTCCTCTAAGTCAGGGCGTAGGATTACCTCTTTAAAAATAACCCCTGCTCACCCTCTAGGTAACGTGGCGCGAGCAGTCAGGCTAGATTTCCAGAGGGCATTTGGTTAAGCATTCAAGGTATCCCACACAATAATCACCACCCCAACACACAAAGACACAAGGCTGTATTTATAGTAAAATAAAGTTCTTTATATAGAAGATCTCTTTAGGCAGGTTGCAAAAATACACTTCTCTTGTTCAAATACTGATCCAGTTACTCTCAAATGCTTATTTATTTATTTATTTATTTATTTATTTATTGGGCTAATTGAGCGCGACAGCTACCCAAAAAGGGTTTCCCGGCGCAATAGAACACTGAAGCAAAAGCATGAAGGCAGGGGAAGGTCATACGAAGGAGACCGGAACATGTTACTGGTTGAAAAGCCAGGTCTTGATGGCTTTGCGGAAATGGATGTAGCGGGTTTCCGAACGGAGAGATTGTGGGAGGGAGTTCCAAAGCTTAGGACCTAAAAGGGAGAAAGATCTTCCTCCCATCCTTACTCGAAGAGTTTTGGGAACACAGAAAAGGCCTTGAGTGGAAGACCTCAGGCAGCGAGCAGGCATGTAAGTGTGCACTAGGGTTTGGAGGTATCTAGGGGCATTGCCCCATCTTATTCTATGCATGAGGCTGAGAGCTTTGAATTTGACCCTATTTATAACTTTTAGCCAATGAAGCGCCTAAGGTGACCGGACATATGTTCCCTCCTACTGCATTTGCATAGCAGTCTGGCCGCAGCATTTTGAACCAGCTGGAGACGTCGCATAACTGCCTGTGTTACCCCCAGGTAAAGAACATTGCCGTAGTCTAAGCGGGAGGTGATAAAGGCGTTAACCACAGATTTTTGTGTGTCGTCTGGGAGCATCCAAATGATTTTTCTAAGCCATCTCAGAATTGTAAAACAGGTGGCTGTAAGATTGTTAACTTGTGGCTCCATAGTGAGGCCATTGTCAATGGTAATTCCAAGATTACGGACTTGTCGCGACGGGGTTGGTAGTGGGCCCATTTCAGATGGCCAGTGTCTTGAGTTCCAGAGGTTTTGGTTAGGACCCACTATTAGAACCTCTGTTTTGCTGCCGTTAAGTTTAAGCATATTAGTGCTCATCCAGGTGGCGATATTCCTAAGGCCTGTCTGCAGGAGGGAGGGGGAATCATTGTCACAATTAGATAGGGAAAATATAATTTGTGAGTCATCGGCGTATGTGAACATTTTGAGACCGGCTGCTTCAGCGATCTGGGCGAGCGGTGTTACATAAAGATTAAAAAGCAGGGGACTCAACACCGATCCCTGTGGCACTCCATAGGGGGAAAGATGGACATTAGATGTCGCACTGCTGAAGGAGATTTGAAATGTTCTGAAAGTCAGGAAAGATGCGATCCAGTCTAGTGCTTTACCTTTAATGCCCATATTGGAAAGTAAGGCAAGCAGTATGCTGTGAGAGATGGTATCGAATGCTGCGCTGAGATCGAGTAAAATCAGCGCAGCTGAGTCTCCTTTGTCGACCAGAAGGCGGAGATTTTCTATCACTCCGAGTAGTGTTGTCTCCGTCGAAAAACCGGGACGAAAACCCGATTGGGAGGAGTGCAGAATGTTGTTAGCCTCCACAAAACTTGCGAGGTGTTCATGAACATGTTTTTCCAAGATTTTGGAGAAAACGGGCAGGAGGGAAATTGGACGGAAGTTTGCCAAGATCTTTGGGTCATCCGAAGGTTTTTTGAGTAGGGGTGAAACCATGGCATGTTTCCAAAGTGGTGGGACCTTAGCCGTGGAAAGGGACAAGTTCAGTGTATGACATATCCTGGCAAGTAGTGGAGTGTCCAGGAGCCTGAGTATTGAGATCGGGAGGGGGTCGACAGGCGAACCAGATTTTACTTTCCCTAAGATGTTTTGCAGAGTCTGGACATCAATCCGGGGCCACGTTGTAAGAGGCTCATAGGACAGATGAGGTTGGGGGGAAAAGTCCACTTCGTTAGAGCCGGGGACTTGTGCCCTTTTAGCATGAGCCAGGTGTTGTTTAAGTATCTCTTGGTAAATCGTCTCGATCTTCGTTGTAAAATGCTTCGCTAGTTCTTCACACTGGGAACTGTTCAGGGGAAGAAGTTTGGCTGATGTATTTGCGCCTGCTAACTCTTTTACAAGGTTAAAAAGAGTCCTAGATTTGTTAGTAGCTTCAGAGATAGATTTGGCTACATAGTTGGCTCTTGCCGTTTTGCAGGCTTTATGATAAATCTTAAGCTCGTTTCTGTAGTTCGAGCTGGCGACCGGGGAGTAGTCTTTCCTCCATAGGCGTTCTAGGCGTTTGCAATTAGGTTTTTTTAGCCTTCAGTTGTTCATTGTACCATAGGGCAGGGGAGTTATGAGGGGTGGATTTTTGGTGAGCTTGGGGCAGACAAATGTCTAAAGCACAAGTTGAATCAAAGTCTTTTTCTTAAGTCTTTTCCTCTCCTTCCAGCAGACAGCCACCCACTGCAGGCCAGTCTCTCAGGCAGAGAGACAGCATTCCTCCTTCAGCTTCTCCAGGTCCTTCTCCTTCAGGCAGAGGTTCGTCTTGGCACAAACAGGATCTGATTTCTTAGGAGCAGGGCTCCTTCTTTTATAGCACAATTCTTTTGTTCTTTGTCGCCAGGGGGCCTGGGCCTGGCTCAGTCCAGTTTTGGAGCACTTTGTTGTGGTGACTCTGCTCTTTCCTTTCAGCAGCAAGGCAGAGACATCAGACGCTCCACAGGGGGCGGAGCCGGCATTGTGGTGGCAGAGCACAGGTCTATTCAGAGTCAAAGGTGTACTCCTCCCACCCATCCTGGTGTAATCTCTCTACCCACCACCTGGCAGCCAGCCTGTCTCCTGGAATTCCCCAGCCCTGCTCCTTGCTGTTACTAGGCAGAACACACACAAACAGCAGAGGCGGACTGAAATGGCCAGGTCAGTAAATACTAACTTTCTAAAAGTAGTATTTACAAACACAGGATATTAAAATAAACTTTACTAAAAGAAGTTCAGGCATACTAAACGTGACTTTCTACCATGCTCTCTGAGTCCACTGGGATTACAGCGTGTAGTAATTCCAGCAGCCCATTCTGGCCTATGGAGAGCAGGTAGCCTTCAATAGTGAAAAACGAAAATGGCTGTAATTCACTATTAGGACATGCCACACACATCAGGGCATGTCCTACCTTATACCTACAATGCACCCTGCCCTTGGGCCTACCAGAGGGGTGACTAATATGTAGTTAAGTGAAGGTTTGGGGACTGGCAAGTAGGTGCACTTGCGCAATCAGCGCGACAGTACCAGACCGCGCGCAGGTTCTGCAGTGGCAGACCCTAGACACATTTTACTAGGCCGCTTCTGTGGGTGGCACAACCAGTGCTGCAAGCCCACCAGCAGCATTTGTATTTACAAGCCCTGGTACTCCTGGTGCACTTTACTAGGGGCTGATAGTAAACCAAATAAGCCAAACATGGAATCCAATGAACATCAACATTTTACCATAGGGAGAGCATATGTACCTTAGCACCGATCAGCAGTGGTAAGGTGCCCAGAGTCATAAAACAGCCAACAACAGGTCAGAAAAAATATAGGAGGAAGGCAAAAAGTTTAGGGATGACCCTGCAAAAAGGGCCAAGTCCAACACTCGTTCATTTTCCTCTTGACTGCCCTGCGCAGATCATACCACCTGGCTTGGCATTCATGCCTGGTCCTTCGAATGGGCGCAACAGCATTCACCTTATCGACAATCCTCTGCCACAGGCTAGTTTTTTGGGCTATGCTGGTCTGTCTGACCAATGTTCCAAACAGCTGTGGCTCGACTCTGATGACTTCATTGACGAGGAGGTCCAGCTCCGCCCTTGTGAACTTTGGATTCTTGTCTGTGGGCATGGTGTGGGGTGTGGGTGTGGATGGTTGTGGGTGTGTGGGTGTGAATGTGACGGTGTGTGTGTGAATGTGAAGAGGGGGTATTTGTGAATGAGGTTGTGTGAAGGTGTGTAAGTTAAGGTGTAGTTAAGGTGTAAGTAAGGTGCAGTTGTTTGTCTGTGGGGTCTGTCAGCAGTGGGTCTGTTGCAAAGGCTCATGGGTTGTGTGTGTGGGCCCTTTTTATAGGTCCATTTGTGGGTGTGGCTGGGTTTGAATTTGTGGTGGGTGTGTTATAAGAGGTGGTTGTGATTTTGGGCCTCTGTTTGCCTGTTTGGGTGTGCCAGGTCAGTCATTGAGATGTATTTTGTCATGTAGACATGTTTTGTGGTGTTGTGCGAGTCGAATTGACCCTCCTTGTGTTTTTTACAGTGTCCTTGTTCTGTACGAGTCTCTTTCGCGTAGGTGAGGTCCGTACATACGCGATGCTGGGTGAGGGTGCTGGGGTAAGGTGTTGGGGTGTGTCACGTACAGGTGCGGGGCTGGGGTATGGGCCCGGGGGACGGCGCGCACAGGTGCGGGGCTGGGGTACGGGCCTGGGGGACGGTGCGTACAGGTGCGGGGATGGTGTACGGGCCTGGGGTACGGTGCATACAGGTACGGGGCTGGGGTACGCGCCTGGGGTGCCCCAGCCCCGCACCTGTACGCGCCGTACCCCAGGCCCGTACCCAAGCCCCGTACCTGTATGCACCGTACCCCAGGCCCGTAGTGCCTGTACGCACTGCACCCCAGGCCCGTACCCCAGCCCCGTACCTATACGCACCGTACCCCAGGCCCGTACCCCAGCACCGTACCTGTACGCACCGTACCCCAACACCGTACCCCAGCACCCTCACCCAGCATCGTGTATGTACGGACCTTACCTACGCGAAAAAGACTCGTACAGAACCAGGACACTGTAAAACAGCACAAGGAGGGTCAATTCGACTCGCACAACACCACAAAACACGTTTACATGACAAAATACATCTCAATGACTGACCTGGCACATCCAAACAGGCAAACAGAGGCCCAAAATCACAACCACCTCTAATAACACACACACCAAAAATTCAAACCCAGCCACACCCACAAATGGACCAATAAAAAGGGCCCACACATACAACCCATGAGCCTTTGCAACAGACCCACTGCTGCCAGACCCCACAGACAAACAACTGCACCTTACTTACACCTTAACTACACCTTAACTTACACACCTTCATACAACCTCCTTCACAAACACCCCCTCTTCACATTCACACACACACCGTCACATTCACACACACACCGTCACATTCACACCCACACACCCACCACCATCCACACTCATACCCCACACCATGCCCACAGACAAGAATCCAAAGTTCACAAGGGCGAAGCTGGACCTCCTTGTCAACGAAGTCATCAGAGTCGAGCCACAGTTATTTGGAACATTGGTCAGACAGACCAGCATAGCCCAAAAAACTAGCCTGTGCCAGAGGATCACCAATAAGGTGAATGCTGTTGCGCTCAGCCGAAGGACCAGGTATGAATGCCAAGCCAGGTGGTACGATCTGCGCAGGGCACCGGTGGGAGTACACGGAGTCGAAGGTGTCGCAGAGCCTGGTGAGTACACAAACTACTTACGTAACATGGGGGCAATGGCATCCACACCCCAAATACACCAAATGCACGCAACTACACCCAAGCCCTCACCAGACACAACCACACTCAAAAAGCACGTTCATGCCACTAACATGTCCATGCCCCATTCACAAAGCAAGGCCATGCCATGTCCCAGGCTACACGAACCATAAACCCAAGACTGGATGTCCGGGATGCTGTGAGGGTGGGCCTCACAAAACACACTGTGACACTCAGAAGCAGACACCAATGCCCTCAGCCCATATGGCCTAGGTACATACCCATGCACAATGCCCAAGGCACAGGGACTGCCAAAGTACTGACAAGGTAGCTGACACTTGGCCCTGCTGTATGCAGCACAAGGCCCTCCTGTGACCACTGTACACTCAAACACCAACTCCACAAGCTCAGATATCTAGCACAGGAACTCACACTCACTGTCATGCCAGCATGCACCATGAGGGGACAGACACATCACCTGGGAGACCCAATGACAAATCACACTACACACAACAGCAGGCCCGGTCACAACCCCCGCCTTACACAAGCACACACACCTGGGGCAGGCAACGGATTTACCCACTCTCACAATGGACATGTGACACAACAAGATCAATCCATAGCCAAATAAGCATCCTAGCCACAATTCTACAGGTCAAACACTCAGGAGAACATATCAATCTGTCCCCCGCAACATACCCATCCACAATTGGACATTGAGAGGAATGCTAGGCACATCCAACTACCTGGAGGAACTGTGCCAACTTGAATATGTATGAAACATGGATGTCGCATGAAACAGCATTGACATTGTCTCTCTCTCACACACAGGGCAACGTCATGGATCTCCCTCCAACAATGGGGGGAACAATCACAGTCCCAGGCTCGGCGTGAAGATGATCCCACCGGCAGTGATGACTCTCACCACTCCGTGGATGACCCCGACCAACCAAGACCCTCTGGTGCCCAAACCCCTGCAGCACCTGCTTCAGGTACATCTGTGCCAACCACCACCCCCATTCCTGCCACATCCCAGGAGACACCCAGGAGCCCTGCTCGCACTGAACAACAGAGCCACTCTGACCAGGAGGGACAAGGTTCTCCGGGCACCCAGGAGGAGGCAGGCAACCCCGCAAATGCCATCCCTCAGGGGTCCCGTAGACCCGATGTGCCCACAACGGCAGGCCAGGCTCGTTTGGGCAGGGGTGGTGGGAGTGGAGGCAGGCGGAGGCGCGAATCTGACCAGCCAGCTGAGGGAACCGGTATGTCACACATACGCCACATCCTGGACACATACCGGCGTGACACCAGCAGCATCAGCCAGATAGTGGGGAGCCTCACAGAGATGAAGGGGACCCTTGACGAGAAGAACCTGCAGGCCGAGCAACATGCCAGTCAACAACAACACCAAGGACGGATGGTGGCAAGACTGGCTGAGCTCCTGGCGGTGCAAAGGGACATAAGCCATTCACTCCATCAGATCGCCGACAACATGGGCAACCCTCCCTGTGACACCAGGCGCAGACCAGCACCAGCCACAGGGAGGAAGGAGGAGGAGGAGGATTCGTCCGACGGAGCGTCCCAAACATCGTCAAGGCCTGCATCTGAGGGTCCCCGGAGGAAGGTGGGTCGTCCACGGAAAAGACCGTGAGAGGCAGTAGACCATCCACATCTCCCAGGTCACCTGGCCTGGCACCTGGCCCTCTGGCGCAACAGCAGCACCACATCCAATGACATTCTCTGCCACATGGTCTTGCTGGTCACAGTCTGACCAATGATGACCAACACTGTTGTCTGGACTCTGATGACTTCAAATGCCAAGGATACCATCTCCCCCCGTGAACTTTGGATTCCATGCACCCGGCAGAGCACCTTATGTTATCTACCAAAACACGTACTCCACCGCAAATAAAAAGATTTATTTTATTTAATGAGATGTTTCAGTCATTTTGCATAAGTCCACAGCATATGTGTGTGTAAATGTCAAACTATGCCTGAGTGTTGAACTAACTCCACCCATCCATACCCTGGGATCTGAGTCTGGTACAGGACACACATGGGTCGCAATGTATCATTCAATGCAGACATGGAGCACAATACTCACCTGTGATGGCCTCATGCTGCTGAGGGGGGGCTTGCAATACTGTGCGGACAGACCTATTTGGAAGAGTATCATTAAGGCGTAGAGGTCATGGCTCATGTGGAGGTTCCCGGGGAGGTAGTCCCAGGTATGTTTTGCCAGGTGGGAGAACTATGTCCTGCATGCTGGAGTATGGTGGATGTGAAGAATGGCGGCCAGGGCAAGGTTGGATGCACGGAGATGGCCCAACGGGGTCTCGGATGACAGTGGTACAAGGTTGGTTTGGGGTCAGGTTGTGGCCTGCCTTCTGAGTGTGGGTGGGGAGTCTGAAGGTCATCCTGCAGCAGACAGTGATCCATTGCAGCTATCTCTGCTGGACGGTGATGTGGCTGGGGCACCGGATGTTGAAGCTGAGGTGTGCAGATGCACCCTGGATGTGTACAAGTTTCCCGGGAGTTTGGATGTACTTGCTCCGTAGAGGGCAGGGCAGTATTTGACATGGATGTTGTCGTGGACCTGGGGGATGGTCTGTCTTTCCTTGGAGTGGATCTATCTGTGGATCATGTGCATAATGCAGAGGGTGTTGCAGCCTGAGGTACAGATGCTGGTGAACATCAGACTGTAGTGTGATGTGGGTCATGCAAGGACATGAGGGTCGTGCAATGTGCACGTTGCATGTGCAGACGGTCCAGCCTTTGGCACCGCGTGGCCGCAACAGTGGCACAGACAAGCTGATGACAGCCAAATGAATGGGTGGAGGGAGGAAGGGAGGAGCATCTTTGAGGCGTGTGTGTTGCCAAATCCGGAAACTCTGTGTGCCCTTGCTGCAGGGGCTGCAGCAGCAGGCGGCATGTCCTGGAAAATATGCCACAAGTTGCACACAAAGACAAGGATGTCAGAAAGGACAACTGCAACAGGTGTATGTAAAGGAAGGAGTGTCCGGTTTTCCATGGCACACCCAGAGACAATAGATGCACAATCACCAAAGATGACTGACACCGGATCAGGAAACTGAAGGCCAAGCTGTGCACAGGAAACACACCCTCAGCAGGTGTTGAGGGCCCGTTGTGGGGACCAATATGCCCAAATACATACACAACCATGGACTTCATGCACAATAGAGATTCTAATCCATGAAGAACAGCATGCAAGTTGCTAATCTACACATAGACTCATATGCACAATCTTTGACAACTATGCCAGAGATGCCGCATGCACAGTGGCAAGAGACCTGCATTGACAGAGATGAGGCACCTTGGAGGGTGAGGAACACCTTTATTACTCAGGCTCACACCTAGGGAAATGCATCAATATGAACAGACTCACAGGTCATTTGGCTGAACATGTAGGACTTACACTGAACACCCCTTCACACCACAGATGCTGTAAATCCATTGAACTGGCACGCAAGTGAAGGGGGTGAGCCAAACAACCCTTGCTGCACACGGAGAGGCTGCAATTCCCCATTGAGCCTCTTATGGGGATGTCCCACACTATGTCCACCCGTAGCCTCCCGTATGTTTCAGAGGGTAGTTTTACACACATTGATGCCTTCATCACAATCCACAATCCCATTACAGATGACTGTCACGTAGGGTGACTATCAATTCATGGGAGTCATGCTATATGTCATGTGCCCCATGGTGAGTCGACATGTCTGCATAGTAACAAAACCTGCACAGGAGCAGTGCCCACACATTCCAAACAACTACCACACCCAAAATGACTTGCTGCAATCCTTACGCAAAGGAGACTTTTCACCATGTCCGTGCATGTAACGCTGATTCAGCACACGTTGCAATACTCATGAGGAATAGCAGGAGCCCAACGATGCCAGGAGCAGACAGCATGCACAACTACCTGGGGATGACAGACACACAAGAAGTCAGCGAAAAGATAGTCAACCGCATGCATGGTCATTTACTCTACAGGAATAAGGTTGTCACCATGCTAGTTTTAAATTTACTGTCTCAGCTACAATGTGTGGAATGACATCATCACTCGAGTGACACATCAGAACACACCTCTAAGTCACTTAGCATACAGTCAGCTGGACACACACATTGCAACACATGCCACACAAGGCTCAAAGCGTGCACACTCAGACACAGGGACTCACCATTATGAGAAGAAGTTGCGTATGAGCTGACTCCGGATGTCCTCCTCCTCCTCACTTGCCTCGTGACCAAGCCCTTCATCCTCCTAGGGTGGATGTTCCTGCTCATCCGGATCCAGGATGAGTGGCACAGATTTCTCCACTGCCATGTTGTGCAGCATGCAGCACACAATGAAGATTTTGCAGACCTTCACCGGTGCATATGGGAGGGAGCTGCCTGTCTTGTGAAGGCACCGGAATCGGCTCTTCAGGAGGCCAAACGTCCTCTCAATCACTCGCCTGGTCTGCCCATGGGTGTTGTTGTAACAGTGATCTGCAGCTGTTCTGGGGTTGCGGAGAGGCGTCATCAGCCATGGCATGTTGGGATAGCCAGAGTCCCCTACATGGAAACATCATGTAAAGAAGTGGGTCAGGAGATGCTGTAAGATACAAAGATACCGCTAAACACAGGACAAACAGAGTATACCCACCAACAAGACATGCTCGTTCGTTGTGCAGCCGCAGCATCATTTGTGGCACTCTGCTACGCCTCATGAAGTAGGCATCGTGTGCTGACCCTGGAAAATGTGCACAGACATGGGAAATCAGCATGTTAGGTAGACACACCACAAGGGCATTAATGGAGTGATAATGTTTTCGGTTTCGATAGGCTACCTCCTGTGCCTGTGGTGGTACCAAAGCCACATGTGTCCCATCAAGGGACCCAATTACATGGGGCATCCCTCCCAGGGCATAGAACTCACCCTTGACACCTGTCAACTTCTCATGAGTCGGAAAATGGATGAATTCATCCATGTGCTCCAACATGGCTTAAAATATCATGCAGGACACGGCTGAACATGGTCTGGGACATGCCACCAACATCAGCTATGGTGAATTGAAACGTACCGGTGGCAAAAAAATGTAGGGCTGCCATCACCTTTGTCTTGGGGGTCAGCGCAGTAGGATACCTGTGTAGCGGTTGGAGGTGTGGTTCCAGCCGGGCGGTCAAGTGCTCAATCAACTCTTGCGAGAAGCGGTAGCGTCTTATGCAGTCATGTTCCCTCATGGCACCCAAGTCTGGCATTGGTTGGGGGAGAGGCGGTGCCCTGCAGAAATTTGGAAGGAATAATGAAGAGTGAGTACATTACAACACCAATGTCAATAAACTGAGCACATGTTCAACAGCTAATACACATCTGCTAAATACAGAGTCTGGTCTGTGAAATACATCCAGGACACGTATGCCAGCCAGGTGAGACTCCTACGAAGAGCCAGCTACAACCGTTGATTGTCAAGTTCTACATTACATGCCCTGAAACAAGCTGTGGGCCAGTGTAAGTGAACAGCCAGAGACATCACAGAAGTGACATACATCCACATATCTGCATTTGAAGGATGTCATCTCATACAGACAGCTGGCGGCAAGCTAGACGCACAGGGCACATGTCATTAAAAATTAGCAGCTCACACACATTGCGATGAAGGGGTACACGTGAAAAAAGAAAACACAGACATGGAGACAACAGAGATATGTCCTCATGTCAAAAGAACATGTTTGAAGCATCCAGACACACGTAACATGTGAATCCACATGTGGCATGGTGTGCGTTTATATGTGTGCCATGGCCATCTACGCACAGACACATGTTGGATGCAGTAACAGCAGATGCAGTTGACAGAACACCAACAGCAAGCTCATGGGAACACATGACACACACGACATAGAAACATCGGGGCACGCTGGTAGTGAGATGTCAAGTGTTAGTGTCCCTGTCCCTGGCATCAGGGGACAGTTGCGGGTGTTGGTGACTGTGCCATACCAGTGATGCAGTGCTTGACACCTTTGTACTACATGCACACATGTGTAAAATGTGAAGGGGAAGTGTGCCACATAGTGCTCCATCACACATGGCATGTGCCATATCACTGCCTGACACACATAGGCCCTGCACAAGAAGGACTGCACTGATGACTTGATGTACAGCTTTGTGCGAGTCTGAGACCTCCATTCCTTTCCTGTGCACCTCCTATCACCAGTGGAAGATGTGAAACACACCGTACACACGCTCTGAGGGCGTGTGTACGGTCTGTATCACTATATTGGTGTTGGCGTAGGAGTACGCGTGTGTGTACAGACCATACACACGTACGTGTATGACCAGTGTGTACACGTACGTGTACAACGGTAGTACACGGACGTGTACTACGGTAGTACACGTATGTGTACACACTGGTGGTACACGTACGTGTACTACGGTAGTACTCGTACGTGTACACACTGGTCATTCACGTACGTGTACACACTGGTCGTACACGTATGTGTACACACTGGTGGTACACATATGTGTACACACTGGTCGTACACGTACGTGTACATACTGGTCGTACACGTATGTGTACACACTGGTGGTACAAGTACGTGTACCACCAGTGTGTACACGTACGTGTACTACGGTAGTACACGTACGTGTACACACTGGTCGTACATGTACGTGTACACACTGGTGGTACACGTACGTGTACCACCAGTGTGTACATGTACGTGTACTACGGTAGCACACGTACGTGTACAAACTGGTCATACACGTACATGTACACACTGGTCGTACATGTACGTGTACACACTGGTGGTACACGTACATGCAACACCAGTGTGTACACGTACGTGTACGACCAGTGTGTACACGTACATGTCAAACGCACTGTGCAACTGGTGCCGTAGGGGTACGTGTGAAACACACCGTACCTGTGTGTGGATTGTAAAATTACATAGGGGACACATGAGGGACAAGTATTATGGCCTAAATGCATGCTGGTTGTCATGGAGACCGAGTTTCCAGTTCAAATTTTTCCATCAGGTGGCCAGCAAAAGTTGTTTGGAGACAATATACAATGTTGCAAAGTGGTTGTTGACTTGACATGATGCTCAAATTTTGAACCATGCAAAGGCACTCACTGGTGTATGTTTAAATTGATTGGAGGAAACGTAGGATGCAAATGAGTCTGACCAATCACTCTGTACTCCTGTAAATGAAACAGCTCAGCAAGGCAGATATAAGGCAGCCAGAACCCATGAGAGGGCACTTGCCTGCACAACATGTCATTGGACACCACTGCTGCTGTCATTGCTTCCTCTGTCACCATGTCCAGGTCTTCGGAGAGGGCCCAGCCTTTCACCCAGGAGGAGAATGAGGCGTTGCTGGATGTCATCCTCCCATAGTACCCCAGCCTGTATGGGAGACCAGGGGAGCAGGTGAGTGCTGACTCCACTAGCTTTGAGTGTGCACCTTTTTTGTGACTGTCACATCTGGTATTGTGTCCAGGTGTGACAGACATGCAATGTTGTTTAGAGTGGGTCCCGGGGGGGGGATGCCTTATGTCTCTCATGCAGAGCATGATGTAGTTCATGTCTGCGCTCCTCACCTGCATTGTGCTTACTGTGACAATCACTGCATGGTGCATGGCACATTCAGCCTGGCTAATCCTCTTGGGCATTTTTGTTCTATAGTCCTGAGGTGATTCAGTGGTCCCCCCGGTGTGACAGGTGACTGTACCCACAGATGTGTGTGAGTTGAGTGGAGCTGTGGTGAGAGTGTCCAAATGATGTGTACGCCCCCTGGACATTGATGTGTGTGAATGTTCCTTGTCATGTGGGTGAGTGTCTATGTGAAGTGTTGCACCACAGCTGCATGGAGGAGGCAACCACTCTACCCATCTGATGTGAGAAGGAAGCCGTGCTGTGTGTCTGACGTGCTGAGCTAGCCCCACACCTGTGACACCCCCAGGCAAGTGGCACATGTGCAGAGTGAGGTTTGTATCCGCTGTTGCCAATGGCAGGTGATTGATCTGTGCCTGTGTGTGTCTGTGTACTCTGCAGAGGTTGCGTCAGTGGCCTGGGGCATGTGACTGCTTTGAGGTGCTGTCCATCAGCCTTGTGATGCTTGTGATGCACAGTGTGAGCCATGATCAGGGAGTGTGTCGCACCCCTCATGCCACCTGTGTACTTTCAATGCCATGTAGTGCATTGGGGCTTCCCCAGAGGCTAATGTCCCTATGACAAAGGTGCTATTAGTTGGCAGCATACTATGCCCTGTTCAAAAAATCAAAGATGTTCAAATGTGTGTCTCTGTGACATGGAACAGGTGTAGTGATGTTGTCTCACTTTGTCATCCCCACAGGTAACCGCCTGCGAGAAGGGGAGAATTTGGAAGCGGGTCGTCAGGACCGTGATGTCGGTGGAGGGTCGCAGTCGGCGCCTAGCCCAAGTGAGGAAACGCTGGCAGGACATCCGGTGCTGGACCAGGAGGATCGCCCGGGTCCTGCTGGGGGACTCATCTCCACGCCCCCACGGCGGGCGTCGACGACTGACCCACCAGATGAAGCGTGTCCTGGCGGTGGTCTTCCCTGACATGGATAGGCGGTTACAGGAGGGACAGCAGCAAGGAGGGGGTAGGTACATGTGTGTTTGTTGTGTGTCACCAGCTTTAGGAAGTGCTCAGTCGCATGGATACACTGCCAGGGATTAAATGTGCAGTGCATATCCTGCTGCCCCAAGTCAACCGGGGCTGTTCTTCCTCCCTTCCCCTCCTTGACATGTGTTCCCTGGTCTGTGTGTAATCACTCTTGCACATGGTCATCTAGGCTGCCAGTTAATCCAAGTGCACAATGCTTGCTGCATCATGTGTGGGGGTAGTCTCTGACATGTGTTGGTACCTTGCCTGTGCCCTGTCCTGTTCAGTAATTTGGGGGTCCATAATTGTTGGCACTGATGCTGAGTCTCAACATAGGAGTGTGAGGTTTAAAATGAACAGACTTGCAGCATGCATGACCGATGTTGTGGCCTCAGACATGATGTGCATGAGTGGGAGATATGCACAGTGCCGGGACGGTTGCTCCTGTTACAGTCAGATCATTCCAGGACCATGGAGCAGTGTGCCCACTACAGTCCCCTGAGACACCTTTTCCTAGGAATCATATGTGTCATCCAACACTGTGTCCATTCTCGGTGTGTTCAGCATAGGTTGGCCTCTGTGGCATTGTTCCCTGGCCTCATTTGTATTTACTTAAAGTGTGCTACATGTGTCCACTGTACAGGGTGACCCCATTTGGCTTGTGCATACTCACACTGGCCAGTGCCTGTGTGTCTATGCACAACTATCTGATGATGGTTGTTTGTCACTAATATGTGTGGTCAGCCTCACGAGGTGATGTTGAGTACATTTAGGAGTTCTTGATGCACATTTTAGTAAACCCAGATTAAGAGGTGTAAGTACTTGCTCTGTCTCAATCACATTGTCTCAGGTAGGGGGGGTTTGTGCAGGCAAGGCCTACATGTCCAAAACTTATGTCTCCTTGCCAGGTCTGACCTGTGTGTGATAATTGTCTGGACAGACACTCAACATGCAGTGACCCAGTCATGTTTTGCAGGGTTTAATGTTTGTGCTTTGCAGCATGTGTCAAAAGTTAAAAGACATGGTTCCTGCTCATCCATTTTTGGCACCGGTGTGTGGTCCAGATGCTACGTAGTTTTGTCTGTGTGTGCTGACATCTGTGTGGACAATCTTGGTTCCCATGAGGGTGTCTCCTCAGTGCAGGTGCTCCTTATTCCGACACAATTGCAGGGTCATTAGCTAATGCATTGTCCTGTGTTTGGACATGTGTGCCACTCCACATGACAGGTAGTGGGCTAGATGTGTTGCCAAATGTGTCATCATGGTATGGATGGCCATGTGACAGGTGGCATGATTCAAGTTGTTAGTCAAGAAGTCTTGTACGTTGGCACTCACAACACTTGTCAACATGTCTCAATAGTTGATATGCATGATTTTGATGTTTTGTGGTGAATGACAATAATGTGCCTGCATGACAGATGTCTCCCAAGGAAGTGCACAAGACACCACCTTCACACTTTTCTGGGACACGCTTGCACATTTAAAACAAAGGCACAGTTAGGAATAAATTTGTTTAGAGATTATACATATACATGTTCCCACAGTGTGGCTGCATTTGGGTAAGTCCTTGGTTGTTGCTGATACCAACTTACAAGTGTCAAGTCATCCAGACCACCGTGGTGCCATGTATATGTACTTACTGATACCCTATTTCTTCTTTACAGTGGCTTATTTGATTTAGGCTGCCAGCTCATACAATGACTGTGTAAATGTAGTTTTGTGTGCACTTCCTTGTGTGACTTCTGTTATACAGGCACATGTGTGTTCTGATCAAAAAGTGGCCCATTCACACATTCCAAACACGTCGATTGTGTAAAGTGTTGTGATTCCCAAGGGATCACAATGTATTTCTTTTGGCTTTCCAAATTACTCACAGGTCTCTGAGTGGGGGGACACCTTCAGCATTGGCGTCTGTTATTTGGCCTTGGGTGCACCAATACTGTTTCTTTCACAGTGAACAAGAGGTGGCATGCCTTCATAGTCTGGCTGTGCTCAACAATTCCCAGACACCATATCCGCTATATAATTGGATATTGAGTTATTTGCTGTTGTGTCCTAATTTTCATTGTTTCCAAGTGGCATGATGGGTCAACCAACTGGGGAGTGCAGGGCTTACATATGTGCGGAGTATTCTAGATGTTACTCATGATGCATTTCCTGATATGCACTGTGACCTATTTTGTTTGGACTCATGTGTCATATTTATACAGGTGTCTGATTATTTCCTGTCTCTTCACCTTGCCCACAGCATCATTGGGGGACACCGAGGGAGACACATGCATGGACGTGGAGGAGGGATCCAGCACCGGTGCCACCAGTGCTGGCGAGTCTAGCGCAGCAAAAGGCACGGAGGGCGAGGGGAGTCAGGCGGAGGACCTGTCTAGTACCAACACCGACTACGACGCTGACGGGTCCGAGGCTGAACTCCCAGAGGGGGCGGAGGCTGCTCCAACAGCTGGCAGCAGCACTACATCTGTCACCGCCCCCTCCATTCCCATCACCGCCCTCCCAGTTGCTCCGGTCCCTTCTGTCCGTGTAGGGCAACAACATGTCTCCTTCGTGCCAGGCACCGCACCCCCTGCCCCTGTCTCCCCTGCTGCCCTCACTGCCGAGTCTGTGGACATTCAGCGGCAGTTGCAGGTTGGCCAGACATCGCTGCTGAGTGTCCTCCATGGTCACACCAGACTGCTGACACAGATGAGGTCGTACATGGAGGGCATGTCATCAGCGATGTCTGACCAACGGATATTGCTGAGGTCCATGGACTCGTCACTGAAGACAGCAGTGAGTCTCCTGCAGCGCTTCGTCCCCCCCTACCCCTGCACCATTCACACTTCCCACTCCCATGCCTGTCCCAAGCACACCAAGACATTCCCAGGCATGCACCCCACCAGACACAGGCAGCACACCAACACGGAAGGGCAAGCACACACCTCCTGTCACGCACACTCAGGGGGAAGAAGGCACACCCACTGGGTCTGGGGCACACAGGCAGACACGCAGCCACAGTCGGAGTCTGCATTCCTCACTCCCCAGTCCCTCCAATGTCACTCCCCTCGGCTCCCCTGCTCCACAATCTGAGAAGGAGACCTACTTGGCTGTGCTGGGCCTCAGCCCCACTGGTTCACCAGCCTGCAAACGGGCAAGGCACTCCACGGGTAGGGGAGTTGAGTCCCACCCCCTTGTCCACCACTTCCCCCAGTAGCGCTGCAACCCATCCCTCCGACCCCACCCCTCCATGGGGCCTGTGGTTTCTTCGGGTGCAGGGGAGACTCTGGACGAGCTTGCGGAAGTGTGCAGCGCCGTGCTAACCACCACCTTTGGCGCTGCCCCACCCCCTGTGGTAGAGTCGTCCGTCCCTGCACCCACAACACCTACCCTTCCCCCTCCTGTCCCTGCGGGGCCTGGTCCTTCCCCACATGATGCCCCCCCCAGTCGATGAACATGAAGTGTCTAATGTGCAGGCAAGCTAGGGGAGACGCGTGGCCATGTGTCCCCCCCAGGACTTCGCATCTGGACTGGCCTATGGCCTTTGTAAAAAGTGTCTTTTTATACGTTTTAATTTAATGCTGAATAAAGCATTTTGTTTTTCCTTTGAACACTATTGCTTTTCTGGTATTGATGTTGCTGCTGATGCTCCATGAGTTGGGGTGGTGATAATGTGTTACGTGTCTGGGAAATGCTGCTCATGGGGTGGACCCTGGTATCTGCGTGCCATCACAAGGTCTCTGCAAAGATTCTTTGGTCGTGTATGCTCTTTGTGTTTGGTGACATTGTCCCAAGGAGTGTTCCTTCCTCTGTGGCACCTGACATCTTCCCTGCAGGGTGTTGCACAATTGGTGTGCTGACCTGTGTCTACATTTCCTTGGTGGGTGAAGGATCCCTTCAACTATGGCCATGCCTGCTGAGCTACGTCTCCGCCTGCATCGTCTGTGCCATCCTTGGTAGTCACTGTACTTGTGTATATAGTATGTTGCCATGCCTTCATGTAGAAATTGTCCCTTTTACGCACTATGCATGTGTGTACTCCCAGCCTAGCACACATATGTTACTTGTTCTGCATGGTATTTGGGCACCTGACTCACAATTGTGGGCATTGTATCTGTGGGAACTCCACCCTATTTCTTCCAAGGGAGACAACAACGTGGTGGTTGTCCCAGCACCTGTACATTCCTATCAGTCCTGGAATGTGCGTGACAGTGTGTGTTCCCTTTGGCTCTCTTAGTTTAGTAGGCTTTAACATGACTATACAGTCTTGTGGCATGATCTCAGTGTGTGTATTGTGCCGCATCCGCCAGGGGTGGTATGCATGTATTATTTGTCATCACACACACATGTGGTGTGTCATGCAGTGGGGGAAGGACAGCCATCCTCATGGGAGTGGGACACTGCTGTCAGCGATGTGTTATTATGGCACTCTCAACATAGTCGCACATTGGGGATGCGTTCATACACCCATGGAGTTGTGGTCATCTGAGGATGATGTACACATCCCCATGTCTCTGTCCACTGCTGGTATTCCTCTGCACCCACCCCCATGTCTCTGTCCACTGCTGGGAGTGATAGGCACCCACCCCTCACATGTCTCTGTCCACTGCTGGGAGTGATAGGCACCCACCCCTCACAAGTCTCTGTCCACTGCTGGGAGTGATGGGCACCCACCCCCATGCCTCTGCCCACTGCTGGTAGTCCTCTGCACCCACCCCCATGTCTCTGTCCACTGCTGGGAGTGACAGGCACCCACCCCTCACATGTCTCTGTCCACTGCTGGGAGTGATGGACACCCACCCCATGTCTCTGTCCACTGCTGGTATTCCTCTGCACCCACCCCCATGTCTCTGTCCACTGCTGGGAGTGATAGGCACCCACCCCTCACATGTCTCTGTCCACTGCTGGGAGTGATAGGCACCTATCCCTCACATGTCTCTGTCCACTGCTGGGAGTGATGGGCACCCACCCCCATGTCTCTGTCCACTGCTGGGAGTCCTCTGCACCCACCCCCATGTCTCTGTCCACTGTTGGGAGTGATAGGCACCCACCCCTCACATGTCTCTGTCCACTGCTGGGAGTGACAGGCACCCACCCCTCACATGTCTCTGTCCACTGCTGGGAGTGATGGACACCCACCCCCATGTCTCTGTCCACTGCTGGTATTCCTCTGCACCCACCCCCATGTCTCTGTCCACTGCTGGGCGTGATATGCACCCACCCCCATGTCTCTGTCCACTGCTGGGAGTGATAGGCACCCACCCCTCACATGTCTCTGTCCACTGCTGGGAGTGATAGGCACCCACCCCTCACATGTGTCCATCCACTGCTGGGAGTGATGGACACCCACCCCCATGTCTCTGTCCACTGCTGGGAGTCCTCTGCACCCACCCCCATGTCTCTGTCCACTGCTTGGAGTGATAGGCACCCACCCCTCACATGTTTATGTCCACTGCTGGGAGTGATAGACACCCACCCCTCACATGTCTCTGTCCACCGATGTGAATCCTAGGCAGACACACACCCACCCGCCTGCACCCTTGGTTTAGTACACTGCTCTCCTGGGCATACACACCCCCAATATACTGGTTAGATGCTGCACCAGGCCCTATGACAACATTTGTGGCGTGTGTACGCCTTGTATCACTAATGTACTGGTGCCCTAGGGGTACGCGTGATGCGGTCCGTACCCCTACATCACCACAACTATGGTGGTACGGACCGTACACACGCTCTGAGGACGTGGGTACGGGCCGTACCCCTACGTCACCACAACAATGGTGGTACGCCAAGCGTACCCCTACATCACCCCAACAATGATGGTACGGCGTGGGTACGGGACGTACCACCATTGTTGTGGTGATGTAGGGGTACGCGTGGTATGGCCCGTGCCCATGCTCTGAGGGCGTGGGTACGGGCCGTACCACCATTGTTGTGGTGATGGGACACATCTACGTCCACTTCCGTTGTGGCGGGACGCAGGGATTGGTGGACACGCCCCCCGAAGTGACCAGACCCTGGAGGTACTGTATGTACATGATAAATGTGGTATAATTTGGGTAGGGGTTAAGTTTCATGCCCCTCGCCCCCCCTTTGACCATGGGTGTTGTTCTGACCTTCTGCGGCGTCTGCGTCGGTTTCTGTGCACCAGGTCGTAGGCTAGGAGGGCCGGGATTACACGTAGGATGGGGTCCATGGCTGTCCATCGCATACAGGTGCTCCGTCTTCGCGTCTTCCTCAATTTCCCGGGAGTTTTTGGCTGCCGTAAAAAATTAGCCATGCGGAGTGACGTAGGCACGAATCGTACTTGCTGGTCCGTAAAACGCTACCTGACTCCGTCCGGACATCACGTACGCGATGTCCCGGATCGGAATTGTGGGTATTTTTTAGCCGCATGTAGTTTTGTACGAATCGTACGGAAATGGTATTTCTGTACGAATCGTACTTGCTGGTTTGTAAGGAGGATTTCCCGGGTACGAGTCGTACGGAGAATACGCTCTGTACGACCATTCGTACCAGGGTTTTACAGGATCGGAATCGGCACCTAAATGTGTATATTACATATATATTTAATACATTTGAACTGTCCATAGGACTTCTTGGTCTTGTGGTTCCTATATTCATTGTTGTCATATTGGTGTTATAGGGCTCCTACTGTGAATGTGTATTTCTGTATGTGTGTTTACCCAAAGGGGTTTTCAGTGTGACTAAGGTCTATTTTGGTACCCTTCTCCTTTGGTGTTTGGGTCCCTCTCTCTTTTTGTGATATAGAGCTACATGGATTCCCTGCAACCCTGGGGACCACCACCTCCCTGGGGCTATATAACAAACAAATGGGGGGCGCAGGGACCCACGCCATCCCCAGGAACCACCACCTCCTTGGGGCTACATATATAGAAATGGGGGGCCTCTTGGACTACCCTGTGCCCTGGGACCCCCACCATATAGGGGCTAAATTAAAAGGCATGTGGGTCCTTGTGGACCTCCCATGCCCTGGGGACCAACACCTTCCTGGAGCATAACTTTAAAAAGAGGAAGGGGACCCTGCAGCCCCCCTCCAAGGCCATGTACAGCCCTGGAGACCACCACCTCCCTAGGGCAGGCACTAATACAAAATAGAGGGGTCTGCATGGGACCCCCTTCTGGAGCCAATTATGGCCATGGGGACCACCACCATCTTTAGTGATGTCATCAGGGATGTCATTTGAGATGACATCAGTAATGTCACTTACCAGGTCATCAGTAATGCAATATGTGAGGTCATAAGCAGTGCATTGCTGGGGCATACGTTATAGTTAGCTCAGTTGACTATAACTGATACATTTGTATAGTTTTGTACAACCCAAATCTGAGCCTAACTATAATGTCCCTTGAACAAGGGAAGATATACAAGAGCAGGCATGGACTAATCTGAATCAGGCGGCGGATGCTAGGGATTCTATACTATTCTGGAAGGTGAAAAATTCACCGTTCCTGGAAGAAGATTTAAAGATTTAAGGGTAGAAGCACTAATTGCTCCAAGTGATTGGCTAACACATTTTGAAAACAATGTTAATGTCCCAAGTAAAAACACATGTGAACCTAACCTTTTAGATTGTACCCCTCTACAGCAGGACAGTCTAGATGAGGTCCTACTTGCAATAAATAAAATCGCATCTGGTAAAGCTCTAGGACCTGATGGGGTCCCTGCAGATGCATATAAAGTACATATTATGCTATTGGCCCCCATATTAACACAGGTTTGTAATGCAGCTGCCCAAGGATGTATTCCATGCTCATGGATGGGCAGCATACGTGTCCCAATCTTTAAAAAAGGTCATAAGTGGGATGTTAAATGCGACTGCCTTGTATTCCATCTGGCATCATCTGTTAAGATAATGATGAGAATTGTATTAGAGAGGTTGGAGACATGGGCAATGGATAATTAAATTCGAACCGACACCCATTTACGGATTCAGGAAGGATATTGAGACGGTGGAACAGTATATTAATTTAGACCTCCTTATTTGTAAATATACGTTAGCCAAGAAGGAATATATCCACCTCTGCTGACTTAAGTTGTGCTTTCAATTGTGTCCATTATGGGAAACCATGATTGAATGGGACCCTGTTGATATAATATCCGATTTCATGCAACTGTATTAATCTCTGACTGCACAAGTAAGATATAGGATGGATGGTGAGTGCACTCAAAGCTTTGTGGTTTTAGGGCCATTAAAAAAGGCTGTGTCCTTGCGCCCTTTCTTTTTTTATTGTATGTTAATGGGATGTATAAAATATTACAACAGGTGAATACTGATGTTCCAAGATTTGGCTCCTGCCCAACCCCTCTACTTCTGTATGCGGATGAGGCTGTATTGATATCTAGAACTGCAAACGGCCTACAACAGCTGTTCAATGCTTTTGTCACATACATAGAGCAGCAGGACTTAAAAATGAATTTGACTAAAACTTTTGTGATGGTCTGCAGGCAGGGGAAAGCCAAGAAATAGAATAATTTTGTGAGGGACTTCAAGTTGGTTGAAGTCCAATGATTTACATATTTGGGTGTACTTTTTTCTCATAATGGCATTTGAGGCCCCCTCATAGTATTGACAAAACTTAAGTTTATTAGGTTTGTGGAGGCTATATTCAGATTCGCTAGGAAGATAGGTAATAAACCTATACATGATATGCTAAAACTATGCAATGGTAAATGTATTTTGGCTGCGATTTACGGGGCAACATTGTGGGGCATGGGCGATCCTCCTCATTACAATCTTGTGAAAATTCATATCTCTGCCGATTGTTAGCAGTTCCTAGGTCTTCATCTGTGTATATTACACATAGAAAAATGAATGCAACTTACATTTTAGATACAATAGATGTTAGAGCAATAACCTCCTGGAATAATATTTGGAGCAAAAAGGAAAAAAAAGTTCACCAGGGATATTATAGAGGATTGTCTAGCTCTTACGCATTGTAAAAACATTCCATGGTTAGCTTACATGGATAAGGTACTCAGAGATTTTGATGAAGACTTATCAGTTACAAACCCTATTATCATTTTGCAGTATGGAAAAAAAGAACAGAAACATTTATTTTGGGAGAAACAAGACCAATTTAGAGATAGCAGAAAAGGAAAGAAAGTCTGTTAAGATATATTTCTCGACCAATTCAACCAGGCCTACAAGAATACCTAGTAGAAGTAACAAATGTACAAGAAAGATTCTATTTGAGTAGATTGTGGATGGGCACCTTACACCAATGTGTGGCAATCCCAAAAGATGAAATATGGAAGAAAAATATTATGTATTTTTATGGACTTAAAAAAAATATGAATAACGTTTTTTTTGATCTAATATAATGTAAATTTCTAAGTTTGATTTTTAATTCTATTTCTCCTAACTATACCATCTTTGTAACCTTTTTTTCGGTCAGTAAATATATATATACACTTAAAACTTACATTTAATACTTACCTTACCTTATTTTTTCACCAGAACTATGCCTTTACCATTCATGCTTTACAATTGCATCCGAGATAAAGGCATACTTATTGTAAAAACATTCATTGTAAAGGCAGACATTGGAAAGACATTGCCATTGTAATGCCTTTGTTGTAAAGGCATCTCCTTTTAAAACCTTCATTTTAAAGGCTATTTCCTGTAATGTGGCTGGTACGCGTACCTTGACTCGCAACCATAGGCAAATGCAGTGTGTTCTATAGGCTGCCTAAAAGGGATGATTGGATGAATGAATAGACCATATGCCACTGAGGTGAGTCTGGGAGGTGTCTAGTATTATAATTTATGGTGCGCACACAAAATTCTCAGTAGTTTGTCATTTTTGCTGCCAAGTAGGTGGCCTGACACTGGTTCCTGGCACATGAATCAGTCTCTTTGGCAAGCTACGGCACTGAATCTTCTAGGCAGCAGTCCCAGACTGAGTTGGAGTGTAATGAAGAGTAGGGCACAGCTAGATCGACCACAGAGCATCATTTTGAGGGTCTGTGAAGGGAGGTGGAAGCTCTCTTGGGTTCTGTCATTTTCAAGATTTCTTGGTTTCTGTACACAATAGATGCTTCTTGCAGGTTCAACCCCTTCTAAATGGTGTTAAGCAGTATGCCCTGGAATCTCATGTACCTGTGTTTAATGACTTTTGTAAGCTATTGAAGTCCATATTGTTAAAACATGAGCCTGGATGTGGGAGCCCTTCCCCTGGGGTTGTGTAATTTGAAACAAAGTCTTTTGGACCAGTGTAAACAGATGCTATTTAGATAGGCTTGGCTTGATTGTTGATGTCTCCTAATTTCAAACCTTTCCCTTTCAGGACCCCTTTCATGTTTATTGACAGGCAACTGATGGTGCTTGTGTATAATACTGGGCTGATTAAGTGGAATCTCTGCAAGAGAACCTCTGCTAGGGAAAAATGATCCGACATACAAATGTTTAAACGGATTAAACATGCATGCAAACTTGATATGTTCTCTCGTTGTAGTATTATAAAGCTCAATTATATTGCTCAAAACACAAAATGCATGTTTTCCTAACATTTGAATAATATCAGTCTAGTGGGAGTTCCTGAGAGAAGTGAAGGCGCCCAGACACCGCAATGGGTGGAATCCTTCATCAAGCAAAAAGTCCTCCCTGAGTTTAGCGGGAATCTCATAATTACCAGGGCCCACAGAGTTCCTTTCCATCATCTACAAAACTCAAGCGGTCCTCGTACCATTTTAGTTAACTTCACAGATTATCGTATTAAGGAGAAGATCTTGGCTAAAGCCATACAACAAAGTCAATTCCCGGTCAATGAGACTTCCAACTGCAGAATCTTCCCTGACATGTCTGCAGCAGCGGCCCGTAGGTGCAAAGAGTTTTTTAAGCTGCTTTTTTTGTTTAAAGCCCAAGGCGCGCAGGCCTCAATAGCCCAACAGTCAAAACTGCGTGTCCTTGTTAGGGGAAAATCCACATGTTTTCTAACCTAGAAGAGGCGCAGGATCTTCTTAAGGAAATTTCGGTTTCATAATGAACCTTGGATCTATTGATGTTTTTTTTTTGTTTTCTTTACTTTTTAGCCGGCTGTTCATAATATATCTCTGCCGGGGAGGGGGTGGGTCACACAGGGTGCAGATCCATGGCACCCTTAAAAGTAGCAGGGGGGGCGAGAGGTGGTTAGTGTGGTGGATCACCTCTCCAGAGGGGTGGGTGGGGGGTTGGGGAGGGTATCCAATGGGGTATAGCAGTAAAAAGAGCAGGAGCAGGGGCAATAGAGTTAAGGCTTTGAAGATAATGGGAGGGTTTAAGCATTTCTTTTTGTCTGCTCTTCTGCTGATTTTTATTCAATTGGAAATATGGCAAGAATGACTAGTTCATGCCGCATTATTTCAATCAATGTTAACGCGATATTAAAGAAATGAAAATATGGAGCTTTAATTAGGTGGTTAGTTTCTTTTTCGCCCCAGGTAGTATTCTTCCAAGAAACTCATTTAAAAACTCATCTCCCTAAGTTATATATTCCTAGATTTTTTTTGCATGCTTTCTTTGCTTCGGCCGGACTGGCCAAAAGAGGAGTTGCTATGTATTTCTGCCGCAGTCTTCCTTGGGAATTTGGGCTGGTTCGGAGAGATCCCTTGGGGCGGTGGTTATGGGTTGAGGCCAAATTAAACGGAATGATTTTAAATTTTGTAAACTACTATGGCCCGATAGTGGATGACACAACAGCCCTTTTAAAGATCAGCGAGTTACTTAGGGGGGCCCCGGGGAAAATAATTTTGGGTAGAGACTTCAACTTTATTCAAGATCTTAAAAAAACCACATTGAATAAAATTAAAAAAGAACTGAAACCCCAAACAAAGAAAGTGCTGGAGGCCCTAAGGCAGGCGCATCTGTTGGTAGACCCTTGATGTCAATCTAACCCAACTGGTGCCAAATTTACCTACTATTCCAATCAATTTCACACGGCCTCAAGGATCGATTTCTTTTTAACATCACGATCTTTATGGTCTATAGGCATCGCAATAGGGGCCAACCCCTTTTCGGATCACTCCATTGTGACAATGGGGGTGGAAAGTGAAGGGGGCGGGAGGATTCAATCTAGGTGGCAGATGGATCGTATCCTCCTGCAAGATCCTCAATGGGTTGCCGAAACCAAAAAGTGGATATTGGAGTTTTTTAGAATAAATGAGGGTACAGCTGAAATTTTTTCAGTGTGGGGCGGGTTTAAGGTAGCCATTCGGGGGCAGATGATTGCGCGCTCAACCGCTCAGTCAAGAGAAAAGTGGGATAAAATTAACCAACTCCAACAGGCAGTAGATAAGGCAATGAGCTCCAGAGATACTCAGCCCCAGGGGTGTGAAGACGCCGCGACTCAGCTAGTATGGGCAAAGCTTGCATTAAAAGAATTCTTTTTGATTGAAGAAATAAATAGCTCCAGAACCTTCCAACAACAAGTCTACGAGGAGAGTCAATTGGTGGGAAAGATGCTTGCAGGGTAAACTAAAACCAAACAGGAGAAAGCCTTGATATTAGAAATCATTGATCCAAAGACCCAAGATATAATAAAAGATAAATACGCTATAGCGCTAGTTTTTATGGAACATTATTCACAGCTTTACTCCACAAAATATGAGGTAGGGTTGGGCCAAATTCACAAATATTTTGATGAAGTATATCTTCCAGTCTTGCCCGGCCCGTTAGCTGAACAACTTGAGCGCGATATATTGTCGTAGAAATCTTGGATACGGTGAAATCAATTGCAGCGGGAAAGGCCTGTGGAGCAGATCTCCCAATTTAACTTTATAAAATCTTTTCCAAAGAGTTGACTCCGTTTTTGGCGAAACTATTCAATGCAGTTAGACTGGGTGGTACTGTTCCCCCTAGCTTTAAGGAGTCTATCATCATTAGTTTTGTCAAAAAAGAGAAGAACCAAAAGGATGTTAATTCCTATAGGCCGATTAGCCTCCTTAAGATTTTAAGATTTTAATGAAAATATGGGCTCAATGTTTTACTCCGATCACCCAGGCATTAATCCATCCTGATCAGTCCCTGTTCGTAGCAGAGAGGTCAATGTCCTCTAATACTGGGTTTTTAATCCAGGCCCTTGATTTTTCTACGATTAACAAAACTCCAACTTTAGGCACAATGGTCGACGCTGAAAAGGCGTTCAACCTTGTAAATTGGGATGCACTTTTTTTGTTATGCAAAAATTTGGTATTCCTGCCCAGATAATTAATATGCTGAAAAACATCTATCAAGGTGCCAAAGCCTGGGTGGTTGTAAATGCCAATGCCATCGGGGCAATAAATATAAACAGAGGGACCAGACAAGGCTGTCCAATGTCCCTTATCCTGTTCACCTTTTTTATTGAGCCTCTAGCTATAAGAATTCGTGGAAATCCTGAAATTAAACCCCCAATAGAAGGAATGGCGAAATTAAAAAATTTCTCAGATGATAAAATCTTATATCTGCGTCCTGACAAACAAAATCTTGATCAGGCTCTTCACAAATTCAGTCGATTTGAATTGATTGGTGGGTACAAAATAAATCTAAACAAAACCGAGGTTCTAACACTGAATGTAGACTGTCATTTTTTACCCTTAGATTTAAAATCCCAAGCCTAGAAGGCAGAACCTATTAGATATTTGGGTATTTACGTCTCCAATCAATTTGAACAATTATTTACTTTGAACTATGTAGCAATGCGCAATAAAATTAACATTTTGCTCGACGGGTGGCCCCTTCAACCGTTAACACTGATTGGCCGTATAGCACTCATCAAAATGTCTATTCTTCCCCTATTGTTTTTTCTTTTTATAAATGTACCACTTAAGATTAACTCCCTTTACTTTAAAGAGATTGACTCAATGATTAGGGATTTTGTATGGAATAAGAAAGCCTCTAGGGTCAAGCTGACAATACTACAGTTGGGAACCACGCAGGGGGGTTTAACGCTACCAAATATTCGTACCTATTACATGGCAGCCATTTTGGATTTGTCAGCACGTTTATTGGAACCCAATGGTCTGATAGATATTTTTTTTATGACAGAATGATACAGGAATCTGGATTGCAAGTTCCTACTTTTTTTAAAACAGCTAAATTACCAAAGAAGACCCGATACAAGACTTTTCGGGATTTCTCCGATAGACTACAGTCCTTTTTTAAACAAGCTGGGTTTGCGGGCTTTTATTATCTGAAATTAGAGGAGTGTAAAATCTTTGGGCTCCAAATCCATTCCACAGGCTCAAAAGGTGGAAGGACTGTGGTCTAGGAGAATTGGGTCTCTTCCTTACTTCACGGAAACCTATCTCCTGGCAAGAGGTCTTAGATAGATCTGATAATCGACTAAAACCGGGGTTTGTGGAGTATCTCCAGATTGTAAACTTTATAAGTAAATGTAATCTGCTGTCATGTGGGATACCATCAGTTCAGGCTAACGCCTTATATAAAGCCAAATTGAAGGATGGGGAAATTGACATACCTTACTAAGAAAGGGTGAAGTGTCCCCCCTGGTTGATGAAGTTCTGGCCAAAATAACCTGTGAAACTAATTGTTCCTTCTCGGGGCAGGAGTGGGAGGAGATAGCTCAACTAGGAAGTAAGCCCCTTAGAACAGCCAATTTTAAAAGGATGGCCTTTCTATCTCGGTGGCTGGCATACTTCACACCAAAAGCTCTTAATAAGTGCTTTTCGGGAGTGGAAAAACAATGCTTTCGTTGTCAGACTCAAGGCGGGGGCGATAGGCTCCATATATTTTTTACATGTCCGAAACGTGAAATATTTTGGTGTGAAATTTTTTCATCAATAAGCCAGGCCATTAACAAGACGCTCGACCCTAAGGCCGAGGTGGCTCTCTTTGGCATCTCCAAAAAAAGGTCTGACCTGACCAAAGCCGAAGAGACATACACGGTGATCTGTTCCCTAGTAGCTCGCTCCCTAATCCTCCAAAATTGGAGGTCCGAGGATGTACCATCTTACCTAAAATGGGTGAACAAAATGCAAAGGACAAGGAGGTTTGAAGAGGCTTACGCCAAAAGAGTCGGGGCAGCGAAAAAGTTTACTAAGGTTTGGAAATTCTCCGTTAGATGGGAGTCCATGACTGATATTTAGCACCTTAGCACTCGGCACTTTATTGTTATATACATAAGGATAGTCATGATAGCTAGCCTGCGATGCATGTATGCGACTGCGACTGCTCTCAAGTACCCACAGGACTCTGCTTATTACTGCTGCACATGGTACGGCCATGTCTTCGCCTGGCCACCTGCAGGGAGAACATGAAAATTGTATCATCCCAAGAGTGACCAACAGGACTGCTCTCAGTTATGTTCTGAACACATGTGGGAGCTCAAGAACTGTAACACAACCCTTTTAGTTGATCATTGTCGATCACACTCGTATAGCGTTGGACTGGGGTGAAGTCGACAGCATTTCTTTAAGGCACAGTGGGAACTTGGTGTTATCAAGTTATGCAAAGTGAATCTAGATCTCCCAGTATAGCTAAAGAGCTTGAACAGTGCTTCCTGCATGATTGGCTTTGACTTCTACTTGCCCAGCGTGTCCTACTTAGTATGTGTTTTTTCTGAAATCAATGCGAGGGCAACCTCCACCCTGACAATGGTGTTGTGTCCCTCTGGATGCGTATTCGTTCCTTATGGCCAGTTCATGCAGTTGGGCTCTAGGCAGGCAGCTTTACATCTTGCTATTTATGCGGAAATACAAGAACTTCAATCCAGTGCCAGAGCCCAGGATACAGAGTATAAACTGTGCCAATATAAAATATTCACACATTGCATGAACAACACTTGTACTGCCCAAATTGTTCAGCATAATTACTTCAAAATAATTAAGTAAACCTGACTTTGCAAAAACCTCTGACTCTATTGCAAAACAATGAGCTTCATGCTGACCTAATTTCTTTTGACATATGGAGAGCCTGTGTGGGCATTGCAGTTTCAGCTTTATGCTCACCTTTTGCTTGGCACAGAGACTGTGACCTTATTCTGAATCCTTACTTAGCTAGACTGAATAAATAGCTTCTTTGGTTTATTCAGCCATTATCCCTTTCTTCTTGCTGTAATGAAGTATGTTAGTAGCCTCAACTTTTGACGTTTGAAACAGCAAAACAGGTCCCATGGGCTAAAAACAGCCCTAGGAGGAAGGCCCCATGCACCCCCTTCTTTTTCTTTTTTATGAACCCAGGATCTGGCCCACCCAGGGGCAATATTATAAACAAGCGTGCAAGACTGCGCTTCTTTTTTTGTTGCTATGGTTTCATGGCTCCAAAGTGATTTAGCGTAAAAAATGCAAACAAAATGTTTTTTTGCCCTTATTGGGATCAGATGGGAACCCCAGGACCAGGGCTATGGGTTCAGAGTATTCCTACCCTGCCCATTTCTTTTTTCTAACTTTTTTGGGGGACTTGGCTGAAACATCAGTTTGAGATGTCATCAGTGATGTCATCTCTGAAGTCACTGGCCATGTCATGAGTGATGTAATATGTGAGGTCAGAAGCGGTGTATTGTGGGGGCTTAAGTTAAAGTTAGCTCAGTTCACTATAACTGCTGAATTTGGTTTTGTACAAGTGAAATCTGAGGCTAACTATAATGTCCCTGAAGCCTTTCATTTTTCCAGTGACTTTCTAAGGTGTTTTTAAATTCTAATTCCTAACTATAACGTCCTGCATCCTTTGCTTTTTTCAGTGAATTTCAAAGGTGTTTTAATGTTCTTTCTTAACTATACCATCCCTATAACCTTTATTATTTTCAGTGAATGTATGTGTTTTTAAATGTATTTCACAACTATAAGGAACCCTGTAACTTTTGGATGTTTACTTAATTTCCAAAGTTTTTCATATTTTATTTCCTAACTCTAACCTTTAACCTTCGAGAGTGGGTGTGTGAGTCGCTGTAACAGTCAGTGAGTGGGTGGGTGAGTGGCTGTATGGATCTCTGGGTGGGTGAGGGAGTGGGTGTATGGGTAGATGGGTGGGTGTGTGAGTGTCTGGGTCTGTGAGTAGATGTGAGTGTGGCCAAATGGATGTGTGAGTGGATGTCTGAGTGTATGTAGGGGTGTATCAGTAGATGTGTGAATGATTACATCAGAACAAAACTTTACCTGCCCCTTTATCCAACAAGAGTCCACAGCTTTGCACAAAATGTCCACCCAACTGGAGTACTTTCTACTGGTTATTTAATAAGTGCTGCCTCATTGGGTAAATATTTACAGCATACTCTATGCTACAGCTGTGTAATGTACCACTAGGAAATGTGTCCAGTGACCTGGTGTGCATTTTGGCAATATGATTGTTTCTCATGCATCTTCAACCAGAAATCCTGATGGTTTTCTATGATTGAAATCTGAGCCTAACTATAACATCCCTGTCAACTTAGATTTTTCCAGTGAAGCTCTAAGGTTATTTTAATTCTATTTCCTAAGTATAATGTCTCTGTAACCTTTGTTTTTTTCAGTGAATTTCTGAGGTTTTTTAAATTCTATTTCCTATCTAGAATGTCCATTTAACATTTGCTTTTTTAATTGAATATCTATGTGTTTCTAATGTTATCTCCTAACTATAACATCCCTGTAACCTTTGGGTTGTCAAGTGAATGTATAATGTTTTTTTAATTTTAATTCTTAACTCCAATCTGTAACCTTTGAGAGTGAGTGTGTGTGGGAGTACCTGAGTGTCTGAGTGGGTCTATGAGTGGGTGTGAGAGTGTCTGAGTGGGTCTGTCAGTTGGTGTATGAGTGGGTGTCTAAGTATCTGTGTGGGTTTGTCAGTAGCTGTGTGAGTGACTGGGCCAAAAAGGAACTGCAGCTGTGGCCTAATCCAACAAGACTCCATGGTTGTGCACAAAATATCTACCCGAGTTGAGTACTGTCTACTGGTTTATTACTAAGCGTGACCTCCTTGGATAAATATACAGTACATACTCTATACTACAGCTGTGTAAAGGAGCATGAGGAAACGTAATCAGTGATCTTGTGTGCATTTTCGCAATGTGATTGCTCTTGGTGCATCTCCATCCAGAAATATTTGATAACATAAATCCTTCTATAGACAAGACAACAAGACTATAAAGAAGCAAATCTCCACCAAACAAAGGTTTTTTGAATGCTAATTTCTAACTATAACATGCCTGAAACCTATGGTTTTTTCAGTGAATTTCTAAGGTTTTTTAAATGCTAATTTCTAACTATAACGTGCCTGAAACCTATGTTTTTTTCAGTGAAGTTCAAAGATTTTTTAAATGCTAATTTCTAATTATAATGTTCATTAAACCTATCTTTTTTTCTGTGTTTTTTAATTATCATCCCATTTTCAACTTGGTGAAGACTGCAAATCTCACCACTCTTCCATCAATACCTTATCCCAACAAAACCGCCACAAACGAGAGCCACAACTAACGCTAATGAAATGCAAAGTAGGCGTTCCCGTGCAAAAAAACACAAAAACACCACTTCCCCATATTTTCAATGACCAGCCAAATCTGCAATGCGATCCAAAAATCAGGCGATAAGGTGAGTTAGCAGTAATAAATTAACATCAACCTTTAGCTGGTGTAAGGAGGTCGACTATCTACTCCGTGAATTGGACCCAAATCACAGCCACATCTAAAGACCAACACATGAAAGAGCTACTGATCATGCAGGTCCGACACCCAACAAGGCCACAACACCCAGCACCACTACCACCACAACCTCCCCCCGCACCGCCCCCCCTACTACCACCGAGGCAGCGCAAAACAGGACAATGGACCTTCCCAAAACGCCATGCCCCTCAGCCACACAATAGCTGAATGTTGGGAGATGTGGCAACCAACTATATATGAAGGAGGCAAGTCACCCATCAACAATAAAGCACACAATGCTAAGTGTAATGCTGATGTGCTTCATAGACCTCACTATGCAAAGCACAAACCTCTCCATGTGGAGATATACTGTTGATACTTGTAGTGTAGTGCACAGTGGATGCAACCATATTACCTCAGGCAATGGTGAAGATCTCGGTCATGTAGCTGTGTTGTCCCCCAGGAAGCGGAAGTGGAGTGGGCTGTTCCAACATATGCCACTCCAGCGTAGGAGTATGATTAAATAGGAACAGACCCTAGGCGTGGTTCACTTGTGGGAAGACCAATGAATCTGTCACAGCGGCAGCCCTCACCCTGGCACGTGGCTGCCGCCATAACCGCGGGCTTCCTCGACACAGGCTCCCCGAGAACCCAGCGGCACAGCACCGCAGACTTATGTCTGTACCGACTACTGCCTTCGATCTACACTGCGGACAGCAGGGCTCACAATTCAGATGCAGTGGTGATTGCAGATGACGCAGTCCAGTTCGCAAGACACGTTGCTCCCAGTGCAGCCCGCCCAGACCATGCATCATTGCAGGGTGCGCAGACGCTGTGTGCTTCAGGTGCTACTAACTCACTGCACCATAAGTCATTGCCACGTGGCCTCATCAAGGCAGAATTCATAAGATAAAACACATCGCTCCCAGTGTGGCCTTCCGGGACCACGTATCATCGCAGGGTGCACACACGCTGAGTACTCCAGGTGCCACTAACTGTGCAGCTCAACTCAATGCCACGTGGCTGTGAGCCCATCCTGACCACTGCTTCCGCCCTACACTGGGGTTACACGGTTCACAATTCAAGATTAGTAACTACGCAAATTGTGTAAGAGACTATAATGGGTTAAGAAGACCAAATGCTCCCAATCTGTGCAGCTCAAGTCAATGTCACCTGCCTGTGGGCCTTTGCTGACCGCTGCCTCCGGGCCACACGGTGGAAGACCGGCGACACGTGGTGCCAACTAACCCTGTTCAGCACAAGCCAATCTCACATGTGTAACTGTGTCCTGAGTCCTGAATGGCAGCGACCACAGCACCAGACTCCCTTCGATCATTGAGGGGTACTTCCATATTGAAGGCCAGCGACACGTGTAACCCTGGGCATAGTGGGCATAGCGGGGCATCACAAAGTGGGGGCAAATCTCTGCACACTCCGGGTAGCCCCACTACGAGCCACCCGCCTCCCTCCTGGCCACGCATGCACATTTGTGAGGAAGAAGTCGGCGAGAGAAGGAAGAGGGAGCCCAGGGACGCCGCAGCTCAGGTAAGTTATTTAAATTAGTTTAAACTTGTTTTTAAAAAGTTTAGGATCATTCTTACTGCATTTTAAAAGCGGGCGGGAGGGAGGCGGGTGGCGGGCAACTCGCTCCGCCATGGGTGTGTGTAGCCTGCCTGCCCTACGCCTACTTCGCCGATCGCGAAGTAGGCAAAGCTACGCACACTCCGCAGCCGGAGCGTAGTACTGTGCCCAGCCTTAGACACGTGGTGCCACTGAACCTGCACTATGCAGGCCGGTGTGGCCACCAACGTATGCACGTGGCTGTGGGCCCTTGCTCACCGCTACCTCTGGCCTACACTGTGGAAGACCTGTGACAAATGGTGCCACTAACCGTCTTCAACACAAGCCGATTCCACATGTGGAACTGTGTCCTGAGTCCTGAATGGCAGTGACCCCAACTCCATGAGACAACCACAGCACCAGACTCCCTTTGATCAGTGAGGCATGTTTCCATATGCAACGGCGGCGACACGTGGTACCACTAACTCTGTTCAACACAAGCTGAACAATCCCACATGTGGAACTGTGTCCTGAGTCCTGAATGGCAGTGACCCCAAGTCCATGGCAGCCCCACAGCAGCATACACCCTCTGATTAGTTAGGCATATTTCCATATGCAACGGCGGCGACACGTGGTGCCAATAACTCTGTTCAACACAAGCTGATCCCACATGTGTAACTGTGTCCTGAGTCCTGAATGGCAGTCACCCCAAGTCCGTGGCAGTGACCACAGCAACACACTCCCTTCGATCATTGAGGCATATTTCGATATGCAAGGCCGGCAACATGTAGTCCCACTAACCCTCTTTAGCACAAGCCGATCCCACATGTGAAACTGTGTCCTGAGTCCTGAATAGCAGTCACCCCAAGTCCGTGGCAGTGACTACAGCACCACACTCCCTTTGATCAGTGAGGGGTATTTCCATATGCAACTACAGACTTCAGTAGGCAAGTAACTATCACAGTCTTACACCCTACATATTACCCTTTTAGAATTCTCGCTTGAGAACTTTTTTTATATCAGTTATAGCTTTACTACAATGACCAAATTACTCTTCAAATGCAAACTAACATGGAATAGCAGTCTACACTGCAGGCAGTACAGCTCGCAATTCCAATTTTAAATGCTAATTTCTAACAACAACATTGTACTCAGAAAATATGACACTTTGTCAGTGTATTCTATACTTATTTCATCTTTTCATCATACGCCTACACTGCACTCAGTAGGGCTCACAATGATAATAATTTTTTCATTCATTAGCTACAGAGTCCACTAGGCAAGTAACTATTACAGGCCTCAAATCTACATAATATCCTTTTAGTATCATTTCTTCTTGAACATTTTTTATATCAGTTATAGTTTTAGTGCAATCACCAAATTAATTTTCAAGTACAAACGAACACTCAGCAGTCTACACTGTGGGCAGCAGACCTTGCAATTTGAATTTTGGACACATGGTGCCAACTAACACTGTCCAACACAAGCCGATCCCACATGTGTAACTGTGTCCTGAGTCCTGAATAGCAGTCACCCCAAGTCCGTAGCAGCGACCACAGCACCAGACTCCCTCTGATCAGTGAGGCATACTTTCATATTCAAGTCCGGCGACACGTATTCCCACTAACCCTCTTTAACACAAGCCGATCCCACATGTGTAACTGTGTCTTGAGTCCTGAATGGCAGTCACCCCAAGTCCATGGCAGCGACCACAGCACCAGACTCCCTTTGATCAGTGAGGCATATTTCCATATGCAAGGCCAACAGCATGTGGTGCCACTAACCCTGTTCAACACAAGCCGATCCCACATGTGTAACTGTGTCCTGAGTCCTGAACGTCAGTGACCCGAACTTCGTGACAGTGACCACAGCACCACACTCCCTTCGATTAGTGAGGGGTATTTGCATATGGAAGGCCTGCGACACATAATGCCACTGAACCTGCACTACGCAGGCCGGTGGGGCCACCAACGTATGCATGTGACTGTGGGCCCTTGCTCACCGCTACCTCTGGCCTACACTACGGTCAGCAGGCCTCACAATTCAGATAGAGTCCTGATTCCACATGACGCAGTCCAGTAGCCAAGACACATTGCTCCCAGTGTGGCCTGTCCACACCAAGCATCATCACAGGCTCAAACAGTCTCAATGCTTCTGGTGCTACTAACCCTCTTTAACACAAGCCGATCCCACATGTGTAACTGTGTCCTGAGTCCTGAATGGCAGTGACCCCAAATCCGTGGCACCGACCAGAGCACCACACTCCCTTCGATCAGTGAGGCATATTTCGATATGCAAGGCCGGCGACATGTAGTCCCACTAACCCTCTTTAACACAAGCTGATCCCACATGTGTAACTGTGTCCTGAGTCCTGAATGGCAGTGACCCCAACTTCGTGGCAGCGACCACAGCACCAGACTCCCTTCAGTCTTATTTGTTGTTCTATTCTTTAAATATTTTTTTGTATATGACTAAGATTCTTCTTTGTCCAACCGCACAGGGACACTTCCAGGCCCAAGAAGGTTGTTGGGGGTATGATGGTAATGTGGGAAGAGGGTGCGTTACCTGCTGATGTGGGGAGAGGCAGCGTCAAAGGGGTATCTATCACAGAAAGAACTCTGATATGTTTTCACAAATGCCTCAGACAAATGCCAGCTGACAGACTGAATCACAAAATGGTTTTACAATGCTTATGTAGTGTGAGTTATGAACAGTTTGCACCCAGGCTCACAGAGGGACAGCTGTGGCCCATCTGCTCGACTCACAGACGCAGTACTACGAGCCGTCCGTGTCATTGTAGCTATCTCTTCCCTGTTCCGTCATACGCCACGCTACGCCACTCCGATTATGTTCCAACGTTAGCCCCACATAGCCCTGTCGCAGGCGTACTCGCTGTTGGTGTGCAGGTCAGTGGTCTAGTTCTCAACATCTCACGGCCACTCCCTGAGGGCAGGTTTGCACACACACCACACCCATCCAGCACATACGTCAAAGGCCATGTGACCACACAAATATATTAGATCGACAACGTCACATCCTTTATTGCCGGTGCTGACTAGATGGCGGATGCTCCACATGTCTCAACCATAAAGAGTCTTTGAAAAGTTGCGCAGAAGGTTAGTCGCACCCTGATCTGTATAGCCACCAGGGGCCTACCACCCCCTTGGTGCGGACTTCAGATGCACAGGGTTATTGCCACCCGAAGCTCATATGGCCAACAGGAGCCTACCACCACGTGGCACGGACTTGAGTTCCACAGGCTTAGCGGCCTCAAAAGCTGATGTGGTCTCCGCCATTGATGACTCAGGACTCAGCGACATGTGTGAGATCTGCCGGGCCGCGGAAAAGCTGATGTGGTCCCCGCCATTGATGTCTCTGAACTCAGCGACATGTGTGAGATCTGCCGGGCCGTGGAGAAGATGATATGGTCTCCGCATTCATGACTCAGGACTCAGCAACATCTGTGAGATCCGCGGAGAAGCTGATGTGGTCTCCGCCATTCATGACATTCAGCAACATATCTGGGATGCAGAGAGTTTTGACGGGCATGTGGAGTGCCCACTGCTGTACACTCCAGTGCAACAAAGGTAATTATTTGCTCATGGATGCGATGGGGCGGCAGTGTCTGTCTGTCTCTAACTCTCTCTCTCTCTCTCTCTTCCTTCTTTTCCTTCTTTTTCTCTAACTCTCTCTCTTCCTTCTCCCTTTCTTTCCTTCCCTCTCTTTTTCTCTCTGGCTTTTTTTCCTTCTCTGTTTCTCTGTGTCTCTCTCCTTTGATATGCCCATTACACACGTCCTTATTTTGTGCTTTATTTTCCAGGTTTTGTCGTCGACCTCCATGGTCCCTACAGGAGTGTTCCGCCTTGTTGTTTTGTATTATTTTTGATAAATTTTGTTTATTAGTTTATCGTTCATATATATATGTTATTAAAAAAATAAAGTTTGAAAATAGTTTATCGTTTACATATATATGTTTATAAAGAAAAATAAGTTTAAAAAAAATTTATTACGTTTTTGGTTGTTCTCTTTACTGCTGTGTGACTCTATCTTGGTCTTATTACTGTTATTTGATGGAGTCCACCATGGTGTTAACTTTTGGGGAACTTATCGCGGGAATACTGGTGATGTCTGCAGTTTGCACCAACTTTTGAATAGTGTGTTATATTTATCTCAACTTTACTTCCATTAAAGTGCTGATAATGAAATTCAGACTAGCGGTTCCCGTGCAAAAAGACATGAGGTGCACCTTTGCGATTTATTCTAAATACTAAAATCCTGTATTGAATTGCACTGAGGTAGTGGCTGCACTTACTGTGTACACACAAAATCAATGAAGAAATCTCATTGTATTTACATTGATTAGGAATAGTGCGTCAGGTGCTGGATCTTGACGAGAAGCACTGCTCACTTCGTATCTTGTTCTGCACACGAAAAAAATCACATCACTACTTTCACACCAACTGCAATGCGAAACAAATTCTGGCGATAAGCCACGTTAACTCCAGGGATTTTACACCTGCTTTCTGCTGGTGTTAAGCAGGACGACTACCTGCACCATGAAAGGTAACACAGCCAAGAGCCACGCCAGAAAACCCACAGGTGCTATAGAGTCAATGAGCATGATACAGGGATACCCATGAGGGCCACAAGACTCATCGCAACAACTCCAGGACCGCTAACGCCCCCCAAAACCGCATCTGAGCAAGTGTGTCCCTGTGATCATTGTCTTAGCATGATAGGCATGAGCCCTGCAACATCACAGTGTGTGTCACCTAAGCGTTGGCAGCGAGCCTGGACATGTAGCTACACACGAATCCTCCTGCATGCCCAACCGGCATGTGCTGGTTTGGGGTACACAGGTCAGCGCAGAGGTGTCTCGGACATGTCCATGTACAGGAAGTGCGGTAGGTGTGTCTCTGTGTTCTGGTGTGGCCTGCCACAAGGGCCACAGCAGTCGATGTTGTAAAGTGGCATGCACCACCTCCAAACGGCACTGTGATGGTGCAGTTGGAATGTAGCAGGACATGCGCGAATAGGCATTACGATGGTGTGCCGTACGAGTGCACGAGATACAACAGCGCACCGTACAAAAGTGTGGGGGATCGAGGGAGGGAGGAGCAGCTGTTTCGCAATGTAACACACAGTGAACTCGCCCATGTGCCACGTGCTGGGCATCTCATCCATGATGACCACGGTCGCAGACATCCCACAACACCAACGACCGGCCTTTGTACACATCCTGTATGAATGCAGCGTGGTTTTCACTTCTATGCTCGTTCAGTGGTGTGATGTTGGTGGGTTGTGTGACTTGTGCTTCTTGTTGGTGTGTTTCATTTTGTCCATTGTTTGTCTATACTTGTGCTGTACTTAATTGTGCATGTGTGCCATTCTGCCCATCTCCCCCCGTAACCCCACTCCCTGCTTCTTCCTCTTCCTGGTGCTGTTGTGTCTATAATTTTGTTGCTCCACACATAAATACATGTTTAGGTTTCAAAACTTCTCTCTATTGGTTTCTTTTTAATTTTCCACATAAACCGTTTTTTTAATATTCAACAACACATATAAGTCAGAAGTGCAACGTATTTTATTAACACACTTTCTAGAACATTCTACAACGTGTGCAGGTTCAAAGTTCATCAATTTTTTTAAACGTAACACTATATATTTTTTTGCAACATTTTCTCGAACATTTAGCGCCACGTGCAAGTTTAAAGTTCACGATTGTTTTAAGCTCGAACAGTGCCTTCCAAATGCAAGTAGCAGGTGTGGTTGAGTTGAGCAAATTGTATCCTATGATATGTACTCCACGTTGAAACTGCTTTTTCTTAACCAATCACAAAGATGCTTTTCCACAAATTGAATGTGCACCCTACTTTTAAAAAAGAATGCTTTTCATCTCCAATCACTTATTGCTTTGTATGGCAAAAAAAAGTAGTTTCCCATCTTTAAACATATCTCTTGTGCTGCCAAGGAACTGCATGAGCTACAGACATCTTTCCATACCTTCCAGCCATACCTTCAAAATGCTAGTGTGAATCGTAGGACATAGCTATATTTTCTGGTGCAAGAGGTATGCAGAACACAGACGTATTGACTAGGTTTACAAAATGTGGACATTAAATGGTTTGCACAGAGAAGGTTGAAGTGGCACCAATTGCTACCTTTGGTTAAAACCTCTTTGCATCTTCCACACCCTGACCTCATGATTGTGCATTGTGGTGGAAATGACCTACGCACATTGAATGGGGTAGGTTTGGAAATGATTATGAAGGACACCTTTGGACACCTCAGCTCAGCACAATGTGACTCTGGGCAATAGCTCACTTAATAGCTCACATAATTTCCATGCCGGCCTCGAGGGCTTTCAGACCCATAGGGGTGAGTAGTTTGCCCTATACAAATACAGTATTGATTTGATACGTGCAAATATACCTTCGCACTCCCTGTATAACACCCCCTAAGCGCCATACACAAGTAACAATGTTCTAAACAAAAGTTCCTCCGAGTAGGTATAACTGCATGCTGACACATTTTGACAGATGTGGCACAGCGGCCAGAGCACATGACTTCATAGCATTTGACACACAGTTTGGACTCACGCTTTCATCCCGACTCCGGCAGCACCTCAGCTTAGCACCATTCGACTCTAGGTAATACCTCACATATTTTCCGTACCC
This sequence comes from Triturus cristatus, assembly GCF_964204655.1. Classification (NCBI taxonomy): domain Eukaryota; kingdom Metazoa; phylum Chordata; class Amphibia; order Caudata; family Salamandridae; genus Triturus; species Triturus cristatus. The sequence continues at coordinate 874,970,333 of NC_140590.1, forward strand.
CAGGACTTTCAAACCAGTAGGAGTTAGTAGTTCGTCCTAGCACGTATAAACACATGCTGACACTACTTCCACAGGTGTGCTGCAGCGGCCAGGGCACATGAATTCACACCATAAGACACATAGTTTAGGCTTGCGCTTTCATTCCCGACTCCCGCAGCAGCTCACCTTAGCAGCATCAGACTCTATGCAATACCTCACTTAATTTCCACACCCAGCACTTTCAGACCGGTAGGTATGAGTAGTTCGCTTTACAACCCATCTATAGCACACCATAAACACCCCACAGAGGTTACAGTGCTCCTACCCTCCTCTTTCCTACTTTTTTCGCCCTTTTTACTCTTACTCGCTTCAACTGAATTTGCGGCCAACACTTCCTAGTTGCAACCGCTCGCAGCGCTCCCAACCAATAAGCAGCAAGCTCGTGCTCGTAACGCCTCAGCCAATCAGATGGCAGAATTCCCAAATATCGTTATCTGTAAAGTTTGATATTTCTCAAAAACTACTGAACGGATTTACACCAAATAAACAAAAGTGTGCTTTCTAGACCAAGACCCTTCTCCCTGCCAAATTTGGGGTAACTCCGTTCACCCGTTTGACCTGTAGCCTTGGCTAAAGTTTCCTATGGAAAGTAACATGGAGAAAACATGTTGTAGGACCCCCTTTTTTCTTGGCCCCCCCTTGACGAATCACACCCAAACTGTCAGCATAGGAGCTGATATAAACAAGGAATTAGTTTGGAAAATGTCATGAAGATTCATCAAACGACGCCAAAGTTATAAGCAAAACAATAAATGCTCTTCCTATGGAAACTTGGTCCTAACTATAACTACCGACCGCCAGAAGGTAATATATATACATATATATATATATATATATATTCACTGAAAAAACCATAGGTTTCAGGGGTGTTATAGTTAGCTGGACTTTTCACTTGTACAAAACCATTGAAATTCCCCCGTTATAGTTAGTTCAGCTAACTATAACTCGCGCGCCCGCAATGCACTGCTGATGACGTCACATATTACATCACTCATGACATGGTCAGTGACATCACTCATGACATCACTGATGACATCTCAAATGACATCACTGATGACATCACTGATGACATCATCCAGTGAATGTGTGTTATTCTGAAAATTAAATATGTTTTATATATGTATATCTCAAGGTCGATGGAAGAATAAATGGGTATATAAGTGTCTAAATGGATGATTTGTTTTTGAAAAATTGATTGTGTAACTGACTGATTAAGTGTATCATAGTGAATACATGGCTTAGTGAGTAATGTTTAAATATGTAAATATCTGTATCAGTCTCTCACTTTGTGTATAAGTGGCTGCATGGGTTGGTGAGTAGCTACATGGGTGTCTATATAGGTTATTAGTTGGTTTTTTGAGTATCAGTCTGAGTGTCTGCATGGTTCGGTGGGGGTATTACGTAGTGCATAGGTGCATGAATGAGTGACTCACTGTTTGTATGTGTTGAACACAGTATGTGTGCAGGACTGTATGGGTGGATGAGTGTGTGTATGGGTGTGTTAGTGAGTGAATGACTGTCTCCATAGTGTCTTTATGAGTAACTACATATGTTTTAAACTAGTATATGTGACTATTGGTGTATCTATGTGAGTATATGTGAGGGTGAGAGATTGAAAGAGTTCCTGTATGAATAAGTATGTGTTTCTATAAGTGATTGTTTAAAAGACTAAGTATGTGTAAGTTTCCGTAGAAGTAAGTGTGGTGGTGTGTGTATAATTGTATATGCAAGTAAATGTATGTTTGATTCTTTATTAGCATGAGTGACTATGTGTGTGAGTAACTCTATGGATGAGTGGCATTGTGTAACAGGATGTATAGGTGTATGAGTACATATGATGAGTGAGTACATGTATGAGTGACTGTATTGGACTGTTGGTGAATGAGTGGATGTGTATGTGGATCTTAGAATTACTGAAGAGGTTGTTGTAACTGGTATTGGTATGTCCATTGTTTTGAAAATTTTAGTCTCTATTTTTGAATGTGTGTATCAAAGGTTATATTAGGGTGAGAGGAGGTCTGCCACTCTATCACAAGGATGATGTCATCAGTGATGTCATTTGAGATGTCATCAGTGATGTAATGAGTGATGTCACTGACCATGTCATGAGTGATGTAATATGTGACGTCATCAGCAGTGCATTGCGGGCGCGCGAGTTATAGTTAGCTGAACTAACTATAACGGGGGAATTTCAATGGTTTTGTACAAGTGAAAAGTCCAGCTAACTATAACACCCCTGAAACCTATGGTTTTTTCAGTGAATTTCTGAGGTTTTTTAAATGCTAATTCCTAACTATAACGTGCCTGAAACCTATGGTTTTTTCTGTTAATTTCAAAGGTTTTTTAAATGCTAATTTCTAACTATGCCTACAGAGATAGGACATGTGAAGAAAGAAGAAAAAATGCACAGAAAGAAACAAAAGAAGTGCAGAAAGAAGCAACAGAAGTCCTCAAATACGAAGATAAGTGCAGGAAGAAGGATAACGTGCAGAAAGAACAAAAAGAAGAGTAGAAAGAAGCCTTGTTGCAAAATCATCCTGTACCCTCAACTTTTTCAGACGGATACTGGTGGTAACTGAGTCTGACTAACCAGTCCTAGAGCCAGTGCTATGTTAAAAAACACTTAGAATACAGTGAAAACACCTACATACACTAGGGAACATTATGCGTTGGGGTCCCCCTGTGATTAGCCTTACCTCCTCTATAAGCCCCTAGTATATATTAGGGCATGGGGATTAAAACTACCTCTTAAAACAGGCCACAGGGCGTTTTTGCACACGTTAACTCAGGCCCCGTCCCCTCCTTTCACCATTGTGTAAACACGCCCTGTGTCCGTTTTTAGTTGGGAGATTAAGTTCATTTGAGTCCTGAGGGTCCAAGTAGCCCACTAGGTACCTCCAGTAAGTGCCACAGAGCTGCGTTGCAGAGAGGTTTAAAAAGTGGCACGGCCTGGACCACTTCTCTGCAATGCAGCTCAGTGGCGCTTACTGGAAGCACTTGGTGGGCTAGTTAGCCCCCAGGGGCCCTCAGTATTGAAGGGAAATTATATCCCCAATTTAAAACGTGCCATGGTGCGTGTTTGCACACGTCACCTCAGGCCCCGTCCCCTCCCTTCACCACTGTGTAAACGCGCCCTGTGGCTGTTCTAAGTTGAGAGATTAAGTCCCCTTGAATCCTAAGGGTCCCTAGGGTCACACTAGACCACTAGGTACCTCCAGTAAGCGCCACAGAGCTGCGTTGCAGAGAGGTGTAAAAAGGGGCTTGGCCTCAGAACACCTGTCTGCAGCGCAGCTCCCTGGCGCATACTGGAGATGCCTGTTGGGGGCGCGTTTGCAGAGTGCTGCATGGAGGGGGCATAGCCTCCGGCACGATGCCAGTCTTTTATTTATTTTATTTTTTTAAGAAGGGGGGCTGTGTGGTTCCCCTTCTTATTCTAATTTATTGGCCCTGATGACCCTATCCCCCAGGGCCTGTCTCCTAATTATATTTTTTTGACCCCAATCCCCAGGGCCGGCCACTGTTTTTTATTATTTTTAAAAAATATATATTTATAGACACACCTAGGACATGCTGGACAAACCGTACGTACCTATCACCATGACGATTTGCGTGATATTCATTAAAAGGCGACTATGCATGCAATTAATCCACGTGGAATGTATTTACACCACTAGTGAAGCTCTGACATATCTGATGCTCCACCGTGCCTAATCCCGGTAGACACCCTTGTCGTTTATTTATACAAACATGGGTAGCTATTGACGGGCACATTTAATACACATGCACACCAAGCCATTCAAAGGTGATTCGACAAAAATTCGACCAAAACTATGCAAGAAACCCCCCTCACAGTTAATAAAACACACATCCACTGCCGGATGTGTAATACTTTTTATTTTACTCTCTGGAAAGGGGACGAACATCACTTGCGAGTCACAGCGTGCTCCTGACAGAGCCCAATGCTGTGTTACACCCACCATTGCCTGCCGAGTGCCACACACCTCTGTATTGTATTCCACTAGCTAGTGCATATGCTATGACGCTCTCTAGCCCATGTGCACTGTAACACCACCCCGTGAAAATGTCATGCCACACTTGTCTTCGCACGGGTTATATTGCCCCATCTAACGTGCCTTCCTCGATGCCTATGTTATAACGCACAGTGCTATGCCATACATATTACAATTTGGGATCCATATCTTTGTCACAGTGCATATGCAACGTTACACTCCCAGCACATATTTTATATTACAACTTTAGAGACTAGTTAGGTTACACAACACTGCCCTGTGCATATTACACTCCAAGGCGCATATCGCATAGCACGCGCTAGTGCCTGTGCTATCTCGCGCTCTCCAATGAATCTGTCATTGCGCACAATGTATTGCATATTATATTTCACGCCTGGTTCATCTTATATCACACTTTTTGGTGCATAGTTTATACCATACACTATATCTAGTTTTCATTTTCAATCGTGCTCTCAGGACTATGTTCTATATAACACTGTGTTCACCTACCCTTTTCACGGGCATTACATTTTGCGATAGGGGGTGGAGGGTCAGGGGGTGTTTTTGCCAAGTGAGCCCGGAGTCACAGTCACTAACGTCTTCTTCTTCCTGAATAAAAGTGAGATTATGCTGCATACTTGTTCATATTTTAAGTAGTTTGCACAGACAAAATGTTTTAAAAACAATAAAGTTTCTAATACCCGCCTTCTCTGAACAGTTAGCTTGCTGCCCCATCCCCCTCCTCCCTATCCTCTGTTGTGTGAATCCATGGACTAGCCTCCTCCCTCCTGCCATGCATGGTCTGATGTGCTGCCACTGCCCTCAATTTAGTATGATGTACCAGTCCACTCCTCCTGCCCTCCATTGCCCAATTCTATGCCCCATCATTGACCTCCTGCTTAAACTCTGTGCTTAGCTTGCTGCCCCTATTCTCCTTCCCCCTGCCCTCCGATGTCTTTGTGCATGCCCCTGCTCCATCCTTTTTGCCCACCATGTCCCATGGACCTGCCACTCCTATCTACTCTGAGTGTTCTGTTGAGCTGCCACTCCCCTCCCACCTGCCTAGCATTGTCAGATGACTGTAACCTGTCCCTGCCACCTCCACCCTGCCTGTCCACATGCCATGCCTCTATCCTCTTCCTCCTGTCCTACATGGTCCATTGTACTGCCACACCCTTCTGCCCTCCCTGGTCTGTTGTGCTGCAACTGCTCCTCCTGCCTGCCCCGTGTGGTCTGTTGTGAGGCCCCTTCCCCTGAACTTTCTTGTCTGTGCACAGGTCCTGACCCTCCCTTCTATCCTCCATCGTCCTTTGTGCATGCCCCTGCACCCTCCTTCTTGCCCATCATAGCCATTGTGCTGCCACTAACCCTCCCACTTGCCATGCATGGTCTTCTGTGCTGCCATGGCCCCTCCCACCTTCCCTGTGTGGTCAGTTAGCTGCCCCTGACCCCCTCCCACCTTCCCTCCATGGTCTGTGTGTATGCCATCACAGTCTCACTGTTGCTCTTCATGTTGTGTCTTGCTTCTAGTGCCCATCCTGCCTGACCTCCATGGCCATCTTGCTGCTCCTGCCCTGCCCCCTTGCCCCCAGCCCTCTGTTTACATGTGCAGACCCCTACTCCCTCCCTCCTGGCTTGTCTGTTCCATTGTAATGCCCCTGATCCGTCCCTCCTGCCCTTTATGGTCTGTTATGCTGCAGCCTTCTCTCCTGTCTGTCCATTATGGTCAGCTAGCTACCATTGCCTCTTGCCCCTCTGTTCTCTGTTGTCCATGTGCATGGTCCTATCCCCTCCCTCTTGCTTTCTATGGATTGTTGTGCTGCACTCCCGTCCTGCATGCCCTGTGTGGTGTATTGTGCTGCTGTAAACCCTGATGCCTGCCCTGCAGGGTCAGTTTGGTGCACCTCTCCATGTCTCTCCTGTCCTCTGTTATCCAAGTCCATGTCCCTATCCCATTTCCTTCCATGATCCAATGTACCATACTTGCGAACATTTTGAACTTGGTAAGAGGGAGATTTTGGAAAAAAACTGGGGTATTGATTTTCCCCTTTGAGTTACATTGAAAAAGAGGATATTGTAGACAGGAGACAGATCAAATAAAGCCCATTTGAGCTTAAAAACATTGGACGTTTCCTGGCTGAATCGGGTCTGTTGGCATGTATGGTTGTACTACCATTGCCTCTTCCTTCTGCCCACAATGGTCTATTACATTGCCACAGCCTTGACGGAGGGTAGATTTTGTATCACAGTGGGCCCCTGGCCCGTTCTGTCCACACCTGAAGTATGAGACCCTTGTCCTTGCCCTGCCAGCCGCATTTGTAGGCCGTATTAAATTGACCAGCGGGTCCTGTGTTGCTATATAATTATCCTGAGACATCCTTACCACTCAGCCAGCATAAAACCCCTGTGTAGGCCCTTCTGTTCAATATGTAGGCCTCTTTGTTAAATTGACCATAGCTCTGCAATTTTAGTGTATAGCAGTCTGAAGGCAGGTCTGCGAGGCCTTCTGCTCCAAACTAGTAGCCCCCACCCTACCCGAGTGCTCCGTGTTCGGTATCAAAGTTCAACATCCCCCTGAAGCTGTCGACATACAGTAGGCTGCATCCTGGACTGGTACTTGCTTCCTGGGCAGGTTTCCCGCTTTTAAGGAAGTGGCAACCGCAGAGTGTCAAGTTAGGAGAACTGAGGAGATTTTATACATGAATATATTGAATTCCTGTACAATACCCATTATTTTCTGCTTGCTCTATGGAACTTACGATAAGCGATTGGCCTGAGAGACTGACCTTTTCACCCAGTCCATTGTCAGCATTAAGTGGGTAAATGACGAAATGTCTGGTAAAATCTGCAGACGAAGCTTTTGGGTAGCATACGTAGGTAGATGTAGCGTGCAAAGGAGCCCACAAAATGATATAAAAAGGGAGCACCCACAGATATCGACGGACAACCTCGCCGTCTGTATGTAGGTTAACAGGCTGTGCAGGTTTTCCCCAAGAACTGGGAGCTCTTGTCTTCCTTTGCTTAAAATGTCTTGCTCTGCTTTGCTTGAAGTATCTTATTCTATTTTACCTATATGAAATGTCATGTTATGTTTAACCATTGTTCTCTTTACTTTTGCATTTAAAAGATGTTGTATTGTAATTGCAGGAATGCTTGCTCTAAGAGTAAATGTGAGTGTCCCTAGGTAACATTTTCCTTGGTGTAACTTGTTTCTCATGATGCATTTATAGATGTGTTTTCTCTCTCTCTCTGTCAGTCCATTAATTGAGATACAGAGAATATCATGACAGCTGTATGATTATCTGGATTCTGTATTTTGTACTTTATGTCTCTATTCTGCGGTTTCTTTGAAGTTGCATCTTCTCATTAAACTGCCATTGTATTCTGCCTCCAATTCCATGTCTCATATGTCTGTTTTCTTCATTTTTGGAGCAAGCGTTCCTAGGCACCCCGGCTCAAATTAAGGTGCCCCTTTTGTCCCTGACTCACTCTCCTGCTCAGTTCTGTGGTGGCTCCCGGGGCTCTGGGGACCGCCCCTAGCTTCCTTGACCCGTAATAGATCTTCCCTCCAACAGCCTCTCTTGCAAGTCCTGTATTGTTGGTTTGTTGCCCCTGCCCCCCTTTCCACTGCCCTCCATAGTCTGTTGTGCTTCCACGGCCCTTCCTGCCTGCTCAGTGTGGTTAAATTGTTGCCTTTGCACCCTCCTACCTGCCTTCAATTTTCAGAGCCCGTGCCCCTGGCCTCTGCCTCTCAACAGTATCCTAATGAACAGCTAGATTGCTAACATTCTATATTTATTACAAAAGTGTGGAACGCCTGACATCATCTTGATGTAATCAAAACTGTAATACCTAGAGCATTCCTTTAGAAATTACATATATGAGAGGGTCTTATTGGCATCAAAATTATGGTTAGTGCTCTAAAAGACTAAAATAGGGACATATTTTCTGAGTTTTCAAATAGCGACAAAGCACTTTTAAATTATTTGTTATCTTTATGTTTTTTTATCTAGTTGACAACTTGATTAAATGTTGCACTTAGGGGAGAGGATGTGGTGTTACTTCCAGAACTGCAGACTTTGCAACTGGGGAACCAGGTTGAAGTTTCTGCTTCAGCTCGACATTCTGTGATTCTGGTCAAATCACTTAGTCTCCCCATGTCTACAACCAAAATGAATTTGTTCTTGTGTGATGTAACCAATGCTCATGTAAAGCACTCCAATACCTGACAAGTCTGCACTATATAACACTGCAAAAACACAAAATAATAAGTGTTTTGCACACTTCTGTCATTGGGCTATATTTGGGCTATATCTGGGTGATTTTGGGCTACATTTGGGCTCTTTTGTCTCCGGTGGCCATCTTGGGAGATTTATTTGTTATGAAGTTTCCTAATTTCCTCATGTACTGCAGTCTCCTCAGTCGGAAATGCTTTCAGTTTTTTACTTTGATTCCATCATGAAGGTATTCAGATATGTCACACATTTGCCATGAATTCTGAATGTTAGCACTCTAGTTGCTCATTAGATCACTGTAGTAAAACTACTGTTCACCATGGAAGTCTGCTCCTGGTATTAAAAGTGCATGTTTCAGTCTGCATGTCAGAATTTTTTAATGAAATAGAAGAGGATTTGAGAAGTCACTCAAAATGTGCCCTCATTTTCTTTCTTCAGCATTAATCATAATTTCTATGGCAAAATAAACCCCCTCATTGTGTTCCTTTTTAAATTAAATGTTTTAAGTGTTACCAGTTTATTCCAATCAAGATGGCTTCAGGTGTGCCATACTTTTGTCATAATGAAGACAGTAAGTGCTCTAGTTGTTTTTAAGAACATTCTTGGACATTCTGTCATTGGGCTATACTTGGGCTACATCTGGGTGATATTTGGGCTACATTTGGGCTCTTTTGTCTCTGGTGGCCATCTTGGGAGACTTATTTGTTATGAAGTTTCCTAATTTCCTCATTTACTGCAGTCTCCTCAGTAGGAAATACTTTCAGTTTTTTTACTTTGATTCCATCAAGAAGGCATTCAAATGTGTCACACATTTGCCATAAAATCAGAATGTTAGCACTCTTTTTGCTCATTAGATCACTGTAGTAAAGCTACTGCTCACCAGGGAAAACTGCTGCTGGTATTGAAAGTGCATGTTTCAGTCTGCATGCCAGGATTTGAGAAGTCACTCAAAATGTGCCCTAATTTTTCTTTCTGCAGCACTAATCATACTTTTTATGGAAAAATGAACCACCTCATTTTGTTCCTTTTTAAATTAAATGTTTTAAGAGTTACCACTTTAATCCAAGCAAGATGGCTTCAGGTGTGCCATACATTTATCATAAGTAGGACGGGTAGCGCTCTAGTAGTTCTTTGGAACACTCTGGAAAGCTGCAGTAGAACACAAAGGAATCAACTGACAGTCTCTGCCCTTGTTGGATGTACATGTTTTACTGAGAATGTCAGACTTCATTCTCACATGACTGAGAAAGATAATGTGAATTTACAGAAAATAAGCTCTCAGTTTAGCTTATAGATCACCTTCCAAACCTCTGTGGTAAAAGCATGAGAAAATATTTTTCTCTCAATCATGATATCCCAGCAGAAGTCTTTTTCACATGGTGAAATCACCTTAGAACACACCACAATTCCTAAAATGAGTCTGGTACCATCAACAAATGATTTATAATGTAACTAAAGTCTTAAAATCTTCTATTAACTGCAATGCTTTTTAATGAGGTGCTATCATGTATATTGGTCACAAGATGGCTGCCAACACTTCTTGGATGAAGTGCTGACAGCCAATCAGATCTCAGGATGAGATGTGTGGTTAGGCTCCGCCCACATATATATATTGATTTAAATGCTATTTTCTCAGGAACTACTGAACAGATTTACACCAGACCTACAAAAGGCACTTCCTTGACCTGAGGACTACCTCTCTGCCAAATTTCAAGTAACTCTGTTCAGCCGTTCGGGCTGTAGCTGTGTCTAAAGGTCCTATGGAAAAATGCATGGGAAAAACGCGTTTTGGGACCCCCCTTTTTTCTCAGCCCCCGCTTGACGAATCCCCCCGAGACTTTCAGGGTAGGAGCGGAGCGGAGCGCCCCACCTATTTCGAAAATTTTGCGAGGATTCATCGACCGGCGCCAAAGTTATTCCAAATAGAATGTTGCGGATTTCCTATGGAAACAGGGTCCTAACTATAACTATCTACTGGCGACCGCCAGTAGATAATATATATATATATATATATATATATATATATATATTTATTGCTCCGCAACACCAGCCAGTTGCACTCTCGAACGGGTGCATGCCAAGCGGGGGTGTTCCCGCTTTAAATATACAGCTCACAGTTCCATCGGGTAATCGTACCCGTAACAGACGACAGCACTCACGGGGGAGAGTTCAGAAGGGATTTATTTTCTTGAACTCCGGGCAAACAAGACGCGTTTCGGCACTTAGCCTTTGTCAATTTCTGCACGAAAACGCTGCGGCCATATTTTGTTTATAAAGAGTGCTCACATGATATCCGGTATAAAGACAGAAGAAAGACTATTCTTGAGACGGCAACAAATCTTGTCATTCCGCCATCTTGGAATGTCTAAAGAGGAACGTAATGCCATAAATATAGCATTGCTTCCATAATATCACATGGATTAATCAATCCTTATTTACAATGTAAACAAACCTAAATAGGAAAATCGTACATAAGCTAAATCTTGCCCACAGATGGGCCAATGCTCTGCCTCCTATCAAAGATACCATGGCACCACAATTAGGCAAAACATGATCAGTCAACACCCGATATACATTTTACATATTGTACATTATTTGTGCTAAAAAAAGAGAGAGAAACCACAGAATGCAAAATTTACAAAAGAATTGGAAGAAAAAGATCCACATAGTCTACAATGTCAGCCTAATCATCCTAAATGTACAGCAAGTTCTTCGCTACTATTCATTCCCAGTGGATTCTTGCTTTGCAAATCTATAATATAGCGTGATTCAAACGCCTTAATCTCTGTATCCTATCACCACCCCTAGGGTTTTGTGGTACATGATCTAGACAAAAATATGATAGGAGATCCCTATTACGGCAATGCATTTTGTTGTAATGCCTCGCTACTGGGTATGATTCATCAATAGTGTTGATCGCCCTCATGTGTTCAAGAATCCGTATCTTAACCGGATGTATCGTGCTCCCGATGTAACGGAGCCCACATGGGCACACCAAACAATAAATGGCATAAGGAGTGGTACACGTAAGGAACTTGGTGATCTTTCTAGGTGTACTGAGGCCAGGGACATCATATGTCAAAGTGCGTTTGCTTTTCTTGCAGGCTTTGCACTTGCCACATGGATAGAAACCATTGAGTGCTTTAAAAGATGCCCTACTAGGTTCTACATTATGGTAGCTGTGGACCAAATGATCTCTCAATGACCTTGCTTTTCTGAACGTGACCAAAGGATTTGATGGTAAATCTTCTTTTATAATGTGGTCAGTAAGGAGGAAATGCCAGTTTTTGCGCAATATCCTCTTAAGTTGGTTAGCATTTTCAGAAAAAGTAGTGATCATACGAAAGGTCCCATTATTAGATTTTTTTATAGTTTTCTCCGTAAGTAGATCTCTCCTAGGGATCTTATTCACTCTATCTAGGGCTCGTGACAGGACTGCTTCGCTATAGCCTCTCACTCTAAAGCGTTGCATGCTCGATTCTGCTGCCTTTTGGAATTCCTTATTGCTAGTATTGTTCCTTTTTAGCCTGAGTAGCTCTCCATATGGGATGCTATCAACCAGCTTCTTGGGATGACAGCTAGTGGCAAAAAGGGTAGAATTCCCTGCGGTGGTTTTCCGATAGAGTCTGGTATGTAACTGCCCATCTATTACATACACTGTCAAGTCCAAATAATTAACTTCCTCAGTACTTACTTCACCTGAGAATTTTAGGTTTACATTGTTACAGTTCAAGACATCAATATATGATTTAGCCAGGTCTGGTGGACCATCAAACACAATAAACAAATCATCGATGTAGCGATGCCATGCCTTTATCCTCATGTTTCAAAATGTATTAGGCTCCGCCCAGGCCACCTGCTCCTCCCACCAGCCAACGAACAAGTTCGCATAGCTGGGGGTGAAGCAGGTACCCATAGCGGTCACCGACATCTGTCTAAACAGGTGTTTCTGAAACAAAAATATATTATGAGTCAGGCAAAAGTTGACAAATTCCAAAATCATATTGTTGTGTTCATAGAACCTCAAGTCACGGGATTCTAAGAAAAAACGTATGGCTTTTAGGCCATCAGGATGCGCAATGCATGTATGAAGGCTCGTGATGTCAAGTACCATAAGACAGTAACTGGCTTGCCATACAATTTTATCTATATGTGTTAAGAAATCTTTTGTATCTCTCAAGTAAGATTTCAATGTAACCACATGTTGAGAAATGAAAAAGTCAACATACATATATAGATGTTCAGTAAGGCTACCCTGAGAGGCAATGATAGGTCTCCCTGGAGGGTTCTTAATGTCTTTATGGACCTTGGGCAAATAATAGAAGGTAGGGATAGGTGGATTCAAACATCTCAGGAATAAATATTCTTTTTGTACCAGGAAGAAATCAACAAATGATAGTCAGTAATGCTTTGATTGTACATCTGTTCATTGGTCTTTTCATAGCACACAATGTCATTCAATTGACGATGGGCTTCAGTTTCATACTGATCCTTCGTGAGCAAAACAATATTCCCCCCTTTATCCGAAGGTTTGCAAAATAGAGAGGTGTCCTTAGATAGATTGTCTAACACCTTTTGTTGTTGTTTTGAGAAGTTCGTGATTCTCTTCCTGTATTTGTTGTCATTGCATAAGCGAGTTAAATCTTTAATCACAGCATCTGAAAATGTGTCAATAGCATCAGTAGCCATTTGTGGAAGAAATACCGATGCAGGTTTAAATAGACTCAAGCCTCCGCTTTGTTGAATTTCAAGTTGGGCAATAAGTTGTGTGGAGCCAATATTGGTATCTTCTGTCACAGTGGTCTCAGTTCTTAAACCCTCTAGTACTTTCAAAGTTGCAATGTTTTTGCCAGTTAACGTATCTGTTTCAATTCTAGGATTCACATTTTTGCTGTTAGATGGTTTCAACTTAAAGTATTTATGCAACTTCAGCTTACGTGTAAATTTAAACAAATCGATTCTTGTCTGTATAAATTTGATACTTTTATGTGGACAAAATGAGAGACCGAGTTGTAAAACCGATTCTTCTTCTTTGGTTAAAACTCTCGGAGTCAGATTGATTATCGTCAAGTTTTGTTGCTTTGGTTGCGGAAATGAAGCAACAAAACTTGACGATAATGGACTATTATGTAAGCAATGCTATATTTATGGCCTTACGTTCCTCTTTAGACATTCCAAGATGGCGGAATGACAAGATTTGTTGCCATCTGAAGAATAGTCTTCTGTCTTTATACCGGATATCATGTGAGCACTCTTTATAAACAAAATATGGCCGCAGCGTTTTCGTGCAGAAATTGACAAAGGCTAAGTGCCGAAACGCGTCTTGTTTGCCCGGATTTCAAGAAAATAAATCCTTTCTGAACTCTCCCCCGTGAGTGCTGTCGTCTGTTACGGGTACGATTACCCGATGGAACTGTGAGCTGTATATATATATATATATATATATATATATATATATATATATATATATATATATATATATATATATATATATATATATATATATATATATATATATATATATATATATATATATCCATCAAAACAAGTTGCCTCTTCAAGGGTGCCCTCCCGGAAGGTTGGTCTCTGAAAACTGTGGACTGTAGTGAAAACAGCTCTGCCCTTGCATGCCAGGAGCCTCACACCAAGGAAGACGGTATACACCCATTGGGGCGGGACATATGCCCACCAGGGCTTCTTCAAATAAAATCAGCTGCATATTACTTACTTGATGTTTGCCATCTTCCTTGGTGTGAGTCTCTTGACAAAGGACGCAGCTCTGAAACGCTGTGAGCCATGATATCGGATGCAAGGGCAGAGCTGTTTTCACTACAGTCCACAGTTTTCAGAGACCAGCCTTCTGGGAGGGCACCCCTAAAGAGTCAACTTGTTTTGATGGATGTAGTTTGGCCTTGCCAGTCGAGGGCGTGAACCGCCGCTTATGTGCGGATCCGTAGCAGCTGGAAATCTGGCTGCTGATTTGAGCAGAAGGCTCAGACTGTGAGACATTGAATTGCAGCATCAGCAGCTTTCTGTCAGTTTCATCAACCCACTGGGGTTTTTATCAGTGCACAAAGTGAGGCGATGAACAAACACCCACTGGGGTTTATATTACACGTGAGAACCACAAATACCAGAATGCCTAACAGTGTACGCCCATTGGGGTGGGACATACGCCCACCAGGGCTTGCTCAAATAAAGTCAGCTGCATGTTACTTACTTGATGTTTGCTGTCTTCCTTGTTGTGAGGCTGTTGACAAAGGACACAGGTCTGAAACTCGTTGAGCCATGATATCGGATACAAGGGCAGAGCTGTTTTCACTACAGTCCACAGTTTTCAGAGACCAAACTTCCGAGAGGGCACCAGGATATATATATCCCAGTGGTAATTGCCACTCGGTAGTTTCCACAGGATAACAATTTTTTGGTTTGCTAATAACTTTGACACCGCTTGACAAATCTGCACAAACTTCTCAAAAATAAATGTTCTTCCACCTCAGCTCCTTCCCAGGAATGTTTCACGATAGTCCAGAAACTGGGGGCTGAGAAAAAAGGGGTGCTCCCAAAACACGTTTTCCCTACTCATTTTTCCATAGGAAATTTAGACATAGCTACAGCCCAAACATCCGATTTTTTTATTTTTATTGTATTGAGCGGAAGCACTGAGGATACAGAAAAAGAAAAAAAAGCTTCAAACTGGTTTCGACAGTAGGCATCTTCATATTGATATGAGTTGCCAACTATAACAAATACAAAATACAATGTGCCATAGTTAATCAGAATATGTCATTCTTGAAGGAATAAACATTAGCAGCTATTTTATGATAGCAGTACAATATGCCAACTTCCATTTAAACATGAAACTAATGATTCATCTTTGCTGAAAACAGAACTACTGCAAGTGCTGTACAGTACCAGTAAACATGTGTAAAGTACAAGATGCGTTATTTGACAAATAGGTATTGTTCCTGTCCGATTAGGATTAAATCCTAATAGGTAAATTTGCCAACTAAAGTGTAAAGTGCTGGTTACCCTCAAAACGTAGTACTGCAAATTCTCCCGCTCTACATAATCACATCTAAAATGCAATATGGTAATTGGCCGTCTAATCCTAATTTAATAGAGAAAAAAAGGGGAAAAAAGTTAACGTTCGTATTCATCTTCCAAATGCTGTGTATTAAATTTAGAACAATATTTTCAATGCTAAAAAAGTACAAAAGTGCAGTGGATAAAGTACTGAAGTGCATATTATTATTTTTTTCTCCTTTTTTTATATAATACTATTTGTTTTGGGGTTTTTTGTCATTTTTTTATTTTTTCCACCTTTTTCCCTCTCTCCTTTTTTTGCCTCCTCTTTCTCTTTCTATTTTCCCCTTTTTCCCGTTCTCTCCCCCCCTTTTTTTTTTGATCCGACCCTACATTTCCAAAAAGGTCTCTAACCTCTCCATAAAACTCTATTGTAGTGCTAGAGGCACTTTTGTGGTCTGACACTTGGTGATGAACTTTGCCTACCATTATGTTAACTGACTTTAGTGTGTTATTTTATCCTTGCCTGAATGTACCATGGTCCTGCATATGCCGTGCTTCTCTTACAAGTTTCTTTCTTGTAATCTTGCTGTCTGTCAGTGGGAGCTGTCACGGAGTAGAACATCCTTGCAAAGAACAGAATGTGTGGAATGTACTATTTGGTTTTGAAGTGCAGTGTTGTGGGCAGTGTCGTACACATGTGCTAGGTATTGTACATTGATGGATGAAGTATGTGAATCTTTAAGCAGTTGTGCACAGTTGTGCATTGTTTAGTACATTAATGAGAATTATGAAGTTCTTACTATTGGGTTTGACATGGCCTCATGTCATCCTTTTTTCCTGACTTTGCCCTGGGACCCTATCTAATGCACAGTATGGTTTCAGAGAAAAAAGGAGCACATTGAATCAATGTCTTAATTTACAGCTCCTTATTAGTAAATATACTGTTGCTAAAAAGGGTTCCCTTTACTTGGGATTTATGGACCTCTCAACGGCTTTTGATCTAGTAAATAGATCAAAGCTGTGGCAAATTTTATTAGATATGGGTATTGATAGTGCATTAGTAAATTTTCTAGCTGACCTCCACTGTGGCTTAATTGCTACCATTCGAGGGGTGAGGCAGGGGTGCATTTTAGCACCCCTACTTTTCACATTATATATAAATGCACTAGAACCAGCCTTGAAGGGAGCATCGTTAGATGTCCCAAGAGTGGGAGATCTACCCGTACCCGTTCTCCTTTACGCTGATGATGCGGTCTTACTGGCCCGCACTGGAGTTGGTTTAAATAAACTGTTATCCGAGTTTGATAAGTTTATGGAGTCACTTGATTTAAAAATAAATGCTAAAAAATCACATGTAATGATTGTTGGGGAACAAAGTAGAAAGAAAAAAATGATGACATTTATATGTGGGAAAGATAAGGTTACTCGGGTTCCTAATTTTTCATACCTAGGTAACCTGTTTGACGAAAAAGGGTCCTGGGGCCCGCAATTGAAATTAAAAAGAAATGTATTCGCAAGATCAACATCCGCCCTTATGGGCTTTTCAAAACGCCTTGGATCTAGACCCATGGAAGCCATTTTGAAGATATATAAAGCAAAGTGTCTTGCAATAGCCACTTATGGCTGCGAGATCTGGGGGTATAGCTCACAAGACCAACAAGTTCAAGTGGTGGAAAATACATTCCTAAGAACCCTGTTATCTGTGCCACAGTCAACCCCTACCTTTTCGATACATGTAGAGTTGGGACTGGAATATGTAACAGATAAAGTGAAAATGGCCCCGATATTATGTTGGCTCAAGACCTGGCTTAATGATGAGATAACTTTAAATCACATAATTCTGAAAGATTGTTTATCTCTAGACAAAGCCAGGAAAATCCCCTGGATTGCATATATTGAATCCACCTTTAAAAAACTTGGTAGGCCAGATCTTTTTCTGGCACCGGACACCATTAAGAAAACGGACATGGCCATGGTCAATCTTTTATCAGCAGATAGGGAGGAATTAGAACTGAAAAAGCCATTGGTTAGACAACATTTTGGGTTAGTATCCCAACCAGGCTTGGAACCCTTTCTGAATTTGGTTACGCGTCCTTTTCATAGATTTCTGCTAACCAGATTTCGATTTAATTTAATTCATTATATTATGGGAGATTTCCCTAATTGGGAAGCTCCGAATAATGCTGAGCCCTGCAAATGTGACAATGAGTCATTACAAGATACTTTGCACTTTGTCATGTTTTGTAAGTATTATTCAGACATTAGGAGTCGGTATTTGATTCCAGTGCTGAGAGATGCAGGGTTCACTCAGGTCAGACCGGCCCTTATCTATTTACAATTGATGAGTAATGCCCGGACTACCTTTTATGTTGCGAATTTCTTGGTGGCAGCGATCCGGTCCAATACTAAGAAGATAAAGGCAAGATGTGGGGATATCGTATTTTGACTATGATTGTTATTGTCATCTCACCTAGATTTTATCAAATGGTTATAGTTTTTAATACTTTTTAGTATAATATTTATTGAATGTTTTAATGAATGCCCAATTATGGATCTGAGGCTTGAACCACTCATTTCTGGATATGCTTTTTGATAGTATACGTAAACAATTGTTTTGGTATAAATTGTGTTTAATTCTAAAACTGGCCATTATTGTAATGTGAAATGTTAATGTGTCTTTTTATGATATTTATTTTATCGAATAAAGTATTTGACTGACTGCCTCCTCTTTCTCTTTCTATTTTCCCCTTTTTCCCGTTCTCTCCCCCCCTTTTTTTTTTGATCCGACCCTATATTTCCAAAAAGGTCTCTAACCTCTCCATAAAACTCTATTGTAGTGCTAGAGGCACTCTTGTGGTCTGACACTTGGTGATGATCTTTGACTACCATTATGTTAACTGACTTTAGTGTGGTATTTTATCCTTGCCTGAATGCACCATGGTCCTGCATATGCCGTGCTTCTCTTACAAGTTTCTTTCTTGTAATCTTGCTGTCTGTCAGTGGGAGCTGTCACGGAGTAGAACATCCTTGCAAAGAACAGAATGTGTGGAATGTACTATTTGGTTTTGAAGTGCAGTGTTGTGGGCAGTGTCGTACACATGTGCTAGGTATTGTACATTGATAGATGAAGTATGTGAATCTTTAAGCAGTTGTGCACAGTTGTGCATTGTTTAGTACATTAATGAGAATTATGAAGTTCTTACTATTGGGTTTGACATGGCCTCATGTCATCCTTTTTTCCTGACTTTGCCCTGCTTTATTTTTTCTGCATGCACAGCAGTACTTGCAAGTTGTTTGGGTTATTCATGTTCAAGGATTGTTTTTTGTTTAATGTGCTCTGAAAGGCTTTGTGAGCTTCGTCAAGATAAAGGCTGGAACATGCGAGATTTGGAGAAGGGGACGTGAGAGCTCCTTCCTGCCGTGGGAATGCTTGCTTGGAACCTGGCCAGTTCTGGTAAGATTCCTCTGGCCCAGGGGGAGGTCTTTTCCGAACCTTCTAGTGTGTTAAAGTTGTGGGTTGCTGACTCAGATACCGGTATTTTGGAATGCGAACGAGGACTGATGCGTCTATTTCGGGACAACTTGGCTGCTGAGCTCTGTACCCCGGCTGTGAATCTCCCAGTCAGAAGGGGGCTAAGATGCAGATGCAGTGTTTGCACCAGGTGATGTATTGAGTTTTGGTTATTGCTATTGTGATGTTTGGCCAGTGGCTTTGAACATTTGATGTATTTTCTTTGTGATGTGTGAGTGAGTCAAGGTTCGCCTCCAAAGTAATAATTTGATATAAATATATATATATATATCTTTCTGATCTCTTGCAGGACGTCCAGTATATTTGCTTAAGATCTTATCTCATATTATTTGCTGCTTGTTTATTAATCATTATTCTTCAGGCATTTAGATTATTGCTTGCATATAAACATATGTATCTCTTTGTGTATTTGAATCTTGTGCATTTGGCATCTGGGAAAGCCTTTCTGTTGGAGAGCATTGTGTAAAATAAAACCTCAAGCCTTATTCTAATAGAGAGATTCCTTGCATTTTGTAAAATAAAACCCTTTTCTAAAGGTGCTGTGTTAAAGTATTTTGCTGCGCCAGGTGTTGAGCCATCGTGTGGGAGCTGTATTATCTGATAGGCGCAAGGAAGGCAACTTGGCGTCACTTGCAAGATTCAAAAAGAAAATTAAAAGGGGAAAATGCTCCCTGAAAGGCCTATGTTTTCAGTTGCAGAGTCCCGGATGCCAAATGAATTATTTGAAGAGGGAGTACAACTTGGTATTTCAGACAGAAACAGTGGTGTCATTTTGAATGCATTGTTTAGCATGTATCAAAAATTTTAACATTTAGAAAAAGAATGCTTTGAGCTGAGATGAGAGTTGGTTGACGCTCAGTTTGAAAACAAGTCTTTGAAAAAAGAGTTAAACATGTACCAAGTTCCAAAGCTGTTTGTTTGGAACAGCTATTCTGATAGCCAGGATGAGTCATATGTGACAAATGTGAACTTAGAGATGTTGCCAGTTAATCTACAGGCTTCACAAGAGGTCTTAATTAATTCTTTTGAGGATGTTGCTCAGCCAGAAATGAATCTGAACTGAGAAAATGTGAATGTGCAGGAAGATAAACAGACCAGTTTCATAGAATTAGCGATCGTTGTTTGCAGGTATAAATCAGACATGTCAGTGAATGATGAATCTTGCTCTACATAGAAAGACGCTGTTGGACTTGGCCCTTTTGGCAGGTTCACCCCTAAACTTTTTGCATTTATCCTAGCCTTTTTCTCTACGTAGTGTTAGTGGTTTTAGACCCCTAGGCACTTTAGCACTGTGTCCCAGTCTAAAGTGCGTGCGCGCTCTGAGGGTGTGTGGTGAGATTTGCCTGCCCTCCCATAGGAATGCATGCGGGATGTGTGTGTCCATGGTAATTCCTGGTGTGAGAGGAGTGCAGGGTCAAGTTTAGTATGTGCGAACTCGTGAGAATAAATGCTGCACAATGGTGTGCGCAGATTTATTGTGACTGGTGGAGAAGTGCCATTTTAAAAGTTGGCATTTCTGTGTGCTGTGTGTCTGCCTGCCTGCATGTCTGGCTTGTGATTGACAGGTGCTGGATGGTGTGGGGAATTCCAGGAGCCAGGGTGAGTCAGCCCAGTGGTGAATAGAGAGATCTGCATGTAGATGGGAGGGAGGAGTTGCACCTGGGACCTGAATAGGGTTGTGCCTTCCCTACACAATGCTGGCTCCACCTCGTCTGATGTCCCTAGCCTGTCCTATGAATAGGGAGAGGGGCTGAGCAAAACAAAGTGCTCCAGAAGCAGTTGCAACTGGTTCACCCCTTGCCCTACAGTTTGTGACAAAGGAAATGTGTGTATAAGAAGGGGCTGTGACCCCATGAAAAGGTTCTGTTGCGTTTGTGTTCTTGAGGGGACACTCTGCCAGGAGGAACTGCCACGGGACCCAGCTGCTGTTTCCTGTGGGTCCCTGCGTGCTGGCCTGCCTGGCTGCACCTTGCTGGGGTCTCCCCAGCACCAAAGATCCTGATTCTGCCTTCCTGGGGACTTTGTGGGACCTAGCGCCTGGGAGCGCTTTTGGGCAGACTTTGAGGAGCATCGCTTCTGTTTTCACTGCAGCATGGAGCTGCGAGTATTTTGAAAAGGGGATTCCCCCGATTTTGTGCTTATTTTAATAGCGGGTGCCCACCCCGCGTTTTTGCAGCCCCTGGTGCCTTTAATTTATAGCGGGTGCCCACCCCACGTTTTTGCCCGAGGGAATCCCGACGTGGGGATTCCCCCTCCCGAGCGCCGACAGGCGCGGGAGCCCAACCGTGTGAATGATCTTACTTGGGAGAGCGGGAGCCCACTCCACTCTCCTGAGATTGCTAATCAGCGGGTGCACACCCCGCAACTGTGCTTAAATCATAAGGAGGGAGCCCACCCCGTGCTTACGTGAGGGAGAGTGCAGCCGCGGCCGAAGGAAGAGTCTGCCCGGAAGTCGGGCATCCAGAGTGCCTGGTTGTGGGTGGGGCTTGGTGGCCGCCAATTGCAGCGCGGCCAAGAGGAAGAGGAAGGAGCCATGCAGGCTCCGCATCGTAGTCCCGGGTTCCAGGAGGGTGCCCGGGTGAAGTCCGGACAAGCGCTGCTGTTTGCGGGGCCCTCGTGACCGGAGGAGAGCCCAGCGTGCCTGCAAAAGTCCCGGGACCCTGGGAGAGGGCCCGGGTGAAGCAAGGGAGAGCCGTTAGCAGAGAGGTGCTGCTGGTCCTGGCGGGGCTCGCTTGTGATGGTGGGAACCTCGCGGACGGCCCCGAAGCAAGAGGAAGCAGAGCCTGAGGTTCGGCGGGAGCCTACCCCGCATACCAACAGAAGGAGAGGAGCGTCCCCAGACAGCCTCAGTGAGTGAGGGCTGGGAAGGGACCACGGCCGCATTTTTCTACCGCCCCCACGAGGTGGGCATCTCCCATTGGCAGAGCCAGGGCACTCCAACCTTGGGGGCATTTTGTTATCAAGAGTAGCGCCGCAGTGCGTCCGGCCATTTGGTGATTCCAAGTCCCAGAGCGGGACTCCAATGTTGGGAGAGATTTTTTTTTTGTTACTTAAGAGTCCCCCGAGTGGGACTCACACGCACAGGGTCGGTGCCCGCCTCGGGGCACGTTGTCAGTGCTCACAGCTGCCCCGCTTGTCAGAGGGCAGCTGCAACGTCGGGGGCACTTATTTTCCGAGACCCCAGAGCGGGACTCCAACGTGAGGACTAGTCCGTCCCCAGGGCTGGGGCAAAGTTCCCCTCAGTCGCGCCGCCGTAGCGGGCCACTGCAACTTGGGGGGCAGATTGTGGTGAGACGCCCCAGTGGGGGCCCAAGAGGCACCAGGAGTGCCAGGCTTCCTTTGTGCATCTTCCCGAGCTGCCCTGTGAGAACGCAGGCAGCTGCAACGTTTGGGGCACCTTTATTTTGTTAGAGTCCCAGTGGGGGACAGAGGATGCCAGTGCCCATCTTGGTGATTACACAGTTGCCCAGTAATTAGTGGGCAGCTGCCACGTGATAGAGGGCAGCTGCAATGTTGCACAGTTCTGCTACATGGGGCACAGTGAATGCCCGTGCCCATCTTTTGATTTCCCAGCTGCCCAGCAATTAGTGGGCAGCTGCTACGTTTAGGCAAGTTCATTGCGCCCACTTATTTTCGCTGCTTATTTGCAGCCAGCCCTGACATTCTGGACGTGGGGTGTTTGAACCCCCTGTGGGAGGCCAGTTGGCCTGGGGTCCCTTTCAGTGTGTGAGGCCCTGATTACTGTGTAATGTGTCTATACTGATGATACCTATGCCTAATGTGATTTAGTGTTTATGAGGTTGGTGCCTTATGTATTTTATGCCTAATGTGATGATTATTCCATAGTGTAATTTACGTTGCAGGATCTAGGCCTCAGTTCAGTATTTCACCAGTAGTTACTGGTTGTGCTCTACATTTATTATTTGTGCTACATTTACAATTGGCGATTTGTGATTGTTCTGACAGTGGCCCAACTGGCCCTGTCATATGTATATAATCCCCTGTAGATACTGTCGAGTGCCAGTTGGCACAGTGTAAATTGTGTGATTATTATCTGTGTTTACTATAATACAAAAGCTATTTTTATATATAACTTTGTGTGGAATTCCTTTTGTGGTGTGCCTGGGGTGTTGTTGCTGTGTGCGTGCGCAAACGCTTTACACATTGCCTCCGGGATAAGCCTGACTGCTCGTGCCAAGCTACCAAGGGGGTGAGCAGGGGTTATCTTTGGCGTGTAACTTCCTTGCCCTGACTAGAGTAGTGGTCTCTGCCTGGCTTTGGCGCAAGCCTTAGCCAACCGGAGATCCCATTTCTAACACGCTATTTTGAAAAAATAAATGCAGCAATGTGCTTTTGAATCTGCACAACAGACTACTCAGTATGTTTTTAAAATGTGGTCAATTCAGAAAGGAGACAGTGAATTTGATGTGCCAGTTCAGGAGCAGTGTGCTGTTTTTAGTACTTGTGAAACGCAGGGAAAGAAAAGTATGCTTTTAAAGTTTTGGACTGTAACATTTTTAAATGGCAAACAAATACAGATGCTTTTGTGCTTTTGTGCATTGAAAGACACTAGGCAGATGACAATAAGACATAAAATGATTCAGATGCAATGGGACGAAGCAAATGTGATAAAGTGGCATATACAGACAGAAACTGCAGTTTTGCATGAACAGTTTGTGCGGGTTCCAATAGAAAGTCCAGGGGTGGAGTTTGAGACACAGGATTCCCCAGTGAAGTGGCAGATTGTACTGCAAAGCACAAATTCTGTGCATGACAGAACATTTAATTCCCTTACAGATGAAAAGGCTAAAATCTTGGAGACAGAGGTGGTGACACACGATTCAGATTTGGTGTGCATGACTAAATGCGGGCATCTAGGAGAGAAAGACCATACAAACAGGTGGGCAGAGAATGAAGGGATGCATATTCCCCTAGATGTACCTAGAAATGTGATTCTTATGTGTCAGTATGCACAAGCCAGAGCAGTCCCACAGAAGGTGAGGGACAAGTTGAAGAAAGGAAAATTACCAGAGCAGATGGATTGCCTTTGGCTTCTGCCAATTGATAAAGGGAGCACGTTTTCTGCAGTGAGTGAAAAAATAGTTAGGAAGGAGACTGACCCAGCCCTTCTTACTGTGCAGGGAAAAAGAGAGTTTCATCCTAATACCAAGGATTCAGAGGATATAGCGTGGGTAGTATTCTCAGATAATTCCCCAGAGCCAGCAGAAAACCGTGCAGACATGAATGACAATATTGTGGCTTCAAACTCAAAACAGAGAAAGAAAAACGTGCTCTTTTTGAAAAAATTTAATTTGCAAGAAGAGTAATGCTTGTTTCTTTTCCAGGTCATCATAATTCGAAGTGTTGGTGTGCCTGATGTCCCTGTCCGTATCTGTCTACCCAATGTGGGTGGGAACCCTACCCTCCCTCCCCAACCCTGAAGTGATCACTGAATGGTGCAAGCTGAGATCCTGTGGCTTAACAAACCAGACAGACCTCCCAGAATCATGAACTGATTTCGTAAACATGAAGTTAAACACAGTTATCATTTTAAATGCAAGAAGGATGTGTGTCTTTCACACAGAAGGACATTATTTGTTCTGCAGATGCTAGTTTGAAAAGAAAGGAAATTGTACAATTGAACTTGCAAAAGATGGTTTTTCACTTTTGTGATGTTGATATTGCCATTATTTTTTAGCACAAAAATATATGTTTGACTGCTTCAACAGTAGAAGTTCAAGTATTAGTCATCTGAGACATTAGGAGCATTACTGAGTTCATATGCTTGATTCTATTTGCATCATTTATTTTGTGTATCCATCAAACATTCTTTCTTGCTGAGTATCCAGATATACATGAGCTATTTTTACATGCTTTGAAATGATTATCACATGTTTTTATGATTTCACTCTTTTAATGTGTGTTTCAATTATACTTGTGCTTTCAGTTCAGCACATGAGTTTATAATGTTACTGCTTTAACGTGTTTCAGTCATAGTTGTGCTTTCAGTTAAGAAATGCAGTTCTTTAATCATAGTTGTGCTATCAGTTAAGAAGTTCACTTTTTCAATCATAGTTGTGCTTTCAGTTAAGAGGTTTAGTTTTGATATATGTAGGTGATGATATTCAAAGGTCATGGGGTGGAATGTAATGCTACAGGCACTATTGTGGTCTGACACCCGGTGATGACCTTTGACTACCATTATTTTAACTTACTTTAATATGTTATTTTGTCATAGCCTGAATGTACGACAGTCCTGCATATGCCTTGCTTCTCTTGCAAGTTTATTTTTTGTAATCTTGCTGACTTTCAGTGTGAGCTGTCATGGAGTTGAACAGCCTTGCCAAGAACAGAATGTGTGGAATGTACTCTTTGGTTTCGAAGTGCAGTGTTGTGGGCAGTGATGCACACATGTGCTCGGTGTTGTACATTGAGAGATGAAGTATATGAATCTATAAGCAGTTGTGCACAATTGTGCATTGTGTTGTATATTAATGAGAATTATGAAGTTCTTACTATTGGCTATGACATGGCGTCATGTCATCCTTTTTTCCTGACTTTGCCTTGCTTCAGCTTTTCTGTGTGCACAGCAGTGCTTGCAAGTTGTTTGGTTTATTCAAGTTCAAGGATTGTTTTTTGTTTACTGTACTCTGAAAGCCTTTGTGAGCTTCATCAAGATAAAGGCTGAAACATGCGAGATTTGGAGAAGAGGACGTGAGAACTCCTTCCTTCCGTGGGAATACTTGCTTGGTACCTGGCCTGTTCTGGAAAGTTTTCACTGGCCCGGGGGGAGGTCTTTCCCGAACATTCTAGTGTGTTTAAAGCTGAGGATTGCTGACTCAGAGACTGGGATTTTGGAATCCGAATGAGGACGGACGTGTCTATTTCTGGACAACCTGGTTGCTGAGCTCTGAACCCCGGCTGTGAATCCCCCGGTCAGAAGTGGGCTAAGATGCAGATGCAGTGTTTGCACCAGGTGATGTATTGAGTTTTGGTTATTGCCATTGTGATGTTTGGCCGGTGGCTTTGATCATTTGATGTATTTTCTTTGTGATGTGTGAGTGAGTCAAGATGCACCTCCAAAGTAATAATTTGATGTATGTATATATATCTTTCTGATCTCTTGCAGGACGTCCAATATATTTGCTTGAATCTTATCTCATATTACTTGCTGCTTGTTTATTAATCAGTATTATTCATTGCTTGCATAATAAACATATGTATCTCTTTGTGTATTTGAATCTTATGCATTTGGCATTTGGGAAAGGCTTTCTTTTAGAAAGCATTGTGTAAAATAAAACCCCAAGCCTTATTCTAAGAGAGAGAATCCCTGCATTTTGTGAAAAAAACAACTTTTCTAATGGTGCTGTGTAAAAGTCTTTTGCTGTGCTGGGTGTTGAGCCATCGTGTGGGAGCTGTATTATCTCATAGACGCAAGCAAGACACTCCATACAGCGTTAAATCTTTCATTGGCACCAACTCTCTTGGCGTATGCTTCTTCAAATTTCCCAGTACACATTAATTTATTTATCCTTTGTGAATAAGTGGGTATTTTTTGGTACCTCCAATTCTGCAATATTATTGAACGTGCCACGAGGGAGGCGATTGCTACGAAAGCCTCCTTCTTTCGGGACATTCTGAGGTTTTGTCTCTGACTTGTCCATCCAAAAAGTGCAATCTCAGCATCCGGATCCAAACTTTTCTGTACTCCCCAGCTTAATGCCAAGAGGAACTTCTCCTACAATTGCCCTAACTTTGGGCCAGTGAAAAAAGTATGAAGCAAACCTCCCTCACCTGACATCGGGCAGCGAAAACAGCCCAAACTTCTGATCGGATTTGCACCAAATTTGGCAGAGAGCTAGATCTTGGCCCGGAATAAATTCTTTTGTGATTTGGTGTAAATATCTTCAGTAGTTATTGAGCAAATAATGGTCACATTAATTGTATATCTCATGCCACTGAAGCCCCACAGGGCCGACATCTCATTGTGAGATTTAATTGGCTGCCGCCACATCAAAAAGGACGTGGCGTCAGCCATTTTAGGACTTGGGACCTAATCCAGATTCCTTAAAAAACGGTTAAAAAAAACATAAGTTGCAGGGATACCCTGACTACCTAAGGCTGGTGGTGGGGTCCCAGAGGCACATGGTCTGAAGCCAAAAGCAATTTTATTTCTTTTCAAATGTTGCCGCAAATTCCTAGAAGGTCCGCTAATAAACCCACAACAATTTTGGGGAAAAATGCATTCTCCCACACTAATAATACTCCCCCCGTGGGTGGGCCAGAACCCGGGGCAGTGCAAAATATTCCTTTCGGGGAGGTGGGAATACGGCCCCTCTCCCAGGACCTCAGCCCTGGGCCATGATGTGAAATAAGGGTTCTTAATAATCCCCCAGGACTCATCCTTTGGGCTGAATTCCATTAATAATAAGGATGGGGCTACGAGCGCCCTCCCCTTAGTAAAAACAAATAAAGGGCCTAAAGTAATTATAGTTCACGCCATTGCCATGCACTGCTAATTACCCCACATATTACATCACTCTTTACATATTCTATGACATCATTGATAATACCACTGTAACATTTGCACAAGTTACAGTTACCTTAGGGCACTGTGCTAATCCTATGCTTAAAATGTTGCTAAGGAAATACACATTTGAGGTAAGCAGATTCATGGTGTTTGTGGTGTTGTAGGGTGTTCCATATAAAGGAGCTGTTCCCCACCTAAACTTGGGAACTACCCAACTATATATATATATATATATATATATATATTTATATATATATATATATATATATATATATATTAGTTGTGAACAGCAGCGGCCGGTGCAGGTACGCGGGTTGAGGTAGGGTGGGGCGCTGTCGAGGGGATGTCGACAAACGAATGAATATGGCAAATTAAATACGTAAACAACTCCTATTCCATCGTCAGTCAGCACCCACCCCTCCTACAGCAACCTGCCCCACCGGCTCTTAACTGCACTGCCCTCTGCTGGTTGTATAACATCCTTGGGATCCCTTCCCACATATATTTATAGCAAGCATGACTCATTGGTTTACTTTGCTACACTTTCTGAGCTATTCCTATCCCCACAATTTCGGTCGGGGTTGGACTGGGATAAAAAAAAAAGAGGACACCAAAATAAGAGTGGCCCAAATCGTGAATTAGAGCATGCTGTATATATGAGCATTTTGTAAGTTATGGAAGACTGCATGGATTTGAGCTTGCCGTTGGTAATGTTTTAATATCAGGGAATAAAATGTTCTTTTTAATCGGCCCAGCAGACCATAAAAAAAAAAAAACGGCCAAAAAATAAGCTTAAAAGCTGACTTCTCAGACCAGATCTTCGAGCATTGCTTGATTGCCATATAGGCCAGTCCCACCAAGGGACGTTGTATATATTAAGGGCTCTGATTAAGGTGTGTGGGGGGTTATTCCTAAACATTTCCCAGAAAATAAACTAAAAAAAAAAGTACATAAAGAAGATAGCCCTCCAGGATAAATACCACAGTTCATACTGTCTAAAAAAAGAAAACGACTTCATTGGATAAAGAAAGAAAAACAAATGTAAGTACTAGATGTCCCTTAATTTTGTGTACCTTCAAAAATCCAAACACCTTGTTCATCAAAATATGTTTTAATGCTCACCTAATTTGAAGTAGTAGCACAACGTTTTATTCGTATGTATGAATCTATTAAACATTTAGCTTGCCTGGGGAAAAGTTTAATATTGTCCAATTGGCGCAATGAGAATTGTATCTAATTGCACAACAGTATCCCCTCACTCAGCTAAGTAAAACAGCAAGCGAAGAAACCGGAGTGTTACTGGTTGTTCCAACGGCATGCAACTATTTCTCCAGGGAATACACCTCACGCGTAGTTGCTTGTAAAAAAAACACGCGAGGTAAAATGCAATATGCATCACAAAACTGCTTGCGTTTCTCAGCGAAAGTGTGACAGACAATTCTTAATATCAAAATGTAATAATAGCAAAATCGTTATGTGTCTCAGAGGGCTGCTGTGTACCTCAGCTGACACTTCAAGGTATGTATTCAAGCAGAAGCCATTGTTACTAAAATAGAAAACATTTTCCTAAGAGCATAACAGCTTAAAATGCATGGTAATCTTAAAACTGCACAATTAACTAAGGGGCATATTATCAAGAAACGGCGTTAAGATTATCGCCGCTTTAGTGGCTGAAAACTGCTGCTAAAGCGGCGATAATGGGCTTGATAATATGCCGCAGAGAATTCCCATAGAAGCCCATGTTGACACCAGAACATGGCCTTCTATGAGAATTCACAAAGGCATATTATCAAGCCCATTATCGCCACTTTAGCGGCAGTTTTCAGCCACTAAAGCGGCGATAATCTTAACGCCGTTTCTTGATAATATGCCCCTAAGAATGAGCGCAAACAGTCGTTATCGTCGCCATACAAGCATTTTCCCCGAATGCCCATTTGATCGGCAAGATACTGTCGATATAGAAGATCCTGATCACAGAAAATGAGATAGGTGCAAAGTCAAAGGGTGTCTTTGAGTTATCTTTGATGGTTTAGTCTGGATCCAAAGCAAACCACCCGGAAAAACTGTGTGAAGTATCTGATGTGTCAGTTTAGACAAACTGCATAGTTAAAAAACAGCAGTAACTTAAACTCCGCCAGAAACGGAATTACGACTAAGAGAAAAATATAATCAAATAAAGTTTTTAAAAAAAAAGAAATAGTAGTAAAGGGAGTGAGGAGCTATCACAATGCAAATATTATTCTGGCAATGAATAATGCATAACACTGAGACAGCGTGAAAAAATTCCCCAAAATAATTATATGAGGGATTTCATCTAGAACTAGGAGTTTCCATTCCAACGTAGAAAAAAACCCCCAAAAATTACCTTCTCCGTTGCTAAAGCCGCCGCCGCACGCCTCTCCTCCGTATGCCGGCAGCAGCGGTAGCACTCAGGCTTCCAGGCTCTTCCAGCCAATCACGACGCTGCATGAGTAGCATCGTGATTGGGTTGAGTGGCTGTTTCGCCACTCAAGCAGTGCCTGGCGATGCTGGGCCTGTTCTCCTCTGGGCTGTGTAACACAGCCCAATGGAGAACATGCCAAGTGCGCATGACGGGTGGGTCTAGCCATCATGTGCATGTAGGGAGGAAGTGAAAACCACTCCTGCTCCCTCTGCGGAGAGCTAGTCCCGCCCTGCCCGACCTGGCTGGAGCAAAGAAAAATAAAATGATAATAACTTCTTGTTATTTTCATTTTATTTTTCTTTTGCACTGCTCAAGGAGCAATGAGGCGAAGCTCCTCCGCCTTAGTGGAGAAGCAGCTACTGGCTTACCAGTTTCTGTTAAGGTGAAGGGATGACTAAAGAGGTACTCCCCTCCCCCAGGTTCCTGGAATGCCTGGTTTATTATATGTGTGCAGGTGACTGTGCAGGATCCCCATGGATATAGGGAGCCGTGGAGGGGGGAAAATTGGACCTATCGTCAGACTTAGTATGCCAGCCTCAAATGGACCCTCGATTTTGTTTTAAAAGACAAACATAACTGGTGTGCAGTTAACCTCCTGGGCCAATGCTTCACTAATGATAGCTATTCCCATGATATCTCCTCTGGTTCACTGAGCAACAGTGTCTAAATAATTATTTGAAATAACTATTTTTAAAAATATTCAGTTTTAGATGTCAAATATTTTTTGAGCAATATCAATTTCAATTGAATATTTGCTGAACTTCCTGACTTACTTTATGAGCCTAACACACACAAAAATGGAAAAGTCTCCATATTATTCAATTTTTCGCAATCTGTGATAGGGAATCCCTAAGGGTTTGTTAATACTGCCCTCATCCACTACTTAGTGGCGTGCATCATTATAGGGCCACTTCTACACCCTTCTGCAGGCCAACATACAGGGTGGAGCGCAAAAATTATTTTTGGAAAAAAACTCTAGGGATCTATTTATGTAGAGGCAGTAATCAGACTAAAACTATCTAGGAGGGTACCCTCTCTCATCCTTTATTCCTGAGTCTTTCCTGATAGGGTTAAAAATTATATGTTACAGGTGTACTTATGGAATTAGCGTCCCCATCACCCTCTCTGCTTGTGCTTTATGAGCACCAAGTGCCTCAAGATGATGGTTACTTCATCAAAGCTTTGCATTTTTTTAAATGTGTTTACACATTGCTTGCAAAGGTGGCCACCATATCAAGCACCTACCCAATATTTTTTGTGACCTAATCTTCCCGAATACTTATTATAAATACTACTTGCTATTGTTGCATTCTTTCTGATTAAGAAATAACAATATACGAATTATGTTTTATGGCTTATTATAGGTTCCTTGAGTTCATATAGTCATTTATGACTGATATGGCTTAAGCTTAACAGTTTTCTGGATGCACAACTATAGGTGAGAATTCCCCAAAACAATTTCTCAGACTCCATCACGTGTTTATGTTCTCATGATAGCCATTGAAAAAGTACCAACCCATTCCAGCTCTCAGGGTAGACGTCTGTTGCAACCTGCCTCTACTAATCAGTGCTAAGTAGACTAGGAAGGCATTGATTTATCACACCAAGAAGCATCATGTGGTCAATCCTGTTCAGCACCTCCCATCGATGTAAAAATGCCTTCAGATTAGGCCAGTATGTCATTTCCCTCTTCAGGACTGGACTGGGACAGAAAATAGGACCCGGCACCAACACAAAAGTGGACTCGTTAGTGGATTAGATAGCTAAGAAAGTGACCCATATTTGCAAATTGGGGTCGTTTTGAGTTTGCAAGGCAGACTCTGTAAATGTTTTGCATAGTGTGTAAGACTGCATGGATTTGAGGTTGCTGCAGATAAAGTTTGTTTTAATATAAGAGAAATCAACAGTAAAAACTGACCCAGCAAGCCCTAAAACAGACCCACAACTAGCCAAAAACCTGGCCAACACACTGGTCTCTCAGACCTGCCCTTCGGGAATTGCCTGATTGCCCAACAGGCCAGTCCGACATTGTCCCTATTCTGGAGTTACAGCAAGAAGAGATTAGCTGAGGTGACATTATCTTTCCTGATGAGGAGTCTGCTTAGTTTCCACCTTCACTGACTTTCTATTTTGTTACAACAACCACTGAACTTGTGTCACCACCTTCTGCACCAATGCAAGAAGCTCCATTCCGAAGTGAGAAATTTGATCTAAAAGAAGTAAGGGTCGTCTTTACTTATCCTTGTCACAACTTGTGATGGAAAACCAGAATATGAGTTGCTACTGCTCATTTTATTGGGTATACAATTAAGAGACTATCTGTGTCAGATAACATCCTGTCACATTTTTATCACCCCTGCTATCAATTCTGTCGTCACTTCAGATCTCTTCTAGGTATTACAGTCATCAAATATGGGTCTTCCCCTTTATTGTTAATAACTCCCCACTCATTCTTCCTTTCAGGCAAAACAACAACCTTCAGAAAAATCACCCCCAGAAAGTCCCTCAGGGAAGAAAATTAACAGGGCACTTAGAACAGTCTATGTGTGGTGCATCTTCAGATACCAAGTTCCAACTTAGTCCATCGCCACCACTTGTGAGCATCACCCGAAACCAACACCAACAGCGTCCCACACTTATGCTCCGACCGTGGATCTTCGAACCTTCCTTCTGCACCACTAATTATGCCAACCTTCTGAGCCACCTTGTAACCCAGTCTCAGTGCCAGTGTACTGATTGAACTGCGCATTAATCCCCACAAACAACAGTTCTGCGCCAGAACCATGGGTCCAGGAAAACAACACCTCTCTCCCTCTGGTAGCTGCTCACAAGAGTCCCACTGACTCGCTAGACTTTCTCAATCTTGTTTGATTCTGTCTTTTTCTCCATTCTCTCCTTCCTGGAGTCCATCTCCCATTAGCCAGCACTTATCGGGCTCACCAACGCTTCCTCTATGCTACCGTCCCTTCTCGCTGGTAATGACTGATGCTCCATTTTCTATTTCTGGCTCCATATACTCTCATTGCTCCAGCGTCACTTCCTCTTCCAGAGTCGTCCTACAGTTTTGCCTATGTAGTCCCCTGTATATCTTTATTAAAGTGCATTGTATCTGTTCATTACGCCTCACACTCCTGTTCCAGATTTGCGGCATGAATTGATGGCCACTTGCCTCAGGAGCATTATTAGCAGGGACAATCAAATTATTGGTCCTACATTTAGGTTGCAACGTCCAGTTCATTGATCCTGTCCAAAGGAATTTGTGTGTTGATATTGATTGCTAAATGTTAATCCTTAGTTTTATTTTCTGGATGCTGAATTGTTGCTAACAGATTATGTTAAATATCAGAAAGCCAATTATTCATCTCAGTTCCTTGAACTCTTTTGAGAACAAGGTTATGATTATTGGACACTACTATTCCATGACTGTTAATGAAATATGGGCATTTGCTAAAAATGGCTTTACCTCTGGTATGCCTATCTGCTTACTGTTCACCAGACTGTGAAATGTTCTTGTGTAACATTTCATCTGCATCCAATTAAGTGTTCTACCAACCTGTCTTGGCTCAATTCCACCCACCACCCCCATTGAACCTTGATAAAATTCGCAAATTAATTTCAGTCCTGGCAGAAAGAAGTATTTTAAGCTCTGGCTGCTCTCTTTTTGATCTTAAGCGAGCACACACTGCAGCAAAGCTGCAATGTCTTCTGAGCACCCAAAATCCAACTCTGTTTGCCTATTTTTTGTGCTGTGTTAAATGCCTCCTGCCAGCCTGGTGTGAATTCTTTCAGGAGGCTCTGGGTGGCTCACAGCCTATAAGATTGTTTTCTGTGTCATTCCATCTTTTTGGGGTTCATGTACATCAAACTTGTTCAAAGTTCCACTTTCTATTCTTCTCATTGCAGGTGTCATTGTTCTTCTTTAAAAGTGATTTTTCCTCCATCTATCTGAACAGCATTGTTTTTATCTTACTGTCTCGTACCTGGTGATACATCAGCTCTCCATCCGCATGAACACTGTCCTGAAAGATTCCATTCTGTCTCCTGCTATGACACAATTATGCAGAAATGTATACCTGTGCTTCCTGTGAGAGCACATCCAGCTGCCACTTGCCCTACATCAAAGTCATTGTAGGGCAATGCAATTGCCTGTTATCTGTGCTGCTGCTTACAGAGCCCTACTACTATTGCTCCATGCCACCTACTCAACCTCATAGGTAGCGTGTTCCTCTGATGTCACAGTATTTTGTGATTTTCACTTCCCCTGCAGTGACACCAATGGTTTATTAACTTGCGCCAACTATGTTGGTATACTGATGTACACCCACTGTTTACACTTTTCAGTCATGCCTCACCTACCTTATCATTTCGTGAACGTCCTCGTTTCTCTCTAGGACCATTAATGGATTCAGTGGTGTGTTTCCCTCCATTGAAAGCCTATGTCTGAATCTCGAGGAGTAGATGTTACAACTTTGTCTTCCGCGTTGATGACACCGCCTTACGGGCACATGAGTACTGTTTTCCTTGATGCCCTGCTTTGCAATTGGGAGGTGGACCGGATTTTTCAATTTAGTTGAATTATTTACTTAGTCGAACTATCCAAACGCAGCTATGTGTAGACATGCCTTCAAAGGTTCACTATCTATTACAGGTATGCTCGCTTCTGACAATGCAAGAATATTCTCTAACATTCTTACATTTGGGGAAAATATCCTGACCCTCTTGCTGCACTATCCTTGGATGCTGAGAAAGCTTTTCACCGTATAAACTGGCAATTTATGTTCAAAACTCTTCATTGGTTTGGATTTGGTCCCAAATTTATTTCATTTGTTAAGGTATTATATTCAGAACCCTGTGCTTGTGTCTCTGTCAATGGTTTTTTATCCACATACTTTAACCTGCACAGAGGCACTAGACAAGGTTGCTCCCTCTCCCCACTTTTGTTTCTTCTATGCCTTGAGCCTTTTCTTGAACGCATTCATCTTAATCCCCATGTAACAGGTTTCCAACACAATTCACATGAAATTAAGTTATCCGCTTATGCAGATGATATTTTAAACTATCTTTCACAACCTACCACCTCCCTTCCCCCCTTTCTACAGGAAATTGATCTGTTCTCTAAAATATCTGGATGTAAGTTAAACTTTTCTAAAACTGAACTTTTACCTTTAAACCCCTTATGCTACCAACACATGTTTTCGGATACTAACTTTAAGTGGTGTCCGTCTAAACTCAAATAGAACCCCTGGCCCCTGCGAACGCCACGATGCCCGTCTTCGCTACGATGCTAGCACCCTCCATGCACTCAACACCGGACGATCTCACACCTGCTTCCTAGCTGCCCCGAAGTGCACCCAAGGACCCTTCTCCTGCCGGAACTGCAGCTTTACCAGCATCCGACATGCCAACCCACCCACCAGGAAAGAACCCAACTACCTCAGATGCATTCTTCTCAACACCCGCTCTGCCCGCAAACATGCCGTTGAACTCTGGGACCTACTCGACTCAACCTCCCCAGACGTCCCCTTCCTGACAGAGACCTGGCGGAACCCCTCCTCGGCACCCGACATCACCTTAGCCATCCCGGACGGCTACAAGACCTCCCGCAGGGACAGCACCAACGGAGTAGGAGGAGGAATCGCTATCGTCCACAGGCACACTCTCAAAGTCTCAACCATCGCCTCCATGGATTACATCCTCCTCGGAGACCTGAACTTCCACCTCAAGAACAACAACGACACCAACTCCACCACCCTGATCGACAACCTCACCAACCACCGACTCAGACAACTCATCACAACACCCACCCATTCCACCGGCCACACGCTTGACCCCATCTTCTCCGCCAGCTCCCACGTCTCCTTCAAACACACCACCGAACTCCACTGGACCGACCATCGCTGCATCCACTTCACCTTCCGGAAACCCACTACGCACCACCGCACCCAACAGATCCCACGGCGCTGCTGGAGCAAAGTCACCGAAGACCAGCTAACCACCACCCTAGCCCAGAGCACACCCGCCGACTCCACCGACCCCTACACCGCCACCTGCAACCTCAGACAGTGGATCGACGACAGCGCCAACACCGTCGCCCGATCAAGAAACCCTCCAACAGTGACACCAGCAAGAAAGCCAGCTGGTTCACTGAAGACCTCGAGGCCTCCAAACAAACCTGCCGAAAGCTAGAGACGAACTGGCACCGTGAACGAACACCGGACAGCTCCACAGCCCACAAGGACGCCACCCGCAGACACCATCACCTCATCATATCCGCCAAAAGGACCTCCTTCAAAGACCACCTAGACAACAACGCAAAGAGCTCTTCAACATCGTGAAGGAACTTTCTAACCCCAGCTCCAAAACCAACGACATCCCACCTTCGCAAGACCTATGCGACTCCCTTGCCACCTACTTCCATCGCAAGAACGCAGACATCCATGACAGCTTTAACGCCACGACCGCCCCAACAACCACTGAGGCCTCCACCCCCAAGACCACCATCCGCTCCGACCCCCTGCTCTCCTGGACCAACATAAGCAACGACGACACCATCAAAATCATGAGCACTATCCACTCCGGATCTCCGTCAGACCCATGCCCACACCACATCTTCAACAAAGCCAGCACCACCATCGCACCCCATCTCCGGAAAGCCATCAACATTTCCTTCTAGACCGCAACCTTCCCGGAGAGCTGGAAGCAAGCCGAGATCAACGCCTTACTCAAAAACCCAAGTTGACCCCAAGGACTTCAAGAACTTACGGCCCTGCTCCTGTTCCCAGCGAAGGTCATCGAGAAGACCGTCAACAAACAACTGACCCGCTACCTCGAGGAGAACAGCATCCTGGACCCGTCCCTGTCCAGGTTCCGCAGC
Organism: Triturus cristatus; assembly: GCF_964204655.1. Taxonomy (NCBI): domain Eukaryota; kingdom Metazoa; phylum Chordata; class Amphibia; order Caudata; family Salamandridae; genus Triturus; species Triturus cristatus. The sequence continues at coordinate 875,007,025 of NC_140590.1, forward strand.
AACCACAGCATGGAAACTGCCCTCATCACCGCCACCGATGACATCAGGGCCCTGCTAGACAACAGAGAAACCGCGGCCCTCATCCTCCTCGACCTGTCAGCCGCCTTCGACATGGTCTGCCACCACACCCTACGCACATGCCTCCACGATGCTGGGATCCAAGAGAAGGCCCTGGACTGGACCACCTCCTTCCTCTCTGGCAAAACCCAGAGCGTCCGCCTCCCCCCTTCCACTTCAAAGCCACCGAGATCATCTGCGGCGTAGCCCAGGGCTCATCCCTCAGCCCAACACGGTTTAACATCTACATTGCACCGCTCGCCCACGTCGCCCGACTGCATGACCTCAACATCATCTCATATGCCGACGACACCCAGCTGATCATCTCCCTCACCAAGGATCCCCACACCGCCAAAACCAAACTCCAAGAAGGAATGAAAGCCATCGCCGAGTGGATGAAGAACAGCCGACTGAAGCTAAACTCGGACAAGACGGAAGTCCTCATCCTCAGATCCACCCTCTCGGCCTGGGACGACTCCTGGTGGCCGACTGCGCTGGGAACAGCTCCAACATCCACCGACCACGCATGCAACCTAGGATTCATCCTTGACTCCGCCCTCTCCTTGACAAAGCAGGTCAACGCCATCTCATCCTCCTGCTTCAACACCCTCCGCATGCTCCACAAGATCTACAGGTGGATCCCTATCGAAACGAGAAGAACGGTCACCCAGGCCCTCGTCAGCAGCAGGTTGGACTACAGAAACGCCCTCTACACAGGAGCCTCGGCCAAACTCCTGAAACGACTTCAATGCATTCAGAACGCCTCAGCATGCCTGATCCTCGACATCCCTCGCCGCAGCCACATCACACCCCACCTGAGAGACCTGCACTGGCTCCCCATCAACAAGAGGATCACCTTCAAGCTCCTCACCCACGCACAGAAGGCACTCCACAACACCGGACTAGCATACCTTAACAGACGACTTAGCTTCTACACCCCCAACCGCCAGCTTCGCTCTGCCGACCTCGCCCTCGCCACTATCCCCCGCATCCGAAGAGCGACCTCTGGCGGCAGATCGTTATCCTACCTCGCCGCCAAGACCTGGAACACCCTCCCCATCCCCCTTCGGCAGACCCAAGACCTGCTGACCTTCAGAAGACTCCTCAAGACCTGGGTTTTTGAGTAGTAGCAGCATTCCCCCCCCCCCCAAGCGCCTTGGGACCCTCACGGCTCAGTAGCGCGTTTTAGAAATGTTCTGATTGATTGATTGATTGAAATACCTAGGCGTTTGGTTTTCTCCTACCACTCCTCAAACCTTTCCCATAATTGTGGTGCATTAAAACTTAAGATTCAAAACCTACTCTCTTCTTGGTCCCCTCTTTTTCTATCCTGGTGGGGTAGAAATGATGATTGTCCTTCTCATCCTATTTTTGCTTTCAATACTAGCCTTTAGAATTCCAAATTACTATTTTAACCAAATGAACTCCCTTTGCACTAAATTTTTATGGAATAATAAGCCTGCTCACATTGCTCTATCCAAATTAATTAAGCAAAAAACTGAAGGGGGTGTGAGCTTCCCCAATTTTAAATGATATCATACTGCTGTTTTAATTAGACAATTTTATGCCCTAAATAAACAGTATGATGATTTACCGATACCCCACTGCATTGCTTTTGAGCACTCCTTGTTTCATGAGTTTTCTTTTAAGGACATTTGTTTGATGTCCAATTATACTTTTATTTCCAAGTATCCCATTTTAAAATATTCTCAACACTTGTTACACTCTCTATTCACTGATGGTGCTAACTTTCATCAAACTTTCCTTGCCTCTTCCATCTGGTACAACAAATTCATTAAGTTCCGCCACAAATCGTTTTATTTCAAACATTGGAAAGAAAAGGTTATATGATACTCCATAATTCTGTCATACCCTTTACTACACTACAAGAACGTTAAAATTAACCCTCATCATATATTTCCCAATACTCACAATTAGCAATGGAACTTACATCGTTTCTCTCACTTAGGGCCTCATGTAGGTAACTAAATTTTACCGTTTCTTAAATACCGAGCCGTACCGAATCGGTAAATTAGAATCGGAAAGTTATATGTAGGTAAAAATTCGGTAACAGTTACCGATTCGGTAACATTCGGTAATCACGAATCGGAATTCACCGAATCGGTAAATACCGAGGTGGTATTTACCGAATCGGTAAATACCGAGGTGGTAGTTACCGAATCGGAAAATACCGAGGTGGTATTTACCGAATCGGAAAATACCGAGGATACTACCACCTTCCCTTTACTAAGAAGCTAATATTATTATTATGCTAATAGAAGGTCTCTCAGGCTTGAATAGGGGACCCCATACCTCAAAGATCAGCTTAGTGAAATCACATCACAGGAGCATCAGGAGTCTTCTCGCAGGAAGGCTCGTCTTCGGTCTGAATAATAAACATGATGTCTGTGATATTAAAAGCACCAACTTTCAGGTATTTGCAGCTGCGCGTGTGTCATGGCTAAATAGTGGGTCGATCAACCTAGAGTGGAAAACATGCATTGTGTAATATTCCAGACTGTTTGTCACACCATGTACAGACCAAGGTCGCTGCGCAGAGCTTGGGATGGTAACAACAGATTGCTCTCGTGTGAAGCAAGTCTCGAGTCAGCAGTTTATTTAAGAAATAACATGTAAACGCAGTGTTGTGTGCAAAGACAAAAAGATGGCTGTCTAACATTTAACGTGGTTATGTAAACTTAACAATGTATGTACGTATTCAGGGAGAACTCACTACACGCCCCCTTGATCGAAGCACTATTTAATAGGCAAGAAAAGAGAGAACGCAGAGTTCAGTTTCGTCAGAGCAGAACAAGGCGTAACCGATGCTGCGCCAAAGTCCGAAACTACAAAAAATAGCAGCATAGAATTCTAAAAAATAATGCAAGTAGATAAAAAAACTCAAAACGACCATCAGGAAGAGAAAAAAGAGAAATACAAGAAATAAATGTTGCGCCAGGGTGCTGTCCAGTAGCACAGGCGCAATGGACGACAGTCCAGTTAATCCATGAATGTATAGGCAGCATATGTGGCCACTGCTTCCAACAAAAAATCGTTTGCAGGGCCACTAAAAGTCTCAGCCATCCAATTAAGTAAAGAAAAGGAACATACGTGTTCTCCAACCATCGGAGCCTCTAGCACAATCAGAGGGCACCCGGAATGTTCCTCCAAATAGCTCATAGCCAAGAAGTCGTAGGCGGCCGCAGAGATGTCCCAATTACCCAGGATACCATGCGCCGCACCACAGGCCATAATCCGGACACCAGAACAGGCCAACTCGTGAGACACTAAGGGCCTCATCAGTCGATCGAAATCCGGCACCGGAGACACCATGTTGGTCAAGCACAAATCCAGAGGCCATTCAAAGGGACAATCCAGGCAGTGAAATGCAGGTTGTACGCAGGTGAAGTAGGAATACCTGAAGGATAATCCATAAGCCAGGCTCAAAGTCGCCAATGGCAAAGTACCATAAAAGTCAAGCATCCTATCACGAAGAAGATGCAGACGGGACAGGTGCTCGTGTGGCACAGAAGGAGCAGCCATTCCGGAGTATAAAAAGGAAAAGCAGCACACCTGCCACTAGCGCCAGAAGCAGCGGGACACCTCCAAAGATGCTCGAGAAAAGTGAATGAAAAAATGCCGGAATCACACCAAAAATAGTTTGGAAAGAGGTCACGAGACCCGAGCCCACAAGTTTAAAAAAATGAGCCAGGCCGGTCGTGGACGAGGCATTGAAAATAGTTTGGATCAAAGAGCCGAAATGCAGGGGGAGGTCAGTATTCAGAAGCGCCTGTACCTCAGTGCGCGTATTAGCAACGTGAAGGACAAATGTTTCACGAGAGGAAGTCAAAGGCACCTCTTTTTGGGACAATAGCGCTCTTATTCTGCTCAACTTGTTGAACTCTGCTTTCAAGGTTGGAATCGAAGGCCAGATGGAAACATCCAGCCGCCCATGCGGGGGTGGAAAAAGAACATTATTGCAGCAGACAACTTTCTGCGAGACAGTTACTGTACGGGATTCCCACTACCATCCCGCAGCAAGCTTCATTATTCAAAATTAAATAACTACCGTTTGCAAGCAGCGTGAAAGAAGGAGCAATCACAGGCACTGGGACACCCCGTAGCACGCAGGCCAAATTCGGGGCTTGTACATTGCATGCACCGTGTAATTGAATGTGCCTACATACCAAGGAATGGTCTGGTGTCGTGGTACATTCCTCACCCTTCAGATAAACCTCAGTTCCGTCCCTAGTACATCTATACGTAAAGGGGAGGGACCAAACCTCATGCATGAAAGCGGTGCCCAGCGGTTCATACCTACCCAAAGCATAATGTTTCATACAAGACGTAAACTTAAAAAGCGCGAAAGGGAGAGTTATCAATCCGTGTACTAACCACGTAGCTGAATTGATCTCCGCTACAGGGAAAGGCAACGGTTCTAACTTTTCAATCTGTAACAATGAATATGTAGCATCCTTCATGGACATAAATCGCTGCTTGTCAGTAAGGTTGTAGGGAAGGAATAACGATGTAGTGGTCAGATAGTCCCAAGGGACCCTCCCTGCCTTTAACGTCTGCAACGTCCATGCAAACTGCATAACAGAACGCAACTGGTTTTGACCATGATATAACACAGACATATCATCATGCACAATATCAACAACCGAAGAAACAATATTGTCTAATGTATAAATCCTAGAAGAGAGAGTGCTAATGCTATTATCTATAACGGCTAAAACCTTCTCCATGTTTGCTTGATCAATAGCTCTCAATCTGGAAGCCGCCTCAATCTGCGACAACTTCCAGACTTCGTTGTAAATAGCATACGCCCACCTTTTGGTTCTGCCACCCACAGGACCCTTAACAAAATCATTCAAATCGGTATGCACATTGATGGAGTGGGTGGACTTCCTGTTCCTGTAGATGTGCTCTGTGTCAGCTGGTGGACAGATTGGGATGTGTGTACCATCAATACAGCCGATGACATGGGGGAACTGTGCCATGTGATAAAAGTCTGTTTTTGTTTTCTGCAGTGCAGCCTGTGTGTTGGGGAAGCTGATGTAGTGGTGTATTCTCTGCATCATGGCATCCAGGAACTTCCTGAAGAAACGTGACAGGCAACTCTGGGATACACCACCCACCGCAGCTATCACCACCTGCTAACTGCCGGATGCCAGCAGATGTAGGCTGCAGAGCACCTGCACATGTGGGGGTATGGCGTGCGCCCTTCTTATTGGCTGGTCCAGGAGTGGGTGAAGGTCCCTGATTAAGTCCATGATGGTTTCGGGGTGTAGCCTGTACCTCTCATGTATCTCTGCATCAGTCAGCTGGAATAGTGTGATGCGCTGTCTGTAGATGCGTTCCTCCCGTCGCCAAACCCTCAGTCCTGCTGCCTGTAGACGTAGGCGCCTTGCAATGACATACATAGCGGCCATGTTGTCCACGCTGTTGCATTTTGGGATTGCTTATATGCACTGTTGATGGTTACCACCTGCTTTCAATCCGTGTTAATTACCGACTCTTATTTACCGATTTTCTTGTATTTCTTAATTACCGAGTGCTCCTACATGTCATTTTAATTTTTACCACTTCATATTTACCACTTCATATTTACCGATTCGTTAAGTATGTATTCGGTAAATCTGATTCGGTATTTTAGAATTCGGTAAATATGATTCGGTATTTACCGCCTCATATTTACCGAAAAGTCGTTTTTGGACTCCTACATCTCACTTGTCTGAATGCCGGTCGGTAACGGCATATTTACCGAAAATCGGCCGTTACCGACCGGTATTTGGCTACCTACATGAGGCCCTTAATGATTTCCCTGATGACTCCACTCCATTTTCTCCCCTGACTCCTTTATACAATATCTCTTCTGACCTTTGTCCAAAAGCTTCTTTTAATTACAGACTCTTAACTACCCCCATAATTGATAGACAGAAAACGTCAGTAGAATTAACTTGGGAACAGGACCTCCTGTTAACCCTCTCGACTCAAAGATGGGGCAAACTATGGTATAAAATCTCTACCACGTCTAGAGCTGCTAACATCACTCAATCCCTATTTTTCCTATACAATAGAGCGGTCCGTACACCCGTCTTTATTCATAAGATTAATCCCACTTCCTCCTCCCTTTTCTGTTCCTGTATCTTCTCGGAGGGTACATTGTTACATTTAATTCATTACTGCCCTAATGTTCTTAAATTCTGGAACTCCATTTGGTCTACGTTATCTAAGGTGTTTCAATGCTCTACAGCATTATCAAATCTTGGTTCCTTGTCTGATGATTTTTGTGATACCTCCTTAAAGCTGAAACTATTTGATCTTTTTATTGCTTTTGCTTTTAAAGTTATTTTAACTTGCTGAAAAGATAATTCTAAACTATGGGGCAGATTTACCATCCCCTTATGACACTTTTACACCGCCGTTGTGACGCAGCGGTGGCGTAAACCATGCGCCACGTTGCGACTTATTTACAACGTGACGCATTGAGGCAGATGCGGCACGTTGTAAAACCCTGCGCCACATGAAACCTGCATCAGGTTTCATGTGAGCGTTCTGTCGCAGGGTGGGCGTTCCCTCGCAGGAAAGCCCCGTAAACCTGATGCAGTGAAATCTACAAGATATCACTGAGTCAGTTTCACGACACTGCTGCGTCAAATCCTTATGCCTGCTTCAAGCAGGCGTAAGGAGTGACGCACCACGTTAAGTATGGGCGGCCCCTGTGCATTGCAGGAGTTGTGTCGCGCTTGCGATGCGACTCCAGCAATACGCCACCCGTACGCCACAAGATGCGTCACGCATCTGCCCCTCCTTGCACCATGGTGCGCCGCATTTTAAATGCGGCGCATCTGTGGTGGCGCAAGGGGAGGGATGTGTGACGCATCTGTTCTGGCGCATCCCTGCTGATTTGCAGAGATGCGCCAGAAGTTGTAAATCTGCCCGTAAGTACATTAACATGGTGGAACCTTATTTGTAATGAACATAGAATTTCTACTGTTTCTGCGCTCACGCTATCTCAAAAAATTAAAGCTGACTTATTATGGCTGCCTTTTACTTCTTTCTTATCCTCTCACCCTTCTTTACACTAATTAGTTTTACCACCCTCCCTCCCTTTTTCTTTTTCCTTCCCTTATTTTCCTCTCTTAATCCTTTAAAAAAAAATTTTATATACACATCACTACTTGTTTTAACGTGTACCTATAATACTTTTATTCCTCTTACTGCATAAGGTCATTATTTACTAATGCCTTTTGGCATTTTGTTAAAATGTAATTATTACTATTGTTATATTGGTATACATGATGTTCCTTATTATGCTACTTCCTCACCTTGTGCTATGTATTACTCTGGTACTTTCTTTTTATATCAATAAAATCTATTTAACTAAAAAAAAAAGGTTCACTATCATTACATCGGGTTGTGTTTTTACTCACTGTTTGCGAGGTGCCCACAATATCGCCCGATTACTTGTAAGCGCGACGCTTTTATCCTGATTTGCATGTAACACGTGAAGCATATATATCGTAAGTAATACAAGTGTGTGCTTTTAGTTCCTATAATCATATAATCTGCACTTTTTTAGCTTAGGCTCAGTTGCTTCTTAGATGCACAATTATAGGTAAAACTCCCCAGAGGGATTCATCTCACACTTCATCGCGATTCACCGGCTCACTTTCTCCTGCCAGCTTGTAAACAGTACAGACCCGGCATCTTCAGGTTTCTAAGGCAGAAAGGTGCATTCCAGCAACGGGGCCGTTCACTTCTTCACCATCGAGGACATTAGGTGATAACAAGTTGGGTTCTCACGGACACACCTACTCTTGAAGGCCTGCCTACTCCAAAGAGGGGTGTGATAATGCATTGCACCCCTCTCGGTGGCAGACTTTTCGATGCTAATTCTTTTTAACAAAGACTCAACAGGAAGGGTACATATAAGGAATGACATGTCGCGTACTTTTATATTATTCACTGTCTTTTAATTAGTATTCACAGCAGGTCTGTGTATAAGAATAAAAGCTTATAAAGAAGCGGTCCAGAGTTCTTCCTTGTGGTCATTTTGGGTCATTAAAATTACCAGAGTCTCTGGCAGCTAATGTAAACTTTATTTAGGCACCGCTAGAAATCTTCTTCAACTTTCTTCATGGTTAATTATCCAGAGTTCACCCAATTTCAGTAGCAAGGTGAAAAACTCTGCCTGCCATATATGATAGCATATACCTGATTGAATGATGTTTGTGCACATCGGCGAAGGGTTCTCTGGCCCCTATATGTACCACATTAAATGGAGCGCAAAATTTGCCCGCACATAGAACTGGCAACGATTTTTTGCACAACACAACTTCTTTGAAGTAGTATCTTTTAGACTGAGTCGGCCTATTTGCACGAATACTAAACTGTAGCATTTTGGCATAAACTTGACATTTGCTGGCAAAAGTATGTTCCTTTTTGCAGCGTCACACCGGAAAAAAAAGATAAGGTTTTATGGTGTTAAATATGTAAAGGATCATGCAGGAAATTCAGTTCAAAGTTTATGTTTGGGAAAGTTGCTGATTGATAACTTTGCATTTAGCCGGTGGATTTGAACAGTAGATTAATTCAGATCAGTCCACAGACTTCAAAGGTCTCTGCATGGAATTGGTTGCTCTACTTAATTTTACCTGAATCTCTGTTAACATCGTTGGGCAATGCCCGTCTTTTGTGCTTCATTGCTCTCAAAGCCATGCTCCTCCACTCTCCCTCACACTGATGAGCTCCAAAGAGAGCACAAGATTGCGGAAGTTATTCTTACGCTGACCCCATTTTTAGATTATAATTTTATACAGAACGTTTCATTGGTATACAGGACGCTATAAAGATAGTGTGATCCTCTCTAAAAAGAAGAGAAACGTTTCTGATAGACATATTCCAATAGTATTTATGGAACCGCGTGATATATTCCTCACGTTTAAAACCCCAAAGTGTGTGTACTTGGGTCTTACAGCATTAGACGCTTAGGATGTGTCAAATAGAACAATGTTTTATTGAGCGGGAAAAAAAAATAGGATTTCAGATTCCGCAGACTTTTATTAAATGAGATATTGCCATAAAGACTAAGACCTTCAGATATCTATCTATAAGTGAAATAAATACTGAATAGACAGAGTGTCTTAAAAATGCAGTTACACCCTCAGGGTATCCTATAAATCCTCACTCAACCATGTAAATTTAAAAAAGAGATGTCCTGCTCCTTTAGTAGTTAAAAGGCTCACTACTTGTTTCCAGGAAGGATAATCGCTTGTATGCCTAAGGGGTCATGAATTCTTAATTAGGCCTAAGCTCACCACTTCACTATGGAATAGTTGCAAATACACCTTTTTAGGTCTCGCCTACGCAGCACATGCGCTGCGTAGGAAGAGACCTTTTGGAATTGATTCGCTTTTTCTGGCAAAAACGTGCACGCGTTGCATTGCTTTCAATGGCAACGCGTGCACGTTTGACGATTACCTTGTGGGAGCGAGCTTTGGCGACATATGTTTGTAATTATCTGGTGCTCCTGCTCGCTCCCGCAAGGGAAACGGTCTGTGTGTGTGCGCGCGCACTACCACGCGCCTGCACCCATCCTCATCTTGTTTAAGGCACGGTGATAAATCGCCTGCCTCCCTTTAATCTCCGGGCCGCTAACACCTTTTTAACGCGGATATGAGGATTAGAAAGGCAAATGGCATGAAATGAATGTACAAAACTCTCCGTGCTCGGGCAGCGTTTGAACACACTTCACCCGACATTTCCTTCCAAACTTAAATAACTTGCAGAAATGACGTGAACGGTCATCACACCCCCTGTCTTTCACTTCCAGACATTTGAAAGGAAAATCCTAAATCCATCAGCTCTCGCCTGGGGCCGTGGGTAACCATGGAAATAAGACAAACCTGCAATGCAAACCAGGACATAAACTGTATTTATAGAGACACCTCTCAAATAGACTCGGGCTGAATGTGAGCTGAACACTCTGACATTTGACCCTTTCTTCTCGAGTTCTTGTGTTTCTAGTTTCAAAGTGTGCGTGTCCTGGCGCAGGGGTACGATTCACAAAGAAGGAAGACGTTTGCTTCTCTAGGGTTACTACCTCATTAGGAGCACATTTCCCATGTTTTAGCAAAGCGCTAAGAAGTCCTGAGGCAGCCATATGTCTGTGACAGTCGCAGATTTCCATATGAGATCAAATGTAACATCTTCATGCATAAAAAATGTAGTGAGTCTGAATTTCCTCACGCACAATCAAAGCACATATAAATGTTTTTACTCTGTTTATCCATGAAGAAAGCACCTACTTGCATAATGTCTACAGGGTTAAGGCCACGGCTTTAACCCCTTGAGTGCCCCGCCCTTTCCACGCCCTGTGCCGGGCGTCTCATTAGCGGGCGGGGCTCATGACGAGATAGTCTCGTCATGGGCACAGCGCAACCGCGGCCCATGACGAGACCATCTCGTCATGGGCACTCAAGGGGTTAAGTGGGATGGAAAAACTGGAGGGTCTCTCAAAGGGACGTGGTCAATGTAATTAAGGGCGTGGCTTAAAACACTTAAGCTAAAAATCTGTGCTTAGCATAGTGTGCTACACGACTTGTATTTTGCTGTTTCTGTCATTGCATCCAGATATATGACACAACAAGTAACATCATACCTACAACAAGTCAGGACTATTGGCTTTGTCTATAGTCAGTTGGATAAGATTAAAAAGCAGAAACTAAGACTTGTATATAATATTGAAAAAGCTTCCACTTAAAACCCTGGTGACACCACAACAATGTTGCTGCTCCTTAGTTTCAAAAAGAGAAGGGAAATCCAGAGAGAAAATAATTATCTTTAAAAGATTTCCCTTATCCTACAACCCTCACCTGGCATGATGTCATGCCGTAACTTCTCCACTAGTGAGAAGTGATCAGTGTGAGCACGCGCACCTCGATGTGCTCAACTGGCATGACGTCATGCCGTAACTTCTCCACTGGTGAGAAGTAAGCAGTGTGAGCAGCGCACATCGATGTGACTGCTGTCACTGCAGTCCGTAAAAAATGGAATGCCTATGCCAGGGATTATCTTTTCAGAAAGTACTTTAATCGCTCAATACAACACACTACTTATAGTAAGCAGGACAGTGTCTTTGGGATTTACTTTGCCAGGTGCTACACTCATCTTACTCGCACTCTGTCACCGCTGACCCCGGGCTTTGTAGCTGGTTCTGGGTGGTCCTCTCTATATCTAGAAGTAAACAGTAGTAGTGCAAATTTAGGGCCTCTGCAGCTCAGTCATTTTCAAGCAGTATGTGCTCTCATTTTCAAGTCTCTTAACTCCACTTTTGGTAAATCAGTCATCTCAGGGTCTCATTCAGGCCACCCAGTACTTTGGAATGCATCTGCACACTCTGAAAAGCAGCAGCGTGTCGGCAGGCAGTTCTGGAGTACCTTCACTAGGGGCACAGTGCTGTATTTTGCAGGGCTCCCGCTCAGACTCCTCTTAGCAGGTGGTTGGAATTAGGGGTGGGCGAAGAATTCCGCTCTGCTGCAGTGTTCGCAACATTTTGCCTACTCTGCGTGGAGTTCCGAAAAACTCAGTGAAGTGATGCGGAGCAGAGTTTTTTCTCTTGAGCGTTTTGCCAGTGTTAAGTTGGCGAGAGCTTGCTAGGAAAAAAATAGTGCGCTAGACCTCTTCCTGGCAAGATTTATCAATGCGGGCGGTCATGGCAGCTAGCAACCACTTGCTTTGAGAAATCTACCGCTCAAGTAGAATGCCTACTCGAGTGGCAGAAAACCCCAGTGCCCTCTGGCGCGATGCGTAGTACTGTTTGCTTTGATTTTACAGCGTGGGACAAACTCCTGGCATTTAAAAACAAGCATTGGTATAGCCAATAGGTCTCACCTTTGGGACCTTATAAGTCTTTAACAATGCAACAGTTAATGTTGTTGCACTAAGGATATTGGGCTGCATATCTAAATACTTATAAGGTCCCAAAGGTGAGATCTATTGGCTATGCCAATGCTTGTTTTTCCTTTAAGGTCATAGCGATGTTGATTACAAAGTAATGTCATACATCACTTTGTAGACTAAAATCTTATACATGATTCAAACAATTGGGCTTTCCCAATTTTATTAAATAAGAAATGAAAAAGTGGCACGGTGGCAGTGGTGTTCTTATGTTGTTTTATGAGTATTTTGTGGAACTTCAGCTTGATTGCCCTCATTAGGAGTGGGTTGTAAATACTAATGCTGCCTGTCTTAGGGGTTATATACAGTATGGAGAATCACAAGTGGTATGGGAATACCGTAGTCCAATATCTTTCCACAGATTTTAGCACAAAAATAGATTACAATCAGTGGCGGCTCGCAGTGGGAATGCTGCAGGGTGGTGGGGTGGGGGAGGGGCAGTGGAGTCGGACATAGGACGTCCACGAGTAAAGTAAGTAAATAAATAAATAAAACTATTTACCTTGCTCACGCTGCATCGCCAACTCGGCAAGTGTAGGAATCACAGAAGGCAGAGTCCAGCATCACCAGCAGAATAGCAGAAACTCTTATGTGTCCCTGAGACTTCAGAAAATAGGAGGCAAACCAGCAAGCCATGAGAGATCACTTGGAGGGAGGGCAGAGTCCAGCTCTCCTTTAGCAGAGCCAGGGAGTAGCAAGCAGCAGGACAAATAGCAGAAAAATAGTCCTTTCCGAAAGGCAGTCCAGTTATGTCCTTTAAGTAGCACAGCAGTCCGTCTGACAGAGGTTTAGTTCAACATCCAGAAGTGTCTGGTTTTAGGGGGTTAGAGACCCAGTGCTTATATCCAAAAGTGCCTTTGATGTAGGGAGTGACTTCAAAGCACCTCTCTGATGTGCACAAGGATCCCTGTCAACCCAGTCCTTTCTGCCAGGCTATCTGTGGTGAGTCAATCAGTGCTTTGTGTGTGGACAGGACACTACCTATTGAAGTGTGTTAGCCCCTCCCACTCCTCCCTGCCCAAGAAGACCCATCAGAATGCAGATTAATGCAAATGAGTGCTCAGAATGCAAATGAGGCTCACCTTCCTGTGTTGGTGACTGTCTAGAGGGAATGCACAAAGTGTAGCTGTCACCCAACCTAGAAGTGTATTGGAGATAGGCTGTCAAGCACAAAGAGTAGTAACTACAGAGAAATGTCCCCTTTCTAAAAGTGATATTTCTAAAACAGTAATGTTAAATCCAACTTCACCGTAAGGAGGATTTATCATTACCATTCCAAACATATGAAACATGAAAAAGCTACTCTGCTCTGATCAGGCATTACAGCTTAAAGTGTATTAAGGAATTCCTAATGCTGGCCTATGAGAGGAGTAGCCCTCACAGTAGTGGAAAGCCAAATATGCTGTTTGTCACTAGCAGGACATGCAAAACATAAATGTAAATGTTCCACCTGTCACTTACATGTCATTCTGCTCTTCGGATTAGGTAGGGCCTACCTGCGGGTGACTTATATGTAATAAAAGGGGTATTTAAGGCCTGGCAAGTAGTTTTAAATGCCAAGTCAAAGTGGCAGTAAACTGCACAACCTGTGCTGCAGTGGCAGGTCTGAGACAGGTTTGAAAGGCTACTCCTGTATGTGGCACAATCACTGCTGCAGCCCCACTAGTGGCATTTCTTTTGCAGACCCTGTGTATATGGTATACCCCTTTACAAAGGAGTTACAAGTAAAGCAAATATGACAAACAGGTGTAAACCAAGTACTGTGTTTTGAGGAGAGAGCACTTTCACTGTAGCACTGGTCAGAGTCCTAAGGCCAACAAAAAAAAGGTCAGAAAAAGAGGAAGAATGCAAAATGTTTGGGGTCAGAGAGGGCCATTTTTCAACACCAGCTGAACACATTGCTGAAAACATGTCTGTGATGAATAGTTTTGCTTATTTTAAATTGAAAAAAGTAGAAAGCCACATTTTAGTTAGTTGTATAAAAACCTGAAAGAGGTGACCATGAATGCCAGCAAAGAGACTCCTCTCAAGGTCTATGTTATGTAGAATTAAAACATAATTGCAAACCTTGAACTACATATGACCCCCAAACCATTTCACTCTTCAAAAAGTTTTTAAACAAATGCTTCTTAAAAAATTTACATTTCTGCAGTAAATTATGTTTTCCTGCACGCCTACTCAGTTGAATATAATTGGTCTTTCAGAAGGGAGTGTATACCTGAAAATATTTCAAGGATTGAAATGCACTTAATGGCTAAGAATCGAGGTTGTTCAATCATGTTAATGTGCTGCGCTTCTAACCTGTGTTCTTGATTGCTCACATCGGCGTCTCCTGGGAAAATACGTACAATTGGGATGTACAAGATACACCAAACTATGCATTTCTAATGAGCGGAGAAGGCTGACGCACAGGAAAAATGAATATGCTGCTGTCCTACTTAACTCTTGCTTACAAAGGCTTTGTTCTCACTCGCAGCCCTGAACAAGAAAATGTGTTCACCAATTTTACATGTCATACATTCTTTTGGCAGGAAACAAACAAAAGGACTGAGACAAACTCTAACAAAGATCCCCTTGACAGGATTCCCTTGGAAAATTAATTTGAGATTGGCTATTTAAACAGAACTAGGTTTAAAACTGAGGGGTATCCCAGTTCACAACATCTGTGTATGCACCATTACACGTGTGGAGCCCTAAGATGTTCCATCCTCACGTTGCAGCGTGAGTGATAGCAGGTCTGTCGTACAGATGCACCGTTATGATGTGTATATATTGTCACACGTAAACCTACGCATGTGTAAGAGTACAACCCCAAAATATAAGGTTGCATAGACTATTATGCCGGCGTGAGGTAACTGCAATACTTAACCATGCAAATGTATCTAATGCTATGAAAAGAATGGTGAAAAAAGGAAATCAGTAACATCTTAGAAAAAGCACACTCACCAGACAGCAGTCGTGTACCAAAAACCCAGAATAGCCGCATTTGACAAATCCCCAGTATATTCATTGCTAGTAGCCAACATTCAAAAGAGCTAGTATCAATGAGGAGGAAGAAAAGATTCACTGCATACATTTTGGGTGAGTTCAGGGATGACAAAACATTTCGAAAGAAGATTTATTTGAATAGCAGGAGTCAAGGAGAAATGTTAATTTGTTCATGAAACAGTCTCTCAGCTTCGACTTCCAGTTAGCCAGCATGGGTAACTATATATATATATCTATATATATATATCTATTCACTTAAAAAAACATAGGTTTCACACACGTTATAGTTAGGAATTAGCATTTAAAAAACCTTGCAAATTCACTTAAAAAACCATAGGTTTCACACATGTTATAGTTAGGTGGACATTTCACTCGTAAAAAAACAATGAAATTCCCCCGTTATAGTTAGTTCAGATAACTATAACTCGCGCGCCCGCAATCCACTGCTCATGACGTCACATATTACATCACTCATGACATGGTCAGTGGCATCACTCATGACATCACTGATGACATCATCCTTGTGACAGAGTGGCGGTCGCGCGAGGGGGTTAGGAACTCTCTACCCTGCCCCCTTTTCACGTTCGCCACCTCTCTTTTTCACTGTCGCACCCAAAACAAACAAAATGGCGGACGACACTTCCTGATTTCGACAGATTCGAACGTTGACTGACATGTAACCACCAATCAGAATTACGCTTGCGCACGTTATGGTGCACGCACGGTGCGCGCACGGTGCTCGCCTATAGATATTTATGTACTTTTAACTGCAATTTTCTCAGGAAATACTGAACAGATTGACTCCATATATGCAAAAGGCACATGCCTGACCTGAGGACTACCTCTTTGCCAAATTTCAAGTAATTCTGTTCAGCCGTTCGGGCTGTACCTTCGACTAAAGGTCCTATGGGAAAATGCATGAGGAAAACGTGTTTTGGGACCCCCCTTTTTTCTCAGCCCCCGCTTGACGAATCACCTCTTTCAGGGTAGGAGCTGAGCGGAGCGCCCCATTAGATTTGAAAATTTCGCGAGGATTCGTCAACTAGCGCCAAAGTTATTCAAAATAGAATTTTCAGATTTCCTATGGAAACACGGTCCTAACTATAACTATCTATAGTTAGGACCACGTTTCCATAGGAAATCCGCAACATTCTATTTTGAATAACTTTGGCGCCGGTCGACGAATCCTCGCGAATTTTTCAAAATAGGTGGGGCGCTACGCTCCGCTCCTACCCTGAAAGTCTCGGGGGGATTCGTCAAGCGGGGGCTGAGATAAAAGGGGGGTCCCAAAACGCGTTTTTCCCATGCATTTTTCCATAGGACCTTTAGACAGGGCTACAGCCCGAACGGCTGAACAGAATTACTAGAAATTTGGCAGAGAGGTAGTCCTCAGGTCAAGGAAGTGCCTTTTGTAGGTTTGGTGTAAATCTGTTCAGTAGATTCTGAGAAAATAGCCTTTAAATCAATATATATATCTGAGCCAGCTTACGGTGCGCTTACCGTACGCTTACCGTACGCGTACGGTGGCGTGCGCGAGCGCGATTCTGATTGGCTCTTAGATCTTAGTAAACATTCGATTCGGCCGAAACCAGGAAGCGGCGGCCGCCATTTTCTCTCTCGCACTGAGAGTGATGATTAAAATACAAAGACCAAAAACATGTAAAGGGGCTGTTTGGACAGCTCCAAAACACTTAGCCATGTAGAGGGAGTCCCCAAAGTTCCCCCAAGGCCAAAAACGGAATTTTTTTTTTTCCGCTAATTTCTCTGATTACGCTTACCGTACGCGGCCACCATGGCTCATCACATATGGGAAAAAATAAAATTTTACTTTCCAAATCGAACTGCATCATATGTCCTCCATGTGCGGAAGGTGCGTGAAGCGCATCGTGCGTACATGGCCCATCTAGCGTAACGTGCGTGCACGGCACTAACT
Source organism: Triturus cristatus (assembly GCF_964204655.1). NCBI lineage: Eukaryota > Metazoa > Chordata > Amphibia > Caudata > Salamandridae > Triturus > Triturus cristatus. Next base: position 875,023,970 of record NC_140590.1, read on the forward strand.
GCGTAAAGTGAGCGCACGGTGCGCGAAGCGCACCGTGCGCGCACGGAACGAACTGCGTTAAGTGGGCGCGCACGCCACGAATGGCGTAAAGTAACTTAGCATTTAAAAAACCGTACAAATTCACTGAAAAAACCATAGGTTTCACACACGTTATAGTTAGGAATTAGCATTTAAAAAACCTTGCAAATTCACTGAAAAAACCATAGGTTTCACACATGTTATAGTTAGCGGAAATTTTACTGATAAAAAACCAATGAAATTCCCCCGTTATAGTTAGTGCAGGCAACTATAACTCACGCGACCGCAATCTTCTGCTGATGACATATGTGTCTTTATGAAAAAAAAATATTTGTAATATATGTATAGCTAAAAAATGTATGGAAGAAGACATGGGCAAATAAGTGTCTAAATACAGTATTAGCATCAGCAGAGGATTGCGGTCGCGTGAGTTATAGTTGCCTGCACTAACTATAACGGGGGAATTTCATTGGTTTTTTATCAGTAAAATTTCTGCTAACTATAACATGTGTGAAACCTATGGTTTTTTCAGTGAATATATATATGAGTGATGTCACTGACCATGTCATGAGTGATGTAATATGGGACGTCATCAGCAGTGCATTTTGGGCGCGCGATTTATAGTTAGCTGAACTAACTATAACGGGGAAATTTCAATAGTTTTGTTGAGGGAAAAGTCCAGCTAACTATAACGCCCCTGAAACCTATGGTTTTTTCAGTGAATTTCTAAGGTTTTTTAAATGCTAATTCCTAACTATAACATGCCTAAAACCTATGTTTTTTTCAGTGAATTTCAAAGGTATTTTAAATGCTAATTTCTAACTATGCCTACAGAGATAGGACATGTGAAGAAAGAAGAAAAACACACAGAAAGGAAAAAAAAGAAATACAGACAGAAGCAACAGAAGTCCTAAAAGACGAAGAAAAGTGCAGGAAGAAGGATAACGTGCAAAAAGAACAAACAGAAGAGCAGAAAGAAGCCTTGTTGCAAAATCATCGTTAACCCTCAACTTTTTCAGACGGATACTGGTGGTAACTGAGTCTGACTAACCAGTCCTAGAGCCAGTGCTATGTTAAAAGACACTTAGAATAAAGTGAAAACACCTACATACACTTGGGAACACTATGTGTTTGGTCCCCCTGTGATTAGCATGACCTCCTCTGTAAGCCCCTAGTATATAATAGGGCAGGGGGATTAAACTACCTCTTAAAACGCGCCACAGGGCGTGTTTTCACACTCAACTCAGGCCCCGTCCCTTCCCTTCCCCGCTGTGTAAACACGCCCTGTGGCCGTTTTAAGTTGGGAGATTAAGTCCCCTTGAATCCTGAGGGTCCCTAGGGTCCAACTAGCCTGCTAGGTACCTCCAGTAAGCGCCACAGAGGTGCGTTGCAGAGAGATGTATAAAGGGGCACGGCCTAGACCACCTCTCTGCAATGCAGCTCAGTGGCGCTTACTGGAAGCACCTGGTGGGTTAGTTGGCCGAGAGGGTCCCTCAGAATTGATGGTGAATTATTTCCCCAACTTAAAACGCACCACAGGGTGTGTTTGCACCCGTCACCTCAGGCCCCGTCCCCTCCCTTCACCACTGTTTAAACACGCCCTGTGGCCGTTTTAGTTGGGAGATTAAGTCCCCTTGAATCCTAAGGGTCCCTAGGGTCAAACTAGCCCACTAGGTACCTCCAGTAAGCGCCACAGAGCTCTGTTACAGAGAGGTGTAAAAAGGGGCGTGACCTCAGAACACCTGTCTACAATGCAGCTCCCTGGTGCATACTGGAGATACCTGTTGGGCTAGTTGGACCTCAGGGACCCTCAGTATTGAAGGGGAATTAATTCCCCAACTTACAACTCGCCAGGGGTCGCGTTTGCAGATTGCTGCAAGGAGGGGGCGTGGCCTCCGGCACGTTTCCGGTCTTTTATTTATTTATTATTTTTAAGAAGGAGGCTCTCCTTCTTTTTCTAATTTATTGGCCCTGGGGACCCCATCTACCAGGGCCTGCCCCCTCATTTTTTTTTTAGAAAAAAAAATTTGGAAGAGGGCCGCGTGGCCCTCCTCCCGAGGTCTTAATTGGCCCCGGGGACCCCAACCGCCGGGCATGGCCTTTTTCTTTTGTTAAATTCCTTAGGAGAGGGGCTGCATTGCCCCCCTCCTCAGGCCACTTATGGCCCTGGGGACACCATCCCCCGGGGCCGGCCTTTGTTTTTTAATATTTTTTTTAATATCTATTTATAGAAACACCTAGGACATGCTGGACAAACCGTACATACCTATCACCATGACGTTTTGCGTGATATTCATTAAAAGGCGACTATGCATACAATGAATCCACGTGGATTGTATTTACACCGTTAGTGAAGCTCTGACGTGTCTGACGCCCCTAATCCCGGTGCACCCGCCAGTAGGGAACTCTCCAAGTAGACACCCTTGTTGTTTATTAAAACAAACATGGGTAGCTATTGACGGGAACATTTAATACACACGCACACCAAGCCATTCAAAGGGGATTCGACAAAAATTTGACCAAAACTATGCAAGAAACCCCCCTCACGGTTAATGAAACACACATCCACCGCCGGATGTGTAATACTTTTTATTTTACTCTCTGGAAAGGAGATGAACCTCATTGGAGAGTCACAGCACGCTCCTGGCTGAGCCCAATGCTGTGTTACACCCACCAGTGCCCGCCGAGTGCCACACACCTCTGTGTTGTATTCCACCAGCTAGTGCGTATGCTATGTCACTCTCTAGCCCATGTGCACTGTAACACCACCCCATGAATATGTCATGTCAGACTTGCCTTCGCACGGGTTATATTGCCCCATTTAACGTGTCTTCCTCAATGCCTATGTTATAACGCACAGCGCTATGCCATACATATTACAATCTGGAATCCATATCTTTGTCACAGTGCATATGCAACGTTATACTCCCCAGCACATATTTTATATTACAACTTTAGAGACTAGTTAGGTTACACAACACTGCCCTGTGCATATTACACTCCAAGGTGCATATCGCATAGCACCCGCTAGTGCCTGTGCTATCTCGCGCTCTCCAATGAATCTGTCATTGCGCACAATGTATTGCATATTATATTTCACGCCCGGTTCATCTTATATCACACTTTTTGGTGCATAGTTTATACCATACACTATATCTAGTTTTCATTTTCAATCGTGCTCTCAGGACTATATTCTATATAACACTGCGTTCACCTACCCTTTTCACGGGCATTACATTTTGCGATGGGGGTGGAGGGTCAGGGGGTGTGTCTGCCAAGTGACCCCACAGTCACAGTCACAAACGTCCTCTTCTTCCTGAATAAAAGTGAGATTATGCTGCATACTTGTTCATATTTTAAGTAGTTCGCACAGACACACATTTTAAAAACAATAACATTCCTAATACCCCCCTTCTCTGAACAGTTAGCTTGCTACCCCATCCACCTCCTCCCTGTCCTCTGTTGTCTGAATCCATGGACTAGCCTCCTCCCTCCTGCCATGCATGGTCTGATGTGCTGCCACTGCCCTCCATTTAGCATGATGTACCAGTCCACTCCTCCCGCCCTCCATTGCTCAATTCTATGCCCCATTATTGACCTCCTGCTTAGCCTCTGTACTTAGCTTGCTAGCCCTATTCTCCTTCCCCCTGCCCTCCGATGTCTTTATGCATGCCCCTGCTCCATCCTTTTTGCCCACCATGTTCCATGGACCTGCCACTCCTATCTACTCTGAGTGTTCAGTTGAGCTGCCACTCCTCTCCCACCTGCCTAGCATTGTCAGATGACTGTAACCTGCCCCTGCCACCTCCACCCTGCCTGTCCACATTCCATGCATCTATCCCCTTCTCCTGTCCTCCATGGTCCATTTTACTGCCACACCCTTCTGCCCTCCCTGGGTTGTTGTGCTGCAACTGCTCCTCCTGCCTGCCCTGCGTGGTCTGTTTTGAGACCCCTTCCCCTGAACTTTCTTGTCTGTGCCCAGGCCCTGACCCTCCCTTCTATCCTCCATGTTCCTTTGTGCATGCCCCTGCACCCTCCTTCTTGCCAATCATAGCCATTGTGCTGCCACTAACCCTCCTGCTTGCCATGCATGGTCTTCTGTGCTGCCACAGCCCCTCCCACCTTCCCTGTTGGTCAGCTAGCTGCCCCTGACCCCCTCCCACCTTCCCTCCATGGTCTGTGTGAATGCCATCATAGTCACACTGTTGTTCTCCATGGTGTGTCTTGCTTCTAGTGCCCATCCTGCCTGACCTCCATGGTCATCTTGCTGCTCCTGCCCTGCCCGCTTGCCCCCAGGCCTCTGTTTCCATGTGCAGACCCCTATTCCCTCACTCCTGGCTTGTCTGTTCCATTGAAATGCCCCTGATCCGACGCTCCTGCCCTTTATGTCTGTTATGCTGCAGGCTTCTCTCCTGTCTGTCCATTATAGTCAGCTAGCTACCATTGCCTCGTTCCCCTCTGTTCTCTGTTGTCCATGTGCATGGTCCTGTCCCCGCACTATTGCTTTCTAAGGATTGTTGTGCTGCACTCCCGTCCCGCATGCCCTGTGTGGTGTATTGTGCTGCTGCAAACCCTGATGCCTGCCCTGTAGGGTCAGTTTGGTGCACCTCTCCATGTCCCTCCTGTCCTCTGTTATCCGAGTTCATGTCCCTACCCCAATTCCTCCTGCCTTCCATGATCCAATGTACCATACATTCAAACATTTAGAACTTGGTAAGAAGGAGATTTTGAAAAAAACTGGGGTATTGATTTTCCCCTTTGAGTTACATTGAAAAAGAGGAGATTGTAGACAGGAGACAGATCAAAAAAAGCCCAATTGAGCTTAAAAACATTGGACGTCTCCTGGCTGAATCGGGTCTGTTGGCATGTATGGTTGTACAACCACTGCCTCTTCCTTCTGCCCACAATGGACTATCATATTGCCACGCCTCTCTTGCCAGTCCTGTATTGTTGGTTTGTTGCCCCTGCCCCCCTTTCCACTGCCCTCCATAGTCTGTTGTGCTGCCACTGCCCTTCCTGCCTGCCCAGTGTGGTCAAATTGTTGCCTCTGCACCCTCCTACCTGTCTTCAATTTTCAGAGTCCGTGCCGCTGGCCTCTGGCTTTCAAAAGTATCCTAATGAACAACTAGATTGCTAACATTCTATATTTATTACAAAAGTGTGGAACGCCTGATGCCATCTTAATGGAATCAAAACTGTAATACCTAGAGCATTTCCTTTAGAAATTACATATATGAGAGGGTCTTATTTGCATTAAAATTATGGTTACTGCTCTAAAAAACTAAAATGAGGACATATTTTCTGAGTTTTCAAATAGCGACAAAGCACTTTTAAATTATTTGTTATTGTTATGTTTTTTTATCCAGTTGACCACTTGATTAAATGTTGCACTTAGGGGAGAGGATGTGGTGTTACTTCCAGAGCTGCAGACTTTGCAACTGGGGAACCAGGTTGGAGTTTCTGCTTCAGCTCGACATTCTGTGATTCTGGTCAAATCACTTAATCTCCCCATGTCTACAACCAAAATGAATTTGTTCTTGTGTGATGTTACCAATACTCATGTAAAGCAGTCCAATACCTGACAAGTCTGCACTATATAAAACTGCAAAAACACAAAAAATAAAAAGTGTTTTGCACACTTCTATCATTGGGCTACATGTGGGCTACATCTGGGTGATATTTGTGCTGCATTTGGGCTCTTTTGCCTCTGGTGTCCATCTTGGGAGATTTATTTGTTATGAAGTTTCCTAATTTCCTCATTTACTGCAGTCTCCTCAGTAGGAAATGCTTTCAGTTTTTTACTTTGATTCCATCAAGAAGGTGGTCAGATATGTCAGACATTTGTCATAAATTCTAAATGTCAGCACTCTAGTTGCTCATTAGATCACGGTAGTAAAGCTGCTGCTCACCACGGAAGTCTGCTGCTGGTATTAAAAGTGCATGTTTCAGTCTGCATGTCAGAATTTTTTAATGAAATAAAAGAGGATTTGAGAAGTCACTCAAAATGTGCCCTAATTTTACTTTCTTAAGCACTAATCATAATTTCTATGGCAAAATGAACCCCCTCATTGTGTTTCTTTTTAAATTAAATGTTTTAAGTGTTACCAGTTTATTCCAATCAAGATGGCTTCAGGTGTGCCATTCGTTTGTCATAAGTAAGACAGTAAGCGCTCTAGTTGTTCTTAAGAACACTCTGGGACATTCTGTCATTGGGCTATACTTGGGCTACATCTGGGTTATATTTGTGCTACATTTGGGCTCTTTTGTCTCTGGTGGCCATCTTGGGAGGCTTATTTGTTATGAAGTTTTCCTAATTTCCTCATTTACTGCTGTCTTCTCAGTAGGAAATACTTTCAGTTTTTTACTTCGGTTCCATCAAGAAGGCATTCAGATGTGTCACACATTTGCCATAAATTCTGAATGTTAGCCCTCTAGTTGCTCATTAGATCACTGTAGTAAAGCTGCTGCTCACCACGGAAGTCTGCTGCTGGTATTAAAAGTGCATGTTTCAGTCTGCATGTCAGAATTTTTTAATGAAATAAAAGAGGATTTGAGAAGTCACTCAAAATGTGCCCTAATTTTACTTTCTTAAGCACTAATCATAATTTCTATGGCAAAATGAATCCCCTCATTTTGTTCCTTTGCAAATTAAATGTTTTAGGTGTTGCCACTTTATTCCAATCAAGATGGCTTCAGGTGTACCATACTTTTGTCATAAGTGAGACTGTTAGTGCTCTAGTTGTTCTTTAGCACACTCTGGGACATTCTGTCATTGGGCTATACTTGAGCTACATCTGGGTGATATTTGTGCTACATTTGGGCTCTTTTGTCTCTGGTGGCCATCTTGGGAGACTTATTTGTTATGAAGTTTCCTAATTTCCTCATTTACTACAGTCTCCTCAGTAGGAAATACTTTCAGTTTTTTACTTTGATTCCATCAAGAAGGCATTCAGATGTGTCATACATTTGCCACCAATTCAGAATGTTAGCTAGTTGCTCATTAGATCACTGTAGTAAAGCTACTGCTCACCAGGGAAGTCTGCTGCTGGTATTGAAAGTGCATGTTTCAGTCTGCATGTCAGAAATTTGTAATGAAATAGAAGAGGATTTGAGAAGTCACTCAAAATGTGCCCTAATTTTTCTTTCTGCAGCACTAATCATACTTTCTATGGCAAAATGAACCCCCTCATGTTGTTCCTTTTTAAATTAAATGTTTTAAGAGTTACCACTTTATTCCAATCAAGATGGCTTCAGGTGTGCAATACGTTTGTCATAAGTAGGACTGTTAGAACTCTAGTTATTCTTTAGAACACTCTGGGAAGCTGCAGTAGCACACAAAGGAATCAACTGACAGTCTCTGCCCTTGTTGGATGTACATGTTTTACTGAGAATGTCAGACTTCATTCTCACATGACTGAGAAAGATAATGTGTATTTACAGAAAATATGCTCTCAGTTTAGCTTATAGATCACCTTCCAAACCTCTGTGGGAAAAGCATGAGAAAATAGTTTTCTCTCAAACATGATTCATGATATCCCAGCAGAAGGCTTTTTCACATGGTAAAATCACCATAGAACACACCACAATTCCTAAAATGAGTATGGTACCATCAACAAATGATTTATAATGTAACTAAAGTCTTAAAACCTTCTATTAACTGCAATGCTTTTTAATGAGGTGCTATCATGTATATTGGTCCCAAGATGGCTGCCAACACTTCTTGGATGAAGTGCTGACAGCCAATCAGATCTCACGATGAGATGTGTGGTTAGGCTCCGCCCAGATATATATCTGATTTTACTTTTGATTTTCTCAGGAACTACTGAATGGATTTACACCATTTAACCAAAAGGCACGACTCTGAACCAAGGGCTATCTTTTTGCCAAATTTGGTGTAATTCCGTTCAGCAGTTCGGGCTGTAGCTGCGATTAAAGGTTCCTATGGAAAATTGCATGGGGAAAACACGTTTTGGGACCACCTTTTTTCTCAGCCCCCACTTGACGAATCACCCCGAGACTTTCAGGATAGGAGCGGACCAGAGCGCCTCACCAGTTTTGAGAATTTCGCGAAGATTCGTCAAACTGCGCCAAAGTTATTCCAAATAGAATGTTCCGGATTTCCTATGGATAATAGGTCCTAACTATAACTGCCTACTGGCGACCGCCAGTAGGTAATATATATATATATCTATATATATATATATTACCTACTGGCGGTCGCCAGTAGGCAGTTATAGTTAGGACCTATTTTCCATAGGAAATCCGCAACATTCTATTCCCAATAAGTCTGGCGCCTGTTGACGAATCTTCGCGAAATTTTCCAAACTTTTGGCCAGCTCCGGTCTGCTCCTATCCTGAAAGTTTTGTGGTGATTCGTCAAGCGGGGGCTGAGAAAAAAGGGGTGTCCCAAAACGCGTTTTCCCCATGCAATTTCCCATAGGACCTGTTGACGCAGCTACAGCCCGAACTGCTTAACGGAATTACACCAAATTTGGCAAAGAGGTAGTCCTCAGTTCAGACTCGTGCCTTTTGCATAAATGGTGTAGATCCGTTCAGTAGTTCCTGAGAAAATTAGAGTAAAAAAGATAGATATATCTATGGCCTCGGAGGAGTCGCGCACCCTATGCGCATCCTAAGCGCACCCTCTGCGAACCGAGCGCGCACCCTCCCGATCACGCGCTGAATGCTATTTGGCTGTCAAGTGTCTGTCTACATTCGAAACCAGGAACTGTTGGCAGCCATTCTGTGCCTGGGTAGAAGCGAGGCTGATTAAGTAAGGGAAATAAGTGTGTGAAAGATGTAAAGGGGGCAGGGTAGAAATACTCTGACCCACTTGTGTTGCTTAGGGGGTCCCAGAAGGACCCCCTAAAACCCGAAGCGCGGGCTTCCGCGCTTTGTTAATAATTAGCCCCCTGGTGGGCCAAATCCCTGGGGCAAAATGGGGGGAGGGCCCTGGGGGCCGCCGCCCCCCAGGGCCGGCTCCTACAGTGTCTTGGGGTGCCCACCCCCAGGACACTGTTGTTTGCTATGAGAGGGCGGAAGTCTCCCGCCCTCCCATAGCAAACTTCGTTAGGATTTTGAAAGAGAGAGCAGAGAAACTTGCTCTCTCTTTCAAAATCCACACGATATTGCTTTTCCACACGGGGAGCTGCATGTCAGCAGCTCCCCATGTGGAAAAGCAATGCCGGCTCCCGAAGGACGCGGGGAGCCGGCTGGGACTGTGGGGGCGTGGGGCTCCCTCCACGGTCTCCAACGTTTTTTTATAAGCCCCGGAGATGGGGTCCCCGGGGATAATAAAAATTAGTGATAGGGGCTATTTTTTTTTTTACGGTAAAATCAGGAGTCGCGCATCCTAACATGTTGGGTGCACGGTTTCTCTCGCGTTGGGTGCACGGTTCCTAACGCGTTGGGTGCGCGGATCCAAGGAAAAAAACTGAAATTTTTGGGAGATAAACATCAAGCTTAAGTGTTTTGTTCTTGAGTGGCTCTAAATAGAGCCGTTGTGTTCATTGAGAGTTTTTGGTACTTATAAGTAAGTACCTATACAGAGTCTAAAGTTGTTGAGGAAAACACTGTTTCCTTCATCAGTAAAGTGTACTCCATCTCTCCTATACATCTCTTGCATATGAAAGCGCAGATTGTTATTGTAAATGGACCCCATTCTATAGTCTCGTAGAAAAGCAGAAACAGATTTATTCACATGTTTCCTAGCTTTCTCAATTTGTGGACAAACATGATTGGACCAGTTCCATTTCTGCCTTTGGCATATGTTAGAATACACAAAGGCAGTTTTGGGAAAAAGTGAAATCAATTCTGCAAAGGTGTCCTTCATAAGCATTTCCAGACCTACCCCAGTCAAAGTGCCTAGGTCATTGCCACCACAGTGCACTATTATGAGGTCAGGGTGTTGGATATGCATAAAGGATTTTACCATTGGCATCAATTGGTGCCACTTTAACTCTCTCTGTCCAATCCATTTAATGTCTACATTTTGCAAACCTAGGTCTTTCTGAATGCCTTTGTTTTCTGCATACCTTTGGCTCCAGAAAATATAGCTGTGTCCCACAATCCACACTCTAAGCATCTTGAAGGTTGGTCTGGATGCACTCAGATGGTCTCTGTAAATGAAATGGCAGTTTGAAAAGTAAGATTTTTCTAAAACGGTGGCTAAGATACAGTTTTGAAAAAAGACAAGAAATCATTGGTTGTTTGACAACCTTCTACACTGAAAGGTAGGGTGCATGTTTCTGTTTTTTAAATGCATGATTCTTATTGGTTAACAAAAACTGATTGAAAAGCTGATATGTTGAAAAGTCAAACACACTTGCTGTTTTGATTAGCAACACAGTGTGCTGAACTTGTGACCTGTGTGCTCAGTTCAGTGTTCCATGACCTGTTTCTATGGTAACAGGCAGAAGGCAGATTGGGGCTAGGGTTCAAATTTATGTCATTTGGAAAGGGTTGAAATGTTTAACCAATAGAAATGTGTGTTAGCTTTCGAATTTATGTGGGAAGGAATGTGATTTGATGTTTACATGTATATGTGTGGAAAACGAGAGGGAAACTTTGCCATTCTTTGGTTTTGCTGACAGGTGCACAGTGCAGAGATTCTGTATAAGAAAATCTGGTGTGTGACTGATACACTTCTTAATCTACAAAACAACTTGAAAGGTGAGTTATTAAATTGTGAGGGGATGTATGTGGTCTATTTTGATTTTAATCAGACTAATGTATTTCTCCTGCTAAAGTGCAGGGAGTACTTTTTTTTGTCTACAATCTTATTGACAGTGTGTGTGCATGTAGAAATCATTCTGTGATAAACATTTGTGTTTTTCATGTGTTTGCAGACAGATAACTGTGCTGTTTTTATATTTTGGTACAATTAGAAATCAGTCATTGTTTATGAATTTGCAAAATGAGTCATGTTTCTACACTAAAATGTAGTATTCGTAGATTAAGAAATGTGTTTTGGTATAGTGCAAGGGATAGTGTTGTTTGTCTAGAATCACACAGTGAGTCTGTGTGAATTTAGGAATCATTTTGAGAGAAACATTTTGGTACTAATCTGTAGTAGTAAATTTTCTGCAATGTGTGCAGTCACCTTAGATCTTGTAGACTAGTAAATGTATTTTGTACAAGGGATAGTTGTCTGTCTACAATCACACTGTGAGTCTGTGTGTATTTGGGTAAGCATAGTGAGAGAAGCATTTGGTAAAATTATGTAATTGTTTGCAGATAATTGTTTTAAAACCTGTCATGTTGTCAAGTTTTAGTAGCATTAAAAGTCTTTGCTTGTGCATTGATAAAATGAGTCAGGCTTTGACACTAAAGTGCAGTACTGAACTATATAGATTGTGTGCAGTCCCCTTACCCCTTCCACTGTAGTGAATGAGTTTTGGTAAACTCCTAGGGATAGAGTTGCTTGTCTAGAATCACACTGTGAGTCTGTGTGCATTTGGGAAACCATTGTGAGAGAAGCATTTGGTAACATCATGTATTTGCTGACAGATAACTGTTTTAAAACCTGTCATGTTGTCAAGTTTTAGTAGCATTAGAAGCCAGTCTTTGCTTATGCATTGATAAAATGAGTCAGGCTTTGACACTAAAGTGCAGTACTTAAATATGTAGATTGTGTGCAGTACCCTTACCCCTTCCAGACTAGTGAATGTGTTTTGGTAAACTCCTAGGATAGTGTTGATTGTCTAAAATCACACTGTGAGTCTGTGTGCATTTGGGTAAGGATTGTGAGAGAAGCATTTGGTAACATTGTGTATTTGCTGACAGATAACTGTTTTAAAACCTGTCTTGTTGTCAAGTTTTAGTAGCATTAGAAGCCAGTCTTTGCTTATGCTTTGATTAAATGAGTCAGGCTTTGACACTAAAGTCCAATCCTGAAATATGTAGATTGTGTGCAGTCCCCTTACCCCTTCCACAGTAGTGAATGAGTTTTGGTAAACTCCTAGGGATAGTGTTACTTGTCTAGAATCACACTGTGAGTCTGTGTGCATTTGGGAACCACTGTGAGAGAAGCATTTGGTAACATCATGTATTTGCTGACAGATAACTATTTTAAAACCTGTCATGTTGTCAAGTTTTAGTAGCATTAGAAGCCAGTCTTTTCTTATTCAGTGATAAAAATGAGTCAGGCATTGACAGTAAAGTGCAGTACTGAAATATGTAGATTGTGTGCAGTTCCCTTACCCCTTCCACAGTAGTGAATGAGTTTTGGTAAACTCTTAGGGATAGTGTTGCTTGTCTAGAATCACACTGTGAGTCTGTGTGCATTTGGGATCCACTGTAAGAGAAGCATTTTGGTACTTCACATCTTTGAATACGCATAACTGCTTAAAAACTTTCCTGTTCTCAGGTTTTGGTAGAATTGGAAGGCAGTCATTGCTTATGTATTCACCCAGGAACTGTCCTTGCAATACTATAAACAATCAGGTAATATTCAAGTAGTAACGGAGTGAAGCAGGCCTTAGCACATGCATTGATTCAAATGCTTATCCACTATGCATGCAGTTCTCTAACCATCTACACAGTTCTCTTTCACACCTTTAATTCCACAGGCAGTATCCATACACTTCCAGTAAACACCCTGTCACTCCCCATGTACTCCTCTAGTGACCCATTCAGCACCATGTACTAATCCATTCACTGCGCCAAAACCCAAACACTTATAAATTCACCCAGGCGCTCTCTTTGCAGTACTCTAATCATTCAGTCAGTATCCAAGTACTCATGCAGCGAGCCAGGCCTTACAACATGGACTGCTTCAAACCCCTATCCAGTATGTATACAGGCCTCTAGTCACCCACACACTTGTCTTTCACTTCTTTAATTAACTAGTCAGTATCTATATACTTCAATAAACATCCTGTCACTCATCTTGCAGTCATCCAGTGACTGATCCAGTACCATGTATTAATCTCTTCACTGAGCCAAAACTGAAAAACTTAAAAGTTTTACCCAGGCACTCTCCTAGCAGTAGTCTAATGATTCAGTCAGTTTCCAGGTACTCATGTAGTGAACCATGCATTACCACATAGACTGCTTCAAATGTCTATGCAGTATGCATGCAGTCTTCTAACATACTTTACACTTGTCTTTAACAGCTTCAATTCCCCAGTCAGTATCCACGCACTTCCTGCAAACATCCTGTCACTTCCCTTGCACTGTTCCAGTGACTTATTCAGCATCATGTAGTAATGCATTCACTGCGCCAAAACTGAAAAACGTATAAAGTCACCCAGGTACGCTTCTTGCAATAGTGTAATCATTCAGTCAGTACCTAAGTACTAATGGAGTGATGCAGGCCTTAGCACATGGATTGATTCAAACGTGTTTCCACTTAGCATGGAGGCCTCTAACTACCAACACAATTACCTTTCAGACCTTCAATTTCTCTGTCAGTATCTATAAACTCCAATAAACACTCTGTCACTTTTATTGCACACCTCCAGTGACTCATTTGGCAGTAAGTACTAATCTATTCACTGCACTAGAATCCAAAATCTTAAAAAGATTCACCCAGTCACTCTTTTTGTAGTACTCTAAAGATTCAGTCAGTACTCATGTAGTTTTGCAGTGATCCAAGTGTTACTCTATGGACTGTTTCAAACGTCTATCCACTATGCATGTAGGTCTCTAGCCACCTACATACTTGTCTTTCACACCTTCAATATCCCAGACAGTATTCATACAGTTCCCGAAACACTCTGTCACTCTCCTTATACTTCTCCAGTGACCCATTCAGCACCATGTACTAATCCATTCACTGCACCAAATGCCAACCACTTATAAATTCACCCAGGCACTCTCCTTGTAGTACTCTAATCATTCAGTCAGTACCCAAGTACTCATGCAGTGAGCCAGGCGTTAGCACATGGCCTGCTTCAAACGCCTATGCACTATGCATGCAGTCCTCTAACCACCTACACACTTGTCTTTCACACCTTCAATTCCCCAGTCAGTATTGATACACTTCCAGCAAACACCCTGTCACCCCCCTTGCAGTCCTCTAGTGACCCATTCAGCACCATGGACTAATCTATTCACTGTGCCAAAACCCAAACACTTATAAATTCACCCAGCCACTCTCCTTGCAGTACTCTAATCATTCAGTCTGTACCCAAGTACTCATGCAGTGAGCCAGACCTTAGCACATGGACTGCTTCAAACGCCTATGCACTATGCATGCAGTCCTCTAACCACCTACACACTTGTCTTTCACACCTTCAATTCCCCAGTCAGTATACATACACTCCAGCATACACCCTATCCTTCCCCTTGCACTCCTCCAGTGACCCATTCAGCACCATGTACTAATCCATTCACTGCGCCAAAAGCCAACCACTTATAAATTCACCCAGGCACTCTCCTTGTAGTACTCTAATCATTCAGTCAGTACCCAAGTACTCATGCAGTGAGCCAGGCGTTAGCACATGGCCTGCTTCAAACGCCTATTCACTGTGCATGCAGTCCTCTAACCACCTACACACTTGTCTTTCACACCTTCAATTCCCCAGTCAGTATACATACACTTCAGCAAACACCCTATCATTCCCCTTGCACTCCTCCAGTGACCCATTCAGCACCATGTACTATTCCATTCACTTCGCCAAAAGCCAGCCGCTTATAAATTCACCCAGGCACTCTCCTTGAAGTACTCTAATCATTCAGTCAGTACCCAAGTACTCATGCAGTGAGCCAGGCCTTAGCACATGGACTGCTTCAAACGCCTGTTCACTATGCATGCAGTCCTCTAACCACCTACACACTTGTCTATCACACCTTCAATTCCCCAGTCAGTATTCATACACTTCCAGCAAACACCCTGTCACTCCCCTTGCAGTCCTCTAGTGACCCATTCAGCACCATGGACTAATCTATTCACTGTGCCAAAACCCAAACACTTAAAAATACACCCAGGCACTCTAATTGCAGTACTCTAATCATTCAGTCTGTACCCAAGTACTCATGCAATGAGCCAGGCCTTAGCACATGGACTGCTTCAAACGCCTGTTCACTATGCATGCAGTCCTCTAACCACCTACACACTTGTCTTTCACACCTTCAATTCCACAGTCAGTATTCATACACTTCCAGGTAGTTTTGCAGTCATCCAAGTGTTACTCTATGGACTGTTTCAAACGTCTATCCAGTATGCATGTAGCCACCTACACACTTGTCTTTCACACCTTCAATATCCCAGACAGTATTCATAGAGTTCCCACAAACACTCTGTCATTCCCCTTATACTTCTCCAGTGACTTATTCAGCGCCATGTACTAATGTATTTACTGCGCTAAAATACAAATACTTATAAATTCATCCTGGCACTCTCCTTGCAATGCTCAAAACATTCAGTCAGTATCCAAGTACTATTGGACTGAGACAGGCCTTAACATATGGATGGATTCAAACACATGTCCACTATGCATGTAGGTCTCTAATCACCTACACACTTGTCTTTCACACCATCAATATCCATGTCAGTATTCATACACTTCTAGCAAACACCCTGTCACTCACCCAGTGTGTCTCCTTATAGTACTGTAATCATTCAGTCTGTTAGCATGTAGTCTTTTAGGGCCATATGTAGGTAGCCTAACATTTACCACTTCATAAATACCGAATTTTACCGATTCGGTATTTATGAAGTGGTAAATGATATGTAGGTAATCCATCGGTAATATTTACCGATTCGGAATGGGTCGGTAATTTAGAATCGTATTTACCGATTCGGTAATGGTAACTGGCTTCCCATTGATTCCTATGGGCCAGGAGGCCCATAGGAATCAATGGGAAGCCAGTTACCATTACCGAATCGGTAAATACCGATTCGGTAATGGGGGGAGCACAATCAAGGGTGGCAGGGTGTCACAGTGACACCCTGTTGCACCCCTGATTCCTGCATGTGTGCACATGTGGCACACATACATGCCCTAAGGGAATGTATGTCTGCCACATTGCACACTTCAAAGTGCAAAGAAATGCTTTTTTCCAGCTATTCGTCATTTACCACCAACTTTTAGTTGGTGGTAAATAACGAATCCCCACAACAACCACACACTCCCCCTACATCTCATTTCAGGATTCGGTATTTACCGAATGGGTAAAATTACCGATTCGATAATTTTACCGATTCGGTAAATTACCGAATCCTGAAATGTGCCCCCTACATACCAAAAGCCTGAATACCGGTCGGTAACGGGATAATTACCGAAAATCGGCCGTTACCGACCGGTATTGGGCTTCCTACATATGGCCCTTAGTGAGGTAGGCTTTAGGGCCTGAACTGCTTCAAAGTAGTATGCACTATGCATGTAGTGTTTTAACCATCGTCACACTTGTGCTTCAGGGCTATAGTTTCTTAATCAGTTTTTATATAAAATGTGTTTCTACAGTAATAGAATAGTATAAATTTGAAAGTTATTAATATACATTTATTTGTGATTCTTTTTTACAGATACTGTTTTTCAACGTTAAAATAGAGAAATCATGCCAGAAAAAAAACGAAAAAGAAAAGAACAGAGACAGGAGAATTACTTGAAGAAACATCAACCACAAGTATTGAATGTACAAGATAATGTGGATAAAAAGAAAAAATCTTCTGGTAAGATCACAAAGCAATTTATTAAAAATGTTTGTAGGACCAAACAGAATGTACAGAATGCTGAAACCACTGAGAATGCTTCAACTAGAAAAATAATTCAAAATAATAGGAAAAGCAAAAAAGCAAATGGTCAGTCAAAGGAGACAAAGTATGGTAAAAGAAGGCAAAATCAGTATAAGGGATTACGCAAAAAAATATTTTACAAGTGAGTAGTACATACTTTGCTGAAAGATGTGAAGAAATACATTAGTAGAACAAAATGTTGAAGACAATGTAGAACCCGTAATTACAAAAAAATGTGAGGATTAAATCTCAAAGTCTTAGGTAATTTCAGGTAAAAGACCAAATGTTTCTTGTATTTGTTGTCGGCGAAGTCACTATAAAAATCAGACTAGGGGTGTCAATCTGTATTTAAAAAGTGAAATAGAAGAAAATGATAAGTGGATGGAATTCGCAACTTATTTGTTGGTAGAGGATTATTTTGATTTGGGATCTGAGCAGCGTATTTGCAAATATTGTTATATCAAATTAAATGAGAATAAAATGCCTGCTAGAGCTGTTCATAATAATCAAGAGTTGGTTGCTATTCCTCCAGAGCTGATAGATTTAAATACGTATGAGTCTATTCTCATTCAATGTGTTCATCCATTTCAGGCTATTGTTCGCATGGAGCCTAAAACAGGTAAATTACCTCCATCAGAGTTGCAAAGAGGATTGAAAGGAAAAGTTGTGTATTTACCGTTAGATTTAGGGAAAAATATTGAAACTATTGGTGTAGACCATGCAGAAAATGAGCCACTAGTCATTCTAGTTAATGGTGTTCCTACTAAGAATAAGAAAATCTGGCAAGAGTTAGTGGATGTTAGAAAAGTGCAAAAGGCATCATTGTATCTGTTAAAAAATAATGAGTACTACAGAAAGGTGTTTGTAGGAGAAGAAGAAGAAATAGATTTAGCAGAAGATACTGAAACATTAAGTGGGCAAATAGAAAAAGTGGACATGTCCAGATGTGAAGAAATCTATGAACATTACAGTGTACATCCACTTCATTCCAAAGAGGCGATGGGGAATACCATTGGGTTGTTCCAAATGAAAAAAGCAACAGGAAGTCCCATGAGGGTATGGGAAGAGAGCTTGGAAGCTCGTTGTTTCCCGCAGTTGTTTCCAACAGGAGAAGGTGGACGATATGATGAACGTCCTATGCAGATTCCTGCATCTGAATATCGGACAACAAGATTATATGCAGAAGATCCAAGATTTCGACAATGCATCCCTTATATGTTTCATCTTCTGTTTGAAAGTGACTTGTCTGGACTTTCATATGCAGTAAATCACATTTTAAAAACTGGAATGCACCTGCAAAATGTAACTGCAAAGGATTTTATGGATAAAGTGCATCAGAGAGATGATCATTTAGAATCTCAGTTGATTAATCTGATGGCATGTCAGCGTGGGACTAATGAGTATTGGTACCGTCGTCATGGAGAACTGAAATGTATGCTACGGAACTTGGGAACTCCTACATAGTTTGTTACACTAAGCTGTGCTGAGTATGCTTGGGATGATTTACTTGAATTTCTTCGAGAGGCAAAATCCAATATAAAAAATATTGAATACAAGACCCCTGGAGAATTGTGCTCTTTGGATCCTGTTCATGTATGCAGATATTTCAATCATAGATTTGAAGCTATGATGTTTTTCATCTGCAATAAAAAGAATCCTCCTCTTGGAGAAGTTGTGGATTTCTTTTTGAGAAAGGAGTATCATACAAGAGGTGCTCCTCATATACATATGTTGTTATGGATGAAGGACTCCCCCAAATTTGGAACAGATTCAGATGAAACTGTTTTGTCTTTTATTGAAGATTATGCCACATATGCTGTTCCCAATAGCAGAGAAGATAAAAACTTAAAACAACAAGTCTTACGATTCCAAAGCCATAGGTGTGGAAAATACTGTCAACGAAAGTACAAGTCAAAGGAAAAGTTCTATACCAAATGTCGTTTTGGTTTTCCACGTCCTCTATTATCCAAAGGAAGAGTGAACAGTTTTATGTCAGCTATGCGACATACCATCACAAGAAAGTCTCCGAAAAATACCTACAACTTAAGAAGAAGCGAAGAATCAAAATACATAAATGACTACAATCCAGATATTTTATCCATGTGGAACGCTAACATGGATATTCACTATGTTGCGGACAATTCCATTGCTGTTGCTCGATATGCAACTTCCTACATTACTAAATCAGAAAAGGCTGAATTGAAAGAAATGTGGAAATAGATTTCTCACGAGAAGACTCTAAGTAAGAAATTATACAGTTTCAGTTTGAAGATGTTATGGCATCGTGAAATTGGAGCATATGAATGTTCAGATCAGTTATCATCTGCAAGTCTATATTCCAAAAGTAGAAGAATCATTTGGGTGAGTCTAGGTCTTGCAGGAATCCGAAATCGGGTACTGAAATCTATTCAAGAAATTGAATATTTAGCAAAAAAAGAACCAGAAAGTACAGATATTTTGAAAACGAATATGTTGGACACATATTACCCAAACAGAAGTCATCATCTTGAGAACATGTGTCTCTATGAAGTGCTGCAAAACTACCCTTTTAAACAGAATACTACAGAGAACATCAATGATGGAAAATATGCAGTGATTGGTTCCGAAGGATGTCTGGTGAAACAAAGGAAAGGAAATTTAATTAATCACAGGAAACTGAGTTGCGACACTGCTGATAAAAGGGAATTTTACTATTTAGCCCTTTTGCAAATGTTCAAACCATGGCTTTCAGAATTGGAATTACTTGGAGATTTTCAGAGCTATGAAGATTCATTTAATGCTTGTAAAGATAGCATACAATGCAGTGCTTTTGCAAATTATGTGAAAATGTTGAATGATGAAATTGATCAAGAAGCTATAATTGCAGCTGAGATTGCTAGAGACAGTTCTCAAGACAGTCAAAATTCTGCTGCACTAAGTCAAGATCCACTTGGACAACCAATTGTTGAAATGAAGCAGCAACTGCCATGAATGAGGTGGAAACACCAATGTATCAAGCTCAAGAAGATGTTATACAGTTAGGAAACTTGGAAGAACAGCTAAATGTTGAACAGAAACAAATACATCAACAAGTGAAAGAGCAGATTGACCATGGATTACTTCATGAAAAGAAAGGGTGCTCATGCACATCATTTCAACCTATCTGAATGTATGTGAGTGGTCAACAGCAGCGGTCCGTGAAGGGAGTTCCGTGGGGCGGAAAGGCGGGGCGGGGAAGGGGCAGAGTGGGGGGTACTAAACACCGGAATATGGATAATTGGAGGTAAGTAAACAATTAAATAAATAAAACTAATTTCGTAGCGTGCGCTGCACCGCATTTTGTGATGCAGGGCGCGCTACGAAATTCGTTTTATTTATTTAATTGTTTACTTACCTCCAATTATCCATGTTCCGGTGTTTAGTACCCCCCATCCTGCCCCTCCCCTGCCCCGCCTTTCCGTCCCACGGAACTCCCTCCATGGACCGCTGCTGTTGACCACTCACATACATTCGGATAGGTTGAAATGATGTGCATGAGCACCCTTTCTTTTCATGAAGTAATCCATGGTCAATCTGCTCTTTCACATGTTGATGTATTTGTTTCTGTTCAACATTTAGCTGTTCTTCCAAGTTTCCTAACTGTATTACTTCTTCTTGAGCTTGATACATTGGTGTTTCCACCTCATTCATGGCACCAAATTTGGCGAAAGGTAGCCCTTGGTTCAGAAAGATCCCTTTTTGTTAAATGGTGCAAATCCGTTAAGTAGTTCATGAGAAATTAGAAAAAGAAAAAGTTTCAATATCTGGACGGAGCCTAATGACACATCTCATCGTGAGATCTGATTGGCTGTCAGCAGTTCGTCCTGGATCTGCTGGCAGCCATCTTGGGACCAATATACATGATAGTACCCCATTGAAATGCATTGTAGTGAATCGAAGATTTTGAGGGTTACCAAAACGGGAACTATAAAGGGTGATAACAGACTTTAGTTACATTAGAATTCATTTGTTGATGGTACCATACTAATTTCAGGAATTGTGGTGTGTTCTAAGGTAATTTTACTCTGTGAAAAACCTTCTGCTGGGATATCATGAATCATGTTTGAGAGAAAATTGAAGCTAAAATGAGAGCATATTTTCTGTAGATTCACATTATCTTTCTCAGTCATGTGAGAATGAAGTCTGTCATTCTCAGTAAATCATGTACATCCAACAAGGACAGAGTCTGACAGTTGATGCCTTTGTGTTCTACTGCAGCTTCCCAGAGTGTTCTAAAGAACAACTAGAGCACTAACAGCCTAATGTATGACAAACTTATGGCACACCTAAAGCCATCTTGATTGGAATAAACTGGTAACACTTAAAACATTTAATTTAAAAAGGAACAAAATGATGGGGTTCATTTTGTCATAGAAATTATGGTTAGTGCTGTAGAAAGAAAAATTAGGACATGTTTCAAGTGTCATCTCAAATATCTTCCTGTTATATTTCAACAGGAGCAGCCTGTCAGTTGATGCCTATGTGTTCTACTGCAGTTTCCCAGAGTGTTCTAAAGAACAATTAGAGCGCTAACAGTCTTACTTATGACAAAATTATGGCACACCTGAAGCCATCTTGAATGGAATAAACTGGTAACTCTTAAAACATTTAATTTAAAAAGGAACAAAATGAGGGGGTTTATTTTGTCATAGAAATTATGGTTAGTGCTGTAGAAAGAAAAATTTGGACAAGTTTTAAGTGAGATCTCAAATATCTTCATTTTATATTTCAACAGGAGTAGCCTGTCAGATGATGCCTTTGTGTTCTACTGCAGCTTCCCAGAGTGTTCTAAAGAGCAACTAGAGCGCTAACAGCCTTACTTATGACAAAAGTATGGCACACCTGAAGCCATCTTGATTGGAATAAACTGGTAACACTTAGAACATTTAATTTAAAAAGGAACAAAATGACGGGGTTCATTTTGTCATAGAAATTATGGTTAGTGCTGTAGAAAGAACAATTAGGACGTTTCAAGTGTGATCTCAAATGCCTTACTGTTATATTTCAACAGGAGCAGCCTGTCAGTTGATGCCTTTGTGTTCTACTGCAGCTTCCCAGAGTGTTCTAAAGAACAACTAGAGCGCTAAAAGTCTTACTTATGACAAAATTATGCCACACCTGAAGCCATCTTGATTGGAATAAACTGGTAACACTTAAAACATTTAATTTAAAAAGGAACAAAATGAGGGGGTTCATTTTGCCATAGAAATTATGGTTAGTGCTGTAGAAAGAAAAATTAGGACATGTTTTAAGTGAGATCCCAAATATTTTCCTGTTATATTTCAACAGAAGCAGCCTGTCAGTTGATGCCTTTGTGCTCTACTGCAGCTTCCCAGAGTGTTCTAAAGAACAACTAGAGAGCTAACAGTCTTACTTATGACAAAATGATGGCACACCTGAAGCCATCTTGATTGGAGTAGACTGGTAATGCTGGAGCGGGTAGTACAAAATGTTGTATACCCCCCCATTTCTGCATGTTTATATTAATCCGAATAATCCATTAATTGTAATATTATTAATCTGTTTGAAGTGATAAATACACATGGGATTTGCATTTGCATGGATAAACTAACTGTATACTAATATATGTACGCATATTAATGGTAGAAAATTAAAATATTGCATGATATATGTTGTTTTTGTGACGTGATTGTAAGTTGCACCAGATGACATCACTGGGTGAATATAAACGCTTTAAATGTCTCTATCATGCTAGATAATTACTTACACATAGGGGAATTAGTGAGGGTTTAACATTTTATTAGCCATATCTATATTTTCTAATTACGTTTTGTGTTTGTTTTACTTAAGTTGACCATTTGGGCCTAAGAAAAGATGGCTGACTGAGACACACAACGTGACTGCTACTGTTTCACGAGGTTTTGGATGAAGTGCGCCTGCGCCACCGCCAGCAACAGTGGCCTCGTCCTGACCCCAGGCAAGATGTACACATCAAGGACACCCTGGGAGCTTCGCCAAAATCACGAAACAAAGGACTGTCTTTAAAACCGGAACCAGCAAGTGTGATGACTTAACCTAACGGACTATGTGAGAACTTTACCGAATGACCCCAAACCAGCCAATCAGGACTTTCTAAAACTGAATTTTGTTACATTTTGACATTAGTTTTATTATAAAAGAAGGTTGACTAGGGAGTTAAATAGATCCATGATCCTTTTCCTTTTTCCTGACGTTATGCTGACGGAGAGGACGGTGACACTGCTGGACAGTTGTTATCCTGAATCTTTGAAAGACTGAATTGCTGCCTGACTTTGATGAATTAAAGACTTTTCCACGACTTGATTGACTTAGAGGACGACTAATAGCCAGATTAGGTAAATATGATGTTCGGTGATTTGGTTCATGACTTATTGAAATTGAAATTGATTAGATAAACAAAATTATTATTCTAACAAACAGATGTGTTGGGTGATTTATTTGAAGAGACTAGAATCAGATTAAATGTAGATTAAAGAATTGATTCACCAAATATCCAAAATCAAATAACTGATCTGTTGACTAAATGAGGGGAATATCTCAAGGTTCTGAGTTTAATAAAGGTACTTAATGTGTGTTCAGGTAAATTAGGTTCTTTAGTTGAAAAGATATTCCTTTCACGTCAGCGTTTGGACAATTTATCTCTCCCGTGAGAACGGCTCAATGAAGTGTGAGTGTTGGTGTTATGGGCCCCACCAATGAATGTATTGAGTGAATATGCTAGTGTGATATTTGATCTGTGACGAAGGGAAGATTTAAAATTCCACGCTAAATCAGTTTTTCTGGTTGCAAGATGATGGTTGTTATTGTTTTGGTTTGGTGATTATAGCTTGTAAATTGCTTATTGATTATTGGTTATTGATTGATATTGGTTTATGTATTAACTAGGCCTGGGCAAAAATTTCGTTCCGTTCGCGGAAATTGCGATAATTTGACATTTTCGCGTTCCGCGGAGAGCGCGAAAATGTCAAAAATTCCGGTTTCCGCAGCTTGGCGATAATTTGTTTCTTGCTCGCGCTGTAAAATAATACATTCTCGCGCGATCGCCTTACCTGAATCCCTGCGTTCGCCGACAAGTTTTCTTGATCCGGTCGCGTTCTCCATGAGATGTTGTATTGTTTTTAGCCATTTGCGCTGTCTCGCGACAGTTCGCGCCCGCAGTGACGTCATGCGTCGCGCGATCACGTCTTTCTTCTCGCGATCATGCACCGCGAGACAACTCAAAACAAGATGGCCGCGCCCGCAAGCAACCACATGGGTAAGTTGGCGACCCGCAACCATGCAGAAAATCTCGCGAACATGCCGGAAAAAAACTTCCGCATCTTTGCGATATTTCCGCTTGTTTGCGATAATTTTAAACATTTTCGCGATAATTTGCGAAAGTTAATTTCGCAAATTCCGCCCACCCCTAGTATTAACACTCTATGTTGAGTCGCGTCGAGTTCTATGTTGTTCGCACGGCTTCTGGGATGTAGGAAGTCGGAAGTTTGTAACGGTTCCGTACTAGTAGAGCAGAGGTAAGCGCTGCTCTCGGGAAACACGGAATTGTTGTTGCCCTGTAGGTACACAGGGAAGAACATGTAACGATTGAAGTTGCATGACGCATTGTCTGGGTTCGATTCGATGACATCGTCGCGTGTTGCCATTAGAAATAACTCCTGTATGAAAGAAGTGTATGGTAGCGAAGGTCACCTGTGAAAATTTGGTCTTAGGTACCAGGAGTCCAGAAGGTACTCTGATAACGCTTATCACTGGAAAAGTAACAGGTGTTCTCTGAGCTTGCTAGAAGGATAAAGTAGAGGGAAGTGCTATTTTATCAACGTATGTCATAATTCTGTAGTAGGACAGACTGTTCGCTGTTCTCGGGAAAGACAGGATTCTGTATGAATGTACTACATCTTCTTGTGTGAAAGTGCGTGAATGTGAAGGCATTCAGGTTAATTGTGAAACTCTAGTTTTATTTCTCAGGAGCATTGGGTCTCCAACCAAGTGTCTTAAATCTGGAGAAACGGTTAGCTAAAGCTTGTTAGAAGGGTAAGGTAGAGGATGTGCTTCTTTATCAACGGAATGAACGATTCTGTAGTAGGGCAGAGGTAAGCGCTGCTCTCGGGAAAGACAGAATTCTCGAGAGAAAGGTCTATTGCTATTCCTTGGTTAGCGAAGCGGACAATGGTGGTGATTTTGTGTTGTTACTAACAGAATTGTAAATTTGAAACAAAACTTACCGAGTGAATTTTGTAAAGGAGGGGTAGACAGGAGCAGGAGTTGCGGCAGCGGCTGCTGACGTCAGAACGACCGCGCTGGGATTGGACAGTCAGTCGGAAACGTAGAACGCTCCGGATTGGTGCGTTAGTATACGCCGCGCTAGGAGTGGAGAAGCACAGGGTGACGTAGATGCTCCGGATTGGTACGTTAGTGAGTCGCGCTACAATTGGACAGAAAAGCGGTACGATCAAGAGGAGAAACTAGAGATATACGAAAAGGCAGAAAAGATGTATTACGATCCACCCGAAAAGGAGAAGAAGTCCTGGTTCAGTAGAATTAAAAAGTGG
The DNA here is from genome assembly GCF_964204655.1 of Triturus cristatus. Classification (NCBI taxonomy): domain Eukaryota; kingdom Metazoa; phylum Chordata; class Amphibia; order Caudata; family Salamandridae; genus Triturus; species Triturus cristatus. The sequence continues at coordinate 875,049,236 of NC_140590.1, forward strand.
TTTAAAAACGACAAACCGATTGTAACTAGGGAAGGACAATTACTTCCTCCACCAAAAACCCCTGCATCCTTTATGGTTGCGAAATATGGATATCACACCTGTATTTGGTTATACAATTGGGTAAAGTATACTGAGAAAGACGGAGTTTTGGCTTTTCCAGAACATGGTTCATTTAATTTGCAAGTTTTGAGAAATTTAAGAGAGAAAATGATGAATTTAGAACCAAGACTTAGACCGACACATTTTGAAGCATTGACAGAATGGGAAGATGAAATGCATGACCGAGAAAGACAGAGAAGTGGCGGAAGGTATAGGTACATGTTTGGTAGGTCATACGGACATGAGAATCATGATGATCGAATGAGAAGGAGGCGGAATGCGAGTATGACTGAGGGTTTGTTTCCCATAAGAACTGCAGGAGAAAATGAAGGAAGAAAATGTGCAGAAAAGAGACATAATGTGGAATCGAGAGGGTATGGAGTGAATGAATCAGAGGATGATGTTCTGAATGACATGTTCTATAAAAATCCACCCCCATATCGGCCAGAACCAGAAATATTAACACATAGTGCCCCAATGAAAGAAACTTTATGAATCATAAGATCTGAACCAGAGTTCCAAGATTTGGGAAAAAACAATTCCATTAGAGAGGTAGAAAGGAAGTCAAAAAGTAAAATAGATGGTGAAAATTCAGCAGAACTAGCAAAGAAAACCTTAGAATTAACAGAGAAAATAAGAGAATTAACCAAAAATCTGGAAGCTGTAACAGTTCCAGTAACGATAGGTCCAGTAATGCCTATTTTCGATAAACAAAAAGATGGCGAACATTGTTTAACGGTCCCTTATAAAAGCAATAAACAGGTTGAACGAAATTGAGTAAAAATGACAATCCATGGAGACAGACAATAAGTATGATTGAACCAAATGTTTCAAATAATCCGTTTGTAGGCCAGAATTGTGCATTAAGACGTATAACAACTGTGGAGTTAATATTAGAAACACAAAAGGATTCTGGACAAGGAAATGTAGAGAAGTCAGTAGAACCATCTACAGAGGAATTAAGTGAATGGTTGAGAAGCTTGCAGAGAAAAGACAAAGAATCTCAGTCAATAGATGTGGCCAAACTACGAATGGTACTGGAAGAGTTAATAGTAGGAACGATCCCTACGGAGAAGTTAAAAACCTACCTGGATGAGGAGTTGTTATTTCTGTGTAAAAGCATAACCTAGAGAGCAAAACGTCTCCATGAAAGATTAGAAGAAGTGGCAAATGAAATGGGTATAGATATTGAAACGGCAAAAGCCCTACAGAAACCATATCGAGTAGATTTCACTGGAAAGGACTATGAAAATATGAATACCACAGGACGAATGGGTCAGATTAAGGAAATAATTATTTTGTTGAGAAAATGGGGAGATGTGGACAAATGGAAAAGTAGATGGTATCGAAAACGAGATGATGCTTCAGATAAAACCTTTTCAGCTTTCCCAGTTAGAGAAAAATAGAAGGTAGTAACAGAATGCCCTATGAGAGAAATTCCAGGAGGAGGATATGTACATGTCCCATGGACTAGGCAAGATATTTTGTCATTCACAAATGACTTCCCTCGAATACGTGAAAAACCCGTTGAGTGGTATAGACAGGTAGACAGATTTGTAAAATTGTCCAAAGTTTTGTGGATTGATTTAAACAGTTTGTTTGACATAATAGTACCAGCAGACCTATGGACAGAGTGCAAAATAATGATAGATTGGCCAACACAAGAATACCCAAAAGATCCAAAAACAAGGGCTCCAGACCCCGAGGTAATGAAGAAATATGAACAGGTTGTTGCCTTTCTGAAGAATAAGGTTCCACCTAAAGAGACAGATTGGGTAAAAATTGACAGAATGCATCAGGAAAGCAAAGAGTCAGTACATGCATATTATGAGAGGTTGATTTTGGCCTTTAAACAGTTTAGTGGAGATGAAAAGTCATTTTGTATACAGGTTTGTATATGGTCTTCGTCCAGAAATTAGTGAGATGATCAAACAGCATACTGTAGATTGTCAGAATAAGAAAATAGACGAAGTATTGAGACATGCTAAATATTTCAGTGATGAAATTGAAGCTAAACAGCGAAAATTGAAAGAAAAGGCTATGTGGGCACAAGTGAAGGTAGCAGAGAGACAGGAAGCACAATTAGCAGAACAAGCGAATAATACAGGATCAAGACAAAAATGTAGTCCTGGGAAAGGTGAAGGAAATATAGAGGAAGCTAAAAAGAAATTTCCGTGTCATAATTGCGGTAGGATAGGGCATTGGAAATCCGAGTGTAAATTTCCCCCAAGTACTAACGATGAAAATGCATCATTGAATCCACAGGTGCAGAATGAGGTGAGTGGTCAATCGCAGCGACAGCAGCAGGTTGTTACCCAACTGAATCAGGTGCCAAAACCGCCTTTTCCACAGAGCAAAAATTCACAGAGGTATAGTAATGAAACGGGATTCTGCAACGGAGAACAGGTAAATAAGCCGCCGCGCGCTAGCGCTGCTTCGCAGTATTGGCTGCAACGCGATGAGAGTGATTCAGAAGAAAGTTATTGACGGTGCCGAAGGGAGGAAGAAGAGTGCGTACTTGGCGCAACTCTAGAAGTAGACCAGTCAGGCCCATTTGTAGATGGAAAGATTAATGATGAAAGCATTACTTTCCTAGTTGATACTGGTGCTACTCGATCAACTGTCAGATCAGCTTATGTTAGGAATCTTCCTCTCTCGGATGAAACGATTCAAGTAGTTGGTGTATCCAACAGGCAGATTAAAACTTACCTTACAGATCCAGTCAAAGTTAGCATAGGGACATTTTCTGAAATGCACCGTTTTGTCGTGTGCGATACCAGTCCTGTGAATTTGTTAGGTAGAGATTTGTTGTGCAAGATGAACTGCACTATATTTTGTACCCCGGATGGGATAGCATTTGAAACCCCAGATGAAGATGTGCTGTATAAAATGACAATGACAAACAGGGAAAATAAGGTTATTAAAACCTATGCTGTATTTAACCCTGATGAATTACCTAAAGAATTAAAACAATCTGTTAAAGCAGAAGTTTGGGATTTCACAGGAGAAGACGTAGGATTAATGAGAAATGTAGATCCAGTAAAAATAACAGTAAAAGAAGGAGTAAGTTATCCAAATGTCCCTCAATATAAATTGACCCCTGAAATAATTGAAGGAGTGACTCCAATGATTGAAAAGATGATAAAACAAGGTATTTTGTGGGAAGTTCAGGATAGTACAAGATCTGAGAAAGATAAACACAGTTGTTGTGTCATGCTGTCCTATTGTACCAAATTCATCTGTGATTCTATATCAGATTCCTCATGACGCAGAATGGTATACAGTAATTGATCTATGCCATGCTTTCTTTTCAATCCCATTGCACCATGACAGTCAGCAAATTTTTGCATTTCGTTTCGGCGAGCGTACTTTGGCTTGGTGCCGAATTCCACAGGGGTATACAGAAAGCCTCTCGATATTTAATCAGCTATTGAAGAAGTCTTTGAAAAGTCTAGAAATGCCCGAAAATTCAGTATTAGTCCAGTACATCGATGACCTTCTTGTGGCGTCGAAAAGCCCTGTGAGGCTTGTGAGCTTGACACGATAGACTCGCTGAATCATTTGGCAGATGTAGGACTTAAAGTGTCACCATCAAAATTACAATTTTGCAAGAAAGAAGTACAATATTTAGGACATCACATTGAAAAAGGAAGGAGAAAAATAACGACAGACAGGATCAAGATTATAAAAATAATTAGTCCACCCATGATCCAAAGAGAGGTGAGAATGTTTCTGGGAATGGTTGGATACTGTCGTCAATGGATTAGCAATTTTTCGTTGATAGCAAAACCTTTGGTACGACTGACAAGAAGTGATGTGAAAGATCCCACTGATTTGAACAAAGAGGAATTGGCAGCATTCAAAATATTGAGAGATGGGTTGTGTGAAGCACCTGCATTAGGTGTGCCTGACTATGAAAAGGAGTTTGAGTTGTATTGCAGTGAGAGAAATGGATGTGCGCTCTCTGTGCTAATACAGAAGCATGGAAAACTGAGGAGACCAATTGCATATTTTTCATCAATGTTGGACCCAGTAGCTGTAGCCTTACCTGGGTGTTTGAAAGCAGTAGCTGCTACATGCCGAAGTTTGGAACAGAGTGAGGGGATTGTGATGGGATATCCTGTGAAAGTGTTCGTACCTCATGATGTGGCAATCCTTTTAACAAGGAGTCGCACTCAGTATATGACACATAGTCAGCTGACTAAGTATGAGAAAGTTATACTAGGTGCCACAAATGTAAGTCTTGTGAGATGTTTGAATGTGAATCCTTCAACATTACTATCTGATGCTGAGAATGTGGAAGTCAGAGATGAAGCAGATCATGACTGTCTGGATGTACTTGATTTCTGTACAAACCTCGACCTGACATAAAAGATGTACCCTTACCAGAAAGTGATTTTGTTCTGTTTGTCAATGGGTCTTGTTTGAGAACAGATGCTGGAGTATTAAGTGCAGCCTATGCGGTATGTACGGTTGCAGCAGTAATGGAAGCATCATATTTTGAAGGAGTAAAATCAGCACAAGTAGCTGAACTTGTCACTTTGACTAGAGCATGTAAGATTGGAAAGAGTGTGAGAGTGACTGATGACTGACAGCCAGTATGGATTCGGAGTCGTACACAACTTCGGTCAAATATGGCTGCAGAGAGGCTTTTTGACATCAAGTGGAACTCCCATTAAGAATGCTGAAGTGGTCGGAAAATTGCTTGAGGCGATACAGTTGCCTAAGCAATTGGCTGTTGTGAAGTGTGCTGCCCATAGTCAAAGTGGTGATTATATTGCCACTAGTAACAAATATGCGAATGACATGGCACAATACTGTGCCCGAAATCAGAATTCCATTAATCGGGCTAAGGAAAGAGAGGTGATTTCTTGCTCTTTGATGTTTACTAACACTGTGGGAACATGGGAAGAAGTGAGACAATTGCAGGAAGAAGCAGGAGAAGAGGAGATGAAGCAGTGGGTAAAAGCAGGATGTGCACCAAGAGAGAAAGAGCAGGTGTGGGTCTATCGAGATGGAAGACCAGTCATGCCTGATAGCATGATGCCATGGCACGGATGTATCATGGACAGGGACACATAGGGAGAGATGCTATGGTCAGGTCCTTTAAACAAACCTGGTATAATGCAAAATTCAGACTTGTAGCAGAAAGTCTTTGTCAGAGATGCCTAATATGTCAGCAATACAATCCAGGAAGAAAGACAGTAGTGAGTCTAGAAACAATAGGTCGAGAAGGAGGGTCTTTTACCAGAATGCAAGTAGATTTCATTGAGATGCCTCCCTGTAACAGACTGAGGTTTGTTTTGGTTATGGTCTGTCTGTTTTCCAGATGGGTAGAGGCATTCCCAACAAGAATAAATGATGGGATGACAGTGGCAAAATTACTTTTGAGGGAATTCATTCCTAGATTTGGGTTCCCAGTAACAATTGAATCAGACCGAGGAGGACATTTTCATAATGAGATCATTAAACTGATCTGTGAAGCATTGAATGGACAACAAAAACTACATTGTGCCTACCGACCAGAGGCTTCTGGTGTGGTGGAACAGATGAATGGTACTATCAAAAAAAGAATAGGGAAAATGTGTTTAGCCATAGGTATGAAATGGCCTGATGTCTTGCCTCTAGTACTCATGACTATTAGATCAATTCCAGTTAGAACTACAGGGTTAAGCCCCCATGAAATCATTATGGGACGAGCCATGCGGCACGTGTTTATACCAGTCAACAAGCTGATGACTATAACTGATGACATGGTGTTGGAATACTGTAAAAGCCTGGCTGACGCAGTTCATTCTGTGTTTCATCAGGTTGGAGCGGATGCCACCACCCTTGAAAAGAAGCCAGCCCATGATCTAAGCCCAGGTGACTGGGTGAGAATAAAAGTACACAGAAGAAGAAACTGTTTGGTCCTGAGGTGGGGAAAACCAAGACAAGTCATCTTGACCACAACAACAGCTGTAAAGTGTGCTGGATTGAAAAACTGGATCCATGCAAGCCATACATTGAGACTTCCAAATCCAGTAGACAGCATGTTCCAAGAAGTATTTCCCTGAGAAGAAGGTTACAGATTTCTGATACCAGTTCAGACTCAGAGACTGAACAAGGAGCGAAGTGTTCAAGGGAAAAACGAGAGAAAACCAAAGAAAAAGACAGTGAAGAGACAAAAAAAGAGATTCATGAGAAGGAAGTGCCAGCTGAAAGATTGAGAAAATTTCCACCTGAAACAACACATTTAGATGGACAGGTGCCAGATACAGAGAGAGAGGAAAGATTATTGCGGAAGACCCCCGAGGAGGTGTAGGGAACTCCAACATCCAGTTAGAAACAGGGACAAGTAGTCAGCAGGAAGATTGCGTGACGGAGTTCGAGGAGGGACAGAAGTAGAGAAAACTAAAGAAGTGGTAGAAAAAGAAACTGTTGAGAGTAAAAAGCAAGTTGAAACAGAGTCAGGAGAAAGCAAAGATGAAATACCTGAAGGTCGAGTTCTAAGAAAGAGAGCTTGGAGAACTGAAAAGAATGATAAAGGAAGTAGATTGAAAAGAGCAGCAAAAGATGATGTTTGGCCGAATAAAATAAAGAGGTTGAGATACCGACTGACACGAGTAAGTTCACTAAGAGCTGAGCAGGTGAATGAAGTGACAAGTCAGGTGAAATTAAGAGACGAAGAAACCACTGAAATTAAAGAGTGCAAAAGAACCAGAAAACCTAACCAGAAGTATAAATCACCAGAATGGACGTATGTGGCCCTGCCTGAAGTAAAAGAAGTGGCGGATAGCCAAGGAAATCCAGAGGTGGTTGTACCAGAAGTGGTTGAGGAAGACGAAGAATCGGAAATCCTGAGAGTTATCTTGTGCGATATTGGAGAAGAAGCGGATGTTCAGGACATTCTGTATACCGAAAACGAATGAAAAGTGAAAAATGATGAAATGCCAAACGGGATGAGACAAGAAACCAACTGAGAGAAAGACAATAAAATACCGAAAAAGAAAAAAACTGGTAGAACCAAGTAGGTGCTTAGAGCCTTGGGTTAGAAAACTAGTTGTGAAGTAGAAGAGGCTAAGTCAAAAGACACAGTCCTTTTTAGCAAAGATGGCAAACATAGATGGTAGAAAAGATAGATGTAAATTTTTGAAGAGATGGTGTAAAATGTGCTGTTGTTGTACAGGATTATTAATGCTTCTATGGAGTATACTTGCTCTACTGATCTCATTGAAAGTTACTATAGATACATTAGAATGACATAGTGAAAACATAACTAATATAGGGAAGATTCAAAAGGTAGTTCCGACTAGAATAGATAAAAACTATTTACATAAAGACAGGTCTATAACTAATTTTTCCAATAATGTGTTTTCAAAATTATTGTATGAATATGTAAAAACAATGGATGTTAAGGACTGCTATGTCTGCATGCAGTTACCTGCTTCTGTATCGGAGGGAGTGACTTATTACCACCTTCCAGTGACTTATGGAATAACATGTAGTGTAATAGCTAGTTTATTTTATCAGACAGGGAAATTAGAATATTATTTTTCAGATGTAGATACTATATTTTCACAAGTACCGTCAAGTAACAAGTTAAATAAGGTAAAACCTACAAAGGTGTTAGGTGAATTTTTCATAGAGACTAAAGAACTAACATTAGAATACATATTTAAAAACAATTTGACTTGCAGTTTAAAGAAAGAGGAAAAGACATTTCTAGATATGGTTGAAGAAAGGAGACTGAAAATGCAAAGAAAGGCTTCAGAAGGAAAGGTGGAGAAAACAGTATGGGATGTAGAAATTGAAAAACACTTGAAAGGGGAAACAAGTCCAACTATGGCTTTAGATTGGCCTCTGAAAGGAAAATTGTGTATTAGAAGGAATCAAACTGCATATGATAATTATTTTGAAGGGAATAGTCAGTGCCATGATACATACCGAATCATGGGTGGATGGGGATTTCAAGGTGGAAAAGATCGAGTTTTTCCTGGACTATATTTCGTTTGTGGGAACAGGGCATATTATCGTTTGCCAGACAATTGGTATGGCACATGTTATGTAGGCCTGGTTTTTCCAAAGATTTTTCACATGGATAGAGGAGAAGATGGTGTACATAACTTAGGTAGTAATTTAGTACGTAGGAAGAGTGAATCTTGGGCAGAAATTGTAGGTGATATTTTTGGACCATTGATACCGGCAGTGGGAATATCTCTGAATGCAAACAAAATTAGAAGACTTTCAACAGTAGTGGATCGCTTAACAACAAGCACGGCTGGAGGATTTTTATTGGTAAACACTGAAATGGTTGCCATGCGTGCTATGGTAATGCAAAATCAACTTGCCCTTGATATCTTATTTGCAAAAGAGGGTGGAGTCTGTGGAATGCTGAAAGTTCAGCATTGTTGTACTTACATTCCTGACGAAAGTAAAGATTTGAAAATTTATATTAAAAATATTACAGAATTGCATGACGAAATTGTACCACTGGAGGCTGAAGGTATATGGGAAGAGATTTTAAGGAAAATATCAGCTATTAAACATTTCTGAGTAAATTTAGGTAGTACCTTTATAGGTAAGATATTATTTCCATTAACATGTGTGATTTTTATAGTATTAATGATAAGATTAGGGTGTATCTGTTGTCAAAAGAATAAAAACCAGAAAAAGTTAAAAAGAGAAAATTTAAGGAGAAAAGACGTAAAACAAGAGAGATAATTTGATGAGATAGAGTTGGAGGAAATTAAGGAGAGTGTGTATAAATCAGCAAAAAGAGACAGACAGGGGAAACTGAATTATGAATAAAAACAAGAAATCACTTTGAAATTCCGTAACAGGGATACAAAATTTTGATGGTGTGGTGATATAATCACCAAAGGGGGCATTGCTGGAGCGGGTAGTACAAACTTTTGTATACCCCCCCCCCATTTCTGCATGTTTATATTAATCCGAATAATCCATTAATTGTAATATTATTAATCTGTTTGAAGTGATAACTCACCAATTATATTAACGAAAGAATTACACGTGGGATATGCATTTGCATGTCTAAACTAACTGTATATATGTATGCATACTAATGGTAGAAAATTAGAATCTTGCATGATATATGTTGCTTTTGTGACATGATTGTAAGTTGCACCAGATGACATCACTGGGTGAATATAAACGCTTTAAATGTTGCTATCATGCTGGATAATTACTTACACATAGGGGAATTAGTGAGGGTTTAACATTTTATTAGCCATTTCAATGTTTTAATTACGTTTTGTGTTTGTTTTACTTAAGTTGACCATTTGGGCCTAAGAAAAGATGGCTGACTGAGACACACGACATGACTGCTACCGTTTCACGAGGTTTTGGGTGAAGTGCGCCTGTGCCACCGCCAGCAACAGTGGCCTCGTCCTGACCCCAGGCAAGATGTACCCATCAAGGACACCCTGGGAGCTTTGCCAAAATCACGAAACAAAGTACTGTCTTTAAAACCGGAACCAGCAAGTGTGATGACTTAACCTAACGGACTATGTGAGAACTTTACCGAATGACCCCAAACCAGCCAATCAGGACTTTCTAAAAACTGATTTTTGTTACATTTTGACATTAGTTTTATTATAAAAGAAGGTAGACTAGGGAGACGGAGAGGACGGTGACACTGCTGGACAGCTGTCATCCTGATCTGTCGACTAAATGAGGGGAATATCTCAAGGTTCTGAGTTTAATAAAGGCACTTAATGTGTGTTCAGGTAAATTAGGTTCTTTAGTTGAAAATTATTCCTTTCATGTCAGCGTTTGGACAATTTACCTCTCCTGTGAGAACGGATCAATGAAGTGTGAGTGTTGGTGTTATGGGCCCCACCAATGAATGTATTGAGTGAATATGCTAGTGTGATATTTGATCTGTGACGAAGGGAGGATTTACAATTCCACGCAGCATCAGTAACACTTACAACATTTAATTTTTATAAGGAACAAAATGTGGGGGTTCATTTTGCCATATAAATTATGGTTAGTGCTGCAGAAAGAACATTTAGGGCATGTTTTAAGTGAGGTGTCAAATCCTCTTCTATTTCATTAGAAAATTCTGACTGAAACAATCACTTTCAATACCAGCAGCAGACTTCCCTGGTGAGCAGTAGCTTTACTACAGTGATCTAATGAGCAACTAGAGTGCTAACATTCTGAATTTATGGCAAATTTGTGACACATCTGAATGCCTTCTTGATGGAATCAAAGTAAAAAACTGAAAGCATTTCCTACTGAGGAGACTGCAGTAAATGAGGAAATTAGGAAACTTCATAACCAATAAGTCTCCCAAGATGGCCACCAGAGAAAAAAGAGCCCAAATGTAGAACAAATATCACCCAGATGTAGCCCACATATAGCCCAATGACAGAAGTGTGCAACAAGGCTTTTTATTTTTAGTTTTTCTGCAGTTTTATATATTGCAGACTGGTCATGTATTGGAGCGTTACATCTTACTTGGACCCCTTATTGGGTATTTTGCGTGAAGTACATGAGATTGATCTTGCGAAACATTGAACTTTACGATTCTGTTAAACTGAAGTTGCTCTGAACCGGGCTTTGTAACACCCATTTTTACCTACTGGTTTAATTAATTCTCACTGTATTGTATTAGGAAAGAGGATTTACTGTTTTAATGTACACTTTTATGATCTATGTTTCTAAATCAGATCGAATAAAGTTTAATGAATTCTATGGCAGGACGGAGGTGAGGATTATGCATATCTTTCCTTACTTTATTTGCATAGCAGTTCAATGAAAACGTAACACAACAATCATCAATCAAAAGACTACCCAACCCATGAACCATTAGGGGGGTAGTCTCCAAGGCAACTATAGTCCAATGATATCACAGTCCATCGTATATACTATCGTGACATCCCTTCCGCTTCCTCCTTCTTCACTGCTCGTCAGTTAAGTGCATTCCTTACATTCTTGGCTTAATCTGACGTTGTTGCTGTTTGTATAGCGGTTTCTTGTGCACGTTATTAGCATTATTGCCTTGGTATTGTTTCATATTCCCTGCGCAGCAGGCTCTCGCCCAAGAGCGTTCTTCCCCTCGCAGTTTCTCCCGCTGTGCGCTCTGCGCACGGTGAGATCCTGTCAGGTGCGTCTGGTCCGAGCGAGGCAGCTCCGTCTAGTGCTCCCACTGGTCTGTACGCACGTTTGGGAATCCGGTCACTCCTTTAGTGTCCGCTTGATTCCCTACCAACCCTCGCCTAATTTTGACACCTCTACGCTGTGATTTCCCCACACGGCCACGTTAGTGACCAGCACCACCTGGTGGTGGTAATTGGTATTGCGCCTCAGTCTATTCTTATAACAGCTTCGGGGAAAGCCCAGCTGTTGGGGCACTGGTGAGGGGGCTGCCTTAAGGATTTTAAATAGACACAAGAATAAACCTTGAGGATTTATTTAACTTATTTTTATCAATTAAATCGTCACAGAAGTGAGCATTATTTAGAAGAACTCAGACAAGACCACAATTCATTATTTTGTGTTCTTTTTATATCAAAAATAAATCTTTTTTTTTTTTTTTTGTAATGTTTCAACACTTTTCATTAATCAGGTATAGAAACTTCATTCAATTTCATCATTGGCAACCTAATCCACTGTCTTCTTTGACAATTTAGGCAGTGGTCATTGACACTTTTACACACATATGAACCTAGCACAATTGGTCATATGACATTAAACCAATTTCCACATTTATAATGTATGTAACACAACACATGAAAATTATTTTTGTTGAAGAAGTGTCACAGCGTCGACGTTTCGGTCTCTTAACCTTCAATTTCTGAGACCATCATCAGGACTCTAGTTGCACTTCGTATCTATCATAGAAATATACATAAATTACTAACATTTTCAATCATCTGAGCTTGTCAATTATTATTGTCACTATACTGAAGGAAAGCAGATGTCTCCCATTGTGACCACCCAATCAAGATGCAATGAAATCAAATAAACTTAAATAAACGTGTCAGTACACCTAGTGACCCAAAAACGCCAACTGAGTACCACCAAACAAGTGCCATAAATCAACTATAAAGTGTATAGTTTCAACCACTGAAATGTCTAACAAAAAACAACAAAGTCTCCCTTTATCAGAGCTAAGTACACTTACTTAAACTTTCATGTGAAGCCAAAGGCTCACGTAATCCAATTCTATATGAGAGTGCTCAATCTACAACGGAAACAGAAACGAAATCCTAAGTCACTTCAAAGGACCTATTTCTACAAGAAATTAAGTAAACATGCTAACTGCCAGTACTCACATATAGCGACAACCTTCGTCTGCGCTTATGTATTCTGAAACAGATTAAATCGAGTCAGACAAAAACGAGTCACATAAAAATCAACATCTACTCTTCTATGGAGGTTGTAAAGCCCTCCCAAGATAAGCGCTTACTTAATCTCCACAGAGTCAGCTCTCTTCGTACCGCTCGCCCAACAAATCCGAGAAGCCACGATCTCCACATGTGAGAGCTATTTAAGCGTAAGCAGCCATCGTGAGCCACCTCAGCTAGATGTTACTTGTGGCGGCCATCTTAGAACGGAGTCGTTAACTATATAGCTTCATACACTCCTCTGTTTTGGTATGATCAACAAACCAACTGTATACACAAATAGTGACAGTCGCATCCAAAACTTAATGCCAGAACTGTTAAATGTCATCAGAAGGAAGGGGTGGTTGTAATGAGGATATTTTGAAGCGTCATTCTATGTAGCAATCTTAAACGTATATGCTATACTCTATACTCGCAACACGTTATAGGAGTCGATCTAATACAAAGAGTAAGCGATCGGCCATTAATAGATAGGGTCTGCCGAAAAGGCATGACCTTGTCGTCGAGCACATGAAGTGTTCTAAATTGCACAATTCACTGATCTCGATGCCATAATTAGGAACCAATCTTAGAGCGAGAATGTTTTTAAGCCATGGTCGTATACATATATATAAGTATATATATAAGCTGACAGACTCTATCCTGATCTAGTAATTGACTTGAAAATACCACATAAACACATAGTAGTCAAGATTCGAAATACTGGCTCCCAATCCAGATCAAAACAGAAAAGTTATAAAGTGGCTAAAGTTTGCCATTCAATAAAAGAGTTCAATCCCCGCTCAACAGTTTTGGCCGACCAGATCCACCTGTTTTCCTTCAATGTAAGGAGACGATCTACATTTTGTCTACGTTTCGTGTTTTTTACATTTTCTAACACAAACCACTTCATATCGACAGGGGAGTGTCCCTTTTCTATGTAGTGTTCCACCATGGGTGCTGTTGTAATCTTGCACCTAATCCGAGATTGATGTTGGATTATCCGTTTTTTCACTTCCTGTGTGGTTTTGCCTATATAATAAAGGGCACAGGGGCATTCTATACAGTAGATCACGTTCTTGGTAAGACAGTTTGTATGCTGTCGTAATGTCCACTGTTTTCCATTTAAAACACAGGATTTTACCACTGATGTTGTCGGACAAGCTGCGCAATGTCCACAGGGGTGGTGGCCCATTATGGGGGGAAGTCCCCATAGATTGGTCAGAGTGGTGGGAGCTGATTCTTTGTATGCCTTGACAAGAGAATCTTTTAGATTCTTTCCTCTTTTGAATGCAAAACGAGGTGTTGCCAGCTGGGGTTCTACCTTTTGAATCAGATGCCAATTTTTGGTAACTATCTTCTTGATAGAATTGGACTCAGTTCCAAAGATTGTGACACAGGTAATAACATCTTGTGCGGATACCAATTTGTTCTTTGTTTCCAATAGTGCTTGTCGATCATAGTACCACGCTCTTTTGAGAGAACGTTTGACAAGTCTGTATGGGTAGCCTCTCATCCCCAACTTATACTGTAAGACTTTGGCCTCTCTGAAATAATCCTCCCGTTTGGTACAGTTCCGTTTGATGCGAAGGAACTGGCCAAACGGGAGGTTATCTCGTAAGTTCCGTGGGTGATGACTGGAATACTTAAGCAATGTATTCCTTGCTGTCGGTTTAGTGAACAAACTGGTAGACAAGTTGCCGTCATCATTCCAGATTCGTAAATCCAGGAAATTGACTGCCTGTACATCATAGTCCATAGTAAATTTGAGGTGATTATTCTGTTGGTTGAGCCAGGACAGGAATTCATGTAATCTGTCAACGGAACCCTCCCATATTAAGAATACGTCATCAATGTAACGGAGATATTTCTTTATCTCTTTCTCAAAGGGGTTGTTATTATAGATCACATTTTCTTCAAATGCGGCTACATATAAATTCGCTATATCAGGAGCAAAAATTGCGCCCATAGCTACTCCCTTCACTTGGACATAAAAATCGCCATTGAAAATGAAATAATTCTGTTCCAAGGCAATTCTTGCACATTTGACGATGAAATCTGATGGAACCTGGTGTGGGCGGGCTCTCTGTTCTAATACACTGTTAATCACCTCTAGAGCCTCGCATTGGGGTATGTTAGTGTACAAGCTTTCAATATCCATCGTCACGAGGATATTGTGATATTTATCAAAAGCTTGTCCTTCCACGTCCACAATTACTTGTGTACTATCTCTTGTGTAAGATTTTGTCAACACTACAAAAGGTTTGATGAAGAAATCTGTATATTCGGCTAGAGGTTGTAAAATGGATTGGCAGCCAGCCACAATAGGTCTTCCCGGGGGTTTTTTGTCATCTTTATGTATTTTAGGCAGCGTATAAAACGCTGGTATTGAAAAATCATTTTTATTCAGGTAATCGAATTCCTTGGGACTCAACCAAAGGTTGTCACGTCCACTTTTTGTCAGATCAAGGATCTCTTTTCTGATCCTGTCTGTGGGGTCTCTTGTTAGTTTCACGTAATGGGTGATGTTATTTAGTTGACTCAAAATTTCAGCATCATAATCAATTTTATCTTGTATAATAATGCTACCGCCCTTGTCAGCAGGTTTGATAATAATATCATCCCTGCATGCAAGGGTTTTCAATGTAAGATGTTCGTCTTTTGTAAAATTATATCTTACATATTGTCT
The DNA here is from genome assembly GCF_964204655.1 of Triturus cristatus. Lineage (NCBI taxonomy): Eukaryota > Metazoa > Chordata > Amphibia > Caudata > Salamandridae > Triturus > Triturus cristatus. Next base: position 875,064,359 of record NC_140590.1, read on the forward strand.
GTCTTTGAACATTTGGTCAATTTCCATCAATACTATGTTCTCAAACGTGACTAATTCTTTGGGAATCAAATTAGTTGGTGGATAGAAAGTTGAGGGACAGCGTAGACCTGTAACACTGTTCTGTGTAACCAAAGGAGTTTTGCTGAACATATACTTCAAGCGAATGGTTCTGAACAATTTATACAGTTCAATTTGTGTTACAAACATGTCATTTCTATTGGTAGGCACATACGATAGCCCATGACTAAGCAACTCGATCTCTTTACTGCCTAGTTCGTGTTTCGATAGATTAAATATGGGAACTACCTCTAAGTTCTGGTGGTTATGTCCGTTCATTATAGTTGGACTATCTGTTACCCTTGGTACTACCATTCGTAGTATGTGTTCCTGGTCTGTCGAAATCCCGGAGTGTATTGGTTCCTGAACCACCCTCTCCTGGTATTGCGTGTTCTGCCTCTTTGTGGGTGTGTACCTCTTCCTAAAAAAGACGACGATGAAGTGGTCTGGTTTTGTCCTCTGCCGTATCTATAGTTAGGAGTGCCTCCACGGCTATTATTCTCATCTGAACTGGAAGAACCAGTATCAGAGAACGTTGTGTGTTTAGGTACCCAATTAGATTGATTAGGATTCTGTTGGAAAAAATCTTTTTAGTTACCAAAAATTGGCATCTGATTCAAAAGGTAGAACCCCAGCTGGCAACACCTCGTTTTGCATTCAAAAGAGGAAAGAATCTAAAAGATTCTCTTGTCAAGGCATACAAAGAATCAGCTCCCACCACTCTGACCAATCTATGGGGACTTCCCCCCATAATGGGCCACCACCCCTGTGGACATTGCGCAGCTTGTCCGACAACATCAGTGGTAAAATCCTGTGTTTTAAATGGAAAACAGTGGACATTACGACAGCATACAAACTGTCTTACCAAGAACGTGATCTACTGTATAGAATGCCCCTGTGCCCTTTATTATATAGGCAAAACCACACAGGAAGTGAAAAAACGGATAATCCAACATCAATCTCGGATTAGGTGCAAGATTACAACAGCACCCATGGTGGAACACTACATAGAAAAGGGACACTCCCCTGTCGATATGAAGTGGTTTGTGTTAGAAAATGTAAAAAACACGAAAAGTAGACAAAATGTAGATCGTCTCCTTACATTGAAGGAAAACAGGTGGATCTGGTCGGCCAAAACTGTTGAGCGGGGATTGAACTCTTTTATTGAATGGCAAACTTTAGCCACTTTATAACTTTTCTGTTTTGATCTGGATTGGGAGCCAGTATTTCGAATCTTGACTACTATGTGTTTATGTGGTATTTTCAAGTCAATTACTAGATCAGGATAGAGTCTGTCAGCTTATATATATACTTATATATATGTATACGACCATGGCTTAAAAACATTCTCGCTCTAAGATTGGTTCCTAATTATGGCATCGAGATCAGTGAATTGTGCAATTTAGAACACTTCATGTGCTCGACGACAAGGTCATGCCTTTTCGGCAGACCCTATCTATTAATGGCCGATCGCTTACTCTTTGTATTAGATCGACTCCTATAACGTGTTGCGAGTATAGAGTATAGCATATACGTTTAAGATTGCTACATAGAATGACGCTTCAAAATATCCTCATTACAACCACCCCTTCCTTCTGATGACATTTAACAGTTCTGGCATTAAGTTTTGGATGCGACTGTCACTATTTGTGTATACAGTTGGTTTGTTGATCATACCAAAACAGAGGAGTGTATGAAGCTATATAGTAAACGACTCCGTTCTAAGATGGCCGCCACAAGTAACATCTAGCTGAGGTGGCTCACGATGGCTGCTTACGCTTAAATAGCTCTCACATGTGGAGATCGTGGCTTCTCGGATTTGTTGGGCGAGCGGTACGAAGAGAGCTGACTCTGTGGAGATTAAGTAAGCGCTTATCTTGGGAGGGCTTTACAACCTCCATAGAAGAGTAGATGTTGATTTTTATGTGACTCGTTTTTGTCTGACTCGATTTAATCTGTTTCAGAATACATAAGCGCAGACGAAGGTTGTCGCTATATGTGAGTACTGGCAGTTAGCATGTTTACTTAATTTCTTGTAGAAATAGGTCCTTTGAAGTGACTTAGGATTTCGTTTCTGTTTCCGTTGTAGATTGAGCACTCTCATATAGAATTGGATTACGTGAGCCTTTGGCTTCACATGAAAGTTTAAGTAAGTGTACTTAGCTCTGATAAAGGGAGACTTTGTTGTTTTTTGTTAGACATTTCAGTGGTTGAAACTATACACTTTATAGTTGATTTATGGCACTTGTTTGGTGGTACTCAGTTGGCGTTTTTGGGTCACTAGGTGTACTGACACGTTTATTTAAGTTTATTTGATTTCATTGCATCTTGATTGGGTGGTCACAATGGGAGACATCTGCTTTCCTTCAGTGTAGTGACAATAATAATTGACAAGCTCAGATGATTGAAAATGTTAGTAATTTATGTATATTTCTATGATAGATACGAAGTGCAACTAGAGTCCTGATGATGGTCTCAGAAATTGAAGGTTAAGAGACCGAAACGTCGACGCTGTGACACTTCTTCAACAAAAATAATTTTCATGTGTTGTGTTACATACATTATAAATGTGGAAATTGGTTTAATGTCATATGACCAATTGTGCTAGGTTCATATGTGTGTAAAAGTGTCAATGACCACTGCCTAAATTGTCAAAGAAGACAGTGGATTAGGTTGCCAATGATGAAATTGAATGAAGTTTCTATACCTGATTAATGAAAAGTGTTGAAACATTACAAAAAAAAAAAAAAAAAAAAAAAAAAAAAAAGATTTATTTTTGATATAAAAAGAACACAAAATAATGAATTGTGGTCTTGTCTGAGTTCTTCTAAATAATGCTCACTTCTGTGACGATTTAATTGATAAAAATAAGTTAAATAAATCCTCAAGGTTTATTCTTGTGTCTAGTTAACATACCCAATCCCTTGGGGTTTAGTGGGTTGCCCTATTGTTGTGCATATTAAGGATTTTAAAGGCATTTGTTCTGTACTCACACCCTCTGCTATCATGTCTTCTCCAGAAGACCATTTTTACTCCTCCTAGCAGGAAGTAGAGGAGGAATGGCCCCCCAACTTCTCCCTACAGCAGTGGACCAAACCCTCTCTCTGGCTATTTCTAGGGCGCTGGCTCCTCTTAGGGATCAGGTTGATAAGCTGGCGAAAAGCATCCCTGGGGTGTTGAGTGACCCAGATCTGGTGGTGGTGGGTCCCAGTAGCTCCCAGATGGGGAATAAAAGGGCCGTTAAGCATAACGCGGGGCACTTGGAAGGATTTGATAAACTTACAGAGACCTTTCTCAAGAATTCGCGAACGCTAAAACATGCACCCTGCTGGGAGGAGGAGGTTTCTGGAGAAAATTGCGACACTGTCACCACTATTGTAGACCCCAACGGTGGGTTTCCCTTAGAGGGAGAGGGTGTATCGGAGGATGATTTCTCCTCTGATGAGGATAAGGACTCGGGTCGTCCCTGGCTTCCAGAGTCCCACTCCTCTCAGTCCCGGATTGGGGACGGGGTCCACTCGGACATGTTCGAGCCTACCCAAATTTACCATTCTAGGTCGGCGGAGTGGACCCCTGACACCAAAGTGGCAGAGTATGTGGTGGGGAAAATCCATCAACCCCTTGAAAGGGAGGTCAGGAATAGGATGAGGGGAGAATGCCCCAGGCCCTCAATGAAGGGGAAGGTGGCACACACGCCTGAAATTGATGAGAAACTATGTACCTTTTTCTCCAAGTATATGAGGGGTCCCAAGAAAGGAATTGATAGGTCTTGGACATGGTAGGGCCCTTGACCCAAATTATTCTGGCGGAGCGTTCAAAAGAGTCAGGATCCACTTTGTCCATGCATATTGTGGCTGGTTGGGTGCACTACCCTAAACCCTAAAACACTACCCCTCCACTACCCCAACACCACTGCACTACCCTAAAAACCCTAAAACACTACCCCCAGCACTACACCCTAGACTACCAAACATAACTGCACTACCCTAAACCCTAAAACACTACCACCAGCATGACTCCCTACACTACACAAACACCACTGCACTACCCTAAACCCTAAATCTACCCCCAGCACAACCCCCTACACTACACAAACACCAATGCACTACCCTAACCTAAAACACTACTCCCAGCACGACCCCCTTCACTACACAATCACCACTGCACTGTCTTAAGCCCTAAAAAACTACCCCAGCACGACCCTCCATGCTACACAAACACCACTGCACTACCCTAAACACTAAATCTACCCCCAGCATGACCTCCTTCACTACCTAAACACAACGGCACTACCCTAAACCCTAAAACACTACCCCCAGCATGACCCCCTTAACTACCCAAACACCACTGCATGACCTTAAACCCTAAAACACGACCCCCTACACTACACAAACACAACTGCACTACCCTAAACCCTAAAACACTAGAACCCAGCACGACCCTCTACAGTACACAAACACGACTGCACTACCCTAAACCCTAAAACACAACCCCCTACACTACACAAAAACCACTGCACTACCCTAAACCCTAAATCTACCCCCAGCACGACCCCCTACACTACCCAAACACCACTGCACTACCCTAAACCATAAAACACTACCCCCAGCTGAGGTTCTGGACTTTTAAGAGTCCAGAGGTGTCAGGGAAACAACACCCGAAGACCCCTGAGTTCCTTCCTGTCTCGGTGCACAAATAAACAGAGACGCGGGTTTCTCGATGGTGGCGTCAGAGACCAAGATTTATTCACTGCAGGGACACAGAAGTCATAGGAACCACACAGAGGCAGAATCTACGAGACTGTTCAAATTGCATTAAGTGGGTTGTTCCTTAAATACACGAAAAATGTCTTTAGGCAACATTACACGAATATTTCTCATGCCCAACCCGGTATCCCAAACAAACAGTAAATAGACATCAAACAATAATTTGTCGTAGGTTTTCGGTATTCGATCAGGTCCCCTTGTCAGTTTTCTATTCTTTGCCCGATCCTCCCCATCATAAAAATCGTAACCTCCCCATTGTAAAAGCCCAGAAGAAGAGGAGCAGGGCCAGGTGCAAAGGATTGAAAAGTAGGATAAGAGGTGTTTATGGATCATAAACGGGCATGGCTACCGTCTTCAGCCTTTCAGTCAGGACAACGGACACGAGAACCAGTATAGCAGGACTGGCCTTAGGCAAGGGAGGCAGCTTGATTCTGCCTAGTCATGCAGCGTCAGCCTTTCTCGGGGCTCGAGCTTACGTGTCCTTAACAAGATGACTCTGCCGGGGTCATCGCCCGTTCATTGACTATGTGAGGGCAAGAAACAAAATGGATGCCGTAACTAAAATGGATGCCATGACTTTACAACAGAATGCCCTATTTCTCAGTGAATTCATGCTAGTTGCGTAGCGAAAACACTGTCATGCATATAATGGATCATTTGCGGTTCATTGGTACCGAAATCGTGTCAGTACTACGATACCGAATTCACGGGTTCGGATCGTTACAGAACCTCAGACCGTCCTTTTGCCCTTACATAGGCAATAACTTACTCTATGTCAGAGTCCATTTCTATGTTCATCAGGTCACTGATATGTTGTTGAAGCATTACTCTATCCCGTGGCGTATCTCTGAAAACAGGTGGTCTTCTTACGCATGTTGAAACGCAGAGACTACATAAGGCAGGACCACACTGAATAATGAGACAGCACGAAAATAAAAATACCAGCGCAACACCAATGACTATCAGAACCTTCCATCCCCACGCAGATAACAGGCTCCAGAACCATCCCATTAATGACCAGTCACCTTCCTCTACATGAATAGAGTCAGAGATTTTGTGTAACTTAGAGATGGCCTTGTATACCGTTGGCGCATTATCTGGGATAAAAACACAGCAACTCGATTGGATCATCTTACATACTCCACCTCGATCTGCAAGTAACACATCAAGGACCATACGGTTCTGTAACGTCATGAGGCGATCCGCTTGAAGCTCAGCTGTCAGGTTACTAAGGGCACCCGCAGTTTCGGTGATAGTGGATTCAACTACCCGTGTTAGTTGACGTAAGTTTCTACTGTTGGGCTACCTTTCTACTGACCTGTGGGTGCGCAGCTTGTGACCGTGACCTGCCTCATCCTGTGTTCTTCGTCCCGCTGGCCTCTTTGTCCCCCGCTGCCGCTAGCACCAACAGCGGCCGCAGAGCGGGGACAAACTACTAATCCCGTCAGCCTGTGCGGCCGGAGATCCGCTGATTCCGTTTCCCGCGCCAGGAGGCATTTAAAAACTCAGCAACTCCTCGGCAGAGCGGGCTACCTTTCTACTGACCTGTGGGTGCGCAGCTTGTGACCGTGACCTGCCTCATCCTGTGTTCTTCGTCCCGCTGGCCTCTTGTCCCCCGCCGCCGCTAGTACCAACAGCGGCCGCAAAGCGGGGACAAACTACTAATCCCGTCAGCCTGTGCAGCCGGAGATCCGCTGATTCCGTTTCCCGCGCCAGGAGGCATTTAAAAACTCAGCAACTCCTCGGCAGAGCGGGCTACCTTTCTACTGACCTGTGGGTGCGCAGCTTGTGACCGTGACCTGCCTCATCCTGTGTTCTTCGTCCCGCTGGCCTCTTTGTCCCCCGCCGCCGCTAGCACCAACAGCGGCCGCAGAGCGGGGACAAACTACTAATCCCGTCAGCCTGTGCGGCCGGAGATCCGCTGATTCCGTTTCCCGCGCCAGGAGGCATTTAAAAACTCAGCAACTCCTCGGCAGAGCGGGCTACCTTTCTACTGACCTGTGGGTGCGCAGCTTGTGACCGTGACCTGCCTCATCCTGTGTTCTTCGTCCCGCTGGCCTCTTTGTCCCCCGCCGCCGCTAGCACCAACAGCGGCCGCAGAGCGGGGACAAACTACTAATCCCGTCAGCCTGTGCGGCCGGAGATCCGCTGATTCCGTTTCCCGCGCCAGGAGGCATTTAAAAACTCAGCTACTCCCCCGCGTCGCGGGACGCGCGCGGGCAACGCTGGGCTAAGCCTGGGCAAAGGGCGGGCCCTCTGTGGCCCTCAGGGGACCTAAGGAGACGGGACGGGCCACCCCCCCTGTAACGAACCTTTTCCGTGGGGACTGAGTTTCTGAGGTGATTGTGGTAACTCTTTGATAGGTCATAGGAGGTTCATTGAAGGCCCGTATACTTTTTTAAAGGGGCGCTATACTCATCTATTTGTCTAGTGTGACAGATACTTCTTTGGTGTCTATGTATAAAATGTCTAAAGTAAGAAAGACCACGGTAGCAACTAGATCAACCACCAGAAATACAAATGTATCCTCCACACCACTACCAACACTTACTGCAATAGATGTAATGTTACAAAAAACTATAGGCGTAGTTGCTGACGCCATTCATAATACGGAGAGACGTCTTTCATTAACACCTGATTTATGCTTTCCAAATCTTGATTTACACACAACTGCAAATAATATAACTTTGGAGTCCTCCTCAGATACTGAGGACTCACTCTTAGCACATTCTTTCTCTGGACTACCTACTACTAAAAGTTGCTTAAATAACACATTATCAAACTCACCTTTGCCATTGATCGGTACAGATGGAAGTCCTGTACCAGTCATTAGTAGCGGAGAAAACTTATGCTCATCCCATTCAGGTATCCTACCATTCAACTCCCCTGGGGAGGCACTTCTAGATAGCCCTCCCTTAACTAATAGCGTACTTGTAGACACTTCACCCCCCCAAAAAAAGTTGAAACGGAGCTACGGTAAAAAAAACAAATCAATTGTGCGGAAAACGCTCAGGCCGTTAGGAAATCACAAGCCCTCAGCAAAAGACGTTTGGCATAATTTTAGATTGGCCAAATTAATTAAAAATACCCCTAATATAAGCCCACACTCTTCAAAACAAGATGCTTTACATCCTAAGGAAAAACAACACGAGAACATTAAAACCCATACAGACCAGCCAAGTCAAACTGATAGGATGGGTATATTAAAGGATTTACAGTTAACGGATTTGGAGCAGTTACTTTGTTCCCTTCTCCAACCCATAAGAGATACATTATGTAGACTTGAACAACTTTTTGTGAAGCTCGAGAAACCCCTGGGCAAGGAATCTACAAGCATGCCTAATTCTCTGACAACATCCATACAGATTGCCAACGTAGAAATATGCGATTCTATTTTGTCACCTCCCGCTTCCATGGGCGAAATAGGCCACGCTGATCCAAATTTACACCTAAGTGAAAACAACGGAATAATAGTGGCCCCGACTACATCTACTAATCTAGTCGACCCATCAGCGGGTAATGAAGACAGTGAATGGGCTACGGAAGGTTTACCTCCTGCCTTACCTGCTGTCCCGGCTGGATCTGAACGGCCCATATTAATAGAAAACGCAGCCATTAATACTCGACTAGCGCAACCTTTACCGATGCGCCAACAAAATAAAATACCCACCCATATTAATCTCCCCCCAGAATCTCACCCATATACCATAATAATGATAGGTGTCCCACAACTAGAAAAGGGTAAGGTTGAGAGATACGGGGATCTGAAAAATAAAGTTAGCCACTGGCTTACTGCACATAGACCGATCCCTCGCCATATTAGTGGTAAAATCACTAATGTTAGGAGGGTTGATTGGGTGGGTCAAAGATATAAATCTACCGAGGGCGACTGCATTGTTGTCACTTTTATGGATACTCGTGCAGTAAAGCACATCACCAGCTGGAGGGTAGGCTCGATCAATAGCCTGATCCGCACCATGGATCTAAGTTATTTCTATCCCCCATGTGTTCACAGCTCTAATAAACCATATCCTAATCCTATTAGAGTACAGGAGTCAAATCACGGTACCCGTAACTTATACCATAATGACGTAATTCCAACGAGTTATGCTCCCCACACCACAAGAAACTATAATCAGTCTACGTCCAATGCTTTAGGGGAGCATGGACAGAGTGACTATTTAACATCTTATTTTGAAAACTGGGAGGCCCCACACGGTATGCATTATTACCGTAATTATTCTCATAATAAACATCTCGACACTGGTTACAATGTACCTATTTCAAATAGATTTGATGTTTTTTATGAGCAGAATGACATGGAGGAGGTTGATTGACAGTATGATACATCGGTCACACCCAGATACACCGATTTCAAGCTTAACACTTCTATCCATGATAAAACCAGGTTATTACTAGCAGAAATCTTTCCCCCCTTAACTGCTGAATTAGTTACTATTAGCTTTGTTAAGCCAGACATAGTTCTTCCAAGAGACAGCCCTGCACCAGTCGAACGTGAGCACAATAATATATCACATCATCTGACTGAAACTTTTAATCCATATTTTGTAGAATTAAATTCCTCCTCCATGGAAAATCCGGGAGTTACACATGTTGACAAATCAAATTGCTCACTCGAACCTTCTTTTAATTATGTTATCCTAGGCTCTGAGTCATATGACGCTCATAACGTGTCTTTAGTCTCCTGGAATATAGCAGGACTGGCTGATAAAATAAATGATCCTACTTGGTTGGCATTTGTTAAAAAATATACTATCATATGTCTCCAAGAAACATGGTTGGAAGATAATAGTGCCTATATTGAAGGTTATCAAAGCTTTATTAGACCAGCAACTCCCTCAGCTAGCGGAAGGGCTAAAGGGGGTTTGGCTATTTTTATAAACTTGGCTCTTTCCTGTCTTATATGTAACGGTCAGCATGCAAACAGAAACGTCCAAATACTTGATTTTAAGAGAGGTAAACGTGACCTGACTTTGATTAATTTTTATAATGCTACATCCAATCAAGGGGATTGTAATATATTGTCTTTGAAAGAAATGTTGGCAGAAGGTGCAGGTGTAACGTCATGTAATTTATTAATAGTTGGTGATTTTAACGTGCACCCTTGTGGTAACCCTCGTGATACCCCTATGGGGTCTCTGGGATGCAATAATGTGAATGATTTTCATTTCAACCACACTAGGTGCGGACTTCTCCTAAATGATTTACTAAATGAAAATAATTTGTTCGTAGCTATGTCTTTGGTATCGGAGGACAAGGTTTATGATGTACCAACATTTAAAGGTTCTGCCTACGGGTCTTTTATAGACCATATATTTTTATCCGTAGACCTCACCACCCAGGCTTCTAGTTTTACCATTCAATCGAATATCTATAGTGATCACAACCCCTTAACTATTAAGCTGGGAGGAGGAGTCTTTGAAATGCGTAGGGATTGTGAAGATCGGGGAACCTTAAAATGTACTAATGGAAAACGTCGTTTGAAATGGAATCTAGTAAATCATGAAAATCTGTATAATGACATCAATAAGTTATGTGGCCAGGAACTTGCGGCTTGTGCATCAACATCCACCTCTCCTGAAGACTCCATAGCCATGTTTGAGGTTGTGGTGTCCATCGTAGGTTCTATGCTGCTAGTTCCAGCGAAAGGACAAACCAGAAATAACCCTAAATGGTTTGACTACACCTGCTCCCAGGCTAGCAAAGACTTAAGAAAAGCATTGAAAATTAAACCTAGAGATTCAGGCCTAATTAAAAATCTTCGTGCAACTTATAAAAGAGCACTTGCCAGTCGTAAAAAGGAAATTAAGGCCCTTACCTGGGAATCTTTGCTTGACCCCTCAACTCTGGGTAATAGCAGTAAATTCTGGGAAATCATTAACAAACCTCTTTTTGACAACCCCAGTGATACTGCTTTAGGAACCAATATCCCAGAGGAGGACTGGATTAATCATTTTAGTGCAATTTTTAAAAGTAATAACCAACAAGCAGATCATGATTTTTTAACGACAAGGGCGAACCCTCTGTGTTTTTTTGTCAACGAGGTAGAAAAGGCTATCCAAGGGCTAACTGGAAATAAGGCACCAGGCCCGGATGGTTTACCTCCGGATCTTTTTAAATCTTGCTCTTCACTTTGGGCCCCCGTACTTACCAACGTAATAAATGCTGCTGCAATTTTGAGTTGTCCGAAGTTGTGGGGGCACTCGACGATAGTTCCCGTGTTTAAAAAGGGCGACCGTAGTAATCCATCATGCTACAGACCTATTTCATTGATAAATTCTGTAGCAAAGGTAGTTGGGGGCGTAATCCTGACTAGATTAACAACATGGGCTCACGAGAATAAAATTTTATCTCCAATACAATATGGATTCAGACCTGGACACTCAACAATATCCCAATGCCTGAATCTATACTTGATTACAGGTAAATACACTTTGGCACGGAAGGGAACTATTCATATGGCCTTCATGGACCTATCATCCGCTTTTGATTGTGTGGACAGGGGTAAATTATGGGACATCATGCTAAAGATGGGTGTTGAGCAAAACCTAATCCATCTATTGGCTGATTTGCACTCTGATACAAGAGCAAATGTTCGCTACACCCAAGATTTGAAAGTGACTGGGGACATAAGAATTAATCGGGGTGTCAGACAAGGGTGTATCTTGGCCCCATTCCTCTTTAACCTGTATATTAACGAGCTAGAGGACTACCTGTTGAGAACAGGTACGGATTATCCCTATGTAGGACGAAGAGGAGTTCCGGTTCTGCTTTATGCAGATGATGCCTTCCTGATTTCAAGGACAGCTAATGGTCTCCAGACACTACTAAATTCATTTTATCTCTTCATGGAGTCTCGAGGCCTTAGCATCAATAACTCCAAGTCCTTTGTTATGAAAATTGGCCATGGTTCACGAAAACCAAACTCTTTTACTATAAATGGGGAAAAAATTCCAATATCTAACACTTTCTCGTACCTCGGCGTCCTCCTCGACGACCAATTATCTTGGGGTCCTGCAGTCCAAAAAAAAAAGGGCGAAATGACTCGTGTTAACGCAGCCATACTTGGTTTTGCGAGAAAAATGGGCAACAGCCCGGTGGCGGCCCTGCTTAAATTATATCAAGCAAAGAGTATCGCTATTGCTTGTTATGGTAGCGAGCTCTGGGGCTACAGCCAGACACGTGACCTAGAGGTAACAGAAAATAATTTCCTAAAGAAGATTTTAAGGCTGCCTAGGGGCACTGGAAACTTCTCGGTTCACGAGGAGCTAGGCGTGCCCTTTCTTAGCGACAGACTAGCTGCAAATCCCATACTTTGTTGGTTGAACTCTTGGCTGAATAACAACATACCCCTTACACACGAGATACTAAGAGAAGCCCTAACTTGGGATGGTAGACTTAAGGTCCCATGGCTGAAATACATAAAAGATTGCCTCACCGAACTTGGACGGACAGACCTGTTTCTTTCCCCATCCACTATAACCAAAGCTGATGTCACATTCGTGAAAAAAGCATTCTTCACAACCAGGTACTTTGCCCGAGAGGAGGGCGAGTTTGTGAAAGGCAGTGTTAGGAAACACGCCCTACTTAAAACATGTTTACATTTGGAACCATATCTCTCATGGCCTATATCTGGCTATGATCGCTTCTTGTTGATAAGGTTCCGCTTTGATCTGTTCCACCTCCTATTGGCAGTACCAAGAGGGTCCCATTGTGGACAAGTGCTGCCTGCTTGCGGCTGCGACGGAAAGTCTCCGCAAGATTTGGCGCACTTTTTATTTGTTTGTTCTTATTATTCAGTACATCGAAGGCTATACTTAAAGCCCTGTTTAAAGTAATTAAAATTTACACAGATTAAACCAGCACTTTATTTCCTTCAACTTTTGAATTGCGACTGCACTTTATATGTATGCAGCTTTCTAAAACTAGCTATTACTTTTAGGAAAAGTATGGAGGGATAACTTTGCTGTTATTATTGCTCTACTTCCTAATGATTTTTAATTTTGTATAAATGATTTATATTCTTAACCTGTTAATATCTGCTTGTTGATCTTTTTCTTATTGTTTACACAGTTTGCCTACAACACAAAAGTAATGGACAGCAATTGTTAAACTGAAGTTTTTTTATGCAACTTATTTGTGAAATGTTTGTACATGTATTGTGTTTTTATGATTGTTAAATTTACAATCGAATAAAGTTATTTGAACTTGAACTTGAACTACTGTTGGCCATAGGCCCCCAGAATGGAAGGAAACCTTTGAAGAAGTCTCCTGCTTCTTGGCCAGCAGTATCTTCTTTACTGAAAACACCTCTCACAACTCTAGTTTTGTGATAGTCCAGTGCAGCAGTGTATGTCGGAGGTAACAGTTGAGCGATATAACATGAGCCTGAGAAGTCAGCAGGCAGCCATGTGTATGCTCTGTCTTGGCAAACAAAATAGGTGCCCTTAGCAGCTAAAAATGCAGGGGAAGACTGTGACGGGAAAACATATGTTTCGATACAATCACTCTTCCCTAGTCGAGCTTTCGGATTCCTCCCATTTCCTTGCAAACAGACCTGACCTTGGTGGGGTACGACCCAGATCGGAGTCGAGCTTTTACGTTTGTTCTCACCCAGAGTAATGCCATATTCCGTAACATTCCAACCCATGTAAACTCGCAATTCATCCTTGGGAATGAACGGAGTGTTATTGACATCTCTAACCATGTCAGTGATTCCTTTTACCAAGGCTCTATTAGCAGAGTTATACCTAGTGGAACGCGGAGGTCGTGGAGGATAGGTCTCTAGGGCATAAGCGAACATGGTCTGAAATGCCCAGAATGATCCATTATAACTAAAGGGCAGAGCCAGATAAGGGATGCCCTTGTCCATGGTATGTGGTATCAAGCCACACACCCAGCAGTGTGTTGTGTTAACCACTAGTTGATGTTGGTGCAAGAGCTGAATGAAAGTGTTATTTATAAACTCAGAGCGTCGAGCTTGCTCGTGGGCAGGGAAAGGATGGAAAGAATGAAGAGAAACAACAGTCGGAGAAACAGGAACATGGGGAGATACTGTAGATGTAACAGGTGTAAAGATCAACTGAATACCAAAAATAATTCCGCCTACCAAAGTTATTAAAACAATTAGAAGTGTCAGAGCACATTGCATTAGAAAACATTTGCTATACAATATGTCATATAGTTTTGTCTTGTGCACATTTATGACGTTAACCCGTCGCAGTTCAGGAAGCTCCATCTTCTACAACCGTTCGCAACGGATGGTTTGTACCTGTTAAAAAACTTGCCTCTGTTTACCCTGGGAGTTCCCAAAATAAACAGAAGAAACCGACCTTGTGTCTGGTTCCCTGCAAATTAAAACAAGGCACACGTTACGACCCTACGGTAACCCAGACGGCAAGGTGAGAGAAACAAAAAAAACAAAAGATAAAAATTTAGAGCAAACTTCCTGACTGAATGGGATGCAATAAGATCAAAACAGTTTTCAAACAGAAAGGTAATTATGCAATGTCATTAGTTCATAACATGAGAACGTAGATTATATCTGTACTTTCCGGGTCTTGTCTGATCTTGAAATAGCTGGTCTACAGGTGCGGAAATGTTCGACTCCACAGGTGACAAATGTTCACTTTGTACAACACTCGGTCCAGGATTCAAAAGAGCGGTTCCTGTTGAGGTGTCAAAGTTCTGTGTTTCAGTTCGTGGGTCCGTTATGTACTCTGCATCACTGAAAGGGATGTGCCTAGGAACAGGTTCTGTCTCGGATACACCAAATCCCTGTCTAACCCAGTTGTCATAGGGGAGTGGGAGAGGGACACGCTTCGTATGGCTAGTGTGCACCCAATTCTTCCTTCCAGCTCGGCGTACAGCAGTTCTCGTTGTTAGGAGTACCTGGAACGGACCCACAAATCTTGGCTGGAGGTTCCGAGCTCGCTCAAAATTCCGCACCACTACTTGGTCGCCTGGTTTCAACGTGTGGCCTGGACTCTCTGGCAGTTTAGGCAAGGATTCGAATACCTGTTGATGAATAAGGCTTAGTTTAGCAGTCAGGTCATAAAGATAATCAATCAACATTGGGTATTCGATCTGTTTGAATTCCTTTGGCCTAGGGACTCCCCAAACATTAGCAGGACGACCGAACACAATCTCATATGGGCTAAGCCCTACTCGAGAGTGTACAGTCGCTCTGGTGGAGAGTAGAGCTAAAGGCAGTGCATCTGGCCAAGATAGACCAGTAGAAGCTTGAATTTTAGCAAGTTTCAGCTTCAGGGTACCATTGTACCCTTCAACCAAACCTGCTGACTGTGGGTGATTCGCACTGTGGAATTTCTGGGTAATACCCAGACCCGTACACACACTCTTCATGACTTTCCCTACAAACTCACTTCCATTGTCCGACCAAACAATCCGTGGCATACCATACCTGGGGAAGTATTCATTGAGGAGGATTTTGGCAGTGGACATAGCAGTGTTATCCTTTAATGGATATGCCTCAATCCATCTTGAAAAGGCACAGACTACCACTAGGACATATTTAAGATTGTTACACCTGTCCATGTGGATAAAATCCAACTGAATCACTTCAAAGGGACAAGAAGGGGGAGCAAAATGACCAGTTGGGGTTGGGGTTCCCTTGCCAGGATTATGCATCAGGCATATCATGCAGTTTTTCACCACTCTTTCCGCACACTTCGTAATTCCATCATTCTTCCATACTGGAGCTAACATTTTACAGATCCCTTTCGAACTGATGTGCGCCGCTCCATGCGCCATCGTGACCTCCGCAAGTACATGCGCATCAGGTAACATCCAACGCTGCTGCTCAGACAAATCAACCCAACATCCACTTGAATCCTTTTTACCCGTTTTCTCCTTCCATTCATTCTTCTCATTTTCAGTTGCTTCATTCTGGATTGCTTTCACACTTTCAATCGTATTCTCACACATCCCTGACTCAGCAATCCATCTTGCAGACATTGCAACGTACATTCGGCTTGTCATGTTCTTGGCCGTTTCTTTAGCGACCTCATCAGCGAACGCATTCCCACGGCCAACATCATCCGTAATTTTTCGATGCGCACTGCACTTCACAATCGCAACTTCATTCGGTAGGGTCAGGGATTCCAATAGATCGCTGACTAACTGTCCATGTTGGATCTTAGTCCCATGGGACGTGAGAAAACCTCTTTCTTTCCAGAGACGTCCAAAGCTATGTGTTACGCCGAAGGCGTATTGGCTATCGGTAAACACATTCACTCTCTTTCCCTCAGCTAAAACACACGCTCTTGTTAATGCAATTAATTCTGCAGCTTGGGCAGAATTCTGACTTACTCTTGCAGTCTCAACAATCGTACTCAAAGTCGTAACTGCATACGCGGCCGTCACATCACCATTCTGTAGTTTGAAACACGACCCATCGACATATAAAGTGCCGTCTGGATCTAGTAACGGAGTATCTTTTAAATCAATCCTACCTTTTGTCTCTTCCTCAGTTTTGAAACAACAATCATGGGGCTCTGAATCACTCGATTCTTGAGTAGTCGGCAACAGCGTTGCTGGATTCAATATGTTGCATCGCTTGATCTGAATGTGACTTGCCAAAAGCGTCAGGTCATAGCCTGATAGTCTAGCACTGGTGAGGTGCTGAGTTTTCGTTCGATTCATGAGTGTCTCCACAGCATGTGGAACCATGACTACTAACATGTTGTTCATGACTAGTCCAGCAGACTGTTGAATAGACACTGCAGCTGCTGCTGTAGCTCGCAAACAACTTGGCAATGCTCTGGCTACCGGATCTAATGTGGATGAGAAATATGCGCAAGGTCGCTGTTTGTCAACAAATTGTTGCGTTAAAACACTCAACGCACAACCTTCTCTTTCATGGACATATAGAGTAAACGGCTTACTGTAGTCAGGAGTACCCAACACAGGAGCTGAACACAGCGCATCACGTAAGTCGGAGAAGCTCTGTTGACATACATCAGACCATGGCAAAGGGCTCGGAACACCTTTTCCAGTCAGGGCTACCAATGGTTTTGCCATGAGAGAAAAATTTGGGATCCATTGCCTGCAGTATGACGTAATACCCAAAAACGCACGTACTTCTCTCTGTGTGCTTGGTACAGTCATCTGCGAAATTGCTTTGATTCTCTCTGGGGTCAACCTTCTTCCCTCCTTTGACAAAAGATGACCTAAGTAGGTCACTTCTTGGCAACAATATTGCAGTTTAGAAGGTGAAACCTTGTGATGTAAGTCTGACAAATGACGTAATAAAGAAATTGTAGCTATTTTGCAGGTTTCCTTGTCATCAGCAGCCAGTAAAAGATCGTCTACGTATTGGATCAAAGCAACACCAGGAGGAAGTACAAGAGCATCTAATTGACTCTTCAATGCTTGGCTGTAAATTGAAGGGCTCTCACAATAACCTTGTGGAGCGCGTTTGAATCTGAAACTGCGACCTCCTAAGGAGAAACCAAAAATGTCTCTACTTTCCTCGGCTATCGGAATGCTGAAGAAGGCATTCTTCAAGTCAATCACTGTAAACCATGAAGCTGAGGCAGGAATCAACGTCAATAATGCAGTGATATCTGGTACCACAGGAAACTGCGTAATCACTATTTTGTTAACTTCTCTGAGGTCAATCACAAATCTGTAGATTGGAGGTTTGGATGGGTCAGTGCGTTTTAAAATCGGCAGAACAGGACTATTGCAGACATTTCCTCTAGTTTCCTCTATCACATCTTTCTGTATTAAGTCTTTCACAATCAGCATGAGTGCACGTTCACCTTCATTCGAAATCCGATACTGTGGGATTCGTGGGAATTTAACATTTGCTTTCAGACTTACCACATAAGGGGGAATTTCCAAGAGGCCTACATCGTTAGGACCAGTCGCCCAAAGAGTATCAGGGAGAGAACGCAGCTCCGGTGGGAGCTTATCCATCGACATATACATTGGAGAGATGACTCTTTTGCCTAATGTGAGCTGTACTCCCGAAGGAGAACAGTACAGTGTCGCATGCAGGCGTTTCAACAGATCTAAACCAAGCAGATTCTCATTACAACCGGTTGTTAGAATAAGGGGTGCTTCTAGTTCGCATGGCCCAACAGATATTGATAAAGGACTAGAAACAGGATTGTGAACAGGGGCGCCTGAGAAACCTACTGAAGTGTTCGTTAAGCCAGACAAAGGTGCGCCAGGGAGTTTCGCATGCATAATTGAACTTTTTGCCGCACCAGTATCCAACAGAAACGGTTCGACCACGCCTGATGTAACTACTGCGACATAGGGTCCACTCTGATCAACTGGAACTGATACTACTCCCTCTCTTTGCCTGTGGCTGTCCTAGTACTCGCTTTTCTGAATCTCTTCATTATGATCATAATAATCTTCAACATGATACTGTGGAGATCTACCTGGTTGCGCAGGTTGTACATTTCGCTGATCGAAATAATTTGATGGGCGATCAGCCTGTGGTGTCATTGTACCACGTCCTCTACCTCTAGGAGCTTGCATAAACCCAACATTACCTCTCTGAGCTGGGACACCACTAGTCTGTGCGTGCAGTACCGGACACTCATTCTTATAATGACCCTCCTTTTTACAATAGGCACACTGATTCCATGCTAACTGTTGTCGGGAAAAACCATAATTAAATCTTTGGGGCGTCCCTTGCTGGAATTGTGGCTGTTGCTGAAACTGGGGTCGCTGCTGTGAATCTGACTGAACTGAGCGAGGCGGGTAGGCCTGTTGCAAAAGAACTTTAGTCTTTAAATCTTTCGTTTTCTTTTCTGACTTTTCCTTCTCTTCTTTCTCTCTATTCTCGTAATACTGAGCAGTTGCAAGTATCTGTGCTGTCGTCGACACTGCCCATGCACTTTCAGAATCCTTTAACTTGTTACTAAGCTCAGGTAGTAAATTAAACACGAACTTGTCGACAAACAACCTCTGGCCTCCCTCAGTACTCATATCTTGCCCACTGTGGTCTACGAAGGTCTCCTCAAATCTAGTGAAAAAGTCAGAGACGCTTTCGTCCTTCTTTTGCTTGCATGCCGATAGTTTATCCCAATTAACTCGTAACGCTGGCATCAGCGTTTTCATCAGATTAATTATTCTGCCAGGTAAGGCAGCAATCAGAGGTTCAGGTTTAGCACCGCCAACTTGTTGCCCATCTGCTGCTACAATAGCTGGCCAATCACCCCCTAAGGCGACTGGGTGGTTCTCTTGCCGAATCTTGGCCCATATAGGCTGTGGCACTACATTACCAAATAGCATTTCAATGTCTGCCAAATTCATGACGCACGCTTGAACTGTCTGCGTTAACTCTTTGTAATAACCAGCAGGATTTTTACGCGGGTCCGGCAATGCCTGTTTTACTGCTAATACTTCGGCCCGCTTCCAAGGAATGTGTATCCACACTCTCTGGAATTGTGCCGGGGCAGCTGCAATACCATTAGCCCCATCAGCTTGAACTGCATCCCGCCATATCGGTGGAACTTCCCTTATCGGATATTGACCTCGTCTTTTCCTAGTAATCGGTGAACCATCAGGGTCCCTTGGCGTTCGAAGAGGGGAATCATCCCTATAAGCTAAAATCAGTTCTATCGCTCCCCTTATTTCTGAACCTATCACCATTCCTGCGGCAAATTTCTGCTGAACATTTATCAGATCAGAGGGGACGGAATCTAAGTCATCATCTTCCCATTCTTCACGCACAAGAGAACACATCACGTCAAAAACATAACGTTGAGTTGGTTCATTCCATTGCATAAAGGTATTTAACACTCTTCGTGCATCATACTTCACAGCTTTCGACATCCACCTAAGAGCTGTCGAATCTAACATTTCTCGTTCCTGAGGACCAGGAAGCTGGCTACGTCTCTGTATAGAGTCAGAAAAGGGGGTCCCAATTAAAGACCTGTAGAGAGGAGTTAAGATATTAGTTACAGAGTCGGTTATTTTCCGACGAACGGAAAGCGGGGTCAGAATATTTACAGGGTTCGGGAGCAGGGCAGCTGAAGCAGATAAAATAGTAAAGGTGGGAGTAGCAGGTAAAGCAGTTTGCGAAACGACAGGCAAAGGCGGAACAGGCGACCCAGGAAGAGGGGGTGCCGAAGGAACATTAACTACGGGAAGGACAGGAGCTGGAATCAAGGGAAGTGGAGCAACTATTCCAGGCTGACCAGCAGCTGGCTGTACAACAGGTAGTAACTGTGGTGCTGTAATACCCTGTGCATACGGTGGAGGTGAATTCAACAGGTAAGAAAACAGAGGATCCTTTTCATGATCCTCTATCGGCTTAGTAGGACAAGATGGCAATACAGGGTAACATTTATCAATTGCCAAATTATATTTTCTATTCGCCATCTCCATTGCTTTCTCAGTCTCGTTGACATGCAGCTGCCTAGCAGACTCCATTAAAGTCAACCCTTTCTCTTTCTGTTCTTTCTTCGTCTTCCTAATTTCTCTCTGTTTGGCTTCTTTGCGCCATACGCGAAAAGAATCAAACATTGCCGGCCGGGCTTTTCTCTTAAACAACTTCATTTCTAGATTGTCTACTATTTCGGTTTCGAAACTACCATGCGGTGGCCAACTAAGGACACCATCTTTCCTGGTACAACGGACCCATACTTCATTATACGCAATAGGACCCACACCATGTTTACAATAGAGCTCATATGTAGGAGTTCCAATCGGAGGAACCGAACACGAATCCTCCAACCGGGAATCCCCGTTGCAACGTAACCAGGACAGGAAACAATTACTACTGGTAGTCATGACAAAAAAAGACAAATTCCAACCAAAAATGCGCAGAGAACTTAGGCCTACCAAAATGAACTAATACCAAAACAAAGATTATCTAAACAAGAGCAACCAATGATAATCTACGAATTAAACCAGAGCAACAAAGAACAACCAAACTGAGCGTGACCCACTTAATACTTAACTGAAATGTGGAAGACGTCACCAAGGAGAACCCGTCTACGTCTCGCCGTACTAAGGTCTGCACCTCGGGTCCAAGACAGGGCGACAGTCAGGGCAGCGGTCCTCTGTAGCCGTCTGGGAACGGGAACCCTCGTGGAAGAGATCGTCGGGCCACTTTTACGACATGCAGGGATCGATGAAGCGGGGTACCTCCCTCCGGAATCTTCACACGAAACTTCTTGAACTTTTCAGGCTTTGGACCGGTACCGGATGACGTCGCCCCATGTTGGGCGCCAATTTGAGGTTCTGGACTTTTAAGAGTCCAGAGGTGTCAGGGAAACAACACCCGAAGGCCCCTGAGTTCCTTCCTGTCTCGGTACACAAATAAACAGAGACGCGGGTTTCTCGATGGTGGCGTCAGAGACCAAGATTTATTCACTGCAGGGACACAGAAGTCATAGGAACCACACAGAGGCAGAATCTACGAGACTGTTCAAATTGCATTAAGTGGGTTGTTCCTTAAATACACGAAAAATGTCTTTAGGCAACATTACACGAATATTTCTCATGCCCAACCCGGTATCCCAAACAAACAGTAAATAGACATCAAACAATAATTTGTCGTAGGTTTTCGGTATTCGATCAGGTCCCCTTGTCAGTTTTCCATTCTTTGCCCGATCCTCCCCATCATAAAAATCGTAACCTCCCCATTGTAAAAGCCCAGAAGGAGAGGAGCAGGGCCAGGTGCAAAGGATTGAAAAGTAGGATAAGAGGTGTTTATGGATCATAAACGGGCATGGCTACCATCTTCAGCCTTTCAGTCAGGACAACGGACACGAGAACCAGTATAGCAGGACTGGCCTTAGGCAAGGGAGGCAGCTTGATTCTGCCTAGTCATGCAGCGTCAGCCTTTCTCGGGGCTCGAGCTTACGTGTCCTTAACCAGATGACTCTGCCGGGGTCATCGCCCGTTCATTGACTATGTGAGGGCAAGAAACAAAATGGATGCCGTAACTAAAATGGATGCCATGACTTTACAACAGAATGCCCTATTTCTCAGTGAATTCATGCTAGTTGCGTAGCGAAAACACTGTCATGCATATAATGGATCATTTGCGGTTCATTGGTACCGAAATTGTGTCAGTACTACGATACTGAATTCACGGGTTCGGATCGCTACAGAACCTCACAGCACGACCCCCTACACTACACAAACACCACTGCACTACCCTAGGCCCTAAAACACTACCACTAGCATGACCCCCTACACTACTCAAACACCACTGCACTACCCTAAACCGTAGAACACTACCCCAGCATGACCCCCTACACTACCCATACACCACTGCACTACCCTAAGCGCTAAAACACTATCCCAGCACGACCCCCTACACTACTGTACTACCCTAAACCCTAAAACACTACCCAGCACGACCCCCTACACTACCCAAACACCACTGCACTACCCTAAACCCTAAAACACTACCCCCAGCACGACCCCCTACACTACCCAGACATCACTGCACTACCCTAAACCCTACAAAAAAAACACCCCATGTCCAATCCCCCTTTCCTCTCACTCCTCGTGGTTCCTCTCTCCTCGTGGTTCCTGCTTCACTTCATCTCTGAGGGGCGGTGCACGTCGTTGTGAGGAAACGGAACAGCCTCTGTTTCCTTACAACATGTTTTTTGAGAACGCATGGTCATTTACCATACATACCTTTACAACAAAATTTGTTGTAAAGGCATGTGTGGTAAATGACCATGCATTCTAAAGAAATGTGTAGTAATGACTTCGCGATGTTCAACGCATGCGTGGTAATGCATGCGTTGTAATGGTTTCGCGAAGTAAAAAAGTGGCCCAGTTTCACTTCCGGTGAGAAAGTGGAAGAGTCTGTTTGGATCTAAAGGAGTTCTGTTGTTGGACAGGGCTGGTGCGACACGTCATCAGAAAACATAATTAATGGAAAGCGTCCTCCCTGAAGTGTGGAGCAGTGCCATGAGAGGTCAACGAGTGTGCATCCCACCGCAGTATGACAGTACCGCATGACCCATGTGCCGCCTCCAGGGTGCGGGAGGCAGAAGCGGCATCGCAGATCCTCTTGAAGACCGTTGTAGCACTAATTCTACATTTTGGTACTAGGGCATTTTAACTTTGCTGTTCCTGCCATATACAAAGAGAAGATCCTGTGTTATTCAGTGCCCTCGTTACCTTTTTGGTGGGTTGTGGTGCTTGTCACTTCGCTGCCCCGCCAGTGCACAGGACTGGGCACCTCACCTCGTGTGCCATCTGCAGGGCTTCTGCCTTCGGATCACTGGTTTTAGTTTCTGGAGTGGCAACATAAACAGTTGCTCCCAAAGGACTAGCCTGAACACTTAGGTGAATATCTCCTGCACCAGCATTCCACGGAAATTCTTTACTAGCTCTCCCACGTCGACGAGGACGTCATAATAGCACGGCTCCACTCGCGACACCGTATGACATCATCGGAGCCATAAGAGGACCTCGTCGGTGTGCTGACGTCAGTTCCGCCCATTTATTCTGTGCCACCGAGGCAAACAGGCGTACCGAGAAATTTTCACATGTATACATAGTATAATATATATATATATATTCACTGAAAAAAACATAGGTTTCAGGCACGCTATAATTAGAAATTAGCATTTAAAAAACCTTAGCAATTCACTGAAGAAAACATAGGTTTCAGGGGCGTTATAGTTAGTTGGACATTTCACTTGTACAAAACAATAGAAATTCCCCCGTTATAGTTAGTTCAGCTAACTATAACTCGCACGCCCACAATGCACTGCTGATGACATCACATATTACATCACTGATGACATCTTAAATTACATCACTGATGACATCATCCAGTGAATGTGTGTTTTTCTCGAAAATTTAATATGTTTTATATATGTATATCTCAAGGTCGATGGAAGAATAAATGGGTAAATAAGTGTCTAAATGGATGATTTTTTTTTGTAAAATTGATGGTATAACTGACTGATTAAGTGTATCTTAGTGAATACATGGGTTACTGAGTAATGTTTAAATATGTAAATATCTGTATCAGTCTCTCACTTTGTGTATAAGTGGCTGCATGGGCTGGTGAGTAGCTACATGAGTGTCTATATGGGATATTGGTTGGTTTTTTGAGTATCAGTATGATTGTCTGAGTGTCTGTATGGTTCGGTGGGGGTATTACTTAGTGCATAGATGCATGAATGAGTGACTCACTGTATGTGTTGAAGATAGCATGTGTGCAGGACTATATAGGTGGATGAGTGTGTGTATGGGTGTGTTAGTGAGTGAATGACTGTCTCAATAGTGTCTTTATGAGTAACTACATATGATTTAAACTAGTATATGTGAGTATTGGTGTATATAAGTGAGTATATGTGAGAGTGAGAGATTGGAAGAGTTCATGTACAAATAAGTAGGTGTTTCTATAAGTGATTGTTTAAGAGAGTAAGTATGTGTAAGTTTCTGTAGAAGTAAGTGTGGTAGTGTGTGTATAACTGTATATGCAAGTAAATGTATGTTTGATACTTTGCTTGCATGAGTGACTATGTGTGTGAGTAACTCTATGGATGAGTGGCGGTGTGTAACAGGATGTATAGGTGTATGAGCACATATGATGAGTGAGTACATGTATGAGTGACTGTATAGGGACTATTGGTGAATGAGTGGATGTGTGTGTAGATCTTGGAATTACTGAATAGGTGTGTTGTAAGTGGTATTGGTATTTATTTATTTGAAGGTTTTATATAGCGTGAACATGACCCTTGCGGGTATCAGAGCGCTTTACAAGAGAAGTAGTTAACAAAGGAGACAATGTACAAGAGAAACATAATATTTCGAAATAAAGTCTTATGTTCCAGCTGGTTGTTCTAAGAGTCTGCATCAATATTTAAGTAAATTTCGACATGAGAAGAGAGTTGACTTCTTTTTTGAAATAGACAATTGAGGGGTTGAGTCTGGTTTCTGGGGTTAGTGCATTCCAGATCCTTGGAGCAATACCAGAGAAAGCACAGTTATATGTCTTCTTCTTGGCAAAACTTTGAGGCTTTAGAAGAAGGTTTCTGGCGCTCCTGAATGATCTGTTTCCACACGAAAGCTCCAGTTTCTGGGCCAGATAACTCGGTGTGTTGTGATGGATGACCTTATGCGTCATGCTGGCGATTTTTGATTGAACTTTTGCTTCGAAGGGTAGCCAATTGAGCGCTTTGAAGTCAGGGGAGATGTGGCTATTTCTTTTAGAGCCTGTGATGAGCCTGGCCGCTGAGTTGAGTGATGCTCTTAGGGGGGCAGTTGTAGATCTAGGTAGTCCACAAAGAGTTGCACTACCATATTCTAGTCTGGGAGTTACTAGTACTTGGACTGCCATCTTAAAATCGTTTACTGGGAGGAAGGCTTTTAATTTTCTCAGAGTGCTCATCTGAAAGTTTGCTCCTTTTGCTGTGGCACTGATGTGTTTTTGCATGTTCAGGTTACCACCCAGAGTTACTCCCAGACACTTTGCTAAGTCAATTATAAGAGGTTGGCAGTTGAATGCTGTAAGTTGTTTAAGCCATTCGTGTATGTTGGATAGTTTATTAGGTGGGCTGATTAGTAGGAATTCAGTTTTCAGGGCGTTTAGTTTGAGGTGGTTTTCAGTCAAACATGACTGAGTATTTTGTAAAGTTAGATTGAGAGATTTGATGTCATCTGGAGAATTTATCTTTAAGTATAGTTGCGTGTAGTCTGCGTACATGTGAAAGTGGATATTTGATGAGCCGAGAATCTCCGTGAGTGGCTCCATGAATAGATTAAACAGTGTAGGTGAAAGGGAGGATCCCTGCGGAACTCCTAATGTGACTGGGACGGTCATGGACAGAGATTGGTTGATCTTTGAACCTTTGGGATCCATTCAGGAGTAAAGAGGTAAACCAATTTAGTACTGACCCCGATAAGCCTATTCTGTATTGCAGGAGAGCTAGAAGATTTTCATGTTTGACAGTGTCAAAGGCCGAGGATAAGTCAAGCAAGATAAGTAGGCAGGTTTCGTTCTGGTCTGGGATTCTTAGTGCGTCATCTACTATGTGGGTCATAGCCGACTCAGTACTGCCCGGAAACCAGATTGGAATTCATTAAGCAGGTGGAAGTTAGTGATGTGGTTATCTAACTGGCTGCGAACACATTTTTCTAGGAGTTTAGCGAGAGTTGGGATGTTGGATATTGGTCGGTAGTTATTTAGGTCCGTGGGGTCAGCTGTCGTTTTTTTTAGGATGGGGGAAATTTGTCCCGCTTTGTGAATTTCAGGAATGGTTCCTTGGACTAAGGAGGCATTGATAATCTTTGTCCAAAGTGGCAGTAGCGCTGGTGTGAGATCTTTGAGGCAGTTTGCAGGAAGAGGGTCTGAGAAGTGGTTGGAGGGGTTCACGGACGTGAGTGTATTTAGAATAGCTTCTTTACTATAGGTTGTGAAGGTGGCCCAGGAGGCATTATTTTTGAGGGCGAGCTTAGATGAGCCATTGAGTGGGGCTGCTAGAATATGGGATGACAAATCCTTCGGAGTGGTAGATTGAGCCAATGAGGCCTTAAGGAGATCCGTTTTCAGGAGTTCAGTTTTATTCGTGAAGAAGGAGGAAAATTCTTCAGAGCTGGGTGGCGTGCCTTGACCAACTTGTGGAGGGCGAGCTAAGCGCTGGATTGAGATTTGACTAGTTCAAATAGTCTTTTGGGTCGGTTCTTGGCTTGATCTAGCTGATTTTTGAAAAAGTTTGCTTTTGAGTGTCTGATCTTTCTATAGTACGAGTTTCTGGTGGAGCGGAGCAGATTGAGATGAGCCGCGGAAGGCGAAGACCTCCAGTGCCTTTCTGCTAATCTCAGGGTTCGTCTGTCCTCATTGAGTCTGCCGTCATACCAGGGTTTGGAATCTTTTGTGGAGATCCTCTTCAGTTGTAGAGGTGTGGTTGTGTCTAAGATCGAGGACATGGAGTTAAGGTAGTGTTGTGTCAAAGCTTGAACATCCATTAGGCCGTCCGGGGGGAGCAGGATGTTGACGCTGGC